>NC_141687.1:1433003360-1435403360 GCF_964263255.1 Lissotriton vulgaris
TATCTCCTTAGGCCATGTCTGATCGAGAACATTCTCATCCTGTCTCGGCTCAGAGGCTCACTCTTGGTGTGGATCAGAGCCCGAGGGATGTGGTGCACCTTGGCATTGAGGGGGAGGTTTATGTATTATCTTCTTTAAATGGAGTGGCCCAACTTTACACTCTGCCCTTGGTATATTCTTCATTCTAGGCCCTGACCCTGGCAGCGGAGCCAGGTGGTTAGTATCTTGGACCTGCACATCTGACTCCTCTACCCCACTGTACTCATCTGAGGCAATGTAGTGAGGGCCGACGAAGACATATCCCTGTCCAGCTGCAACAGTTGTCCACATTACCCTCGCTGGTGGGCCTCTTCTGGGGTGAACATAGCTTCCATTGCCATCTCCATGTTATGAGCCAGTCTACGATCCAGGATGCTTCTCATTATCTTTTGTTTTTGAGTAAGTTGCACTCAGCGCATTCCAGTTCTTTGTGCTCCAGCGACAGGCACAGGTTGCACGTCATGGGTCATGAAGTAGGCGTGTTGCGCCCTACACTGTTACGTCATTGCAGGAGCCATGTGCATTTTTTTGTTGCCGATTTGTGATATGTTGTAGCCGTTAGGCACCCGTACGTAGCCAAGAACTTCAGAGATTCGACGCAGTCCATCCAAGCCAGACAGCAGAAAAAAGGAATCTAACACAGGAGCCAATGAGCATGCGTATTGTCCTCAAGGAGGAGGAGATCGGATGCACAACGTAAACCATAAAATAATTCAGAGAAAAATTGCAGACTCCGGGCCCACACTTAATGGCAGGGGTATGCATAGCATGTGTATCTGCAGACAACATATGTCTCGAATATAGTGTTACTGAAGGTAATTAACTTTTTCTTCTGATGTGGGTTACAGAAGATTAATCTCCTGAATTGATAGCAAAGAAGTACCTTCCAAGGCGATGGGTCTGTGAAATGGCTTAGATTAAAGCCCTGCTGGACCGAGTTAGCAAAATGCACATTTCAAGGGGTCTGGCTGTCGAATTAGCTGTGTTTTATGAACGTGTGCACTGATGGTCATGTAGTTGCCTGAAAGAAATCCAGGACAGGCACTCTGTGTGCCAAGGCAGAGGTAGAAACCTTGGCTCCCATGGAGTAAGCCCTTAGATCTTTCCGGAGGCTGCTTCTTATCCAATGTGTAGCAGATTTTAATACAGAGGACTACTCAAGAAGAGATGATCCATTTCAGCACCGCTGTATCTTCTTCATCCCAAAGAGCTTCACAACAAGCAAACTGTCAACCCAACGTTTCTTGGTGCTATCAATGTAAAAGCTGAGTGCCCTCCTGGCGTCCAAATGATTGAGTCTTTCTTTTTAGAGGGATGAGTTGGAGCAATAAAGGTCAGAAGGGCAAAGGCTTGTCAAACATGAAAAGAAATCGGCATGTTTGGGGAATACGCAGCTGAGTACTTAAGATCAGTTTGTCTGGAAAAAAGGTGGGGTATAGGGAGGCTGGACTAAAAGGGTCCTGAAGTTCACTCACCCAGTTGCAGATGTTATTCCAAGTCAGGAAGAATGTTTTTAAGGCTAGTAGACATAATAGACAACTGTGCATTGGCTTAAAAGGAGAACACATAAAAAAAGTGAGAAATAGATTTAAGTGCCACTATTGCATCGCAAAGGGCTTAGACTGAAGCACATGCTCTAAACCTTTTAGGAAAATCATCATAACAGATGATTTGAACAATGACAATTGGTCTGGTGAACATAAAAAGGCCAAAAGGGTTGTCAAGTGAACCCATAACTGTGCCCAGAGCAAGACCATGCTGGACCAAAAAGAAATCAAACAACAACATATCCAACTGTTTTTACTGCAGCGGGTCAAACTAGCAGGTACTACAATAAATCACAACCTTACCCAGGGAGCTGCACACACATTTTGCGTAAGTGTATCTAGATGCCAAAATGAGATGTTCAACCTTAGGAGGAAAATTGAAGGGGGATAAACAGTTGCTGCTCGATTTCCACATGGAGGTGAAAGTTGTGCAGGCTTGGGTGCAAGACCATCCTCTGGTGCAGCGACAGTTGGTTCTCATTAAGTGGTAGCCTGATCAGAGGATGAATACTCAAGCTAGGAAATTCTGATTTCCACAATCTCCTGGCTCACTCCAGAGCCACTTTGATAACCTGGACCAAATATTCTTAATCTTCTTTAGAACTCTGGACTGGAGAGGTACCATCAGGAAGGCATACAGAAGTGCTGTGCTACATTCGAGGAAAAGTTAGTCTTCAAGTGAAAGCATTCTTGTGAACTCCAGCGCGCCACAGTGCTGACATTACTCATTATCATCAGTGGTGAAGACGAAGAGGTAGGGTTCTCTCCACTGTCTGATGATGCCCTGTGCCACCCCACACGGTCAGCTAAGCCCTGCTGGCTCAGTTTGTCCGCCCTGGCATTAAAGTAACCGGCCAAGTGGCATACCAGCAGGAAAATCCCTGGCTACTCAGCCAGCTCCTGAGGATCAGTGCCTCCTGGCAAAGTATTGAGGATCACACCTATTGTTGCAGTACCACATGGTGGTGGTGTTGCTGTCCCTACTTTTAAAGGCAGCCCCCTCTCTATGGCTCCTTTAGCATTGGATCCTGCAGTTCATGCCATAAAATGGACATATGGCCATCCAAGAAGTGGTCCAATGTAGGGTCAGGAGTGGCAGGTTGAAAAGGACAGGCAGGACATAGCCTTGTTGGAAAATTTAAAGGACATATCTGTTGGATCTGCTTCTAGGGGTAGGAGGCTGATCCTTCCTCCTAAATGTATAGGTTTTGAGGTTCAGGCTAGAGTGGTTGAGGAATGAGATGAAAGATGCCCCCGATGAGTAGGTCGTTGTCTATTGGGTCCATGGCTCAAACCTTGGAAGGGCTAGGAGGATTGTTGTGTAGGCAGTGAAACCTAATTCTTAATATAACAAGCCTCTGGCAGGTCCTAAAAAAGGCACAATTGCTAGACTGGAGCTGAATGGCCCAATGTGCATGCCATGGACTGGCTCTCCTTAATATGCTCAAGGGCAAAGTTCACCTTTTCACCTAACAGGCAGGAGCCATCAAACAGCATGTCTGTTACCGGCGCCTGAACATCCCTCTGGGAAGCCAGTGGAGGTCATCAATATGTGGGGTCAAGCACCACAGGTTCTCACAGCCCTACCCAGTCACAGCTCTACCCAATCAACCAGAGGTGTCCAGGCTTGAGAGAATGACTAATTTGTCTGCATCCCAATCATCTTGAATGGATTAGGTAGGTAAGGAACCCCTTAAGTCATCTGAGACAGCAGGTAAGATCTCACCCACCATGTCCCAGAGTGAATGGGTGTAACGACCAACCAGACAGCTTGCGTTAACAAACCTCAAGACAAGACTGGCTTGGAGAACATGCACTTAACAAGTGCATCCAAACTGTTTTGATCACTGCCATGGGGAATGGAAGGGAAGGCATTAGGGGGCACTCCAGTGGTGAGAGCATGTGCCACTTGACTTTCAGGGGTTGGATGCGGTGTTAAGAAATCCAGGTCACCTTGAGCAGGTCTATGGTGACAGGAGACTTTTAGGTTGACTGGGGAACTGAAGCAGTGTTAGTGAGGGCTTCATTGAAGGGCAAAAGTGTTTTGGTTGTTGCCTGTCCAGGCTGCAGGATGTCTGTTAACATTCATCTTTACCTCCATAGTGGGGAAGTAGAGGTCAAGGACCTCAGCAGTCCTCCTAATCACAGTGGCAAAAGAAGTACTCTCTTTGCCAGCCCGAGGGGCAAGGGGGATCTTGGGAGAATCTTATCAGTTGACCAAGCCACTGTACCAGTATTTTTTATCGTAGGGTGGGGCAAAAAAAATTACTTTCCCTACCATTGTCACCTCTACGGACAGCAGTCTCCGATCACAGTGGGAGCCAAAACAGAGTAATGTCTGTGCAGCTACATGAAAGTTTGTCCAAGTCTGATGGATTTAGTATAGGAATGGAACAGCAAGATCTGCACGTGGCTTTGGTCGAGACGAAGGAGTCAGACAAGACTATGAACTGCAAATCCTTCTTCGGTATCTGTGAGGTCAGTGCTAGCGTTGATTTCGGTGCCCATACGGATCCCGAAGAGTGTTCAAGGGGCCAATACTGTGCACCAGATCATGGTAACCAGCCAGGGAGTATCTAGATATCCTTGAGAACTAAAGGTGTACCATAGGGTGCTGGATGCGTGCCAAAGATGCACAGCATGGTCTCTTTAAAGGCTTCAATGTACTAGAAAACGAAGGGTGCATCAGCATGAAGGACAGAATCAGTTCCTCAGTGAAACTGGAGCAAGACATGAACCACGATGATGAAGTTTTGCTTTCTCTGGAGAAAGGCAGTGATGGGAAGGGGCCAAGCCTCGATTGGACCTACCCAAAGACTTAAGACTACGAGAAAGATCTGATTCTGAAATTATTTTGGAAACATGTCTGCGCTCTCTACTTTGGCTTGAAGTGGGACTGGTGCAGAGCCTGCCAATGCTTCCCCAAGTAGAGCTTCACTTTATGACCTTCAACAGCCTTTGGATTAATTTGACTGCAGTTGTCGCAGGCCTTGAATTCATACAAAGAACCCAAGCACTAGAGGCACACTTCCAGGGGGCTCTGTCACAGACATCTGCTTGCGAAAATTGACAATCTCTGCACGTTATAAGCCCGGTCATGTTAGGGGGTGACATGTCCTTTACAAAATGGACAATTTGAAGAGATCTTCACAGACTGATGAAAGAACAAGTGGAGCACCAGATCCGCATCTATAGGTGCAGAAAATAAGGGACTGTCGCCAGAGCACCTGGGTGGCAACTTACATGCAGCTCCGTTCGTCACTTGCAGAGCGGAACAGCGCCAATGTGGAGTCTCACAATGCCACTTTCCAGAATGCAGAAGAACTGCTTTTGAGTTTTCAGGATCTGGTTTGATGCCTGGGGAAATTCAAAGGGTGAGGTATCTGTGGTTAGAAGTATCCATCAGAACTTGGATTTCAAGTAACTTTCTCTTCTGTGTCATAAGATCTTAACTGATAAGCAAGTTACTTACCTTCAGTAATGCCCTTTCTGGTTAATAATGTAACTGCAGACTGCTCATCTTTAGAATATCCCCAGGCAGCATCTGATGTTTTTGATCTAATTTCGTAAGAACCGGCAACTGTGTGCCAAGTGACGTTTCCCTCAGACTACAAAGCAGCCTTAGACTGCCTTTGGAAGTGATGGTGTAAAACCAACATTTAACGCCAACCGTGGACATTGATTTCAGGTGAACTATTCCCCCACATTAAACATGGACCAACTGTGACTGGTTGGCGAGGACAGTGTCGCATCTAACATGGGACCATTTTGACAGTAAAAGGAGTCCATTCCACAGAAAGGGGAGGTGCAACTGAGGTGTCGAATTAGCAGTTAGAATATCCTCCAAAAGAAAATTTTACTTCCCTTCAGTAATGATCTTTCTTCGTGGATACTCCATCTACCTGCAGATTGCTCTCAGTAAAGCAACTGCATGGGTATCCTGGGAGTGAAAGGCCAGTTGGGGGACTATAACTCACTGCATCCCCGAGAGTTTTGATGTCAGCCTTCATGGAGATGGACTGTATGCCAGAGTCATCCGTATCTGGCATGGGAATCCTCAAGTGGGTTAGAGTTGCCAAAGAAATAGCACCCCTCTTTCATGAGATGTTGTGCCTCTTTTTTGGACTTAAGAGCAGAAGAAGGAAATTTCCTCATATATTATGGGTCTAAGACAAAAATTTGTTCTGGTGGCATTGACTGTGGTGTCAGTGTTCACGTTTATGACGTTGGTAGAGGTACAGAGGGATGACCTGGTGCTGAGGGTGAAGAACTTGCTGGTATATTGAGGAAGGAGAAGGCAGCATCAGTAGTGGCACTGCGCCAGAGGTGGAAACCAGCATCAGAGCGAAGGTAAGGTAGGCACAGTAAAGAATCGAGAGAAAGGAGACAGGGTAAAGGCCGGAGTCATTGCACTGAAGGTGTAATTCATATGATACAGGGACTAGCTAAATATGTTGAACATGGCACTCAAAAATAAGTTCCAGGGGCTGGAGCCTGGATAACGGTATCACAGATGTCAGCGGCTCAGTGATCGTGCAAGTCCAAAGTAGTCTTGGGTGGCGAATTCTCTGGAGAAAGCAAAGCAAGCTGTAGTTCCGATGAGGACCCCTGAGGAACAGGGAACTTTCTGGGCGATATATGATCCTAGGAGCAACGTTGCTCTGAGTTGTCATGTTTTCAACAGGATGACTTAGACAACAGCAGCAACTTTTACTTGACTAGATTATCATTTTGAGGCCGAGACAGTTTGGCTTCCTGATCTTTTATGGCCAGGGGATGCATGCTTCCGCAGGACTCACAAAAATTGACTTTGTGATGGTACCCGACGCACCAGGAGAAGATGTCATGCGGGTCTGTGATGGACATCTGTCCTTCATAGTCACTACAGGGTTTAAAGCCTGAACATTTGGGAAGGGACATCCATGTAACACGCCTCAGAATTACAAAGAGCCAAAAAACGTAATGCAGAGATTACTGGAGAAGAGCAAAGCTCTAGATTCACAGCAATGGTGCAGAAAAGAGGGGTTTGACATCAGGGTGGTGTTGAAAAAGCTTTATGGTTCCAGTTACATTAGGATTGTATAGTTTCCAACGCTGAAGCAGGGCCAGCACCCTCCGTCTTCCTTGGAGAGCTATTAAAAGTTTCCCGATTCAGTCTGATGATTGGGATATTCAAAAGGAGAGGATTCTGCAGGTAGAAATATACCTCAGAAACATTATTATTAAAGGTAAGCAACTTGTTCTTCTGATGGATATTCTTAACTGAAGATTCCTCAGCTTTAAAATAGGTGCCCAAGTAGTGCTTTTCAAAAGGTGGAGGTCTAAGAAGTGGACTCACATCAAAAGGTCATGTGGAACCAAGTGTGCAAAAAAGCCCGCTCTGTGGAAAGGACTATTGAGGCAGTAGTGATTGGTGAACATATGCATGGATGCACACTTAACAGAATCATGGAGGTCCAGTACTGTGAGACACCCATCACCAACACCACTGAAGTATAGAGTTTAGCAAACTGATGGATGAAGCAGTGTGAGAGATAGATGCACATCAGCGGTGCAAGTCCATTTACTGAGTTGATCGTTTATACTTTTTTCCCTCTGATTTCCAATTGCTGGCTGTGGCAGGAAATCATGCCCTCAGATGTTATGGCACTTATTAGTCCAAAAAGTACAAGATCGCTTAGAGAAATAACATTCTAGTCAGTAAACACTTAAAACATTAAAGGATATGAGTGACATTTTTTAGGAGTGAAAATATTTTTTTTCTGAAAAATGAATTGTTTAGCCCCTTCCCTCCCTGTACCCTAGAAGTGTTCAGGGGACCTCACAGCAAGAAATGGAAAAAGAAAAAATGTATTCTCCAGCAACTGCAGTACATGTCATAATGGGATAGGATTTTTCAAAAGGACAGTCTACTATTTTCTCCCTTGTTAGAAAGCTGTAGCCTATCACTAGTCCATAACAAATTTCAAATGTTTTCCACTCCATTCATTAAAAACTATCCAAAAAGGCTCCCTTTAGAATATTGAAATCACTCAAAGACACAATTTAAGCATTCCTCAAATGTAAGACTTCTATGATGTGGTAGAAGAGGATCGTTTTAAGTCAAAAGGCAATTAGCAAAGAAAATGCTGATCCTATGAAATGAATTCAGTCTGCCTAATGGAAATAAGGAAATAATAGTATCTCAATGTTTATACTAGCATGGAGCCGGAGGTGTGACTAACTCTCCATGATTTATTTATGTTTAAAAATGATACTAGAAGTGTTAAAGCTTCCACACATATAGTTGCCAATTAGGTCAACTACTTCCTAGGAAACCCTTGTTTTTACTTCCTCAATGCAGTCCTATCCCTAGTCAGCCCTTGGACAGGACAAAATCACAAATGTGATCAAACTTTAGTCAGAGTATTAAAGCTGATTGTCAAGGGAAAACTACAGGAAGGGAATAATCAATGAAATAAATGACACTTGAGCACATGACCGAAACACTCACTGGGCAATTTTCTATATTAAGCTCCAGCAATGTGCCATCTTGCTCCACAAAGCTGTTCACTGTATAGACTAACTCAGAAGGAACATGTGCAGACTACCACGCCGGATTGAAAAAAAAAGCTAAGGCAACTCCTTACTGCATGTTTCTGCCAACAATCTCTTAATACAGGTCTCTTTTTCTTATGCACAACAACTTCTTGCATGTCTTCTAGCGATGGATGCTGACCAACTTCCTCTTCAAACGGAAGCATGTACTCATCCACAGGACCTAGATTTAATAATAACATTAATTAGCATGACAAGATTTAAAACTGACATTCTTTATACATACTACTGCTAGTATTCATCAATGTTTCAGTTTTAAAGATTTGGACAGGTTCCTAAAAACATTACAATATACATGTAAAATACTATACCAGGAGAAATATGCTAAAATAAGCATAAAAATAGTGTATGAAAAAAAGGAGCTAGCAAATAGGTCTAACTTACCCTGAAAGTGTCCCTTCAGGCACAGGTGAGTTTAGGCACTCACCTCTTCAAACACATAGTGTCACTCATTTTCCTTCTAAAAGTGGTGGCCACCATTGAAGTCAAAACAATTATACTTAAGAGATAATATCTTTCATAAATGGCTGCCTGACTGAGAAGCCGTGACTGTGCAGGATACTGTTCGGAACAGATGAAATGAGTGGCAAAGGAACATCTCAGTAGCAGACAATGGGAAGACAAAACAAGCAATTGCAATGCAACAGGTCTTCCATTTGCAAGAATTTAAGTTACTGCCATTGTACAATGCCTTTCATTTATAAGTTTTGATCATTAACACAAATTAAAGACATTGTCATTTACAATGCCAATAGCTCAAATGTTATGTTATGTTATGTTAAAGGGGGTACTTTTATAGCGCACGGCTACTCCGAAGAGTGTCCCGGTGCTGAAAAACCTCACGGACCCAGAGTAGAACGAGAGGGAGAGCATAACTCAGAATAGAATGAATTATTGCGTCAAACTTATAAATGAGCAACTTCTATCATTTAAAGTAAGCGACCGCCATGGTCTCGGGCTGCTTAAGCGGGGAATGGGTGTCTGGCGTGCTGAATGTTGCAAGAAAGCAAGTAGTGCCTGTAGTAGGAGAAACTCATTAAAGAAAATAGAGCTTACAGACTTAAGACACAGCTTGTAACAGAAGTAAAAGGGCCAGTACTCATGGGAGGTTACAAATGAAGACAAGGCAGTACTAAGGAGGGACTAACAAGGCTATGAACGAATCAGTAGCCAGCATTCACGAAAGACCTTGACACAAGCCAATGGCAAATATGGGCTTGGCTTTAAGTCTCTACTGCATGCCTTGGAGAGCAGCACATGTGATGCTCAAGCTCGACCTACAAAAGCTAGAGGGAACGAAAGCCTACTAGAGGAGAACTTTAAAAACTAAAGTACTGGCCCAGCTACTAAGGCACTGAAGTTCACTCATTTTAAGGTGGCTGATCACCTGTGATCAGCAAATGAGTCACTCCAAAGTGGTAAATGGCCAGATTGAGAGAACTCATTGCCCCATTCTGCATGCACACTAGCATAAGCAGAAATGGGGATTGCTAATGTTATATGTACTTGGTATCGAGCATGACTCACTCCCGAAGGAGAATCTAGACGCTGAGCGGGCAGCTAAGAACGGTCTAGAAACACCATGTTTTGAGCATCTTCCTGAAATTCATCAAATTGAGGCAGGTGCAAATATGGAGAGGAAGGCTGTTTAAATGATGAGGAGCCAGATGTACGAGTTACTTACCTCGGGTAACGATGTATCTGGTAGAGAAGATTCTAGCCGCAGATTCCTTCACGTAGAATTATCCCTAGGCGTGAGACTGGATCCGGGAAATTTTCTGCCACAGCATCCCAGCGCGCCGGGGGGACGGCATCACGCGACTCCGCCCAGGCATAGTCTGCGTACGTAACGTCAGCGAGGTCACATAAGCCCCACCCCGGGGTCCCTACGTCAGTTTTCTTCGGAGAACTTTTCCGCCCCACAACGCGGAGCCATCAGACAAAACTGTGGGAGTATGGGAACAGTGTGTGAAAGAGCAGAACAATTGGAAAAAAGGAATGGTGACGAACAGCACCATAAGGAGCTGTGTCAACACTGCAGCACCCAAAGGCAGCCCTGAGCAGCCACCCTGTCAGTACATAGACAGGCCCCCCTGGACACAAGGAACACATGTAAAAATGCCATGACAACATGTAGCAGGAAAACGACCCCAACCAGGAACAATGTAGGGGAAACAATCCAAGACAAACAAGGAACGGAAAACCTCAAAGACAATCCCATCACAGTGTGTGACAACCCCTCAAGGAACAAAGGGCAGAGGCACAGCTAGATGACCCAAACCTAGAGGATAGCAGAGGGGCCAGAACCCATAGTAATAAAGGTGAGAGGAAGGGAGGGAAGAGACTGAAGGGAAGCCCCAATCGTCGAGCAACCAGAGCAGAAAGACACAGAAGTACCTATAAACCCATCCACCAATTGTGCCAAAAGAGGAGGAAAGGAACAAAGTACAGGACAAATCATCCCGTCAAAAATAGCAAATGAGCAAAAGAATGCACTCACAGAAGACATAGCCACCCACAGGGAGGAGATTGCAGGAGACCAAGCCAAAGGTCCTCGCAGAACGGGGAGGAAGGGCGGGCAATGAAAAAATCGGCGGCTAGAATCGTCTCTACTAGATGGAATATGCTACTTACCAGTATGCATCTGTTCTTGGCATGTAGGGCTGCTGACATTCATATCTGTGCATAGATCGCCGCCTAGTGTTGGGTCCGGATGATTGCACATTGTTGTCCTGGAAGAGTTCTTGAAGTATCACGAGATAGGTGGCTCCTCCCCCGGACTACAGTGCGCATGAGCATCCTCTCCATCCTCAGATTGTTTTTCGCCATTGTGGCAAGGATGGAGTATGATACAGTAAGTGATGTCCATGCTAGAGATTAATTCTGAGTGCTACAGCTGCGACAGGCACCGGGGAGGAGGGAGGGCGATATGAATGTCAGCAGCTCTACATGCCAAGAACAGATGCATACTGGTAAGTAGCATATTCCGTTCGAGGCATGTGGGCTGCTGAATTCATATCTGTGCATAGAATGTATAGCAGTCTCCCCCTTAGCGGTGGTTGCCCGTGCCAGCTGCAGCAGTCTGAAAAAGAGCCTTGAGTACAGCCTGTCCTACAGCTGCTTGCTCTTTGGAGTGTACATCTACGCACTAGTGTTTGGTAAATGTATGTATGGTAGTCCATGTGGCTGCTCTACATATGTCTTCTAAAGGAATGTTTCCCAGGAAAGCCATGGATGCCCCTAACTTGCGTGTTGAATGCGCTCTTGGGGGAACTGTTAATGTGCGTTTAGCTTTTTGATAACAAATTTGTATGCACTTAACAATCCATCTGGCTATACCTGATTTGGAAATGGGGTTGCCTTTGTGCTGTGGTGAAAAGGCAACAAACAGTTGCTTAGTTTTCCTGAAAAGTTTTGTCCTGTCTATATAGTACAGGAGAGCTCTTAACGTCTAGGGCATGGGTACTCACAAACTTTCTCTCAGGGGCCAAATATATAGTGTGGTTTGTGTCAGAGGGCCGCACCAGTGGGGGCGGAGTCAGTGGGGAAGGGGGCAGGA
Organism: Lissotriton vulgaris; assembly: GCF_964263255.1. NCBI lineage: Eukaryota > Metazoa > Chordata > Amphibia > Caudata > Salamandridae > Lissotriton > Lissotriton vulgaris. The sequence goes on from NC_141687.1 coordinate 1,433,015,103, forward strand.
CTAGAGCAACAAAAAAAACTGTGACCATGAGGTTGATCACAGGTCCCTGCAGCGGACGCCTTCGTCCACTGAGCCACCAGACCTGGCATACACACATCTCTCTCTCTTTCTTTCCCTCCCTCTCTCCCTCTGTCTCACTCCCTCTCCCACCTTCTGCCTCCCTCTGTCCGTCTCCCTCCCTCTGTCCGTCTCCCTCCCTCTGTCCGTCTCCCTCCCTCTGTCCGTCTCCCTCCCTTTCTCTGTCTCCCTCCCTTTCTCTGTCTCTCTCCCTTTCTCTGTCTCTCTCCCTTTCTCTGTCTCTTCCTTTCTCTGTCTGCCTCTCCCTTTCTCTGTCTCCCTCTGCCTTTCTCTGTCTCCCTCTGCCTTTCTCTGTCTCCCTCTGCCTTTCTCTGTCTCCCTCCCTCTCTCTCCCTCCCTCTGGGACACGCCGCCTCAAAACGCCTTCCCTGTCGTCCTCCGGTGCTCTATGTTGGTCCCAATGGTTGTGATGTCACTGAGCACCAGGCGGGGGTTGCGTGGCCCAGGGTCTCAGTTGAATGGGCTTGTGTCAACTGCGGACCCTGGTCTCGCCTGTTAGCTTGTTGGTGTAGTGGGGTTAGGTAGCAACCTCCTCCTCCTCACTCCTCAGGTTACTGGTGTGGCCCCCTCCCATGCTTCACAGGTACGAGTAATGATGAATCACTGCTGCACAGGAGGGCACGCCACTCAGATGCAGGGACATCCCCCGTATTTTATGCCTTCTTCTGTTTTACAACGAGGAGGGATCCCGCTGCGCTCGCACAGATCACACTGTGCCGTCCAGATCCCCGGAGTGCAGCCGCGAGCTGAGCTCTCGGCCAGGAACTGCTCCGGCACGACCCTCCTCCCCAGCGGGCCCGCACTATCCTCTGTGCTCACTGGTCTTGGCGGGGGGCACCCGTAGAGCTCCGTATTCTCCCCCAACCTTCGCTTCGTAGACAGCATCACGAAGCAGCATAGAGGACTGGGCCACCTCACCAGCCAGCATGCGTTTTGACACTTACCGGGCTATTGGATGCTGAAACTATGACATTTCAAAATTCAAAACCCTACCTCTGACATTCCCGTTTTGAAAAATGAGCATGCTTTTCTCAAAGTGACTTTAACCGGGACTGGCAACTTTAATACATTTATTTTTCATTATCTGTTTTTAAAATATGCATAACTATGTACTTTTCTTACTCAACACTTTTGGAATATAATTTCAGGAGCTAAGCATACCAGTGAGTCATACGATGTTTAGTTAAGAACTTGAGAATAAACACACATACATTTTAATTTCTTGTGATATGTGATTGTTTTGCAGCATGTATTTTCATTTGTATTTTCACATGAGGTAGAGTTGTTTTCGGCCACTCAGAATACCATAATTATGACTGTCCTGTAGGTGCTGATTACGTGACCTGGGTTCATAGACACTGGTCATTTCAATGGAAAAAGTTTACGGCTTTAAGGGAGCAGGGGGTCTGCACGGATCTGCATCGTACAGCCCCTTGACTTCTCAGGGCGATCTTCTCCCAAAGGACCCTTTCTACCAGCCGCACTAGCTGAGGCAGCTTCCGGGACACAGACAGCCGCACTCAAGCAATTAACAGGTCTTTAAAAGACCATTTGCATGTTAATGGGGCTTTGTTGCATTTTACCTCTTCTTAGGCCCCTGTAGCTCGACTCAATCACTGGAATCGCCCTGGCCCCGCAGCAGAGTCTCTCCGAGTCTCTGAGTTGCGCTGCTGAAACACTCAGTGTTTGCAGACACTCTAAACATTTTTTCAAAAAACACGGGTACAATGTCAGCAAGGTCCGCGGGTCGCAAAGGAAGGCTTGCCGGGACGCCAGCGGCCCGCGGGCCGTACTATGAGTACCCGAGGTCTAGGGTATGCAGAGCTCTTTCTGCCACTGAATCTGGATTTGGGAAAAACACTGGTAGTTCTATAGTTTGATTAATGTGAAACTGGGACACCACCTTTGGCATAAATGTAGGGTTTGTACGTAGCACTACCCTATTTGCATGCATTTGTATGAATGGCTCCTGAATAGTTAGGGCTTGCAGCTCACTAACTTTTCGAAGTGATGTAATCGCCAACAAAAAAGCCACTTTCCACGTTAGGAATTGTATCTCACACGAGTGTAGAGGTTTAAAAGGTGGTCCCATCAGTCTAGTTAGAACCACGTTCAGGTTCCAGACAGGGGAAGGTGGGTGTCTTGGAGGAATCACTCTATTGAGTCCCTCCATGAAAGCTTTAATAGCAGGTACTCTGAAGAGTGAAAGGTGCTGCCTGTTCTGAAGATAAGCTGCCACCGCAGCTAAATGTATACGTATGGAACTGAGGGCTAGATTGCATCTGTGTAAATGTAACAGGTAACATATGATGTTTTGAGTTGATGCATCTAGCGGATTTATGTCATTATTGTTACAATAGATGACAAATCGTTTCCACTTTGCCGCATAGCATGCTCTGGTTGTAGGTCTTCTTGCCTCTTTGATAATATTCATACAGTCAGGAGGCAAGTTTAGGTAACCAAACTATGACTTCAGGAGCCAGATCGCAAGGTTCAACTGTTGCGGATCTGGGTGCTGAATGTCTCCATGGCTCTGCGTTAAAAGTCTGGGAGTTAATCCCAGCCTTTGATGAGGCACCACGGAAAGTTCTAGGAACGTGTTGTACCATGGTTGCCTCGCCCACGTTGGAGCAACTAGGATGAGTGTCATTGAGTGTTGTCGCAGTTTGCGTGCCACTAGTGGTATGAGCAGGGCTGGGGGAAAAGCGTACGCAAACCTGCCTGATCAGTTCATCCATACCGCATTGCCCTGAGACTGCGGATGTGGAAACCTGGCGGCGAAGCTTTGGCATTTTGCGTTTTCCCTTGCGGCGAACAGGTTTATCTCTGGGTGATCCCACTGCTGGAAGTACGGTTTTAGCACTGAGGGATGTATCTCCCACTCGTGCATCTGGTGGCTGTGTCTGCTGAGCAGATCCGCCATCTGGTTGTCCCTGCCTGGGAGGTGTTCCGCCATGAGGAACATGTTCCTCTGGATGGGCCACTTTCACATGCTTTGCGCTAGATGTGACAACTGTGGATAGTGTGTCCCTCCCTGCTTCTGTATGTAGTACATGGCAGTCATGTTGTCCGTCCGGATTAACACGACTTTGTTGCACAAATGTACCTTGAATGCCTTCATCGCCATAAAGATTGCCATCAGTTCCAGCAGGTTGATATGCATCTTCTTTTGCTGTGTTGTCCATAGTCCCTGCACTGTGTAATGGAGAACATGCTCTCCCCATCCCAGGAGAGATGCGTCCGTTTTAAGCACTATTTGTGGTACAGGCTCTTGGAACGGTCGTCCCCTGCAAAGGTTTTGTGGGTCCCACCAATGCAGAGAGTTCTATGCACGACTGGTCACCAACACTAGGTCTTTTAATTGTCCTCGAGCCTGGTTCCACTGCCGTGCTAAGCACTCCTGACGCGGACGCATGTATAGTCTTGCGTGAGGGACTATGAAGATGCAGGAGGCCATCATGCCTATCAACTGCATGAACACCTGTGCTGGGAGCGAGTGTTGAGGTCTGAATTTCTGAATCAGCAATTGAATGCCGTCGATTCTTGCGGAGTTTGGCTGTGCTTTTGCTGCCAGAGTGTCTATTGTCGCTCCTAGGTACTGTCGTACGTAGGCGGGTTGAAGATGAGACTTTGGGTAGTTTAATGAGAATCCGAGGCTGTGTAGGAGGTGAATAGTGCGGGACATGTGGCTGGCACATTGCTGGGCTGACTTTGCTTGGATAAACCAGTCGTCCAGATATGGGTAGATGTGAATATGCTGTCTCCGTAGGTGCGCGGCTACTGTCGCTAGGTACTTGGTAAACACCCTGGGGGCTGTTGTCACCCCAAAAGGCAGTACCTTGAACTGGTAGTGCTGATTTTGTATGGTAAACCTGAGATACTTCCTGTGTGCTGGATGTATCGGTATGTGGAAATATGCGTCCTTTAGGTCTAGTGTTGCGAGGAAATCTCCCTGACTGAGCAATGGTAGAACCTGTTGTAAAGTGAGCATGTGAAAATGTTCTGACAAGATGTATTGGTTTAGGGGCCTGAGGTCCAGTATTGGCCTGAGAGACCCGTCCTTTTTGGGGATTAAGAAGTACAGCGAGTACACCCCTGTGCCCTGTTGCTGTATAGGAACGAGTTCTATGGCCCCTTTTTGCAGCATGCTGATGACTTCTTGCTGCAATAAGTGTATGTGCTCTGTGGACATAGGGCGGTGTCTTGGGGGTATGTTGGGTGGAGTGGAGGTTAGCTCTAGACAATAGCCGTACTGAATAAGTTGTCTCACCCACCTGTCTGTGGTAATGCTCTCCCAGACTGGCAGGAACTGTTGTAATCGTCCCCCGACCGGTGTTACATGGTCCGGGGGCAGTGACAAGGCGTCACTGTTTAGTATTGGCTGAGGATCTGGTGTTATTGCCTCGTTCTTTGCCCTTGCTGCTGTTGCCACGGTATCCACCTCTATTGTTCTTATTATAGGTGGTTTGCGTGCTCCCTTTATTGCATGGAGTCTGCTGGGATGCCTGGCCTCGTGTAGCTCCTCTGTTACCGGAGCGACGAAAGGAGCCTCCCCTGAATTGTTGTGACTGCAAGGCACCCATAGACTTGGCTGTCTCAGTGTCTTTTTTAATCTTCTCTAAGATTGTGTCCACATCAGGACCGAATAAAAAAAATCAGGGTTCACAGGCTGATTTAGTAAAGTGGTTTGAATCTCAGGTTTGAACCCAGAGATGCGCAACAGACTGACCTTTTTCAGGGCTGGCGTCGATATAGGTCCGACCGACTTTGCCTTTTCACCGATATGTTTTTGGCCCTGTGTCGACTTCGGTGCTTGTAGCGTCGGAGGCGCACTCTTCTGCCTCGATTCGACGTGCTCCGAGGCGCTTTTTGATTTCGGCTCAAGGCCTTTGATGAGCTGTGGCCTGTCGACACGTTGCTTCGGATCGCGAACCTTCCGAGACTAGAGTCCCTTGTTTGTGTCGCTGTCCGTCGACCTCGTCGGTTCGACAAGTTTGACTTTAGTGATGGACTTCAGCGCACCGATCTTCGGTTCGACACCTGTTAGTTTCGACCCCGCAGGGTCGCACTTTTTCTTTGTCGAATCCGATGGGTTAGAACTCTTCGATCCGAGGACTGTCTTCAGCAGTTTTGGTTTCGATTTTGACTCCATGGCTTTCGGTTTCGCTTTAAGTAGTTCGACCGATGGCTCGTTTGATAGATTCTTAGCCGGGCCGAGACGCGGGGCTATAGAATGTTCTGCATGATCTTGGCTAAGGCCTTCTGGCGATGCCTCGACCTTGGAAGTCTTTCAGTGTCTGTTCCGGGCCCTGTACCCACTGTTGGGCCCGGTTCATCGCTCCAGTCGTCGTCGACGGCTCCGATGGGCGATACGTCGTCCCTTACCTCGACGGCGTTTTCATCCTCAATATTCTCGTCTTCGTCTTCATAATAGTCGGAGTCATGCTCCGAACCTGGATCCGACTGCAGTTCAGGATCCTCAGTCTCGACAACCTCATTATCATCATTCGCCATGCCTTGCTGCATGTCGGAGCCTAAGCGTTTTCTTCGACCTGAATCGAGCACAAGCTAGACAGTTGTCCTCATTGTGCTCCGGTGATAAGCCCTTGTTGCACACCGGGTGCAATGGGGGCATCGTTTGAACGGGCTCCGTTACATCGACGATCGGGCCTCTGGTCTCGAAAAGGCCACGCGGCTCTCTTCGACGTCCTGCTCGAAAAGAACTCTCTTCGACGTCCTGCTCGAAAAGAACTGGAACAAAGAACTTGGCACCGATCAAAATAACAATACCGACGACCCCGAAGGCCTTTTGGTCTTTAGAAGTTTCCGAACTTGAGTAAAGAAAGTACATCTGAACCCAATGGCGGAAAAAAACAATCTGAGGATGGAGAGGATGCCCATGCGCACTGTAGTCCGGGGGAGGAGCCACCTATCTCGTGATACTTCAAAGACTCTTCCAGGACAACAATGTGCAATCATCCGGACCCAACACTAGGCGGCGATCTATGCACAGATATGAATTCAGCAGCCACATGCCTCAAACACATCGTTACTGGAGGTAAGTAACTCGTACATCTGACAGAGACCACTAGCGGCAGATTCCCTAACGTAGAATAGATACCCTAGCCATACCCACTGGGAAGGAGGGTCTGAGAGAGGACCCCACCAGCCTGGACGTAACAGAGGGTCCCACAGGGCACAAGGCAAGGGGAACCCCTACAGTCAGAACACCACTGACCCCCAGGTGGATGCGGGAAGAAGAAAAGAAGAGGAAGCCCATTCACACTCAAGGGCAAGGCAAGAGGAGGCAGAAGCGCCCCATGCTTATACAGGGGGAAAAAAACTCCATCCAAGGCAAGAAAGAGGAAGAAGATCAACTTGGAGGCTCCAATGAGATGAGGTAGAAAGAAGGCAAGCCCCCCCCCACCGGGAACACACCCTGCGAAGAGGGTAGCTGAGCCTACCACAGCCAGAAGTCAATAGACCAGACAGAACGGCACCGACAGCAATAAGGCAGGCGGACGCAGAAACAGTAGCCCGGGGGCACTCAGGAAGACCGGCCAGGCTGCGCCTGAAAGAGGGAGGGATACAAAATCCATCTCAGCCCCCAGGACAAAGAGCCGAAAGACAAAGAAGGGCATGGACAAACCTTAGGGAGGTGCCTGCACACACGGCACAAAAAGAAGCGGAACCAGGCCGCAGACAGCAGATCAGACCAGGCTAACAGCGCAGCCACCCCGGAGAATGATACCTCAACTCAACAATAAGGGAATTGCACCTGCAACGTACTTAAACGCCACAGAGAGCAGAGGCCCGAAGGCGACCACAACTCCCAAGCACAGAACAAGCTATACAACAGCTACCACTACCCCACATAGGGTATGTTAATTCCCAAGACATGAGAACCCTCTTAGGAATGAACTTCTGCTGCAGAGGACAACAGAAAGATCTGCAGGGAAAAAAAAAAACACAGAAGGCTTATCAAGCAGCCAAAGAGAGGAAAAGAAAACAGAAGGCCTAATCTCAGGGCCAACCTCGTGAAGATAACCCAAAGCAAAAACACACATTCAAGAAGGGCCGGCCAGCAGGCAACAGAACCACAGTCCCAACAAAGTAGACTCCAATGCACATGAAGCACACAGGTCACACAGCTGGGGCGACCCGCCCCAACGAAAGAACAGCTCCCAAAAACCAGATCCCACACAAGTCACTGGGGGGGGGGGGGGGGGGGGGGGGGGGGGGGGGGAGAAGAAGGAGGAGGCCAAAGCCCCGCCAAGAACCTTTGGATGGCCGAGTTTGTCGGGGCGTGGAACAAGAGAGTGCCATCGAAGGGAAGATCCAACGCCCATTCCCGAACATTTTCCGGGAACACACTGTCCCGAAGCCAAGCATGGTGGCGAAGGGCAACTGAAGAAGCCATGGCACGACCAAGCACCTCCTAGATGTCCAGAGCGGAGCGAAGAATAAACGCCAACTCCCCGCCATCTAACGCATGGTGCCACAAATCAACACCAGCACCCTCCTGAGAAGCTGCAGATCCAAGGCACTCCGTTGAGTCCCACAAGCAAGAGGTGGCCCTAGCCAACACACAAAGTGTTAAGGGCCCACTGGTCGAAGGGAACATATTGCACACCCAAGAGTCCAGCCAGGGGGCCTCCTGTGATGGTGGAGACAACAGTGACAGCAGGGAGGGAAAGGCAGTCCGCAAAAGGGGGCTACTGGCAGAGGGGTGGAGAGAAAGACACACCGGGTCACGGAGTGCTGGAAGGTGCCGGTGCAGAAGGTGTTGGGGTACCGGATCCCCCGTGGCGGGCCCCTCAAAAGCCCCCACCAGAAAATAACTGAGCGTACCCTCAAATGGGAGCAGCAGCTCCCTCCCATCAGAGCCCTGGTGGAGAACTTCCAGACGATGATCCGCGGAGAAATGGGCAGCCGGATCACCCATGCGCAAAATTTCCACAGCCGTGGAAACAGCACAAACAAAGGCAGCACCCGCCTCTGTAGGGCCTCGCGGTGAAGAAAGCAGCTCCTCTGTGGGCGATGGCTGCAAGCTAAGGCGGCCATCCCCTAAGCCATTCGGCGTGGGGAAGGACCAGGTCCGGAAAGAGGGAAGAGGTGCCGAGGATTGGGGGACCTGTGGTCCACCGGCGTAGACCGCTGCCGGGGCAACTGCGAGAAGCAGCCCTTGACGTCGGGGAAAAAGCCACGACGCGGCGGCCCGTCTCCCGCAAGGACGACACTAGAAGAGTCCACGACCTGACACCTGTCCGGTGCCGTAGAGTCCGCAACCTGAGGTAGGACGTCGTCGTCTAGCAGCAAAGGAGACGGTTAAGGCGGCTGAGGCGGCTAAGGGACGGCACCAACTCTACCTCCGAAGAGGCAGCAGCCTACGTGAAGGGACGGGAGGGACCCGGGGAGTGACAAGGAGTCCCACGCCAGCATCGACCCATGAGGGGGCGAAAGGGGCTTGCCGACCCCCATCGTGCCGCCAAGGCAGACTCAACCTCGGGCGAGGCAGCCTCCGGCGTGAAGGAACGAGAGGGGCCCGGGGAGGGCGAGGGGTCCCCCGCCAGCCTCGACCCATGAAGGGACGAGGGGGGGTCCGCCACCCCTGTGGCGCTCCCAGGGCCAGCAGCTGCCGGCGCCGTAGCGGCGTCACCTCGGCCTTAGACAAGATCGCCGCCTGTCCATAGGGCCGAGGCCCTGGCGACCTCCCGCGACACCACAGGGACTCCCGCATGACAGGGATGAGGACGACGATGACGGCAGCGGCTGCGAAAACCTTCTGCAGAAGCTGATCTAGAAGATGAAGCAGATCTGGATATGCAAGCTGAGAGAAGTTTTATCCGGGGCTCCCACTGAGACTTCAGCTTCTGGCACGCCTCGCAATCAGAGGAGTCGTGATGTTCTCCCAAGCACCACATTCAAATGAGGTGAACGTCCGTCGCCGACATCAGGTGTCCACAAGACGCGCACATCTTACAGCCCGGAGGCATCTGTACACTGTTCCCACAAACACACGCAATAGCGAAAGGGAACTGCCTAAACAGGACCGGAGCACGAACTGGATCCGCGTTGCACGCGGAAAAGGAAGAAAATGACGTAGGCGCTCCGGGGTGGGACTTATGTGACCTCGCTGACGTCACGTACGCGGACTACACCTGGGCGGAGTCGCGTGAAGCCGCCCCCCTGGCGTGCAGGGATGCTGTGGCAAAACATTTTCCTGATCCAGTCTCAAGCCTGGGGATAATTCTACGTTATGGAATCTGCGGCTAGTAGTCGCTATCAGATATGAAAAAGCTCTGTTGCCAAAGCTGGCAGTACGAATACGTGGAACCTGCAGAAAGGCTTTATTAGAAGATCTTAACTGTCTGGAAGGCAAGTAATAACTCAGTTTTGAATTGAGATACACGGGCTGAGACTGATCAAGAGCATTATGAGTCAAGCAACAGAGTTTGGAGATCGCCCTTTTTATGGGCAGCCAATGTAATTTTCTTAATGTAAGAGTCGAAGCCAACCGAGCGGGTAAATTAGGAATCAACCGGGCAGCAGTGTTCTGAACGACCTGTATTTTAGCCAGCAAGGTGTCATTTGCTGCAACTTTGTTTCGTTCACACAGACCAATGGATGAAGACAACAAAGCCAAAGGTCATCTGTGAGTGTTACATTTATTCACTTACTTGTCTGGAATATTTGAATACAGGAACTTAGAAGACCGCTAAAGCCATCAGGCTAGACCTGGAAAGTTCTTTATTACAGACACAGCTATATACTACAAATAAAAGTACAATTATGTACACAATTACGGTAGGCAAAACAATATACAACCCCTCCTACGAGGCCCTAACAAGCATTCTTACAATGAGAATTTCATACTTGCAGGGTTTCTGTCAAATGGTGCAATCAACATCAAAATCATCCCTTACAATATGATAATCTGAGAGATAACATGTATTTATATATATGTATAGACTATAAAACATTTTTTTAAATACTCCTATTGCCATTTACGTCTGCTTTACAAATTCTAGCACCTTTTCATAATAAAAAGATCAAGCCAATGCCACCTGACTTGCGTCTTATCGATGAACCCACCACACCTACAGCCTCAATCCCTGGCTTGACAACAGCACCGTCAATAAAGTTTTCCCCTTTGGATGAACTAATAAGTGAACCACAGTTTAGCACTAAGCATACATAAAATACATACACGCATATAGACTAGGAGCAGCTAATGATCAACACGAAACAGTCATGCAAAAATGTACATTTTATTTTGGTAGATTAAAAAGCAAAAATTAAAAACAAAACATTGCAACACATCAAATGTTCATTGTACAAAACATGGGACAACACACTAGGAAAATACTTCCAATTAAAAAGGGAGGGAAAGAAATCACTAGTATAAATTGATTGATTGTTCCTACTCCAGATAAAAAATTCAGTTTCACAATTTTTGGTGTATCTTTTCTCAAAGGCTTCGTGTTTCTCCACCCAAAAAATTGCATCCTTTGGGTTGGTTTGGGTCCCTCTCTTTTATTAGAGTAGTTGACAACAGCACCACCTCAGAATATACCTTCAAAGGCCTATAGAAATATGCTCTGCACAGAAATATTTAAGGGCTACTACCTGTATCAAAATATTTAATAAACAGACAGCCCTGATCACTGTCATGTCATTGTACCCAACTCAGGAGTAATGTATCTCACAAGGCTAAAAGACCAATACAAGCACTCTTTTCAGTGGAAACATATCCAGATTTAAAATGGCTTTTTACATTTGTTTAATCAACATTTCTGAAGTTCTTCCTCATACAAAATTTGCATTCACGACATGTTGTGCGCATAATGAGAAGGATTATCTTACTTACCCTGTAAGCAACTTTTTCTTGGCATGTACAGCTGTAGATTCACATGTTTTGCATACTCATGCCATCTAATGTTGGGTCTGGATGTTTGCAAGTTGTTTTTCTTCGAAGAAGTCTTTCCCAGTCATGAGGTAAAGTGACTCCTCCTTTTGGTGATAGTGCGCATGGTCATTGACTCCATTGTTAGATTTGTTTTCCTGCAGGAGGGTGAGAATGGAGTAAGTGTAGTACAGAGATGTCCATGCGTATGTAATATCAACTCATAGGAGTCTTAGGGGGAATAGAGCAACAGGCCGCCCCTCACTCAAAATGTATCAAAACAAAGAAGGCCTGTCCCACCAAACAATTCTATTAGTTAGGCTGCAGGTACTCCAAGGGTGTATTTATAACCTAATCACTACCCCTTCCCTTCTGAATCGAGGCTCTTTAGTTCCTGCGCAAGTGTCACTCTTTATTGCAGTACAAACAAGGTAAGGTCAAAAATTGACAAGATACCATCACCAAAACACAAAAGAATTGTGGAGAAAGAGAGTGAGCACCTCACGGTAGAACCACCAATGGGGTTATCTGGCTAGCAAATGCCAGTGTACCCGCTTATCATCATCGGTTGCTCACTCTTGTACAAGTGGAAAGAAAAAGACGGACACATGGAAGGAAAGGACACACAACATGTACTCGTCCATTTCCTCCTAAAGAGATAAATCAAGATCGATTCTGTGCCCCAGCGAATAAAGAATCGCAATCGCTGTTTTAAGTGTACCTAATCACCATTACCCCTGTGAGACAAAGAAAAGGTGCATATCACACATTAAAATTGCAGAACTCACTGACCACTCCTGTTCCCCAAGATCACGTCAGAGTGACGGAGTGCGTGTTGCCGGCTGGGAAACCTTGAACAGTGGCGGGTTTCGTTTTAAATACGTGATAAGGTAGTAGGTATGCAGTTGATATGCAACCCTCAGGTTTAACTAAATATAAGTGGGATCTTAAAAACGCTGGACCCCTACTTGCCCTGATGAAGATGCTCAGAGTATAGCAACGAAACATGTTGGCGATATAGTCTCACATGAAAGTTGGTTCAATGTGGGGCGTTTTAATTTGGAGCGCTCACAACCCAGAATAAAAACAGGAGTGGTCAGTGAGTTCTACAATTTTAATGTGGGAGATGCACCTTTTCTTTGTCTCACAGGGGTAATGGTGATTAGGTACACTTAAAACAGCGATTGCGATTCTTTATTCGCTGGGGCACAGAATCGATCTTGATTTATCTGTTTAGGAGGAAAAGGACGAGTACATGTGTGTCCTTTCCTTCCATGTGTCCGTCTTTTTCTTTCCACTTGTACGAGAGTGAGCAACCGATGATGATAAGCGGGTACACTGGCATTTGCTAGCCAGATAACCCCATTGGTGGTTCTACCGTGAGGTGCTCACTCTCTTTCTCCACAATTTTTTTGTGTTTTGGTGATGGTATCTTGTCAATTTTTGACCTTACCTTGTTTGTACTGCAATAAAGAGTGACACTTGCGCAGGAACTAAAGAGCCTCGATTCAGAAGGGAAGGGGTAGTGATAAGGTTATAAATACACCCTTGGAGTACCTGCAGCCTAACTAATAGAAGTGTTTGGTGGGACAGGCCTTCTTTGTTTTGATACATGCATATGTAATGTAAATAATAACTGCAACAACCATAGGTGTCTGGGGAGGAGGGAACGCGCATATGAATCTACAGCTCTACATGCCAAGAACAGATACTTACAGGGTAACAATCTGTTTGAGGAATGTGTGCTGTAGATACACATGCTTTGCATAGATGGTATCACAGTATTCTGCCAAAGCGGCGGCTAACCAGTGGATGTTGAGGTGGTTTGAAAAAGTGGTTTTAGCACTCCCTGCCCTACACGAGCTTGCGGACGTGCTAAAACATCCACACAATAATGTTTGGTAAATGTGTGTGGTGTAGACCATGTAGCTGCCTTTCATATCTCAGCTATGGGAACGTTACCTAAAAAGGCCATAGATGCTCCTATTTTGCAAGTAGAGTGTGCTCTAGGAGGTATATTAAAGTTTGTTTAGCTTTATCATGGTATGTATGAATACATTTGACAATCTACCTAGAAATAACAGATTTAGAAATAGGATTTCCTTTATAAGGAGGAGCAAATGCAACAAAAAGTTGTTTTGCGAAAATGTTTTGTCCTAATATTTTGTATAAATGCATCTAGCAGATCAATTGTTTTATTATGTAAATATATCACAAACCATTTCCACTTTGCTGCATAACCTGCTCTACTGGTGGGTCTTCTTGCTTCTTTCAGGATTGTCATACAATCTGGTGGTAGGTTCAAAGATCCAAACTCTAGGACTTCAGGTGCCAGATGGCTAGGTTGAGCTCCTTGGGGTTTGGATGTCTGATTTCTCCACGGCTGTTTGTGAGAAGGTTGGAGTGATGTGTAGTTTTTGGTATGGCACAGCTGACCGTTCTAGTAGTGTGGTGAAACATGGTTGACGAGCCCATGTGGGAGTCACTAGAAATATTGCAAGTGACGTCTGCCTGAGATTCCAAACCAGCAAGGAATTCGAGGGAGAGGCGGAAAAGCGTATACAAATATCCCTGACCAATTCATTGACAGTGCAAAGCCTTTGGATAGATGGTGTGGTAATCTGGAGGCAAAATTTGAGCATTTTGAGTTCTCCGCTGAGGCAAAGCAGTCTGTGTGTGGAAATCCCCATTTATGGAAGTATGGAGGGGAACCTGGGTATGAAGTTCCCATTCATGTACTTGTTGCTGCATCCTGCTGAGGTCGGCAAACTGGTTGTGCTTTCATGGAAGGTGTCCTGCTAGAAGAAGAATATTGTGATGTATCACCCAAGCCAAATGGTCTGAGGGAGGTATGACAACTGCAGAGTGTTCTCCCCCCTCCCGTTTTTGTACATAGTACATTGATAACATATTGTTCGTCCTGACTAGGACAACTTTCCCTTCTAGGTGAAGCTGAAAAGCTTTTAGTGTTGGTTTAACTGCTAGAAGCTCCAAGTAGTTGATGTGGAGATTTCTGTGTTTGGTATCCCATAAACCTTGCATATTTAGATGCTGGATATGAGCACCTCAAACTGTGAGAGATGCATCTGCTGTTAGTATTCCTTGTGGAATTGGGTCGATTAAAGGCTGCCCTTTTGTGTGTTCCACCACTGCAGAGAAAAACAGTGCTGCTATCTACCAACACTAGATCTGTTAACTGACCCTCTGATTGATTCTACTGACATGCTAAACCTTACTGTAGAGGAGGCATGTGTAATTTTGCATGAGTCACTGTTGTAATGCATGATGCCATCATTCCTAATAGCTGAATGAAAGATTTCACTGTTACGTTACTGGTTGGTTTGATACTATCTTAATTAAGTTCTAAAGTTTTGAATCCTGGCTGCATTGGGAGAGGCTAGAGCTGTTTAGCGTTGCTCCTAGATGTTTGAAGATGGGACTTTTGTGCATCAACTGTAAATCCCAAATGATGGAGAAGGTTCATGGTAGCTTGAGTGGGTTGTAAACACTTTTGGTGAGTGTTGGCTTTGACGAGCCAACTGTCCAGATATGGGAAGACATGTTTTTGTTGTCTACTTAGATGAGCTGCTACTATTGCTAGACATTTTGTGAATACTCTGGGTACAGTAGTCACTCCGAATGGAAGTATTATGAATTGAAATGAAAAATGAAATGAAAATAAATTTATTGAGCGCGATTGCTGCCCGAGGGCGTCCAAGCGCTGAGCTGTGCTGAGGCGGAAGTGGCCAGGAACGGAAGATTTAGGACACAAAGGATTTTGCAAACAGTAGTGTCTTCAAGTTTTTCCGAAATAAAAGCAGATTTGGGTTAGACCGGAGTGAGAGGGGAAGGGCATTCCAGAGTTTGGCATTGTTAAGAGAAAACAGCCTGCCACCTGACCTGGCTCTCTTCACTCTGGGGACAACAGCAAGGAAGGCCTCCCTCGACCTAAGGTTCCTGTTTGGGTGATAGGGGGTGACTAGGTCTTTGTTAATGGGTGGGCCTGTTTTCCAGAAGGCGTGATGTGCCATGCATAACGCCTTGAATGCTAATCTCTGCCTCACTGGAAGCCAGTGGAGACTCTTCAGAGCAGGTCTGGCTGACTGGGATCGTGGGATCTGCAGCAGGGTACGCGCTGCACAGTTTTGCACGATCTGCAATTTCCGGAGGGTCATTTCAGGTGCCCCAACATACAGGGCATTGTTTGAATCCAAACGGGATTGAATGAGGCCTTGTACCGCCACCTTTCTAGCCTCTAAAGGTAGAAGCGGAAGAATCTTTCTAAGAATTCTTAGTAGGCCAAAACATGTGGCGGACAACTTAGTGGCCTGGGTGGAAAACGAGAGTTTGTTGTCCAGCCACACTCCCAGGCTCTTGACACTTTTCTTGGGGGTGGGAGGAGGGCCTAGTGCACAGGGCCATAAGGAGGTGAGAGGTACTGGAGAGGTTGGGCCTAGGAGCATTAGCTCCGTCTTATCCCCGTTCAGCTTTAGGGAGGAGGTGGTCATCCATCCCTTGACATCCTCTAAGCATTTTAGCAGATCTACCGGGAGTTGCTTGTTGTTACCAGCAGCCAATGAGACCACTAGCTGAGTGTCGTCGGCGTATGACACAATTTTGATGCCGTACGGTTCGACGACACCCGCCAGTGGCCTCAGGTACACGTTGAACAGCACAAGGCTCAGGAAGGAGCCCTGTGGTACTCCACAGCTAAGAGGTTTCCTAGAGGACATTGTCTCGCCGTCGAAAATCCGAAAGGATCTCTCAGACAGGAAAGACTCAAACCACCTTAGTGCGTCACCAGATACTCCGATGTCATGGAGACGGTCCAGCAAGGTGGTGTGGCTGACCGTATCGAATGCGGCACTTAGATCAAGGAGGATCACTGCCACTGATCCCCCCTGATCCAGTACCCTTCGAGATTCTTCCGTGACTGCTAGCAAGGCGGTTTCAGTACCATGCTTCGGTCTGAATCCTGTCTGTGATGTATGTAACAGAGAGTGGTTCTCTAGGAACTGAACGAGTTGGGCATTTATAAACTTCTCCAGAACCTTGCTAACCCAAGGGAGAAGTGAGATGGGGCGGTAGCTGGCATGATCATCAGGGTCTAGGCTGGGTTTCTTCAACAGCGCCCGTACCATGGCCTGCTTCCATGCCGTAGGAACTACACACGCAGAGATGGACGAATTTAGAAGTTCCAGCATTACCGGCAGGGTGGCTTTAGAAGCCTGCAACAGGGCATCTGGAGGGGCAGGGTCACATGGGGAGCCCGATTCGACTTGGCGAGCCACCTTGTCTAGGGTGTCGAGATCCAGAGGAAGGAAGTGCTCGAGGGAGGGCTGCTCAGGGTGAGGGTGCGATCTGGGGGGGGGGGGGGGGGTGAGGCAGTTGCGTCCCGAATTGTGGCTGCTGTTGGGAATGTAGAGTAGATTTTTAAGACTTTGTTATGGAAAAAATTCGCAAGCTCGTTACATTGGTCCTGGGTTTTATTAGGCAGAGATGCAGTATTGGAGCTAGTACATAGCTTTATTATACTAAAGATTTCCTTCGGCTTGAATTGACAGTGGTTTCCTGCCATCACAAATCTGAGATAGTTGCGATGTGCTGGGTAGAAAGGAATAAAAAAGTAGAACAGTTACTTACTTTCAGTAACTATGTATCTGTAAGAGACATATATTAGTTATAGATTCCTTACCTTAAAATTACCCCACGGGCTTCAAACTAGATCTAGAGAAGAGTAGAACTAGAGAATTTTTCTTCAGCAATACCCCAGTGCGCCAGTAGGTGGAGTCGGTAGACTCCATGTCCGTCGTCGCCAGGACGACGGTGTGGTGCCTACTTTGACGCCACAGCTGCTCGCGGACGTCAGTTCTGACACGACTTTCCACGCCAGAAGTGGAGAGCCATGCAAGACACTGACCACTGGTGCACATAACTAGGGCCCTGGAAGAGTCTCCCCAATCCTAGAAGTCAGTTCGCATAACAGGGAGGATGGGTGGGGCAGTAAGGAATCTATAACTAACATAAATCTGTTACACATACATCGTTGTCAAAGGTAAGTAACTTGTTCATCTGAAAGAGACTATTAGTTATAGATTCCTTACCTTGGAATATATATCCCAGCAATACCAACCCCGGAGGAGGGACTGCGAACTAAGTTCACACCAGAAAATCCAGGGGGACAGAACAGGGAAAAACTTTTGTGGCGGCAAAGTAGAAGGACAGCGCATGTTTTTGGTCTAGACCGTTTAGTCACTCCTCCTTGGAAGTGTGCGGAGGCGGAAAAATGGTGGGTAGAGTAATAATCTGCCCGATGAGAAAGCGAGTAACAAACAGTTTCTTACCTGTCGGTGTAGTTTTGCAGCTTGAAGAATTTTCTGAATTCACATGCTGTGCATTATTCCGCCATCTAGCGGTTGGTTCCAGAATCCAAAATTGTAGCATTTCCTTTTTTTGTTGGTTGGCATCAACATACCAGAATATGGTGTCCTCCTGTGATGTCGACTGGCTTACTCCAGAAGCCCCACCTTTGGTCGGCATCTTCTGATTTTTTTTCTTCTCTTCTATTCTCGTCCTTCCTGGCGGAGGAGAGTGGGTTCGCTAGTGAATCCAGAAAATTCTTCAAGCTGCAAAACTACACCGACAGGTAAGAAACTATTTATTTTGCAGCATTAATCTTTCCTGGATTCACATGCTGTGCATAGACTTTGTAGCAGTTTGCTAGTCTTGTGGAGGCAGGGTGAAAGATGAGCTTTGCGAATAGATGTTTTAAAACCTTTTGCCCTACTTGTGTTTCTTTATTCATTTGAATATACACACAGTAATGTTTTGTGAATGTGTGCACTGAAGACCATGCTGCAGCCATGCAAATGTCCAGAATTGGAGTATAAGCTAGAAAGGCAATAGTTGCTCCTTTATTTCTTTTAGAGTGTGTCCTGTTGCACCTTGTAAGGCCGGTCCTGCTTGCATGTGGTATAACTCTGTGGCTTGTGCTATCCATCTTGCAATGGTGTTTTTGGTTACTTGTCTTCCCAGAGAACTGTTTGCAAAGGATGCAAAGAACTGTTTTGTTCTCCTGTATTCCTTGGTTTTTGCAATGTAGTACAAGAATGCCCTTCTTGCGCCTAGTGTGTGCAAAACTCTTTCTACTTTGGTCTTTGGCTTTTGAAAGAAACTTGGTATTTGTATACTCTGATTTAAGTGGAATCTTGCTACCACATTTGGTATGAATTGAGGATCTGTCCTCATGACAATCCTGTTACTATGTATTTGAAAGTAAGGTAGGTTCCTGTAGTGTTAGTGCCTGTAGTTCACTAACTCTACATAAGGTTGTTATTGTCACTAAAAAGGCAGTCTTTAGTGTGAGCATTTGTGGCGTTGCTTTGGGAAGTGGTTCAAATGATGCTGTCATCATTTGTGCTAGAACTATGTTCAGGTTTCATGTGGGTACTGGCACCTTTTTTGGAGGTGCAATTCTTTTTGCTCCTTCTAGGAACCTTTTGACCACATGTGAAGTGAAGAAACTTTTCCCTGTTCAAAAGAACACGTTTTTACCAACATCCATCCAACGTGAGTAGGCACTTTAGGGGGTGTACTGCCTCGCTGGGTGAGTTTCTTTCTTTTTATTACTGGTCCTGAGGAATGCTGGGTCGAAGAAGACCAGAAAGCTGAAACATGTCGACCGTTTTTTAGGACAGGGAGTTCAATTTTACTCAACTCTACACTGTCCGTTGAAGCACATTGGTTTTAACTGAGTTCGAATCACCTCTCTATTAAAATTGTTGGTTGAGGGAGTGATCTATACTCATTTTAAATTTCCACCTTTTTGTTTGTGGCATTTTTACACATACTAACTATGGGAACCCAATGAAGACAAATGGCTACCTACCTAGTGTGGGTGCCGGAGGGTCGCCTTTTCCCTTCTGGGTATACTCACAACTTTTCTTGACACAGTTATCTAGGCTCACATGTGGCACTTAGGGGTGTTGGTGAACGGTTTATCTTACTGTTTCTCTTATTGAGTTTAGGTATTTTATAGATTCTAATACTCTGGTTGTTTCTGATTAATTATCCCAAGGGGTGTGAGAGTATTCCACTTCGCCCTTTCTCTCTTGTGGTTTATAAAACTGTCTTTGTAAATGCGCTGCCCATCCTGTGAGAGAAGCATCTGTAGTTAGTATCATTTGTGGAACAGGTTCTATAAACGGCCGGCCCTTGGAAAGGTTTTTGGTGTTTCAACATTGCAGAGAGCGATATGTCCGGTTGTCTACCACTACCAGATCTGTTATTTGTTGCGGAGTCTGATTCCACTGACTTGCCAAGCACTCTTGTATGGGGCGCATTTGTAGTCTTGCATATGGTACTATGAAAATGCAAGATGCCATCATTTCTATTGGTTGCATGAACACTCGAGCTGGTAGTGAGTGTTGTGGCTGGAATCTTGATAAGATCCTGCATACTTTGTATTCTTGTTGGGTTGGGGTACGCTATTGCCTTGGAGGTATCTATTGTAGCACCTAGATACTGCTGAGACAGGGATAGTTGGAGATGTGACTTCTTTTGATTTACAGTGAATCCCAGTTTGTGTAGCAGGCATATCGCTTGATGTGTGTGCTGTACACATTGGTTGTATGACTTGCATTTTATTAACCAGTCGTCCAGATATGGGAAGACATGAATGCTGTCCCTTCTTAAGTGTGCTGCTACTACTACTACTAGACACTTTGTGAACACTCGAGGTGCTGTAGTTACTCCGAAAGGGAGTACCTTGAATTGGTAGTGTTGACCTTCTAGAATGAACCGTAGGTACTTTCTGTGCGATTGATGGATGGGAATGTGGAAGTAGGCGTCCTTGAGATCTAATGTGGCAAGGAAGTCGCCTTTCTTTAGCAACTGTAGAACCTGTTGTAGCCTGACCATATGAAAGTGGTCTGATGGTATGTACAGGTTTAGGGGCCTTAGATCTAAAATAGGTCTGACGCACCCGTCTTTTCTGGGTATGAGAAAGTATAGAGAATAAACTCCTGTGTTTTGATGTTGTTTTGGGACTGGTTCTATTGCATTCTTTTGCAGTAGAGATGCCACCTCTGGTCTTAGCAGTATGAGGTGTTCTTGTGACATGAGACGCTGCCTGGGTGGTATTGTTGGAGGAGTGGAAGTGAGCTCCAGGCAATAACCCGACTGTATTATTTGTCTTACCCACCTGTCTGTGGTGATGGGAGTTCCAGACAGGTAGTAACTTTTGTAACCTCCCCCCGACAGGAGTGGAATGGTCTGGGGGGGATGGAAGGGAAGTCACTGTTTGGGAGTAGAGGCGTTGCGTTTGTGGTTTCATCTACCTCTGCCCTTATTATTGCTTCCTCTATACCCTCCTCTATAATATCCCTTACTGGGCGAGGTTTGGTTGGGCGCTTTGTAAGACGAGGAGGTATTGCCAGTTTGGAAACCCTTAAAGGCGCCCCTATATGAGGAGCGACGAAAGGAAGGTCTATGGGCTTGCGTTTGTAAAGCTCCCATGGATTTTGCCGTGTTTGTATCTTTCTTCATCTTTTCTAGTGCACTATCGACTGTTGGACCGAAAAGATGTTGCTGGTCAAATGGCTGGTTTAAGATATTCACTTGTACTTCTGATTTGAACCCAGAGATGCATAGACATGCTACGCAACAGTACCCCTGTATTTATTGCTCTAGAGGCTGTGTCTGCTGTGTCTAGTGCACAGCGTATGGCGGTATTTGTAATAACCTTGCCTTCCTGTATTAGGTCAGAAGCCGTGGTTTTATATTGTTTTGGCAAGTGTTGCATGAGTGACTCTAACTCATCATAATGAGCTCTATCATATCTTGCTAACAAAGCATGAGTGTTAACAATCCTCCAGACATTGGCTGCTTTTGAGAATGTGCATTTTGCCGAAGCATCTAAAAGTTAGGTGGAGCATCTCCTGTTGTCTGCGAGTTAGCTCTTTTTATAGCATTTCACACTACTAGTGAGTCCAATGGCAACTGTCCTTTAATGTATGCCTGATCAGTTGGAGCCGCTTTGTACTTTTTTTCAAGTCTGGGGTTAATTACCCTGGCTCTGACTGGGTTTTAAATATTTCGGGTGCATGTCTTACCACTCCACTAAGTCTTGGAAGTGTGGTTGTGGTCTTATGTGACGAGAGTAGTGTATCCATTAGGAAGTCCTCTTCCACTGGATCTGTGTGAAAGTCATGGAAAGTGGCTGCTCTATGAATGAGCTGCATAAACCCAATAGTGTCATCTGGGGGAGATGGTCTAGACCGGTATGCATCGTCTTGTGGCAGATCTGGTGCATTATAATCTTCCCATGGGTCACCTGATAGCCCAGGAATATCATCTGGGTCATTAATGTCGTCTATGTGATGTTCACTCTCTACCTCTTGTGAGTAGCTATCCTCATCATCCTCATCTGGTGGTATAAGACCATGTGTACTAGATGGTGAATGTACAGGAGAAATATTTATTGGTATTTCTACTTCTGGTGAAGGAATCCTTATGGGGGAAGTTTGAGCATGCTTTTTCAGAGGAACTGGCAGTGGTTTAAGATAGTCCAGTTTCCTCTTTTCAGGCACTGAAGTGATATGTCCAGTCTTTGGATTAATATTAAGAGTCTTTTGCTTTGGGTCAGGTTTGAAAAGCTCTTCTACTGGAAAGTCCTTTTTCGGCACGGATTTACCTGGTTTGGGGCCGAAATGCTTCGTTTTTACAGTGTCTATTGTCTTTGGAGCAGGTTTTGGTTTCGGTTCCAAAGACTTTTCCTTTGGATCCGTGCTCTTTAGATCCAAAAATGTTGTTCCCGGGGTATGTTTCGATTCATTTACCTTCATAGCCGAAGTATGTTTTGGTGCCGGAACGCGTTCGGGTCCACTTTTTTTGGAACAGGGGTAGTTTTTGGTTTGGTAGCTTTGGGAACCTCCTTCGGTGCCGAACTTGCTTTCGGCTTGACCGCTTTCGGTACCGAAGGATGCTTTGGCGCTGGTGTTAATTTTGGCTTAAGGACCTTCTGCTTTTCGGGACCGACAGACTGACTCGAGCCCGAGTCGACTGGAGGCTTTTTTATATTCTTCGCTGCCCAGCCAGAAGGCGGGGCGTCGGAACGTTTTGGTCGGTGTGCACCTGGACCCGAAGGTGGAGGTGGAACCGAAGCCTGTCCCAGTATGGTGGGGTGAACAGGGTCGACGCTTGTACTCACGAACTGTTGACCAGCTGGAAGATCGTCATCTTCGGATTGATACTCTGCTCCAGAAGCTGAATCCTCTGCTTCAAAAGCGATGTCTTCGTGCTGCTGTTCTTCGGAGTCTACTTCGATCAGAGCCTCGTCTATGATGAGGTCTGGTGTTGATGAAGAGGACTGCGCCATTACTCTTCGAGCTAGACGGTCCTTGGTGGTTTTCTTGGACCGGAACGAAGCGCAGGCCTCACAGTCTCGACTCTTGTGCTTATTGCAAACCTCATGAAGATCGGTGTGAGGGAATTTGTGTCTACACCGAGGGCACTTCTTGGAAGGTGTTCTTTTCATGAGCCAAAGCACCAATGGCGCAGTTGGGCCCGACGGCCCAGACGAACGCTGGAATCGAGAAGTGAATCCTTTCTTCGACGCGGGTAATCTGAATCACTGTCGAAGACGATGCCAATGGTATTTTGATTGATTTATGAATTCGGAAAGAGATCGGTAATGGGACCGAACGATGAACACATCAGAGTCCGACAATCTGAAGATGGAGTTGATGCCCATACGCACTACTATCCAAGGGAGGAGTCATCAAACAGACAAAGACCCTTCCAAGACAACAACAAAGTGTAATCATCCAGGCCCACCACCAGATGGTGATCTAATGTGTGGTCTGCAGCCCATATGCCTCGTTTTATCATTGCCAGTGAGTGGGAATGCACAAACTGCCTTTTACCAAACTCAGTTATTGCTAACGTATCAAATGTACCGTTTCTAGAATCTAAAATATATACCTACCATCTGAGGCAGTGCATCGAGATGCCAGTTCCCAGAGTACTAATCCAATAGCATACATATCTATCCTCAAAAATGCATCCCTTTGGAAGTTTATTGCACCTTCTAGTACTTCTGGTGCCATGTATCTTCGTGTTCCAACCTTGAGAAGATAAAAATATAGTATTAAGGAAAAACATTTCCATCATAATCCACTTGCTACCTCAGATGACCGAAAACAAGGATGAAATAACAAGCATTAGTTTGAAACATTGTTTTACTCTTTCAAAACGATTATCAATACACCACCTGCCCTACTACCATTTCGTGTTGACGGTCTTTCCTTTTTCACATATCAAATTAACTGACAAACTACTTTTAATACAGCCTCTACATTCACTCACTGTCAACTCATTATTTCTCCCATCGTTGTCCTTGTTTACATCTTCACAACTAATTTACTTTCAATCTGTGCATGTAAAGAACAAGTTACTTACCTTTGGTAATGCCTGTTAGAGACTATCTAGTTACAGATTACTTACTTAAGAATATCCCCAGGCGTCGGACTGGATCCAGAAATGTTTTGTGAGCAGTATGCCTGTGCACTGGTAGACACCATTCAGGATCTGCTAGGCATCTTCGGTCGGCTCTGCCGTTCATAGAAAGAACCTGCCAGAAGTTGAACCACCTGGGATATGCCCTGCTGTTCTAGCCATGTCCAAAGAAGCAGGGCCTCAGCACAAAGGGGCCCATGACCCCACCCAACCCTGCTTCTTGAAGTGTCACATGGCAGTGGTGTACTCTGTGAACAGTTGCACCATTATTCCCCGGATGGAGAGTAGAAAGGCTATCAATGCCAATCGGATCGCTGGTAGCTCCAACAGGTTTATGTAGAGTTCGGATTCCACCGGAGATCAGAGCTCTCCGATCTCCAACTCTCCCAGATGGCCACCCCATCCCAGGAATGAAGCATCTGTCACTACTGTCCAATCTGGATGGGGACGGGAGCGGGGTCAGCCACTGACCCACTTGCGGTTCGGAAGACACCACTGCAGGTCCTTTGCAGTTCCCACTGAGACTTGGGCCATGTGGGAGAGATTCACCTGATGCTATGCCCACTGGAACTTCAGGTACCACTGCAGAGCTCACATATGCCAATGGGCATGTGTCACAAGCAGTCTCAGCAAAATCCAGGATAGAGGTTGAAACATCAGTATCAGGTGTGACTTCGGCACATTAACAGTGAACCCAGTGAATGGAGGCGGTCCGCCATAGTCTAGAAGTGGGAGACGACAGACAGTTGAGATAGAAGACTTGCACCCCAGATGAGCTGCAACCACCTCCAAGGTGAACACGAGAGGGGGCTGCGGAGGTCAAAAAGGAGCATAGAGAACTGAAAATGCTGGTGCTGCAGAACTGCAGGAACCACCTGCGGGTTGGCAGGACAGGAATGTGGAAGTATGCCTCCAGCAAGTCCACCGCCACCATCCAGTCTCCAGGGCAGACAGGACCTGAACAAGAGGGAGCGCCTTAAATTTCTCCTTCATGAGGAAGTCTCTGTCTCCCCCTCCCCCCCCCCCTCCCTCTTCCCCCGGCCAAAAGAGCTGACAGGTCCTGGAGAAGAAGAGAGAGGTGGTCCTCCGTCAGCCTGTCGTTATGTAGGTGGCATGGAGGAAGAGCAGGGAGTCGCTTCTCCGAAAAATCTGCAAAACCCATCTGTCCGATGTTATGGAAGTCAGCGAGGCAGGTGATGGCAAATACTGCTGCCCACTGTGTGCCCATGATAGTAAATGGGCAGACTAGGAGGCGGAGGCTGCTAGGGGATTGGTGGACTGACCTGACCGCTCGATGTACAGGCCGATAGGAACTGAATCCACGGACATGCAGAGGCTTGGAAGCTTGCACGTGAGGTGGCTGGGCGGGTATAGACACCATTGTACGCCCCTTCTGTGGCCACAAAAGGCGACTGAAGGTGACACGTGACCATAGAAAGGCCCATGAATCAGGCCGTAGTGCTGCTGTCCTGAAAGTGCTCCAGCACTGAGTCTGTCTGGTCTCGGAATAGATGGGAGCCATCAAAAGGCATGTCCATGAGTGAGCACTGGACACCGCCAGAAAAGCCAGTAGTCTTCAACAAGGAGTGGTATTGTATTGTAGGGCCACTGTTGATGAAACCACTGCTTAGTAAGTCAGTGATGTCTAGCCCACAGCAGATGGTTAACTTCGCTACATCCCTCCCATCTGCAACAGCCTGGCAGAGCACAGCCCAGTCCTCCTCCGGAACGATTGACGGCAGATGCGTAATCATATCCCACAAGAGTGGGACTATCAGAGCGAGGTGTTCATAGATTGCAGTGCCGGACTGGTGGAAGAAAACCTCTTCCCAAGATTGTCCAGTCTCTTGGATTACCTGTCTGGGGGTACAGTAGGGAACCCACCAGGATTTACGTTGAGGCATGGACCACCAAGCTCTCTGGGGTAGGGTGTTCGATGAGGAATTTTAGGTCCCCTGGAGCAGTGGTGGTGCACAAGCGTCCTGTTAACAGGTGCCCTTGTTGGACTTGGACCAAGTCCCAAGCAGGACATCAGTAAGTGTCTCATTGAAACGAAGAAGCAGTTCTGATGGGCACACTCCTGGCTGAAGCATGTCCATTAAGACATCAGTCTTGAATGCCACAGAGAGCGAGCTAAGGTCCAGAACCTCAGGTGCCCTTTGCACCACCACTGTAAAGGATGCTCCCTCCTCTGTAGCGACAACAGGGGGAGAAAGCATTCCAGTATCTGGGGAAGTATTCAGTCAACTGGCTTCACCCAAATCACCACACCAGACAATTTGCTCCTCATAAGGCTGGTATTCCTCAGGGTCCAGCAACCACCCCATTCCTCCCAGCCCATAAGAACTGAGCTCAGGCTCTGGCCTAAAAGGCATGGCTCTAGTCAGCGTCAGACGATGACCCTCCGGCTCAGTGTTGAGGATGTGGATAGCTCAGAGAGAGCTGGCCTCAGGATCAGCATCAGGGAAGGATAAGGTGGTACGAACATCACCAATCCAGATCCATTTGTGGACCCTTGGAGCCCAACTGGCGCTGGGGCCACCAGCGCAAATAGGTAGGGGCCCTCCCAAACCTACAGGGTTCGAGGGAACAGGCTGCCCAAAGAAGAGGTGCATGGTTTCATAAAACCTTTTCAATTGGCCGGGCATCACTCCAGCTCCCGGAAAAACGTGGTCTCTGTGTCATGGAAATGTTATTTTGTATGATGTATTTCAAATGAAAAATCCAATACAATATTGGCATATTTGAGCCTACGTTTGGATTCGGGCTATATATTTATATACATGTGTGTATATTATAGATATATGCATAATAGATAGATAAATAGGTGTATATGCATATACCTTTTGTTAATGCGTCGGGTCCCTGCAGGTGGGCGGGACTATTCAGTGCTTATGACTATTGATAAGTATCCCCTGGAAGAGAACAGGAGCCACTCCTATGCAGGATGGCTGCAGTCTTTGAAGACTCTGTAATCATGAGCTTCAAAGACTACTTGTTTAGGAGGTTTGTACTGCCTGGATTCTATCCAGACGCGCAAAGGTTTTTGTATGATTTCAGTTGTGGGGTGTCCCGAGGAAGTGAATATTCTTTGCTGGTGTGGTGGAGGATTTTTTGGTAGCTCAATGAGAACTACAGATGGAATAAGGTCTTGTATATCAGTATACGACCCAAGTGTACTGCCTTCATTGACAAGGTTCTGATAGAACGGTCATCCAGACAAAGCTAACAGCAGACCTTTTGTAGCCTCAAAGGCCATACTTCATTAAAAATCCTAGGTGTCTTAATAAGACTGAAATAGATTAGGTCTGTGCTCCTAGCGTTGCATTCCCACTGCGAATCAGAGAAACTACTTATGTACCTGTATTCCTGCAGGACCATAACATTGAAAGCTGGTTTCAGACAAGTTACTTACCTTTGGTGAGACTGTCTTACTAACTTTCGATTTCTCACCTTTATAATAACCACAGTTGTCACACTAGATCTGGAAGACTTAAAGAAACGCTGAGTCATGTAGCTCCACATTGACTTTGTTCTGCCTTCAAAGTGAGGATTAGGTCTGTAAGACATTGGGTTAGTTCAGGGGCTACGTACTCACCTCAAGCATTAACCAAAATCCTTGTCAGGGAGAACTATTAAAGTCATTAAATAAACCTGTGCTCAATCCCCTGGTAGCTATGGCACAGAGTAGACAGTCTCTGAGGCAATGAGTAAAGTATATATATATATCCAGTACTAAAACAGTAATAAAATCGAAATACAAAACAATAAAAGCTTAAAACAAATTTAAAAAACACCAAAGTGACAAAAAAACAATAAGCAAAACGTATGAATGTATAAAGTTTTAAGAATAAATAACATCAAGAAGCACAAAGTGTCAATGACAATCCATGGTCACAGTACACACAATTTGAAGGTGACAGAGCTGGATACACTAACCAGGTTCATCATGGTCAAAGATTTTAAGTTCTGACTTTAGTTCTTTAAGTTCCAATCTATCACATGAGTACATTGACAAAGGCACCCCCCCCCCCAACGCACACTAAACTTGGGTTCTGAGGTCTCAAGAGTGTACTATGATAATCTCCATATCCGCCCACATCTAACAACAAAGCCTAGCCTGATGCAATCCCTGTACCCACAGCAACATCAGACACAGAGGCCTTGTATGATAGAGTTGAGCTTTAAACAACCAGACAGATAATACTCTTAAATTGTTTTGACATCATCTTTCCTTCCCTTGAAGTGTGCCCCCAAATGTTAAATGTAACCCAACCAGACCTGTCAAACAGGCTGTGACACTAATGTCAAAAGAGGGCCACTGCGTTTGGCGCCTGACTAAGTGCGAAGACAACAGAAGGGCCCTGCCAACATTAAAGCTAACAGTTGCCTGTGACACTAAAGGCTTCTTCGAAGTGTGCCCCAAGTATCATATGAAAAGCCCCAGCAGACATATTAAGCAGGATATCACATTCAAGTAGGACAGGACACTTTACTGTCAAAATTAATCCTTGCATATTCTGTCCAGTTCAGAAGGGTCATCTTCGCCTATTCTGGTCAGCCTATTGTTCTGGTCCTGGGAGCAAGTTAACACCTTATTCATGTCTATTTTAATAGCAAATTAGTGGTTGGCTGAAGTGGGATAACAAAATGCAGATTTTGCTCATATGGGCTTCAGCCAGGGCAAAAAAATACATTTTATAAATTACCTTTCTGTAATATTTAGAACAAATCCTACTTCAACAATGAATTGAACTTTAACAACTACTAATGGACAATAATTTTTTTTAGACAGTCCCATTACAGAGATACATGATTAGTATTTAATATGCTATCCTAGTGTTTGTGTTTTCCTACAGAAAAGCCAAACCTGCTACAGTAAAAATAGCATTGTGGGCATTTTCACTGTAACCTTCTACTTGTCCTACTTTTAAATACCATGCTAGGAGTAGTTTATTTTCTGTAACTCCAGTTCAGTAGTAGGGGTATCTCTGTTATAGTCATAATCTAGTGAATAGTCCCGCCCATGTGCGTGGACCCCGGAGCAATCAAAAATAATCTCTAAAGTGTCGAAAAAATGCAGAACTGCACAGACACTTAAGAGAGAATTTAAAGACATATAATGCAGCCTATAAAAGGCTACACTGTCCAGTACTTCAGCTAGAAATTCCACCAAAAATCCACAAAAACAGCAAAGCCTGTCCAGATTCCCTTTGTCTTCAGTACAAACCCCTCTGGAAGATAGAGAGGAAGGCATGGACAGACAAGCCCCCATAGGCTGGCATTATGTGGCTCAGAATAGGATACTGTGCCTTTAAGAGAACTTTCCAGAACTTCACAGTATCCCAGAATGCCTTGCAGGTCTCTCTTACTTTCAGTTCTTTTTGAAGGCGTAACACGCCCGACCTGT
Source organism: Lissotriton vulgaris (assembly GCF_964263255.1). Classification (NCBI taxonomy): domain Eukaryota; kingdom Metazoa; phylum Chordata; class Amphibia; order Caudata; family Salamandridae; genus Lissotriton; species Lissotriton vulgaris. The sequence continues at coordinate 1,433,044,013 of NC_141687.1, forward strand.
AGCATTCTTTACATGAACATCTCTCCACCGGGGAGGAGGGCGGGCGCTTATGACTATAACAGAGATACCCCTACTACAGAACTGGAGTTACAGAAAAGAAACTACTCCTTCTGTAGTAGGGGATCTCTGTGTATAGTCATAATCTAGTGAATAGTATGGCAAGCCCATCCCCACACCAAAGCGGCGGTGGAGAAAAGAAACCAACACCACTATTGTGCGAACAAATTCCGCAGCGAAGCCTGTCCAACCTGAGCATCTGCTCTGGCATCAGCGTCCAGACAGTAATGCTTAGCAAAGGTATGAACTGACTTCCAAGTGGCGGCCTTGCAAATTTCTGCAATCTGCACATTACGGAGCAAGGCTGTCGTGGCAGCTTTGCCCCTGGTGGAATGAGCCTTAGGCTTACCCCCTAAGGTCTTATTAGCTTTCTAGTAACATAGTTGTATGCAGGACACAATCCACCTAGAAATGGACTGCTTAGGGGTCGCAAGACCCGTCCTGACTGATCCGTAATTGATAAACAATTGGTCTGACCTACGAATATCTTTAGTCTTATCCAGATAAAATTTCAACACCCTCCGAACATCCAGGGAATGTAAGAACCTTTCCGCCGGAGATGAAGGATTCTGAAAAAACGTAGGCAAAGTTATAGTTTGGTTGACATGAAAGTCAGAAATAACCTTGGGAAGAAATTTAGGGTGCGTACGCATAACAACCTTAGCAGCATGAAATACAGTATAAGGTTCATTACAACACAACACCTGAATTTCACTCACCCTGCGGGCCGATGTAATGGCCACGAGGAACGCCGCCTTCCAGGACAGGTGCTGCAACGAAGCCTTATGAATGGGTTCAAAAGGCTCCTTCATCAAACTGGACAGCACCACATTCAATTCCCATGAAGGCGAAGGAAGCCTGACAGGAGGGAACACTTTCTTCAAGCCTTCCAAAAAATCTTTGATCACAGGGATTTGAAAGAAGGAAGTCTGTGAAGGGCTTTTCCTGTAGGCAGTCAATGCAGCGAGATGAACCCTAATAGAGTGAACATTAAGGCCAGATCGCGCCAAATGTAGAAGGTAGGGAAGGATGACATCTTCCTTGCACGTCGTAGGATCAAAGTTCCTGGACACACACCAGATACAAAACCTCTTCCACTTGTAAGCGTAGGACGTCCGAGTGGAGGGCCTCTTAGACTCCTTCAGTATGTCCATGCAATCTTCTGGTAGATTCAAATGGCCATATTGCACTACCTCAGGAGCCATGCCGCCAAACTCAAGGATGAGAGGTTAGGGTGCACCATCTGCCCCCCGAACTTCGTGAGAAGGTCCAGCCTGCACGGCAACCGTATGTGTGGAAGGAGGGACCGGTGTAGAAGGTCCGTGAACCACCACTGTCTGGGCCATTCCGGGGCAATCAGGATCATTCGTGCCCTGGACCGGGACAGCTTGATGAGCACCGCCGGAATCAGAGGGATGGGCGGAAAAGCGTAAACAAAGCTGTTCGACCAGTTGATCCAGAGTGCATTCCCCAGCGTCCCTTGCTGGTAGTACCTGGAGGCAAAGTCTCGGCATTTGCTGTTTTCGGCGGTGGCGAACAGATCTATGTCTGGAGTTCCCCACCTTGCGAAGACTTCTCCTAGTACGTCGTCGTTTATGACCCACTCGTGGTTTTCCTGAATCAGCCTGCTCAGTGCGTCCACCTGAAAATTCTGCACACCTGGCAGATGGGTAGCCGTTATCGTCAATCCTCTTGCCAGAAGCCAGTGCCAGATCGTCTGCGCCTCCTGAGACAGGGTGCGCGATCTCAACCCTCCCTGCTTGTTGAGGTAATACATTGTGGTCGTATTGTCCGTCTGTACAAGCAGAGAGTTGGTCCGGAAGGACGGATGAAAGGCCTTCAGCGCCAAGTGAACAGCCCTGAGTTCCAGGAAATTGATGTAATACGTGGACTCCGTCTGAGACCACGTGCCTTGGATCTGTAAGTCCACCGAATGCGCTCCCCAGCCCTGGAGAGAAGCATCCGTCACGATCGTCTGAGTAGGAATGTCCTTGTGGAAGGGAACCCATCTGAAGAGATTCTCCGCTGAACACCACCACTTCAGAGACTGAAGAGCATGCAGAGAAGGTCGTATCTTGTCGTCCCAAGATCCTCTCCTCTGGTCCCATTGGTCCTCCAAGCACTCCTGCAGAGGCCTCATGTGTAGTCGTGCATGAGGAGTGAGGAAGATACAAGAGGCCATCGACCCCAGTAGAGAAGACACCGTCCTCACTGTTGTAGATGGAGCGGTCATAAGAGCCTGAGCCTTCCGAAGGATCGATCTCCGTCGCTCCTCCGAAGGAGACACGCTTGCTGACAGCGTATTGATGGTGGCCCCCAAGTATTGAATACATTGGACCGGGACAGACTTGGACATGTTGATGTGCAACCCCAACTTGTTCAAGAGAACGCACGTCTTCCGGAAGTCTGCTTGAGCTTCTGAGAAGGAGGAGGCCTTGATCAACCAATCGTCCAGGTAGACAAACACCTTGCCTTTCCTTAGGTGTGCCGCTACCACTGCCATGCACTTCGAGAATGTCCTGGGTGCAGATTTCAGTCCGAAAGGCAGCACCGTGTATTGGTAATGATTGGTGCCGACTTGAAATCGCAGAAACTTCCTGTGCTTGTGCGCGATGGGCACGTGGAAGTACGCATCTTGTAGGTCTATGGCACAAAGCCAGTCCCCCTGTTGCAACTGAGGATAAATCTGATGCAACGACAGCATGCAAAACTTTTCTCTGCGAATCCACTTGTTTGCCTGCCGCAAGTCCAGAATGGGCCTGAACTCGTTCTTGTCCTTTTTGCGAACCAGAAAGAACCGGGAGTACACACCTCTTCCTCTTTGAGACAGAGGTACGTCTTCTATCGCCCTTTTCCTTAACAGGATATCGGCCTCCGCCCGGAGCTCGCGCAGTTGATACTGCGAGCTGAGCGAAGGGATCGCTGGAGGAGGGCTGATGAATCGAAGACTGTATCCATTGCAAACAATATTCAGCACCCACTTGTCCTGAGTAATTTTTCTCCACTCTGCCAGAAAAAAATGAACGCTTCCCCCCACCGGAGCGGGTAACGGATGACGGGGAAGTAACCGCTCAGGGTCGAGACCCGGCCGGGCCCTTGTTCGCGGTAGAGGACTGCTGTCCACCTCTACCCCTCTGACGTTTTTGGAAAGGTCTTCGGAACTGCTGCTGTTGTTGCTGCTGCTGTTGTCCCAAAGACTGTCCTCTTCCTTTCCCTTGCGAGACGAACCGCCGTTGGAACTGACGGTAGGGTTTCTTGTCCTTGGGCTTCTCCAAGCCCACCGCCGTCAGGGTTTCTGCCTCGGCCTTCATCCGGGCCATCTCGTCATCTGCGTGTTTACCGAAGAGCGTGTCCGCGGAAAACGGCAGGTTGGCCACTCGCTGTTGCGCCTCAGGCTTGAGAGACGTAAGCCTGAGCCATGCATGGCGGCGCTAGTTGATACCGTGGCAGTAGCCATGTGCAGCTAACAAGGAAATATCCGCCGCGGCACTGATGGCCTGGTTTGAGACCAGCATCCCCTCCTTGACGATTTCCATGAAGTCCTCCCTCCTGTCGCGCGGCACAAGGTCCGCAAACTGCTCCATGGAATCCCAAAGCGCACGGTCATATCGTCCCAGTAATGCAGAGTCGCTGGAAGCCTTCATTGTGGTGGAAGAAGTCCCACATGCCTTCCTTCCCGCCGAATCAATCCAGCGGCTCTCCTTGTCTGGAGGCACGGTGGAGGACGGGGAGGTAGAATGCTGTTTTCTGGCCGCCGGCAGGGTCCGAGTCCGGTGCCCTGTATTTTTTCAAAAGTCTGGACGGGGCTGCCTTCACCACCGCAGGTGTAAGAAACAGTTCTTGTGCCGGTTCAACCAGTCCCGGAACCAAAGGCAACAGAGGGCGAGACAGGTGCTTCTTGTGCAAAGTCTCGAATATCACTGACGTCGTAGGTGTAGGAGCCGTCACCTTGATACCCAACTTCGCAGCCCCCCTCAGGAGAACCTCCTGGAATGTACCGATGTCATCGATAGGAGACACCCTAGTCTCTGGGGAATCGGACAAAGTAGGTGAATAGGAGCGGGTCCTAGAAGTCGTATCGGACCTGGATCTATGTCTCCTATGGCGCCGCCTGGAACGGGTGGAGGACCTGAGCCTGCTCCTCGATCGTTCTCTCCGTCTGGAGCGAGATTTCGATCTCCTGGGCCTCGGACGGTCAACCGGAGTCTCCGGGGTGGCCGACTTGGGCTTACGTGGTTCCTTAGATTTAGGAGTCTTCTTGGGAGGAGTCGGGAGCCTGGGCAACGAGACCGACCTCGGCGGAACCGGTGGAGGCTTGTCAGGCAGAGGAGGCAACGGAGGAGGGGTAGGAGTCCTCGGACGCGGGCCTCTAGGTAACGGAGGAGGAGGTGAAACAGACTTCTTTGGAGTATACACCTCCGAGTGCACCGATCCCGGTGACCCACCATCCTTCTCGGACTGAGGGGAGCCCCCCACAGCCCTATGCCGCGCAGTACGATCCCTCGACGCCGCTGGCCGGTGTTCAGGCGTCGAACGTCGTCCCCTCGACGTCGAGCGTCCCTTCGGTGTCGACCGTCTCCTCCTCTTCGGCGTCGAACGCCTGCCATGCCTCGACGTCGACCCGGAACATGTTGACGACGATCCTCGGCGTCTTGACGGCGATCTCTTGCGCCTCGACGGCGACCGCTTCGATGTCGCCTTGGAGTGTCTCGACGTCGACCTCGACCTCTTTCGCCTCGACGGCGAACGCTTCCGTCTCGCCGGCGACCACTTCCGCTTCGACGGCTGTCTCGACGATGAGGATCCCCTCGACGACGATGAAGCCTTGTCTCTCGACGGCGATCGACGGTATCGCCTCGACGGCCAGCGTCGACGCCAGGCCCGCCGACGCCGAGAACTCGACGTCGAAGACAGCGACGATGACAATGTCTCTGTGGTCGACGGCGGCCTATGCAAGTCCCTCGACGTGCGACGTTTCCTCGACCCAGAGCCCTGGGGAGACGGGGAGCCGGCCTTGGACTTCCCACTCGACGTCGTGGTGGGTGCCACCGACCCGACGGAGAATGTGGACGTGTGCTGGGCTTCCTGCCCCTGGGGAGCCCCCCAGAGGCCTCAGCACGGGCAGAAGAAGCCCCTCCAGACCCACCTTGCGCCTTCTGTCTTCTTTCTTCTAGTCCCTGAAGCCTGATCTTCAGTCTGTCCTTCAGGGTCCTGCCAGAGAAGCCTTGGCAGATCTCACACTCCTCAGGGATGTGGGAAGAGGGAAGGCAGAGGATACAGACCTCATGGGGGTCTGACTTGGCCTTCTTCCTGGAGCGCTCCGGGCATTTGTCAAATAATGCAGGCATTATGGACAACAAGGGGTGCAAGAAACCAAGAAGAAAGTTCCAAAGTACTTTAAAACACAAAATCGAATTTAGTGCAAAAAAACACCAACAAAACCCTTGAAAAGGGAGAGCTCAATGCACCAGGGTCCTGCTTGCAGGAGCCGGAAAAAAGAACTGAAAGTAAGAGAGACCTGCAAGGCATTCTGGGATACTGTGAAGTTCTGGAAAGTTCTCTTAAAGGCACAGTATCCTATTCTGAGCCACATAATGGCAGCCTATGGGGCTTGTCTGTCCATGCCTTCCTCTCTATCTTCCAGAGGGGTTTGTACTGAAGACAAAGGGAATCTGGACAGGCTTTGCTGTTTTTGTGGATTTTTGGTGGAATTTCTAGCTGAAGTAATGGACAGTGTAGCCTTTTATAGGCTGCATTATATGTCTTTAAATTCTCTCTTAAGTGTCTGTGCAGTTCTGCATTTGTTCGACACTTTAGAGATTATTTTTGATTGCTCCGGGGTCCACGCACATGGGCGTGACTATTCACTAGATTATGACTATACACAGAGATCCCCTACTACAGAACTTGCCTTTATGAGCAAGAAGGCCTACATAAGGGTGACATAAATATTTAGAATAGATACTAAAGAAGTAACTTCAATAGAGGTGGGTCTGTGCAATTGCTCAGAGCAAAAAGTCCTGCCGGACAGAATGGCCAAATGCTGTTTCCATCGAGCAGGACTGTCAAGGCAGTAGTGCTTCTTTTACGAATGCACGGATGCCCACATTATGGCCTGGGATATGTAAAGGACAGGCAATCCACTTGCCAGCGTAATGTCAGCAGCTTTGACCCTCATGACATAAGCGCTTTGTCCCACTGGAGGCTGCTTCTTGACTAGTGCATAGCAGATCTTAATGTAGAAGATTATCCACCGCTTGACCGAGTCCTTTCCAGCACTGCCTTACTCTTCTTAGTTTCAGAACCCCACAACAAGCTGATCATCCAGACAAAGGTGTTTGGTGCAAGTGACAGAGAAGCTTAAAGCTATTCTGGGTTCCAACTCCTACTGAGCGTACCCCGCACAAAGCTCTGCCGCACTGGCGGTCGCTCCTTCAGGGTTCTGGGAGCCAAGCTCTGGAACACTGCCACTGAACATCCGCTCCTTTGAAAACATGTCTACCTTCCGGAAGGCCATTAAGACCCACCTGTTCCCCTCCCCCTAGGCCACCTCGTCCCCTCTCTTCCCATCCTCTGTAGAGTTTCTGTATTTCCTTAGCGCCGGGACGCCTCTTTGCGCTTTACCAAAACTATAACATAACAATTGATGAAGTAGCTCATCATCCTTCAAGGGGTGAGGCAGAGCAGAGAACGATGGTAGAGTTACGGCTTGCCTAATGCAAAAAGCAGTGATAAAAGGCCCTCAACACCTCTTTATCTGGGGAAAAAGTGGTGTAAGGCGGTTCCACAGAGAGCGATTAAAGTTCACTCACCCGACAAGCCAAGTTACTGCAAGCCCCCCTAGAAGGAGTGGCTGTGGGTTGTGTTGCAAAGGCAGCAAGGCCTTTGCAGCTCCTTGCTACAGATGGATTTTCCTGACCTGGAAGGTGTCAACCCCTCCACCCAGAAAAGGCTTTTTTCTGGGCCCAGGGAGCAAAGGCTCCCTTCCAAGGGGTCCCCAAACTTGTCTTGTGGTAGGCTGGTGTTCACCAGTCTGAACCCCACCAGTGGTTGGTTTGATTCAGGGATCACTCTAGAAGGGACCCCTGCATGCAGTGAATAATAAGTCTGGCAGTAGAATCAGTGCAGGTTTATTATTCGGAGATGTTTGATACCAAACAATCCAGGATTCAGTAAAGACATTATGTTGCTGGGAAACTCGTAATGACCAGTTTCCAGACCATATACTCAGGATGACTTTACTGGGCACTTCTAATATCCAAGAATGGTCTTGAAATTATTAGGACCTGTCTGTTCATGCAGATAGGCCCTCACATGAGGTATAGGGCACCCTGCCTCAAGGGGGACTTACCTAGGCCTCAAACAGTGCATGGCACACAGGGATGTGTGCTATGTTGACTCTTCCCTTTTAGGTGCATCAAAACACGTAGGCTGCAATGGCAGTGGTGCATGTTTGTGGGGAGAGGTCTCGGAGGATGGCATAATACAAGCTGCAGCTCTCAGAGGCCTTTCCCTTGGTACCATAGGTACCCTTTACGAGGGGCTAAAAGGTAGGCCAGAGATATGCCAGTTGGTGAAACAGAGGTACAGGTTTAGGGAAAGAACACAGGCCCTGGGTACCTCATTGGCAGGGACACATAGCAGACTCAGTCGAAGCGCATCAAAAATCTGGCAGAGAGTTGGGGGGTGGGGAGGGGCTTACTGCAACATAATCCCACTTTCCTACTAAAGGCAATCTGGAGGGAGGAGAACAAGGGGTATGAATAATTCTAATCTTGCTGGCATGGGATGCAATACTATTGGCCTCACCTAGACTGGACTCCCAGGGCAGGAATATGGTGGCGGAGGGACCGTTCGAGGAGCCTCAGATGGCTTTGGCCATACATCCGGGCCAGCATAATGACACTGCAGTCCCTGGAGTTGGGGAGGATCCAGGCAGAGAATCATTGGCAGGCTTGATTGTGGAGTGCATGACAATTTAGGCATGAGGAGGTGTGCCTTGCATCGAAATAGAGTTCCTGAACAACTGTCTCCTAAGTACTTGTGGTGGTTAACAGTACAAGTTTCGCTCTGCACTTATTACTGTGAATTCCTTTCTATTTATGACTGCATTGCCTGCCATTCAAGTGAACCATCATTTGACCTTTTTTTTTTTAATGGTACAAACCGGTTTGAAAAGCAATAATAATGTTTAAGGTGGGGTGGGGAGGAGGGTCGTTGTAATCTGGAGGTGGTCTTTGACTGACTGTGGCAAGCCCGTCATCAAAAGTCAGTAGTCTAAGTTGGGAAAAAATGGTATCCGCAAAACAACAGGTGTGAAGCAACCACCACTATCACTTCCCAGAACACACGAGGGGCACTGGTGAGGAGAAAAGGAAGCATGGCAAACTCAAAATACTCCTGTCCCACCTTGAACCGCAAGTAGCCTGTGCGACTGCAGCACTGGTACATAAAAGTAGGTCCAAAGTCACCATCAAGTCACCTGGATCCAAGGCAGACTGAGCCAGTTTGGGAATCTTGAATCTGTCCTTCAGCAAGAAGAAATTCAGAGGCTGGACATTTAAAATAGGACAAAGACCTCCATCCTTCTTCGGCCTGAAGAAGTAAGCGGAGTAACAACTAGTCCTTATTTCCAGTGCCGGGATCCGCTTTACGGCTCTTTGGACCATAAGAGCCTGCACTTCTTCCAGCAAGATATTCAGTGCTCCTTTGAATGACACACGGATGTAATTGGAAAATATGGAGGGTTGAAATGGAATTGCTGGGTACTACCTCCTTGCAAACAGCTAGTAGTGACCGATTGGTGTGCTAGAGTGGCTTAAAACACATTTGTTTACTGTATGTTTTTAACTAGTTTTGACACGTCTTAAGGAATAATAGGACATTAATTGAGATTCACCCTGTTGGTGGAAACATGAACCACCTGAGTATTTCCAGACATAGGGCTCAGTCTTCAGAAGCCAGGGTCACATATGCCAGTCTGTGGTATCTAGCAACCTGCCTTTTCACAGCTGGTAGGAACAAAGCTTAGAGTCGCCATTAGGGTGTCAGGGATTCACTGTAAGCCAAGAGGAAGTCTGTTTTGACTTCAGTATTTGGAAGCTGTATGTACTATACCAGCACTGCCTGTCAACACCACAGCAAAGAAGGCACTCTATTCCTTTGATGCCCCACAGTGAGAAAAACGACCCAGTGTCTGTGGAAGTGTCCAACTCTCTGGCCTCCTCCAAGTTAGTTGACAGGTTGCAATAATCAGTGTTTAGAAAAATAATCCACTTCATCTTTATAGTCCCCTTCAAAGACCTGTTGATTCTGATCAGAGTCAGACCCGGAATATGGTTGGAGCGCTGGGGTATGAATCTGCTGCAAAGGCCTGGTTCCGTCTAAGTGAGGATGAACTGGGTCTGGGTCCCTCTGGGTTGCTTCGGGACATGACTTCGGCTGGGAACAAGACTGATTCGGCTCAGAGTCAGACAGGACTAAAGGAACAGTGGTCATCCAGTACAGTCAAAGTGACAGAACAGCTGTGGATTTAGATACCGGACTGAAATTTGGATCAGATGTTAGAACAGAACCCCAGGTGAGTTCAAGTGGCACAGAGGCACCCACCAGCTGTAAACTGACTAGAGGACTCTGCAGATCCTTGGAGTCCAAAGGTGCACCCGATGGTGCTGAAGGGTTGCCAAGATTCTCAACATGCCTCTGAAAAGTCCACAATCTTTTGCCACTTTGCTGATGGACTAAGAAACGCAGGATGATCAGTGGCGGAATCCTTTCCTTGGAGGGTCCTGAGAGCAGTAACGGAAGGCACCCTGACTTTGAGACTTCTCAGGCTGTAAGTGGCTTGACTAGGATCAACCTGGCTTGTCCCTCTTGAGCATCTGCTCTGATTAGGATTTACCAGAAGACTTAGACCGTGACAAATACCTGCCATGGCAACGCGTCTGCTTCCTCAACTTCGAGCAGAACTTCCAAGACTACTTTCGGTGACCTACAGCTTTGCATTCCTGGATCGCCTTAGGATTCATTAGGGGAGCAGTCAGTCCTCTTAGAACTTAGAGTGAAGCCCTAAACCCAGACTCCAGAAGCACACCTTGTGGGGATAGGTCACAGTTAAGCTTAAACCCTGTAATTTTAGTAAGGGACTAACAGCTATATTCATCAAGCATTTTTGCGAGCGCAAATGGTGCGAATCGCAAAATTCTGCCGTTTGTGCCCGTAAAAATGGCATTTGGAATTCATCAATGGGTCATAAACTCGCAATTTGAAAAATCGCAAATAATTGCAATTTCTCAAATTGCGATCGCATTTAAGAAATCTCAATTAGAGATTCCTTAAATGCTATTCATGAACCTCTAAAAAATTGCGAATTCGCTATTTTTTACCGCTATTTACCGCAAAGTCTGACTTAGTGGTAAATAGCGAAAACTTAGAAAAATGCACATTAGTGCTTTTTTCTAAGTGGTATGTTACACACACACATGTCCTTTAGACATGTGTGTGCGCAACATCAGTCTACATGGACATTTCAGGGGTGCTACAGGGTGTCCTTTGGACACCCCTGGCACCCTTGAAATCGCATCCTTATTTGCGATTAGCAAATTGCTAATCGCAAATAAGGATTGACTCCCCATTCATTCCTTTGGCCTATAGGAATCGCAATTTATTTTGCAATTTCTACATGAATCCCGATTTGCAAGTCTTTAATAGCGATTCCTTAATAATCCCTATTAAGGACTCGCAAATCGGGACATTGATGAATCTGGGTGATAGTCCCCCTTGTACACTGAAAAAATTACATTTTAGAGGAAAAAACACATCAACTGACGAAAAAGAACTTTTGAGCAAACTCTAGAAAAGTGCACCAAGGAGCAGAAACAAAGGAACTTATGTCAACACCCAAGGGTGGCAGTTATATGCAGCTCCATCTGGGGCAGAACGCAGTCAACATGGAGCTACTCGGCATCACCCACTGGCACGTGGACGAAATACTGTTTAAACCTTCAGGATTTAGTATGGTGCCTGGGGATTTCCAATAGCGTGAAAACTGCGGTTTACATTAGAAATTCAGGTCTATTGACCAACTCTAGCCCCTATACGAATCAATTCAGATAGTATAGGTTAAGAAAGAGGTGGAGCCCACAGTAAGAGTAATATAAGGCCGCTTTACCTAGTGGGATGATTGTCTCTCACTTTCCCTAAATGAGGAGCCTCTTGCCTTCATAGAAGTTCTCAAAATGAATGGAGCATAGATGGCTTAAAAGGAGGCAGCAGGACAGGTTGTAGAGCATAATCATTCTGAATTCCTGAGAACCTGCTATGAGTGGGTATCTGGCTACAGTGAGGGTAAAGGGGTAGGAGCCTATTGTGTCTTACGACACAAATACACTTTAAGATGAAGATGGCCTTGTGGGAGGGAACTAGGCAGAAGGGAAAGAGCAAGGACATCATGATCTCCCTCCTACAGGACTTGCATTTTGAAGCACTGCCTATGAAACAGCATGGCTGGTGGGGACTGGGAGTGAAATGAGGCTCTGAGCATGAAAAAAAAAGCATTGGCCAGCTGGAATGAACACTGTACTGTCTGTTATAACAAGGACTGCACGCAGTAATTTGGCCAAGCCAGTCTTTCATAGCTAGGGAACCTCATCTATGGATGGACCAAATATGTTAATTTCAATATACAGGAAACACATTGCTTTTTCCTGGCTCGCTTCAGCCATGCCTGACAGAGCATGGACAGATCAATGCTTCATCTTCCAGCTCCAGGAAATCAGCAGCTCAGATGCCTAAGCAAAGGCCTTGAGCTAGGAGAAATCTTGGTGAGAATTGGTACCACACTTACAACCCATACTGCACTGGGAGACTATTGGCCTGTCTCAGGAAGAAACGGCTTGACAGGTAGAATGTTTTACCATATGATGCAACTCATACATTCTTGTACAATAAGAGGAATAAGCTAAGTGTAGAGGGAAGTATGCATGATCACAACAGGAAGAGCATGTGGGTCTACAGGGTTGTCTCTGGTAGCCGGATACCAATTACTATAGAATTTGGAGATAACTGGACCAGTGCAACTTCTTACAGGTTTGATTCTGGGGCTCTATGATCAGAGCTTGCTTGGTGGGGGCTAATACAGATTCCTGCGTTCTATAACAAGTATTTTCTGGTGCAGAAACCTGGGGGTGGATAGATCAGCATACTGTTACCAGCAAAGCCCTCGCAAACTGACCGGAAAGTCCAGGAGCAAGGTCCCTACAAAGGTTAAGGAACAACCGAGCAACAAAGCTTGTGCTTGTATATGAACAGAGTAAGGGTAGCAGAGGATATTGAGACAGCTTCAGAGCCAGACCCAGCTGCTTCTGACAGCAATCTTACAACCCTACAACAGGGGGCTGTAGTAAGTGACAAACTTGGCTGGGAGTACTACTCAAGGCATCTACTCTTCTTTCCATGCCTCATGTGTTTCGAGAAAAGCGGGGCCAAAGACAGGGGCATGTAGCTATATTCTGCTTAACACAGAGACCAGATTTGTCACTTACTGTCCTCATGGTTGGCCTTCTTTCTTTCTCCATAGACTCGAGCTGACAGTACGATAGCAGCTCATCCATGGACAAGAGGAGTGATCAGCTTTGAGAACAGATATGGGATTGCAATATGTAAAGCTGGCCTCAACTACCAGTAATAACTCTTAATAGACCCCAGATTGAATGGAGACGTGTTCCCCTAACTCATGTCGGGAGTGTGAAGCTTGATCGACCTCTCAGTGCTACTATCCAGCATGTACCATGCCAAGGAGATCATGCTCAATCCCTAACAAAAGAGCGACTTGTGACCTCTGCAATTCGAAGTAAAAATGGCATTTATAAACAAAGCATATACAGCACTGATTCCAAAAGATTCTGTAATACTGATTGTTGGATTTTGAATGATTTATTTTGAAGCCAGATATGTTAAATTTACAGCCACATTCTGATACCGTAGGTTTGAACTCTTATTAGACAAACCACGTTATCAACAAACCGGGCCAATTCCTGCATGTTTCCTATTGCATCGCATCACAGGTTTGAGTAAGATAACTGAGCTACTGGGCTCTTGTCTACACTGCCAAAGTGAGGATAAACAGAAAGATGGATTGGAACAGCACCACAATTTGTCAGAGAAAAGAGTCTGTAAATAAATATGTTATAGATATTGAAGAATCCTATTCCAAGACTTTCAAGTCTATTACATTTTGTCTACGGCTATCATATCTCTGGCCACTGGAAATTCAATTGGACATTGAATTAAGTCACCAGACTGTACCAGCTCCACTTGGACTTTCCTTTTGGATACCTGAACAGAAACCATGTGGTATTTTAGCTCGAGTCTATTGTAGCAACCGGGTTACAACATACTAGATTATCTGTTTTCCTAGATCGATATTGCCCTGGAGAAGTCCTATGTAAAAAGGACGGAACGCGTTAGCTGATGGTTGTTGGAATAATAAAGAAGAAAAATATTATACATCTTGTATTAGCAACGACTAATTTCATTGGAATAGGATTCTTCACTATCTATAACATTTGTTTACTGACTCTTTTCTCTGACAAATTATGGTGCTGTTCCAATCTAGTTTGTTAGCTCTGTATCCCCAGGACAGGGGAGGTGCTTCTGGACAGTGGGCACATTTGGTAATTTGCACAAACAATTGTCGGTTTTATATATTACTTTGGTAATTTACAGTACGGGTGCTGCACTCTCTTTTAGGGTCCACTGTCCACTTTTCGAGTTTCATAAACAGAAAGATGGGTCAATCATGATGCATACTTCAATCAAGCTGAATCAGAGCAGAAAGTCAAATATTTATTTAGCTTGAGAAGTCAGCTTGGTTAAACTAGGATATGCATTAACCAAAGTTGAATAGTTATTCACTTCTTTTTTATACATTTAGGTGGTCTGCTGGAATGTTCCTCCCACCCCCCCGACCCGCCCCATATTTTGTCAGTAACGTGAGGGGATACTTACTTTTCATTTGCTGGGAAAAAAACACAAAATCCCTGAAATAAATTTTTTTTATCTTTAAATGCGCCACAAGTTTATGAAGAAGCACAGTACAAGGTAACATTTTAAGTCTTCACAGAAGCATAACAGTGAACTATTTCATATTAGTGGATTGTGGGGGTGTCAAGGGAACCTAGCCCTGAATTCTAACAATCAAACATCATGGCTAGCGGTTCCATTCGTTTTTTCCCCTGAAGATTTAAAAAAAAAAAAAAGTGACAGGTGTCTTCCAGACCAGGAGCATTGTTTGGCAGCAACTGCAAATTCAATTCCCAGAGTTCAGCTGGGATTCTCGAGCTCAATAGTAGTCTTTAGTAACAACAAACACTAATCTAGAAAATCAGTATACACCATGACCACAGCTATCTAAATCTCAGTGGACATCTTTATAAAATGGAATATATAAACATTCACTGATTTTTTGGAGTGCTTGATGGCCGATTTAGGAGAAGAGCCTTCGGGTGTGCTGAGTAATACTCAATTGGGAGACTTTCTCCTCAAACTAGCAACATGTTCAAATAGTCTAAAGAGTAGAATCCAGTGATGTAATTGATTGAAATACCTAGACTGGTTATGGTAAACTGTCTTCAAATTTTACACTGGAAAAACCCATTATATTGGATGTTTAAAAACAATTTATAAATTTGTAGGAAAGTGCCAAGGCATTCAATTTGGAAACTTTGAGGTATTTACAACATGAAACGCTTTGATGCTCTAAGGATTAATGTCCTGCATTTCGCAAAGATGTCATAGTTTTAAGCAGGCTATGGGGCAGTTTTTGCATTCGCCAGAAAGGTGGGACACAAACCGGTACAAACATATGTGCGCCTCAGTCACGACGTATGAGGCCACTATTTGAGGTTATCAAAATTGTGCAAAAATACAGCAGGAGAAGATTTGCTTTTGTAGGCTACTGCCAGGCCTTCCACTATCTAGTTCACATTTTTGCACACGAGGAGGTGCGGCTTCCTTGTATTCGTAATTCTATCAAACTTGCAACGCTTCTCCTTTGGATCTCTGTATGGGGAAATGAGCAGGCCCATTTTAATCATATAGTCATTAATAATTGCCTGGCCTGTAACCAAGGCCATAAAATCCAATGGTTAAATTATATTAAGTGCAATGCGGAATCCCTGGGTAGATCTGAACTGTTTACCTCTGTATGTTGGTTAAAGGCGGCGCCGAAATGGTTAAAAACTTATTTATCTCTTTTTGCAGGACAAACTGAGAAGAGGATCTACTTAAAAAGCCCACTGTCAGGGACTAAGCCATGACCTAATCGAACAATGGTGTGGAACCCTATTTCGATTTTATGAAACACGTGAGGAAAGGTCCCTGTTGACCAAATTTTAGTTAGGCAACATTAGGAGCCACTTATGTTATCCTCTTGGCTAATATGGCTCAGCGACCATTTTAATCTGCACCAGTGATGAGGGTTCCACCTAGACCCTGATGCATTTTATCTTCTTTTGTTAATATTGTGCATAATGTAAGCGTAAAATTATGGCCAATTTTAGAATCACATGGTTTATCAGCACAAACCTGCACTTTATTTCGTACATATGTCACATATCCCATAGGTGTGCTCTGTAGTTGTGAGCTCCTAGAAATATACCATCCGTTTGCACCACTCAACTAATTTTTAAAAGTTGTTACATGGTTTAAAATAACATAATATATTGAGTTTTTGACTGTGCTTTTATGATTATTAATCAATCGAATAAAGTTTTGGTTGATTTTACTGCCTAAGTCATTATAGTCACTCACCTAGGATTGAACACTTAATAGGCAGTAGTGATGTTACAACTCTGCTATTCATAATATCAAATAGTATAAAATATACAGTGACTTCTACCACTAGGTATGCAAGATTATCAGATTTTTTTAAATTCAACTAACAGGATTACAAGAGGAAAGTTACTGCCTGAAATCAAACTGCCTACATACCTGACCATGAGTGTCCCCCGCAGACTTTCCAGCCTCAAACTTCAAAGCAAGTCCGAAATCAGCAATGCAAGCTGTGAGGTTATTTTTCAAAAGCACATTCTTACTTTTTATATCCCTAATAAAAATAAAACCACATCATTTGTTTACTTTCAGATTATTAAATATGAGAGAAGGTTCAAGTTACATAATGGATTTCTGAGCAATTCAGTCACAAGTTACATGAATTCATGGCATGACCAATTGTGACTTAAATATATGTATTACATGTTCCTTTGCTGATCTGAATCTAAGAATATACTACACGTATGTTTGGCTTCAAGAATCTGCCTGTTGAAGGATATATACCAATCCAAATGCATTGCAACTACTGAACAGGTAAGTTGAACTTGCATACAAACTTGATTCTTGCTTATAAGCATGCTTCTTACTGAAACACTCTCCTTCCTTATTATGTAAATAAAAGTCAGATCCTTTCAGCAGCTGTGTAAAGCATTTTCAAGCAACAGGCCATGCCGGATGCTGAAGACACCTGTGAGGTTTAGAAAGCACCTTTCACACCTGATCATCAGTGTGTTCCCAAACTATTGTTTTCAATGAATGAATGTCTTGGCTAAAATCGAAATTACTTGTACAAGCATTCTGAGGCAAACCTATGATGGCCAAACAACTCCTCCAAGTACCCTAGATAAACCGAATAAATACCAGGTTCACAACTCAGTAAAAAAGACAGTTGTGCACATTCATCTTTTACAAGACTACAATGTATTAACCCCTTCCATGCTGATGACGGCCCCCATCCGTCATGCATTACAGTGCTCGTGTGCTGATGACGGCTGGGGGCCGTCATAAAGCCATTGATTCTTTAAAAGCCTAGCACACGAGGAAAATCGGCCCAGCATGGAAGGGGTTAATGAAAATGTCGAACATTGGCTTGGTTTTTATTTTGATAGCTAACAATACTGTCGGGTCAGCATACACTTCTATTCCACTTTTAGTGATACTGGGGTGCTTATTTACAAGCCCATTGTGGGGTCCATGTAGGCTAGTCTTTAGTCTCTACTTCTAGGGTGCTCTTGCTGTACATTCATCCTTATATGATGAGCTCGAACACTGAACTACCCTCCCCAATCGGTTATGGCATATAGGATTATGCTGCCTTAAGTGGAACTACTATCCAGTGGTCCGGATGAGGACCTTCTTTCTCAGTATAGTTTTCTGAACCACTCCTGGACCCTTTTCTCTCAAGGAAGTCAATGCATTATTGAATCCTGTAGTTTGTCTACTGTGATTCCAGCACAGTACTGGGAACACTGCAATGAAGCCTGACTCATGTACCGAAAACAAAATGCAAAGGCCACTCATTTCCTAAAAAGAATTCACAGGCATATAAGCTTAACACCATTATATGTAAAAATATAGAAAATGAAAAGATAAAAAATACATCTGATTAGGCGGTTCAAATCCTAGTTAAGGCAGTGAGAGTCCAAAATCAATCAACAGAAGAAACAAATCCTACATTATTGCAAAAATGAAAACACTTTATGATAAACAGACAACAAAACACTCTTGAAGGAAAGCAAAGATATGAGGAATAAAGTAAGGGAAATATGCGAACTATGAATTAAAGAGAATGAAGAAGATACCTTTAGGAGAAACAATGTGTGTCTTATGGAATTCCCTCAAGAGGAAGAAGCTAGGGTCCACAGGTGACTTCCTCCTTAAGGTCTACTACAAACATCAATGCATCCCTACCCTATGTGTCTATCCATTGTCAATGTCAGACCACGTAAGTGAACCAATCTGAAAAACTGACAGGCATGTAAGACCCAGACCTAGAATGTCCCAGATGCAGAAATGATGGCACAAGGAAGAAATCATTAGTGGGTACAGAGCTGCGGGAGGTGTATTGGAAACATCACAATTTTTTATAATGAGTACTGCTCACGGGTCACTAGGAGACAGAAGGATTTCAATGGCTTTTTTTTTAACTTACTAACAGGGATATGCTATGGTCTTACGTTCCCAGCCAATGTACACCCACAGCAGCATGGCACTAAATGGAAAGAACTTCACCAACCATAGAACGTACTGTTTTACCTCAGGTCTGACTTAGCCACTAGTCTGCACTTACATGCACTGAGGGATTATATTGATTGGGGGGAATAGAAACAGAAAGGCTATTCTGAGGGTCTGCAGCAGAAGTTATTGGACCCCCCTGTGGTGAGGAAGACCACAATAAACTAGAGAAAATATACTATTGAAGGCTACTTGCTTTTGATAAAGGAGGCCTACCTACAATACTAGCGTGGCAGCTTCTGCGGAGGGACCAAACAAACTCCTCTCACTCCAGCTTTATAAAAAGGATCTCAATGTCTTGGATGGACTATTGATTTAGCAATAGGCTAAATCAAACTTTAGCTAGGCTGCAGCAGTAAAGGGGAAGTAGGGTGTATACTTCAGATCTGTTACTGTGGATGGTCCTTATACAAACTGGACCCAAGTCAATAGAGTGCTCTGCCTCAAGGATCCTAATGCCCTTACAAAAGCTTTGAGCTTCATCATGTAGTGCAGATCCCCAACAGCCTCAAGATGGCAGTTTCCTTACTATCCTGTACAATTACCCTTTTGGACTTCAAAACGTTCCATTATTCCCATTATTTTACTGGTCAGTATGTTGCACCTTGTACACAGTGCTCAGCAAAGCACTCTTTCGCCAACATCACTTGAAGATAGCTCAGAATGGATTCACTTGTGTCTTTATACAGGCGTGACCAACCTCCCCCATCCGCGCTCCACTCCTATACATGGGGTTTTTCTCGGATTGGCAAGCTTGTACAATGGAAAACAAAGGTTGAGGAGGGTCAAGGGGACTATGTTTATAGACCTACCAAACTCAATACCCCTAATCAAACTGCAACGAACAAAAAGAGTTGGGAGGTCTATTAAACGACGTAGCTGAGTCTGTGTGGTCCTATTAAAGTGACCCTTTTGGATTGCACTGAACCAGACCCAATGGTCACATGACACGAATATATGTTAGATATCCTATCAGCCCACCCATCTGGCGGAGCCTCGTCATGTAGGACGTCTAACCAGGGTGGTGAGTCCAAGCCCAGATGAATTGGCCAGACAACACACACTACTGGTTCATCTTATAAAGGTGTCCGTGCCACAGAGTGGTGCTGAAAAAGTGCAGTGCAAAACAGGGAGTGAAGACTAGGTGATCTTAAAATGACGGTCGAGGCAAAGAAAAATGTTTTTATCAAAGATATTCACCAAGACGCCAGGTTAAAAAAGAAGTGTAAAACAGTGTGAAAAAATCACTGTGATGCTTTGCTGTGTTATGGATTAGGCCAACATGTTTCTACCGAAGGTGAAACTACACCGGCATTCTTCAGGGCCAGATACAAAAAGATGTTGCTACTGCAAAGGTACACTCAGACAACTTGTGCAAAGTGAAACAAAAGAAGAAAAGGACAGACCAAATTGTTTGTTAAAGAACTGTCCAAACCAATGGTGTGGTCCTGTAGACCATCCTACCATATCCTCCAGACCAGAAGTTGATGGAGGAAGATATCCTGTGAAATGGAAACAAAAAAGACAACAAATGTTGTTCGTTCTAAAATCATAATGAACTAATCACAATATCAGGACCATAATTTAGACTCAGCTGGGCTAGTCCCTAATAGGACGGCCACTCATTATAAGGGTTTCATATTCAAGTAAACCACCAGTCATTGCTGAACATTGATTTCAAACAGAATGTAAAGGACTTACCCAGCAATATGTGGGAGTCGAGCCTCACCTCACCCGGCAACGGCTCGGAGATTGAGGCCCCGCTCTGTGCACAGAACATAAAAATAAAACGTGTCATCCTGAGTTGACTCAGAGATCTGTAGTCAGTGTCAGGTTGTACAATCTGTGCATGTAAAAACTGGTTGTGTGACTGTCCTCACCGAACGCTGCCCCATGGAGAACAAGGAAAAAGAATGACTAAGGACAAAGTTAGTGTCTAGTCACTGGCTAACATAATCAACCTGGAATGAGCACCTATATTTGTCTAGTGCCTATTGTGTGGTTGTACAGTCGGTTAAACACACCCACCCTCACTGAGTCAAGAAATAGATGTGAATGGTATGGCTCAGGGATGGCTGTATCAGGGTAAAGGGCCTAAGTAAAAGGACCCAGGCACTGTGCTCATCTAGAAGAGTGCATAAAGTAAACTGAGCCTGGAACTATCCCCCTACTCTGTTGGTGAAGAAGGAGTAAATGAAGAGCTCAATTTTAAGGTTTAGCAAAAAATAACATCTATCTAGAAGGAATTTACCTAAAAATAAGCAAAACATGAGATAGGGGGCACAGCCAGACCACAGAACCTAGCGATGCGCATCACGACCTAGCTACTCACCTCTCCGTCGGTACCTCTAGGCTGACACCTAAGCCGAAGGGGAGGCAACGAGGAAAGGTGAGGCTCATATATTTATATCCCGTCTGATTGGGTAATCGGCAGCAGCTGTGCTCCTATCGCTGCTGCCGCTGTTACAATGAACTGCCCTTTGCGCATGCGCGGCAAGATGACACTGCACCACGCTGTGTGCTCACTCACGGGCATGCGCGATGATGTATAGCCCGCTACTGCATGCGGGCGCCGGATCTAAAGCAGCGCACGCGTAGAGGAAGGTGGACAAGTCGCAAGTGTAATTCGGAATCGTCCATGGTTTGCGCACGCTCAGTTACGTGTAAACAGTACACACTACCAAGAGGAAACATGTAACAGCGGCAGCAGCGATAGGAGCACAGCTGCTGCCGATTACCCAATCAGACGGGATATAAATATATGAGCCTCACCTCTCCTCCTTGCCTCCCCTTCGGCTTAGGTGTCAGCCTAGAGGTACCGACGGAGAGGTGAGTAGCTAGGTCCTGATGCGCATCACTAGGTTCTGTGGTCTGGCTGTGCCCCCTATCTCATGTTTTGCTTATTTTTAGGTAAATTCCTTCTAGATAGATGTTATTTTTTGCTAAACCTTAAAATTGAGCTCTTCATTTACTCCTTCTTCACCAACAGAGTAGGGGGATAGTTCCAGGCTCAGTTTACTTTATGCACTCTTCTAGATGAGCACAGTGCCTGGGTCCTTTTACTTAGGCCCTTTACCCTGATACAGCCATCCCTGAGCCATACCATTCACATCTATTTCTTGACTCAGTGAGGGTGGGTGTGTTTAACCGACTGTACAACCACACAATAGGCACTAGACAAATATAGGTGCTCATTCCAGGTTGATTATGTTAGCCAGTGACTAGACACTAACTTTGTCCTTAGTCATTCTTTTTCCTTGTTCTCCATGGGGCAGCGTTCGGTGAGGACAGTCACACAACCAGTTTTTACATGCACAGATTGTACAACCTGACACTGACTACAGATCTCTGAGTCAACTCAGGATGACACGTTTTATTTTTATGTTCTGTGCACAGAGCGGGGCCTCAATCTCCGAGCCGTTGCCGGGTGAGGTGAGGCTCGACTCCCACATATTGCTGGGTAAGTCCTTTACATTCTGTTTGAAATCAATGTTCAGCAATGACTGGTGGTTTACTTGAATATGAAACCCTTATAATGAGTGGCCGTCCTATTAGGGACTAGCCCAGCTGAGTCTATATTATGGTCCTGATATTGTGATTAGTTCATTATGATTTTAGAACGAACAACATTTGTTGTCTTTTTTGTTTCCATTTCACAGGATATCTTCCTCCATCAACTTCTGGTCTGGAGGATATGGTAGGATGGTCTACAGGACCACACCATTGGTTTGGACAGTTCTTTAACAAACAATTTGGTCTGTCCTTTTCTTCTTTTGTTTCACTTTGCACAAGTTGTCTGAGTGTACCTTTGCAGTAGCAACATCTTTTTGTATCTGGCCCTGAAGAATGCCGGTGTAGTTTCACCTTCGGCAGAAACATGTTGGCCTAATCCATAACACAGCAAAGCATCACAGTGATTTTTTCACACTGTTTTACACTTCTTTTTTAACCTGGCGTCTTGGTGAATATCTTTAATAAAAACATTTTTCTTTGCCTCGACCGTCATTTTAAGATCACCTAGTCTTCACTCCCTGTTTTGCACTGCACTTTTTCAGCACCACTCTGTGGCACGGACACCTTTATAAGATGAACCAGTAGTGTGTGTTGTCTGGCCAATTCATCTGGGCTTGGACTCACCACCCTGGTTAGACGTCCTACATGACGAGGCTCCGCCAGATGGGTGGGCTGATAGGATATCTAACATATATTCGTGTCATGTGACCATTGGGTCTGGTTCAGTGCAATCCAAAAGGGTCACTTTAATAGGACCACACAGACTCAGCTACGTCGTTTAATAGACCTCCCAACTCTTTTTGTTCGTTGAAGCTTGTACAATGCCCATACGTGGCAACTCCAAAACAATGGGCATCATGACCCCATTACAAGATTAGCACTAACATTTCTGACTAGTAGCAGGTCTACTGAACTTTGAAGGATCACTTAACATCCAGACCAAAGCTTCACCATTTATAAGGGATACCGTTATCTGTTGCCCTTAACCATAAAAAAAAAAATCTGACCCCACTGTAATTTACTAAGTATGTTGCCACAAAAAATATAACAAATGGTTTCCATGCACTTATCCAGACAGGTCCTCTGTCAGCTTTGAAACCAAATCCCGTACAGATAGTCTTTCTCTGTTGGCCAAGAGATCGGGAGAAGTTACTTACCTGTAATCCTAGTGCTCTTCAGAGGTATCCTAGTGAACGTCATAAGCACTGAAAAGTCCAGTTCACGCGCAGGGGCCCTGGGGCACTTACAAAATACGTTTATCTAAAAAAAAAAATTCGCACTCACAATTTCTTTTTATAAACAGGCTAAGTCGTCCAAATTTTATTTTCATTAAAAAGAAAAGAAAAACATTTACTTTCATTATAAGTCACCAAAGAGTATAGGTGAACACAGCAAACCTTTCACACAGAGCAGCTGGAAGGATGCCTTTCCGACAGCTTACCACGCACCCACCCCACCCAACAATACATCTCTGATGGGTGGAATCCTTAACTTTGTCAGTTCATTCATTTGGAAAACTGCAACCTTAACTCAAAATATTTCCCGCTTTGAAAATGTACTTCAGTAAATACTGAAGGTCATATCTACCTATGAGCTATGGCAGGTTTGTGTCCGTCCTTAAGACCAGGTACATCCTCGTGAAGATAAGCCAAACCCCTGGCCATAGATTCAGAAATATGACACAGATCACTCCACGAAACCACATTAGCTTTTAGAAAGTCAGTAAGAGAACTCTGCAAAAATAAAATCATAAATTCAGATTTTTATACAACGTATTGCAACCACGAATACATGCTTGCACATATTCAAAAGGTTCAACATGTAAAAAAACAGAAAACAGAAGAATGTGCATTTTTCATTGAGAAATATATAATTAATCACAAAACGATTTGTACAAAAGGGATTGTAGAGTTTCGACAGATGCACAATATTAAAGCCCAATTTTAGGTTTATACTCGGTTTTCAAACCTCAATAAAAGTTTCAACTATTATACTCATTTGAAAATACATTAGAAGGTCAACACATCCACACTAAATAATATTAGCTAACAAATGTTTTTGAAGTTAATGACTAAGAGTTATTTCCAATACCCAGTACTTCATAAATTAGTATATGCTTTCAGGGTTGTCTTTAAAAAAAAAAAAAAAAAAGAAGTTTCGTTAATTTTACTCAGGGGCCACTAGCATGCAATATTTTGTTGTTTGTCCTGTTTAGTCTGATAATTTTCTAAACAATACCTAGAAATGTACAAACAGTTTGTATACAAGACCAAATACTGCGTACTAGATGTACTAAAGCTATTGCAAGTCACAAGGGAATTCCACGCCAGAAACAAAGCAGGCCTTTCTACTTTAGAAGGTCATCAAACTAGCTGTTGTAATAGTGTTAGATTATGGACATCATTACAAGTAACATGTTAATTCTAATGGGGCCAATAACAGCAGTTACTGGTCTCACTTGAATTATAAGATCTGCAGCAACACTGCTGAATATTTTGTGAAAATCTGTGGAGGGAATAGGACCCAGAAATATTAAATCCCCTGGAAATTCCTAATTTTTAAGGGTACTATCAGAGGCCCAATTTACTTCGGTCCTCTGGCATGACTGCTTGAGAGACACCTTCAATGCCCCCGTACTGGTAATGCAGGGAGGAATAACAGAACTAACGGCACACTCATTACAAGGGTGTGTGTGGGTAACATGCAGATAAGGATACAGCCTTTACCACACAGGCAAGTGTCACACAGGAAAGTATTTCTAACATTTGCCATCCTGTACTAATAAGTTACTATAAACAAAGAATGACTGGTGGATTTTGGGATACAAAGTTATAGGAAAGGGATCTAAAAAACTAGTTGTCAATGTAGTTGTCGCTTTTACGTGCTCTACTCAAGAAGAACAAAAGTTACTTATCTGTAAACTGTTCTCCAGTATTGGTGTCTTTAATAGATTCACATGCTTGAATATTCCTAGTCATCGAAGTGGGAGTCCCACGGTACATAACATATCAATGTAGCCATAACACAAGCATATATACACAAAGAGAAAGCAAAAAAACACAGAGTTTTCCCTAGATAGATAACATATCACTTCTATGATATATCGTAGTCATTATGTTTTGGTCCAAATTCCGGCTAATCGGGCGTCAGCACCCTCTTAGAATGTTCTCCTCAGAGGCTGAGGCCCTCGGACTTTCGTATAACATGAGTAATATAGAGCTAAGAGATAAAAGGAGCCTCTTAAGGGAGGAGGGTGGGTCGCATGTGAATCTATGAAAGACACCAATACTGGAGTACCACAGTTTATAGGTAAGTAACTTTTGTTCTTCTCAAGTATTGGGGTGTCTTTCATAGATTCACATGCTTGAATAAGAATAGTGAGCAGTGGAGTTAAAATAATAAAAGGTACTTATCATTCAACATAAAAATAATTATAATAATAATCCTAATAATACACAGTACTTAAAGACTGAAGTATATATCAAAGAATATAAGAAGTACTTTGTATACAGGAGGAGGGAAGCAACAGAGGCTCACCTTATTTAAAAAGATTTCGTAGGACTGCCTGTCCCACAGCTGAGTCAGCGTTGTCCGCAGCATCCAGACAGTAATGTCTCGTAAAGGTGTGCCTGCTGGACCATGTTGTAGCTCTGCAGATGTGATGAAAAGGCACACCAACAAACAGTGCTGTAGAAGAGGAAACCTTTCTAGTAGAATGTGTTAGAACAGTTGCAGTAAGTGGTTTTCCCGCTTGCTGATGGCAAAAAGCAATCACAATAGATATCCGGCGTGCAATTGTTTGTTTGGTGACTGGATGTCATTTTCGCCTCTGCCCGTAGGAACAGCTGGTCAGACTTATGGATAGTAGCCGTCCTTTGACGGTAGAATTTTAGACACCTCTTAATATCCAAAGAATGAAGTGCTCTTTCTGCTGGTGTTTGAGGATTAGGAAACAATTACCTTAAAACAACTGGTTCATTGAGGTGTATGTCTGATGGCACTTTGGGGATAAAGGCTGGATTGGTGCGGAGCAAGACTGAGTCTTTAGTAAACTGAAGAAAAGGCGGTTTAGTAGTAAACGCCTGTATGTCACTTACTCAACGTGAGGAATTGAGAGCCAGAAGTAGAGAAGTCTCCCAAATAATGTATTTAAGATCGACCTTATGAATTGGCTCAAATGGGGGTTTCATTATTTGTGCCAATACAATGTTCAAAGATTTGGAAGAGGGCTAAGAATGATCGGGTTGCACTGTGACAGAAGCAGGAGTTCCGTGAACCTGACTTGTTGATGTCATCTGGGAGCTAGTAGAATAATATGACAGGGTTCCTCCCTCATTTTTCGAAGAACTCTGGGAACTAGAGGTATTGGTGGAAAAGCGTAGGCATATATTTTGGACCAATTCATCAAAAAGGCATTTCTGCATGACTCTGGTTGGGGAAGCCAACTTGCATGCAACAGGCGTTTGCGGTTCAGATGTGTTGCCAACAGATCCAGATTCGGACGACCCCCAAACTGGAAAAATGTGATCCAGTGTGGGTTGATGTAATTCCCACTCCTGGTTGGTTGTGGAAGATCTGCTTAGTGAATCCGCAAGATTGTTTGACGCTCCTGGAACGTGCACAGGTGAAAGGACGACTTGATGTTGAATTGCCCAATCCCAAATCTGCTGAGCCTGATGAGACAATAGGATGGATCTTGTGCCTCCTTGTTTGTTTACGTAGTGCATGCATGTTGTGTTGTCCGTTCGAACAAACACTGATGCTCCCTGTATTACGGAACAGAAAGCTTTTAGTGCTAGAAAAATGGCCAGCAACTCTAGTAGATTGATGTGCCAGGTCTTTTGCTGAATGTTCCACTTTCCTTTTACTGTTAGCCCCTGAAGATGTGCACCCCAGCCTTCTAGGGATGCATCTGTTGTGAGTGAAACTTGGAGCGTTCATTAGAAATGTAAGACCTGAAGAGACGTTCTTCTCGAGAGTCCACCACAAGAGACCTTTTTTCATTCGACATGTGACGGACTATATCGTTGAAGGTTCCGGAAACTTGAGCCTATTGTTTGTCCAACTCCTCCTGAATAGGTCTCATTTTTAGCGGTCAGTGAGGGACAAGAGGGATGCAAGAGGACAACATCCCTAGGAAAGATTTCAACAGTCGGACAGAAGCGGACTCTTATAATAGGAGGGAGGCTGCTAAGTTGTGCAGACGCTGACGTCTTTCTTGCAACACAAAAGCTTTTGCTAGCTTGGTGTCTAGAATGGCTCTCAAGAACAGTCTTTTCTGAGCAGGGAGAAAATTAGACTTTTCCATGTTCAACGTAAGGCCCAGGGACTGAAAGAGGGACCTGCTGATTTGAGTGTGTTTGGAAACCTGTTCAAATAACCGTGCCTTCAGCAGGCAGTCGTCTAGGTATGGGAAGATGTGCACTCCTTGCAGGCAAAGGTGAGCTGCCACCGTGCGAGGTCTTTGATGAACATACAGGGGCGGAACAAGGGCTACTCTGAATCTGAGAAATCTTCTGTCTCTTCGCAGAATTGGAAGATGAAAATAAGCATCTTGGAGATCCAAAGTTGTCATATGCTCTCCTTGAGATAGCAAAGGAAGTACCTCCTGTAGGGAAACATGCAAAATGTTTGCTTTTTGATGTATTTGTTTAAGGCACGTAGGTCCAGGATAGGGCGCCATTCTTCCGACTTTTTCTGTATGAGGAAGAACCTCGAATAAAAACCTCTGCCCCTTTGTAGTTTTGGTACCACTTCGATCGCACCTTTCCTTAGTAGAACTGTGAGTTGGTTTAAAAGGTGGACTTTTTGGTGGAGAATTGGGAGAAATCTTTAGACACTCCAATGAATGTACCCTGCGTACAATATCCAGAACCCATTGATCTGTAGTAATCTGTGACCATTTTGAATAAAAGTGGGAGAAAAAGTAGGAGATTCGAGCTACAACCCTTGAACAATCAGGCGGAGTTAGAGATGGTGAGTGGTGAAAGTCATTGTTTTTGGAAGAGTCTTTTTCTCTGTAAGAGGGTTTACCTCTGTATTGTCTATAGGACGAAGAATGCTGTTGCCTGTAAAATTGCTGACCCTGGGAGGAGTAACATGGTTACCCTTGTTTATACTGACTGGAATTTCCTCGAAAGGAAGACGAGGATCCACGACCTCTTGCACCTCGAAAAGTTTGTCTTTTAAATTGGAGAGTGCAAAGATCACGGGCCGCGTTTCTCTCTCTTTATTGTTTGAAGGGCAACGTCTATATGTTGGCCAAACAAAGATTCCCCATTGAAAGGCATGTCTAATATTTTCGTCTGCACCTCTTGACGAAAATATGTGGCCTTTAGCCAGCCCTGTCTCCTGAGAATTGCAGCACCAGCCAAAAGGTGGAAACCAGTGGAAGACACGTCAACAGAACAATCAATCATTTCAGAAGAAATCCTCTCTCTTTCATGAAGAATTTTCAATACCTCTGCTTTAGAAGGTTCTGGTATCAATTCTACTAGAGAGGAAATGTTCGCCCAAATTTGCCCGTCATAAAGAGCAAGGATAGCCATTGAGTTGGCCGCACGCACTGTAGTTGCTGCCATTGTAGAAAATGTTTTGCCTATAGCATCAAGGCATCTACCTTCTCGGTCAGGTGGTGCAGATATCGGAGATGAAGGATTTCTAGACCGACGTGCTGCCTGAGTAATAATGGAATCAGGCTTAGTTTGAGAAATTAGACAAGCAGGTGTATTTGTAGGTGCCTTGTATTTTCTATTCAGCCTCAGCAGAATAGCTGGGATTGAATTGGGGTTTTGCATGATTTTAAGCCCTTCTTGACAAATAAAATTGATGATGGGCATAGAATGCACTTTTTTTTTAGACTGTTCTTTAAATCATATAAGAAGCAATCTTCTTTCTGTTGTGGTCATAGGAAGTTGGAATCTTTTTGCCGCTCTTTCCATGAGCAAATGAAAACTACCTATGCCTACTGGTGGAAAATCCAGAGGAGCTGGAATAGGAGATGGCGTTTGAATTTGGTAGTTGTCCCATTCAGAAAGAATGGATCTGTCGTCCAGCTCACCCTCCTCTTTGTCATCATCATCCTCATTGTCATTGTCCTCTATGACCGGAGGAGTATGTTGATGTTGAGTCTTGGCCGTCGACACAGAAGGTGTGATTAATATCTCTTTAGTAGGTGTTTGAGGTGCTGGAGAGGCTGTACTAAACTCGGAAAACGACAGTAGTAATCATCCAGCATGAATTGTAGATTAAAAAGAGTGTTAAAGGCATCTGTGCCATGATGGGTTCTGGCTCAAGTTGCATGCCACAAGTAGAATAATGTTAGTCCTCTTCCTCTAGGTCTTCATCCTCATCCGAGTACTGACATATTATAAGAAGTTCAGAGGGACTGCGAGCAGCCCGGAATCTATCATCATCTTCAGAATCTTCATCCTCTGAAGAAAATAACTCAGCTGGAGGTTGAGAAGGAGTTTGAATTGGCATTAGTGTATCCAAAGAAGTGTCTCCGCTGAAGTATAGAACTTAGCCACCGCCGACGACGCCACCGCCGACGACGAAGAATGCGTCGACGAAATCTTCTTCTTCTGCTTGCCACCATCGACGAGGTCAAAGGCACCGTAGACGAAATAGGCCTCAACTTAACAGATACTAACATCGACGGTAAAGATGCCGACGACAGGATCATAGCCGGCTTCCTAGATGAAGATGTTGAAGAAGTCGACGTAGACGCGACGACTGCAGCTCTCATCGACGGGGGAAGCAACGAGCAGTTTGAGGTAAAAACTGCATAGATGGAGTCTTGGACGCCTGAGTGTCAGATCTCGAGGGTGTAACAGGTGCAGCAAGACTGAGGGGGAGAACTCACCCCTAATGAAATTGAAGGTTGATCCATATGATGTTTCTTCACCACTTTAGGTTTTGGAGACACCTTTAAATGTTCACTGGTTCTCTTCAAAAATTAATAAGTCTTGACGGAAGACACACTCTCCACATCTGAGAGAGGGTTCTCTGAAGTTTTCAACTTCTACATATCTTACAATCCTTAACTTGGTGTTCAGGATATAGGCAATATATGCACTTTTTATGAGGATCTTAAGAAGGAAGTCTCTGTTTTCCACAGGTTCCACATGGTCTGAAGAGGGACTTCTTGGTGGTAGACATCATAGAATTGGATTTCTGAGAAGAAATGAGAAGAAAACTGAGCAGAGCTCAGGGAGACTCCCTTCACACGATGTACGGTAGAAAATCTGAGGGAGTGAGCCTCTGAGGAGAACATTCTAAGAGGGTGCTGATGCCCGATTGGCCAGAATTTGGACCAAACCATAATGACTATGATATATCATAGAAGTGATATGTTGTCTGTCTAGGGAAAACTCTATGGTTTTTTGGTTTCTCTATGTATATACGCTTGTGTTATGGCTACATTGCTATGTTATGTACCAAATATGCTACTTGCCAGTATGCATCTGTTCTTGGCATGTAGGGCTGCTGACATTCATATCTGTGCATAGATCGCCGCCTAGTGTTGGGTCCGGATGATCGCACATTGTTGTCCTGGAAGAGTCTTGGAAGTATCACGAGATAGGTGGCTCCCCCCCTGGACTACAGTGCGCATGGGCATCGACTCCATCCCCAGATTGTTTTTAGCCATTTAGGCAAAGATGGAGTGTAACACCGTGAGTGATGACCATGCTAAGAGCAATTAGGAGTGCTGCAGCCGCTACAGGCGCCGGGGAGGAGGGCGGGCGATATGAATGTCAGCAGCCCTACATGCCAAGAACAGATGCATATTGGTAAGTAGCATATTCGGTTCGAGGCATGTGGGCTGCTGAATTCATATCTGTGCATAGAATACATAGCATAGCAGTCCCTCTATTAGCGGCGGCCACCTGTGCCAGCTGCAGCAGTTTGAAAAAGTGTTTTTAGAACAGCCTGCCCTACAGCTGCCTGCTGTTTGAAGTGCACATCTACACAGTAGTGTTTCTTAAATGTGTGTGTGGTAGACCATGTGGCTGCTCTACATATGTCTTCTATTTCCAAGGAAAGCCATGGAGGCCCTCAACTTGCGGGTGGAGTGGGCCCGTGGGGGGCCGTTAAAGTGCGCTTGGCTTTTTCATAGCAAATTTGAATGCACTTAATGATCCACCTGGCTATACCTGCTTTGGAAATGGGGTTGCCTTTGTGCTGTGGCGAAAAGGCAACAAACAGTTGTTTTGTTTTTTGAAAATCTTTGGTCCCATCAATGTAGTACATTAAGGCTCTCTTGACGTCTAGTGTGTGGAGCATCCTCTGCGCCACTGACTCAGGATTTTGGAAGAACACAGGCAGTTCAATAGTCTGATTGATATGGAACTGCGAAACTACCTTAGGAAGAAATTTTGGGTTAGTGCGAAGCACCACCCTGTTGGAGTGAATTTGTATGAATGGCTCTTGGATAGTTAGTGCCTGGAGTTCACTAACGTGTCGCAGTGAAGTAATCGCTATCAGGAAAGCCACTTTCCACGTCAAGAACTGAATCTCGCAGGAATGTAGAGGCTCAAAAGGTGGACTCATCAGTCTGGTGAGGACCACATTTAGGTTTTATTCAGGAGCTGGCGGATCCCTGGAGGAATGACTCGTTTGAGTCCTTCCAAAAAAGCTTTAATGGCCGGCACTCTAAAAGTGAGAGATGCTGCCTGTTTTGTAAATAAGCTGCTATTGCGGACAAATGTATGCGAATGGAACCATAGGCCAGATTGCATTTGTATAGATGTAACAGATAACAAATGATGTTGTGAGTAGAAGCGTCTAGCGGGTCGATGTTATGGTCTGCACAGTAAATGACAAACCACTTCCATTTCGCCGCATAGCATGCTCTGGTGGTGGGCTTTCTTGCCTCCCTTATGATATCCATACAGTCTGGAGGTAAATTGAGGTAGCCAAATTCTAAGACCTCAGGAGCCAGATCTCCAGGTTGAG
This sequence comes from Lissotriton vulgaris, assembly GCF_964263255.1. Lineage (NCBI taxonomy): Eukaryota > Metazoa > Chordata > Amphibia > Caudata > Salamandridae > Lissotriton > Lissotriton vulgaris. The sequence goes on from NC_141687.1 coordinate 1,433,075,606, forward strand.
CTATTGCAGATCTGGGTGCTGAATGGCGCCATGGTTCTGCCTGGGTGTGAGGTGCAGCCTTTGATGCGGTACCACGGATAGTTCTAGAAACGTGGTGTACCATGGTTGGCGTGCCCACGTCGGAGCAACCAGGATGAGTGTCATCGAGTGTTGCTTCAGCTTGCGTGCCACCAGCGGTATTAGAGGTGCTGGGGGAAAGCGTACGCAAATATGCCTGACCAGTTCATCCATATCGCATTGCCCTGCGACTGTGGGTGTGAGAACCTGGCAGCAAAGCTTCGGCATTTGGCGTTTTCCTTTGTGGCGAACAGGTCTATCTCTGGATGACCCCACCATTGGAAGTACGGGTGGAGTACTGATGGATGTATCTCCCACTCGTGCATTTGGTGGCTGTACCTGCTGAGCAGGTCCGCCATCTGATTGTCCTTGCCTGGGATGTGTTCCGCCATGAGGAAGATGTTCCTCTGAATGGCCCACTTCCACATGCTCTGAGCCAGATGAGAACTGTGGAGAGTGTGTTCCTCCCTGTTTCTGAATGTAGTACATGGCTGTCATGTTGTCCGTCTGGATCAACACAACCTTGTTGGACAGATGTACCTTGAATGCTTTCATCGCCATGAAGATAGCCATCAGCTCTAGAAGGTTGATGTGAATCTTCTTTTGCTGCGTTGTCCATAGTCCCTGCACAGTGTAGTGGAGTACATGAGCTCCCCAACCCTGGAGAGATGCGTCAGTCGTCAGAATGATCTGTGGCACAGGCTCCGGTCGTCCCTTGCAAAGGTTTTATGGATTCCACCAATGCAGAGAGTTGTATGCACGACCGGTTACCAACACTAGGTCTTTCAACTGTCAGTGAGCCTGATTCCACGGACGTGCTAAGCACTCCTGAAGCGGACGCATATATAGTCTTGCGTGCGGGACTATGAAGATGCAGGAGGCCATCATGCCTATCAACTGCATGAACACTTGTGCCTGAAGCGAGTGTTGAGGTCTGAATTTCTGTATCAGCAATTGCATGCTGTTGATCCTCACTGAATTTGGCTGCGCTTTGGCTGCCAGAGTGTCTATTGTCGCACCCAGATACTGCCGTATGTGGACGGGTTGCAAGTGGGACTTTGGGTAATTCAGTGAGAATCCCAGATTGTGAAGAAGGTGAATGGTGTGGGACATGTGGGCGGCACACTGCTGGGCCGACTTTGCCTGGATAAGCCAATCGTCCAGATAAGGGTAGACGTGAATGTTCTGTCTCCGTAGGTGTGCAGCCACTGTCCCCAGACACTTTGCAAACACACTGGCTGCCGTCGTTACTCCGAAAGGGAGGACCTTGAATTGGTAATGCTGGTTTTGAATGGTGAATCAGAGGTATTTTCTGTGTGACCAGTGTAGCGGAATATGAAAGTATGCATCCTTCAGATCTAATGTTGCAAGGAAATCTCCCTGACTGAGCAACAGTAGAACCTGCTGCAATGTTAGCATGTGAAAGTGTTCTGATAGAATGTACTGATTGAGGGGTCTGAGGTCCAGTATGGGTCTGAGGGACCTGTCCTTTTTTGGTATCAAGAAGTACAGTGAGTAAACTCCTGTGCCTCTTTCTTCCACAGGCACGAGCTCCATTGCCCCCTTTTGCAGCATGACAAGTACCTCCTGCTGCAATAAGTGCAAATGCTCTGTGGACATAGGACGGTGTCTTGGGAGTATGTTGAGTGGAGTGGATGTTAACTCCAGACAATAACCGTACTGGATAAGCTTTGTGACCCACCTGTCTGTGGTGATGGACTTCCAGACCGGCAGGAACTGTTGGAGACTCCCGCCGACCGGTGTTGTATGGTCGGGGGGCAGTGACAAGGCGTCACTGTTTTTTAGTGGCGGAGGATCTGGAGCGGTTTCCACGACCTCTGCCCTTGGCGCTGTTTCCACGATAGCCACCTCTACTTTGTTTGGTGTATGTGGTTTGCGCGTCACCTTTATTGTACTGTGTTCGCTGGGACAGCTGGCCTCTGGAAACACCTCTATTGCTTGAGCGACGAAAAGAACCACCCCTGAACTGCTGCGACTGGAGAGCCCCCATAGACTTTGCAGTCTGTGTCCTTCTTGATTTTCTCCAAGGTGGTGTCCACCTCTGGGCCAAATAAATGATCAGAGTTTACTGGCTGATTTAGAATGGTGGTCTGTATCTCTGGCTTGAACCCGGAGATTCTGAGCCAGGCATGCCGTCTCAACATGACACTTGTGTTAACGGCTCAGGCCGCGGTGTCTGCTGCGTCCAGAGCACATTTGATAGAAGCATTGGATATGAGCTTCCCTTCCTGTATGAGCATCTCTGCTGCCTCCTTATATTCATCTGGCAGGTGTTGTAACAGGGTCTCCAGTGTGTCGTAATGGGCCCTGTAATACCTGGCTAAGAGTGCCTGAGTGTTCGAAATGCGCCAGACGTTGGCCGCTTGAGCTGGCACCCTTTTCCCCGATGCCTCTAGCACCTTAGATTCTTTATCAGGGGGAGGAGCATCACCCGTTGTTTGCGAGTTAGCCCTCTTCCGGGCATTAGAAACAACCAGAGGCATTAGAAACAACCAGAGTCCAACGGCAACTGTCCCTTAATGTAGGTAGGGTCCCCAGGCGCCGGTTTGTACTTTTTTTCAATTCTGGGGTTTATCACCCTGGCCCTTGTAGGCTCCTTAAATATCTCCCCAGCATGTTTCAAGACACCCTTCAGCATAGGCAGAGTCTTGACAGTCCTCTCTGAGGTGGAAAAGGTGTCAAACAGAAAATCCACTTCAATAGGGTCAGCATGGAGCTGGACATCATGATTTTTGGCTGCCCTTTCAATAGGTGCATTAAACGCCGCTCAATCCTCAGTAGGCGATGTTTTTACAGCATACACATGAGTGTACGGGGCAGTGTGTGGATCTCCTGGGTCAGCAGCATCTGCCCAGGGTCCATTATGATCTTCTGGATCAGCGTCCACAGGATAGTTGCACTCCTCATCGTCACCTTCCCCTGTTTCTACATCCGAATAAGTGGGCGAGACATCTTGGCCACGTGGAGATATAGGTTCTACAAGAACGGGTGTTGTAGTAGAAATCTTCTTTTTCAATGGGATTCTATACGATTCCATAGGCTGTTCCGGGGCGATCTTTCGTTTATAAATAGAAAGTCTGCCTGTGTCGGCATCGATGAATTGTTCCTGTTGCTCTTCAAGCGAGGGTTGTCGATGCTTTGTGGCCGGTACCACAGTTGTGGGCTTCGGCCCCGTGGACACCTTCTTGGGCGCTTCGACGTCCATCTTAGGGACGAAGGCCTTCGGTACCACTTTCGGCGGCAGCGTGAAGTGGATGGGCTCCGATGTCTTTTGAGGGTTACCGGCAGGCTTTGGAGGAGGAGTATCCTTTGGTCCGACAGCCAAAGCCTTGTCCTTAATGCGCTTCAGCGAGTCCGCCACCTGCTTCGAGAAGGAGGTGGACGGCTGCGTTGACTCGACGGAATCCTTCGAGCCACCGCCAGGCGTGGACTCTAGGGTTGTACCACTTTTAGCCTTGTCCGGTTGACGCGTAGGCTCGAGAACCTTCTGAGCTCCAAGTCCTTTGTCGGTGTCGACGGTCTTCGGCGCCGATTTTTTTGGGTTGACGTCCTTGACCGGTGCTTTCGGTGTGCCAGTCTTTGGCTCGACGCCCTTTAGCGGCCTCTTCTGGTCGATAACACCTTTATGCTTCGTCGGTGCCGATAGTTCAGAGGACTTCGAGCCGACCAAAGCAATACGCATTTTTGGTTTCGATTTCTTCTCTAGTGCTTTGGGTTGCCTAGACAACAAAGCTTTCTCTTTCGGTTTCGATTTGGCAACTTGCGGCTCTTTAGAAGTGTCCGAAGCCGGGCCGAAGGCGGGGCTGTAGAACCCAGTGTAAGATCTTGGGTAAGGCCATGTGTGCGATCCCTCGACCTGAGCCTTATGAAGTGTCTTGGCCTCAGTATCAGTTTGTGGGCCTAGCTCCTCGCTTGAGCTATCTTCCATGGCCCCAAAGGCCCCATCGTCGTCTCTTACCTAGTCGACGACGTCTTCAGCATCGAGCATCTCAATATCAGCGTCGTAGCTGGAGTCGATCTCCGATGCGGGATCAGACAGGTTCTCTCGAACCTCCCGCTCTGCTCCCTCATCGTCCTTGGCATGGAAGATGTTCACCGGGTCAGGTGCCGTCTGCTGGGCTTCCTTGCGCGCTGCGCGTCGAAGTCAAATTGTCTTCTTGGATCGGAAACGGGAACAAGCCATACAGCTGGCTTCATCGTGATCCGGCGACAGGCACTTGTTGCACACCGGGTGAACAGCGATGTGAGGATATTTCGGGTTGCACACGGGACATCTTTTGAACGGGCTCCGTTCCATGATGGTTCGTCGATAAGGCCTCTGGCGTCGACCGTGCCTTCAGTGCCGAAAAGCCACGCGGCTCCTCTGGATGTCTGGCTCGGGAACTGAGCTGGAACAGAACTGGGCACCGATTGCAAGACCATACCGACGATAAACTAAAGGCCTTTTGGCCAAAAGAAAGTTTTATATCGATTCCGAACTTGAGTGAACCAATATGCATCCGAACCCAATGGCGGAAAAAAACAATCTGGGGATGGAGTCTCTGCCCATGCGCACTGTAGTCCAGGGAAGGGGCCACCTATCTCGTGATACTTCAAAGACTCTTCCAGGACAAGAATGTGCGATCATCCGGACCCAACACTAGGCGGCGATCTATGCACAGATCTGAATTCAGCAGCCCACATGCCTCGAACCATGGGACTCTCACGAAGACGACGGGGAATATTCAAGCATGTGAATCTATGAAAGACACCCCAATACTGGAGAAGCTCAGTTTCAGGTCTATGCTGGATCTCGCAGCAGGCACTGCAATGTTAACACCTCTGTAATAAACTATGCCATTTTCTTATTACAAGTGACTAATTATGTGAGGACTGGATTGTAGTAAGACAATTCTAGAATTACATGAAATAGTTAACAGGAGCAGTGCTTGAAAAATGCACATTAATGATAGCCGTCTTTGTACAATTAGTTATGTATGATCCCCAAAATCATCTTGCTCCATTACCCTGCTTCTTTGGAAAAGCTGCACAGGGATAGAGGAGGCATGGGAGAGAGATTACAGACGTCAACTGCCTTGTTGCTCCCAGGTTTCTCCACCTGCACTTTAAAAACAAATCATTTCTGTCCTTTAACCATTTCCCACCATCCTCCTAAAAAAGAAAACAAAACTGCATTCACTGCGTTCACTTCAGTAGCAGAGACCCGGCATATCACTGGTAACTGCTCTGTGAAAGTGGTTGCTAGGGCAGACACCAATCCAGTCCGATGTGGGTCTACATAGGGCCATGTCTGACAGGGAAAGAACTGGTTGGCACTGTATGACCCCACCCTCCCTACAAGTTATCTTACCTGCTAATGTTACAACAAACACATTTTTTGTGGTGTTGGTAATATAAACATCTTTATTACTCACACAACACCTAGTTTGAACCACTTAAAATTTTTTTTTGCATAGTTTAGAAATACCCAACTCAAAGCTAAAATGCAAATGCTACTTACCAGTATGCATCTGTTCTTGGCATGTAGGGCTGCTGACATTCATATCTGTGCATAGATAGCCGCCTAGTGTTGGGTCCGGATGATGGCACATTGTTGTCCTGGTAGAGTCTTCGAAGTATCACGAGATAGGTGGCTCCACCCCTGGACTACAGTGCGCATGGGCATCGACTCCATCCCCAGATTGTTTTTAGCCATTGTGGCCAAGATGGAGTGAAACTCAGTGAAAGATGACCATGCCATGAAATGTTATGTGAACACTGCAGCTGCTACAGGCGCCGGGGAGGAGGGCCGGCGATATGAATGTCAGCAGCCCTACATGCCAAGAACAGATGCATACTGGTAAGTAGCATTTGCAGTTCGAGGCATGTGGGCTGCTGAATTCATATCTGTGCATAGAATACATAGCAGTCCCTCCATTAGCGGCGGCCGCCCGTGCCAGCTGCAGCAGTTTGGAAAAGTGTTTTGAGAACAGCCTGCCCTACAGCTGCCTGCTGTTTGGAGTGCACGTCTACACGGTAATGCTTAGTAAATGTATGTGTGGTAGACCATGTGGCTGCTCTACATATGTCCTCTAAGGGAATGTTTCCAAGGAAAGCCATAGAGGCCCCCAACTTTCTGGTGGAGTGGGCTCTTGGTGGAATGCTAAGAGTGCGCTTTGCCTTTGCATAGCAGATTTGAATACATTTCACGATCCACCTAGCAATACCAGCCTTGGAAATAGGGTTACCTTTCTGATGTGGTGCAACGGCAACAAAAAGCTGTTTAGTTTTCCTAAAATCCTTGGTCCTATCAATGTAATACATTAGGGCACGTTTAACGTCAAGGGTGTGGAGCATCCGCTCCGCCAGTGACTCTGGATTCTGAAAGAAAACCGGCAACTCAATGGTTTGGTTGATGTGAAACTGAGACACAACCTTGGGTAAAAATTTAGGGTTTGTGCGGAGCACTACCCTATTAGCATGAACTTGGAAGAAAGGCTCTTGGATTGTGAGGGCTTGCAGTTCACTAACCCTCCGTAGCGATGTAATTGCTACAAGGAAAGCCACTTTCCATGTCAAGAATAGAACCTCGCAGGAATGTAGTGGCTCAAAGGGAGGACCCATCAGTCTTGTGAGAACCACATTAAGGTTCCATTCAGGAGCTGGTGGAGTCCGTGGCGGAATGACTCTTTTGAGGCCTTCCAGAAATGCTTTGATGGCAGGCACCTTGAAAAGTGAAAGGTGCTGTCTATTTTGGAGGTATGCGGCCATCGCAGACAGGTGAATGCGAATGGAAGTATATGCCAGATTACACTTGTACAGATGGAACAGGTAACAGATGATGTTCTGAATAGAAGCATCTAGTGGATCAATGTTGTGGGTTGCGCAATAGATGACAAACCGCTTCCATTTCGCCGCATAACAGGCTCTAGTAGTGGGCTTCCTAGCCTCCCGAATGATGTCCATGCAATTGAGAGGAAGGTTGAGGTAGACAAATTCTAGGACTTCAGGAGCCAGATCGCCAGGTTGAGCTGTTGCGGATCTGGGTGCTGAATGTCGCCATGGCACTGCGTCAGAAGGCTGGGTGTGAGACGAAGCCTTTGATGCGGTACCACGGAGAGTTCCAGAAACGTGGTTTACCATGGTTGGCGAGCCCACGTTGGAGCAACTAGGATGAGAGTCATCGAGTGCTGCCTGAGCTTGCGCGCCACCAGCGGTATCAGGGGTGCTGGAGGAAAAGCGTACGCAAATCTGCCTGACCAGTTCATCCACATCGCATTGCCCTGTGATTGTGGGTGTGGGAACCTGGCGGCGAAGCTTTGGCATTTTGCGTTCTCCCTTGTGGCGAACAGGTCGATCTCTGGATGACCCCACCTTTGGAAGTACGGTTGGAGTACTGATGGATGTATCTCCCACTCGTGCATTTGATGGCTGTGCCTGCTGAGCAGGTGCCATTTGATTGTCCTTGCCTGGGAGATGTTCTGCCATGAGGAAAATGTTCCTCTGAATGGCCCACTTCCACATGCTCTGAGCCAGATGAGACAGCTGCGGAGAGTGTGTGCCCCCCTGTTTTTGAATGTAGTACATGGCTGTCATGTTGTCCGTCCGGATCAACACGACCTTGTTGCACAGATGTACTTTGAATGCCTTTAAGGCCATGAAGATTGCCATCAGTTCCAGTACATTGATGTGCATCTTCCTTTGCTGTAGTGTCCATAGTCCCTGCACCGTGTATTGGAGTACATGCGCTCCCCAACCCTGGAGAGAAGCGTCCGTTGTCAGGATGATCTGCGGCACAGGCTCTTAAAACGGTCGGCCCTTGCAAAGGTTTCGTGGATTCCACCAATGCAGAGAGTTGTATGCCCAACCGCTCACCAACACTAGGTCTTTTAACTGCCCGTGAGCCTGAGTCCACTGACGTGCTAAGCACTCCTGAAGCGGACGCATATGTAGTCTCGCGTGCGGGACTATGGAGATGCAGGAGGCCATCATGCCTATCAACTGCATGAACACTCTGGCTGGAAGCGAGTGTTGAGGTCTGAATCTTTGGATCAGCGACTGAATGCTGTTGACTCTCACTGAATTCGGCTGCGCAGTGGCCGCCAGAGTGTTTATAGTCGCACCCAGATACTGCCGTATGTGGGCGGGCTGGAGATGTGATTTTGGATAATTCAGTGAGAAACCCAGATCGTGCAGAAGCTGAATGGTGTGGGACACGTGGTCGGCGCACTGCTGGGCCGACTTCGCTTGAATGAGCCAGTCGTCCAGATAGGGGTAGACGTGGATGTTTTGACGTCTCAGATGCGCCGCCACCGTCGCTAGGCACTTTGTGAAGACCCTCGGCGATGTGGTGACCCCAAAAGGCAAAACCTTGAACTGGTAGTGCTGGTTTTGAATGGTGAACCGGAGGTACTTTCTGTGTGAAGGATGCAGTGGAATGTGAAAGTACGCATCCTTGAGGTCCAGAGTTGCCAGGAAGTCCCCTTGCCGAAGCAGTGGGAGACCCCGCTGCAGCGTGAGCATATGAAAATGTTCCGACAGAATGTAAAAGTTTAGAGGTCTGAGGTCTAGGATGGGCCTGAGGGATCCGTCCTTCTTTGGAATCAGAAAATACAGGGAGTAAACTCCTGTACCTTGTTCTTGCAGGGGCACAAGCTCTATTGCTCCTTTTTGCAGCATGACGTTGACTTCCTGCTGCAACAAGTGCAAGTGCTTGCCGGACATAGGATGGCTTTTTGGGGGTATGTTGGGTGGAGTGGATGTGAGCTCCAGACAATAACCATATTGGATAAGAAATCTGACCCACCTGTCCGTGGTGATGGACTTCCACACGGGCAGGAACTGCTGGAGTCTCCCCCCGACCGGTGTTGCGTGATCGGGGGGCAGTGACAAGGCGTCACTGTTTGTTGGCGGTGGAGGACCTGGAGCTGTTATTACCACGTCCTCTGCCCTTGACGTTGTTGCCACGGTATCCACCACGACCCTTGTTGGTATAGGAGGGTTGGGTGTTACTCTTATAGAACTGTGTTGACTGTGACGCTTGACCCCTCGAGGTGCCTCTATTATTGGAGCGGCGAAAGGAACCACCCCGAAACTGCTGTGACTGCAAGGCACCCATGGACTTAGCAGTGTCGGTGTCCTTCATCTTTTCGAGGGTGGTATTGACTTCTGGGCCAAACAGGTGGTCTGGGTTGACAGTTTGGTTGAGGATGGTAGTCTGAATGTCTGGTTTGAAACCGGATATTCTGAGCCATGCATGCCTATGCAGTAGAACGCTAGTGTTTATCGCTCTTGAGGCGGTGTCAGCCACATCCAGAGCGCACTTAATTGAAGCATTGGTGATAAGCTTCCCCTCCTGTATCAGCATCTCAACTGCTTCCTTATACTGCTCTGGCAGGTGTTGTAGAAGGGTCTCTAGAGTGTCGTAGTGTGCCCTGTCGTAACGCGCAAGCAGCGCCTGTGTGTTTGATATGCGCCATATGTTTGCAGCCTGCGCAGCAACACGCTTCCCCGAAGCCTCAAATACTTTAGATTCCTTGTCTGGGGGAGGAGCATCACCCGTAGTCTGTGAGTTGGCTCTTTTGCGAGCATTGGAAACAACCAAGGAATCCAGAGGCAACTGTCCTTTGATGTATGTTGGATCAGTGGGCGCTGCCTTGTACTTTTTGTCAATACGTGGGTTGACGACTCTTGCTCGGGTGGGCTCCTTGAAGACCTCCGGCGCATGTTTCAACACCCCTTTTAGCATTGGCAAAGTCTTTACAGTTTTTTCAGCGACTGAAAAGGTGTCAAAAAGAAAATCGATGTCTACTGGGTCAGCATGGAGATCGACGTCATGGTTGGCTGCCGCCCTTTCAATAAGAGCATTGAAAGCTGCAAAGTCCTCAGTTGGAGAAGTTTTTGCTGAAAAGAGCTGAGGCTCCTGTCCTGAATGCGAGTCCCCAGGGTCGCCACCAGCAGACCAAGGCTCAGTCACATCCTCTGGGTCTGAGTAGACTGGGTAGGCATACTCATCCTCGTCGTCACCTTCACCCTCCTCAACATTAGAATGAGTGGGTGAAAGTTCATGGCCTTGAGGTGATGCTGGCTCTAAAGGGGCAGAGGCACCAGCAGGGTTTATCTTTCTTTTAAGTGGGATTTGGAAATGCTCCAAAGCTGGTTCAGGGGTGATCTTCCGTTTAAGGAGAGAGAGCTTGCCTGTGTTGGCGTCGATGATTACTTCTCGACGCTCCTCTTCTGCCAGTGGTTGGTGGCGCGGGCTTGGAACCACCAATAATGCCTTCGGAGTCGAGGATAACTTAAAAGGGTTTCCCAGGCTTTGCTGCGAAAGCCTTCGGCGCCGTTTTCGGCGGTAACGTGAAGAGAATCGGCGTTGGCACTTTCGCTGGTTTCTGGAGAGGCTTGAGCACAGTGTCCTGCGGCTCGACTGCCGCGGTCCCCTCCCTAATACGCTGAAGGGACTCGTTGACCTTTCTAGTGAGCGAGGCGGAGGGATGGACCGACTCGAGAGAGTCTTCTGAAGCAGATTTTGGCCCGGCGACCGAGGCCGCAGTCTTCGGAAGCGACGCAGCAGCCCCCTTGGCCTTGTCGAGTGGAAGCGGGTCAGCGATAGACTTGGGGTCGTCCTGCCGCTTTTTCGTGGTCTTCTTATGGTCGACCTTCTTGGCATCGATGCGACGTTTAAGAGCGCGACCAACTTCGGCACCGACGCCGCCGCGTCGCCCGTTTTCACCTTTGGCTTCAACACCGTAGTCTTCGGGTCGGCCATTTTGGCATGTCCCTTGAGCTCGACGGCCATCTTGGATTTCTTCGGCGCCAAGGCCTCCGAAGCCTTTGATCCGACCAGTGCGACTTGCGCTTTCGGTTTCGAGACGTCTGGCGTCGAGACCGATGGTTTCACTTTCGGTTTCTGTACCGTAAGTATCAATGTCCGTGGCCGGGCCGGAAGGCGGAGCCGTGGGACGGGAATCAAGACTTTGGGTAAGGCCCGAAGGCGATTCCTCAGCCTGGGCCTTATAATGTTGGCTGGCCCCGGAGTCAGTGTGAGGAAGCTCCTCCTCCGAGCTATCCTCTACGGTGGCAATGGCCCCGTCGTCGTCCCCTAACTCCTCGACGACTTCATCGAAATCCTCGTCTTCCGCGTCGTAGTCTTCCTCGACCTCCGACGCCGGGTTAGATTCCGTGATATCTTGGATAGTGTCGTCGCCGACATCCTCCGTGTCGAAGATGTCCGTCGGAGGGGGTGCCGATCGCTGGGCCTGCAGTCTTGCAGCTCGGCGGAGCTTAAGCGTCTTCTTCGACCGGAACTTGGAGCAGGCCATACACTTGGCCTCGTCGTGGTCCGGCAACAAGCACTTATTGCACACCGGGTGCACATCGATATGTGGGTACTTCGAGGCCCACACCGGGCACCTCTTAAATGGACTTCGTTCCATGATGAAGTAGTTTGGAGCGTCGTGTAGGCCCGTCCGCGCCGAAAGCACGCGGAAGGGCGGAGTTGGCTCGGAGTCGATGAACAAACGAACCCGAACGATAGACAATACCGACGCGAGTCCTAAGGACCTTTTGGTCTCAAGTAAAAGAAGTTAAACAACTATCGATTCCGACAGAGGGAACCGAAACACATCCGAACCCAATGGCGGAAAAAAACAATCTGGGGATGGAGTCGATGCCCATGCGCACTGTAGTCCAGGGGAGGAGCCACCTATCTCGTGATACTTCGAAGACTCTTCCAGGACAACAATGTGCAATCATCCGGATCCAACACTAGGCGGCGATCTATGCACAGATATGAATTCAGCAGCCCACATGCCTCGAACCTGGGGGTTAAGTGGACCTTTATTGGAAGGCGACACAATAGGCCCTGTTTCAGGGAAGGCAAGTCTGAACTTCCACTATGATCAACAACCCCTCATCCTGCTCACATTCTGACAGAAAAAGAAAACAATAAAAATAAAAGGTTGGGTGAGGGCAAAAAAGTGGTACTGAAGGTTAATCTAGAGCAGTGTTTCCGAAACTGTGGTCGCAACCCACTTGTCTGTCTTGAGACAACTTTTAAGCAATAAATAAGATAAACAGAATTTAAAGTCATCTTTGTCTCATTTGCTACGCTTCAAAGACAGGTGGCCAAATATTAGGTATTCTGACAAACCAATGCTCATTGTTTTTAAATAGAGCTTGGTGTTACACACTCGTCTCACTTTGCAGCCAGAGAAAGAAGTGATGTCTGTAAATGACAGTGTGCTACCACATGATGCTTTAGTTACAATTTAAAAAAAAACCTCATATCCATTAAAGCTAGGCGTCTCACAAATGTTTGTAGTACTACAAGTTGGGCCATGGTTCTTACAAGTTTGTGAAGCACTAACCTACAGCAAACCTTCCTCAGCTCATCACTCAGAGACCAGAGTACTTCCACCTCCCTTACATTTGAAAATCTACAAGCTTATAAATTAAAACAAAAATTGTATTGACAAAATATACCTCACCTTTTCATGAAAAGCCGTTATCAGCCACAAATCGATATCAAAATTGGTGCCACGTTTTTCTGCACCAATAAACTGCAAGATATTTTCATGCTTCATTCCAGGAAGGCTGTAGACTTCATATTCATTCTGCCACGATTCTTTATGCTAAATAAATATACAAAACAAGTTGAAGGAGTGTTAAAGTAAATCTCAACATAAACTTTCCTATTTGAGTCTACTTTAAGAAAAGGGATCATCATTATCTGACTAAATAGATCAGAGGCTGATCGCTGCACCCATCACTGTTGAGCTTGCAGGTTTAATGCTGGTAAGCAGAGTCCACAATTCTACATTTTCAAGCTTGGTAAAATGGACGACTCAATTAAGTTGTGATCAGTACCAAGAAACAATCCATACACGGTGAAAGAATGGCAAACTCCCTCCAGAAATACATGCACTTCTTCCATTATTTATCTTTTCTAGAACTCTTAGGACCCAACATTTAAACCAGATGTCCTTTTAGAATGATATTCAATTTTATCACCCCCAATTGGGTTGTTCGATGGTACCAAAAAGCTTCAGGGTACATACGTGTCCCCCCTATACATTTTAAAAATATCATCTTTGTTGCAAGTACTACATACATTGATCAAACAAGCCATTTTCCTAAAACCCACTGCTTTATCCAACTCGGTCACCCTCTGTCCCAAAAGTTAAACTAATATCAATTAACAAATTGACACCAACAGAGAAAAGTATATTTACTGTTGGTGTTCACACATCTATTAAGCAATGAAATACACAGGTGTGACTTATTGCAAGACAAACCACTTACTGGTGTATAAAGTGATTTTCAATAACCCCCTAGGTGTGAAAAAAAAACAAGCCTGTACCCAAAATAATTTATATTGTGCAACTTTTAGTCCTTTTTTTGGCGTTTTTTTTCAATTCTTCAACAGTACAAACCTAAGCTATATTTTAAAAACAAAGGTTATCAGTAAAAAAGGATCCCAAAAGGTTAATCCTTCACAATTTTGAAGACAAACAAATATGTAATACACTACAGCACATCGGGCAACCTAAATCATTTGGCTCTATCCATGCATGAGGAAGAAACAAGTTTCTCACCTGAACCACCAGTGTTGAAGTTGCTCTAGATTCACATTTTGAGCACTGTTCTGCTATTTAGTGGCTGTGTACATAAGCAGCTTTTGTAGCCCTACAGACTTTCTATTGGGTGCCGACATTAGGATTCATCAGGACGATTCACTAAAGTCAAGAGTGAAGCCACAATGACCCAATGCAATTTTCAGATTTTTTCTGGCCCTATAATATTAGCTTCGGTCTCATTCATATTTATTAGTCTAATTATTTTATTATTTTGCTCACCAGTGCTGGGCTGGTTGCATGTAAATTTAGAGGAGCTCCAAAACTACTATCACAAGTAAGTACCTTAAGAAGTGCAGGTAGTTTCAAGTAAGCGTTGTGGCCTCCCTCCTCAAATGTACATCCTCACAGTCGTTTTTGTTAAAAGTGTGTACTGATGACGGTGTTTCTGCCACACATGTTGCGCAAAGAGGAATCAGCAATATAAGCAATTATAGCACCTTCTTTTCTTTATAGATTGCACCCTTGGCCTTCCTTCTATTTTTCTCTACACTAGGGAGCAGGACAGCTGTATAGTCTGCATTATCCATCTTGGTATGGGGCCTTTCAACATAGGAAATCCCTTTCCATGTATTAAGTGTAGAAAGCAGGACTGACCTGTTTTCCTTATTGGTTTAATCTCTTGTAATGCAGTACAGAGATGCTGTTCTTACATATAGGGAGTCAAAGTCTCTTGCTCCTGTTTTTCTTTGTTGTAAGAACAAGAGTTGGTTTACATGAAAAGCAAACACCCTTTTAGGCAGTGTGTCAATTTGTTCCCTTCACTACCCAGTCCCTGTGAGTTTGAAGATCTGGTTCTTAAATGGTTAATGCCGGTTGAGGAAGGCTGCTTTCTTCCAAAGGAGATGCTTCATGCTGGCTTTACCACTGACTCAAAGGTTTGTATTACCAGTTAACACAGAACTAGGAGAGGTTCCACACTGGCAGTGAAACAGACCCAGGTAGGTATATATTCTTTTTTCCCTGCAAAAATCTTTTGATTGCTAAAAGATTTTTCCTCATAATGCCTCTGGTGCATGCAACTATGACTAACGGAATAACTGTCAGAGACAACAATGGTTGGGTTTGTTAATGCTGCATGGTGTAATGTTGTGCACGCCAGATAACACAGGTCCATTTCACAGCATAGCACTTACGAGTAGTTGACTTTATTCCCTCCTTAATTACCCTCCATGCATTCAGTAGGTATATTCAAGTCACTACATTTTATATCTTAAGGATGCTAGCTGCATGGTTTAAACTGGCTAGGTCTGGATGGCCAATCTTTCCCTTTTACACTGTTAGCAGCCCTTGGATCCCTAGAATGTGTACGATTCTGTTTTGTGCCATTGGGTGAAAGTACTATGATTAACATGCTCACTTCAGAGAAAATAATTTAACTGTCATGTGTGCAAGTACACAATTCATGATCAGAATATCAGTGATAGAGGCAGACACATGCAAGTAAACATTCTGCACTAAATGATCGACTTTGCATTCCCCTGGACTGTGTATGTGGATCTATGGATGTAAAGTCAAGGTTTTTTGCATGCTCCTTTCTTGTAAGCATATCTATTTCTGTGTCACCCATATCTTGAAGATCAGGTCTGCAAGATTCTAGAGTAGTAGTTCTTATTCGTTTGAATCTCCTTTTTGACTGCTTAGCCTGTCTGCTTCTAAGTTTTGTTCTCTGGATATTGGGAGTGGCAGAATTTCCATCTGTTTCACGTTAGCCATGCCAACATTTCCTGTACCGCTTTCAAGAAAGGGTAGGACCCCTTTACCCAGATTTGTTGAGACAGAACACTGCTGGTGTGTATTTGTACCTGCATTGTTTCCCTGTGACATCTGTGCATGGAGAGCCTTGAAAGCCAAAGATGTTTTTCAGATCTAGGACATCAGTTTGTTTCACTTCCTTTTGCCATGCCCACTGATATTGGATTCAGAGTCCTTCTTTGCACACCATTCTGTGGGTGATGCATTAATGGTGACAGTCACTTAAGAGAATGGGTCTTTGAACTATCTGCCATTAACCTTGTTTTCCTGTGGCTAACCGTGTAGCTCCTTTTTAGGTCTCGCGACCTATCAATGCACGCAAGCGCATTGAGCGGAGCGAGAATTAATGTCGGCAAAATCCTCCTCAAACCACGGGCTTTCAGCCGCGGTTTTCTTTAAGTTCGCGTGAATCACGTGATTAAACAAGCACGCGCATCGGCAGCATTTCTCCTGCACAAGGCTCGCAAAAGGCTCTCCTCCCTCCCCACATCAAAGGCATCAATCACCCTCCCACAGGCTTCCCCAGCGCTGCCCCGCCCCCTGCTTCACAGCCAGGCCATCTGTTCCCTGCCAGACCTCTCACACCTCCGTCACAGCATGCTGTTTATGTGCTTGTTTTAAATGTTTTACATTCATCTTTGTAACGCTTCACACGCAGCTATTCTGTTCATCTCTCTAACCGCCCCACGCCCCTCTCCACTATCTTCTCTGCCTGCCTCTTTATGTGCTTGTTTTAAATGTTTTACACTCATCTTTGTGAATCCGTCTTATTTTTAGGTCTCGCCTTCTCTTCGCTCTGCTCTCCCCTCAGGCGCCGTGACATACTTCAAAGGCTTATCACTTCACACGGCCGCAGGCCGTGCAACCAGAGCACTTCAGTTGGTGCGCAGACCCCCTCCCAGCACTGCCTTCTTACTCTCGGCAGCCGTGACGCAGAATATTTACATTTGGTTGGCAGGCTCGTGTTTGTTGGCAAGTTCGTGTTTCTGTCAGCGCCCTGCCTTTTAGCTGATGCATTTTCACACGAAATGGCTTGTATGTCATGGGACACGCGCCTTTTGATTCCCATTTTTTTTCTACCATAAGCCCAGAGGAGGTTAAAATATTACCCTTTCCCTCTCTGTGTGCTGCCTTAATACACTGTGGCAAGAGAGGGTCTGGATTTTACATGTGGCTTTCTTTGTAATGCGATCCGAATACATTATGCTTGGTTTCATTTGCAACATGCACTGGCGAGCCATGGCCATGCTGCAGCTCTCGATTTATGTAACTGCTGCTTTCAAGCTTGTGAACAGAAGCAGCTCGGTTGCAAGGTAAATAATAATTCAACCCCCCAACACACACAACCCCCCGACAAACATCACCCCAACCCACCCACACACCCAACCCCCCACACACGCAACCCCACTCACCCACGCAAAACCACTCACCCACGCAAAACCACTCACCCACGCAACGCCACTCACCCAAGCAACACCACTCACTCACGCAAAGCCACTCACATCCACGCAGTGCCACTTTCACCCACACAGCACCACTTTCAGACACGCAACGCCACTCTCACCCACGCAACGCCACTCACCCACGCAACGCCACTCACCCACGCAACGCCACTCACCCACGCAACGCCACTCACCCACGCAACGCCACTCACCCACGCAACGCCACTCACCCACGCAACGCCACTCACCCACGCAACGCCACTCACCCACGCAACGCCACTCACCCACGCAACGCCACTCACCCACACAGCACCACTTTCAGACACGCAACGCCACACTCACCCACGCAACACCACTCACCCACGCAACGCCACTCACCCACACAGCACCACTTTCAGACACGCAACGCCACACTCACCCACGCAACACCACACTCACCCACGCAACGCCACTCACCCACGCAACGCCACTCACCCACGCAACGCCACTCACCCACGCAACGCCACTCACCCACGCAACACCACACTCACCCACACAGCACCACTTTCAGACACGCAACGCCACACTCACCCACGCAACACCACACTCACCCACGCAACACCACTCACCCACGCAACGCCACTCACGCAACGCCACTCACGCAACGCCACTCACCCACGCAACGCCACTCACCCACGCAACACCACACTCACCCACACAGCACCACTTTCAGACACGCAACGCCACACTCACCCACGCAACGCCACTCACCCACGCAACGCCACTCACCCACACAGCACCACTTTCAGACACGCAACGCCACACTCACCCACGCAACACCACACTCACCCACGCAACGCCACTCACCCACGCAACGCCACTCACCCACGCAACGCCACTCACCCACGCAACGCCACTCACCCACGCAACGCCACTCACCCACGCAACGCCACTCACCCACGCAACGCCACACTCACCCACGCAACGCCACTCACCCACGCAACACCACACTCACCCACACAGCACCACTTTCAGACACGCAACGCCACACTCACCCACGCAACGCCACACTCACCCACGCAACACCACTCACCCACGCAACGCCACTCACGCAACGCCACTCACCCACGCAACGCCACTCACCCACGCAACGCCACTCACCCACGCAACACCACACTCACCCACGCAACACCACACTCACCCACACAGCACCACTTTCAGACACGCAACGCCACACTCACCCACGCAACGCCACTCACCCACGCAACGCCACTCACCCACACAGCACCACTTTCAGACACGCAACGCCACACTCACCCACGCAACGCCACACTCACCCACGCAACGCCACACTCACCCACGCAACGCCACACTCACCCACGCAACGCCACACTCACCCACGCAACGCCACACTCACCCACGCAACGCCACACTCACCCACGCAACGCCACACTCACCCACGCAACGCCATTCACCCACGCAACGCCACTCACCCACGCAACGCCACTCACCCACGCAACGCCACTCACCCACGCAACGCCACTCACCCACGCAACGCCACTCACCCACGCAACGCCACTCATCCACGCAACGCCACTCATCCACGCAACGCCACTCATCCACGCAACGCCACTCATCCACGCAACGCCACTCATCCACGCAACGCCACTCATCCACGCAACGCCACTCATCCACGCAACGCCACTCATCCACGCAACGCCACTCATCCACGCAACGCCACTCATCCACGCAACGCCACTCACACAGTCAGTCAGTCAAATTAACTTTATTCGATTTGATTAAAATCATACAAAGTACATAAAAACTAGATTATTTACAATTAAAAAAGGATTAAACAGTTTCTTTGTGAACAAGTTAATTTGGCATGATGAATTCATTAAAAATGTTTAAAAACAAATTATGCACACTGGTTTGGCAAGTTCATACATCTTCTAGATCTGGACGCTGCCACTAGGAAATTGGCCATGGCGAAAGTAATACATATATTTCCTAGGGATTTTAAATATAGCATGGCTGGTCTCACCTGGGAGAAGCCAACTTCTCTTAAGACAGGTAGCAAGTATTTTTTTCTTTGTGCAGAGAAGAAATCACAAAACATAACAAAGTGCATGGTGTCCTGAACTGAAAAATTGTCACAAGTGCAAGGGGGTGCTAACTCAGGTTTCATCCAAGTATTAAAATTGCCCAAATAAAAATGAATAAGGTTAAATCTAAATTTTGTTAAAAATCTATGAAAGGGGTTTGTGACGAAACATAAATAAGGCTCAATTGCAAGTGACTGAAGTGACAAATAATGCATTCGAACAAAAGGCTTTGATAATTCTGATTCTTCTCGCAACAGGCATACCCTAGACATGAACTGTTTTTTTGTGATGATCACATCCTGCTTTGTAATACCAGAGGGGGCAGTGAATAAGTCTGGGCGTCCCAGGTCGTTAAAAGATTTTTTCAGGTACGCCAGCCATGGGATCGTACAGCTATTCTCCAGGCTCATCACGTCCCTCATGATCATGTGATTTAACGTTAGTTCGGGGTTTAGCCAAGTCTTAAGCCAGAATGTTAGCGGTGCCAATCTCAGTTTGTCCTGAACGTAATCCAAACCAAGTTCCGTATGTATAGAAAAAACCAGAGAGGATTGGGGAAGGGACAAAACGGATCGTAAGAATCTATTCTCTGCTACCTGGATTTTATCCAGGCGCACATAGCCCCATAGAGATGCGCCATATAGAGCCACAGGGAGGGATTTGCTATTGTACACCTTGATGATGGCCTTCATTGGTCTATGACCCAACCTTTTGGCAAAGCCTAGGATGGCCATAGGTGTCCTTGTGACCGCTAGGCTTTTGGCACGTATCTGGGGTCCCCAGGTACCCCTGCTATCAAAAAGAACTCCCAGGTAGGGGAACACAGGGACTCCCGAGACTACCTCTCCTTTACAAAAGAATGTTTTCGTCTTCATCTTAGCCTTTTTCCCCTGTGGACCGACGACCATGGTGTGAGATTTAGAGGCATTGACCCTCAGGTCAAGCCGGTCCATAAAAGTCCCAAATGCATCTAGCAGTTTTTGGAGGCATACCCCTGTGCGTGCAATGAGTACAGCATCGTCCGCGTATAGGAGAGCAGGGATCTTAACTTCTCCTACACGCGGTACGTCACTTGCTGCACCAAGTAAGTGCTTGCCTAGGTCATTTATATAGATGGTAAATAACAGAGGAGCTAATATGCAGCCTTGCCTAACTCCCCGCATCGAACTGAACCGTGAGGTGCATCTGCCATCTTTAGTTACCCTTACAGCGGCAAATAGGTCCCGGTGTAAGGATGCTATGAACGCCACCAAATCTTCGTCGATCCCCATCTTCATTAAAATTTCCCATAACTTGGATCTATTGACCAAGTTGAAGGCCGAGGAGAGGTCCATAAATGCTAAATACAAGGACCCCTCCTTGGCCACCGTATACTTGGCGGTCAAAAGATGCAAGTTCGAGCACTGTTCTATCGTGCCTCTTTTTTCCCTAAAACCGTACTGTATGTCGGCCAAGCCCCCACTCCCCTCCAGACTATCTCTTAACCTAGCCAAAAGGACTCTGCCCAAGATTTTAATAGCAGAGTCCAGAAGGGAAATAGGCCGATAGCACCCTGGGTCATCCCTTTGGCCCTTTATAAATATAGGAACTATTGTGGAGGTGGCCCATGTACTTGGGGGGGACGAGCTATTTGCGGCTGTGAACACGTTTGCCAGGATACCAGCCCAGAGTTTGGGTGAGTGTATATAAAAATCGGCTGGTACCCCGTCTGGGCCAGGGGCTTTGTTCTTTGTAGTGGCGCAGATTGCCTTTTCCACCTCCCCGCTGTTAAAATGTAAAGGTGTGGCCACCAGACCTGCAATGTTTTGTAAATGAGAGGAGTCGCCCGTTTCGCCATAGACAGTGCTGAAATGGGCCAGCCACTTCTCATCAGGTATTACACAGTCAATGTCTGTATTAGGGGAGTCCGAGAAATATGGGTGGTTGACTACGGCCCAGAATTGCCTGCTGTCCCGCAAAATATTAGTGGCGGTTAGTTGGTCCCACGCCTCCTGTTTGATACTATCCCTTCTAAACTTAGTAGCCTTCCTATACTCTTTTCTCAAAGTTGAGACCAGAGCCCTGTCCCTAGGGTTTACTTTAAGAGCAGATTTTAAAGCTCTAAGTGCCCTAGTACAGGCGGAATCAAACCACCTATGAGGCTTTAGCTCTCCCCTACCCCTTGGGGCCATAAGGTTGTCAGACACTCTGTGGTATATTGACTGGAAAGCAGCTATGATATCATGGCCGGGTGAGGTCGGGTCTTGGCAGATCCTGATCTGATCTTCAATCTGTGGGCCAATGCCGGTGTAAAAATCATCTGGTATCACATTCCCCTACTTCAGCCGCCTACCTTGAGCTATTGGGCGAAGGGTAGGTCCATGTTTGATATGCCTTGGCCTAGGACCCATAGAGTCCCCCCAACGGATGATCAAAAGGACAGGGTTGTGGTCACTAAAGGGGGATAACACAGTGCGGTAAGAAATAATACATTCAAGGATAGCAGAGGTCACAAAAATATAATCAATAACAGTCCCCGGGGATGAGCCCTTAAACGTCGGTGTTCTATGGGCCCCCTCCCCTGCTGGAAATTCAAGGAGGTTAAAGTTGGCCAGGAGGTCCTCCAGTTCCTCGCCAGCCCTGGTATGTTCAAAGTGCGGGCCCTCCTGTTCCCATGTCTCCAAACCTCCAATTGCAGTACAACCAAAATAACAAGGGTGGATGTTAAAGTCACCCATTAACACAAATTCATAACTGGTAAGAGTATTTTGGCTGAGTACATTTAAAAAGGCATCCAATTTTAAGATGTTATCACCACCATACTCCTTGTTGACAGAATTGTAAAAATTAATAAACAGAGTACTTTTTGACGGGCAGGTTTGCCCTTCTACAATTAAACAGTTTGGAGAGTCATAATTAATTTGTTTTAGGGATCCAGTGAGGTCAAGAGAGAAAAGGGTCAAGAGACCTCCCCTCGCTCTGCCTGCAGTACTAGGACAAGCCGCGACTGAAAAGCCTACAAAACCATCCAACCAAAAACGAGATGTCATGTCCCACGTTTCTTGCAAAGCAATAACATTGTGGTCCGAGACAAATGCAACCCATTCATTGTCACTCATTTTTGAGCTAATTCCGGCAATGTTCCAGCTAATTATTTTACACCCTTCTTCCTTTGTGGCTGGCATAGAGGCCCTTGCGTCCTCCTTAGGCGTTGTTGACTCTTCTATCGTTAGTCAGTCCATATCGTCCAGGCCAGACAAAGGAGAGAACTGATTACTTAAGCTCACACTTATCCCATCTACCAGATTTGCGGCCTGAGTGTCATGATGTATCAAGGTGGGTGGATTAGGTAGAGTAGTTACTGGTTGCCTTATGGTGGATTTGTGTGCATTTCTGCGTGCCGCTGCTAACCTTTTACCCTGCCATCTGGCCTGGTAATTTATATTGGGTTTATGAAAAGGTAGTGGTTAGTAGAAAAAACCCAAGGGGACCGGTCTAAGGCGATCCCTGATTGAAATTGCTGAGCCATCCCAGAAAAGTCTATCAGCCACATCCGCCCTGCAGAAATTTACAACGACACAGTCGCCATAAGTTGTTTTGGATTGTTTACCAATCCATCCCACCCTTCTTGCATGGATGATCGAATCCGCTATGTTTCCACCACAGCATTTTTCGCCACTCCATCGCTTAACTTTAGCAATTAGTTCCTACGTTGATTCCCTTTCCCCTTCTCCCAGTGGGTCAACCCCAATGAACACTGCAACCAGAGGGGATGCTTCTGGTGGGAGATGGAGTTTATATGTACTTGGCGAGGTCCTTTTCCTGGGTAGTTGGCTATTATTAGGCGGTGCTAGTGGGACAGGAGCCACGCTAAGGTTACCTGTCGTTGCTTGCTGAGGAGGTGTACAAAGATCACAAGGCCTGTTATCGCTGGGTAAGTTTCCGCCTATAGGATTAATCACAGGTGTGGCCCCCTCTGCATTCCTGTTCACTCCCGTCTGAACGAGCTTACCATCGCCCGTTTGAATGTGGTTAGGGGGGAACGATTGGATGATTCTGTCAATGAGGGAACATTTCTTCAATAATCCTTCCAGGCATGTTTTTAAGGTATCTACGATATCTTTGGCAATGCCCACCAGCAATGGTTCAATCCTCGCCACAAATATTTCCTCCAGTTTTTCCTCCATAGTGGCTGATCTGTCTGCAGTGAGTGGCATGCTATTGGCTTTTTTCCCTCTCTTGCGGGTAATAGTTTTAGTGGCTGTCTGGGTTTGTGCTCTTGGGGATAAGGCAGGTGGGACGGGTTGTGGGTCAATAGCTGGTTGGGCGTGAGGGGGAGGGTTGACAATGGTCGCAAGTGGTTCCAAGGAAACGCCAGCTGGGGTGCATGAAGGGTGGGTTATGGCGTCGGCTGTGAGCGAGGTTGATGGGGTGCTTGGGGAAATCAATGCAATGGCCAACTCTTGCTCCACATTAGCAATCTCCTTCGTTAAAGCCCCCACAGCCGAGGAGAGGTATGACATAATAGAGTTAGAATGCCTGGGCATTTTAGCATTTTTCCCCCCCTCATCCATGGTAGTATGTTTCTTTCTCTTACCCATCTTGGATGTTGGATGTTAGCGAGGTGGCCCAGCCCGGCCTCCTTCGGCCCCTGACGGCCACAGACGGCCCGCCCTCTGCCCGGGCTCCGCCCGGCACCGCCCGCACGCGTCCGCGATGCGGAGGAAGCGGTCTCCTTTTGTGCGCCTCCTGGCGCTGTATGCAGGAAGTGGGCGGTGTTGTGGCAGGGCAGGCTGGGAGTTGTGGTCCGCACCGCTCTGCGGCCGTGTGATGGTGCTGCACGGCGGCGGGGGCGACCACAACGTCAGGAACCCAGCGGCGCTGTGCAGGTCAGTGCTGGTCAAGGCTGCGTGCTGTTGAGCGTTGCTACCCCTCCTGGGGCCGGTATCAGATTGACAATGCCCCCCGCTCCGCAGTGGGAGTTGTCTCCTTTTGTGCGCCTCCTGGCGCTGTATGCAGGAAGTGGGCGGTGTTGTGGTAGGGCAGGCTGGGAGTTGTGGTCCGCCCCGCTCTGCGGCCGTGTGATGGTGCTGCACGGCGGCGACCACAACGTCAGGAACCCAGCGGTGCTGTGCAGGTCAGTGCTGGTCAAGGCTGCGTGCTGTTGAGCGTTGCTACCCCTCCTGGGGCCGGTATCCGATTGACAATGCCCCCCGCTCCGCAGTGGGAGCTGTCTCCTTTTGTGCGTCTCCTGGCGCTGTATGCAGGAAGTGAGCGGTGTTGTGGCAGGACAGGCTGGGAGTTGTGGTCCGCCCGCTCTGCGGCCGTGTGATGGTGCTGCACGGCGGCGGGGGCGACCACAACGTCAGGAACCCAGCGGCGCTGTGCAGGTCAGTGCTGGTCAAGGCTGCGTGCTGTTGAGCGTTGCTACCCCTCCTGGGGCCGGTATCCGATTGACAATGCCCCCCGCTCCGCAGTGGGAGTGGTCTCCTTTTGTGCGCCTCCTGGCGCTGTATGCAGGAAGTGGGCGGTGTTGTGGCAGGGCAGGCTGAGAGTTGTGGTCCGCCCCGCGGCCGTGTGATGGTGCTGCACGGCGGCGGGGGCGACCACAAAGTCAGGAACCCAGCGGCGCTGTGCAGGTCAAGGCTGCGTGCTGTTGAGCGTTGCTACCCCTCCTGGGGCCGGTATCCGATTGACAATGCCCCCCGCTCCGCAGTGGGAGCTGTCTCCTTTTGTGTGCCTCCTGGCGCTGTATGCAGGAAGTGGGCGGTGTTGTGGCAGGGCAGGCTGGGAGTTGTGGTCCGCCCCGCCCCGCCCCGCTCGGCGGCCGTGTGATGGTGCTGCACGGCGGCGGGGGCGACCACAACGTCAGGAACCCAGCGGCGCTGTGCAGGTCAGTGCTGGTCAAGGCTGCGTGCTGTTGAGCGTTGCTACCCCTCCTGGGGCCGGTATCCGATTGACAATGCCCCCCGCTCCGCAGTGGGAGCTGGCTCCTTTTGTGCGCCTCCTAGCGCTGTATGCAGGAAGTGGGTGGTGTTGTGGCAGGGCAGGCTAGGAGTTGTGGTCCACCCCGCTCTGCGGCCGTGTGATGGTGCTGCACGACGGCGGGGGCGACCACAACGTCAGGAACCCAGCGGCGCTGTGCAGGTCAGTGCTGGTCAAGGCTGCGTGCTGTTGAGCGTTGCTACCCCTCCTGGGGCCGGTATCCGATTGACAACGCCACTCACCCACGCAACCACTCACACATGCAACGCCACTCACCCACGCAACGCCACTCACACCCACGCAGTGCCACTCACACCCACACAGCACCACTTTCAGACACGCAACGCCACTCACACCCACGCAAGCCCACTATCACCCACGCAATGCCACACTCACCCACGCAACCGCACTCACCCAAGCAACACCAATCACACACGCAACACAACTCACCCACGCAACACCACTTATCCACGCAACGCCACTTATCCACGCAACGCCACTTATCCACGCAACGCCACTTATCCATGCAACGCCACTTATCCATGCAACGCCACTTATCCATGCAACGCCACTTATCCATGCAACGCCACTTATCCATGCAACGCCACTTATCCATGCAACGCCACTTATCCATGCAACGCCACTTATCCATGCAACGCCACTTATCCATGCAACGCCACTTATCCACGCAACGCCACTCACACGTGCAACGCCACTCACACGTGCAACGCCACTCACACGTGCAACGCCACTCACACGTGCAACGTCACTCACACATGCAACGCCACTCACCAACGCAACGCCACTCACCAACGCAACGCCACTCACCAACGCAACGCCACTCACCAACGCAACGCCACTCACCAAAGCAACGCCACTCACCAAAGCAACGCCACTCACCAACGCAACGCCACTCACTCGCGCAACGCCACTCACTCACGCAACGCCACTCACTCACGCAACGCCACTCACGCAACGCCACTCACTCACGCAAATCCACTCACGCTGTGCCACTTTTACCCACACAGCACCACTTTCAGACACACAACGCCACTCACACCCACGCAAGCCCACTCTCACACACGCAACGCCACACTCACCCATGCAATGTCACTCGCACACGCAACGCCACTCACCCACGCAACGCCACTCACCCACGCAACAACACTCACACATGCAACACCACTCACCCACGCAACGCCACTCACTCAAAGCCACTCACACCCACGCAGTGCCACTTACACCCACACTGTGCAGTGCACAATAGGTCTCGCAGTAGGAAAGTTGGAGCTATTGGTTTTGTAAATGACAAAGCCCTTTATGTTTTTAAAATGAAAACAAAAATAAAAGGCATTGTTATTTGCAATTGTAATATCTCCAACTTTCCTACTGCGAGACCTATTGGCAACGCCAGTGCTTGTTAAACCTGCTCACAACATCACTAGATTATCCCCATCCTTTGACAGTGACCACTGATTTGAGAGCAAATGCCTTCTATGGGCTTCATTTACAACTTTGCTAAGGGTATTTGAGACACAATCATAGATTTTTAGTGTGTTAGAGACAAACCTGTTTCTGTATTGTCAGAATGCTCTTCTAACTGGGGAACACCACTGCTATGCTGAGTGTGGTCAGCTCTTTACCAAGGAATCGTTGTTCTGCGATGGTTGAAGTGATGATTTGGTTTTTTAATAGCAACTGTGAGACCCACTGAGATGAAGGGGAATTAACTAGTTTATGCTGTTCTGGCAATTTTGGAATGAGCTCCTTCCTATCACTCACTTGCCTATGTAGGAGTACAAGTGCTCGTTTGGCATCCTAAGTGAGCCGCCGCCAATGTCAAGCATTTTGTGAACACTCGAGGTGCTGTTTATTTACCCCAAAAGGGTGCACTTTGAATTGTTAATGGATGTCCCTCATCACAAACTCGAGATATTTGTGATGTGAAAGTGGGTGCCCTTAAGGTTTAACATTGCCAAGACAACCTCTTGGACGGTTGTCATTTTGAACTCTAGAGATCAGACAGATCTGTTGAAGATTCTTAGGGACGGTGTACAAACTTTTTAACAGTTGCAGACTCCCAGATCTGCTAAATCAGAGTTTGTGAATGCTAGAAAGTATTTGTGGATTGACTTAACACAGCTATCAATTTAGAAATGTATTTTCAAATCTGTAAATTGGTTTACAAATGGATTGGGAATCACAATTTAAGAAGGGAACTGCTGTACGCATCACTTCAAATTGCGATTTATACATTGATGTATGAATTGTTTGCTAATGTAAGTCTGGTATTAGGCAGTGTGGTCCGAGCCTCGTAACAATGCTTTGTTTTGTGCAGCAACCTATTTGAAGCTGGTTCGTGTGAGAAGTTGGCCTGATATGTGATGTCCACTATTCTAGTGGGCACCCTATATCAGTCCA
This sequence comes from Lissotriton vulgaris, assembly GCF_964263255.1. Classification (NCBI taxonomy): domain Eukaryota; kingdom Metazoa; phylum Chordata; class Amphibia; order Caudata; family Salamandridae; genus Lissotriton; species Lissotriton vulgaris. Next base: position 1,433,102,963 of record NC_141687.1, read on the forward strand.
AACAACCCTTACGGTGATTGTTGTAAAGTCAACCTTATAGACCAGCTTTCCTAGAGGTAGCATGGACAAAGCAGTCTTAGGCTAAAACTTCAGAGGGCATGTAAAGCCAGCTGTTTTACCATATGTAACCCCTTGAATACCAAATGAAAGGACACCACACAGGTTATATATAAAAAATATATGTATTTATTACTACACAACCCCTCTGAGCTCTTTATGAGATCAGAGGCACAAGCACATAGCAAGATACTCAATTATCATACAATAAGTTGCACAAAATACAGTAGGGACCTAGGGGCACGCTAAATCATATACTAAAATAGTGGTATAAGAACCACGTCACGGACAGGCCTAGGGCATCGCTGGGGCTATGCTGTACTACCAAAGGATAGGAAGCAGGAGGCCCACGGGAGGCGTGTGCAGTGTCCTTACACACACGCGAGTTACCATAGAGCTAGAATGGGAACGAAAGAAATGGAAACTAGTTCTTTTAGGACACTTACGGATGGACTAGGAGAAAGCTACTGAAAAACTGGGACACTAGGATAGTCAATACCCACAGGAGCACCGGAGTACTCACGCTACCTCACCCACAGGAAGCGGGTGCATAGTTGTCAAAGTGTGTCGGGTTTCGTCGCTGAACCCTATGGAGCCTTGGAGAAAGATGCTGCAGGCGACCAGGAGAGAAGTGTCCGGGGGGATCCAAGGGCGGATCGAGGATACCTGAAAGTAGAAGGGACAGAGTCTGGGTCACTAGCCAGTGACCACGAAGGAACCAGGCGATGTCGTGAAGCAATCAGGTGATTTTGTGAAGCTAGTCTCTGTAGCAACGTGGACCAGGAGGTGTCGCCGACGACCAGGAGATGGGCACGGACTGTCCCACGAAGGATCTCGCTGTCGGCGGTGTCTGCTTCCGGATTGGAGTCAACAAGCCTTGGCAAAGGCAACCCACGCAGGAATCGAAGATGGCTTCTGGATCAGACTAGCAAGGTCTGATGGGCTTCTCCTTTTCAGGGAAGCAAGGGCCAGCCTGGAGCAACCAGGCCAGCAGTGGAAATTCGTAGGTTCGTCATCACAGAGGCCATTAGCCAACGGGCAAATGACCAGACAGACGTGTCGAGCACAAAAACACTAGCAGGCCCCACGCGGCACTCGTAGAGTGTGGAGGGCTGTGCGTCGGTGTAGAAGGTGCTCGGGGCTGGGGCTTCTCAAACCCCAATGCACAGCTTCGAGGGTGCCTCGGGAGCTGCGCAGGTAGCAAAGTGCAGGTTTTCCAAGATGGCCGATCCCACGTCTTTCATCGCCTCCACAGGTCTCAGCTTTGCTGTGGATCGGGCTCAGGGAAGTCTGGTTCTTGCCAGGCTCTGTGATCGGGCTCCGGCAGGAGCAACGATAAAGCAAACCGCAGATCGCTGGAGGGTGCCTGTTTGCAAAGGGTGGTTACTCCTTGACCACAAGGGAGATTTGTCAGTCTTCTATCTTGAGTAGAACGTCGAAGGTCCAGAGTTTCATTTCAGGATAAATCTAAAGTCTCTTGACTCAGCTCCTACCTATATACTAATCTGAGGGGCTAGATTACCTGCTAGGTCCCCCCTATGGGTGGGACTAGGGAAGGGGGTGGTTACACCCCTTTCCCTTTGTCCAGTTTCGCGCCAGAGCTGGGGCTGGAGTGCCCCAGTAACTCGTTTGAACTGGGCTATGCATGGGAGTGTCTCATTTCATTCAGCCCTCCCTGCGCCAATACACTATGGCCTGTCTGGGGTGGTGCTAGCACCTCCCAAGACAGGAAACCTATTGTCCAAGCCTCCCTCGCTGGAAGAACTCCTAGCAGCAGGAGGTCAGACTTTGTGATGCTGAGACTCTGGTTAACTTTGACCGGGTTTAGTGGGAACAACATGTCTTCTCCCTCTAGAAGGGTGGAATGCTACCCCCGTCGCCAGAACTGGCGAGGGGGCAGTATTCCAAAGCGTATGACACCTTACACAACATGTTTTGATAAAGCCAAACCAAAGTTAGCATTCAACCGCGAGGATGATAATGCACTTAGGAATATATGGTATGGCTATTTCATAGAACAGCTATAAGGACATGGTTCCGAAAGCTGCAGACAGGCTCAGCTCATGATAGAGCACCATCTCACATAAAACCAAGCACTCTGCCTCCAGGATTGTTAAGGCCTGCCATAGGAGTGACTTCTAGGTGTATATGTGTCTATATATAAGGTTAGATCTAGGTATACTATATCTAAAGCAAGGGGTGATTACACCACCTTACCCCAGCTGAGCGATCAGCCAGTTGTGTCAATTTGGATGGCCAGCCAGTGGTGGCAGAATACATGCTGCTGCACCTGGTAGGCCTTGGATGCACCTATGCCCTGGGTACCTAAGGTACACTACACAGGGGCTCAAATGGTAGCCCAATATCCAATTGGAGATGTACCTAAAGTACATGGAGTCCATTTTACAGTGAGAGCAGATAGCCTGGAGCCCTGATTAGCAGGATCCCAGGCCAACTAAGTCGAAAACCAGCTAAACACTAGTCAAAAAATCTGGGGTGACCATAGTCCGGTATCCACCTTTCTACAGTTCGCAAAATAGGTAACTACTCGCAAAAAGTAGGTGCCCAATATTTGACTGCTATTTTTGTGAAAGGTCTCACGCTTAGATCATAAGTTGCTACTGAGGTGACGTTTAGCTAGGGTACAAGGAAACCAAGCAAACACCTGTACTGTGATTCCCCTTTGGTAACCTTTCTATTGCCACTTCTTGTTGGAGAAAATCCTTGTGTTCCTTTCTGCGCGATTGTCTGGTTGGTTGCGAATTCCAATTCTATGTAGATTGTGTTAACATACTATATTTAGAACCCATTAATCCAATGATATTTTATGCCATTCCTGCAGAAATCCGCCAAGTTGAAACTCAACTGAAGTCTTTCAATTGCCTCGAACCGAGTCATTCATTGGCCAAACCAGAAAACTCTAGAGACCTGCTCCTTGCTCTTTCCACTAGCTCCAATGACACCATGCTGCATGCAGTGGCTTTCCCGGTTTAAAAAGTTTGTTGGTGAAGTAAAGAGCTTCCATTATCTCTTTTATTATTGCCCCCCCTCATCGCCCGTTTGTATTGATGTTCTGCTTCTATAGGTATCATCTGTAACCCGGAGATTCTTAGTATGTGGGCCGCCGTAAGGTAAAGCCAGTGCAGATTTGTTAACAAGCAGCATCTACAGCGCCTTAAGAGACAATTAACCCGGTATTGACTTGGGTAATCATTTCTTGGGATGTATAATGTTACAACACATACTTTTACAACACATTTTTTACAACGCAAATACCATTACAAGGCTTTATTTTACAACGAATACTATTACAACGCAATATAGTGTTTTTAATGAAAAACTACCATTACAATGATTTCCATTAAAACGCATACCATTACAACGCAAATATATCTTTTTTTTTTTGTAAAATAAAACCTGGCACGGGATGCAGGGAAATTAGGGGTTTTGGGTGGGGAAGTGTATTAAAATGTTGTAAAAAACTGAACGTAATGTTCCGAAATGCTAAGGTTGTTTTTAAATTAATACTCTAGTATTAAAATTAATACTAATATTATTAAAAAATGCCATACTTTACCAAGTCGACGATTTACTGAAATTAATATATTAAAAAAGTATTTTACTAATATAGCAATATATTTTCGTAAACACAAACATTTTACATACACAGAGTCGCCATTTTAAACTAAGTACTTTCAATATTTGCCCTTCAACTCTTTCCATGAAATCATACCACAACAATACTTTCAAAATGGATGCCAAAACGGAACGAAAATTACTAAACACTTTTTCAAACGAAATTATTACTTTCCACATTAATTAAAAGATTAAATACATTACCAACGGTGTATTTTTTACAAAAAGCAATGAGCCTGACTAAAACTTATAAATACAAGCAAGTCACCATTTTTAGGTCTCGCCTGTCGATGCGCATGCGCATCGAGCTTGCAAGACTATGGGGGCTTAACCACTCTTTAACTAACTTGCAAGGAATCGTGGCGATTCCTTGCAGTGCCCGTGAAATTCAAGCTCAATGCGCATGCGCATTGAGCTTGAAAGCGCGTGCATATGCCCCCAGCCGCCTGCCTTGCATGGATTTTCCCTCAGGCGCACTCCTCCCACACCCCCGCTCCCCTGCCTGCCGTGTCGCATTTCGTCACTTCCCTCAGCCGCATTCCAGGCCCCTGCTCTCCTCCCCCCTCCTCCTCCTACTCGGGTTCCTCTTCTCTTTGCCTACCTGGTGCCGTGGACACTGACTAGCAGAAGCTTAACACGCAAGAGGTCATGTATTACTTGAAAAAACAATACACCCCAGTCATACATGTTCCGTGGCTCTCCGGGTCTTTTATCGAGTCTACCAGAAGGAATATTGAACAATTTAAATTAGGCTCATTTCCATGGATTTTCCCTCAGGCGCACTCCTCCCACACCCCCGCTCCCCTGCCTGCCGTGTCGCTTTTCGTCACTTCCCTCAGCCGCATTCCAGGCCCCTGCTCTCCTCCCCCCTCCTCCTCCTACTCTCCTCCCCACTCTCTCCCTCACACTCAGAGACACCAGAGCCCCCTGAGGGGCGCACACCAACAACGTTACTGGAAAGCGCACAGAGGCGCTTAAAACAACCTCGAGCCTCCCGCAGCGCGGGTTCCTCTTCTCTTTGCCTACCTGGTGCTGTGGACACTGACTAGCAGAAGCTTAACACGCAAGAGGTCATGTATTACTTGAAAAAACAATACACCCCAGTCATACATGTTCCGTGGCTCTCCGGGTCTTTTATCGAGTCTACCAGAAGGAATATTGAGCAATTTAAATTAGGCTCATTTCCATGGATTTTCCCTCAGGCGCACTCCTCCCACACCCCCGCTCCCCCGCCTGCTGTGTCGCATTTCGTCAATTCCCTCAGCCGCACTCCAGGCCCCTGCTCTCCTCCCCCTCCTCCTCCTACTCTCCTCCCCACTCTCTGCCTCACATTCAGAGATACCAGAGTCCCCTGAGGGGCGCACACCAAGAACGTTACTGGAAAGCGCCCAGAGGCGCTTAAAACAACCTCGAGCCTCCCGCAGCGCGGGTTCCTCTTCTCTTTGCCTACCTGGTGCCGTGGACACTGACTAGCAGAAGCTTAACACGCAAGAGGTCATGTATTACTTGAAAAAACAATACACCCCAGTCATACACCCACCACCACTACATCCATCACCACACCCACCACCACTACATCCATCACCCCATCCACCATCACCACACCCACCGCATCCACCACCACCACATCCACCACCACCACCACATCCACCATCACCACCACATCCACCGCCCCATCCACCGCCACCAAATCCACCACACCCACCACCACTACATCCATCACCACACCCACCACCACTACATCCATCACCACACCCACCACCACTACATCCATCACCCCATCCACCACCACCACCACCCCATCCACCACATCCACCATCACCACCACATCCACCGCCACATCCACTGCCACCAGATCCACCACCACTACATCCATCACCACACCCACCACCACTACATCCATCACCCCATCCACCACCACCACCACCGCATCCACCACCACCACATCCACCACCACCACATCCACAATCACCACCACATCCACCACCACATCCACCGCCACATCCACCGCCACATCCACAAAAATAAAAGCCATTGTTATTTGTAATATCAATACATCTAAGTCACGTAAATACAACACACATTGCATTAGAAATGCTATAAGTGTCACATTTGCGAAAGTTAAAACTATTGACATTGTAACTGACAAAGCTATTAATTTTGCTATTTTCAAAACTAACACATAAATAAAAAAGTGTCATTTACAATAACAATCGCTCAAACTTTCCTAATGCGAGACCTATTGCATTTCCAATGCTTGTTTAATCAGTTGATTATCAACTCCCAGAGTGACCAGACGTCAAAAGCTGACCCTCTGACCCCTTCAACGTGATAACAGCCGTAGCCTACTTTGAAGCATTTTTCACAGAAATACAAGTTTGTGAAACGAATAAAAGAAATGTTAGCTTAAAGCTTTTTAAACGCTGAAAATAATATTTATAACTTTCTTATTTATTTAAAATAAAACAGTATTAAGCTTTTAGATACGAAATACCTACATATATCACTAACAATGCCAACAACAATTTAACCAGACTAATATGTAAACGAAATAATTTGAACAATTAAATTCGAAACAAAAGTTTAATGTAATTTTCGTTTAAAGTCACAAATTTTTTTTTTTTTAGAGAAACTCCTACAAAGTGTGTCGATAAAACCACCTTTGCAAAATAAAGCATTTTGTTAAAAGAGCCACACTTCTCTACAACATTTATTAACAGGTACTTGTACATTTTTTTGATAAATCATTTATTATTTTACACATGAAAACATTTAATAATGCATACCTTTTAATTCCTATTTTTCCTCAGAAAAAAAGGACGATTATACAAAAAAATTCTACATTGAAATACACATGTCTCGTTAAAAACAGGGTAAATATTTTTTTCAATAAATAAATGTATAAATAATAAGTGAAAGTGAGGGATAGTAAAGGTAATCAAGTACTGTTCTAACTCCATCATTATGCAGCAGTAGGAAAAGTGTGAGATGATGTACAAATATCAAATATTATTCCAACACCAAGAAGGTGCAGCTGAAGGGAAAGGGTGGGATGGTGTAGAAATATCAATTACTAGTCCAACTCCAGGAAGGTGCAGCAGAAGAAAAATTGATGGATATTATAGGTGTTGCAATTACTAATCTTAATCCAGTAAGGTGAAGCAGTAGGGAAAGGGTGAGATATTTTCATAACAGTAAATTAAATGTAACTAAAACAGATTAATGTTGTCACTTTTCACTGCATCGCAAACATTGAAATCAATAATGACATTACATATTTAAAAAAAAATTAAGATACTCAAAGTGATCTTCAGCAGCCCTCTGACCAAAAGAAAAACCCGAAAGAACAGACAACAAGGAAAGTCATCTAAAATCCAGAAACACGTCCAGGATCCAGAGAAAGAAGTATACATCAACATTAAAAGGTAATTGAAAGTAAGGTTGACCCCAAATAGCATACCTAACTAGTCTGCAAGACAGATAGCTCAATAAATGTGCAGTAAATGTATGGATGTTAATTACAATTCTAACCCCATTACATGCATTAGTAGGGTAAATGCTGGATACTTCAGGGATGTCACTTACTATTCTATCTCCAGGAAGGTGCATCAGTAGGATAAGTGCTGGATAGTGTAGGGGTGCAACTTACTATTCTCACTCCATGAAGGTACAGTAGTTGGGTAAGTGCTGGATAGTGTAGAGGTATCAATTACTATTCTAACTCCTGGAAGGTGTGGCAGTAGGGAAAGTATAGGATACTGTAGGGGCATCAATTACTATTCCAACTCCAGAATTTTGCATTAGTAAGGTAAGTGCTGGACAGTGTAAAGGTATCACTTACTATTCAAACTCCAAGATGGTTTGTCAGTAGGGTAAGTGCTGGATATTTTAGGGGTGTAACTTACTGTTCTAAATCCAGAAAGGAGCTTCAGTAGAATAAATGCTGAATAGTGTAAAGGTATTGTATCTGAAACTTACATTGATTTTCATTTCTTTTGTTTCAGAATATTTGGTAACTCTTGTAAAATCTCACAACCAAAACAGGAAACTTCAAAAAGAACACATTTCAAAAAAATACCAGATTTGAAAAAAACAAACCACACCATCAGTAGGGTAAGTGCTGGATAGTATATGAATGTCACCTACTGTTCTTATTCTGGGAAGGTGCATTAGGAGAGTAAGTGCTAGATAGTGTAGGGGTGTCACTTAGTATTCCAAAACCAGGAAGATGCATTTGTAGGGTAAGTGCTGGAGAGTATAGAGATATCACTTACTATTGTAACTCCAGGAAGGTGTAGCAGTAGGGAAAGTTTAGGATAGTGTAGAGATTTCTATTAGTATTCTAACTCCAAGAAGGTACTGCAATAGGAAAAGTGTAGGATAGTGTAGAGGCATCAATTAGTATTTTAAATCCAATAATGTACTGCCATAAAGAAAGTGTGGTATAGTATAGAGGTATCAATTACTATTCTTACTCCAAGTAGATACTGCAGTGAGGAAAGTCTGAAAAAGTTTAAGGGGTTTTAAATTACCATTCTAACTCCAGAATGGTACTGCAGTAGTGAAAATGTAGGTTATTTTAAAAGTGACAATTACTATACTAACTCCAAGGAAAAAGCTGCAGTGTGTAAAGTGTGAGTGACTGTATAAATTGCACAAAAAAAACCACTACGATTTTTCTTTCCATTTAAAAATGTCGTTGAAAAAAGAATGCTCATTTTCCTTTATTTTTCTATCTAGAAATACAAAATTATCCAGTTCTAAACGCAAACCAAAGAGAAAACAAGAAGATCAGCAAACGAAAACAAGCAAGATAAAATAATTTCCAAAAACAGCAATCCAAGAAAACCAAAGAACAGCACGAACAAAAGGTATTTGAAAAATACACACCTTATTATTAAGCATAGCAACAAGCAAGTATTCAAAAATACCCATTGGTACATGAAGGTGCAGCAGTACAGAAAGTGCTGGATAGTGTAGGGGTATCAATTACTATTCTAACTCCAGGAAAGTGCTGCAGTAGAGAAAGTAATGGATAGTGTAGGGGTATCAATTACTATTCTAACTCCAGGAAAGTGCTGGATAGTGTAGGGGTATCAATTACTATTCTAACTCCATGAAGGTGCAGCAGTAGAGAAAGTGCTGGATAGTGTAGGGGTATCAATTACTATTCTAACTCCAGGAAAGTGCTACAGTAGGGAAAGTGCTGGATAGTGTAGGGGTATCAATGACTATTCTAACTCCAAGAAGGTACAGCAGTAGGGAAAGTGCTGGATAGTGTAGGGGTATCAATTACTTTTCTAACTCCAGGAACGTGCTGCAGTAGGGAAAGTGCTGGATAGTGTAGGGGTATCAATGACTATTCTAACTCCAAGAAGGTATAGCAGTAGGAAAAGTGCTGCATAGTGTAGGGGTATCAATTACTTTTCTAATTCCAGGAAAGTGCTGCAGTAGGGAAAGTGCTGTATCAATTACAACAGAGGGTGGGCGAGCAAACAACAGAGGGTGGGCGAGCAAACAACAGAGGGTGGGCGAGCAAACAACAGAGGGTGGGCGGGTGGAGGGGCAGAGCAAACAACGCAGGGTCCAAGGCAAACAACGCAGGGTCCAAGGCAAACAACGCAGGGTCCAAGGCAAACAACGCAGGGTCCAAGGCAAACAACGCAGGGAGGGCAGGTGGGGGGCAAAGCAAACAAATGGGGGGGCAAAGCAAACAGACGGGGCAGGTGGGGGGGTAAAGCAAACAACGGATGGAGGGTGGGTGGGGCGGCCAAAGCAGACAACGGAGGGAGGGTGGGTGGGGCGGCAAAAGCAGACAACGGAGGGAGGGTGGGTGGGGCGGCAAAAGCAGACAACGGAGGGAGGGTGGGTGGGGCGGCAAAAGCATACAACGGAGACAGGTTGGGTGGGGCAGCCAAGGCAGACAACGGAGGGAGGGCAGGCAGGGGACAAAGCAGACAATGGAGGGAAGGAGGGAGGGCGGGGGACAAAGCAGACAACGGAGGGAGGGCGGGTAGGGTACAAAGCAGACAACGGAGGGAGGGTGGGTAGGGGACAAAGCAGACAACGGAGGGAGGGTGGGTAGGGGACAAAGCAGACAACGGAGGGAGGGCGGGTGGGGGACAAAGACAACGGAGGGAGGGAGGGCGGGGGACAAAGTAGACAACGGAGGGAGGGAGGGCGGGGGACAAAGCAGACAACGGAGGGAGGGAGGGTGGGGGACAAAGCAGACAACGGATGGAGGGAGGGCAAGCGGGTGGGGGACAAAGCAATCAACAGAGGGCGGGTGGGGAAAAAGCAGACCACCGAGGGAGGGCGGGTAGGGTACAAATCAGACAACGGAGGGAGGGCGGGTGGGGTACAAATCAGACAACGGAGGGAGGGCGGGTGGGGTACAAAGCAGACAACGGAGGGAGGGCGGGTGGGGGGACAAAGCAGACAGGGGAGGGAGGGCTGGTGGGGGAGGGAGGGCGGGTGGGGGACAAAGCAGACAACGGAGGGACGGAGGGTGGGGGGGACAAAGCAGACAACAGGGGGAGCGCGGGTGAGGGACAAAGAAGACAACGGAGGGAGGGTGGGTGGGGGACAAAGAAGACAACGGAGGGAGGGTGGGTGGGGGACAAAGAAGACAACGGAGGGAGGGTGGGTGGGGAACAAAGAAGACAACCGAGGGAGGGTGGGTGGGGAACAAAGAAGACAACGGAGGGAGGGTGGGGGGGAACAAAGAAGACAACGGAGGGAGGGTGGGTGGGGGGAACAAAGAAGACAACGGAGGGAGGGTGGGGGACAAAGCAGAAAACGGAGGTCGGGTGGGGGACAAAGCAGAAAATGGAGGTCGGGTGGGGGACAAAGCAGACAACGGAGGGAGGGTGGGTGGGGACAAAGACAACGGAGGGAGGGCGGGTGGGGACAAAGCAGACAACGGAGGGAGGGTGGTGGGGACAAAGCAGACAACGGAGGGAGGGCGGGTGGGGGACAAAGCAGACAACGGAGGGAGGGCGGGTGGGGGACAAAGCAGACAACGGAGGGAGGGCGGGTGGGGGGCAAAGCAGACAACGGAGGGCGGGTGGGGGACAAAGCAGACAACGGTGGGAGGGTGGGGGACAAAGCAGACAACGGTGGGAGGGTGGGCGGGCGACAAAGCAGACAACGGAGGGAGGGCGGGTAGGGTACAAAGCAGACAACTGAGGGAGGGTGGGTAGGGGACAAAGCAGACAACGGAGGGAGGGCGGGTGGGGGACAAAGACAACGGAGGCAGGGCGGGTGGGGGTAAAGCACACAAGGGAGGGAGGTCGGGCAGGGGGCAAAGCAGACAATGGAGGGAAGGTGGGCAGGGGGCAAAGCAGATAACGGAGGGAGGGAGGGTAGGGGCAAAGAAGACAACGGAGGGAGGGCGGGTAGGGGTCAAAGTAGACAACGGAGAGAGGCGGTCAGGGGGGCAAAGCAGACAACGGAGATCGGGTGGGTGGTCAAAGCAGACAACGGAGAACGACAGGTGTGCAGAGTATACGAAGGCAGGGCAGGTGGACAAAGCAGACAACGGAGGGAGGGCAGTTGGGCACAGCAGACAATGGAGGGAGGGCGAGTGGGGCTGGGGACAAGCACATGGACAACAGAGGGTGGGAAGGAGGTGCTGGGGTAAAATCCCAGACAGTGGAGGGTTGGGAACAGAGAGCAAAAGAGTTAGAGGTACACAAGGAAGACGGCTTAAAAACTCTTTTCGGGTGCTTAAACCCAAAGAAGAACATTGTGCCAAAGGAAAAAAAAAAGCGCAGCCTAAGGACACAAGTAATGTGTCTTTGCTCATAGGTAGGATCAATCACACTAAGAGGAAGGAAGCCTAAAGCAGAAGGCTAATAAGCAAGTGAGAGAGACAATGAAGCCAATCAATGGTAAGCAATGGTCAGTTTCTAAGCCCATTTCTCGAAAACAAAAGGTTTTGCATGACAGTGCATGCGCTGCCTTAGGAGAGAACTGAAAAGGGCATTTCTGATCACCCAGTACAAGTATGACAGGATTTCCTGCAAAGACTATATATCATTTAATTTGGCATCCATATTTTTCTTAAGATTCAGACAAGCTCTATGCAATTGGTGCAAAAGATTTCCAAACATTACAGGAAAATCAATGACTGTATTCCATCTGGCCATTGGAACTTAAGGTATGTCATAAGAATTTCTGAGATTTGAGGCCCTATTGCAAAAGGGAGGCACGAGATGTTTTAACTTGCTTTTGGTGCCTCAACAGTGCTTTTTAATTAGGAAGCTATTTTAACTATCCTATAGTACCACAATACAAAATCGTGAAGCGCAAAAACATGACTGCCCATTAAAATGTTAACATGTGAATTTCATAGAATGCAACTCACATTTGCTTTAAACGATGAGATGAGCTGACATTTGTAAATAAAATCAAGACAAGTGGCTACGTTTCCCTTGTAAACAGTTTACAAATAAAATTGGCTAAGTGCTACGATGAATATGGAAGAAAGCAACATTTAGAAACGCCAAATGACTATTTTGGTGTGCAAGCATTCAATCTAAACTTTGCGTGAGTAGCAGCACACATATTTATTCATCAGGTGTCTGACTTCGATGTAACTTTATGGTTTCCACTAGTTCAGAATGTGGCACAACAATGATACATAGTGCAGAACTATTGGCGATGTGAAGTTAATTTTTAAATGGACTACATTTCGAATCACATTCTGCCAATAAGAAGTATAAAGAAATCAACATTTCGCGTAAATGTTAAATATTCATTTAAATTCATTCATACCTGAATAGGGAATATTTTCACAGCTACATATTCAGTCAATAACTGTGCTTTCCAGACACAGCCAAACCTTCCCCTAGCTTTAACCTCCAGAAGTTGCAATGGCTTTAAACCCATCAGAGGGGATGGTGGTGGCGGCCCTGGGTCCTAAAAACATACACAAAGAAATTTAAGAATACTTAAACAGAATCCGTATCTATTGAGAAGGCAAGCAAGAAAACATGCAACATTTTCTACTAAACAAAACACAGGGAGCGTTTCTAAAATTACCTTTGCTATTCAAGTAACGTAAGCACTCGACAATTAAAAGGATAAAGTTACCTTAAGAGACTCCTAGTCCACAGGGTCTTTTGTTGCAAATATATATGGCTAGGTATCACTTGCAAAGCCAATAGGTCTCGGCAATCCGAGAGCTAAAGGCGCCGTCAAGGTCTATAGGAATTGTCAATGCTAATGGCATATCAGCGCAGCCATGTGCACTTGGTGCCAGGTGAGCTCTGTCCTCCTTGCAGCGTCACAAGCAGAGTGTGTACTGTAACCTCGTCCCCACCGGGGGACACAAAGCAGTGCAGCAGACACGCATCGACAGATAAGCGACATCTCCACAGCAGTTCTCCACTTACAAATGGGATCATGTAATAATGTGATTTACATTAGTTGGTAAAATGAAAAATAGTTTTTTGCTATTACCGTCTACCTGCATGCATGGAACAATGTATATGTTAGTACCGAGTTTGTTTGTTTCCACTACAAATTTCTTAGTCCATCACGTTAAAGATTAATAAAAAGTTATATAAAGAAAATATATGTTTGTAAATATAACAGTCACGTTTGTTTCAATGCGGTTGTCAGTTTTAAATTTGATGGATGGACAACTGAAAATCAAGAACACCGTCATAATAAAATGACATGTTAAGGGGAGATGTCAATGTAAATTCACACTTCTGTGCATTTCATAGAGCCTTTATGTGCGTGCATGCCGAAACCGGACACCGATATAAAGCTTTTTTTTAAAGTTTATTTTTTTAACTTTTCAGAATCAAAAGTAATGTTGCACTAGCAAATCATTAAGTTTATTCGTACATCGAATTGCTGATGAAACATTTTTAAACGCGGCTGTGCCCAAAACGCACATTTAAATCGCACTTCTATCACTGCAATAGAAAGTTTATTTAGGTATGTATATACACAGAAAATCATCCAATGAAAAGCCTTAGTTTAAGCAAATGTTTGCAATTAAATCAGATGCACTCAGAATTAAAAGTAATGTTGCACCAGCAAATAAAAGTAAAAAATAAACGCAGTATGTTTAAATTTTGATTTGACCGTACAACATTACATTTAATTATGACTGCATGTGAATTACTTTTACACCATGCTCTTAAACAAAGGTTTCGCATCGCTGGATTTTGTTTCTAAACACGCACCCAAATAAATCCTTTAAATTGTAGAGAAAGAAGTGTGATTTAACCACGTGTTTTGACAGTCAATCATGGAATTTGTTAGAAGTATATCACACCGATGCTGGACCGAAGTGTTGACATACACCAATCATGTGCAAAATAGCTAAACAGGTGCCCTCTGAAATTAAGCGCATGTTTTGCAATTAATTCCCATGCATTCAGAATTAAAAGTAATGTTGCACCAGCAAGTTAAAATAAGAAATAATTGCAGTATGTTCAAAGTACTTAACTTTGATTTGCTGATGCAAAGTTAGATTTAATAATAAATGCATGTTGTTGGAAAGTGGATTTTTGGTAGGGGCAAATGTAGGTCTGCCACTTGCAATAAGGCCACCAACACATGATAGGACTCCGCATTGGTCTTAGAAATTATTCCCATGCTTAACCATTGGTAAAGTGGCTGCGAACAGACAGGCTTAACTTCAAAGCAAGTATGTAAAGCATTTAAAAACACCAATTCATAAATAATTCAGACACAACACATAATAAAAATCCAACACCAATTTATAAAAATAGGAAATATTTGTATCTTTAAAATTACAACAAAACTACAAAAATCCAATGTAGTTAACCCGAGATATGAATTTTAAAAGATTTAGCATTATATAGCAGTTAGAAACATATAGCTCCTTATTGGGATATCTGGTCGCTATAGACCGGCTCAAAGTCAAAGTTTCAAGCCGACCGTGATGAAGCCCTGAGCTGCTACCACACGCGGTAGGTCCCGGTCACAGTTATTACCTTCAGACTTAAAAACTTTTCTGGAGCTTTTATTCCTCGGGTCCCTCGAAGCTCTCAGCCAGTCCGGATTCGGTGAGGGTTCGCCGGATTACCTTGTGATGAGCACCCGGTCAAACTTATGGAAGTGAAATGAAATGAAACTTATATAGCGCACGACTTACCCTGGGGCATCTCAGCGCTTGCTTAAGGAACCCGTCCTGGTATTCCCCTGTGAGATAACCCTGGCAGGGTATCCACAAGGTGAAAGCCAGGCATCCCACCGCGAGGGGCCACTGTGGAGATTAGGCAAGCTATTGCCCAGAGTCGCAGAGTGTGAACCCATGAGTCGAGGAGGCACCGGAGCGAGAATTAACGAGTCCGTGGAATTTTGAGCCCAAGACCCGCCGAGGCAGGGAATTGAACCCTGGTCCCGGACCGAACTCAGGCTCCAGGTCTGCCGCCTCTAACCCCTGAGCCACACTTCTCCACAGTCCGACCTCCGGAGCGTTTCAGCGGGGCAAACCCAGGATCCAGGCTGACACGCAGTGAAAGGTAGGCGCCTTGGCTTTCGCAGGCGCTCCCGGTCACCTTTTCTTAGTTCGGACGTAGAACATTTTACAGAACTTTTTCTAGCGGGGTCCATAGATGCTCTTCACCAGGACGGATTCGGTGAGTGTTTGCCGGCCTTAGATTTCTTCTACTCCCGGTCAAACTCTGGAAGCGGGACCTACGGAGCATTTTGCGGGACGAACCTGGATGGCTTGGCCGGCTCGCGGTTGAAGGCAGGCAGCTTGGCTGGCCTGGAGTCGGTCCCTCTATGGAGTTTATTTTTCAAAGTTTTCCAAACATCTTCCCGAAGTTCCTCAAGGGGTCCCACAGTGTCTCAAACTCATTCAAAGGGTCTGAAAGCTCCAAGATGGTCCTTGAAAGCTGAGGATTACAGTTCCCACAATCCACTTGGACAAAATCCTTACAAATCCACTGCTGTTCTCCAGGTTGAGGATCCTTGGTGGTGATGGTCCAGGTGAGCGCTGTTAACCTGTAGCTTGCAGGGAGTCCACTCTCTAGTTCTTTTGCAGCAAGGTAATCCACAGAGCTGTAGTTTCAGCTGGTGCAGTCTTCAGAGGACAGGCCTTAGAACTTTGCACGCCAACTTTTCAACATGGCAACATCTTGGTTCTTTAGTTTCAAGCAGCAGTTCGGAGAGGCTCTGCCCCTCTCTGATACTTATTCCAAGTTCTCTGGCTCTAGCAGGAGCTGACCAATGGGAGCAGGGCAACTCCACAAGAATAGGACCACATCCTGTACAGTGTGGCATTATTTTGTCCCAGAGTGCACCAAATCCTTCAAATTCATAATGGCCAATTTTCCAGCAGGGAGTTAAGAGCTGGCTAAACACACCCCTAGGATGTCTTACTTTCCATGAACACTCCCCCTTGCCTCTGTGCATTCCTTCCATAAGCCAAGCTCTGGCTGAGGTGAAAAATAAGAGTTATAAATGACACTAAGGCCTCCTCTTCTCTTTGAAGACATGGTTTAGGACTCCTCTCCCTGCTCTGGCATTCCAGTGTAGCAGCACACTGCCCTCCCAGCAGAGCTGGTTAACCCCAGGGGCTCTTTATCACCTCTTCAAGGCAGCCTGGCTAATCCACGTAACTCTGACCAATCCTGACAGACCACAGGAAGGCTGAATCTGGACTTACACACACAAAAGTCTTATAACTTCTTGTATGCACACTTTAGGAGAAATTCAACCATATCATAGTCTGGAGATTATTAATACCATTCGGGGTAGTCTTTGAATGGTAATTCTAGCTCTCCCCTATCAAGTGTTTTTATTTAATGACTTCCTACCTTGTTACCCTATGTAGCAGGGGATTTGCAATGGGAAAAATGACTTGGGCCATTTTTTCAGCACCAGGACTTACAAAAACATGGTATAAGTATTTTGCTTATATCTACAGTAACCCCACCCCATGGGATAACTAGAGGAGACTTTAGGGGTTCTGAATTTGTAGAAATATTGCAGATCCTCCCTCCACAGGGCTCCTAGCAAAGTAGAATTTGTGCAGCACTTTATCATGATGTGGGGAGTGAAATGTGAAATTTCACTTAGCCCAGGGCATATTAAACTCATTTATAATGGTCTACCATAGATACCTGACCCCACCCCTGTGACACCTAGGGGAGACCCTGGGGGTTCCTAATATGCCAAAACATTGTATGTTATCCATTTTTAAGTGCCCCAAACCCCAATGTCGAGTTTCAGCACCATTTACTTATTAAAAGCAGTCCTGTCACCCAGGCCTACTTTTAAAACTGACCTCAGGTTTCAGCAATGCACACATGCAATTGCAGAAAAGCTGCTGGCATCCAAACTGCCATGCCCTACTGTGGGCTAGGGACTTCTTTGTAGTTTTAACCCCCCTGCCCATATATTTAATTAGGGTCTGATAGGGTAGGTCATGCCAACCACATGTGTACCCCAACCCTTAGTGTACCCTAGTGTATGTAGGTATTTTCATGTATTCTAAATATGTCTCTTTCAGCATAGCCCTGGGCCTGGTTAGGCAGAGTCCAGGGTCAGAGTCAGTTACCACCAGTACCATTCAGCAAAAAGTTGTGGGGTGCCCAGGGCACAGGATGACTTTGCAACACTTGTCAATTACTTTTAAACATGTGCTAAAACAAAGGGTATGCATTGCTTCATTTTTTTTGTAAACACACACCAAATAAAGTCTTTCAATTGAAGAGATGAAAGCATGATTTAGCTATGGGTTTTGAAAGCCAATCACGACTCGTAGAATTACAAATATATCATACAGATGCCGGATCGAGTGTTGACTTACAACAAGCAAGTGAAAAATAGCTAAACAGATGCCCTCAGAAAACAGTGTCTCTCTGTTGACCTCGATCTTTGAATGCAAAGCAAACATGACTAGATAAGAACACGTTTTACAGGCCTAATTACAGAGGACCTTACAGCAGTAAGTGAAAACAAAGAAAAAAGTGGTTTCTGAACCAGATCCTAAAATGGAAGCAGTAGAGGCACAGTGTAATTGGTCCCTGCTCTCAAGAAGGGCTAAACACAGGGAAAGGCTGTCAAAAGAAAGACATTTTGACAATTGACTTGTAATCTTAAGATGAAGCTTTTTATGTTAAAAGACTTCTAAATCGATTGGAGACTTTTATCAATCTGTTTCATCCGTTAGTATGATACCTTCTAAGAAACATCTCTGCTCATCAATAGACACGGAGGAGCCACCGTAATTTAATATATGGCCATTTTCGGAAAAACACTCGGATCCCTTCTTCAAACTGGAATCACGAGTTAATTACTCGTTTTTACTCGATCAGGGTGGTTAGATATATGCTTGTGCCGATGTGAGAGAGCTTTGTTCACTCGCAGTTTATCATCTGCCTCGTTCAATAGATTCGGCCTCCCTGCTCCTCCGTGTTCGTGTCATTATCCTGGATGACACGAACACGGAGGAGCAGGGAGGCCGAAACTATTGAACGAGGCAGATGATAAACTGCGAGTGAACAAAGCTCTCTCACATCGGCACAAGCATATATCTAACCACCCTGATCGAGTGAAAACGAGTACTTAACTCGCGATTCCAATTTGAAGAAGGGATCCGAGTGTTTTTCCGAAAATGGCCATATATTAAATTACGGTGGCTCCTCCGCGTCTATTGATAAGCACAGATGTTTCTTAGAAGGTATCATACTACCGGATGAAACAGATTGATAAAAGTCTCCAATCGATTTAGAAGTCTTTTAACATAAAAAGCTTCATCTTAAGATTACAAGTCAATTGTCAAAATGTCCTGATGAAGGTGTGACTATTGTAAACAGACACCGAAACACCGCGTCGACTCTTTCTTTTGACTGTTTTTTTATCATTATCTATGTTTTACCATTAATATAAACTTTTTAAGAAAGTTTTTTTTAATAAACTTAGAGTGTAACCCTAAAGGGAGGTACCATAATAAATTGTGCAAACTTTGTTTTTATATCTTTGTTGGATTTGTTTATTGAATAATGTTTTGGTATACAGTATGATAAGTGTTCTATATTCTTTTGCCACTATAGTTTGATTAAGACTAGAGACTCTCCTTAGACTAAATTCCCCCACACGCCCTCCTAGAGTCAGTATTTTTGACTCCTCTCGTACATACAAACCACAGGGTCATATTTTTTGTAATGCTCACTCCCCTCCCTGTGTAAATCACCAGGGGAACCTTCCAATAAATTTGTTGTGTAAACACAGGGAAAGGCATGACAAATGCATGCCATGGACAAATGGAGAAAAAATGTGAGAGCAACGATGCAGACAGCAAATGGTAAGCCTTTGGGCGGGTTGAAGACCACAAAGTACATACATGTCTCTGAGACAGCACAAGCACTGTTTAGCAGAGACCTACAAATTGCACATTTAACCCATTCACTGCGGCGGCTATTCCGACGCAGTGCTAAGGGGGCGGGGCAGCCGCATGCTTGGACGGAACCGCTCCGTCACCAGCCGCGGTTGCGCTGTGCTCATGACAGAGCGGTTCCGTCACGGCACCGCCCGCTCAATGGAACGCTCAGCGCAGGCGCGGAATCCGCAGCGCGCAGGCGCGCCGAGCGGGCCGTGACGATACCGCTCCGTCATCAGCACAGCGCGACCGTGGCTGATGACGGAGTGGTTCCGTCACCAGCAGGGGAGGGGTTAAGTAGTTATTTAAAAACCATGTGACAGTACGCATGAGGACATATAACATGACCACAACCACCTTCTTGATGAAGAAGCTCAGCCTAGTTAAAAAAAGGTCTGAGATGACTGACAAAAGAAAGAGCAACAGGCGGGATGGTGTTTTAAATAGAAGAGAGAAGGAACGAGAAGAGTCATCTAAACAGGTAACATTGCTCTACTCTGTCTTACATAATATATTAGAAAGTTAAGAAGTTTCACACAAACAATTTTATCAAGTTCTAGCAAACAAAATGCTCCTCTCGTCATGATGAAGCTTCAAGGGGCTAGCATGCGTTTACAGAATGAATGTGGAGTAGCCCTTGCAGATCCCCAGCATATTCAGACAAAAAGACACAAGCATTATGCGACCCATATTGACTTGGTCAACTGGGTGTAGGAGGGGGGGGGGGGGGAGGGGTGTGTGTGCGTGTGCGTCCCCACAAGGCAGGTATCCACACATAGTCCCCACAAGGATGGTAACACGTATATGTGTGTATATATATATATATATATATATATATATATATATATATATATATATATATATATATATATTAGTCTATCCAACAAATAGGGTCCTTCCAGGATGCTGCTCCCGTAGTCAGGTAGAAAATTACAAAAAAAAATGTGATGGACAGAATGTAGATCAATGTCTTACATTTACCCCAGTACAAGGATCTGGGCCTAAATCCATCGTTTTTTGCACTCCACACCACCCTGGGTCAGATAATGGCTTTATGCAAATCAGCTCTGACCCTGTGCCCCATGGGAACAGTCCAGTTCGAACTACAACAGCCATATCTTTCCCAGACCGGAATCAAGCATCCGAGGACCGGACCGGTTTCGAGGTAACACCTCTCATCAGCCCGGCTAGCTTGACTCCAGTGGTGTGGAGGCTCTGGGAGCCACGTCTGAGCTACCCCAGTACACTCAGGGAGAAAATTACAAAAAACAATTTGATGGACAGAATGTAGATCAATGTCTTACATTCACCCCAGTACAAGGATCTGGGCCTAAATCCATCGTTTTTTGCACTCCACACCACCCTGGATCAGATAATGGCTTTATGCAAATCAGCTCTGAACCTGTGCCCCATGGGAACAGTCCAGTCCGAACTACAACAGCCATATCTTTCCCAGACCGGAATCAAGCATCCGAGGACCGGACCGGTTTCGAGGTAACACCTCTCATCAGCCCGGCTAGCTTGACTCCAGTGGTGTGGAGGCTCTGGGACCCACGTCTGAGCTACCCCAGTACACTCAGGGAAAAAATTACAAAAAACAATTTGATGGACAGAATGTAGATCAATGTCTTACATTCACCCCAGTACAAGGATCTGGGCCTAAATCCATAGTTTTTTGCACTCCACACCACCCTGGGTCAGATAATGGCTTTATGCAAATCAGGTCTGACCCTGTGCCCCATGGGAACAGTCCAGTCCGAACTACAACAGCCATATCTTTCCCAGACCGGAATCAAGCATCCGAGGACCGGACCGGTTTCGAGGTAACACCTCTCTTCAGCCCGGCTAGCTTGACTCCAGTGGTGTGGAGGCTCTGGGACCCACGTCTGAGCTACCCCAGTACACTCAGGGAGAAAATTACAAAAAACAATTTGATGGACAGAATGTAGATCAATGTCTTACATTCACCCCAGTACAAGGATCTGGGCCTAAATCCATCGTTTTTTGCCTGGGGTGAATGTGTGACATTGATCCACATTCGGTCCATCACCTGTTTTGTTTGCAATACCGCCATAAGTGCGCTGGGGATGCTCAGACGTGGGTCCCAGGCACTCCACACCACTGGAGTCAAGCTAGCCGGCTGATGAGAGGTGTTACTCTAGATATAGAGTCACTGTATAGTAACATTCCACAACAAGAAGCGTTGCTTGCAGTATCATGGTTCATTGGAACCTACCGAATTCCATGCCCCAAAATATTTGTTCTAGAATGTCTGAAGATTGTTCTAACGGAAAACACATTCGAATTTGGCAGCCACCTATACAAACAAAATCAGAGGTGTAAGTATGGGTGCCACAGTAGCACCAACTGTGGCAAATATCTATATGGCCTTATTCGAACAAAAATTCATGGACAATGAAATAGCTCCTTTCTACGAATCTGTTACACATTGGTCATGTTACATCGACGATATCTTCTTTATATGGTCAGATACAGCAGAAAACCTTGAGTAATTTCTATTATGGCTAAATGCAACTGATGTGAATCTTCAATTCAGCTGTCATACCAGCAAACACCAAGTTGAATTCCTGGACATCTTAAGGCTGAACAACAATCATTTGGAAGTGGAGCTTTTCACTAAAGCAACTGCGAGAAACACCTTATTGCATTTCTAAAGTTACCACCTTAGAACTCAGAAACAGAGCATCCAGTTTGGGCAGTTTTTAAGATTGCGACGCAATTGTACAAATCTTTTTGACTATGACCCTCAAGCTGCCACAATGAAACTGAAATTTCTAGAGAGAGGGTACCCGCATAGACTAGTGCGAGAAGCATTCAAACAGGCCAGATTCTATGACTGGGATTACCTGCTCAAACCCACAAACTACACTAAAAAAGACCAGTTAGTGTGTATAACCAAACATTAAACCATGAACAACCAGATCAGACAAGATAATCAATGCCAATTGGCATATACTAAACAGTGACCAATCCTACCTATGGATTGGACAGACCACTCACTTATCAAATTTTTTATACACTTGAACGATGGCCATCACAAGGCTCCTGGGTTGACCAGTAAAATTAACTGCAGAGACTGGAAAGCACTTACTCGTTTGCACTCCATAGGGGAAGTGTTCCAGTTGGAGCAACTCTTTGATGAGGAAAAACAGGTAGATGAAAAATACTCCTCACTTTGCACAGGTATTACAACTATCCTAGACGCTCATGCCCCTCTTAAAACTCGCAGTTGTAAGGGCAATGACTCCGCTCCTTGGTTCAACGATACATTAAAAGATCTGAAGCAGGGTTGCAAACAAGCCAAGAGAAGGTGGAGACGTGACTATACAGAAACCTTTAAAGGAGCTGTGGAAAAATAAAGTTCGTGAATACAAGAACCTGATTAAAAAATCAAAAGCAGAATATTATTCCTCTATGATCTGTAACTCCACCAACAGCTCCAGAAACATTTTTTAAATACTGAATAGCGTTACCAACCCGGAATGCGCCAAAAATGCCATCATCCCGTCTCAAGAACTCTGCGAGAACATTGCTGTTTTCTTCAAGGAAAAAATGTAACTCATCATTAGGGACCTGGAAGTCTCGCCAGACTCTATCCCTCCCCCCGACCTGAGACTGGGATCCTCAGTGGACCAGCTAGCAGGGCTAACCTTGGCTTCGAATGATCATCTACTCTAGTTCCCACCTCTTACGTACGAAGCCTTCGGTAAACTAGCCAGAGAGATTTCCTCGGGGTCTCCCTTGGACCCTGTGCCACATAAAATATGGAAGGAATTCGAGAAGGAACTTTTTCCATCACTCCATCTTATCTGCAAACAATCTCTTGCGACTGGGACTGTTCCAGCTCAATGGAAGCGGGCGTTAGTATCTCCTCTGCTAAAAAAGCCCTCTCTAGATCCGGACTGTTCTAAAAATTATCGTCCCACCTCCCTGTTACCATTCCCAGCCAAGATTGTCGAACGCTGGGTTAGCAACACCCTCTCTAACCATCTGGAACGTCATCAACTACTAGATGGTGATCAATTCGGCTTCCGGCCCGCCCACGGAACCGAGACCGCCCTAATCACCGCTATGGACGAGCTTCAGTGGCGTGCAGACAGAAGGCAGGCAGCGTTTCTGATCCTGCTTGACATGTCTGCCGCCTTTGACACTGTGAACCATAAGATCTTACTGAAGCGGTTCTTTGAGGCGGGAGTAAGAGGGTCGGCAGTGCAGTGGTTCCACTCATTTCTGCAGGATAGGCAGCAGGCGGTGTCCATCCCTCCTTTTCAGTCAGCTTTTACTTTGATTTCACATGGGGTCCCCCAGGGCTCAGCAATTAGCCCAATACTTTTTAACCTTTACCTCAGACCTCTGATTACGCTAATCAAAAGCTTTAATATTAAAATTGTCAACTGCGTCGACGACACGCAAAGGATCCTCTCCTTGGAGGGAGAGGACTCTAAATCGGTTGAAGTCTTCCACAACTGCTTGCGTGACACCTATCGTTGGCTAAAGGACAACTCCCTTCAATTTAACGCAGGGAAAACGGAGGTGCTCTTTAGCGCTGGAACTAAGATTCCCCGGCCATTCCCAGATAACTTCTGGCCCCCTGAAACTGGGACTACAGTCCGGCCGGTGGAATCAGTCTGTAACCTAGGGGTCATGCTGGACCATAGGCTCAGTATGGAGACGCATATACAAAAGACTACTGATTGCTGTTTTGCCATCCTCCGATCCCTAAGGAAAGTCCTTCCTCTCCTTCCCTCCCATGCTCGTGCCCAAGTGGTAAGATGTACCATCCTCAGCAGACTGGACTATTGCAATGCCCTTCTGCTGGGATCCCCTGGGTTCTTGCTGGATAGGCTCCAAAGGATCCAATCAGCAGCTGCTAAACTGGCCTTGGGCCTTCCTAGAAGAGCACACGGGTCGCCCGCTCTGAGCAAACTCCACTGGTTACCGGTTAGGAAGAGAGTACAATTCAAAGCCCTTTGTATAGCATTCAGGGCGCTCCATGGAATTGGTCCTGCCTCCCTACAATCGAAATTTGCTTGGTACACTCCAGCCAGGCAGCTGCGCTCCTCTGAGGCCAAGCAGGCAGTGGTTCAAATTCAAGAAAGGCAGATCCTTCGAGGTAGCAGCTGCCAAGCTCTGGAATACGCTCCCAGACGAAATTAGGCACATCTCTGAACTTCTCCCATTTAGGAGAAGGATCAAAACCTGGTTATTCCCCAAGACAACCGTCTGATAACTCCCGCTCCAGTGTTTCACTTTCATGCCTCCCTCGGATCCAGTCAGCGCCAGGATGCCTGCAATGGCGATAGTGCGCTTAACAAATGCCTAAAATAAATAAATAAATAAATGCCTAAAATAAATGAACCACACAAACTGAAAGAACCTCTATTTGCACACAGGCGTAATAAGAACATTAAAGACCTAATAGTGCACTCTCGCTTCGACTATAAAACATCTTTTGTTCAAAAAACCATTGATGGAAATACACCAATTGTCGGCACCTACAGATGTCTACATTCCCAATGTAAGGCAAGTGTAGGTGCCATAGAAGGACAGTCCTACACTCACAATGACCATTTGATTCAATCTAAAACCATGTGTAATTGCAAAACAAGCAATGCCATTTACCTCATAGTTTGCCCCTGTAACCTAGGTTACATGGGGGAACCTCTAGAGCTGTTGCCACCCGACTCACTGAACATCGTTCAGCGATTTGCACTGTGTAATTGAATGCTCCCATGGTAAGACACTATCAAGATTTGAAACATTCCCCTAGTGACATCAAATAGCACATCTTAGAGAAAATCCATAGCGTTAATGACACCAGAAACGAGAATATAAGGAACAAATGTGAGACATACTGGAATTTTTTTTGTCTATATATCTATAAACAAGGATTAATTAATGATTTGCCATGGGAGAATGCGATTTCATTCAACAACTTATGAAGAGAGTGATAATAGCCGAGTACAGCAAGTCCATCGCATTTTGAATTGGGTATTCATATACAGTGAACACGTGAATACAGTTCACTTATTTCACTCTCCCATGACCCATTTCTGAATATACATTTTTCAAATCTATAGTTATAGATTGCTTGTCTTGCTTTCCACATATAGCTATAATGACAACAGCTGAGTGCAGCATGTTTATTGTAATTTTTTAACTGTTAATTTTACTCATTTAACAGATGCTTATTGCCCTCCTATCTTATTTCTCTCAGATTTAGTTTTGGAAAATAGAATGCTTAATTAGTCACCAATTATGAATGCCTGTCTCTTATCTTTTTGAGACCACCCACTAATGTAGAGCACAGCGACTCCCTCGTTTTATTTTCTGCAGTCATCATACGTGAATAGCCAGACTGTGTAGTCTGTCTTCGTTATCCATTCATGAGAGAGTCTCGTAAGTTATCACGTGATCGGACAGGAGGACTCAGACTCCCACTCGAAACAAACGCCGACTTTCTATCATGGCGAAATTCTTGCCGAGCAATCTGTGTAATAGGTAAGAACTATCTGGCGTAGTACCCAAAAAGGCCCGTACCTACAAAAAAACCCTGTCAGTCCATAACAGTTAAATCTCTGAGCCCTAACAGGAACCATAGAATCATACGGCTAACTCCGGTTTACTCTCATCTCCTTTTGTTGTACTTGCAGCATGAGCCAGTCAGCAGCCTGTCTGGGTACTCTGCCACAGCCATGTCGACCAGGGGAAAAAAAAAAAATCAATATTTAAAAACGGAAAGAGCTCCACCGTGGCGAATCTGTTGGCCGCCGGATTTATTTATGTATAGGCAAGTACATCGGTGAAGTACAGTAATTTGCCCATACTGATTAACAACTGCCCCATGTAATACTTACCACTTCTAATCGAGCTCTCACGGGGGTCAGAAATTTCAAGTTTGTTCCATTCTTAACTTTAATTCATCTGTTCAGTTATAGTAGAGCGGAGCAAGCTCTGTCTTATGACTGTTTCCTTTTGCCTATTGATCCTTTTTGTGCCCACTTAATGGCCTTCTAGAAATTACTGCCTCGAGTGACTCTTGTCACATTGTTCAGAATCTAAAACTCACTACAGTAAAATTTCCAGGTAATACTCGGCAGCTTTACTTTGCCTTTCTTTGCTATAGTGATATCTATAGATTTCAGTTAAGTGTTACGTTGTAGGCACCGCTTTTTACCTTGCAATGAGTAGATTGCTAATTTGAGGTGCAATAACCCAAGAAGCTTAGTGGTCCTAGATGTATTAAATTCTTTAAACCCACAAGTAGTGAGCCATATACTCATGAAAGAGGTAGCCTTGCTTTGGGTTGCTTTGTGTTTATATTCAAATATTTATAATAATTTTGCCAGACAGTGTAGCTGCGGAGTTAAAAATGTGTACTTTATAAATATCCATAACTACCATCCATTGAATAAACAAGCTGCAGAACCCTTATTACATAATAAGTGATATTTTCTTATGATCGCATCCTGAGTTACATAAACGCTACAGTTACCAATAGCATCAGTGTAATTTGGACTATCTAGCTTCTCTACTGAAATGTTTGTGAATTCTCTGTCATCCCTTAACAAAGATAAATGACAGATTTTGACACACAGGTTTGTGCCTTGGACATCGCCAAAGCCTATACATTGAAGCACGCTTGCTTTAGACATCCTCTATTCATTGTGAGTTCTAGCAATTCTTATCTGCATTTCCTCCTTCTTCCATTACCGGTTCTCTCTTGGCTCTTTCTGGTTGATCGGAGTTTCATTCTTGACACTCACTGTCTGTAATCACACTATGGGTGATCTATATGAACTCCTTTTTGACCAACATTGGTGATCTCGAGTTATCTTAATTCTGTGTGAATTCCAGATTTTTTGCAACCTATTGGCAACTTTTGAGTAAAAAGTTTAACCCTTAGATTTTTTTAACTCCGTGTATGTCCATTGATTTTTACTGTATTTCATGTTTGGAAGACTTGTATCTTCTGATTACTCTGTAGGAAAAAAAAATTAGTGTCCCTCCTGATGAAGGCACGCCCAGTGCCGAAACGTGCGTTGAGAACTTTCATCACCCACCAACGACATATAAGCCCTGGTTTATAAATGTTTGCTATGATTATATGTATGAATTTGTATCACATGTTGTGTCCACTCAATTTTTGGATTAATTGTTCCCTTGAAATACCAAATGGTGAACACATTGTATCTTACTTATGATTCATCAATTTGTGTTCCTACCAGCTTTTTTATGCTTATTTTTTAGATAAATATGAATAAAGTTACCTTCTATATGTTTTAAACAGTTGTTTTCCTTTTTACACTGAGTTCGTGTTATCACTTTGGTCATGTTCAAAATAGATTGATGTAGTCTGAATTATTAGACTTTAAAAAACAAAACAGGTGTGTGGAGGGTCGAGGGGAATCTTTAACGACCTGTCTGCTCATACCCCTTATGCCGATATACAATACACAAAAGAGCAGACCAGGTCTAGGAACAATGTGTGGCTCTACCGGTCACCGCGGTCAAACGTGGTGTGTGTGCGAGTGGGGGTTGCTGTCTGCGTGGATTCATTGAGAACACATTTTAACAACAATTGTGCCGGTGTGGGAATGAATAACAGTAATGTAGTCACGATAAACATCTCAGTATGACTACATTACTGTTATTCATTCCCACACCGGCACTATATGGTCGGATGGAATGTTCAGCAATCCCCACATGACGTAAAATCCACCAAAAAGGGTGGTCTGATGGGAATTGCTTTAGCTTTTGTTCAACAATTGTTGTTAAAATGTGTTCTCAATGAATCCACGCAGACAGCAACCCCCACTCGCACACACACACCACGTTTGACCGCGGTGACCGGTAGAGCCACACATTGTTCCTAGACCTGGTCTGCTCTTTTGTGTATTGAATTATTAGACTGCCTAGGAATTTTTCTTGCATAGCACGTTCATCGGCCTTACGTGCATCCATCTTGGTTTAACTACTTCTACAGAAAGGAACGCACGTTAATTACAATAGTGTGTGCTTTATGCCTCATCAATAGAAGTATAATTTTCCGATTCGGCTCATTCATGATGTAATCTTCTACGGTGATACACACACCCTGTAACCACAACGTTGCCTGCCTTTTGGACTTAGTCGGTGATACGCACACAGCATATCAATTTAAGGTACTGTTCTTTTTCTTTCACCACAGCCCACTCAGCCGGTGATGCACACACCGCGTATACATAGTGGGTTCTCAACTCCTAGATAGTTTTAATGTCACCTTAAGGATTTTGTTTTCAGCATTTTATTTCTCCTCAGGTTGTTTACCATTTTTGTTTTCATCTGTGATGCATACTTCACGTATCATTTAAAGTACATTGCCTGCAAATTGTAATTCATTTTTTTTAAAGTTTAATTCCGCAGTGCATATCTCATTGAAACTTATTATACTATATCACTCAATCTTATCTGTCAATATGGCTATGGCTACAATGAACCTACCTTCGCCACAACCATTTATGGTGAAAGATAATAAAGTTCAAATTAGATAACAGGTTGTCCCCAGAGCCTGACCTCATAGACGTTTTAGGACCAAATAGACTCCAAGGTGACAGTAACTCAGAACTTCGGTTGTGAAAGCATCTTGGTAC
This sequence comes from Lissotriton vulgaris, assembly GCF_964263255.1. NCBI lineage: Eukaryota > Metazoa > Chordata > Amphibia > Caudata > Salamandridae > Lissotriton > Lissotriton vulgaris. The sequence goes on from NC_141687.1 coordinate 1,433,131,688, forward strand.
AGTATTAAGTGTGCCTCAGAGTACACTCCTGGGTTAAGGGCACTATACCATATGATCAGCCCAGCATTACTTGTTGCCAAAGGACTTGTGGCCCAATGGCCCCACTTCATTATTGTATGAAAAACAAAACTTCTGGACAGTGGTCTTGTGAGAACAAGGAGAACTCGCAAGAAACAACTGCTTACTGGCTTTGTAATCCAGAATTATTTATTTTTATTTATTTTGAAAGTCTTATATAGCCCAAACAAGATTCTTGCGGATATCAGATCGCTTTACATTAAGTCAGGCTGAATATACAAACAAATAAATGCAGGCACATCAAATATACATAACAAATATTGCAAAGGGAAGCAGTAGGGTACAGGAACAACACATATCCGTTGAGTTAAGTCGCGGTCAGATAGCGTGCCTAGAAAGTCTAGAAGGCCCATTGTCGAAAGTAAGGATTGGTAGTAAGGGAGTGGTTGGTCTCCGAGATTCTTTAGTCTATGATTAGGTGAGTTTTGCCATGAGAATCGCTTTTACTTCCTTTTTGAACGATGCAGTAGAAGCATGGTTTCTGGGGGAAGTGAACTCCATATCCTGGGCACCATCCCAGAGAAGGTTTGTTTATATGTTTTCTTCCTGTTGAATCTTTGAGGTTTCAGTAGCAGGTTTTCAGCACTTCTTGAGGATCTTGTCCCACCAGAGATCGTAAACTTCTTTGCGAGGTAGCTGGGTGCCTTGTGGTGTAAAGCCTTACGCGTCATGCACGCTATTGTTAGGTGAATTCTGGCTTCAAGCGGTAGCCAATTCAAGGCTTTTAAGTCTGGGGAGAGATGTGAACTTCTTTTCGAACCAGTGACGAGTCTCGCTGCAGCATTTATTGAGGCTCTTAGGGGTGCTGTTGTAGCTTTTGAAAGGCCACACAGAGATACACTGCCATACTCCACCCGAGGGATAACTAGCGCTTGTACTGCCAGCTTGAAGTCCATGACTGGCAGTAAGGGTTTCAGCTTCCTCAGTGTGTTTATCTGGAAGTTTTCTCCCTTTATTGCGTTGATAATGTGTTTCTGCATAGTGAGGTTGCCGTCAAGAGTTATTCCCAAGGATTTCGCTGAGTCTACAATGTTAGGTTGAACGTTGAATGCAGTAATATGTTTGATCAAGTCTTGCATAATGAAGACTTTGGTGGGGGGAGCTATAAGGAGGAATTCGGTTTTTAGAGCGTTCAATTTGAGATGGTTTTCTGCCAACCAAATCTGGGTGTTCTTAAGATAAAGTTGTGTGCTGTTGATGTACATATGATATTGTACGTTAGACGCATGAAGCAATTTGGTGAGAGGTTCCAGGAAAAGGTTAAACAATGTCGGAGATAGTGAGGAACCTTGTGGGACCCCAACGTGACTGGTACGGGATTGGAAAGAGTGCTGTTGACCTTGAATTTTTGCATTCGGTTATGGAGAAAGGAGGTAAACTAGTTTAGCACTGATCCAGATAGACCCATTCTATGTTTCAAAAGATCTATCAGATTCCCATGTTTTACCGTATCAAAGGCTGAGGATAGGTCTTGCAGGCTAAGTAGGCATGATCCGTCCTGATCAAGGATTTGTAGCGCATTGTCAATGTGCGTCATGGATGATTCAGTGCTGTGACCTGCTCTGAAGCATGATTGGTGTTTGTTAAAAAGGTCAAAGGGATCAATATGTTTAGTCAGTTGGTGATGTACGCATTTTTCCAGTGTTTGGCCGAGGTAGGAATATTGGAGATAAGCCGATAGTTGTTTAGGTCAGTAGGGTCAGCTGTGGGTTTCTTTAGAATGGATGAAACCTGTCTGATTTTGAGGGTGTCCGGGATGCAGCCTTGTTCGAGAGAACTATTGACGATTTTGGTCCAGAGAGGCAGAACCCATGGGGTTAAGTCTTTAACAGCATTTGCCGGGAGAGGATCGGTGAGGTGATTGGCAGGCTTCAGGGTATGAAGAATCTTGCCTAAAGCTTCTTCGGTGTATGTAGAAAAGGAAGACCAGGTTGCGTCGCTTTTTAAGTCAAACTTTGAAGGGATTTAGTGTGGCGCGGTTGGGGGTGGATGTGAGGTGTTCATAGGCGGGCCGGAGTGTAGTAATAGGTCATTTAGTAGATCCTTCTTGATGTTGTCAGTTTTCTGATTAAAGAAGGCAGAAAATTCTTCAGAGTTGGGTTGCAGGCGGGCTGAGTATTGTAGTCGTTGAGGCGCGTCCTTAGATTGGGTTTTGATTAACTCAGAGTTTTTTGGGACGATTTCTTGCTTGGTCTAGTTGGTGCCTGAAGAAGTCCGCTTTTGTGCGCTTGATCTTTCTATAATAAGTATTTCTCTTTTTCCTTAGTAACTTGAGGTGATAAGAAGATGGGACTTATCTCCAAATGCGTTCATGAGATCAGAGAGACCGTCCATCCTCGTTAAGTAGACCATTGTACCAGGGATTAGAGTCTTTAGTGCAAACTCTCTTTAGTTGTAGGGGGGCTACCTCGTTAATTATCGAGGTCATGGAGTTGAGGTAATGATTGGTGAGATCATGGACGTCGGAAGAGCCTGCAGGGGGCAGAAGACGGTTGTAGCAGGAAGAGGGCAATGTGTTTGGGTTGAGTTTTTTCAGGTCTCTTTTCCAAATCTTTGGTTTTGTGGATTGAAAAGAGTTAAGTTTCAGAGTTTTGTTGATAATATAGTGGTCTGTCCAGTCACAGGGCTGGATCGACTCCAACTGAATGAGGTCTCTTTTGGAGATTATTAAATCTAAGATTGAGCTTTTTTAAGTGTAGGGCTGTTGCAAATTTCGGTGAGGGCTACTTCATCAAGGAAGTGTTTGAGATTATTGACCACTGCGTCTTTGTGGTCGTTTCAATGGAGATTGAAGTCGCCCAAGAATATTTTGGTATTCTGCCGCCCGCGTTCGTTGAAATGATATCCATGAGGTGTTTGGTGAAGATGAGGTTAACCCCAGGTGGATGATAAATTATGTGTAGCAAGGACACTGGTTTGCCGCTGCTGCTAATGTCGAGGCATATGTATTCGCAGGAGGGGAATACAGGGGATATGGCTCTGTTTACAGTGATGTTGCTACCATGTATACAGGCGATACCACCCCCTATCTTATCGATTCGGTCCAATCTCAATATGTCATAGTTCGGGGGAACTAGAATGTCGAAGACTGGAGTGGAGTATTCTGTTAGCCAGGTTTCGGTTAATATGATCAGATCCAGCTCCTGTGAGAAGATGAGTTCAGCAATATCCGCGGCTTGTCTAGAGGCAGATCAACAATTTAGGAGTTTGAATTTGAGACTGAGTGATGAGGGAAGAGGTGGGATCCTGAATGAGAGGGCCTCTTCTTAGGTTGTTATCAATGATACCTCTGTTTTGTGTAGAGGACCTGTAAGGGTTGAGTGGGATGGTAGGAATGGGCATCTGTATCGGAGTTAAGGGGTTTGTAAGAGCAGGTTCGTAAGCGTGAAGTAGAGAAAAGAGATCGCTCTCTGAGAATGGATTTATGCTATGCATTGGGCGTGTTAAGATGTTACGAGAGGGAACTGTTTTTCAAATAGGTAGAGTAAGTTTCGATGTTGGAGTAGGGTGGTTCGGGCGTTCTATAGAAGTAGATGTTCTTGAAGGAGTAGTGTGTCTTGATTGTCTCGAGATCACCTCCTTAAAAGATTGGAGTTCCTTTTTGATTTGGAGCAGTGCGGTAATAATCTTATTCAGTCTTGGGTCTGGTGCAATTATGTATGAGGTTGGTGGCTGTTACGCATGTGGATGGCTGCAAAGTAGTTAGGTTGGGGTGTGATCAAGTGCAGGTAGGCGTAGTGTTGGCAGCAATTTTGCCAACGTGGATGGAGGAGTCATGGGTGTAGATGGATGTGTTAAGCACGTGGATGGTTGCGTAGTGGTCCGGTTGGGTGTGTGATAAGGTGCAAATATGAGTAGTGTTGGAGGAAATGTTGGTGGAGTGGATGGATGTGTTGTGGAGGTAGATAGCTGAATTGTGGGGGTGTTTTTCTGAATTGTGTGTGTGGGTGGGGTAATGGGGAGAGGGTGTGTTCGGAGGGTAGCGAGTCTTAGGAATGGTAGTGGGGTGTCGTATTATGTGCAAACAAATGACTGGGGGGGGGAGAAGGGGTGAGGAAGTGTAGTGCGTAGCATTATGGGGCAAGGCTGAAGTAATAGAAGATATGGTTATAGGGGGATGAGGTTAGGGAGGAGGGGAGCTATGATCATGCTCTGAAGGGGTTCAATATCTAATGGGTGAGCGTATGCTGTATCCGAAGTGCTAACAGGAGGGATGTGTGAGTTAGGTGAAGTGAAGTGAGGTGTGTTGGTGGGAGGGGTAGTCTGGGTGGAGGAAACTCATGCGTCAGATGTGGGAAATGGATGGGGTGATAGGGGGGCAAAGTTGTTCGACGGGATAGGAGATGTGACATCTATTGTGCTGGAGATGGGAGTAGATTGGGTAGTTGCTTGGGGATTAGACACTAGTTTTTGAATGATGGGGAAGATGTTGTATAAGAGATTTAGACTGCGGTCAGTGGCTTGAATGAGGATAGTTCCGTTATTGTAGACGGTGATGGTTGCAGTGGCTTGGAAGAGCTGGAAGGGGGAAATACAAATAAACCCATGCGCAGTTTTCCTCGTGGAGGAAATCTAAAGTGCATCTATGAAAGCTCTCCTCCATTGGGCTCTTAGTTTTGTGTGGAAAATGATATCCCTGGTTCAAATCCCGTTGTGTGGTGAGAAATAGGGGTCAGCGAAGAGAGTTTCAGGGTGATGTTTTATGAAATTGTGCTTGAATCGTTTGGCCGATTTTTTTGAGAGGGTGGGGGTAAATTATGTTGTAGGTGTGTGTGCCTGTGAGCTCCATGCTATGACTAACACTGTGTGAGAAGGGATGGGGCACAGGGTGTGTATGAGACTCTTAGGGGTAGGTGGTATGTGGCGAGGAGTGATGGGGGAGGGTAAGGAAGGGTGAGGATAGCAGGTGAGGAGGTGGCTAAATAATGGTGATGGGGAAAGGGGGGTTGGATCTCAAGTATCCTGGTGGTTGCATGGTAGGCGAGATGGGATGGTTCGCATGGTGGGTATGAGCCTAGTGGGGGTGCGTAGAGTGACTAAGAGTGCTTGGGGGTGGGAGGGTAAGGATGGGGGGCACAAGTGAGAGGGTCGCTAAATAATGATGGGCTGAAGAGGAAACGGGGGGAAGGATCTTAAGTATCCAGGTGGTTGCACCGACGGTGCTGGATTCAGCTTAGTAAATGTGGGGGGGGGGGGGGGGGGGGGGGGAAACGGGGCTTAGTGAAAGAATAGAGTGGAGTATGTAGAGAGAAGAATGAAAGGAAGTTCTGACCTAAGGAGATATGTCAGAGAGGTGTGTAAACGTGGGGATTGAAGGTTAATCCTCTATGGAAGAGACAGCCTAAGATGGCCGACTTATTGGGATAGGTATTACTAACTAGCTATAAAGTCCTTTGTCTGTGACCATTAAATGTGGGAGAGATCCTACAGTAATATTTCACTATCCGTTACGCTGTTGGGGAACTGTGGACTATCCAGTGCAGTTCTGTTTCACGGACCAAAAGGTTGTAGTGGCAGAGTAGTCCTATTTCAGTTGTAACGACTAGTAAACAGAGGAGATGCTGTAAAACATATTTGGGAGTGACCAGTGGATGGGGGAGACCTTGTCTTTGTTATTTTATGGCACAGCCATTTTGAGAACGAAAAACAACCCAGGGCCACTGCATTTAAAAGAGAATAAATGTACGATTGAATGTAGAGCAGAAGCAATAAGAATAAAGTAATGTGACAGAAGGTGTTAACTTTACCACGAAGTCGAGGGTGAGGCCGTTTCTGGTAAATTCAGATTGATCAGCTGGTTTCATCAAGGCCCCTTTGTTGCATCGGGGCTGTGTTGCCATGGTGTCATGGGCGCAGTGTGAGCAATCTATTCTTTTAAGTTAGTTCTTCAGACAAAAAAGATGTCTTTATGTGTCCAGCTCCTGAGGGGGTGGAGACACGTAACGATTTTAATTTGCAGCATGGAGGCTTCCCTGGATCCTCTGTGTGTGGCCACCCGGGGTCTACTGCAGCTGTGGCTCGACAGTCTTGCCCCCTTGCTCTCAGGTCTGCCAACGCTGCTTCAGTCAGCCGTCTAGCCGCCTCGATCTCGGCTCAACGGGGAACTGCTACTGAAGCGCCAGATAGAGAGAGCTTTACAGCCAATTCCTGCGGTCTTCAGGGCTGGTGAGACTTGCTGCCTGGCTCTCGTGTCTGTCTCCACAGTATAAGCCCAACAGTTTAGCCGCCTCGATCCCGGTTCACCGGGGACCCACTGCTGAGCCGCCCAATGCCCCCCAATGAGGAGAGCCCTACCGCCTCTTCCTGTGGTTATCGGGGGCTTGATGCAGCAGACAGGCAGAGTGCCTGCTCCCGCGTGTCGGGGCCTCCCAGGGCTTGCCATTCCAAAGAGCAGGAATATCCGGGTCTCATCCTGGGGTTGTGGGGGTCCACCGTCGTGGCAGATTGATCTTGTTTGTGGCAGATTGATCTGCTGTAGAAAGTCAAATCTCAAAATACATGGCCTCCAATAAATAGTTCATAGTGCATGAAGGCAAGCAAGAATCCTTAAAAATAATAGAAAAAACACATCTTGGTCCGATTTTTAAACAGGCTCTTAACTACTGGATTCAAGTTCCTTTGATGCTCCTCTCAGTGCAAGAGGAAAGAAGGAGGAAGCTAAGAGGGAAAGGGAGATCTTCATAAGGGACAAAAATGTTCAAGCAAAAACCATAAGCTTAAAGCCACTTCAGAAGAGGATGTTCAAAGCTGGTGATTGGGAGGAAGATATTAAATCCTGAGGGGGTACATGCACTGAGAATTCAAAAATGATTTTTGCCGTGCAAGCTAACTTTATTTCACTTGGCCTGTGGCTCGGGACATCACAGAACTTAAGTGCAACTAGAATGACCTATAACTACTACATCAAGGGTCATTACAGTTGATGCACTACATTGGGGGTCTTTAACTAATCTTTGGCCAGAGACTCCCTACTATTTTTTATTTTATTAAATTAATTCTCATTATCTAGTGAGTCCAATGTAGTGGGGGTGAATATTAAGTGAATCCACCTGCGTGCCTGTTTCCCAATTCTATGCACTGGGAGCAGTGTTCACGAAAGGCACTAATGAGGCAGTGGGGTGGAGGGAGGGGAGGGGGTGTAGGTGGGGTCCTCTGGCCTTTCTTTACCAGGTACAATTTTACGGAAGGTTTTAAAGTTCAATGTTCAGGAAGAGATAACTATCTGGTTCGCGTACAGTCCAGAGGTTGGGTGTGAGTGACTAGGTGTAAGGTTTCGGTGATGAATTTTTATATTTAGAAGTGGTTGGGTGAGGTTGCACCACTTCTACTGGAATGATTTTCAATTTACAAACCAGCTCTTTTATAAATTAAGTAACACCAACAACTACTACACATTCCAAAACATTGTGTGAGCTGGGCAGGTCTCATATTGACGAGGGATTGGCAGTGGAGTCTGCTGCAGGGCCTTCATAGGGAGGGCCATGCACTAGGGTACATATCCCATTGGAGAACTGACAACAATCTAGGGATGACAAAGGAGTGCGGCGGACAAAGGGGCTGTAGACCAGATTTCCCTGCAGATGCATATGTACTTTTGACAATTAACATCGCAATTCCTATTTAATATTCTAAACGATACCTGGAGTGAAAAGATTATCTGGTGTACGTGAAGTGTTACAAAGTGCATGACTCAAACAAGTGACAGGTGAGTCATTAAGGGAAATCAACTGGCAATATTTTACACACATGCCATCTTGATCTACAAAGGGATAGCCAATCTTGTAAACCAGACCTCTGCGACATTTGAAAATGAGCCTGTAAAGACAGGAAGTCTGCCAATAAAAACAAACACTATCCCCTTGAGTTTTACACCCTAATAAAGCAAGGAAAACAAAGCTCAGAGGAAAGGTGCACAAGAATCTAATTGAGGTAGTGGCCAGGAATTCAATTGTACCTTCAGTGTATTTCAGCATAGGCGCACTGGAAAAAGTTTGGTCTGAATCTATAGAATCGGGCTTTTATCTTTCTTAGCATGTGCTAGTCCAATTCAAACAGTAAATTTGTGCTGGCTTAGTTCCTACATGAAGTGAGATACCACAGGGAACACATTTGTTGGTTCAAATGTACGTTTCCATCCAAGTGATTATGGACTAGAATTTATATTGATCTTCAAGAATTGATTAGAAAAAAAGTAAATTAGGTACAGGGAATTATTCATTTTTGTGCTTAACTCAAGAAGAGCTCTAGGATTTGCAGGCAGCATTACACTTGAGGAGGTGTCAAACACCGTTTCAAGTTGCTCATGAACATATCACTATTTTATGCTAAAATAACACGAGGTAAATATGGGTGTTAAGGTTGACAGGAATGTTAATAGTGGCTACAGCACAAAAGCTAAAAAGTTATGAAATTCACATGTTCAAGTACTACCTTAACCATAGCATCAAGCTTCACAATACTCAAACACTCAATTTGCTTTAACGTCTAACTCCAAAAACACTTCTGGAAATAAGACGTGGAGAAGAGAATGATTAAGTATGTTGTGTGTAAGAGTGTTAAAAAATGTACATCTAGGCACATGAAGGGATAATTAGTTAAAATGGTGATAGTGCAACTGCTGGATACGTATATATAAGACAACAACTGGTTGCTTTCTTTTTGTCCTCCTGAAATGCTGTTGTACATTATAACGTACTCCCAATATGGTACCGTATAATACTACTTGCTGTCCTTCAGTATGTATGTTTTACCCATTGTTGTCTTTAGAAATGTCACATCTAATCATTAGCAATATAATTCCTAATGATGCACACTGTGTAATGCGGTACTATAGGTGTGAACCACGTTTGGCAATTTAAGGCTAAGTGATCATTGCGAGGGTAGGCTTTTCAGTTCTTTCTATGGTCGAGTAGTTTTATTTTTTGATTTTACATTTTTAGCATTATACAATTTATTTCCTACATCTTACTTTTCCTAACAAAATATAGAGTGGTTAATCTGTTATAAAATGTGGAATGAGTTTCTTGCGTAAAGTCGGTCTCAGTTTCCGAAACATACCCTAACATGAGATGAGTCGGTTTTGTAAGATGAATTCCAAGGACTGGAGCAACTATTTTGGAAAGCTAAGCTAAGCAAGCGTGTTGAGATGCACTCCACAGTGCTACTTTGTTCACTTGTTTTATAAGCTGTGCAGTGGGCATGTTTCTGTCTAGAATGTAGGACAGCATTTTTTTAAGGGAAGCAGGATGAGCATGTTAGGTGTAACGGATGAGCATGTTAGGTGTAACTGATGGCATGTCAGGCCATGAGCAAATAGGACACTCACTTTATGTCTGAGGTGATGCACTCATCTGCACAATAATTCAGCAAACCGAGTCAAGATACCGAACGTCAGAAAGGCTGCTATACATTCAAAACATGGTGGATATTCAGTGAGTAATTTTTGAAAGATTCGATCCAAGCATAGCCTTCTGTGATTTTCATACTGTTTGGAAAAGTGTAGTGCTTTGAGGACAATTGTATTTATAATTCCTTGTGCATGGTACAATGAAGACAAAAATGTATACCTTTACAATAAAATGCAACTATTAATTTAGAGATCCTACCCTTCTTTGAAAAGCATGCATGATGACATGCACATTCAATATCCAACTTTCGGTACCCCATGCAAAAAGTTAGACCTTTTCGATACTGAAACAGCTTTTCCCCACAATTGTACCGTTACCACATACAACCCCATCTCCCTTAAAAACAAGCATGTTTTATCTTACCTCTATCATTATGTGAAAGGCGTGCTTGTGAAGAAAACACACAGGCAAAAGACATTACTTCTCGTATAAAGACAGAAATGAAAAAAGATTAAGCAAATCTGAAACAGGTGTTAAAATGGCTTAATGTAATGAAGGACAATTATAGTTCCCAAGTGTGCCACAGAAGTAGATATTTAGATAAGGTACTTTAGAAAAAGGATAATTCACAGATTCCTTCGTACTGCAGCCAAGATCACTAAATAAGTGAAGAGGTTGCATGCAAGTCTATATTAACTTAAAACATCAATATTAGTTACAGTTAAGTAACTCCATGCTATTGCAGCATGCATCAATTAGATTCACATTCTACGTGGTTTGAAATGTTGCATTTTCTCTTTATAAAGATGAAAGTGGAAAAAGTAGCTAACAGATGTCTTTGCATCGTTTGCCCTCCTGTTGCCTCCTTTGGCTAGAATGACTTCAGAGCAATATCTCATGATTGTTATACTGTTGGCCATGTCACAACCTTGCAATCACTACGTAGTCAGGCTTTCAATGTAAGGTACGGTTGTAGTTGCCTTTTTTTAAACGGTTTAATAAGTACCCCATGTCAAACGGTGTAGACATAAGTAAACCTAACATGATAAAAGCATAAACAACATCTCATGTCAAAACTAACCAAAGCAGTACTCCCTTAATGATAGATGGGGTTATTTCATGGCCGACGATGGAGACCAAATCAAGGCACGGGTAAACTGGAAAACTTGAGATTTGTATAATACTTTTGAGACTAAGAAAGGACTGCAACAACAGTGTCCAGACATAGCCATGCAGACAAGGAAGCAACACCAAATATTCAAACCGATTGCAGGTAGGGAAAGGGAGCTGGATACCAATGTTGACATGGGCATTTGAAACTAGAATTTGCTAACAGTTATCATAGTAGTCCACTAAGGCCTTGTATTGTACAAGAGACAAACTTGTATCTGCATCACACATATGGCTCAAGGACAAGCAGAGTAAAGCCCACACTTAGATCCCAGCTCCCTGCACCAAGGGTCACTCCCATATCATGAGAGGTGCCCGTATTAGCCACCATCTGACAAAGGCATCTATCAGACTTGACTGGATCCATGATGTGGAGTCTCTCTGATGCAAGACAAGTCCTGTGGATATAAACACTGAAACAGTTGAGAGCGGAGATAGGTCAATGAGAAATGTCCTAAATTAGGACATTTGTTAAACTGGTTTAGCGGCCAACACAAATGGGAAGTTGGCACTTCTTGGTCACAGTTTGTATGGTGTACTACAAAGTCATTACCACTTTGTCATCAGTGGCTGGATGGTCTAGGTGCACTCGTTTTTTTTCATGATGAATTTCAAGTGTTCATCAATTAGTAATTCAGACGTAGGTACACTGTGTACAAATTAAGAAACGGAGAGGCTTAAGCATGGGGTTGTAGAATCTTATATCTGGAAGAAAGCACAACGTTGCTACAACCCTAAGATTCCCACCTAGGAGGAAAGAACAGATTGCTCTCGATGGGTATACCTGGCACATATACAGTTGAACAGCAGATCACAGTGTGCTAAACAGAGTAAGAATCCCATCAGACAATGAATATATGCGCATGATAGCGGTATGTTTCTCAAAACATTTGTATGAATTGCTCTTTTCAAGTTTCAAAACCTAAAGCTCTCCTATACTTTGCCGTGATGTAATTTCGATTAAAATACATCAGTGTGTACAATTATGATGAATTCATTTCGACAGAGTGCAGATCAATCTAGTGAGCACTGTACTCATTTCATGTGTTCAACCTTATTTTTTCACTTTTAATGGTCTTCTTAGTGATTAATTTCATACTTCTGATATTTGTGTGTTCCTATGTATCTTTTCAATTGCTTTATAACTTTACTTTTCAAACAAAAAAGGATTCCGTAAAAGGTTTACAAGGCCTAATTAGGGGAGGTATTGTACAGTTTTTTCTTTTAAAATATTAGCATTCTAGAGGTACTCTAATGGAGAAGTAGCTCAATTTGCCATCAGTTATAAGCCTTGGGCACTTTGACTATGAAAGATGTCATTTCTTTTGTGTACTATGGCCACAGCAGTTTCCAATTGACTAGTAAAATATCTGGGTGTTGGTCTCGAAGACTCTCTATTAAGTCCATGTACCTTTGTGGTACACTCAAGTTTACAAATGGTAGGGGTCCATGATCTGTGCAGATAAATTCTGGAACAAGCTGTCTGGATGGGTTACTTACCCATGCACTTTTATTGCTTTGTGTCTGCAATACTCAAATTGTTTCTTTCTACATGTTTGATTTCTTTGGTTTTAAGTATGCAGTGGCAGAAACTCCGAAAATTCTGTTGAGCATGTCTGCCATGTTGTTACCTTCCCCTGGCATGTGCTAGTACCTTTATGTATTTGTCGCTGGATAATCCAGAGGTATAAATTATCTGTGATCTGTGAAGAAAGACAGAACATTGTACGTCCCTGCTTGTTTGACTAAGCATCGGGTGTGTCTCGAAGACAAAAGCCAGACCCTCCTTCTAGAGTTCAAGTGGTGTACTCCTATGTGGATACTATTGGCCTTGGACTGTTAAGTTCTCCCATATCTGCTTTGAACCCAGTTAGAAAAGCAGCCTTTTTTTGAGTCAATGTTTGCATGTCGGCCTTTTAAGTTAGTTTTTAGGTCGAGGTACTATCCGGTTTGGCAGAACTGGAAGTAGCGAGATCTTATGTTTCTTAGAGGGGCTCTTTATCCCGCCTCTAATTTTGTCTCTCTCCCATTGGCTGCCTTCCTAAATGGAGGCCAGCCATTGGAGGAAAGAGCCGTCCCTCCAAATAGGCTCCGTCCTTTTCGGATTTGGAGGTGTGTTCGGTGTTCTCTTTTCCACTTTTTAGCCACACCCACCGAACACGCCCCCAAATCCGAAAAAAAGACAGAGCTTGCCGGCCGCCATTTCGTTTAGTTCGCAAGGAAGGTGAGCCTCGCTGTCCTCTTGTTATTTACCTTGTAAAGATCAGCTTAGACTATTATAAGAGTTCAAATATTTCTCCTTAAAAGCAGATGTTGCTTGGTAAGGCAGAGAATACTATGCCAACATTACTCCACACGTCGGCAAAAACTCAGAGAGCCGTTATTCAGATTTCTTCCTTAAGTAAACTCAGGAAAAACATGACGAGTTCCTGGGTCCATTCCCGCTGCTCCATGGCCGCCTTGCAAATCGGTGATCATGGCGGCGAGGTACACACTAGCACATCTTAGAGGACAGATGTATAGCAACGTATTACTGTAGTTGAAGTAAAGTATGGCATTACAGTGATGCTCAGAGAAGCTCTGGAGCTTACTGGTTGGACTAGCGCGTCCTGCTTGTGATAGAAAATCTGGCGGCGAGAAGACAAGCTGGAAAGGAAGTAAAATAGAGTCTGCCATAGCGTGAAGATGTGAAAAACTTACTTCTGCTAACTTTTTTTTAGGGTACCTCACCAGGGGCGATCCCGAGGAAAGTTTGATTGCAAATTATTCAGAATGATGTTCTTAGAATGAAACAAAGGTGAAGAAACCTTGAGGTCTGTACGCCTAGGATTGCTGGGTGTTTGAGGCTGCCTCGTACCCCCGCAGGCGGGTGGGGGAAGGTGGGGGCTGGAAGCAGAGGGATAGCCCTGCTGTCTGTGCGCTGGGCGTGCTTGGGTGCTGCCAGCCTCGGGTGTCTGGGACAGCAGGGCTGTTTCTCAAGGATGCCAGCTGTCGCAGGCCCGCCTCCTCGCAGCAGACGTGTGCCCCCGGGGCAGGGCGAGGCTCATGGGCTGTGGCAGGTATGTTACCGGGCACAGAGACGGCAGCTCACCGTCTGCCGTGGGGCCCGCCCCGCCACGAGGCCTCCCAAAAACACACGGAACAGACACATTCAATGAGCAGGGTGGGCTCGGCACACCGGAGGGGGCCCGGGGGCACCGGGGATGGGGGGGCAGGCGACGTGCCCATCCCTTCTCTGACCCTCCAGGCACCGCACAGGACGTCACCAGCCAGATGCTGGCATTGGCTTTACCAGTCCACCCCCCCCCCCCCCAACACGTGGCAGCAAGAAGTGGGGGCAGGTGGTGGACGCATATATCACGACATATCCCGAATGAACGGTGGCTGGGCGACCCGTCCCCCTGAAGAGCGCGCAGAGCTGGGGCAGGCCCAGTCACGTGCTGAAACTCTAAAGAGACCGCTCGGACAGCTCAGTGAGTTAAACGCTCGCTGCTGAGACGTCCTCACAGCCTGGACCCTGTCACAGCCCACTTAGATGTTCTTCCGCCCCAAGCCATGAATGGCACTTGGAAAACCTCCTCAGGCCTCGTAAAAACAATACGAACACACTGCTACTATGAGCCAGACTCGCCCGCCCCCCTCTCTCACAGTTCGGGATGTAGCCCCAGTGAAGAGGGCGCCTCTTTCAGGGTTCAAGGCACGTCACCAGGGCACCCAACAACCCCGGGTAGTGTGCAGACACGAGGATCGACAGTGGATCTCTCGGAGTCCTTTATTTAAAACGTGAAGCATTTTTGCATAAATAGATTGTAACTGAAAGAAAACATTAGAAATTCAACTAAATCGTCAACAATTTCGAGCACGGAAAGCAGGAGGAGCCATTTGTGAATATATTAGACTCCGTATTGGCGATTAAAAATAGAGTTACAAAAGTGAACAGGTGCTGGGACAGAGCTCAAGTGCTTGCCAGGTACAGGAACCGAACATGCATGTCACATGAACAATGGCTGTCGATGATTCATGTACATGTACCTACAATCAAACGTTCACTGGGCTTGCCTACTCACTCTCTATCTCACAGCATCACAATCTCACTACCTCACTAAATAACTCTTTCAATACCACATTACATCACTATCTCTACATACATCACTCTCTCACTACATCACTCTCTAACACTACCTCACAACTTTACTCTCTCTTTATCTCACTACCTCACTCTATCTATTTCTATCTCACTCTCACTACCTAACGACTCACTCCCTCAAAAATTCACTACATCACTCTTACTAACTCACTCTCTATCTCACTACCTCACAACTTCACTCTCTCTCTAACTCACTACCTCACTCTCTCTCTTTCTAGCTCACTAAGTCACTTTCACTACCTCACTCTCTCTACCTCACTACCTCACAAACTCACTCACTGTTTCCATCTCACTACCTCAGAACATCCCTCTCCCTCACTACCTCACTCTTTCACTACCTCACTCTCTCTGTCTCTCACTACCTCACTCTCTATCTACCTCTCTCACTACATAACTCTCTCTACCTCACTACTCCACTCTATCTTTCTCACTACCTCACTATCTCACAACTTCTCTCTCTCAAAACCTCACTACCTCACTCTCTCACTACCTCACTCTCTAGCTCACAACCTCACAACTTCACTCTCTCTCTAATTCACTACCTCAATCACTCTCTATCTCACTACCTCACTCTTTCTATCTCACTAACTCATTTTCACTCACTACCTCTCTCTCTATCTCACTACATCACAATATCACACTCCGCTTATATCTCACTACCTCACAACATCCCTCTCCCTCACTACCTCACTCTTTCACTACCTCACTCTCTCTATCTACCTCACTCTCTCTCTCTATTTCAATACCTCACTCTCTCTCTGCTAATGCAATAAGTATCACATATGCAAAAAATAAGCTAATGACAATAGAAATGACAATGTCATTTATTTATGGATACAAAAAAGATAAAAAAAATAATGCGCAATACCAATAGCTCTACCTATAATATTGCCAAGACCATTGCATTGTAAATGCTTGTTGTTACTGTAATGCTTTGTGATCACTGACTGCTAAGCTTTTATTATAAGGTATCATGTGTGCCCCACGGAAACTGATTTAGCACTGCACTTACTAGCAGACAGTTATCGGATACAGGGGAATGCGGTTCTGGCAGAGGTGTAGTGGTGCAGCATTACATGCACAACCGCATGTTCTGGTTCTAGATTTTGTCCTACCCCCCATCCAAAAAAAAAAAAAAAAAAAAAAACGACACTGAAAAGAAAGTCAAGAACAAAATACTTTTCTCCAGTGAATTCTAGAAACAACTGTGCTCTCTTAACACTTGCAGGTTAAACAGAACCATTGTCATGGGGAGCTACCAAGACTTGATGAGTTTCCGAATAAGTCACTTTGCAATCCAACAAGAATGTGACAAAGTAGGTGGCTAAGCAGACAGTTTACATGCTCGAGCATATCAGAATGTGAGGTTTCAGTAAACATCAATCTCTCTTGTGTAACCCTCTGTGCAGCAGAAACCGCCTCCTTCTTTCCTGTGCCAACTTTTCTAATCACAAGAACAGCTCCATTTTTCAACAAGATTGTTGACAAATGTTTCAAAACCACGCAGAGCATAGCACTGCCAGTTATGTGGAAAAGGGAAAGAACTCGGCTGGTTAATATTAAGTACAAAAGGCACCAGGTTAGGAAATACAAAAAATGTGAAGAGATCAGTCTCCAATTTGGAAAAACAGAATAAATATGGTGAAATGTGCAATGATAGGCCAACATTTCAGAGAAGATGGTTCACGCGAACCTGTGAGCCACACATCTGACAACTTTCTCCATGTTTCAAACCTTAAAGCTCTGCATATTCAAGTTATGCTTATACGGACAACGGAAAATTCTATGACTCATAAAATAAGCCCCAGGCCACAAAGCTGCTTTTCCTTTTGACTAAAAAAACAATTCTCAAGATTCACAGAAGTACAAAGCGACCGAAGTACAAGTAATAACCTATCAACTAGCATACGCAGTGGCTATCCATACAAGATTTTAGAAGCACTGCATCAAATATAAATATGAATTTTCATGGGAAAACAAAATACGGCTTGCATAAATTATGCAGTGAACAGTAACTACACGAAGTGAATTTATCAAAAAATTAATTGAACGATCACGGTCCACAATAAACATTTTATTACTCGGATAAAAATCGCCCAAGAGATCAAAAAAATCTCTTTATGAAGTCTACAAAAAAGGGAATTAAGCAATACTATCTAAATACACTTGGCGTCACTTGTATTGATTACAAACCTGAGTGGACACAAACCCAATCTGTAATTCACAAAAGCTCCGGGTTAGGAACAATCGATGGCAAAGCTAATAAGTCTGGGTTTAATATTCTAAAGCATGCAGCCACATTGAAGCTAGACAATGAAACTTAAGGCTGTTTCTATCAAAGGATCTATAGCTTTTAAAGGAGATTCTGTTTTTAATTCAATGTAAAACTACTGGTCTGGTGACAGCAACAAAAAAAAAAAGTGTTGGCAAAGCCAGCAGGTTCATGTAGAAGTAGAAAATGGGGGACTGGAACTTGTGCAAGTACAAGAGACACATAACTTTAGGGTGTGTGGAGCCACAAGGCAAACGGTTTAATTTCTATAAAATTGCCTAGCTTAACCTAAACATACCCATTACAAAATATTAGAGTCAACTTTTATAAAACATTGTTTCAAACATATTTGTAGCAAGGGTGGCACCTTTTTGAAAATGCAGAAACGGAAGGTTGGCTTATAAATGCTTCACGAAAAATCGGACAGTAACTTGGGAATGAATTTGGGATATGCAATAATGTGTTGTCTACAAATATTAAAAAAAAAAAATGAAAAGTCTTCCTATTTTGAGGTCGAGCATTCAAGACCTCTTGTATATACTTTAGTATATACTTATATGTGTATGTACTGTGTGGGATCTGGAGATCAGGCGTAGGACTGGTCTGCTTCCGCTTAGGGACTTTTTTTCTATTCAACTGCCTCTATTGAACTGTCTTAATGGAAAACAACCAGCAGAGGTCAGTAAAATTCCAGAATTGCTTTCTGCTGAGCTTTTTATTTTTCTGGCAACTGTCTCTATTTAACTTTCTTGATAGAAAACAACCAGCAGAGGTCAGTAAAATACCAGAATGACTTTAGCATTGTCTAGATTCCAGTCCATAGAAAAAGGGGGAGAGGGAGAGGGGGGGAGGGAGAGAGAGAGAGAGAGAGCGAGAGGGGGAGGGGGGGAGAGGGAGGGAGGGAGAAGGGGAGGGGGAGAGGGGAAGAAGAGGGGGAGAGGAGAGGAGGAGGGGGAGGGGAGAGGGAGGGGGAGAAGGAGGGGGAGAAGGAGGGGGAGAAGGAGGGGGGGGGGGACAAAGTGAGCGCCCAATTGTTAGAACACTAGACCTTTGTCTTAGCGTACTGCAAAATACAATGGAGGAGTATCCCCAAGTGCTGCAGAACCATGCTAGATGGAAGAAACTATACTGGCAGAACTGCTATTATTTAGCTCATTACTTTACACGGAGTGGTTAGTAAAAGGCTACTGGATAGAGTGAAGAGGATACAAAGGTTCATCAGTATTGGTGGGGTACACAAGTAAAGAAGCACAGGACTTTATTTTTCATAGCTTCTAAATCACAGCCTCTCCTCTTTACAACCGAGAGTTTCAGCCATTTTTATAATTTCCACAAGCTTTTATCCAGTTTTACGGGTTTTTTCTCATTCCCTAGCAGTATTTGCCCAAGGATCTCGGCTTTGTCCCAATTCACTATTACCCGTCCATATTCAGGAGGAGCTTCATGTTTGAAACCATTATCAGGGCGCTGAGTGTCTGCTTGCTTTCACAGTAATATTTGCCACAGATTGGGCAATCAAGCACCCTGGACACTCGTTTTATCTTTATTCGAAAAGTTCTGAATTAGGTGAAAGCAAGTGCTATACATGTTTAAACTTGGGTATGCTACAGATTTTGAGAGGCTGACTGCAGAGATGTAAACATTTTATGTCAAGATAGGCTGACAACTCTCAATATCCCCTCCCTTCACTTCACTTCAGAATACAACTTAAGGGTTACCCAACACTGAGCTTAACACATGTTAATGGGCAATGTCTGCAACCTGACACCCCTTTCAAAGAACGTTCATGGTCAAATCCAGATCTAAAGATACATGTGAAAGCAGGTAAAAGCATTCTAACAAGTAAAATGATTAGTGGGCATATGTTACTGTATTGAAATTGCATTTATGCATCGCTTACTACCCGGTCGAGGTGTTAATGTGCTTTACGGCACGTAACACTATACTCTGAAGCCCAAAGTTAGTGGTTAATCAAGTGGTTATCAATTATTAAGATTTGCAGTGTTATTCGGTTAAGCTTGTGCTCTAAAGGAACAGAATAATTTCCTCCCTTTTAAAGCACTGATGTATTACGTTAATAGGAGTTAGCTGTAATTATTAAAGTGAGCTCATTTAAGTGGAGGAGGGGTGAGGGCGTTGTAAACTCAAAAACACCATTCATCATTTTGGCACTCCTATCAGAAATGTTCTTTGCTTGTTTCTGGCATACATCTGCAGAAGGATAACTACTTCCCCCACAAAAGTAATTTTTAGGGCAAACAACAAATGCACAGTAGCATAATGCACCATGAACCGGGTGCGGAAGGGGGGCACATTGCTTAGACGAGCAAAAAAAAAAGATAGGTCTGGGAAAGGTTTGTGAGGAAGTTGAATTGCTGCTTCGCATTTCGAAATGCAAAATACAGAGGCGATCTGACTACTAGTTACTGCATTCCACATTGTTTTGCTTTTTACTGATCTCTCTAGCCAACCCAACATTCCACTTTTTCTAGCCACAGAATTCTATGAATGTTTACCCACTTAGCGGTCCAGCGTAGTTGAAACCATCTTCTAGATCCAGAGTAACTGGCTGTTCAGAGAGAGCACGGCTCCATTCACAAGACGTGTTTTCCATTCATCAAACACAGACTATAAGCCTCATATTTAAGCCTAAAGTATTGCCAGAGTTCACCAGCTAAAAGGCAATGTCCCTATTTCACAAATTTGACCAAATTCATCATGTCAATTAATTATGTAGACTAGTCTTAGAGACCCGTCCTTTTTGGGTATTAAGAAATACAGAAAGTACACCCCTGAGCCTTGGTCTTCCACAGGCACAAGCTCTATGGCCCCTTTTTGAAGCATGCTGACCACCTCCTGCTGCAATAAGTGTAAGTGCTCTGAGGACATAGGACGGTGTCTTGGTGGTATGTTGGGTGGAGTGGATATCAGCTCTAGACAGTACCCGTACTGGACAATGTCTCTTACCCACCTGTCTGTGGTGATGGATTTCCAGACCGGCAGGAACTGTTGGAGTCTCCCCCCAACAGGTGTTATATGGTCGGGGGCAGTGACAGGGCGTCACTGTTTGTTATTGGCAGAGGATCTGGAATTGTTGTTTCCTCTTCCTCTGCCTTTGATGTGGTTTCCACCCCTGTTCCGTTTATTGTAGGTGGTCTGTGTACCTCCTTTATTATACTGTGTTTGCTGTGTGTTTTGGCCTCTTGAAGGTCCTCTAGTATTGGAGCGAGGAAAGGAGCCACCCCGAAACTGCTGTGACTGCAGAGCCCCCATAGCCTTTGCAGTCTCGTTGTCCTTTTTAATCTTCTCAAGGGTGGTGTCAACCTCCGGTCCAAATAAGTAGTCCGGGTTAACCGGCTCATTGAGGATAGTAGTTTGTATTTCTGGTTTGAATCCAGAGATTCTCAACCAGGCATGTCGTCTTAGCCGGACGCTAGTGTTAATGGCCCTGGCTGCAGTGTCAGCTGCGTCTAGCGCGCACTTAATGGAAGCATTAGCGATCAGCTTGCCTTCCTGGATTAGTAGCTCTGCTCCCTCCTTGTACTGATCTGGTTGGTGTTGCAACAGTGTCTCAAGGGTATCGTAATGGAACCTGTCATATCTGGCTAAGAGTGCCTGAGTGTTGGCAATGTGCCAGATTTTAGCTGCCTGCACTGCCACTCTTTCCTGAAGTTTCCAGTACTTTTGACTCTTTGTCAGGAGGGGGAGCGTCACCTGTAGTTTGGGAGTTCGCCCTCTTTCGTGCATTAGAAAGAACTAATGAGTCCAATGGCAACAGTCCTTTTATATAAGTAGGGTCCACAGAAGCCGGTCTATATTTTTTTTCAATTCTAGGGTTTAATACCCTTGCCCTTGTGTTTTCTTTAAAAAGGTCACCAGCATGGTTGAGGACCCCTTTGAGCATGGGCAGAGTTTTGACGGTTCTTTCCGAAAGTGGAAAAGGTGTCGAACAAAAAATCTTTTTCAACCGGGTCAGCATGTAGTTGTACATCATGGTAACCTGCCGCTCTTTCAATAAGGGCGTTAAAGGCAGTAGTGTCCTCAGTAGGAGATGTTTTTACATTGTATGCATGAGTGTCAGGGGCATTTTGCGGATCTTTTGGGTCAGCAGGGTCCGCCCATGGTTGGGTTTGATCATCAGGATCAGTGTCCACATGATAAGTGTCATCCTAGTCTTCGTCATCCCTTGCATCCACATCGGAGTATGTGGGTGAAAAAGAGTGAGGTTCTTGTCCATAGGATTGCAGAGGTTCCACAAGAGCTGGCGATGTGGTTGAATCCCTTTTCTTCTTTAGTGGAATCCTATATGACTCCATGGGCGTTTCAGGTATTATTTTCCTTTTATACAAGGACAATCTACCAGTGTCAGAGTCGATGAACTGCATTGACTCTTGTTCTTCAGGCTCTTCTGTAGCCTGTAGTCCCATCGACACTCCTTTATTGGCTCCGATACCCTTTTTTGCTTCGAACATCTTCGGTCGCACCATCGGTGGCAACCCGAATTAGATTGGTGTCGGAGCGGTTGGAACTGCTCCAACCAACTTTGGGGTTGGGGCCTTTTTCGGTCCGACCGTTGTAGCCTTTTCCCTGATGCGTTGGAGTGATTTTGACACCTCTTTGGACACGAAGCTTTGATGGATGCACAGGAGTCCTTAACTTTTAAAAGCTCAAATGTATCCAGGGGTTTAAATTTTTTAATTACTTCTGGTCATTCGAAGAGCTTAGTCAGAGAGCATATTGAACCATTTTTACTAGAACAATAAAAAGGCAATGGAAAATGTGAAGATCGCGATGTCACAGACCCACACATCCGCCAACATTCTTTCAGGTTTTAACCTCTTCAGCGCGGCGCGAATTTTCGTGCTGTGCTGAAGATTCGAAAAACGGGTGTGGTCATGACGGAACGGTTCCGTCATCAGCACAGCCCAACCGACGCCGATGACGGAACGGTTCCATCATAAGCATCGAAGGGGTTAATGACTCATTTTCAACAGTGTTTGTTATTCTCGAACGCCCCTTCTAATTATATGAAAAGCGGATAATTTAAAAGAGGTTGCTTTTAAATTGTTCCGAAAAACAGACATCCACAGAGGCATGAATATAGTACTGTTTGCTTTCCCAGCCTAATGATCAACGTGTTTTGAGTGAGCTTTACAACAAGACTTAGACACGCTGCTGCTGGTCTGCTACTCTTCGTAATCCTCCTTTAATGTAAATTATGGCTAACCAAAGGAATAGAGTAAAAGAGTTGGCAAGACAGAGCAAAGGAGAAGCAATTAGGCCATGGTGTACCCGATTCTAACCTTTAGAGAACGCACGCGTACACACACGAACACCACCGCCCCCGCAAAATAATGCACCTTAATTCTTGGATCTCATTAGTAGGGCCTTGGTTTCGGGTTTTTACTTATCAAGCAAGTCTGAGGTTGTTAATCATTAACATACTGACGGAAACTAAAAAATGCACAAAAACCATGGGAGTAGGTTGCATTCTTGCTTGCTTTTACAAGCATACACCAGCAAAGGTAACTTATGATTGTTGCCACTGCTTGGGATACAGAACATCTGCTTTTAATTGGGCCTGCATCAGTTGTTACTCAGAGAAACATTATAGATATTGTTTTCGGGTACATCTTTTCTTTTTAAATATGCTGTCTCCATTGCATTACTTCTAATAGGGGCCTATGGAGGGGGGTGGGGGGGGGGCGTGGGGGGGGGAGATGTTAAAAGTGCAGTGAGCCTAACAAAGAGAGGGACAGGAAGGGCTGTTAAACGGGATCCAGCGTACGTGCCCTGAAGACAGTAGACCAAAAAAGGGTACGCAGTTCCCAAATTAGAACAAGCATTTGCAATGCAATAGGTCTTGCATTTGCAAAGTTTTAAGCTATTGCCATTGTAAATGGCAATGCCTTTTATTTATCTGTTTTTAAAACCAAGACATAGATGGAAAATGCTACTTACCAGTATGCATCTGTTCTGGTCATGTAGGGCTGCTGACATTCATATCTTAGCATAGATCGCTGCGATCTATGCCAAGATATGAATTCAGCAGCCCACATGCCTCGAACAGAAAATGCTACTTACCAGTATGCATCCGTTCTTGGCATGTAGGGCTGCTGACATTCATATCTTAGCATACAGCGCGGCGTTCTATGCTAAGATATGAATTCAGTAGCCCACATGCCTCGAACAAAAGGTTTGTTATTTACAATGCCAGTAGCTAAATACCATTGCAGGAGAGAGACACGTAGAGCCCTGCCAGTGCGTCTCGATGTTACCCCATTATTGTTGTACTGGAACGAGCACCTGAGTTCACACTTGCAACACTCCTACAATTCCAGTAATGAAACAAGAACACCGTACTATCCCAGTGCTGAAGACCAACTGTGTGCTCTGCCAGTGCCCCTCAATCCTGAGCCTTGCTATTGTACTTGTGAGGCTAATTCACAGCTCTGCCAGTGTGACTGAACGCTGATTTGCGCCACCCCTGTATTCCCACAAAGACCCACACACAGCTGTCCCAGTGGATCTCAATCAATCCTGGACTGCAGCCCCCCATTTGATTCCAGCTCAGAGACTGTTCTTCTAATGCACCTCCTTCCAAAACGTACACCCCTGACGTTCTATTATATTCAGCTCCCCAAGTGCAGCTGCAGCTCTGAACCCACATGTTGCTCTCCCAATGCAACTCACTCGTAACTTACACCACCCCCTCCATTCCACCTAGTTGAAATACAGCTCCCCCAGTCTACCTGCAGCTCTGAGATCACACGCTGCTACAGCTCACCCAGTGTAGTGTACCTGCAGCTCTGACCCCAGACGCTGCTCCTACAATGCACCTCCTTCCTAACTTACATCACATCTGCCATTCCATCACATATAGCGTCACAGTATACCTGCAGCTTCGACCCCACACACTGCTCTTTTGAGACAGCTCACTCCTAACTTATCGTGGCAGCACAAGAAAACTTAAATGGCCAAGACACATAAGGCCACAGCTGGGTGAGCTGCGAGGAGCAGGCACAGACGAGTGTCCGATGCTCCGAGGCAGGTGCAGCATAACCCACCTTCTCCGTCCCCTGGCTCTGCTGCTCTGGTGGAGCCCCATGACTGATTGGGAGGGGGGAGCTCAGAAATCGAGAACAAAGTAAGTGAAACCAGCTACGGCATCGCTGCTGGTTGATGTTTGACTCGATCCTGTTTGGGAGGCGGGAGGGGTATTACTAGCATGCACGTATTACGGGCGCTGCAATGGGGCACATATAAAATCCAGAGAGGGTAGTGCTGCTGCTGTCAGGGGTGCAGCAGGTGCAGTGGCACCAAGGCATATGTGAGCAATGGGGCCCTCTGCTTCCCAATGGTGGCTCTGTATTACGACCAAGCTGTGGTCCGTTTCCCATGCTTGCTTCGGTGTTCATGGGGCCCTAACTCTGCTATTGGCTTCCATGCCGCCTGGCTTGGAGTCTCTCACAGCCTGAAGCACAGCAGCACTGAAATAGTGGTGCTGGTGCTGTTGTGCTGCTTGTCTAGAGTTTTAACAAGTTCTAAGAGCAGATATTTAAGAGTATTAAAATGTCGATTTATTATCGGGAAAGATGAAAGGAGGCATATTTTAATGTAAAAATAGAACACAAGACTAGATACATGCTATTTAAATATAATCAGACTTCAAGAAACCTTGAACGCTCGGATTTTTCTTTATTTATTTCATAGATAAAATGGACATTCCCATTGAGTCATGTGATTCGATCTGCGATCCGCATTCTATGCTTTTTATACATTTATGGAGCGCTGGAGGATGTTATATAGAATCGTTTCATTTACTAAAACAGAATTAACTTGCACACAATTTCGCAATTTAAATATATTTCATTACAAAAGGAGCTTTATATTATAAGCGAAGCCCTCTTTGAAAAGTGTATCTTTACCCAGTGACGTGAATTCCTGTGTATAACTTAGCATTGTTCACCGAGGTGTTGCCTGCTTCTAAGTCTACTGTTTCTTACCTCCCAACCCCACAGCAGAAAGAAAGGACATCTGGGGCTGGAAACAAGGGCTGATTTCATGTCCTCCGGCAGTGAATTAGCCAGTGTGAATTTCTGTAGAAACAGAGTCTAGAATACACACAGATTAAAACTAGCAGAGGCCTCTGACGCTAATTCACGAGGGATGATCTATTTTAAGTGCCCCGATTGGCCCAAGCCGCCGTCAGTCAGGAGAAGGGTCTCGTGCAGCCAAGCTTCTCTTCCGGTCGGAGGGAGAAGCTGCTGATTGAGAGCTAGAGGCGGGTGTAGGGCGGCGATGCGAGAGGGCTGGGGACGAGCAGGCTATCCAGGGACCAGAAGCGCCGCTCTGTGGGGCTTGCACATCGGACCTTACCGTTGCTGGTTGTGGAAGGAGAGTACGGGAAGAGGTGCCAGAGCGAGGACAAGCGGTACAAAAGGGGGGTGGGGTTGGACGGAGCATCTGAATCAAACACTCGCACCTAGTCAAAAGATCTGGGTTTAATCCATCACCGTTCTTTATCCCACTCTGCCACCCCTGTTCAGACATGGCTATATGCAAATCAGTCTGACCCTGTGCCTCATGGGAACAGTCCAGCCCAAACTGCCAAGCCATGTCTTTCCCTGAACCGGAAACAAGCTTCAGAGGACCGGTTTCTGGCATTCCAGCAGTCTTCAGCCCGGCTTGCTTGAATCCAGTGGCAAAGTAAGCAAGGGACTCCCGTCTGAGCATACCCTGCCACACTTATGGCGGCCAAAAGCGGTACGAAAGGGCGAGTGAGGACAAGGGCACGGTAGGCGTTAATGGGGACAACTGCAGGCGCGGAGCCACCAGGAGATTCCACGCATAAATAGAGGGGGGAGGGGAGCGAGCGAGGGTGATCTATACCGCTGAGGAGGGGTGCTTAGAGGGAAGAGCAGATAATTGTTACAACGTCTGTGGGCTGGATGTGAAGGGGACAGGACGGCTGAATACAACAAGACAGAGCGTGCTGCGCTTGGAGCGCGCGTGCACATTACAAAAACGAAAGTGAAGCTCGCGATGACTGAAGGGAGCTGTGCACATGCGCGTGTTCACTGGCGCGTCCACAGACCCCAATCGCCAGCCATGCGCGTGCCCCGGTCTGTACCACTTGGCAGGCAAGAAGGTAACAATAGATCTTGCTGGCAACAGCACTTTCGCACTGTGTCGCCAGGTGCGAGACCTAAAAAACAAGACAGACGAACCAAGGTGAGTGGAAGGCAAAAAGGAGGGGGGCGTGTTGGAACTAGAGTCCTCACACACCCAGCAAGCTAGGCGTCATGCTTCATCATATGGGCTTGCTCCACGTCTGGTCGGCGGTGCAATACCAGACAGGCACCCATGAAGGGGCTCTTTAGCGGAGATCTTTTGTTCCTGCCGTATGATGCCGTGGGTGTGAGGTCGCCAAGGGGAAAGTGGGATTTTATGTGTGCGTGTAGATGTGAGTAAGTGGTTTAAAAAAAGGTTGGGCAGTCCACAGAGCAACTTTAATAAAGTGGTAACCCACCTTACTAAAAACAAACAGAGAGGAGGCTCTCTGGCTTGAGGGTCCCCCAGCGCTCCACCCTGGAGGCAATTGAATCCAGCCTTCTGAACGAGGACTGTCCCAATCATCATGAGCTGTGCCACCTTGATCCTCACTGAGAATTTCTTTGAATACAACTCTTCTTTACCATCAGCCCCAGGGTACTTCCATGGGGAGTACCTTCGCCCGAGTGTAGTCTGCCTGTACATGGCCACCTTTGAGAAAGAGGTGATCATGCACCCCAACAATCCATACAGGGAGAACCTCACACTATGGAGGCACTACATAGATGACATCCTCATACTATGGAAAGGGGATACCTTGACCTGTCACACCTTCTGCAATTGGATTAATGCACAGAACGCAATCCTCAAATTCACCAGCACTATCTCAAGCAGTGATATCCCTTTTCTTGCTTTGCGCATCTGGCTCACAGACTCAGGTCTCCGCACCAGCCTGTACAAAAAAGCAACTGACAGGAATAGCCTCATCCTCTATGAGAGCCATCATCCTAAATCACTCAGTGACAACCTGCCCTTTGGGCAGTTTCTCCATATTAGGAGAAATTGTTCCTCTTTGACGGAATACAGATCGGAGGCCCAGCACCTACAACACAACCTATGGGACAGGGGCTATCCAGCAACACAGATCAAGCGCTCCTATAAAAGGGCCATGAACAATCCCAGAGAGACACTGCTGCAGAGGAGGGTAAAGGAGGCCACTGACATGCTCACTTGCGTTACATCGTTCACATGCAACCTGACCCTAATTAAGAAAACAATAAACAGACACTGGGGTATAGTAAACTCAGGATACCTAGACATCCCCAAACCCATGTTGTAGGTGTGGCAGGGTATACTCAGACATGAGTCCCTTTCTCACTGCACCATCAGGATTCAAGCAAGCCGGGCCGAAGAAGGCTGAAATGCCAGAAACCGGCCCCCGGTAGCTTGTCTCCTTTCTGGTGAAGAATTGGCTTGGTAGTTTAGTCTGCCCTGTTCCCATGATGCACTGGGCCAGGGACAGACTGATTTGCATATAGCCAGGTTCTGAACTGGGATGGTGCAGTGAGATAAATAACGGTGATGGATCAAGCCCTGATCTTTGGACTCGGTAAGAGTGGTCTGATTAATTCAGACACTCTGTTCATCACCACCCCCTTTTCTGAATCGTTTTTGGCCACTTTAGGTGTGGCAGGGTATACTCAGACATGAGTCCCTTTCTCACTGCACCATCAGGATTCAAGCAAGCCGGGCCGAAAAAGGCTGAAATGCCAGAAACCGGTCCCCGGTAGCTTGTCTCCTTTCTGGTGAAGAATTGGCTTGGTAGTTTAGTCTCCCCTGTTCCCATGATGCACTGGGCCAGGGACAGACCGATTTGCATATAGCCAGGTTCTGAACTGGGATGGTGCAGTGAGATAAATAACGGTGATGGATCAAGCCCTGATCTTTGGACTGGGTAAGAGTGGTCTGCTTAATTCAGACACTCTGTTCATCACCACCCCCTTTTCTGATGCGTTTAAACGCACACCCACCCTCAAAGACACACTAGTACATACCAGACCCAGGACAAAGTTACCTGATGTTCAAAGAACTCTCTGGGACTTACTCCCTGTGGTCGGCCACTACCCGTGCGGGGGCTGTGCGGTCTGTAACCAGATTAGCACATGTAAAGAAGTACGATTCGCTGACACATTTACCTGGCACCTCAAGAGGCATACTAATTGCAAGACAGAACAATGCATCTACCTTCTGACTTGTCCTTGCGACAAAAAATATATTGGTATGACTATGAGACAGGTGAGACTGCGGATTACTGAGCACAAAAGCAATGTGAGATGCATGAAAACCACCACTAGACTGTACATGCATTGTAAGGAGCTCAAACACAAAGCGGACAAACTCAAGTGGTTGGTACTTGAAGCACACGTGAACATCAAGAAACATACCCTATTTAGGATTGAGCAGAGGTGGGTGCACCGCCTTGCCACTGATAGTACTGGCCTTAATGATAACATACCCTGAGCAGCTTTGGCCACTAATTAGTGTTTGGTGCGACCCTTCACTCAGTTCAGCCCCCTTTTCAAATCCTTTTTCATTGACTACCCAGGATGTCCCTGGCTTGTGCGCGTGACTGACCTTTCATACGGCATTGGTCCAGTTAAATCACTCTTATGACATGGGATTCCACGTCCCCGTTAACTACCTTCCCCCTAACGTAGGATTTAACCTAACTACCCCCATTTCGCATGGGGTTTATTTACTTAATTACTTTTTCCCTGATTTGGCTGTCATGGTCATACCCTGCAAACACAGCTGGGCACCAGGCACAGACCACCAGCATTTTTCTTCCCCTGCCCCTTACCCGTATACGTAATGGGTGCTCTGTTGAGATGCACATTATCTCCAAACCTGTTTAACCGGGCATAATCTACACCGAGTGCCACTTCGCGGCGTATAATTTTCACATCAGGGCATACACTCTGTAGCCCCGGACCTAAGTATACATTCTACGCCTCCGCTTTTCACCACATGACCGACGCAGCAGAGACGTACGTCGTCTCGCGGGAGTTGGTGCGGATTCCATTTTGACTTTGAATCAGTGTTTGCTCGGCCCTTCTATTGCACCGGCTCCCTGGGCACAGCACGTGGGTAGGTCTACTGCGCTCGTTCTACTTAGGACAGGTGAGTGTTTGCACGAGGCGGGATTAAGGCGGTAGCTGCCCTGACTGTTTGCAAGTCTGACTACCACTGCCGTGGAGTCGTTACCACCCACGGTACAGGGGAGAGGGTGGGCTTGTCTTGCACTGAGAACCCTTGGTATACCCGACCACTGTTTGCGGGGGAATTATGACTTGCACTGGCTCCGCAATTGTGTGCAGTGGAGCCAGACTTGGCGCGCGTCCTCTCATGTGGAGGGGCATTGACCTGAGTCGGCCCACGGTGCACTATCTTCTGGGTCAGAGTATAGCGAGCCTACCCCGGCCTGCTGTACCAGGCTACGCCCCGCGGTATCTATAGGCGACTGCTGATCCATCCACTGCCTACACCTTGGGCATGGGACCCACATACTTTCTTCCTTTTTTCCTTTCACCTGATCCGGTTGGATACTGCGATGTGCCCCTAGTGTCTATCCTTTCCCACTTTTACCAGTGGGACCCTTTGCCACACCTTGCTGGGGTCCCCCCTTGTTGAACCTGTTTCCCTTCCTCCAGGACAACCATCGTGAGGTGTCCGACGCCGGGGAGACGACAGGAGCAAGCGCTCCAGTTCTGAACCGTATTGTGTTAGTTAGTAGTTTATGACATAATTGCCCCGCTGTGTACTATATTTTTATGCCATCCCCCTACCTTAGGTGTCGACCGACCTGGGCGGGACTACGTACTTACACCCTTCTTTTGCAGTGGGTAGGCACACTTCCACCCACCACATTTAGTGTAGATAGTCTATAGGTCCTGATGAAATGCACTGTATCGTTTTGAACTCTCTTGCATGAAACATGTTGACCATGGATATAGAGTAGGGACTGGCTCCCCTGGACCCTCAAGCCAGAGAGCCTCCTCTCTGTTTGTTTTTAGTAAGGTGGGTTACCACTTTATTAAAGTTGCTCTGTGGACTACCCAACCTTTTTTTAAACCACTTGCGCACATCTACACGCACACATAAAATCCCACTTCCCACTTAAGGCCCTCACACACACGGCATCATTCGGCAGGAACAAAAGGTCTCCACTAAAGAGCCCCTTTATGGGTGCCAGTCGGGAATTGCACCACCGACCAGACGAGGAGCGAGCCCATATGATGAAGCATGACACCTAGCTTGCTGGGTGTGTGAGGACTCTAGTTCTAACAAGTCTCCCCCCCTCCTTTTTGCCTTCCACTCAATTTGGTTCATCTGTCTTGTTTTTTCTATTTTGGGGAACTGCGTACCATTTTTTGGTCTACAAGTTCAGTGACACAATGTTCTATATACTCCTCGCCCTGGAATGCTTCCCCAAATGAAATGGCTTAGATTGCACTCCTGTTTCCATTTACACTGAAGAGTCCATTACAAAGGCCAAATCAATAACAAGTGAATTTTGGAAGCGCTTTCTGTTTTCTAAACACAAGCACGTGCCCTGTGACAAGGCTAGGGTTTTTTAAGTTTAATGCGATACAGCCAGACATGTTGGAAATGAGTTTCCCATAACTTGCTTTTAAAAAAAATTGAATTTCAGTTTACGTTTTGAGAGCATGCTCAAGTCCAGGCAATTCAATAGCTTCTCAGCATCAAATTCAGATATCATTCCAGGCTAAGTCTGCTTTTCGGTCTACTATCAAGTACATTTGGTACTGTAATTAGTGGATAAAATGGGTATTTTTTATTTAATCAGCATTATAGAAAACCGTTTTACAGGCAATACAACTAAAAATAAATGTAATTACATTATCACCACTAACTTTCTTACATTTATGGCGTACTTGAAGCAAATCTGAATAGGAATGGGAAATCCTTGTTATTAAGGAGTCTTGTGGGAAGCACAACAGTGAAACTGTGAAAATGAAGGAATCCTCCTCAAACTCTTCCCCCAGCAACCAAAAGAAATCCTTACTCACCCCATCCATCTAATTTCGAAAAGCAGGGAGTCAAGAGTTCAATCGTAGGAGCAATAAGGGGCTTGGACACCAGTAACACTGTCAAAGTTCGTATGGTATTGTATGCGAATGTAGCAAAGCATTCCTGATCAAACAAGCATTGAAAATGCAATAGTTCTCGCCTTTCATTAAGTTAAAGCCATTTGATTTGCTATACCACACCATTAGCCAAGCAAATGGCTTTAAGTTACTCAAAGGCAAGACATATTGCATTTCCAATGGACTGTTTTTGAATATGAACTTAAAAACACTGAGGCCCTCACTTCACCATGACCACGTCACCAGTGAATTGAGGCAGTTGTCATGGTACCATATCTGTGGCACAGATTTTTATTAAGTATAATGCAGCATTATAGTTTTTAACCAAATGCAAAAGTTGTGTGTACAAGGGACACCAGAACTCGTGAATTTGAAGGTGTCTGGTGAGATAATGGAAAAAGAGTCTTAAAAAAAACATTGACTAGGATCACACAATTTGGTCATCCGGAAGCTGGGATGGATGCCAGGTTTATGGTTTCAACTTCTGCAACTAGATAGGTTTCGTTTTTGTGCTTGTGCTTCCTTTTACAGCAAAGATCCCTACTTTATTTGTATTTCTTTGTGCTCGAGGTTGGAGGTGAATGTAGGTGACAGTCAGAAGCCCAATGAGAGCTCGTACGTTGTGGGCTCCAAGGTCCATAAGGACCTCGAGCCGAGCCAGATCCAGTTATCCGGCCCGAGCATCCAGTGTCTCGCCCATCTCCACAAAGCATGCACTTGAAAGAAGAATCATTGGGGATTGTGGGCAGCAGATTCCTTCAGGAAGATTACCCTTTGATGTTCAGGGGGCAGGTTAATGTAGATTGACTCTGTAGGGGCACTCTGTTGGGGTCCTGGAGGCTTGGGGTGCACCAGGTGCAGGTAGCCCTGGAAGCCCACCCTGCTACTGCTTGAGTTGGGGTAGGGGCATTTTGAAACCGGCAGTCGGTATTAACACATCTACTTCAGGGCAGATATCGGGGTCTGCGCGTTGTATCCCTTTCTCAGCCCTTCTCCATCTCTCCTCTGTGCCACCAAGTGGCCACATATCAGGTTTGATGCCTTGAGCGAGGGTTTAATTGTAGCCAATGGCATTTTTCATGCTGTGATTTTTAAACTCTTCTTATAATGGCAAAATAGAAACTACAAGTCCCAGAATGCTAAGTAATGTCTATTAAATTGCACTTGGCAATGGCTGAGCTAGAGCCATCGGGCCAATAAGGATGATTGTGTTGGATAGAGTCATGTCTGTATGTGTTAAATACACTGCGGGGTCTAAGTTTGTGTGTGTACGGTGAGGAAGTGTTAGCTTTACTGAATACACAACATGCTAGGAGACTGATGGGGGCAGGCGGGAGCGAATGGTGTCTCTTTACCTATAATTAGTACATTGCTATGTGACTAGCTGTGTGCACAGGGTGGACCAGTCTTGGTTGCTTACAATGTACACTGTCGGGAAACCTGCTGGGCGGGGTGGGTCTGGCTGCCTCTAATAAACCCACATTGCCAAGGGGCTGGCAACATTTCTGTGTTTGCAGGGGCTGTAGAGGCAGGGACATGATGTGTAGGAGTTTGAGGCTGCCTTTAACCCTTTCCATGCTCATGACGAGCTGAGCTCGTCATGATGCACGGTTGAGCTGTGCTGATGACGAGCTGAGCTCGTCATGATTAGTAGGAATGACGAAAAGTCAGCATAGGAGGGGAAAACACCTAGCAGCCAAGGTGTTAAAAAACACACTTCGCGAGATTGGGTGTGCAGGGTCACTGGTGCACGTGGAAGACGAAACCCACCTTGCTTTCCCGCACAGCTTGTCCTTGGACAGCCTCCCTCCTGCAGAGCCTGTGCGGACTGCAAAGCAGGCGCCATTCAACGGACACTCAACAGGGGAGTGTCCTATGTGTTTTGGAGTGGCACGGGGGCTGGGGGATGCCAGGCGCAGTCCCTGGTATGACAGCACTGAGGGCAGGAGGTGTCTCCGGTACAGCGGTGCTCCGGCGCACACCGAGGCCACCCATAGGACACACACAGGCAGTCTTCTCCGGGAGCAAAGTCAGCTGACCCCCTGGAAAAAGCAGACATGTTTCAAAGGTGCTGTAGTAGCCATCAATATAGTAATGCAAGATCGGCCTCTTTTCACCTAATGGGGCACTGTGCCTCTAAGAGCTTTAATATAGTTATCTTGTATTCCAGATGTCCGGGTTAGGCAGAGATGTCTAGACCATAAATGGAAATATTCCTTTTCTCGTACAGTACACGGATGTTAATTGAATACCGCATAAGCCCTTACACTAAAGGGAACAATTTGAGGCACTGGGAGATTATGCGACTTCTCCAGGATCACGCAATCTGACAATGCGCGGACCCGGGGTCGAATGCCAATCTTTTAGTCCAGAAACCTGCAACAAAGTCACTAGCCCCCACCTTCTCCTTTCCTCATGCGCACAATAGAACAGAGTCGAGGCAGGCTCGGCCGAGAGGGTCGAGGAAGTTGATGGAGAAAAGAAATTGTTGCAAAAAAGAAAGGGGAGTGGGCCACACGCCGGCGAAGGAACCAACTGGACTGGGGAACACACGCCGAGCAGAGATGGGCTGTTAGAATGATTGGAATCAGACTGAGAAAGTACACGTGAAAACTAGATGAGGGGAGGGAGCGGTGACCGTGACATTGTGAGATGGCGAGGAGGAATGTACCAGGAGCGCATTGAACAGGGTATATCGTTTCCAATATGTTTTTAAACGGAAGCTTGTTGAGATCCTAAAGTGAGATAAGACCGAGCAAGCGGCAGCAGCTGGCAGGCTTTCAATTACATGGGCGAAAGTGCATGAGTGGGCGGGGCCTGGAAACATGCAAATCTTCCGGTTCTTCTCTTTACGCCCGTGAGGAGAGGGAGGACTCATCTGTTTCTGAAGCCAACCGACTGCAATACGTCGAATAAAGAACAAGCGGCCGTGAAAGTAACCGAGCAGTAGTGCCAGGAAAAACAGATTGCAAAAGTGAAAGCGATCGCTTTGTGTCAGCAGCATTTTAGTTGCTAGGACAACAAAATGGCGTAGGACTGTCCAAAGTCCCAGACACGCACATGCTGTTTGCAATGGACAAATGGTGAGAGCAGCTATCTTTGTCCATTGCAGACGCGTGCAAGAGAGCCCTCGCAGAATAGATTCCAAAAGGTGCTCTCCATGGCGAGAGCAGCGAATGTGCTGCTTTCGCCCGGCGAGACCTAAGAAGGGGTAAGGCAGGGAGGGGTGCTTATTAGTCCTTCTGCTTTTTAGCTTTTTTCTAAGTGACGTGGTAGTCTTAACACACACCCCTCACCACCCCCCCTCCTCCCCTCCTCAATGTCCCTATGACTGCAAGCCCCAAGGTACAGATTCTCCTCTATGGATGATGCAGTTTTATTGACCAGAACATAAAACAATTCACAAACTATTGGGAAGATTAGTAGACTATTGTGGCAGAAAGGACTAATCATCAATAGCAGACAAAAAAGACATAAGGTCATGCATCTGAGGGCGTCCCTCAGTTTAAAGAGGAAATTAACAGTTTGGAGAACAAATTGAGGGTGTAGTGTATTAGGATCATCTAGGCATTCGCTTTACTAAGAACCTTAGCTGAAAGAACCAGGGAGCTAAGGCCAGTACTTAAGTGCTACAAAACGTCAATGGCTGTGCTTAAATTTAGACAAAAAAGGTAGGCTGTCAGTGGAATAGTGTCATTCTTCTTATCTATACACAGAAAGCAGTAGCTGCTGCCATCTATGGTGCAGAGTTACGCTGAATTCGGCCCTTTCCTCTCCTCTACCCCTTGGGCTACTGATTTGACACTGTACTGTATAAAAGCTATTCAAGCAAATAATTGCCAGTTTATCTTTTCATTCCTTTTTGGGATTCACTGGTAAGCAAGCCTCATAGCGAGATTTCAATTTGGACAGCACCCCAATATCAAAATCCTAACTGTAGTGATGCATTGTAGTGATGCATTCTCGTGTATTGGAGAAGTGTGGCTCACCGGTTAGAGGCGGCAGAGCCAGAAGCAGAGGTCGGCCCGGGTACGGAACCAATGTCAGCGGGCTCGATAAATCTCGCCTCGGTGCCTCTCTAACCATGGGTCCCACGCTGCAACTCTGGGCAATAGCTTGCTTAATCTCCACAGCGGCCCCCTCGCTGCCGGGGATGCCTGGCTTCACCTTTGGGATGCCCAATAGGGACCATCTCACAGGGAAAGCCAGGACGGGTTCCCCTGCGGCACACAGCGCCAGAAACCCCGGGGTGAACGTGCGCTCTACAAATTCATACTAACATAACATCTGTGGCCAAAAACAAACTAATACTACAGAAATAGAGGACATTCATAAATGATTTAAGGGAAAATACTCTATGAAAACACTATGGGCAGCGATACGGAACATCTTTGTAACTATGAATCTCACCATTACAATTTGGTAAATGTATATAACATACAGCAAAAGATTCATTATTTGTAAGGAAACTTACCTGCGTTGGTACAAGTACAGGAGGGTATGCCAGCTTGTGATGCCTGTACATCCAAAATGAAAAAAGTACGATCACTGCAATTACCATGATAGGCACCAATGAGTAAAGAAGAGTGTTGAATAAAGGTGGTTTTGGTGCAACAGGATTTGATGTGGCTGTAGAAAAAATAGATATAAGTCAGGTCTTACTCTGCAAATATAAAAAAAACAACACTAGAGATAGTTACTAATTGATGGGTATATTGCTGTTGCACAAAAGCAAGAAACAGAGCTGGAGATGGTGGACCTTCACCATATTTATTTATTTATTTATTTTATTTATTTATTTTGAAAGTTTTATATAGCGCGAACAGGATCTTTGCAGATATCAGAGCGCTTTACACGGCTGGGAATGCCAGCAAGAAAGTGGGGTTACACATAAGTGGTACAGCAAACAATAGTACAAGTATAACAGTTAAATGTGTGCATAGATAGTCAGTGGCATCAATCATACAATGCCAGCAAGAAAGTGGGGTTACACATAAGTGGTACGGCAAACAATAGTGCAAGTATAACAGTTAAATGTGTGCACAGATAGTCAGTGGCATCAATCATACAGGTAAGATACATATTCATAGAGTTCGAACAGCGAATTAAAT
This sequence comes from Lissotriton vulgaris, assembly GCF_964263255.1. Lineage (NCBI taxonomy): Eukaryota > Metazoa > Chordata > Amphibia > Caudata > Salamandridae > Lissotriton > Lissotriton vulgaris. The sequence goes on from NC_141687.1 coordinate 1,433,168,035, forward strand.
GTGTGCGTAGATAGTTAGTAGCGACAATAATTCAGGTGAAATACATAATCGCGGTGTTACTCCAACACAAAATGGCTCAAGGTGAAATACATAGACATAGAGATCGAACAAAGTAATACAGGTCAGAGTAGGGTCTTTCCAGATCCAGGCTAATAGGTCAAGTGTATTTGGCCATAAAAATAGCTTTTACTTCTTTCTTAAAGAGTGTGAAGGAGGAGATGAGCCTGGTTTCAGGAGGGAGTGAGTTCCAGATCCTGGGTGCCATTCCTGAGAAAGAGCGTTTATAGGTTTTTACCTTCCGGAATCTTCGAGGTTTTAGTAGAAGATTGTCTGTGCCTCTAGTGTTTCTAGAGCCGCCAGAGATTGACAGCTTCTGAGTGAGGTAGCCGGGCGAGCTCAGATGTAGAGCCTTGTGTGTCATGCAGGCGATTTTCAAATGTATTCTGGCTTCAAAAGGCAGCCAGTCCAGCATTTTCAGATCAGGTGTGATGTGCGAGTGTTTTTTTGATCCAGTGATGAGTCTGGCTGCAGCGTTTAGAGAGGCTCTTAGGGGTGCAGTGCTGGTTAGCGGGAGACCGCAGAGGGCGGTGCTGCCGTATTCAATCCGTGGGATTACTAAAGCTTGTACTGCAGTTTGGAAGTCTTTGGCTGGTAGGAAGGGTTTAAGTTTCCTCAATGTATTGATTTGGAAGTTCGCTCCCTTAGTGGCTTTGCCGATATGCTGCTGCATGTTAAGGTTGGAGTCGAGGGTTATGCCTAAAGATTTCGCTTAGTCCACTATGATGGGTTGGACATTGAGTGCCGTTAACTGTTTGAGCCAGGTTTGCGTGATGGGGATCTTCGCAGGAGGTGCGATCAGCAGGAATTCTGTTTTCAGAGCATTGAGTTTGAGATGATTATCAGCAAGCCAGGATTGGGTGCTTCTAATCGTAGAGTTCAGTAGTAAAATGTTGTTGGGGGATTGTAATTTAAGATATAGTTGGGTGTCATCTGCGTACATGTGAAAAAGTACATTGGATGCTTGAAGCAAGGTGGTGAGAGGTTCCATAACTAGGTTGAACAGGGTTGGTGATAGGGAAGATCCTTGGGGGACGCCTAACGACACAGGTATTGGAGAGGACATCAAGTTGTTACTCTTTAATTTCTGCGACCTGTTGTGTAAAAAGGAGGTGAACCACTTGAGAACAGTCCCAGAAAGACCCATTCTTGTGCTCAGAAGATCGAGTAATTTCTCGTGTTTGACAGTGTCGAATGCCGAAGAGAGATCAAGCAGGATGAGGAGGCAGGTATCACCTTGATCTAGGATTTGAAGGGCGTCGTCAATTATGTGAGTCATAGCAGTTTCAGTGCTGTGTCCTGCCCGGAAGCCTGATTGATGCGGGTTGAGGAGATCAAACAGGTCGATGTGTTTAGTCAGTTGTAGTTGAACGCATTTTTCCAGTAATTTGGCGAGAGTGGGAATATTGGTAATGGGACGGTAGTTGTTTAGGTCGGACGGGTCGGCAGTAGGTTTCTTTAGCAAAGGTGTGACTTGTCCAACTTTGAGGGAGTCAGGGATGGTTCCTTCTTGGAGCGAGCTGTTGATGATTTTAGTCCATAGAGGAAGGAGCAGTGGGATGAAATCTTGGACAGCGTTAGCAGGGAGGGGATCCGTGAGGTGATTGGAAGGTTTCAAGGTGTTGAGCAATGTGCCTATTTCTTCTTCGGAGTAGGTTTCAAAGGTTGACCATGTTGCATTGTTTTTAGGTTCGGTGGGTGTTATGCAGTTGAGTGTGTTGAGGAGTCTTGCGTCATCGCGGAGATCATTCTTTATGTTGTCAGTTTTTTGGGTAAAGAAAGTGGCGAATTCTTCACAGGAGGGTGCTTCGTGCAAGGTACTGAGAGGTTGGGGTTGTTCCTTGGCTTGTGTTCTGATTAACTCAGAGTTTTCTAGGGCGATTTTTTGCTTGGTCGAGCTGGAGGCTGAAGAAGTTTGCTTTTGATCGCTTTATTTTCCTGAAGTAGGCGTTTCTCTTTGGTTTTCAGGTGTAGTGCAGAGGGAGCTGTCCTCCAGGTGCGCTCTGCCAATCTCATGGCTCGTCTATCTTCATTGAGTCTCCCGTCGTACCATGGGTTGGAGATTTTAGCGGAGACTCTTTTTAGCTGCATGGGAGCAGCCTCATTAATTATTGAGGTCACGGCGCTAAGATAGTGGTCAGTCAGGGATTGGACATCTGTAACGCCAGTAGGGGGGAGTAGGAGGTTGCGACTGTTCGGGGGTAAGGATGATGGGTTGGGTTTTTTCAGGTCTCTTTTCCAGACTTTAGTTCTGGTGGGTTGAACCGAGTTGAGTTTGACTTTTTCATTGATGTGAAATGTAACAATATGATGGTCTGACCAGTCACAGGGTTGAATAGTCTCTTTGGCGATGATAAGGTCGAGGATAGAGCCTTTCTCGTGGGTCGGGCTGTTACACAATTGTGTGAGGTCCAGTGCGCTGAGGAAGCTTTTAAGACTATTTACCACTGCATCGTTAAGATCGTTCCAATGGAGGTTGAAGTCACCCAGGTATATTTGGGTGAGCTGTCGTCCTGCGTTGGTTGAAATCAGGTCCATCATTTGTTGGGCGAAGATGAGGTGGTCTCTGGGAGGGTGGTAAATGCCACGGAGAGCATATTGGTTTTCCATCACTGATGATATCGAGGCAGATGAATTCGTAGGAAGTTGGGGAGGTTAGGGGTGGCACGGAAACGGTCAGAACAGAAAGGCTGTTCCTGTATATGCATGCGATTCCGCCACCTATCTTGCCAGACCTGTCAAGCCTAATGATGTGGTAGTTAGGGGGAACCAGAATGTCCATTATAGGTGTAGAGGATTCGGTTAACCATGTTTCAGTCAGGATGATACGGTCAAGGTCCAGTCTTAGGATGAGATCAGCGATGTCGGAGGAGTGTTTAGAAGCCGATCTGCAGTTTAGGAGAGTGCATTTGAGACGGGGTGTGTCTGGAGAGGATGAGGGTACTAGAGAGAGGGGGACTTTTCTAAGGTTATTTGGGACGGATGTTCTGTTGTTGAGAGTGGAGGATCTACGGGGATTTGAGTGTATTGTGGGGATGGGGAAGTGCGAGGCAGTTGTGAGGTTTAGGGGAGCCTGGTCGTAGGAGCGGAGGAGGGAGAGGGTGTCGAGGTCCGAGAGAGGGTTGCATGTACGACGGGGGCGGTTGTTGCGATTGTGGGCGGGGATCGCGGTCCAGTGAGTGCGGCTGTTATGCTTGTTGCGAATGTGGGCCTGGATCGCGGTCCGATGTGAGGGACGTAGCTTAGGAGCGTCGTCGGGACGAGAGGGTAGCAGGTCGAGAGGGGGGGCGGTGGTGCGTGAGGCGAATCTAGGGGGTGAGGTGAGCAACTCTTTGATGGTGTGCATGTCTTCCTTGATGGTGTGAATTTCTTCTTTGAGTTGTAGGAGGAAGGACATAATCTCGTCTAGCATGGGATGAGTATTAGTGCTGAGGGTGGAAGTCATAGATGGGTGGATGACCAGGGACTTAGCGTGCGGGTGAGGGGGAGAGTTAGTGTTCATGCAGGGCTCCGTGTTGTCGTCGTGCGGGTTGGTGTTAGGGAGAGAGGGTACGGGGGCAATGGGAGTGGATGGAGTATGGAGGAGGTTGGAGGCGTGGAGGCGGGGGTTCATGGCAGGCGGAGAGAGCGGGGTGGAAGTGGAGTGTATGATGGTGGTGAGAGGGGAGCCTGAAGGGAAGTGAGGGCTGAGAGTGGGGGGGGAGTTGAGGTTGGAGATGGCCCTGTCGTGGGGCGGGGGAGTTAAGATGGTAGATGTGGTGAGCTCTGCATGATTAGTTAGCGTGTGGAAGTGGGGGCTGAGAGAGGGGGGGGGACAGGGTGTGGGATTTGTCGCTATGTGTGTCGATCAGGTGCTGAACTAGGTTAGAGGGGTTGTGGGCGGGGTCTATGGTGTCAGAGGGGAGAGGATGGGTGGGAGAATTATGAGAGGGGGTCACCGGGGTGGGAGTGTGGGGTCGTCTAGAGTGTGATGGGAGGTTATTTATGTCTGTGACTGTGGAGTGTGGGGTGGTTGTAGCAGGTGGGTGAGTGACTGGTGTGTTGGGGGAGGAAGTGAGGTGCATGTCGTTCTGGTGCTGAGCTAAGTAACAAGAGTTGTCGGTGGGGACTGTGAGGTCTGGGGTGATAATACTGGCGGGGATGTGAGTGGAGGTCCGATGGTTGGAGAGGTTCTCTTTGAAAGTGGGGAACAGGTTGTCTAGTAGTTCCAGGTTCCTGTCTGTGGATTGAATTAGGACAATCCCGTTATTGTAGATAGTGATAGTGGTTCTGCCTAGGAAGAGTTGAGAAGGTGTGATGGAGAGAGTTAAGCAGTGAGCGGATTTCCTGGTGGTGGAGACAGTGAGAAGGGTGCGGAACGTTTCTCTCCATTGGGCTCTGCGTGAGGTGTGGTAGATGATATCGATGTTAAGGGATCCATTGACTGGTGAGAAGTAGGTGTCGACAAAGGGGATTTGAGGGTGAGACCTCAGGAAGTTGTGTTTAAAGCATATGCATAATCCAGGCAGGTGTTTAGCATCATTGATACGCAGGCAGGTTCACTGGCCAGCCACACAGTGTCAGATCAATAAACATCTACACGGACAAGAAAGAATCTAGGTGTACTGTGCACAATGAAGTTTAGGGGATGGGGAAGGGGGTGTGTGGGGGGAGGGGTGGGGGGTAATTTGGCCTACTGCCTTTTATGTATTCATTCCATTTGCCCTGGCCTTCTCCAAGGACTCTCTGCTCCCGACACCACATGGTTAATATCCTTAAATGAGGAACCCACAGAAATAACGAATGGAGCAGGCATGGTATAATCTTGCGGTCTGTTTTAGAACATCACTTTACACCAACTCAGCCAGACGAAGGCAACAATCATAGTCACATTTTAACTTGATCTCAGGATTTAGAAGAAAAAAATATATAGCTGAAGACATTTTGAAAAAAATAGGCCATGGTCCACAACTTCCATCCTATTGTCCCCCCAAAAAAGTAGCAGGCACCGTTTTGTTCCCGTTACAAGCATTCATAATTTAAACAAGCTTTCCTGGATTTTTGATGGGATGCTGGACCTGATGTTACCAGTTTTAGAAAATACAAACTCTGAAATAGCGGATTCTAATTTCTTAGCAAAATTCAAATTTTTGTGGTTTTAGAAAATTTGATTTCTTCTTTATTCGGTCTAAATACCCATTGTGTACCATGTCACAGTGGGCTTTGTACAGGGCAATGCAAAACTGTTCTAAATCACAAAAAATTCTTTAGTCTAATACGGGACAACAGATTATGTTTATGCATCAGACGAAGCCCACAATTCCCAGTCTGGACTAACACAGGAAAAATGGCTTCGGGACAGACCTGTTAGTTTGGATTTTTGCAAACTACTACTGCCCATTTTCTAAAATGTCAACACTACCTTGAGACCCTTTTCGCCTCATGTCGGCACTGGGCAAGGCTGTGTGCTCCATTTTACATTAGACAAAGAACACCTAGAGTAAAATACCAGGATTTTACTATATTAAGAGTAAACCCTTTATGATCACAAAGAACAAACTAGCATTGTTTGCAAATACTGCCTTTAAATGTATTAGTGTCCTCTATGATCACTGCCAGCACTCATGTGGAGTATTATCTTTTTAGGAGCACTCGTAGCTTGAAAAACTTGAGAAAATCCAATAATAATTTTTCCATTCTTAGCTTTGCTCCGGAATGGTTCTGGGGAAAACATTTCTTGACTGGTACCTACGTGAAATATTTGGGAAAACAAAGTCCTCAATAAACGGCCAACTGATATAGAGGGTGCCAGCTCTCTTTATTAATTGTAGGAGAGTTTGGACGTGCGGGAGGGGCTTAGCAATTTAAATGCTGTCAAGATTAACATTATTTGTTATGAGTTCTATGCATCCTAAGCCATTACAGCAACAGTACCCTGCAAAAAAATCTAAATAGGTTTGGAAAATGATGGCACACGGGATTATCCGAGATTTAATGTATCTCCTTCAGCAGGGGGAAAGGATGGTATGTTCAAACATTCCACTTAATTTTTTTTTATAGATAAAAGTGCACTGGTGGCACATGGCTCAAGTGATGATAGGAAGGACAAAGTTGGATAGCTAAATCAGCTATCACCATTTCTGTATACGTTAGGTTAGGCCCCAAAGTGGTGTTGGATACATGGGGTGAATTATCCACAGTCGGGAAGCCATCATCTTTCCTTTCAACACACAGATATTAAACCAAACTTTCTAATGGTGTTAAAAAGAAAAAAGGTTTTTACTGTTTAATTGTATGAAAACTAAGAATTTGGATGATAAACTGGATCAACAAATCATCCAAATTTCAACAGCTATAGGAACATACATTCCATTCAACCATACCTTGATAAAACATGGTCAATGTATTAGATGCATAGGCCCCAAACTTTATTTTTAAAAAAACTAACAGCCTCCATCACTGTGTATGAAGTTCTTGGTTCCCAGGGTGGTGGGGTTAATTTTCTGATATTCCTAGTGTCATTGTCCTCCCTTCCATTTTGACAGAAACCCTCCCTACTCCCCTTAAGGCTTCAAGTATAGAATTAGAGAACTATACACTGGTGACAAAACCGTAAGTGGGAGAGACCCCAGAATATTGCAGCCACTCAGATGTGTGTTGGCTTGAACCCTCCCCATTTCGCACCTTAGGGTGCAACTACAGGACAGGCAACCTCTTGTATTATACCAGCCAAAAGCGGATTCTTAATTCTTCTCTGAGAAAAAACAGCTCTCCACCCAATCTGCACAGTGTATTGCCTCTATATCCTTTCTCTTTTTCAACCCTGGAAGACATTAATCATGTATGGCGTTATTTTGCTATACATTTGGGAAATCAGTGTGATTCGCAGCACGATGATAAAGAGTCTATATCCCGGATGGATAGCTTCAAAACTCATCGCCCTCAAGAGGTATACAACACAAGCTTAAATCGCATTTACTTGGCAGCTTTCCTGGCCATTCAAATTCTTGTAACTGTTAAAGGTCAGTCGACCCACACATACCACTATTCGGTCCCATACACTACAGCTCTTTAGGTTCGCTACATTGTGTAAAAATCATTGCACCAAGCCAAGAGGGAGCAGGGGACATCGGTGGGCAGTGTCTATAATAAATGACAGCTCACATGTCAGTCAGAGAAAATGCTTTCTATTCTTGGATCACTGATGTGAGGTGTCTGCAAATATTGACCACACCTGCAATCAGTGATGGGTGCATATATTCATTCGTTCAAGACCAAAAAATGTAAGGCTGAGTAATACCATCTAATAGGAGATAGGGCTAGCCCTTAGTCAGATTCCCCTCTACAGTGATATTCAAGGTACATCTGCATTCTACAGTAAGATTTGAAAGACTGCCTCTGCATTCTTAAAGCAGCCGTAGTTTATCGTTTTTGAGAATAATAAATCCTGGTAGAGTTATTATTCTGAACAATACTGCTCTGCTGAACAGGGAAGCTCCTCCAAATGCTGGGTGTCCGATTTGAAGTGTTCATGGTCAATATTCAAATGATGCTTTATAGAGTGCATTTTATTGGCCATGACATATATTCACATATATCTAAAACCTCAAGGCTTCTACTTAGTGTGCACTTAATTTTACTTCCCTCAAATCAAAGACTGTTGAGGGATAAGTAACCCGAATCTAGAAAGCTTTTCAAGTTTGTTTGCATCAAAAGACTGCTAAATGCTTCTGCTTGAACAGACAGGTCTTGAGTTGCTTCCTGAAGGAGATATGGTCCTGGGTCAGACGTAGGTGTGTGGGGAGGGAGTTCCACGTCTTGGCAGCCAGGTAGGAGAAGAAAACAAGTTACTTACCTGTAACTTTGGTTCCCCAGTATTGGTATCTTTCATAGATTCCCATGCTTTGTATCATTCCCCGTCGTCGGAATGGGAGCCTCGGTAAATAGAAAATACCATAGTAGTAAGCACAAAGTGAAAAAATAGGCCTAGGCCTCATCTCATTTTGTAGCTTATCCACCTCTTTTTGTAAAAGAGACCAAAATTCTGCAGTAGCCAATCAGAGCAGCCTCACCCCATAGAACCTTCCTGAGAGAAGCTCAGAGCCTCAGATTTTCGTAGCCGTTGTGAACAGCTATCCACCAAGACCAGAAGACTGAGCTTTCCCAGGGGAGGTGGGTGGGCGCATGGGAATCTATGAAAGTTACCAATACTGGGGAACCAAAGTTACAGGTAAGTAACTTGTTTTCTTGCCCCAGTATTGGAACTTTCATAGATTCCCATGCTTTGTATCAGAGTAACCAGCAGTAAACAGAAAAGCATATTTTGCCATATATGAACCTGAAACTGTTACACATGACTGATAAGAACAGCAGAACACATAGGATCATAAAATATGACAATAATGCAGTTATACAAAATATGCAATAGGGAGGCGGGATAGAAAGGAAAGCTCACCGACTTATTGGAAAAGATTCCTCAGAACTGCTTGGCCCACTGCTGCATCCTCCTTCACAGAAGAATCCAAACAGTAGTGGCGGGTGAAGGTGTGGACACTGCTCCACGTTGCCGCCCTGCAAATGTCCTTGATAGGGACTCCTGCGAATAAAGCCGCAGATGAAGCCATTGATCTGGTAGAATGAGCACGAACTGCTCGCTGCAGAGGTTTCCCAGCCGCATGGTGACAAAATTGTATAGCACTGGAAATCCAACGGGAAATACAAGCTTTAGAAACTGGACAACCTTTGCGTGGAGCACTGAAGGAAACAAAGAGCTGAGAAGATTTTCTGAAATGCTTTGTTCGCTCCAGGTAGAATTTCAGGCATCTGTGAATGTCCAGAGAGTGCAAGGTTCTTTCCGCGGGAGTAGAAGGCTTTGGAAAGAATGGTTTCAAGACCACCGGCTCATTTAGGTGGAATTCCGAAGGTACCTTCGGGATAAACTTAGGATTCGTCCGTAGAATCAGCACATTATTCTTAAACTGGAGAAATGGTTCCTCAATCGTGAAAGCTTGGAGCTCACTTACTCTGCGAGCCGAAGTCAGGGCCAAGAGAAGAGCCAGTTTCCAGGAAAGAAACTTAAGGTCAGACTTATGAACAGGTTCAAAAGGGGCTTTCATGAGAGATGACAAAACTAGGTTCAAATGCCAGGCCGGAGGTGGCGGCCGGACCGGAGGAAAAACCCTGAATAAACCCTTCAGGAACTGTTTGACAATTCTCGCTGACCATAGGGAAGGACCTGAAGATGAACGTCTGAATCTAGAGATGGCTGCCAGATGGACTTTTACAGAAGATGGAGCCAATCCAGATTTTGCCAGTGAAAGTATGTAAGGCAAGAGTTTATGCGGAGAAGAAGTATATGGGTGTAAACCTTCCTTCTGGCACCAAACACAGAATCTCTTCCATTTAGCACGATAGGTCTTGTTGGTACTAGGGGCTCGAGCCTGAGCCAGAATGTCTCTACATTCACTTGAGAGATCTAAACCCTGGAACTCTCTGAACTCAGGAGCCACGCTGTCAATCGCAGTGACTTCAAGTCCGGATGTAGAACCTGACCGTGAGACATTGTTAGCAAAGTTGGAACAGGATGCAGGAGAACTGGCTGGTCCTGGGAGAGGAGAAGAAGTTCCGAGTACCAAACTTGTCTGGGCCATGCTGGAGCGATCAGAATCATCCTGCACGGTTCCACCTTGAGTTTGCTGATCAACCTCGGAATCAGTGGAATGGGAGGAAAGGCGTAAACAAAGGCGCCTGACCAGGCAATCAAAAGCGCATTCCCCAAGGATTCCCGATGGTGAACCCTGCTTGTGAAGGACAGGCATTTGGCGTTCCGGGGAGTCGCAAACAGGTCGATGGATGGTGTCCCCCATCGTGCAAAGAGTTCCTCCAGAACGGTCTGATCCAGTTCCCACTCGTGAGAGACTGTTCTCTGACGACTCAAAGCGTCCGCCCTGACATTGAGTGTCCCCGCTAGATGTTCCGCTGAGAGGGAGACATTGTTCTGGATTAACCAATTCCACAGTGTCTGGGCTTCCTTGGAGAGGGTGGAGGATCTTGTTCCACCCTGTTTGTTTACGTAGTGCATGGCTGTGGTGTTGTCCGTACGAACCAGCACTGCACGGTTGTGAATCCTCGGAAGAAAGGCTTGTAGAGCCAAACGGATAGCGAGAAGTTCCAGGAGGTTGATATGGAACTTGCTTTGAACTGGGCTCCAATGCCCGCTGACCTTTAGCTCCTGGAGGACCGCTCCCCATCCTTCCATGGAAGCATCTGTTGTTACAATAAGGGGAGATGGTGGAAGTCGGAACGATAAACCCTTGGCCAGATTGTCTTTCAGCAGCCACCAGCTGCCTGCTTTTCTCATTTCCTTGGTAACGACAATCTTGTCGTCGAAGGATCCTGTGACTTGCCGCCACTGTCTGTCCAATTGCTCTTGTAGTGGACGCATCCTGAGCCTGCAGTGCGGAACCAAAGGTATGCAACATGAAATCGATCCGAGAAGCGATTTGTACCTGCGAACTGTCAGTGTCTTTCGAGATTGGAGAAGACGAGCTGAACACATTAGTTTGGTCTGGCGTTCCTCCGATGGAAGGGCTAAGCAACTGTCTGTGTTCAGGATGGCTCCTAGGAACCTTGCTGACTTGGATGGGCATAGAACCGATTTCTCCCTGTTGAGTCGAAGACCTAGTCGCTCGAACAGATCTTTGCATGTCCGGACTGCATTGGACGCTTCTAGAACAGATGGAGCCTTTAGCAGCCAATCGTCCAGGTATGGAAACACTTGAATAGCTTGCTTCCTGAGAAAAGCTGCCACCGGAGCTAGAATCTTTGTGAAGATCCGCGGGGCGGACCGGAGACCAAATGGCAGTACTTTGAATTGAAAGTGGCTCTTGCCCACTGTAAATCGAAGATATTGCCTGTGAGCTGGATGAATTGGAACGTGGAAGTAGGCGTCCTCCAAATCTAGGGTCGCCATATAATCCCCTGGATTGAGTAGACGAAGGATGTCCTGAAGAGTGACCATCCTGAAGGACAACTTCACGAGATAAGTGTTGAGCCGCCGTAGATCTAAAATTGGACGCCACTTGTCCTTTGTCTTCCGAACCAGGAAGAACCTGGAATAGAACCCTTTCCCCTTCTGCGAAAGGGGTACAGGCTCTACGGCCCCCTTGGTGAAAAGTTGGTGGGCTTCGAGATGAAGGAGCCTGAGATGTTTAGGAGGGTAGGCATCCGGCGCTCTTGTTGGAGGAAGGTTTTGAAACTCCAATGTGTGTCCTTCTCTGACAATCTGTAGGACCCACTGATCCGATGTAATGATCATCCAGTTGTTTAGGCAATGGGCAATCCTGCCCCCCACTGATGTGAATGAGGGAACAGGAACAGTGGAAAGAGCCACCTGGCCGCTATTGTTTCCTGGAGTTGTCACTCCTTTGCTGCCCCTGACGTCCTTTAGGCTGCTGGCGAGAGAAAGAACCCCTTTGAGAGTATTGAGGCTTATACGTCTGGCTAGACTGTGATCCAGAAGAGTAGCGATTTTGATTTCCTCCACGATAAGAAGAAAAACCTCTACCTCTAGCCCCCCTGAAAGGCACTTTACGATACTGCAATGTACCTAAGGATTTAGCTGTGTCCGTGTCCTTTTTGATGCCTTGCAGGGCCTCATCGACGTGCTTGCCAAACAGCATCTCACCGTCGTATGGTAGATCCAAGATCTTATTTTGCACCTCCTGCCTGAACCATGTGGCCTTCAACCACCCTTGGCGTCGCAGAACCGCCGAGCCGGCAAGTGCTCGGAATGCTGTGGTAGCTATATCCATTGCCACATCAATGACCTCCGAGGAAGCTCGTTCCCCTTCGAGCAAAATCTTCTTCACCTCCTCTTTAGAAGAATCCTGTAGCTCTTCTACAAATGGAGCAAGGTCGCACCACATTTGCCGATCATAGCGTCCCAGAATCGCTAAAGCATTGGCTGCTCTAACCAGAAGACTGGCCATAGCTGAAAATCTTTTGCCTACATTGTCTAGGCGCCTGCCCTCCTTATCGGGCGGTGTAGTCAGTGGCGTAGAAGGATTCTTAGATTTGCTCTGGGCGGCCTGAGAAATGACTGAGCCCGGTTTCGGTTGGCCAAGCAAACATGCTGGACTGCCATCAGGTGCCTTGTACTTCTTTTCCAGCCTTGGTAGCACCGGGAGGACTGTGGCTGGATTATGCATAGCCTTCAAGCCCTCAGACCAGACATGCTCAATGATCGGTATGGATCTCACTGATTTTCTGAATGGTTCTTTAAAGTCATACAAGAAGCAATCCGATTGAACTGTGGTCACTGGGAGACCAAATCTTTTGGATGCCCTGTCCATAAGGTTATGAAACCCTCCAACGTCCGCTGGAGGTGAAGTATTGTTATCCGGATCTGTGTTGTCCGGATCTATAGGATCAGTAGTATTCCACGGCGCCTGTTGATCTTGATCAGGATCCGCTTGTTGGTCTGCATCTGAAGAAGCAGCGTCATCATCAGTATCCCGCACCTGCACCACCTCTTACGGGCGCACTTCCGGTGCAGTGGCACGCTCCCTTGGAGGTAGAGAATGGTCTGCCCCAGGTCGTAAAGTCTGAGGCGGAGGTGTTGGGGGGGCGCACTTGTTGGGTTTCTGGAGGAGCAGGAAAACGTTGTCGGTAGTCCTGTAACATAAGTTGCAAATCCGCAACTAAAGTGGACGGTATTGCCACCATCCCCTCAGGTGCCTGACGCATAGGCTGCTGTGAAGGCATGTGCCTGGTAGTAGTGCGCTCCTCCGCATAATAATGTTCTGGAACATAGTGCTGTCGTTCCATCTGCTCTTCCTCAGAGCTAACATCTTGAACCTTAACCTGGAGGTCAGATGGGCTATAGGCTTGCCCAAACTCACTAAAAGTCTCTTCATCAGAGTCGTCCTCCAACAGTAGGCTAGGTGGTAATTTCTGAACCTGGCGAGGAAACGTCATCTCTGGCGTTATCTGCCTTCTTTTATGCGAAAAAACATGTTTTTCAGGAAATTCCGTCGTCGACGGCACACTCTTAAGGGTCTGCGTCGACGATGGTGCAGACGTAGACACTGTCCTCGTCATCGGGGGCTGCGTCGTCGACGAGGTGAAACTCATCGTCGACGATGGTGGTATCGTCGACGGGATCGTCGACGAGCTCGTAGTCAGCAGCATGGTGACCGGCGTCGTCGACATAGTCGTCGTCGAAGTCGTCCTCGACACCGCCGTCGACGCCAGCTTTGTAGTCATCGTCGTCGACGTGGAAATGGTCACTCTCGTCGACGACGAACAGGAATCTGGAGCCTTGAAAACAGTCGACGGTGTAGGCGTCGTCGACGAGCCCGTCGACGAGGCAACCTTGCCAGAATTGTCCTTTTTACCACTCGTCGACGACGTACCTGACAGTCTGATCGTCGACGACCTCTGCCTCTTGTCTGAAGCGACCTCCTGAACAGGAGTTGAAGGCTTCTTGACCCATCGATCCTTCTCAGAGGGAGGTGAAGAGATTGTTGAAGACTTTCTCACCTTCTTTGAGGACTGTTGTTCCTCAGGCTTACCCTGCCTCTCCTTTTCACCGTGGTGAGGAGATTTTTGGGCAGCAGGCCTGTCAGACCTATCAGAGGTCCCTGGTAAGGCCTTGTGACGGGACTCGTCTGAAGCAGAAGGGGGGGACCTACCCCTCTTCAGAGATTTCCTGGACGACACCATCGACGAGGAGCCCTCACTGTCTGAAGAGAGAATATCCTTCCGGTCCTTCATCTTTTGAAGCCATGTGAGGAGACGTCCTTCCCTGTCCCTCAGGGTCTTAGCTGAGAAGGACCTGCAAATCGGACAGCCTGTTGGTTTATGGTCCGGATACAGGCAGTAAATACAATCCTCCTGTTTGTCCTCGACAAACAACCTCTTTTTGGAGCAGGTGGCACAGGCTCTAAAAAGGGCTTTCTTCTCAGACATGATGAAAAAATATCCAAGTAGTTGAAGAAATAACAAGAAAACTGAAGAAAACTGAGCAGAGCTCAATGGAGACTCCCTTGCACAACGTGCGGTAGAAAATCTAAGGCTCTGAGCTTCTCTCAGGAAGGTTCTATGGGGTGAGGCTGCTCTGATTGGCTACTGCAGAATTTTGGTCTCTTTTACAAAAAGAGGTGGATAAGCTACAAAATGAGATGAGGCCTAGGCCTATTTTTTCACTTTGTGCTTACTACTATGGTATTTTCTATTTACCGAGGCTCCCATTCCGACGACGGGGAATGATACAAAGCATGGGAATCTATGAAAGTTCCAATACTGGGGCAAGGATCTTCCTCCGGTGGTGGTTCTGCGGATCCGTGGGACGGGGACGAGGGCGAGGCTGGCGGAGAGGAACTGGGGTGTAGGCGAGTAGAACTTGAGGCGGTTGTTGAGGTATTCGGGCCCATGTCGTAGAGAGCTTTGTGTGCGTGGGTACGGAGCCTGAACGTGATCCTCTTGTTTACGGGGAGCCAGTGCAGGTCTCTTAGGTGGGAAGAGATGTGGCTGTGCCAGGGGATGTCCAGGATGAGTTGTGCCGATGCGTTCTGTATGCGCTGAAGTCTTTTCTGTAGTTTGACTGTGGTTCCAGCGTAGAGGGCGTTCCCGTAGTCCAGTCGGCTGGTAACCAGGGCCTGGGTGACAGCCTTCCTGGTTCTGGTGGTGATCCAGCGGAAGATCTTACGGAGCATGCGAAGGGTGTTGAAGCAGGAAGAAGTAACTGCGTTTACTTGCTTGGTCATCGTGAGGGAGGAGTCAAGGATGACTCCCAGGTTTGCGTGGTCTGTGGGCTTGGGGGCGGTGCCCAGAGCCGGGGGCCACCAGGAGTCGTCCCAGGCGGAAGGAGATGGTCCGAGGATGAGGACCTCCGTCTTGCCTGAATTCAGTTTCAGACGGCTGAGCTTCATCCATTCCGTGACGTCCTTCATTCCTTCCTGGAATCTTGCTTTGGCGGTGGCGGGGTCGTTGGTGAGGGAGAGGATCAGCTGGGTGTCGTCTGCGTAGGAGATGATGTTGAGGCCGTGTTTGCCTGCGATGGCCGCGAGGGGGCTCATGTAGACATTGAAGAGGGTAGGCTGAGCGAGGAGCCTTGGGGTGCGCCGCAGATCTTGGTGGCCGCGGCGCGGAAGGGCGGGAGACGGACTCTTTGAGTTCTGTCGTAGAGGAAGGAGGTGATCCAGTCCAGGGCCTCTTCTTGGATCCCAAAAAAAAACCTAGCAAAATACAAGTGATGCCAATGGTATCAATTTAGACATACTTATTTATGGAGAAAGATACCATCAATTATTTATCTCCACCATACACATTTGTAAATGACTAAATCAACTGTTCTATTTTTATGTTCATCTTACGGCTAATTATCTGAAAGAAACACAAAACACATCAGTGATATCTAGTACTCTTTTAGTAGTCTTTTCAAAAGTTATTTTGTAGTATTATAATCATACACATCAATAAATCACATGATGTTTATTCTCTTGAATCGAGCAATTTTTAACAAGACATACAGGTAGAAAAAATAAATAACAAATAAAGTTATACAAACGTTGACCCTTAATCCATGGGTTATGTCTGAAGCCCAATAGTTTGCAAATAAGGAAAAAACGGTAATGTCTCTTATAATCTTAATTCCTTCTTCGAACACCACAATTGTATCTGGGAGTAGATGAAGCACAACTCAATGTTTTTATGGCTTCTCAAGTCAGTCCAACTCCTAGGGAATATATCCCATATTGTTTCCAAATCAAACAAAGTGTGTCGAAATCAATAATAAACTGTCGACGCGTTTCGGCCTGTCAGGCAGTTTCAGGCCTCATCAGGACAATGGGCAAACAAAACAAGCAGTACTTTACCGCATTCAAACCCGGTATACAATCCCAGCCTATTTTCCAAATTAGTCTTCGCTATTGTGTATCACACCAAGCATATCATTTGGCAATTCTCCATATCTGCGAAAAACCTGGTGTCCACGTTACGTGGCTTAATCGCGTTTTCGGATCCGAACGATGATAATAATCCAAAACACGTCCAAAGACCATAAGCGTCTCCAAATCACGCCAGATATTCTCTATACCTTGGATCGTCTCCCAAGGAAAGACGTACAGCTAGGGCTTGGATCCCGACATGGTGGAGGCGGGTCGTTAGGGTGCGGTGGCAGACTGTATCGAATGCGGCTGATAGGTCGAGGAGGATGAGGGCAGCAGTTTCCCCGTTGTCAAGCATGGTCCTGATGTCATCGGTTGCTGCGATGAGCGCGGTTTTGGTGCTGTGGATCGCTCGAAAACCGGACTGCGACGAGTCGAGGGAGCCATTCATTTCGAGGAAAGTGGTCAGCTGTATGTTGACTGTCTTCTCGATGACTTTTGCAGGAAAGGGGAGGAGCGAGAATGGGGCAGAAGTTCTTCAGGTCCGTGGGGTCGGCGGTGGGTTTCTTCCGGAGGGCGCTGATCTCTGCGTGCTTCCAGCTCTCCGGAAAGGTGGCGGACGCGAAGGAGTTAATGATGTTCCGGAGATTGGGTGCGATGATGGAGTCGGCCTTGTTGAAGATGTGGTGTGGGCAGGGGTCAGCTGGGGAGCCAGAGTGGATGGTGTTCATCACGTGGGTGGTGTCTTCGGTGTTGACGGGGGTCCAGGCGCGGAGGATGGTGGAGGGGGGGGGGGGGCGTTGGTTCGGTGGTTGAGTGCGTGGTCTGGGCGCCGAAGCTGTCGTGTATATCGGCGATCTTGCGGTGGAAGAACGTGGCGAGTGAGTCGCAGATGTCTTGCCTTGGCGTGATGTCATTGCTGGCGCTGTGGTTGGAGAGCTCTTTGACGATGCTGAAGAGTTCCTTGCTGTTGTGGGTGTTATTGTCCAGTCATTCTCTGAATGATGTTCTTTTGGTGGTGCGGATCAGCTGGTTGTGTTTGCAGGTGGCGTTCTTGAGGGCGGTCATGTTTCCTGTCGACTGTTCGTGGTGCCAGGCTTTCTCGAGGGTGCAGCAGGATTTCTTTGAGTCTTTGAGGTAGTCGGTGAACCATGAGGCTTTCTTGCTGCCGGGATTGCTTGGCGGGGTCTTCAGTGGTGCAACGGCATTGATTGGCGCAGTCGGTGATCCACTGTGTGAGGTTGCGGGCTGCGTCGTTTGTGTCCGTGGTGTTGGTAGGTGGGTTTTGGCTTAGGGACGTGGTGAGCTGGTCTGCAGTGATCTTGCTCCAGTGTCTTCGGGGAACCTGTTGCGGGTGGTGGTGAGTCGTGGTTTTACTGAAGTTGAAGTGGACGCAGCTGTGATCGGTCAAGTGAAGTCCGGTGGAGTAGCTGAAGGAGACGTGGTTGCTGGAGGAGAAGACTGGGTAAAGCGTGTGACCGGCGTAGTGGGTGGGGGTGTTCGCCAGTTGCTTGAGTCCGAGGTTGGCTAGGTTGTCCAGCAGGGTGGTGGTGTTGTTTTCATTGTTTTCCAGGTGGAAGTTCAGGTCCCCTAAGAGGATGTAGTCAGCGGAGGCGAGGGCGTGTGGGCTGATAAAGTCTGCGATGGCTTCGCTGAATTGTGTGCGTGGTCCAGGGGGTCTGTAGATGAGAGTCCCTCTGAGGGTGGTCTTGGGGTTGGTGTGCATCTGGAAGTGAAGGTGTTGGGCGGGGGTGAGGGCGCCGTCAGAGTTGGTCGTGATGCGGATGGTGTTCCTGTAGACAATGGCGATGCCTCCTCCGGCTTGGTTGATGCTGTCCCTCCGGGTGATCTTTTAGCTGTCCGGGATGGCTATGGCGATGTCGGTGGCGGAGGAGGCGTTCATCCAGGTTTCCGAGAGGAAGGTGCCATCCGGCGAGGTTGTGTCGAGGAGGTCGCGGCCTCCATATGAGAGGCAGAGGGAGGGAGGAGCAGCTGGGAGGTGGGAGCAGGGCGGCCAATAGGAGAGAAGGGGGTGGGGCCGCAGGGGCTCAGCGGCCGGAGAAAAAACGGCAGGAAAAAGACGACGGGAGAAGCGGCGAGGTTCACGGAGGGAGGGGGGGATGACAAGAAGGGGCGCAAGAAGGGTGAGAGCACAGGGGTGCAGCAAGAAGGGACAGCAAATCCAGGGTCAACAACTGAGCTGCGGGTGATATAAAAAAAAATTGTTGACAAACAACCATACAACAATTAATATATTCAAATCAAATGAAAAGTGGTTATGAAGGAAACCCATGTATTTATATGTACAAACTGGCATATAGACAATGCCAGACCCCCTTCCCACCCCATTAACGCAAGTACCCCAGTCTCTCAGGGTAGGGATCAGGCAGATAGCCTGGTCAGCAGGGACACCAGTCCTCTTAGCCCCACCAGCTGCATTCTCCAAGCTGCTTTAACTTTACCTCATTGGCTCTTGCTCACTCTGTAGGAGGCTGGATCGAACAATTCCTCCAGAGGTTTTGATAGATTACATCAAAACTTTGTTTTGCCCAAATTGGGGCTTTTCAGTCAGGTTTAGCTTCGCTTCAATGGCACAGTGAGCACAGGATCCACAGCTGGGGATGCCAGTTGCAATGATGTATGCACAAAAGTGATGGATGCCAGCCTTTTGTAGGATCCCTAAACAGACAACACTAAGGAGGGAAATGCCTCTAAGAAACTGAAAAGCCCTAGGAATGTGCTGTGGCTCTATTTCTTTTAAGTGTTTGTTGGAAGAATCCACTTTTTGACAAAACAGGTGAGACCTGTCAAAGGGTATATTCATAAGGAAGGACTGGAAATACACAAATAAATCACAGAGGACCACACTACTCCAGTGTGCTCAGCCTAAGCAATTGGTAGTGTCCAGGCCAGCACACATTACGTATGTAGCGGCATCCTGGCCCTCCTGGATGACTTAGGCCGCACATCTTCAGGTTCTGCCAGCAAGGTCTCACTGACATGTCGAAGGGCGCAGGTATATTGGCCAGGCAAACAACTGCCATTAACGGATTTTAAGGCTAAGCTGGACGCTGAGAACATTTGTATGATGAATTACTCAATCCTTTTCTACTCTATCATGTTAGGGGAAAGGGGGGCAGGGTTGTATGATCGCAAGGAAAGAGTTGGGATTCACCTTGCTGGAAGAGGCTTGAACGACCAGACTCTTTGAAGTGGGATGCCAAATCAGGAAACCAGGGTCCCCTGACACAGGCATGTGTCATCTGGCAAACTGCCAGTTCACCAGTGGGCATGAACAAGGCGTTGTCCATGTGCCCATCTATGCATCAGTCAGGGCTTCATTAAAGGGCAACAAGGGCTCAGAAGAAGCTTGCCCCGGTTGCAGGACCTCTGTAAGGAAATTAGTTTTGACCTTCACAGAGGTAAGTAGCAGACCGCCGCTACATGTCTAATGACCACAGTGAAGGAAGCACAGTCTTCTGTGGGAGGCCCAAAGGGAGAAATCAACACAGTATCAGAGGATGTATCAAGCCCATTGGCCTCCTGCAAGACCATATCCAAACTGTCATGGTAGTGTAGGGGATAACACATCCCCATCATCAGCATTGTCATCGCCAAATGGTGCAAAACTCAAGGCAGAATCTGAAATTAAAAGCTAGTGGTGCACCACAGGATAGCTACACTGCTTGGGTAGTGTTCCGTCAGAATCAGACTGAATGAGGACTTGGCATGTCAATGAGAAGTTGAGACCTGAACTCTGTCGAAACAGACGATTTAGGCTTAGTCAGTCACTGAAATCAGTAGAGCATCCTACTCTGGCACTGACGGCGTCAATACCAGTGTTGATCTTTAAGGTACTGGCGCAGATTTTGGCACTGGAATGGAAGTTGGTACCAATGCCTGCACAGAACCCGAAGTGGATTTGAGGGGCACAGATGGATGGATCTGCCAATGGTAACCTAATTAGAGGCCCCTTGGGCTATAAGGTGCTCAGAGGTAAGCAGAGGTGTGTTAAAGATGCCCAACATGGCTTCCCTGAAGGTCTCTATCGCTCGCAACGTCACCGATCATCTGAGGAATTCAGGGTGCAACCAAGCCCTTTTCCGAATCTGTTCTTCTCTAGATCTACAGTGAGATCAGGTGAAATGTAAACACCCTTGCGACTTCTTTAGAGAGAGAAGGGGGTGGGATGGAGCAAGTCCCGCTTGGCATTCTTCTGTTTCCATTCCAGCTTAGACCTGGACTTAAAGATTTTGCCTACGACTATGATCTGCTGCAAGAATGGTCTTTGGAAGAGAGTCTGAGCTTTCGACTTTGAAATGGAATGAAACTTGCAAGGTTTCCTTTGGTGTTCGGCTATGCAGTTTCACTCAACGGTGCGGAATAGCCTTCAGGTTCATGAGGGCAAACTCCTC
Organism: Lissotriton vulgaris; assembly: GCF_964263255.1. Lineage (NCBI taxonomy): Eukaryota > Metazoa > Chordata > Amphibia > Caudata > Salamandridae > Lissotriton > Lissotriton vulgaris. The sequence goes on from NC_141687.1 coordinate 1,433,188,376, forward strand.
ATACGACGGAGTCATGCCCAGAACTCAAACATCAACGACATATCTCTTGGGGGGTCTGTCACAGATATCTGTATGCAACAGTCCTTGGATGCTTTCAATCCTACATTCACTTGAGGGGGAACAGTTTCCTTGCACAATACTTTTTGAGAAAATATAATCTCGCAAAAAGTTCACTAAACAATGATGAAAAAGAAGAGTTGACTTCCGGATCCGCATCATACGGCCCATAAAGAAAGGGTCTGAAGACTGCATGCAGGGGTAGTATCTATATCTGCTCCACTGCAAAATTTCCAGGGAGTAACAAGATCAACTCTGAGCCACAAGATACCACAAACTGGTGAGCTGTGGGGATTAACTGTGAAAGGCTTGGTCCTAGAACATTAGTAGGTAATCACAAGCGAAACACTTTTCCAAGCAGATTAGGTTTGTTAGGAACAAGCCTGAAACACTGCAAAAATGATGTTTTTTAATTGCCTTAACCTGATCTAATCGCCCAGTCTGCAATTTCAGTGCTGAACAAAATACATAATGGAAAAGAATCTGGCAAACCAGTTAAGCTTTTTTATTGATGAGGCACCTTCTTCTAGTTGGAACATTTTGCCCCAGCTAGCTTCCAAACTCTTCAAAACAGGAGAGAAAAAGTTAAATGCTGCTTTGACAGACATTGCAGGGTTCGACCTGCTGAAGATGAAGAAGTTTAGCAACTTTAGGTAAGAAGAAAGGACCAAGAAGGCTGCTAAAAGTGGACCCTGAATCGAACACTGGCCTAGAAAAATACCTTCTCTTGTCTTGGTTAGTCACCAAGGGGTCTGCCTCTCCATCTACATTTAGCACCAGCTTGATAGCCACATTTTTCTGAAGAGGTTTCCTGGGATTCACACATACTGCACGTTCATAAAGTACTCCGACAACGTGCCCTTCAAAAAGCATACTTCACCCATAAGAATTCATATTTTTGAAGGTTTCCTGACTTTGCCTTTTAATTCTGTAGACAATTTGGGCCCTGTCCTACCGAATACAGACATTTTTCTTTTTTAATAAAAGAGCATTTTATTGTCTTACATATTATTCTTAATTTTCTGACCAGTTATTACGTGTTTAACTTCAAAATGCTTGCACAGCTAAATTCGGTATCTTTAAATATCGTAAATACATTCTCATCCGGCTGGTTGTTACACATTTTCTAAGGATTGCCTTTCTGCTACACTGGTTCTTGGTCCTTTTACATATCTGCCCGTCTCAGATAGGTTGACTAAGCAAGAGAACGCCAGTGAGCTCAGTAAGAAACAAAAACATAACATATTGAGCAATAAAAGACAACTTAGGCGACAACAATTATATATTTGCAGATCACCAAATTAGAAAAAGTGAAAATATAAAAAAAAGGCAAAATTTTTCTTTAATTTAAAACCACATTTGCTTACTTCATTGTGAGATGAAGTCTGCAGCAAGAAATGTTGCAATATAACAAATACAGTTAAAATAGTATATATTCTCGCCTAAAGTACTCATAACTCATTGTCTGCAGACATGGGTGCATCCTCTGCCGATGTCATTCTTCTGAGGTTACATTTCAGGTCACTGCAAAAAACATACTTCACCATTATATGCTCACACTCGCCAATGTAGGAAACATGCAAAAAATGCAAGACTAATTACATGAAAACATGCATCTTAAGGCACAACCTTTCAAAGAACTTACGTTGCGTTACTTCCATTTCTGGCTCATACAGGAACATTTTATTACATGTGTCTCCTTCACAGCAGCAGAAAAACACTTCAGGGCTTTCTTTTTTTTCTATACATTCATTCCTAAAAACATAAGGAAGACAAATTGTCACCGAAAACGTTCAGCAAAACTAAACGTTTCACTTCCTTGGAAGAAGATATATGATTTAGGTTTCTTTGTGCTTAAGGAAAATATTACAACGGGAATTTCTGTGTACATAATGCAGAGTAGTTAGTGCACTGTAGATTATTGCATCGACTTAAGTAAGGGGTAGCATGGGTTGTTAGTAATCAATGATGATCACCGAACTCTACTTTTGTTTGTGCATTCATGCCCAATATTTTGGGTGAATTTTGTTTAGGAGTGGTTTTGAGAGACAGGAAAGAATTGGAAGAACATTCTGAATAACCCTTGAGATAAAGATTATTTAGAATTGTAGTTTGTTGGTTATGTCATTTTATTTGGACCCAAAATGACCAATTCTGGACCTCCTAATTTGAGATTAGTACACAAAACATGCTGGCCAATTTACTTCCAACAACCGTTTTTTAAAAAGAACAGCAACCCGCAAGCCTTCCTTAACAATATTTTACAAAAGGTGAGTGGAATACAAGCAGGTCATGGATATTTTCACAGGGAATCTGTTGCCCTGAAATCTCAATGATCTGTGTTTTCTGAGTCTTGTTTTGATAATATATTCAACAAAAAAGAAGCCATTAGTCATTCTTATCAACAGCAGGAGTAGGGGTAATCACTCTTAATGAGTGAGGGTGTGGATCACATGGTCAGACCAGTTGGCTAGACTGCGATTTGAGGAGTCTTGTCAAGGTAACCCCATGGTCAATTAGAGGAGTGACTTTGTGGATATATATAGTCTTTTTCTTCCATGTTAGAGCAAGTAGCAGTCCTAGCGGTTCAGGGCAATGAGGTCTTCAATCGCTGTAATGAGTCAGGCTACAACAACGCATGGAGGAGAGGCCTTTTACTTTCATCTTGTTGGGTGCCAATGGCTTATTGTTCAAGTAAGCGTTCTGGCATATCAGGAGCCCTTTCAGACTGAGCTGAGGGCACAGAGAGCGAAAGGCAAGTCTTATGATAACTTCTTGCGTGGTGGCACCTACAGAAAAGGACATTTATGGCTCAAGTGTGAAAACTGTAGGGGGAGCGGGATATTAAAACATGGGAAAGGGGTGCAGGGTACTAGTGGGGTTGAAAACAGTAAATGCACTATGTCTGCCTGACTCCTGCTGTGAATAAAACAGTATTTCAAGCCAATGACCTCGGAAGAGGGGCTGGTCTGAAGTAGATTTATTACTGCACAAACTGGCAGTAGAGAGCAAGCTTTTCAAAGCATGGCAAAGCAAGGCATTGGCTCATGCTGCTTTTCTCCTTTAACTCTGATAATGTAAGACGTGTTGGTTACGTTGTATGGTATATACAACCATAACAGTATGTGGTTTTTCTATGGATCTTGTTCTCTGAGGGGAGAAGTGAAATTATTAGTCCTATTCTGCATCTGATACTGTATGAGGTAGCTCTGAACTGAAGCTCAAAAAGAAAAAGTAAAAGTCTAGTCTTCTCTGCTTCCACCAAGGTAAGGGCCTCCAATGTTGGTTATAGCACCACATTAGATGAAGGCCTACAGGCAGAATTCTACCTGTAGCGATTAGAAGGGTGGTTCCACCCCAAATATAATCTATCCGATAGGCACAGAAGGCTGCACGAAATTTAATACTCCTAATCTAGCACGGACATGCAAACTGCAACTGGTCAAATGAACAGAGGTGCATTTCATTGTAAATCTAAGGGCAACAAAGATCAAGACTGGGGGAAAAAAAAAACTTACCTATCATGGCAGTTAACATCATCCAACCAGCACCCTTGTTTCACTATTTCAATTGTCCCAGAAATATTCTTCCATGTAGCAAAACAGTGCTGCTTTTTGTCTTTATCACCATGACAGGTTTCAATGCCGCTGCGATTTGTCTTGTCCTTTTCCCAGTGTGAGTTGTAGAACATGCACTTCTGAGTTTCCGACCTCCCCAGTATGGCTCCTGCATAAATGAAAGGTATTTCAAAGGTTAAATTAAACAATGACAAGGTTTCTCTGGTCCAGCAATATAACTGTTATTTGACACAATTTCCGTTTTACTTCAGTTATATATACAACAATATAAGCTGGCTCATTTAATTCAGATAGAGAGTAATTAATACTTTCTCTAAAGGTTGGAAAAGAAAACAGAGAAAAGGACTGGCCTCCTTTTAGAGCACGCAGGAAGGAGTGAGTAAACCCTACTAAGACCACACCTAAAAATACAGATAGCAAACAGGAACAACATGTTCTTGGAAACACGCCCACATACATATACAACTTAACCAGGAATTGCATACAGTAGACCAACAATCAGGTATATAGGTACAGCAAGTGATTACGGGGTGGATGAAGAAAATAACTATTATGCCATATGTCTAAAAGGCAACCATTTTATTTAAACTGCATTTCTACAGTGCTTCAAACCCTTGATGACGCGCTGAAGCACATTAGTAGACAGGCTACACATGTTGCCGTGGTAGAAAGCTTGTGTGGAGGAGCGATGATTTGCACAGTTGGGCCTATGGAAGACCGATATTTGGCATCATGCACAAGTGGTCGGAGTGGTCTGTTACCCTGTCTGAGGTCCCTGCGTCTTGGTGTGTAATGATAGGAGACAAACAGAACACATGCAATTCACAATTTTTTTTATTTAACTGAGCGGATCACTCAATTCACCCAAGAGGGCTGAAGGAGAAGTCCACATCATGCATTGTATATATAACCAGTTTGGCAGATTCCCTATAAATTCCCACGGAAGAGGCAGTTGAATGACTGCAATGGCAATGGCGGTATACAAGATCTTAATCATGTCTTGATTGTGTGTCCAGCACACTTCACTTAATACATCGCAAAAACCGAAGGTATGGATTTTTACAGTATAAAATCGCAACAGCAGAACAGGCCCGCAACTTTCTTTTGCTCCCCCCATCAGAACTGATGTGCTTTAAATTTTTTCGCTTTTTTAAAGAATTTTTAAATGTTTATTAAAAAATTAATGGGCTTGGGTGAGCCGTAGGTCTTCCAAAGTATTGTGTGAAATTATCTCATGTATTAGCACTTTCTTAAACACTTTAGGCACATTCATCTGTTGCTAAAGATGATAATCAACATTTAACCCTTATTGCGTTGTAGCATATTTGCAGGATAGTCAATTTACCACGTATATCTCCTTATAAACAAGCTGCTAGTTAGTCACTTGTAAGGAAGGTCCTGGAATAGGGTATCTAGCGCACTTGCACTTTATTTAATGCATTAGCACTTTAGTTAGTACTTTGTAAAATATTTGCTGCTATTACTATTCCATGTTCATCTCCTTAAAAAAGTTTAACTGTATTTATAAATAGATATGTGTATATTTGATGATAACTGTACTTTTTTTAACTATTAGCCGCCCAAATGTAGAGTCATTTATTAAACTAGGGTGATAGCCAAAAGTGTTTCCTATCGGATAATAAGTGTTATTGCCCGCAAGTGTACTCTAAGAGGTTTCTATTGTCTACCGAAGTGACGTATATATTAAGGAAAATAGATTACTTACCTCTGGAAGATGTAATTTAGGAAAATTGAAGTTTTAACTTTCGTGTTTTAGAAACTGATTTTTTCCGTCCACCGTAGTGAAGAGTTTAATGAAGAAAAAGTGATTATGTACCATTGGGTGTAATTTAGGAAAATTGAAGTTGTGATTTGTTGTGTTTTTATTCATTGACCTGTATGAAATACTGTTTTATTTTGTATTTTATGTTGGATTCCATTGAATTCCAAATCACCAAATCATAATAAAATTAATTGAATTGACTGTCAATCATGCACTGTATACAGCCAGTCAATTATCCTGGAACATAAACTGGTATCCAAAAGGCATGCAGAGAAAAAAAATATTGGCACAGTAAAAAGTTTAAGGTGAACCTGGAGCTACAGAGGAGGGACTCGCTGAGAAAAGCCTGGTAAAGTAGTTAGTCCTAGAGCAATAGGAGTGAGCCTAAGCATGTGCACAGGTAAAAGATGTGAAAAGGTAAGAGGGTCCACCCAGGAATTATAGGAGAGCGATGCACTGGCATACACTGGATACAAGCACCCATCATAAATGATGCATTTACAGAGAGATAGATGCACAAGAAGCTACCATGACATGAGAATCCACAGGGCATACAATAAAATTTTACTCTGCCCGTATGGGGCAGCATTTGAAACTGACCTCGAAGATGCGCGGTTCAGATGCTCCGACCAGGTGTGTCCATGTCAGAGATTTTACCTTCTAATATTTCTTTAAGTCACAATCCACCCACAGGAGTCGACTTACTTCTAAAGCCCCCCCCCCCCCCCCCCCCCCCTCATCGAGGTCCTCAGAGATTTCACTTGGGGCCACACATGGTGGCAAGGCATAGGCTGACAGAACGGTCCAGTCCAGGCCCAGTTGCAGGAAAATACCTCTTGTAGCTCGGTCCACGTCTTTGTCACAGGTACAACAGAGAGTCTAGTCTTTTAAGCCCTTCACATGTCTCAGTCAACAGGTCAGTCCTCTTCTGACCTTTCACAGGTCCAGGAGTGTTCTGTAGTGGGTGCATGCCACACTTATGCCTAGCAAAGCTTGTGGGTGGGAATGCTCTTGAGGGATGGTTCCCATGGCCAACCCTTGCCTATTTGGGCATTTGTTTTTTAGATTTTTTAGATTGTCTATGTCTTCGGCCACACTAAACTTGGGCTTTGAGGACTTGGGGAGGGGGGTGGAGGTGGGGGGGGGGAGTCAAGTATACTATGTAATCCTAGTGTCCCCCAACATCTAACACGAATATACAATTTTAGGCAGTTCCTGTGCCCACACCAAAATCTGGTTTAACAAAGCAGGGCTTTCAGCAAACAGACCGTGGATACACACATCGTTTTAGAATTCAGATTCACTTTTTTGAAGTGTTCCCCAAATGTTATATGTAATCCCAGCAGACCAAACAGGCTGTGACACGCTAATGTAAAAAAAAAAAAAAAGGCCCACTGTGATTGTGGCCAGACCGGCTGGGGAGACACAGAAGGGTCCTGCCCAGGTGTCAGCTAACAGCCCGTGACAAGGGAAGCCTCTTTGAAGTATGTCCCCAAGTGTCATATGAAAAGCCCCAGCAGACCGGTCAAGCAAGATGTGACATTCAAGCTGGAACTAACACCTTAATGTCAAATAGGATCCTCACAGATACCCTTGTATATTCGGTCACATTCAGGGGGGTCATCTCTGTCAATTTAGGTCAGCCTATTATTTTTCTCCTGGGAGCAAGTTCACACCTCATTCACACATATTTAAATGGCATTAGTAGTTGGTCCAAGTAGGAAAAAAAATGCAGATTTAAATTTCAGGGACTTCGGGCAGAGCAAAAGTAACATTTTAAAAGTTACTTTTCCATATTATGTAGCACTGTCCCAATTTCACCATTCCATTGGATTTTTCTAACTATTAAAATAGTTTTTTTAATTCTTTTTCTAGCTAGTCCCATTCCCGATATACAGGGTTAGTATTGCACCCCAGTGTTTTCCTAAGGAAAAGCCAAAACTGCTATAGTGAAGATAGCATTGAGGGCATTTTCACAGTAAGGACATGTTCAACATTAAGCTTTAAATGTCATACTTTTAAATGCCAAGCTTCCTGCCTTAAGGGCAATACGAATTACCAGGGGGTGACTAACATATTTAAAAGGAAGGTTTAGACTTCTCAAAAAGGTTTATTTTGATAGGTCAAATTTGCAGTTGAAAGATTCACAGCCAGGCTACTGGTGGTAGGCCTGCAATCATGTCTACTTTGTCACTGTAGTGGATGGCACAATGGGTGTTCCAGTCCCCTAGTGACATTTAACCTACAGACCCTGGGCGCACCTTACCACAATACACTAGGGGTCTACGGGTAAGTAAAACATGTCAATCAGGAGTATACCAATATTACTATTTTGAATGGAGAAGCACAAGCCCTTTACCAAAGGTTAGGGTTCAGTAAAATGGCAAAAAGTGGGGTGACGTCTTTAGAAGATTCTTGCCTCCATGATAGTTTTTGATTAATACTACTTCTGAGCCTTGTAAATCAGCTGTTCATAGTTCTTAATGGACTATGAATATGGTATGGTATATATGGTAAGCATATTCACGACAGTATAGTGTGTGCTACATATGCGTTTAATGCTTTACATCTGCGATTTTCTCCACAAACCCCCTCTGAATACTAGGGAGACAATGGTTGCTGAACACAAAAGGCGACTTTAAAGGAGTTTCTAGAAAGCCCAAATTAAACTGGCAAGATGAAAAGGACAAGCAGAATGCAGTGGCGTAACGAAACTTGAGGGGGGCCCGCCTGCAAGGTATGTCGAGGGGGCCCCCTCGCCCGCAATGGCGGCTGGCGACATTTGAAAGTGGTGAGGCGTAAAATGTGTTTTGTAATGCACCACGGCCAGAGCTAAATATTTAGGAACTGGGGAACCAGGTTTAATTCTTACTTGAATTGTCTGTATTTCTGGTTATATCAGTTAATTTCACATGAGTCTATAGAAATAAATGTGACCATGTGTTATGTAACTGGTGCTCATAAAGTGCTCTATTATGTCGGGTCGAGTTTGTGGTATATAAAAACTGCAAAAAGAGGTTGAAAACAAAGCCTTAACATAATGAATGACAAATAGATACTCATTTAGTGGCTTATTTGTACAAAGCGAAACCAGAAAACATTGATAAATCACGGCTACCCCCACTTAAATGGTGTGATCTTAGGCAAATATTTGATTTGACCAAAACTCAATTTTCTTCATTATCACGTATGCCTGCATGCACTTTTAAATACAGGAGTTCAGAATATCAGTTGTACAAAAGGTGTGGCTAAAAAGCCAAAATATTATAAAAGCTTTACTGTCAGGTAGCTACACATAAAATTAATTGCAACTTAAATGATTTTTTTTTAAAATGATAGTGGCAAGTGCACTGTAGTACATTATGAAAGTCTACACTGCTGAGGTCTGTGTGTAATCAGACAGAACCACATAATTACATCTTAGTGCAGTAGAGAATAGTTACTTGTTTATTTCTAGTGCCACAAGGTCAGTCTGTGACAGAAAGCACTGAGATTATGTAATTCACTTTTTAAAACTTGCAGTACGCACAGTAGAAGATATGCTGCTACAAAATTGTGGTGTTTCCAAAATATATATATTTTAATAATACTGAGACTGTACTTACATTTTTTTTTTTTACAGTACTATCCCTTAAACACCACGCTAATCAAAAACACTCACTGACTGAACAACTCACTTGTTAACTCTTTGCACTACCACTCAAAAAGAATGTCTTTCGCCATCACAAACCTTGGGTTTGGCCTTGGGAGGGGTAGGGGGGGGGGGCGCTGTGGGGGCTGCAGGGGGCCTGTGTTATGCCTTTAATCCTGACCCTCTAAATGCAGAGGATCGTGTGTGAAAGATAGAGAGGGAGAGAAAGAGAGAGAGTATGGAAAAGGAAGAGGGCGCGAGGGAAAGGAAAGGAAGAGGGAGAGAGAGAGGGCCCAGACAGGGATGTGGGCATCAACTGGAGCGATTGTGCAGGAGAGAGAGAGTGTGTCTGAAAGAGTGAGTGAGTGTGCAAGAGAGGAGAGAGAAACAGAGAGAGAGAGAGAGGGAGAGGGAGGGAGGGGGGAGAGAGCGAGCGAGAGATGGAGAGAGAGAGAGAGAGAGAGAGAGAGAGAGAAAGTAAAAGTCTGAGAGGGAGATGTGGAAAATTAACTCAAACTTGGTGAACATTATCGGCGTCATCTTGCCCCTTTTCAAGCCCATTCGTGCGCGTAAGCGGCAGCCATTTTGAACGCCATGGCCTCCCTGCCCCTCGCTGATAGCCAGCGCGTCTCTCTCTCCCTTAACCTCGCAAGCATTCCCCCCGCACACCGACAACCCCCGCTCTCTCATGCCCTGGGTCATAAACCCCTCTTCAGCGCAGCTTCACCACTGAATCCCATCCTGTTCCCAGCGCGACACCTCCCCTCATTCCTTTCATGGCCTCAGATCCTTTTGATGCAAACCCCCTTTTCCTGTGTCCCCGTTTGTCTTCCTTGTTCCCAGGCCGCCACCTGGCCCTGCGGATACTGTTTATTACCCCGTACAGTAGGAAGCTTCCCCTCCCCATCAAAAGACCCTCGAGCCGATCAAAGCCCCCACTCTATGAGATCCGATCAACCCCATGCATTCCGTGAATCGGCGGAATGCCCTGCTGTGCGACAACCATCACCTGTTGTGACCGGGGTGGGGAATCCAACTGTAAATGTATGTGGGAACGGGCCTGAAGGGGAGATTCCGAGGATGTTCTTTCTAATACTAAAGTGTTGCGAGAATGTGTTATGTGCAATAAAGGTCATAAACCCTAGTATAAGAGGCCAGGCCTCAGAGATGTGGTTAGAGCACCTCGTGACGATACTTGCTGTCTGAATTGATGTGTTCTCCTCCGGAGAGAATAAAATCCTCGTTTCCTGCCTTCCAGTCTCCAGCGCCTGCTTCTTCATTGATTAATATTGGTGGGTCATAGAGGCGATACCGCCGGGCAACATAAAAAGGGTTTTTGGTTACCGGTTGTCTTTGGAACCCCTTTTTAACAATTGGCGCCCAACGTGGGGCCCATCAGCGACTCGTGGATCCAGTGGGAGAGGTCCTGACAACAGAGTGAACGACTGCAACGATCGGAAGGTACCCTGTCCGATAGACCCTTGTCTGACAGCCGATCATCCGAACTTCACTGGTTCTGAACAGACCTCTCTCGAGTGATCTGCGGTCCTGACTGGGAACCATCAGGAGTGCCACGAGAAGTACGAAGAGAAGAGGACGATCGGGCGCTGGATTCGGAAGACAAGAAACTGTCCATGCGGTCCGGGTAAGGTCGTGTAAACACGACGAATTGCGAAAGTGATAGATAATTGAAAGTGATTGATAATTGTTGAGAAAATACTAGTATTACTTTTTGTTAATTTATTGGAGATTCACTGTCTACAAACGGAGAAACAACAGGCTCTCCCTTTATAAACAGCGAAGGATAGGTACGCACCCGTCGGACCTATCTTTCTCCCCCACTGAACAATTGCCCCTTCCCCCCATTGATTAACTGTTATACATTGTTTTCTGGAGATTCTCTGTCTGCAAACAGGGAAAAATAGGTCCCCTCTTTACAGATAGTGAAAGGGTAGGTGACGCGAACCTTTGCGAGCCTACTTATTCTCCCCATTGACCATATTGATTTTTTATTTTTGACCTAACATTGATTGCTCAGAATTGGTTCATGAGGTATTCACTACGTGCAAACAACGTAGAATAGAAATATTCTATCTAGTCTTTGCACGCAGCGATAAGATAGGTAGTGCTGACTATTATCCCATTGTGATCCGTCATGCCTGTCTTCTCCCCACTGGTTAGTAGCCTGTTTAACCCGGACCGCTTATTAGAGATGAACCATCCGGCTCCGCTGGAAGGCACCCCTAATAAGGACATGTTCATGAAGCATGGATTAATCGCTATAGCCTATAGTGAGCTGTGGCATAAATATACGAAAAAGGATCGAGAAAGACAGTGGCCACTGAGAGGATCCTTTGATCTTGACAAAATAGAAACGGTAGAAATAGCCCTTCGTAGGAATAAAACAACACCTATTATGCTCGATAGTCTCGGTATGTGGCGCAAAGAAGCCACGCGACGAAGGGAAGGCGACGAATTCAGAAAAGGTGAAGGGACACGACGGACAACCCTCCAAACGTCTAGTAGGCAAAGGGAAGGGCCAACGATGGCACAATTCCGAGGAATAGATATGAAAAGAGAACGGTGTAAAGGGGTGTGCCGACAAGTCAACCCCGGAACACAACGACCCGAAGGTAATCCCCCGACACTGCGCACAGGACGAACAGATCTAAAACAAAACCAATGTGCTTTCTGTAAATGTCTCGGGCACTGGAAAGCCCAATGTCCGACTTTGCAGAGCATAGGTAAGAATGGAGGGTCGACAGAAAGGACAGGCCGACAGAAAGGGAAAAGGCACGAAATAAAAACCAATCAGACTAGTACGGACAGGACAGATAGAACCACCCCGTTTGATTATGCTCGATGGCACAGATTTCGTCAGACCGATTTTAATGACATGTTAGAGTTTTGGGACTGATTGCTCTCTGTTACTCCCTCACTCTGAAAAACCAAACACAATTACAGACCAGTGTAAACAACCCCCCGTTAGAGAAAAGACTCAAGGAAGCCAAGCGTCTATTATATAAACTTAGGATTTAATTACGGTAAAGAAAACACACAACCAACGGTAAATAGAATAACTAGTAGAACTCTCTCTAAAACAAACTTTACTAATAGGAAAAATACAAAACATTATGCTCACTCCGGAAGTCCTCCAATGTAACAGTTCGATGGTCCCGCCCATCCGGAACACATAGCACGTGTGGGGCGGGGCCTGCCAGCAACCATGGGCCAAAAAGAGATCGCTGGCGAGAAGGTCCTGGAGGCTCCACCAAGCAGGCAATGAAATGGTCTTTCCATACTACCCTTCCAGGGATGGCGTCCCCCGGGCCGCGAGTAGGGAGGGGGCGGCTGCAAATGACCCCCTCCCTCGTATCTCCTGGTCCGGCCATCACGAATTCCTCCATCGAACGGATGCAGGGTGGGCAGGGAGGAAGAGGCGACGCGGACGAGCCTCTTCCACCTCCACAGGTAGGAGGCTTCCCTGCCCTGGTCCGGCGCCGATGTCCTCCAGCCGGGCGACGGCCATATACCTACGCTGCACAGGACACATAATGCCCGACTGGTATATTTCCTTAGCACAGGACATACAATGCCCGGCTGGTATACTTGCGTAGTACAGGACATACAATGTCCGACGGGCATATTTACGGAGCACCGGATGTACAGTGGTCCCCCAAGAGTCGGAATCAGGGGTGTAGGGTGGTCATCATGTGCGCCCCGGATTCAAAAGGACGGTGTAGGATGCGCCGGGAGAGGGAGACGGCACGAGTGAGCCTCCCTCACCTCCCCAGATGAAGGCTCCACTACTGCACCCTGGCGCCCCGAACCAAAATGTCCTGCTCCAGCAGCATGATGCTCTGTCTTTCGCCATCACAAGAAGTTTCTTCCACTCCTGATGGATACGGCAAAGGTGGCTGCCACAGGGTCTCAAAATGGCGTCTGGGCCCTCGAAAGGCGGGTCTAGGCCGCTGGAGTAACTTTGTCCGAAATTGCAACTCGGGCACTTGCCCACCTGGGCGCAAGCCCCCACCATCGACAAACATCCCCTCGACTTTGAAGATTCTACCAAAGTCCCAAGAGCCCTCAGCCCCTTCAGGCTTCCGGTGAGGAACAGTTGCATTGATCTCAAATGAAATAACCACGGCACAGCAACAAGATGGCGGTGCTCTCGTGTCTGCATCAGCTTCCGTCTGAACCACCCAGGAACATTATGGGCTAACGAACTTGAGTAAGTTCCGGCTGAGCATCAACATGACCCGGTAAGAAAGACTCTACCCCCCTCCCTCTCTTGATTGACGGTCCACACCACCAGCCCCTCTGTTAGCACAGTTTTTTTGAACTGCCGAAAGGGACCCTGGTCCAACCGCCAATCGTCGGGGACATTTTTTCCTCTGATGCTACTTCCGGATTAAACCGGCCTCGCCCAAAATGGCGCCGGTATCAATGGAAACTAACGGATGCCTCGTGGTGTTCCTTAACTAATGAAACTTGATGTACTAAGATATATATACGAACCATTGTGCGCTCGATGGGAAAGGGAGGAGGGTTCACTTGGCGAACGTTTGAGAAGGGGTTCCGTAAAAATGTTGATTTCAATGAACGATTTATTTTTGATATTTATTGTAACTGGTACATAACGTCGCTTATGATGCACACTCACAGTTTACATCTAGGAAATGTGATTCCGATGAGGTTGACTGTGTTTCCATTTATGAACTGAAATGCCCCTGATTCCCTCGTCACGCAATGAAATGTTTTTAGTTACTTGCAAATAATTAATTAGGGTTTTTTTACATGTTCTTGTGTTACAAAATAACCCCCTACTGTATGTGCTTCCATCGACGACATGTCAGGCCAAATTATGATTGTGCTCTCACATTTTACATACTGAAGGATTATACAAATAAAGGTCTTAACAACTATGAATAAGCATCGCATACTTTTGTAAATGCGGGTATCGGTGGGAGGGTTTTTCTATGCGCAACCGTTCTGCTCTTTTTTTAAGGTTATCCGAGAAATGGTTGTCCAGCCCCGGATTGATGATCGGATCCCAGGTATGATACGTTGCCTCCAAAATATGCAACTAAGCTCAGGAACTAACATATGAAGAAGGACCTCGACTTCTGAGAATGGGTAAAGTAAAGCGGGGTGATTGATAAAATGTTATTAAGATATGGTGGTCGAAGGTACTAAGGTACCGGGTTAAAACGAAGAACTGATATGCCTTAGAACCTCACAGCTTTGGGAATGATTTAAGGATCCCGAAGGCCGGATACATCTACAAAACCGGGTACCTCACGCTAGGCACCTCTGATTCCTTTTTAAGCGTTTCTCTACCCACGATCCTTAATGCCATCCTCGAACCTCCCCATGAACCACCTATCACATTGCCCGCCCCCTTGACTTTCGGAAACCAAAACCCTAAGGGATTATATCCCGAAGAGATAAGTACGAGTATGCGGTAAGTAAAGGACTTTCGTGCCCGTACATTTGATGTGTTCGAATGTTGTCCCCCCACCTCCCCCTTTCCCTCCTTTTTCCTTCTGCAGGTTACATTAGAATCCCGATTAGGGTATTGTAAGGGATCTGGAACCACGTCACGCCCGATGCATGAAAACGGACTACCGCTACAAGACGACACAAAAAGGACGCCCTACCCAATGCACGACCTTTTTGTACCAGATCTAATGCTCTTCTGTCCCAAAACTGCATGCTTTCTACATCCTAACACAGACCCGAAACGTCTAACGTTGGGTAACGCACTGAATAGCCCAAACAATACACGGTCATTCTCCATGTCCCATGTGTACTGTTTGGCCTATTGTCTCTCTCTCTCTTTCTCTCTCTCTCTCTCTCTCTCTCTCTCACTCTTTCACCCCTCCACACTTTCCCTCTTCCTAGCGACTGGCACCTAATTGACGAAACTGGTGCACCTCCTGATTGGCCCCAAATACCACAAGTATTTGCACAAATTTGTCCTAAATAAAATTGTATCGGTACCACTTACTACCTCTCCTTTTCTGCTAAATATGGATGAAAATTTAAATTGGCCATTAGGAAAGGGACAGGTAAGACGACTGAGGTTCCCTAAAATTTGACCCACAGCCAGGGAACTATTTGTCAGTGGCTTCTATGATAAAATATGTCTGTGGTAATGCGACCATCCCCATTCCAAATTGTCCCCATACCCCAAACAGTAAGAGATGATCAAGACACCCCCGTCTTCCCAAAATGCCCCCAGTTTGGTGTCAGCTGCCCTGAACGAGAGCTTGAAAAACGCCCCCTGCTCTAATTCACTATGTTCCTAATCGTTTTCCATAAGATCCCACCTTCCCCGAGGATAAGTTTAATAATTATCGCAAACCCCCCCCTCCGAGTCAGACTATGGTGAATAGCACGTTGCACTTTTTGTAAAACACAAGGCCCTGAAGACCAGCCTAGCCTTGCAAGACTCGTACTAGGGAAATAGGTCTCTACCAGAAGAACTGACATCTACTATAATAGACGTATGCAATAAATGAGTACCAGACCTCGTACCTATTACAAATGAACGTAATAACCATCAAAGCGCCAAAGAATTAGCCAGCGAAAGGAAGTTGTAAGGAATCCAGCAAACCCATCATCAATTGTTTATACGTTAGCCGCAAGAATCTCCAATGTAGCGAGTGCTTACCCCAGTTGCTTGGTGTTGGGAGAGAAATAGATTTATGTAATTACCTTCTTCTGCAATATCTCTAAAGACTGTCTTTTCAAAACTCATTTAAGGGTATCACTGTCGGAGGAGAAAGAGACCGGATGTGGGAGCACGCGGCCTGACTGCGGATTGTGGAACATCAGCGACGGAGGCCGAGGCGAGACCACAGCAGTAAGGAGACGCAGGACGGGGCACTGTTTCAGACAAAGCTAAGGAAAGGGCTGACCTGAAGCCCCTGCTCTATGATCAACGTGTGCCAAAAAGTCCCCGCTCTCTGAACATGGTTACGGACCCGCCTGTCGAAAACTCTCCGCCCCCCCCCCCCTGATCTGTTCCCGACTTGGCCTTGCTCCATCCCCTCCTCCTCCGACGTACCATAAGGACTGTTCACACCCGCACCTTTCCACCCGAACTCTCAAGTTCCTCCAAAATCCTACTGAGCTACCCAGAGAAGAGTACTCCCTGCGTCAGAAGGGAGGGAGCTCCGACTAAGTAGACCACGAACTATGTTAATCTTAGAACGGTGACCTAGAACTCCACCAAGGGTCGCCTCTAAAGAGAAGATAAACGAAGTATGTGGTTCTACCCGCTGCTGAACGCCTCGAAGATGATGGAAGCGACTGGAAATGCTCACCACACAGACCCAAGAAACAAACAGATCTCACAATTCAGGAACAATCGCATTTTTCATTGCAAATCTATGCTCTGCGTTATAAAAGAAAGTGCACCTGCTCCAAACCCGTAACGCATTGCTCCTAGGAGGTCTGACGAAACAAGACAAAATGTACCCCTGCCCGCAGACCTCCAACGACTCAATCCACATGAACATTCCTGTTGACAGACCGAGTTGTAATCCAGGGGCTTAACAGTGCCAACAGAAGACGACAAAAGACAACGAGAACTCTGATATTTTTACTATCTCTCCTTTCTCTCCCAATCACCTAACTATGCACCCGCCGAATGCAAAGAGGACTTACTTATATGATAACTTACCAGCTCCTATTTCGAATGACTATAAGCATCTATGATCTATACCCAACGCCCTCGCTACGTAATTCTAGTCTGATATTAAATTACGATGACTTTTTCTGCAACCAACTTAACGATGAACCCGCCTACTAGATGATGAGATTTTTCAATATAATGTTTATAATGTGATGTTTATGTACAGCTCTTTTGCCTAAGTCCCCTCTCCCTTACTTATGATCGCTGCATATAGGTATAGATAGGAAATAGGCCAGCAAGATGTCTTGGAAATGTTAAAGGGAGGACTGTGGAAAATTAACTCAAACTTGGTGAACATTATCGGCGTCATCTTGCCCCTTTTCAAGCCCATTCGTGCGCGTAAGCGGCAGCCATTTTGAACGCCATGGCCTCCCTGCCCCTCGCTGATAGCCAGCGCGTCTCTCTCTCCCTTAACCTCGCAAGCATTCCCCCCGCACACCGACAACCCCCGCTCTCTCATGCCCTGGGTCATAAACCCCTCTTCAGCGCAGCTTCACCACTGAATCCCATCCTGTTCCCAGCGCGACACCTCCCCTCATTCCTTTCATGGCCTCAGATCCTTTTGATGCAAACCCCCTTTTCCTGTGTCCCCGTTTGTCTTCCTTGTTCCCAGGCCGCCACCTGGCCCTGCGGATACTGTTTATTACCCCGTACAGTAGGAAGCTTCCCCTCCCCATCAAAAGACCCTCGAGCCGATCAAAGCCCCCACTCTATGAGATCCGATCAACCCCATGCATTCCGTGAATCGGCGGAATGCCCTGCTGTGCGACAACCATCACCTGTTGTGACCGGGGTGGGGAATCCAACTGTAAATGTATGTGGGAACGGGCCTGAAGGGGAGATTCCGAGGATGTTCTTTCTAATACTAAAGTGTTGCGAGAATGTGTTATGTGCAATAAAGGTCATAAACCCTAGTATAAGAGGCCAGGCCTCAGAGATGTGGTTAGAGCACCTCGTGACGATACTTGCTGTCTGAATTGATGTGTTCTCCTCCGGAGAGAATAAAATCCTCGTTTCCTGCCTTCCAGTCTCCAGCGCCTGCTTCTTCATTGATTAATATTGGTGGGTCATAGAGGCGATACCGCCGGGCAACATAAAAAGGGTTTTTGGTTACCGGTTGTCTTTGGAACCCCTTTTTAACAGAGAGAGTCAGAGAGTGAAGAGAGAAGACCGAGAGGGAGAGAGAGTCAAAGAGGGCGTGAGAAAGCGAGAGGTGTCCTGCCTAGACAGGGAGGAGCAGGGTCGGTCTGTGCATCATCCTGAATAGTATTCATTTATTTATTTATGTTAAATGTTTTATATAGCGCGAACATGACCCTAGTGGCTATCAGAGCGCTTTACATAGGAATTGAGGAACTGATAAGGCAATTATATAATGCAATAACAACCGATATAATGATAGAAAGCAATAACAGCCAGTAAAAAACGACAACAAAATGACATAAAAGACGCAGGCTATGGGGTAAAACAGTTGCCAAGAAGGCCATTTATCTTCAACTGAACATTGTTAAAGAGAGGTTCTTCTCTTTTTAGCAAACGTGTTTTGTTCTTTGTGTATTTAAGCTAAGTATTTTTTTAAATGTTTGTTTTCATGCTATACTGCGCTCAGCCTCCTGCATCCAGCCCAGCTGTGCTTGTTTTTGTCCGAGTGAAGGCGCATGGCTCTCACCTGTCTTTTCTCTGTGAAGAACCCTCACTATAGCTGCCTGCGTCAGCTGTTATCGTTAGTATGTTTTTTTTTATTGTCATTCTTGCTGTTGGGCAATGCCCGTATGGACCAATACACAACCAGCCCAACTTGCTTTATGTACATTTTAAATGCTAAATACAGGCTGGGACAATGACCAAGGTAGAGCAAAACAAGCATATAAATTCATATACATGTCAGGCACAATTCGACGCACACATTTATACCTTAAAATCATTCAGGCCACACAGAGCGGGATCCTCGCGCTGCACACAGCATGCTCGAAGGGACAGACACATTTCATTGGTGTGAAGTCACTCCACACAGTAGTTGGTGCTGTTTTCAGCGTAACAGGGTAATTCCGAACGAGGGATTGCTAAAAGTTTCTGGCCTTGATCCGTGCATGTAATAACTTCATGTACTAACGGAAGTTACCTCAGTACTTAACTCCTAGTTTCATTTCTCTTATTTCCGCATTACTAAATGAAAGCCTGTACGTTATATCAACCAATGATAACACACGGTTCCTCCTGCAGATCTCAAGTAAGTAGTTCCGGCCAAACACCGAAGAAACTCATGAGTGCAGGGCAAGCTAGCCGCCACTCATTGAGGTTCTACTTTAGCTCCGCCCTCTCTCATTTACTGATTGCTCAGTCATACCCCTGCTCTGTATGAAGACGAAAGCAGCGGCACGGCGAGCTGAACGAAAGCCCACACTTCAGTGACAAGGTGCACCAGCCTCTTTTACAGAGAGGGAAGGTTTATTTACCATTGTACTAGGCGCACAGTTACCTTTGTACTATGCGCTCAGTGGACGATCTGTGAATGCAAGCCTTAGCCGAGCAACACGTCTAAAAGTGTACTTGCATTTTTAGAGTGGATAGCTGTAGAACTGTTTGCATTATGAAGCTATGTAATTCATTTTTTTATTTTATTTTTTGCAAGAGTGGTCCTAATAATCAAACAGACAGATATTAAAAAAAATATATAAATGTGAAATTCCCTAGCTTTAGAGATGGCACGTTTTGGGTCTATTAATAGCACGGAGGCGAAGATTATGCACGTCTCTCTTCGCCTAACACGAAAAAGTGAAGTGTGGGAGCGCATGGGCACAAAAGTTAAAGATCGCGTGTGCCTGTGCGCGTAACAGCAAGCTGGTGGATGCATTTGGTAGCACTTGAAAAAGCCGCTTATTAAATGTCTCGCCAGACCAGTGCATGCGCTGCCTCTAGCAGACCTTAAAAAACTCCAAATGACTGACAACACTGAGAACCTACTGCATTGTATCATCTTCAAATAAGGAAAAAAAATAGAGTCGTCCACTACAAGCTGATCAATTTCTAATATAGGTTGACTCATTATCCATGGGGGTGGTGTATGAAAAATGTCCTAGCTGTCGTAAATTTCAATTTTTATAACCAAGGCGAGGACTAAGCTTTATAATCTTTACTTCGCTGAATATGAAAATTTACACCAGCCATATTAACATCATCTTATTATAAACAAAACAAACTAACATTCCCAAAAGGCTATGGGTGGTTACAATCTTAACAACAACCAATCATATAATGGCCAGCATAACATAGTCCATTGTCACTGCCATGCTGGCTCTTTTCTTCGCGTGAATCACGCAGTCCTCCTGTGCTTACAAGTCTCGTTTGGAGGCATCAAGTCCTAAGAAAGGTCCAGAAAGCAAAGAAAAATTCTTATAACTACATCCTCAGAATATCATTTTTTTTTTCATGCCAACAACAGTTGTTCAAAATGATCAACGAAATCAGCATACAGTTAAGAATCAAACCTATGACCGGATCAAAATTAAATCTACCTACTGAAGACGGGAGGGGAAACACCCAAGAACTTCCTTGCAGGGTACGATAATCCTTGCCTCCGAATCTTTAATAGAATTTAAAGCATTCTGTTACGATAACTAGGAATGTTTTCATTCTATGCCAGGACCAGATGCGAGGAGTATGCTACTTCAAAACTGGTCAACCACCAATTGGGCTCCATCCATCACTGTCTAGAAACAGAACCGCTGGAAAGTGGAATCAAAGGATCAGCCGGCTGCATTCAGGTTACCCTCTAGCCGAGCACCAAGCTGAAAAGCTTTAGATGCCATTGTTCTTCTGATGGCTGGTGGGTAAAATATCCATACACTGATTCCAGACTCACTCATGACTCAACAAACCCAGTCAGTCAAAATTACTTTATTCGGTTATTATTAAAAATCATAAAAGTATATTTTTTTAAATACTCAACAATACAAGATAAAAATAATTATGTAAAATCATGCATAAATATAACATCTCAGCAATTCCGAATATACAAATATCACTATAAAATGCTAACAATACAAAAACATTTCATGTGCAATAGGGCAAAAAATACAGAAAAGGATCCGCACACATAAACCTGTTTCAGTTGCTACTTACTTTTTTTCCTTGCTCTAACTCCTGCTACTAAAAAGTTGTTATAGCAAAAATGGTCCTAGACGCTGACTCAACATATGCACTGTAAATATAAATTAAATATTCATTTCACTTCTGATCACCATTCGATTTAATCTATTATGGTTGATATTAATCAAAACAAAAACAGAATTAGCCCGAAACATTCGTTGATGCAGAAAAGCCACAACTGAAATAAAAGATTTTTTCTTTGTATCACCAAATCTCGGGAGACTTATTTAGTATACATTTTGAAAAGACAAATATTTACAACGTAAATTTTTTTTTTATATCACAGTTATTTACACAAGGGGTTCACTGTCAAAGAATTTTTGACGTGCACAGATAAGAGTGATAGTAAGTGCTCGTGAGTGAAGAAGCGACCAAAGAGGTCAGGGAGATAGTTCAAGTTAAAATACAGTAAAGCTTATTGGACAGAGACTAAGGTTCAATTCTTAGTATAGGACATGAGTAAGCCTGCCCTTGATGTTATATTTGCAAAAAATGTAATTCTTTCTTGCTGGCACGTGATTGAAAAATCCTCTGTGTTTCAATTGGTATAAGGGAGAGGGGCGGAAGAGGAGCAATACAGGTACAGGCTCAGGAGAAGTGTGTCGACGTTTCGACCCAAAAACGAACAGGGTAACTTACATCCTCAGGGGTGGGTTTTCATCAGGACGGGGGGAAAGGTGTGAACTCAATATGCACGAAAACAAAGTAACCCCAACGTGAGTGGGCACCCTTCAATGGTGTGCCACTATGTGTGCAATCAGTCAGCACCCCACCGTTCCGGTATAAGTCAAGCGGTTTCACCGTGCTAGTCAGCACCACAATCGGTCTCACGCCCAGAAATCCCAAAGGTCGATTAATTAAAAATGTAGGCTTTAATAACATCAATGGAACGAGAGCCTTTCAAAAATCCGCTCCGTCCGCACACGCGTCTGTAGCCTCACCCCGCAGTCACGGATTGGGGAACGGAGAGCAGGCTTCTTAGAAACTTATTTTTAACAATTTGGAGCTCTGTACAGTTATTATAGCCCCAACTTTCAGAGCCATACTTGACTATAGCAATGCTGTTGGCCTTTTAAATATTCAACACGGCATGCATGGTTTGGCACCCAACCTCCAGGTTAAGTCAAAAACCGACCCTGTTGAAATAGCCATAGCAATTCTCTTCGCCCTCCTTTGCGCAACCCATGAACACCTACCATCAAATAGGACGCCCAGGTACGGGGATGTGTGGACTCTAGTTAGTTTGGTCCCACCACAGCAAAACGCTTTGGCTACCTTTGACTTTCCTCCCAGGCTCATGATATGTGACTCAACAAACCCATCGGGTGCTCGTGGGGAAGAGACCGCTCTATGAGGTTTTAATAAGGCAATCAAAAGTTGCTGTTCACCCGGTGGGCAAACCTCCTCAGTCATTTTCTCCTATAGTTTCAAGCAATGGAGAACACAATTTAGGAGACTCCTCAAAAAACAGGGTACGATAGAATTCTAGTGTAAGATTTAGTCTTTCTGATAACCATAAAAAATACTCCTAGCAGGGAAAATACTCCGCCTATAATATCAAGGGCCCAAACATCTAAGACCCTACTACATGAGACTAGCCACAATAACATGGCCGATAAGCTAAACTCATCAAAGAGAGGTCCGACAAAAAAATGAGAATTTAGAAAATATCTGCATCCATGGGATCGAGGCCTTGTCGCATACACAAAGCCATGCATCTTGACCAGGACAATGTGTATCGCTTAACTGCTATCCGCCCAGGCCTTGGATAAGAGGATCTCAGCCAGTCTTGAAAGTCCCAGGATTTTCCATCTATGCCTGTAATCCGCCACACCCTGGGATAAGCGAACTGTTGATCACAATCCGGCGTGGAAAAAAAGTTTGGATAGATAAGATTCAGAAAGGGAGGGGAGTAGGATTGGATAATCCCAAGAAAGTTCCATCAGAAATAAGAGCCAAACTTGCAATTTCCAAAAGGACGTAACCAAGAGCACCTCTACTAGCTGTTGGCAAACCTGGGCCACCATGCTCGTAATCGCCAACGGAGGGAAAGCATACCTGCTTCCAATCTTGGAGGAATGTATCCCTCACCACGGCCAGTAGGTCTGCCTCCAACTGAAAAATCTGGGAAGCGGATGATCCAGATGAGAAAAGATCCATCAAAAATGCCTCTCCCTCAGCTCCCCAATTCGAAATCATGAAGATCCCAGGATCCAGTTTGTAAAGGCTGGAATCGTGCAATGGTGGGAGATCCAATACGCAACTTGGTTCACCTGGCCGAGAAGATACTCGGCCATGACCGATATGTGATGGTACAAGCCGATCCCTCCCAGTCAATTTATGCAACGCAGCACTGAGCAGTTGATCAGTCTTGAGAAGGACGTAAGACTACTGCTGTCCTTGGTCCAACAACGAACCACAAAAGAACCCGCAAGGAGCTCGAAACAAATCGCCTGAATTGATGATGACGGGAGACCCACTAACCTCGCAATATGACGTAAAGAAGTGTTTTGTCTGGAAAGGGTTGGTCTCAAATCATGATGAATCTTTTCCATTTTTCGAGATGGGAGATGCAAAGATGCTGTAGATGAATGGATCAAAAACCTAAGAACTCTGTCGTATGCGACGGGGTGCAGAAGGGACTTGCTCTTGTTGATCACAAATCCCAGCCCCTCCAAAGATTGACTGCTGTCTGCAGTTGCAAGGACAAGGTTCTGGGAAACTGGTGCATAATAAGCATGTCGTCCAGATAAAGGAGTCCCATCCCCTCCGCGTGCAGGTGTTCTACACTGGTGTGAGGACCTTCATAAAGTACCAAGGTGCCAACGACAGGCCGATGTGCAGTGTAATGAATTTGTAACCCTGGTTGCTCCAGAAAAACTGGAGGCATCTGCGATGGGGCTGTAAGATTGGAACAGTCAAATCGGAGTCCTTGAGGTCCAGACTCACCATCTAATTGAAAGGTTGGAGCACATCCCGCAGAAGATGGATCCCCTCCCATCTTGAAATGGCAGTATACCAAACATTATTTTAATTCGGAGGTTAATCACGCACCAGTGGCCCCATCACGATTGTCAACAAAAAAAAATGTTGCTCATAAAGGCAGAAGATTGAGGGGTAGTATGGCATATGGCCCCCTTCGTCAAGGAGAACTTTGATCTATGTGTCAATGAGTGCGTTCTCCGACACGGAGAACCTCACCGGATGCAGCAGATTCTCTTGTCTTGGAGATTCATAAAAACTATATTTTGAAGCATTGAAATTTCTGAAGGACCCATGAGTCCTAAGTGAGAGGGACTCACCTGTGGAAAAATTGAGCCAGAAGGCCCCCTAACTACAGAAGTGCAGAAGGGTGAGCACTCACATTTACTAGAAGAGTTGGAGTCTTGTCCTCTGGGGCTGCCTCTGAAGCACCGAGCTCTGGTGGGGTACAAGTTTGTGAACCTAGCTTGATCCTGGAATTGTTAGTGTCCGGAGCCTTGCTCCCTGGAGAGGGCTTGATAGAATTGACCGGCCAAGCGGCCCCGCCATGGCCGGCCCCATGGAAAACATGAGTGTGAAAGATCCTCTTAATATAAGTTTTGGCCTGGTCAAGGGAAGAAAAAGTAGGTCACAAACTTCCCCAGCTCCTCAATAAAAAGGGTCACCACAAATATTTGGTCAAACACATGCAAAATGCACAGAGAAGGGTGAAACACTTATCTGCGGCTGCTCAGTAGCAAAGAAAATTGACAGCATGGAAAGCGATAGTAACTAGGTTATGATTGCCATTATATGATTGATTGTTGGAATGGTAGTAACCTCCCAGGGCCTTTTGGGAATGTCAGTTTTTTGTGTATAATAACATGGTTAGTATAGCTGCTAAGAATTTTTATAATCAGCGAAGTAAAGATTATAAACCATAATCCTCGCATCTAGTCCTGACCCAGAATTTGGGTTTTATCACTGCATTTTGAAAGAAAATCATGCTTTTTAAAAAGCTTGTAAGAGGGCACGTGAAAAAGTTCTGCAATAGCAGCATGGTTCTGTCGGCAAATTAGAATGATGGATTTATATTGCCTGCTTTACAACTTCAACTGAGGTTAAAGGGTTTTGATTTAACTGGACACAAGGTTGGTTTGCCCTAATCTGCTAGCCCTGAAAAAATGAACACCAAAGCTGCAACGCTAAAATTAGTGGAGGATCTTCATCACATTAGTGTATCACTAGACATGTTGGCCAAGTTTAAAAGAGTGAACCATAATTTAATACCCAAGACCCTAGAAAGAAGAATGTGCCTTCCAGGAAGGATGTGAACCAGTAAAGCAAAGTGTCTCTCAAGCACATTCTTCATGCAAATATTTCAGAATATATCCGAATTAGGAAATCAGAAATAAAGAAAAAAAATTGTCATTTCGAAGTGTGCTGGAAATGTATTTTAATACAATCAAAACAATCAAATGCATTAGGCGATGCTATTTCCACACATTGTTTGTACGCATTATGGTTTCATGAGTAAAGCTGAACGTCTGTGCAAATGTAATGGCCATTTCAATTGAAAATATGTTGCCTGTAATGGCACTGCATTACCACACAATGCATACACTACTCTATGCCACTTTACACAACGCCCCTCCACTCCACACAACGCCCCACCACTCCACACAACGCCCCACCACTCCACACAACGCCCCACCACTCCACACAACGCCCCACCACTCCACACAACGCCCCACCACTCCACACAACGCCCCACCACTAATTTTAAGCCATGCTAATGTACAACTCGACTAAAACACATTAGCAAAGCCAATAGCTTTTGCATAAGCAAGATAGATTGGCTTTGCCAGTGCTGGTTTGGTTTTGAAAATGACTAACAATCTGTATAGCTAAACAAAAACAAAATACAAATCCATTTCCGAAGTTACTTTGCAAAATTATAATTTAGAGAAAAATAGAGCATAGTATGCAGCTTTGACAGAGGCCCGGAAATTTGCTATGATTACTACTCCCTGAAAGAGCTACTGGTAGATTGATTCCAGGAGGGGTCCTCACAAGGCTTCTTTGAATTATCAAGTAACATCACAAAACCAGCAACACCATGCCTGTTAGAGACTAATACCTTTAAGTCATCCTTTATGACACATTCTTTGGTAAAAGCAGGTCCTTAAGTTTCGAATGAGTCGTCCTGCTCCAAAATAGCAGAGAACAGGTTAGTTTAGTTTCGTAAGTGCTCGGTTATATTTACTTTTTATAATTGCAGCTCTCGCTCACGGCCCAGGAACACATTATTTTGATCATATATATACTGTTGCGACCTAATTTTACAAAGTTTAACTTTTTCTGATACTAAAATGCATTTGTTCTAATATGGATTAATAAGCATTTGTATTCCCTGCAGCTGCACCATGAAATTAAAAAGGAAGTTCTTTTGTGTTCCATTTTGCTCTAGAACTCTGAGCAATTCACGCGTGACTTGATATGAGGAGTTTCAAGGTCATTATATGCAGACATGAATGTATTGCAAGCTCGAATCTAACAACAATAACGTCTTCCTTCTGTGCAATGAATGCCAGCCTAAATCAGGAGTGAGAGGCATGCCACTACTTGCGTTCTTTCCATCTTCTAGAAATGACAACCATTCCAGTGGAAAACAGATGAAATCATGCGTTTCTAATGCCCCTCCCGAGAACATCTAGACAAACTTCAAAATGTTGAAACATTCAGGTAAATGCTTCCGACTGAGTTTCACCTAATAGGCTTATATCCATTAAGAATGTATCCAGTACCACAGGCATTTCTTAAAGCTTTCCTTCATATCCAAAGCAAGCCTCTAGAACCAAACTAAAGCATAAGTACCACAGAACACAGCAACTCGAGCAGCTTAACCCTCTGAGGCCCTCATACTTCATTCCTCATTAAGGAAACTGCATTGGCTACCTATCAAGACTTGGTTACATTTCAAGACCATGACCATAAACTATTCCGTTTTACTTTTAAGTTCTTGGGTTTATTTAAAACACCTCATCTTCCTGCACACCTGCGCAGATCAGCAGAAAAACATCTGTTGAGTCCCCTAAATGCACCCGCTTCTTACCTTTTTGGGGGTTGAGTCCCCTAAATAAGGCCCCATTATGGCTGATCGGTCAAACTGGAAAACGTACGCCCTTAAGAAAAGTCCCCTTTAGCACAGCGCAGCTTGGAATTTGACAGACTGGCAGGCCTCAGATTGAGGGTGCCACAGGTATAGAAAATAAATTTTTCATTTGTTTCATACAGAATGAAAAGCATCATCAGACGTGTCTAAAGTAACTGCACTTTCTCCTACCTGTTCCTCTTGGCAGGTCGCACTTCTGCATGCCTTTAATCCCCCCCACTACTCCCAACTTCCTACGCCCCCTCCCCCAAACTTTCCCTAGCACAGACGCACACCGGTTTAACCACCACTGTAGATGTTTCAGGATTGCAACACGTTTCGCTGGTCACAGCAACATTGCATGTAAAATAGAACAACCTGCACTCCACTGAACAAGATTTGTTTTTAATGTCACTCATCAAGTCCTCTTATGCATCATTAGTAGTACACGATCGGGGAGAAAAGTTAATATTTTTCCCTCCATAGTGGATACTTCGTCCTCCAGTTTTTTCAGCATCATCCTCTTGCCTTGTCCTTTTAACTTGTGAAGCAGACATTCAGTACCGTCCACCACCGGTCTTATTTCCAAATCCACATGCAAAGAGGCAGAGGCTAACAAAGTTAAATTTACAACAGCGCAAACTATGTAGGTCTTCTGCATAGATAGGGGCTTATTGAGAAGCACCATTCCTGGTCAATCAATCAATCGATCAATTTGTAAAGCGCGCTACTCGCCCGTGAGGGTCTCAAGGCACTGCTCGAATAGCCAGGTCTTGAGGTGTTTCCTGAAGGTGAGATGGTCCTGGGTGAGTCGTAGGTGTGCAGGGAGGGAGTTCCATGTCTTGACTGCCAGGTAGGAGAACGATCTTCCTCCGGTGGGGGTTCTGCGAATCCGAGGGACGGTGGCGAGGGCGAGGCTGGTGGAGCGGAGCTGGCGGGTGGGAGTGTAGAATGACAGGCGGTTGTTGAGGTATTCGGGGCCCGAGTCGTGGAGAGCTTTGTGTGCGTGGGTGAGCAGCCTGAAGGGGATCCTCTTGCTGACGGGGAGCCAGTGCAGGTTTCTCAGGTGGGCAGATATGTGGCTGTGGCGAGGGATGTCGAGGATGAGTAGTGCGGAGGCGTTCTGTATGCGTTGAAGGAGTTTCTGAAGTTTGGCTGTGGTTCCTGCGTACAGGGCGTTTCCGTAGTCCAGCCGGCTGGTGACGAGGGCCTGGGTGACCGTCTTTCTGGTTTCAGTGGGGATCCAACGGAAGATCTTTTGGAGCATGCGCAGGGTGTTGAAACATGAGGACAAGACTCCGCTGACTTGCTTGGTCAACGTGAGAGGAGTCCAGCATGAATCCCAGGTTGCGTGCGGGGTCCGTGGGTATCGGTGCGGTGCCCAGCGCTGCGGGCCACCAGGAGTCGTCCCAGGCGGATAGGGATTGTCTGAGGATGAGGACTTCCGCCTTGTCCGAGTAGAGCTTTAGAAGGCTGAGCTTCATCCATTCTGCGACATCTTTCATTCCTTCCTGGAAGTTGGCTTTGGCGGTGAGGGAGAGTATCAGTTGGGTCTCGTCGGCGTAAGAGATGATGTTGATGTTGTGTTGGCGTGCGATGGTGGCGAGGGGGCTCATGTAGATGTTGAAGAGGGTAGGGCTGAGTGAGGAGCCCTGGGGTACGCCGCAGATGATCTTGGGAGCCCTCGGAGCGGAAGGGTGGGAGGCGGACTCTCTGGGTTCTGTCAGAGAGGAACGATGTGATCCAGTCTAGGGCCTTTCCTTGGATCCCAGTGTTGTAGAGGCGGGTTATTAGGGTGCGGTGGCAGACTGTGTCAAAAGCTGCTGAGAGGTTGAGGAGGATGAGGGCGGCCGGCTCTCCGTTGTCCATCAGGGTCCAGATGTCATCGGTGGCTGCGATGAGGGTGGTCTCGGTGCTGTGGTTGGCTCGGAATACGGACTGGGATGGGTCGAGCAAGTTATTTTCCTTGAGGAATGCTGTCAGCTGTTTGTTGACTGTCTTCTCGATGATTTTAGCCGGGAAGGGGGGGGGGGGGCGGGGAGATGGGGCGGTAGTTCTTGAGGTCTTTGGGGTCTGCTGTTGGTTTCTTCAGTAGGGCGTTGATTTCTGCGTGTTTCCAGCTTTCAGGGAATGTGGCTGCCGTGAGGGAGCTGTTAATGACGTTCTGGAGGTGGGGTGCGATGATGGTGTCGGCTTTGTTGAAGATATGATATGATGAAGGCATGGGTCGGAGGGGGAGCCGGAGTGGATGCTGTTCATGACGCGGGTGGTGTCTTCGGTGCTGATGGGGGTCCATGCGTTGAGGCTGGAGGTGGGGGTCGTTGGTTTGTTGGTTGGGGGCGGGGTCTGGGGTCCGAAGCTGTCGTGTATGTCTGATCTTGCGGTGGAAGAATGTGGCGAGGGAGTTGCAGAGGTCTTGTGACGGTGAGATGTCGTTGTTGCTGGCGCTGGGATTGGAGAGCTCTTTGACGATGCTGAAGAGTTCCTTACTGTTGTGGGCGTTGTTGTCCAGCCGCTCTTTGAATGATGTCCTTTTGGTGTTGCGGATCATCTGGTGGTATTCGCGGGTGGCGCTCGAGGGCTGTCATGTTTTCTTGGGACCGCTTGTGGCGCCAGGCTTTTTGAGGGTTCTGCACGATTTCTTTGCGATTTTGAGGGAGTCTGTGAACCATGCGGTTTTTCTGTAGCTAGTCTTGCCTGAGGGGGGTTTCTTCAGAGGGGCGAGGTCGTCGGCGCAGTTGGTGATCCACTGTGCGAGGTTGTGCGCTGCGTTGTTGGTGTCGGGGGTGTCGGCAGGTGGGTTCTGGCTCAGCGATGCGGTCAGTTGGTCTGTGATGACTTTGCTCCAGCATCTGCGGGGGATCTGTGGTGTCTGGTGGTGGGAGGTGGTCTTTTTGAAGGTGAAGTGGATGCAGCTGTGGTCGGTCCAGTGTAGTCCGGAGTAGTGGCTGAAGGAGACGTGGTTGCTGGCGGAAAAGATGGGGTGGAGTGTGTGGCCGGCGAGGTGGGTGGGCGTGTCCACCAGTTGCTTGAGTCCGAGGTTGTAGAGCAGGGCGGTGGTGTTGCTGTCGTCGTTTTACTCCAGGTGGAAGTTCAGGTCTCCTAGGAGGATGTACTCTGGAGAGGCTAGGGCATGTGGGCTGATGAAGTCGGTGATGGTATCGCTGAATTGTGTTCGTGGGCCCGGGGGTCGGTAGATGAGGGTTACTCTGAGGGTGGTCTGGGGGTCGGTGTGGATCTGGAAGTGAATGTGTTCGGCGGCGGTGAGTGTGTTTTCGGCATTGGTCGTGACGCTGATGGTGTTCCTGTAGATGATGGAGACTCTTCCACCGGTTTTGTTGACGCGGTCCTCCCGGGTGATTTTGTAGCCGTCTGGGATGGCTATGGCGATGACTGGGCCGAGGAGGCGTTCATCCAGGTTTCCGTGAGGAAGGCGACGTCTGGAGCTGTTGTGTCGAGGAGTTCCCAGAGTTCAACAGCGTGTTTGTGGACGGAGCGGGTGTTGAGCAGGATGCACTTGAGGTGGGTGTTGTTGTCGTTGCTGTGTTTGGTGGGTGGGGTGCAGGTACGGAAGCAGGTGAATTTTCAGGCTTGGCAGGTGAAGGGTCCATGGGTGCGCTCCGGGGTGGCTTGGTAGCAGGCGGGTGGTCGTCCGGTGTGGAGGGCGGTAGAGTGGTATCTGCCGGGCAGCTTGGCTTTGGCAGGGGTTCTGGCGCTGGGCGCAGTCCAGGCGGGCGCAGACGGGCTTGCCTTTGGAGCGTCTATTGCGCGTATCCGCTGCGCAGCCGCGCAGTGGCCTCCATTAAGAAGGGGCGAGGGAGGGAGGAGCAGGTGGGAGGGGGAGCGGGGGTCCAATCGGGCGCGGGGAGCGGGGCCGCAGGGGAGGCAGCGGCGGGAGGCAGGAGAAAAAACGGCGGGAAAGTAGAGGCAGCAAGGGGGCAGCAAGGGTGGCCCTGACGCGGTGGGGGGAGCGACCTGGCCTTTGACCAGGGTCGAGGGTCGCTCAAAGGTGTTGTTACCTCAAATATGAATGATCCTAGATCATAAAAAAAAATCTGGTGCACAATACTAGGCTGGGCCTTGAGAAAGCCCGATTCAAAATGAGAAAGTAATTACTTCTGTTGGAGTATGATGAAATGAAAGAACTTCAGTTTTAAGAGTGGGGACATTATACTAATGCAGGTGATGGGAAGTGAAGATATAACGTCTACTCAAATTTTAATGAGGTTTTCCAAAAAAGAATGCAGTAATTCATAGGGGATTAAAATATCTTTGGCAGATTAAAAAAACTGAAACAAAAAAAAAAAAAATCCGTTCCCTACCTAGGAAATGCAGATGAATGAGGTATCCTAATATTCAGTGATCAATGATAAATACTTAGAAAACCACTGAAGCACCTAATCTTTCCTTCTTAATTGTCCCCTTTCCTTATGGGAGGAAATTCGGAATATAATTGGAAAGGAAAACCGTGACAATATTAAATTCCCTGCAGCACCAAGAATAGATGAATATAAACTTTTGGGGTAAACATATCAATGACGCGGTTGACGTTTAGGAAGCGAAATGTAAAAAGTCAAATATTGATGCATTGCAGGGGATGACATATCCAAAACATTAAAGAAAATGTAAGACAAAAATGTAGGCGCCTCAGTACAACCCCCTAGACTGGGGGTTGACCCACAAAGATCGTGTCAAAACTACACAAAAAATTATTCCAATTTACTCTTATGAGACATGGTGAATGGCTGCAGTATTCGGGCTCTAGGTCAGTTGCATCTGGGGATCCCCACCAACTCTGGGCATTACTTCCACCTCAATGATGCCAACCCTGCAAACCTTGAAAATATGAACATTGGCCTCACCCAACTCGGCACCAGTCCCACATACATCGCAGGGTACACACTTGACCCCAACTTCATTTCTAGCAACAGAGTCAAGTACAGCTATGTTACCGAGCTCATCTGGACAGAACACGCCTTATTTCACTTCCTCATCACCAGACAATCCTGGAACGACTTCCCCCTTTACCTTCAGACTGCAACCTCTCTTCTACAATTCCGGAAGGCACTCAAGACCTGGCTGTTCAACTGATCCCACCTGAAGCAGCTAGAACCTCAGTGCCTGGATACTCACAGGTGATAAGCTGCATTTTATAAATTCAAATGAATTGGATTCCTAAAAACCTAGAGACCCAAGGGCATTTAGGATGGTATGGCTTGTGCAGATTCAGCAACATTTTCTTGTCAAGAATGATCTATGAACTTTAAAAGTGCCTGTCAAAAAAAGCACGATCTTATATTTATGCAACACAAAACAGAGGCACTTTTAGTCAATGTCCAAAGTCTAAAATACACATCGCCAGCTTAAAATGCATATCAATGGAAAAGACCAAGTCTGTAACCATGTGAATAAGTCATTGACACCACACAATGTTCCAGTTTTGACCGGATCCTTTTGCAATAGGCCCACCCACACAAGTAGGGTAAAACTTACTGGGAGAAGTGTGGTAACGCTAACTAGTAAGAATTCTGTTGACCCTTGCAGATTTTGGAACATTCTCTCAAAGAAATGTTTAGAATATCTATGATTTTGGGGAAAATGTAAAGTTTGAAAGGTATTCTATAAGAAAACATAGCGGACTTCCTTGGGTGTCCGGTTTTTTGTTATTTCTGTGGCAGGTAGGTTTCCCTGAGTGTCGGACAAGCGTGGGCCTGAAAACCGCAGGTAACTACATCGCAAGAACAAGTAATTTCAAGGTAAAAATCGTTATGCTTCCTTGTTGTGTTTCACAGATAACATGGACACCCACACAAGTGGGGCATCCTTTTTATAGGGAGAAGAGTGGGAACATAGAATAGTAAAACATATGCTTTGAAATAATGAATTTTTCACCATTTCTGGCCTCGAGATTTAGGTCAGCGTGCAAAGAACAACATATTCTACACAACTTTCCTTTCAATCTCAGACTACGTGTGCCCCCAAATTCAGAGTAGTACCAAAAAAACATTACTGCTAAATTCAGCATGTAGGGTACATTACAAAAATTCATAGGTTTCCTTCTTATCCACTTTTTAATCATTAGATGTTACTGTATGAACTGAAGCATAGTTGCTACGCAAGGAAAAAATCATTAATGGAAGCAGCTCAGTTGTTGGCTCTGGGTATCACAGGTTTTTGGACAACCAAAAAATACAATATACCCCTGCGACCAGAAGAGTGATGACCGAACAGGATACGGTTTTTGCACATTGGCCTTTGGGGCAAAAAATTACACATGGAAAATCCTTACATATTTAAATGTTTTCCTACCTATTATCATTATTTTATTTCAAAAATGTGTTTCTAGGAATATCATCAGCAATATACATAAATAAAAGCATTGAATTCAACATTTTGTCGTCTCTTAACACCTTGCGTGCCGTCGGCCAACAGCCGTCGCGAGCACTACCTCTGTAGTGCTGAAGACGTCCGATGGCCGACGCGGCCTACCCACTCAAATAAACTCCTGCACCATTAAGGAGTTAAGAAATTTACAGCTTTTCCTGTTCATTCAAGGGGCTCTCATAAAGAACCTCGAAAAATCTACTCGCATTTGCAAGCCAGATTTAATTAGGGCGAGCTATTTTCAGGTCCTACTCCCCTTTCTGGGGAGTAGGAAGACAAACTGACTTTTGACATCAGTCTCTGAAAGTAGAGCAAATGTGTCCAGATAGCAAGATTTAAAGGCATCTTTTTTGCTCAAAAAGTGAAAGAGCAATAAAAATGCCTTTAAATCGTGTTAACTTGTCACATTTTCTCACAGGAGGTCAAGTGCATTACAGTTAGATTAAGTAGATTTTGTAAGTTACTAGACCTGCAGATCTAGTAATAACTTTTTGATTATTCGAACCCTGAATATTTCCACCACAATCTGTATGAAGGTAGAAATCGCAAAAATTGATTACTACTTAAAAAATGGTTTTCGTTTTTATTTCAACTCTGCCTGTTCCTGAGAGCTGGGAAGAGGGTGATTTTAGCAAAGCAAACTATATTTTGACTATTTTCCCAGCTCCCTCCAGGAGAATTCAGAAACCGTGTCTATACTGTGGAAAAATGACTACATTTTGCAGTGGATACTTTAACAGATAAAC
The DNA here is from genome assembly GCF_964263255.1 of Lissotriton vulgaris. NCBI lineage: Eukaryota > Metazoa > Chordata > Amphibia > Caudata > Salamandridae > Lissotriton > Lissotriton vulgaris. The sequence continues at coordinate 1,433,222,521 of NC_141687.1, forward strand.
AATTGCAAAGCTTACACCTGACCTGCCCGAAACAAACAAAAGTTGGCAATTATGTGGTGGAAAATCTAGATCTACAAAGGTATTCTATTTATTTGTTCCAGAAGCTTAAATTAGATCACATTCAGCCACCTCCAGAAATGGATACCTTTTTAACCATGCTCATACCTGTGACTTAGCATTTTTGCTATTTGTTTCTTAATTGGACACATTTGAAACATAAGTCTTACAATTAATCCAACACTTGTCATTCCTTTCTTTAATGTATGCGGCAGCGCACGATGCACAAACCCCTTAAAACTGTATACAATTGAGGTTCCATGTTAAAACGTTTATTTTTCCTATTTATTTTATTATTATTTTTACACACATCAGTGGCATTGGTTCCCAGACATGTTACTTTGTTTAGCTTAAAGAGAATATTTTCAATTCAAAGTATGAAAACCATTTAACCGACTTTCCCAAAGTTTTTATATTAGTTTCGTTGTAAAATGGTCAGCACTGGATTACTTACTGGAAAATTATAATTCCGCTTTTCATGCATTATTCATTTTACAAATGCGCAAAGGAGTTCAGACTTCTAACAATAGTACTCTTTTGCACTGTAGCATAGACGAAAAAAAATATTGCAAGCAGCAGCAATTAAACGCCGTGCTATTTACGTTTTTTATGTTATGTGCAACATTCAAAAAATGAAAGTAGACATGCTGAAGTATGTACTTAAGATTGCTCAAGCAGACCACAACTATTCACTTTAACAAAATATATTCAAGGTGCATTCTGTAATCCCGGAAGCGAAATATCAAATTGATGTAGAAAAAAAGCATTTTCAAATCAAAAAGGATTGGATTTTGCGCATGTACATACATTCACCACTGTCAGAAAAGCTACCAAGTACAGGATGGATTAATGTATACACGGTGTCAAGGCAGAAATACAGTTCATGATCTCCAAATATCTGAGTGAGAATTAAGAGTTGTGCACTATACGCAAGGTGACGACTAGGTAAAAAAACACGGATGGAGAAAAGCTATCCAACCGTACTTCACAGAAATGGCACCCCTTGCCATCAACTATTTGTAGGTTCATACCCCAATGACTGCGTACAAGTCATTAACCCTTTCACTGCTACGTTTTTCTCTCCCTTTTTTTGGCTATTTGGGTAGTGGGCCTCCATCATTTTTTTCCCACATAAAGATATCCACGCCAAATTTGCGTCCATTTGACCCAAACATCTTGAGGAACAGAAACCAAGGTTTGTTCATTTCCCTGGAAGGAGAAAACAGGTGAACTACAGCTAACTTTTAGGGTTTTTGGAAGAAAATTGAAAAAAAGTGCCCCACAAATAAAAAATGTAAGTCTGATTTTGTTCCCTAAAAATGGTTTCAACATAAGGTTTGCTTTGCTAAAGTTATCATCCTCCCATCTTTCAGGAACATGCAGAGAGGAATAAAAAACGTCTTTTCAGTCTACAGTTTTGGCATTTTTCAAAGAGGTAGCCCATTTTTCCTTATTTTTGTGCCTTTAACCTTCACAGTTTGTGGTGGAAACGATGTAAAGCCCATTGGTGATCCTGTAATGTTTAGATTTCGGAGAAGCAGACAAAATTCCGAATTCTGCAAGGGGTCATTTATGTATATCCTTCGAGGGATTTCCAAAGAATCTAACGTTGAAATAAAATAATATTTTAAATAATTATGAAAAAATGTCCATTTGTGACAGCATTTTAATCTGTAACTTCTTGTCACTATGGCTTATTTATTTATTATTTATTTATTTATTTATTGGGCCTATTGAGTGCGACAGCTACCCAAAAAGGGTTTCCCGGCGCTAGAAGATACTGAACCAAAAGGTAAGGGAAGAGACCGGAGCAGGTTACGGGTTGAATAGCCAGGTCTTGATGGCTTTGCGGAAATTATTGTAGCGAGTTTCCAAGCGGAGAGGTTGCGGGAGGGATTTCCAGAGCTTGGGGCCTAAAAGGGAGAAGGATCTACCTCCCATCCTCGCTCGGCATGTTTTGGGGACACAGAAAAGGCCTTGAGTGGAGGATCTCAGGCATCGAGCCGGGGTGTAGGTATGCACAAGGGTTTGGAGGTATCTGGGGGCATTGCCCCATTTTATTCTATGCATGAGGCTAAGAGTTTGGAATTTGACCCGATTTTCGATTCTTAGCCAGTGGAGCGCCTTAAGGTGACCGGACATACGTTCCCTCCTATGGCATTTGCATAGCAGTCTGGCTGCAGCATTTTGTACCAGTCGGAGGCGTCGCATGACTGCCTGTGATGCCCCCAAGTAAAGGACATTACCGTAGTCTAAACGGGAGGTGATTAGTGCGTGGACTACAGTCTTGTGTGTGTCATCCGGGAGCATCCAAATGATTTTTCTGAGCCATCTCAGAATTGTAAAACAGGTAGCTGTGAGGTAGCTGTTGTTGACCTGGGGCTCCATAGTTAAGCCATTGTCAAAGGTAATGCCAAGATTACGGACTTGTTGCGACGGGGTTGGTAAAGGGCCCATTTCGGATGGCCAGTGTCTGGGATTCCAGAGGTTTGGGTTAGGGCCCATATTAAGACCTCTGTTTTGCTGCCGTTAAGTTTAAGCACATTAGTGCTCATCCAGGTGGCGATGTTCCTGAGGCCTGTTTGCAGGAGGGAGGGGGAGTCGTGGTCACTATTTGAGAGGGAGAATACGATTTGCGAGTCGTCGGCGTATGTGAACATTTTGAGACCAGCTGCTTCAGCGATCTGGGCGAGCGGGGTTACATAGAGGTTAAAAAGCAGAGGGCTTAACACCCATCCTTGTGGCACTCAATAGGGGAAGAGATGGACATTAGATGCCGCAGTGCTGGAGGAGATTTGAAATGTCCTGAGTGTCAGGAAAGATGCGATCCAATCTAGTGCCTTTCCTTTAATGCCCATGTTGGGGAGTGAGGCAAGCAGTATGTTGTGGGAGATGGTGTCGAACGCTGCGCTGAGGTCGAGTAATATCAGCGCAGCTGAGTCCCCTTTATCGACCAGGAAGCGGAGATTTTCCATCACTCCGAGTAGAGTTGTCTCCGTCGAGAATCCGGGGCGGAAACCCGATTGGGAGGGGTGCAGAATGTAGTTAACCTCCGCAAAGCTTGCGAGGTGTTCATGGACATGTTTCTCCAAAATTTTGGAGAAGACGGCAAGGAGGGATATTAGACGGAGGTTTGCCAGGATTTTCGGATCAGCCGATGGTTTCTTGAGTAGAGGTGAAACCATGGCATGTTTCAAGGATGCCGGGACCTTTGCCGTGGAGAGGGATAAGTTCAAGGTTTAGCATATCACGGCGAGTAGTGGGGTGTCCAGGAGTGAGTATTGAGATCGGGAGGGGGTCAGTGGGCGAACCAGATTTGACTTTCCCTAGGATGTCACGCAGACCCTGAACGTCGATCCCGGACCATGATGTTAATGGCTCATAGGACAGCTGAGGTTGAGAGGAGATGTCCTCTGTGTTAGGGCCGGGGTCTTGCACCCTTTTAGTTTGAATCTGGTGCTGTTTTAATATATCCTGGTAGATTGTCTCTATTTTGGTTGTGAAATATTTCGCTACTTCTTCACACTGGAGACTGTTCAGAGGAAGAGGTTTGGCTGTTGTATTAGAGCCTGCTAACTCTTTTACGAGGTTAAAAAGAGTTTTAGATTTGTTTGTAGCTTCAGAGATCGATTTGGCTACATAGTTTGCTCTAGCCGTGTTACAGGCTCTATGATAAAGCTTGAGCTCGTTTCTGTAGTTCGAGCTGGCAACCGAGGAGTAATCTTTCCTCCAGATGCGTCCTAAGCGTTTGCATTTGGATTTACTAGCCTTTAATTGCTCATTATACCATAAAGCTGGGGAGTTGTGAGGGGTGGATTTTTTGTGAGCCAGGGGAAGGCAAATGGCTAGGGCACCTAGGAGCCATTTGTCAATTTTGGTGGCTACGATCTCTATGTCTTCAGTGTCAAATATTTCGTCCAGAGGGGCAGCGATTAGGACGGATGCAAAGTGGTTTATGTCCAGTTTCTTCCAATTTTATGAGAAGGACTTGCTTGTCCCGCTCGGAAGGCTAGAAGTCGTATGATCATCCACGTTGAATTTTATTAGGAAGTGGTCCGACCAGTCTAGGGGCAGAGCAGGCTGGCAGTGAAGCAGGGGAAGGCTGGAAAAAATAGGGTCCAGGAGGTGTCCTCCTTTGTGTGTTGGGCCCGAGTTCCGTAAGGTGAGGTTCATGGCGGCCAGGTCATGAACTAAATTGTTTCCTGGTTTGTTTGTAGAGTCGTCGAAGTGAATGTTCAGGTCGCCTACGATAGATAGGTTGTTATAGTTTACCCTTACTGAAGCGGTCCAATCCACTAGTTGGGTGGCCCAAGGTTGTATAGGGCCAGGTGGACGGTAAATCAGGAGACCCGTAAAGGTGAAATTCGGGTGGAGTTGGAGTTTAAAAAGGGCCATCTCACAGGTGGTTAAGGGAATGGGTTTCAAAGTACATTGCAGCGATTTTTTGAAGATGACTGCCATCCCACCTCCAATACCGGTGATCCGGTCTTTACGGATGATGGCATAGTTTGAAGATAGGGCTTCAGCAATGTCTGGGCCAGAGCTAGCGTGTAGCCATGTCTCGGTGAGAAAAAGGGCATCTAGTGAGTTGTCGGACAGGAGGTCAAATATGTCTCTTTTGTGTTTACTGAGTGACCTGCAGTTCAGGCTACCAAGAAGCCATGTGTGTGCCGACTCACGGCCATTGTATCCGGGCCGACAGAGCTGCGGGACGTAAGTTGAAAGTTGCATGCAGGGCATGCGATATTGTTGTGCCTGTCGTTGGGTAAGATTTCACAGTTATGTTGGGCAGGGGGTCGCAAGGAAAGTAGCAGCTCAGGCTTGTAGGTATTAACTATATAGGAGTTTCCTCCAGGGGTTGCGGGCCCTGGGCCCTGCCTGGCGGGACGGGCGCAGACGAGCTTTCCTTTGGCGCGCCTTTGGCGCGCATACAGCGCTGCCGCTGCGCTTCCGGAAGATGCACATTTTTATACAGAGAGGGAGAGGGGCGGGGAGGGCGTGGCCTCTCGAAAGGGGCGTGGCCTGTGGGCTCGCCGGGAATGGCAGCAAAGGACTTTGGGGTTTGTCCCGCGGCAGCGCTAATATCCACTGCGCGGATGTGTCAGGAGCGTGGTAGAGCCCCGAAGACAGAGTGCAGGTAGGATTAAAACCAATACAACAGTGACACTCAAATTTTTAAAAATGTGCTTTTGCGGTCGTGCTCCCGGCTTCCGCCTCAGGAGATTCAGTGCTTTTGAAAAGAAAAGCAATCTACCACTCTGTCCGCTAGACCCTTGTGGTTGCAGGGATATATAGGGTTTGTATGATTTCCAAGAACCTACAGGGTTGGGTCCAAACTGAAATTACATATCAAGCAAAACAAAAACCCCAAAAACTGGATTTAACCCGGATACGGGGTGGGACCACGGCCTAATGCCAAGAGTGAGCCACCCCACCCGCTTTTTTATTTTGTGGACCTATTTATCCCCAATGGTATGATGGCCTTTCTGTTCACAGGGCAGATTTGGGGTAAACACCCTCAATCCCCCACCAAGAAAGCTCAAGGAGGCAAAAGATCTAGGCATCTATTTTGGGGAGGAAGCAAAAACAAAATATATAAATGTATGGAGAGTAGCTCACCCAAGCATCATGATGTGCTCCCACACATGAATAGGGGCATAAGTGTTTCTGCCACATCGGGGAGGGATCGAGGGTGTTTAGCCAAACTTTGCCTCAGGGGACAGACAGGCCCACTCACTGAACAAGTGTCAAAAATATGCCCACATTTTTTTTTAAATAAAATAAAAAATAGGGCTGCTCACCCAGGCGGTGCTCCCAACCTCAGAATAGGTGCAGTCTTTCTGCTCCACTGGGGTTTTATTGTGGGTACAGAGCCTAAATCTGCCCCTAGGGGACACAAGGTCACCAGACACGGGGGAAACAGTAAAAAAATTAAAAAGGGGGTGGGGCAGTTTGCCTACACATCGTGCCTTGCCCCTAGTCCACAATCAGCACAACAGGTTTTCTGACGCTTTGGGCAGATTGTGGATACCGCTCTCCAACGCCTTTATTATAAAGGAACAGAAAAACTACCCGGTATAACTACCTTCAATCTGCCCCTGGAGGGGTATATAGAGTTTTGGTCCTGGAAAGGTGATAGCCCATTGCGAGAGGGACCTGCTGCGATCCCCAAGCAGGAATCCAATAGGGCAGTGGTTCCCAAACTTTTTTGACCTGTGGCTCCCTTGACCTAATCGGCAGTTGGCCGTGGCTCCCCACCATTTTTTTTTACCGGTGGGCGGGATGTAAGCCCGACCTCGGGAGTACTTCCTGTTGTCTTCCTTAGAGTAATTGGGACGCAATGAAGGTATTATAATCATATTTGTAACAAAATAAGAAGAGAACAGTTATTTAATAAAACTTGTTAAGGGCCAAGTACAGAACCCTTTCATTAGTGCAAAAACTAAATAACATTCTTAATAAAGAGCCTTCAGGCAGTGTGCGTGGCACCTGTCATAAAGCAACAATGGGAGCGCAGCAGAACAGCTTTGAGCCACAGATAGACTGGAGTCATGAACAGAGAGCATCATCAAAAGTATTGCTGCACGGAGGCGCCCCAGGACATGGTGGCCCTGGATGAGCCACACTCTGTTTACCAGTCACTAGTTTAACCAGGGAGTGACAAACTCGCCCTGCTTGGGGGCCTTTTTCTTAGAGAAAACCCATTTTGTCTGCAGGTGTTCTCTTCCTTCAAAGACACCTCCAAATTTAACTTGCGCCCTCTCTATTATCTGAAGGAAGACCTTCCAGTACAGAAAATTCTATTCTCCATGACTATGTAAGTGCCTTTCCTGTGTATTCTTGTGGTTTGAGTGTCTGCCACTTATAGCAGTATTATCCTTCTTTGTTTGGTACCCGTTTGTAACATGCACACGTCACTTCTCTTTTAACACAGTTTGCTACCTTACATTTTGTTTGCTTTAGATACTTGTACAAGTGCCACCATTGCCTGCATAACGTTTGTTCTTGTGCTTGAGTGTCTGCCATTTATTGCAGTACTATACCTCTAGTTTTTACGTTTTTGTAACTTGCACACATCACTTTTCCCCCCAGTAATGTACCTTTTGCTACCTCTTGTATTTTGTTTGCTCACGTTACTGCCTCGTGTAACTTAACGTTTGCTTTTGTAATTTGGTCACTTGAAATTTTCTCCTCATGTATCAGTTCTGTTCCTATTGTGAAGAGCTCTGACACCTTAGGGTAAAGTCTGCGCTATATAAAAACGCATAAAAACAATCAATCGATAAACAAGCATTGGAAATGCAATAGGTCTCGCAGCATTAGAGTTAGTGCTTTTAGAATTGTTTATGGGTTTTTTTTGTAAATCTTTAGCATTTTTGTTTCCTGTAGCCAATGCTAAAGAATTACAAATAAAAAAAGCCATAAACAATTCTAAAAGCTCTAACTCAAATGCTCCGAGACCTATTGCACTGGTTGAGGGTGAGTGAGGGGTTGAGGGTGGGTGAGGGGTTGAGGGTGAGTGAGGGGTTGAGGGTGAGTGAGGGGTTGAGGGTGAGTGAGGGGTTGTGAGGGGTTGTGAGGGTGAGTGAGGGGTTGTGAGGGTGAGTGAGGGGTTGTGAGGGTGAGTGAGGGTGAGTGAGGGTGAGTGAGGGTGAGTGAGGGGTTGAGGGTGAGTGAGGGGTTGAGGGTGAGTGAGGGGTTGAGGGTGAGTGAGGGGTTGAGGGTGAGTGAGGGGTTGAGGGTGAGTGAGGGGTTGAGGGTGAGGGTGAGTGAGGGTGAGTGAGGGGTTGTGAGGGTGAGTGAGGGTGAGTGAGGGTGAGTGAGGGTGAGTGAGGGGTTGAGGGTGAGGGTGAGTGAGGGTGAGTGAGGGTGAGTGAGGGTGAGTGAGTGAGGGTGAGTGAGTGAGGGTGAGTGAGGGTGAGTGAGGGTGAGTGAGGGTGAGTGAGGGTGAGTGAGGGGTTGAGGGTGAGGGGTTGAGGGTGAGGGGTTGAGGGTGAGGGGTTGAGGGTGAGGGGTTGAGGGTGAGGGGTTGAGGGTGAGGGGTTGAGGGTGAGGGGTTGAGGGTGAGGGGTTGAGGGTGAGGGGTTGAGGGTGAGGGGTTGAGGGTGAGGGGTTGAGGGTGAGGGGTTGAGGGTGAGGGGTTGAGGGTGAGGGGTTGAGGGTGAGGGGTTGAGGGTGAGGGGTTGAGGGTGAGGGGTTGAGGGTGAGGGGTTGAGGGTGAGGGGTTGAGGGTGAGGGGTTGAGGGTGAGGGGTTGAGGGTGAGGGGTTGAGGGTGAGGGGTTGAGGGTGAGGGGTTGAGGGTGAGGGGTTGAGGGTGAGGGGTTGAGGGTGAGGGGTTGAGGGTGAGGGGGTGAGGGTGAGGGGGTGAGGGTGAGGGGTTGAGGGTGAGGGGTTGAGGGTGAGGGGTTGAGGGTGAGGGGTTGAGGGTGAGGGGTTGAGGGTGAGGGGTTGAGGGTGAGGGGTTGAGGGTGAGGGGTTGAGGGTGAGGGGTTGAGGGTGAGGGGTTGAGGGTGAGGGGTTGAGGGTGAGGGGTTGAGGGTGAGGGGTTGAGGGTGAGGGGTTGAGGGTGAGGGGTTGAGGGTGAGGGGTTGAGGGTGAGGGGTTGAGGGTGAGGGGTTGAGGGTGAGGGGTTGAGGGTGAGGGGTTGAGGGTGAGGGGTTGAGGGTGAGGGGTTGAGGGTGAGGGGTTGAGGGTGAGGGGTTGAGGGTGAGGGGTTGAGGGTGAGGGGTTGAGGGTGAGGGGTTGAGGGTGAGGGGTTGAGGGTGAGGGGTTGAGGGTGAGGGGTTGAGGGTGAGGGGTTGAGGGTGAGGGGTTGAGGGTGAGGGGTTGAGGGTGAGGGGTTGAGGGTGAGGGGTTGAGGGTGAGGGGTTGAGGGTGAGGGGTTGAGGGTGAGGGGTTGAGGGTGAGGGGTTGAGGGTGAGGGGTTGAGGGTGAGTGAGGGTGAGGGTGAGTGAGGGTGAGGGGTTGAGGGTGAGTGAGGGTGAGGGGTTGAGGGTGAGGGGTTGAGGGTGAGTGAGGGGTTGAGGGTGAGTGAGGGGTTGAGGGTGAGTGAGGGGTTGAGGGGGAGGGGTCGAAGGGGAGGGGTTGAGGGTGAGTGAGTGAGGGTGAGGGGTTGAGGGTGAGTGAGTGAGGGTGAGGGGTTGAGGGTGGGTGAGTGAGGGTGAGGGTTTGAGGGTGAGGGGTTGAGGGTGAGTGAGTGAGGGTGAGGGGTTGAGGGTGAGGGGTTGAGGGTGAGTGAGGTTGAGGGTGGTTGAGTGAGGATGAGTGAGAGTGAGGGTTAGTGAGGGGTTGAGGGTGAGGGGTTGAGGGTGAGTGAGTGAGGGTGAGGGGTTGAGGGTGGGTGAGGGTGAGTGAGGGTGAGGGGTTGAGGGTGAGTGAGGGGTTGAGGGTGAGGGGGTGAGGATGAGTGAGGGGTTGAGGGTGGGTGAGGGTGAGTGAGGGTGAGGGGTTGAGTGAGAGTGAGGGTGAGTGAGGGGTTGAGGGTGAGGGGGTGAGGGTGAGTGAGGGGTTGAGGGTGAGTGAGGGTGAGTGAGGGGGAGGGGTCGAGGGGGAGGGGTTGAGGGTGAGTGAGGGTGAGTGAGTGAGGGTGAGGGGTTGAGGGTGAGTGAGTGAGGGTGAGGGGTTGAGGGTGGGTGGGTGAGGGGTTGAGGGTGGGTGGGTGAGGGTGAGGGGTTGAGGGTGAGTGAGGGGTTGAGGGTGAGGGGTTGAGGGTGAGTGAGGTTGAGGGTGGTTGAGTGAGGATGAGGGTGAGTGAGGGTGAGTGAGGGTGAGTGAGGGTGAGTGAGGGTGAGTGAGGGTGAGTGAGGGTGAGTGAGGGTGAGTGAGGGTGAGTGAGGGTGAGTGAGGGTGAGTGAGGGTGAGTGAGGGTGAGTGAGGGTGAGTGAGGGTGAGTGAGGGTGAGTGAGGGTGGGTGAGGGGTTGAGGGGTTGAGGGAGGATGAGGGAGGATGAGTGAGGATGAGTGAGAGTGAGGGTGAGTGAGGGGTTGAGGGTGAGGGGTTGAGGATGAGGGGTTGAGGGTGAGTGAGGGTGAGGGTGAGTGAGGGTGAGTGAGGGTGAGGGGTTGAGGGTGAGTGAGGATGAGTGAGAGTGAGGATGAGTGAGAGTGAGGGTGAGTGAGGGGTTGAGGGTGAGGGGTTGAGGGTGAGGGGTTGAGGGTGGGTGAGGGTGAGTGAGGGTGAGTGAGGGTGAGTGAGGGTGAGTGAGGGTGAGGGGTTGAGGGTGAGTGAGACAACACAAGGACAGGAGGAGTCACAAATAATTTTCAGCCTTGACCCGTGACCTCTTCAGGAGTCACGCGCTTTTGGCACTTACATGTCATGTGAGGTTATGCTGTTTTATATTGCGAATTGCTCCCTCTTAGCTTTGGCTCTGTCTCACTTTCGAGTATGTAACCATAGCACATCACAATGTTCATTCTTTTTTCAGCATACTGTAAGGGTTTGAGCTCTGTATCTACTATTACCTTATTTGCATGCAAAGTGAAAAGTAACAAGAGGCCATGTTGTGAAATCCTTTGAAAGATCTGCAAAAGTTTAATTATTTAAATGAACCATAATCCCTTGAATGCCCCATCATGCAAGAAGCTGTGAACACTGTGCTCAACTTTCAGTTTGCATTAGTGTACGGTTATCATTATTTCTCTCGCTGTTCAGTATATCAAAAGTATTCGCTCTTGTAGCACAAGCATTTGTATGCTGATGTGCATGATTGCTTTTAATGAGCATAGAATGTTTTGATGCACACATACAGGTCTACTGGTGCGGAGGCCTGATGCTTTGAAGGTGCTCCGTTGAATCCCAAAAACTGGATGAACTTACCTGCCCCATAGAATAGTACAGTTACACAAAGCTCCTTAACCAATACTTCAAGTGTGTCATGGGACCCCAGTGTAAAGTAGCAGTGAGCCAGGAAGAGGTTAGGTGAGTAGTCCGGCCAGTGCAGCAGAATTACATAATTCCAGTGTCCCTGACTTTAGACAATCGTTTTCACTGCCTCACATAGATGTGCAGGAAGCAAAATGAGCAGGAAGGCAAACAAGTTAGCATAACCTGGAGTGCACAGCATTACATAATCAATATTCTGAGAACAAAGTAAAACGTTTTATTTTTAAAACAACTTTTGATTTTGTGTTTTAACAGTGTCTGCCTCAACCCTGGTCAGTTCATAGCATTGCATTTCTCACTGAGTGATATATATGATTGTTGGGCAGATTTCTTTTAAAGTTCATAAACATTTCTGAGTGCGTGTATGTGTTTATATGAGTGCATGCTGGTGTATACATTTTACTTCTGCGTTTACAGAAATGGAAGAGGGCACATATCTTGATATTAACATTTATTTGTTATTCAAACGTATTTGCGTTTAAAGCTTTTAGCAGTATCTTGTGGTATTGGCGGGGTATGCCAGGGAAGCCTGCCTTTCTAAATTCTGAGATAGGGAAGGCCAGGAACGGAGCGCGCCTCCGCGAGACTATAAAAGCGTGCAGCGCGGGCCTTCTGATGCATGCTGCTTTCAATCTGCTGCGTGCCGGCGGGAGGCGCTGGAACAAAGTAAGATGGAGAAAAGATAATGCTGAGAAATGATAGAATAGTTGTGACCTCCGCGCGCGGGCTGCAAATCCAAGACATAGATTTCACTAAGCATTCCTGCTGCGTTCCCCGGCAGAGTTCAGTTGTCATAAAAGGACAGGAGTCTGCGGTAATGGCGGCGGCGGATGATGGACACTTCACGTTGGGTGTCCACCACACAGGAGTTGGGGGTGCGGGGAAGGGGAGATTACGTAATGATCATGACGTCCACAGGTCACAACTTCCACGGGCTGTGGCTAAACCCTTTGTCGAGGCTTTCCAGGCCAGATAAGAAGTAGAATAAACGTGAATGGGGGGAGGAGGGAGGAGAAATGCGTCTCGGCCGGAGCAGGGGGCGGAGCAGGGAGAGCGGGCTTTGGAATGTAATTGACACGGCCGGCCGGCCGTGAAAGCCTTTGATGCGGCAGGGGAAATGCGAGACGGCGGGAAGGGGAGGGGGCGGAGCGGGTAAACAAAGACGGACGTGCACGCGCTTTTAAGCTCAAAAGTCACGGGCACTGCAAGGAATCGCCACGATTCCTTGCAGTGTGGATAAAGAGTGGATAAGTCCCAATACTCTCGCTTGCTCGATGCGCATGCGCATCGACAGGCGAGACCTAATAAAAAACTGCTACCCTCAGTCTGAGAGGTGATAAACGGCCCGTGCCTGCACACTTCCAAAGCTTCAGTTTGTAGAATTACACCCAGCACCCTGGAGAGATGGGCAAGCAGAAGCCTCGTTAGGGGAAAAGTATGAGGGACAGGTCTGTCCTGCAGTGCTTAGTTCTCCAGTTCAGGGTGGGAGCAGTGAAATAAATCAGAGAGCGAGGGAAGAAGTAAACAGCTGAGTCACGGAGTCAAATTTCCACCAGAAGAGGAACAGCGAGAGGTTAGAGGAACTGAGCTGCAGGAAGAATCTGTCTGGAGTAGTAGTAGGTAAATAATAGAGGGGCCCGGTGATTCAGGTGAGTTTGAGCATAGAACTCCACCGCTTTCTTTCCATACCTCCAAAAATCCCTCACCAGTCTCAGTGCTTTGTGCCCTTATAGATACTATGACGCGCTTTATAAAACTAACCTCCACGCAAAAATTAGACATTCCTGCATTAGGGTGCGTCTACGCTTACTTACCGATTTTAGTTGAACAGGGTCCCACGAGGCGAGTCGAGGCAGGGCACAACACAGGGCAGCAACGTTCCTTCTACACTCCAAGCTTGCTAAGGCAGTAATGGTGAGCCTACGCAGCGTGCTGGGCAAAACCATTCTGAAGGTGGCATTTTAACCCCCCCCCGCATGTTGGGCTGCAATGCATATCACCCACATCCTGAGTGGCGCGGCGCAGCGCACTTGGCTGCTCATCACGGCGCACCGGGGTGCCGCGGCGCACACTTTGGGAACCGCAGCAATAGGGAAAGGTACCATTGGAAAGGGGATATGCTCTTTTCAACAATATCTACCTCTCTCCTCTGAACACGTGCTCGGGGGTCTTCTTGAAGCAGCGAGAGTGAACCAAGCCTATCAGCTAATTTCATTTTAAATTTTAAAAATGTCAACTTGTCATGCCAGCCGATAGTTATAACAATTTTTGTTTTATGCCTTAGGGTTCTGGGGAAACTCTTCGCTAGTAGCCCAATGGGAAATCAAAAAAGTGAAATCCACCTGGTGCTCAACACCAGAGGGATTTCCTGCTGCCGGAGTAAGGACAACCTCAGCATGTAAGTGGTTAATTCCTAGAAGAGCATACTAAAGCATTCCACATACAGCTGCGAGGTACTAAGTCATGGACACGGTGAGCAGTGTAAAGAGGTCTCTAAAGGAGTATATGTACCACAAAAGATGTACCAGCTTCACTATATGGCATTGAAGGAGCCTAGAGTTGTAAATACATCCCTAGCTGAATTGCTACTGCTGTCGGCCCACCTAAAGCTGCTCACTGGGCTGCCACAAATAATGTAAACCTTCAGAGCATAAAAAAGTGTCCACAAGCAGAAAATGTGTCGGTATTACAGAAACTGTGTGCATCTGGTGCCAGTGCTTTGTACCACTCGCGATCATCCAGCCATGCCACTTCCATTAAACGGGCCTTTGTATTATCAGCAGCATTTTAACATTCAGTTCACAAGAATGGGGAGTATGTCACCTGTCTATGCCACTCGTTTCTCTACAGAGAGTATATGTGCAGCAATCCTATCACTAACCTCACCACACATCCAAGATAACCAACACTGGGAATTTGATTTTATTTTTTTATATTTAATGGTGTAAGAAATTGACACTGTCAGCATACTGCGAAAATTGAACTGCAACTTAAAAGTGATTTTCTTTTTTATTCCAGCCAAGATTAAAACCAATATTTTCTGGATTGGGGAGGTTAATGTTTTATCCTTATGGCACTTTGGTTTCGTGCTCTGGAACTCCGCACTAAAAAATGCCAAACGTTACTAACTATTAATTATTATTAACTAGTGTTAATAGGATTCAGACATTGATGAAAATGAAATCTCGTCTATTGAAAGATTTATCTGTTGTGAACTGTACGTCAACTTCGACTTGAATTGCAAACATGTAGTTAGGTAGGCCCGTAGACCTAGGAATTGCTGATTGATAGGTCACAAGTGGTGAAGGTGCAAAGCTGGCATGGAAAACTCAGGCAGGAAACTCTTGATCAATCTCACAGATAGGCACAGCGACATTACAGTGGTCAGGGACGATTGCCCCAATAAAGCGCACATGGCTGGAAAGAGTATGCGCACCCCTAAAACACCATGAAGTCAAATGCCACGTGTATAAGGAACACAGAGCAATCAAGGGCCTAGCATATGAATTAATCACGTGCTCCCTATGCCAGACATCTGGACACACATCACTGGCCACACTGTGTCCATGCAAAGTCGAGATCCACCTGTAGTAACCATTTGACCATTAATTTAGGACTCCAAAGGCAGCAGCTAACATGCTCACCATATATGGTATGCCAGAAACTTTTATGACTAAGTATTTTGTAAATAAGGAGGTTCACAAACCAAATGTAACTTGGGACAGTCCTCAGACCTAGAACCTGTAACTAACTGCTCTTCTGGCCACTATGTTCAATAGAACAAACTGTCCTGTTTTGCCAAACACCTCGTCTTCTGTTTTTTCACAGGATTTCAAACTCAAGCAACACTAGCAGCAGCGTTGATGGCAGTAATGGTGGTAGTAGTAATAGCACAATCCGTCCAGTACAGCTATTTGTGTCAATGTGGCAGTATAGAATATTATATTTTACTGACAAAAGTCTCATGTGGCCGCGAAGGTCAGATCTAAAGTGTTCAAAAGCCATCAACCACGTTTCCTAAATAATCCGCCTTGGAGTAATAACGCACATAGTGGCAAATAATAGTTCAGGTTTACAGAATTTCTGCAGTTTTTCTAGCAACACTAAAATGTGAAAAGTTAAAGGAATTGGGTCTTACGATTTAGACAAGTACTAGGAAATTTCCTGGAAGAGTTAAATAACAAGATAGTCTCTGGTGACATCTTGGACGTAGCAAAAGGCTGGCATATTCTTATCACGACAGTGCCCACAACTTAATATAAATGGACATACATTTACAAAGTTGGTGGTCATCCTGAAAATTAGGTGCACCTGGGCATGTTTACAAGCCATACAAATAATCATGTATTTAACAACAATATCTCAATTGGATTCAGTAAAACAGCAGGTATATATGTATGTTCAAGACATTACAAAAACGCTGAGAAAAGGAAGGGAGACTCAGGATATCAGTTTTTAGAAAGTGCATATAGCATCACATATTTAAGAACACATTTCATACAAGACAGTTAAAGCAGCATAGAATGCGATGGCAACCCAAGGGGGCTTTGTACACTAGATGATAGTGAAGCAAAGAGTGGCGACGAGAGAGACATGTGGGTGAAAGCAGCCAAGGACGCAAAGTGACACCGTGAAAAAACACAATATGTACAAAAGCAATGGTTCGTCCTCAATAGATGAGTAATCAATATTTGTTTGAGAACTAAGGTAGATGATGTGCCATGAGTCGCACTGTATGGAGGGTCGACGGCGTTTCGATCCTATCTAGTCAGGATCTTCATCAGGACCGGGTTGCCAGTTTTAGTGGGTGCTGCAGGGGAAAGAAAAGGACACATAAGGGCCGGGAAGGAGGGTATGGGACGCGGTGGGGGTGGCTGGGCGGGGGGCGCCGGCACAGAAGGGGGGGTGGGCGGGGGGAAGGGGGGGAGACAAGCGTAGGGCGACCTGAGGAAAGGTGAAGGCTAACACGTCGGTCGCAGAACGAGGTCCATGATGAACGGTCCATGGTGAACAGGGTACCGTATGCAGAGGTCACGGAATACTAAGGAAGAAGTAAGGATTGGATCGGAGAGTAGCCGGCCCTTGGTGGGTCTGGTAAGAAGGGAGCGTGGTCTGTGCGCTAGCCCAAGGAGGGGTAAATGCTACAGTTTTAAGAATGGAAGCCCAGGGGGTGCGCGAATTCCCATGAGGCAGGGGTGATAGCAAGCAAAGTGGTACAGTGGCTAGTGTTGGGGTGTGGGCTAAGCGGGTCAAGGCCCCTGGAGGAGATCATGGAGAGCGGAAAGGCAGGGGTGGTACAAGAAGAAGTGCGGGAGGGTAGAATGCGCAGTGGACTGGCCTCCCTTTCCCTCTCCCTCCTCCTTGGGCTAGCGCGCAGACATAGGCAGTGAATCGAGTGGCCCTGACCCTTTCCCCCCATTTCCCCCTCCTTGGGCTAGCGCGCAGACCACGCTCCCTTCTTACCAGACCCACCAAGGGCCTGCTGATCCAATCCTTACTTCTTCCTCAGTATTCCGTGACCTCTGCATACGGTACCCCGCTCACCATGGACTGTGTTCTGCGACCGACGTGTTAGCCTTAACCTTTCCGCAGGTCGCCCAACGCTTCCCTTTCCCCCCCCCCTTCCGTGCCTGCGCTCCTCCCAGCCAACTGCACTGCATCCCATACCCTCCTTCCCGGCCTCTTATGTGTCCTTTCCTTTACCCTGCAGCACCCACTAAAACTGCCAACCCGGTCCTGATGAAGATCTTGACTAGATAGGCTCGAAACGCCCTCGACCCTCCATACAGCGAGACTCATGGCGCATCATCTACCTTGGTTCTCAAACAAATATTACTCATCTATTGAGGCCGAACCACTTTTGTACATATTGTGTTTTTTCATTGTGTCACTGTGTCCTTCGCTGTGTTCACCCACTTGTCACTCGCGTCGTGACTCTTTGCTTTACTATCACCTTGTGCACAAAGCCCCTTTGGGTTGCCATCGCATTCTATGCCTACAGTGCTGCTTTAACTGTCTTGTATAAAATGTGTTCTTAAATATATGATGCTATATGCACTTTCTAAAAACTGAAATCCTGAGTCTCTTCCTTTTCTCAGCGTTTTTGTAATGTCTTGTAGATCCATAAATACCTGCCGTTTTACTGAATCCGATTGAGATATTGTTGTTTAATACATATGTACAACCAGATCTCAATCTGGTCTATGGGTTATACTCCTGTTGCTTTTCCCCATACAAATAATGAAGCATAAATATTGAACAGATGTGTAACTAAGTGGGTTTAAAGTCAGGGTCTTTGTAAGTTAGCTATAATTGAAAAGTGATGTGATTTACACGCAGACATATAACGCAAAAGAAGCTAAACTCAATACAGAGTGTAAGAATTACACCGTAGCGTATTTGTTGTTTGAGCGTGAAACAAATCATCAATAAAGGCAAATGTTGAAGAAACAACAGTGACAGGTGGTGGTCAGAGGAAATTTCAGCGAATGGTAAGGGCTATCAGCACAATGTTCAATGGCAATACTAAATGCTTATGGATGAGAACAATCAAAACCACAAACCTGTTTAAGGGATAAATCAAGCGCCATGTTAATCCCATAACAAACAATTTCACAGAAGCAAAATAATAGTTTACAAATTAGAATATGAGAAATAATTAAATACTTTAGAGTTTAAAATGGTTGCTGTGGACAAGCTGGTTAAAGGCGTCTTTCATGCTGTTCGGAGTTTTCCAAACCGTATTTAACTTTATTTTAATATGGGTCTTGATGATTAGCCAGCTCAGAGAAGAGCCTTTTTAGTCACTGTTTCTTGCCAGTAACTACCAGGGAGTTTCACTGGAGCACTACTCCTCCGTTTACTTGCAGGTGGTTTTGAAATAGATAAAAAGGAGAACAATTACGCTCTCCACTGGCTTTCCACGAAGGAAAGCTACCTATACCAGTTGGTGACACTAACTTCTTCCCTTGCTGCTCTGGAGCAGCAAGCTCACTTTACGGAGCCAGTACTCGGGGGATTTGATGGAGGGAGGGAGGGACTTGGGGCGCACTCGACCCAGAATGGGAGGCACTAGAGAGAAAGGCTTCCGATTTACACAAGTAGCAAGCCTGTACCCTTCTGTATTTCTACCGGTCTAAAACAGCATGAATTTACAACATGAAGATAACCTGTCTAAATCGGACTATAGTATAACCTGGTATTTCATCTTGTCAAGTCATACACCCTCCTTACTGTACACATACAGAAAGGCAGCCTGAACATCTCATTTTTCCCGTGGTACAGGAATAACATAAAAAAGAGCTGCCACTGAAGATTACTGAAATTAGGTTCCCATCATATTAAGAGTATTAAGTGAGCAATAATAAATGCAGGATTACATTTCCGTGCACGCCTAAGGTGTGTCGGGAGGCACAGCATTTTTGGCTTCATGCCTTCAGCAGCTAAGAGTCACCAAATCTTTCATTGTGTTCCTGCAGTGTAACATTGTTCACGAAAACATTCCTGGTGAAAACTAAATCTTGTACGTAATGCTCATTTAGAGATTTATTACTCATTTAGAGATGTATTGTTACAACCTCTGGCGTTTTTCAGCGAATTTCAGTCAATATGTGAACCTCACCAACACAGAATAATTTCAAAGTTATATTTGCAGAATGCATGCAACAACCAAAGAAGAGCTGAATGTCGAGCTCACTTCAATGATCACACATTACAACATGTTACCCTTCAAACGGAAGCGGGAAAGTATTGACCTGCCCTCCCATCGATAAATGAAAGTTTCAGGCGTCCCTGGCACCAATTATTCCCACCAACGCAGTGCAGTAAAGGCATATTTGCCGACCTAAGGCCAGCTTCGATACAGGAGTGCCCACTTCACAGAACCCCGCGTCCTAAACTGTAAGTGCCATCCCATGGCTTAAGATTGTTTGACGGATATAGAGCAGGTCTTTGATTGAAGAAAGCATGAAGGGGACTAGTGGAAGGCTGGAAAAATCCTGACTTGGCTGGGTGTAGACGGTTTATATATGGCTCTGCAGCTGTTTAACTGGTTGCAGCACTGACTCTGGAATACATGCAAACTTACAGATCACACGTTCTGGTAAGGCCAGCTCACTCATCTCACGAGGACGATAACAAAGATCACTACCCCAGACATCAAGAACCATCCAAGCAACCCAAAAAAAAAAAAAACAGTACAAATCAGAGGCGCCTAGGTTTAAAAATTTTTTTTTTAAATCGTCCGGCAGAAAACTAGGTTTAAACATATCGCAATTACTTCAAGTGTCACAAGGGAATCATCCAGAAACAAACTACGTTGGCACAAGGCATGGAACCAAAAAAACAAAACATTTTGGTTTTAGGCAAATGTCCGATATTATGAATAAGACACGTGCTTTCTTGCTAAAATGGCTGGTGCCCACCAAAACACAAATAATAGAAACACTGTTCAGGAAATTGGGATGTGGAACAGTAGCAATATAGAAATTAATTTAATTTCACTTCAATAGGGCCATCCACGAAGAAGAGTACTCCCAATACATCTTTGGACGGAAAAACTACCCACCAAGAGTACCTCATCAGAAGTCATGCATCAATTGGTGTATTCTCCCTCCTCTTTAGAGTCCAATACCCACCACCATACCTATCCGAACTGAAATAAATGGCATCCAACACGCAACTCAAATAAATGCCGTCCAGCACACAACTTAATTTCCTAGAGATGGGGCTTCTGCAGTACCTGCACTGGACCCACATTGTTTAATAGCTTCTGCAGTACCACAATAAAATATTAAGAATCCAAAAGCTAAACCAAGATACGAACAGCACAAATTTTGCTAGGAAAAGGAAATTAAAAACAAGCAACCTATGTAAAGAACTTTCTAAATTAGTTTCACATTAGGACATTGTAAATAACTTGCTAAATTATTTCCACATTATGGCATTGTGAACTAAATACTATAAGGATTTGAGTGGGAAGGATGTCTGCTATGTAGAGCCTCTATCGTTTATTTCATTTTCAGAAAGTCATAACTCTTGCTATGACGTCACAACGGTTGATAACAAAACTCGTTACCCATAGTTGTGATGTTAAAGGCTTTTAACCCGTTCGCTGCGGGTGTCGGCCAACGGCCATCGCGAGCACTACCTCGGTAGTGCTGCGCACGTCCATTGGCCGACACAGCCCACCCGTTTTTTTAGAAGTTTCAGCTCTGGCACGGAACGTTCGAAGCAGTTAAGGGGTTACGCCAGGTGACCGGGCTTCTGGAAACCTGTCAGCGCAGCTCTGCTTGCCTGCTTTGGCTAAAAGCAGAAAGCATAGCTGCAGGAGGGAAGGAAAGCACGGAAGGTAGTGGGGTTTGCTTAAAGATTGAAGGTTAAGATGTACATTTTTAGGTCTAGCCTAGGCAGCATGTATGCGTTGCTTGCAAGACTTGTTGTAAGATCAAAACAACTTTTGTTCCACCTGCTGCTTCCGATGGGTTGAGTTAACTGTCGCACTTTTTGCAGACTCCTTTCAGCCTCCAAACTGGTTGACTCAGCCCACACATCGCTTCCGCAGAAGGATGAGGAGGGCCGGCCATTATAGTTACCTTATGCATTGAGGGTTTATGTGTTGTTTGCACAAACCTTTTCCTCTGCTGCCCTTCCAAGCACTAGAAGCCCAGCCTGTGCCATGTGCTGCTGCCCCCACCACCTCCTGTTGCTGCTTAAGCCTTGTAGCGTACCCGCGGCTACTTCCTCTTGGTCTACCGACCCCTTCATCTCGCTCCCTCACTCCAAGCATAACACATGCCATTATTTAAACACTTACTACCACACTATGTAAAACACTTCGCATCTGAGCAGCGCCACGGGGAGGCTGGGCACTCTTTTTCTACCCATACTACATGGACTAATACAAAGTGCACTCCGAAGGGACGTAGTCAAAATTGCTTGTTGTTCCACAGAAGCATTGTCTTGTTAGATTATTGCAGACTACTCACCCGAATATCTGAATATACCGTACTTGGGCTCAATTACCATTACCCCATCCTCATTCGCTTGAGTACTTGAAATCCTCTAGTCTTGGACGGTGTCCTTTTCTTTATGATTGGCTACTGGCACAACAGTGATCAATGCTGCTTCGTCATTGGTGGATCGGACGGCTGCTAACCACCTTAGTTACAGGGACCTTAGGGGGACAAGGAGGTGAAAGCTGATGGGGCTGAGGTCCTGTGCCAGTCCCAGGCAGCCACGAGCGCAGCACAGCTTAAACAGAATATGTTATTGCTGTTTTCTAACTCGTGCTTCGGAAGTTTGTGAAATTAATAAAGATACTATGCAGGTTTTTTGAGTATCCCTTCAGAATACTAGCAGTCTCGGCCTGAATTTCATGGCAGTGTTCAGCTTATTCCCAGCCTCTCACTGCACATTTCGGGCGCACCTAGATAACAGTAAATCAAGCCATCAACAACCGGCTCTCTGTGGCAGCCAGGTCAGAGGTCGCGACTCTGTGAATGGTACCTCCGTTACTGCTGCAACCAGCTGCCAGAGCAGTGCCAGCTGACATGCGCCTAGCAGCGTGCAGAGGATCTAGAAAACTGGTCAAGGAAAATAACATATCCAATCGGATGTAAACATGTTAGCTGATCCAGAATCATCACAGCGGCTCAGCTTGCTATTCTGAAACAAAGTTTAGGACAGACTTCGGTAGCTGCAAGGCTCATGTCCACACCGTGAATGCAGGGACCCAAGCAATCGGTAATACTGCATCACTAAAGGGTAGAAGGCATTTTCGACAACCTGCCAAAGTGTCTCAAAGCAACCTACATGCTTTAATGAAATGCTTATTTCTTACGACTGCGTTTGAGTTCATACACTCCCATTTTATTTGTGAGGTTTTATCGTGCCACTCCTTACACTAGCCAGCAGCGCTTTACGGTCCGCCATGCA
Organism: Lissotriton vulgaris; assembly: GCF_964263255.1. Classification (NCBI taxonomy): domain Eukaryota; kingdom Metazoa; phylum Chordata; class Amphibia; order Caudata; family Salamandridae; genus Lissotriton; species Lissotriton vulgaris. Next base: position 1,433,244,399 of record NC_141687.1, read on the forward strand.
CATAACAAATATGCACAGCCCTCGCTTTTATATTTACAACACGGGTGCCATGCTTTGTGTTTGAGCACAGCGCCCACTTTTATGTTTAAGAAAGCAATAGTTTAAGGCTCGCAAATGCAAGACCTATTGCATTGCAAATGCTTGTTCACATTTGCGTCAGGGAGGAGAGGGCATGTTATGCATGGCTCTCCCACTATCATCACCCCTGTGCAGTAGTTGAAGGCAAAAGCGGATGATTTTTGGGAGCCATACATAACAGATGAGTAAAAACGTACATCGGGATGCTTTTCACCTTGAGGTTCTGATTGACATCATAGCCAACTCGAGTCTATAATGCTATATGTTGTTACACTCCTATTCTTACACATTCTAGATCTAATTCTTAACCCCTTGCGCGCTGGCCGAATTTTCGCACTGTGCAGATGAAAGTGGACGGAGTTTGAACGGCCCCCGGCCGTCGTTAGCACGGCCATGGGCCGTACTGAGCACCGAAGGGGTTAAGAGCCAATGGGGGTCAGTTAAAAAAGGAAAACCAGATCTGCAATAGTACTTGGTACAGCAATTAAACCTTCAATAAATGGCCAACAACGTAAACAATAGGACGAGGAGTATTTTGTTCTTGGTCCAACCACAACAAGCACTGGCAAAGCCAAGAGATCTAGTTTACAACAAAATCCAAGCTGAATTAATGGATTATTAAGGCTATGTTGTATTTTTAACGAAGTCCATCTCAAACAAATGAATGGTCAGAGGGGATTAGTAAAATCAAACTGTTTCTTCAGACACGCCAAGTAATCCACATAGCATCCACATCCTACACAAACCAGCCCTAAATCAGCAATTAAATGATGTTGTGCCAGTAAGATAAATACATCAAAGCATACACACTGGCTCATATTTGCCATTTACAATTTACCTAAGAGTAACATGATGGCCCATCACCAAGACATCCATAAATTGACATGGCTCAGATGGACAGTTCATCCCAACAATAGCAAACCATCAAAAGCGCATGTACGTTAAATACAAAAAAGAAGAACCCAAGATACTCTCATCTTTTGCTTTTTTGAAGAATTGATTTTGGGCTTTCAGACAGCTAACTATTTCTGCAGCCAGACCAAATCTGGTTGCAGACTAAAGACAATCAAAATCTGGGATTGAATAGGAAAAACAAAGGACTAATAAAATGTAATAAGAAACAAAAGTTGATCGTTATGTATGGGATTGACAGAAAAAAAAAAGTACAGAAGGGCATCAGAAAACATACGTTTGCAGGGCAGAAACAAAGCCTATATTTCACCTCTAGACGTGGAAGAAAAACGGTTGCTGGAGCTACAGTATAATCGCACAACCTGCTGAAACCTGAGTAACTAAAAGTGCATGCACACGACTAGAATGTAGACCGCTGCCTTGTCATTTCTGTCCCATTATTCTTAAATATTGCTAAACAGATTTCCTATAAATAAACACTTTAACCCGTTCCCAGCGTCGAACGTTCAGCACCCAGTGCTGAACGTTCGGAGAACGAATGCTGACCCAACGGCCGTGCGCAGCACTGGGGAGGTAGCGCTCGTGACGACCGTTGGCAGCAATTAAAGGGTTAATAACAGTTAAATCTATGGGCTGCACAATTAACAAAACATTGCTAGAAAGACACATGGCCCGCAAGCGATGAGGCTTTAGAATATCAAATAAAAGGTATATTTTAAGAATAAATCTGAACTGGAGACACCCACTGCACAGTGCCAGAGGTCTGTTTCAGCCTAGAATAATGGAACAGAAGCCAAGCAGCTTCAATTTCCCGTTCCACTTAGAACCAAGTATTGGCAAAGCACGTTTTTTTTAAGCTATAGCAAAAGGGGAGTCGGCGAGGAGGTTGAGGCTACATCACGGGAGAAAGGATTGTAGAGAAGGATGTGTTTAGAGGAAGAGGACAAGCGAGAAAACAATGGGGAAATCCCATGGACAACAAATGGGAGGGTGGGCAGACTGTGATGGGGTAGCTCGAATGGCAACAGAAGGTGGGTGGGATAGTACGGTGCGGAAGCAACAATGGCAACTTAGGGGCGAGGGAGGGTGGGTGAGGGGAGAAACACACAGGTAAGAGGAACGAAGTACACGAGGGAAACCCCTGTAAAATACCTGCGCTCTAGTAGAGTGCTTAACCAAAAGAAGAAAGTAGCACATGAAAAGGGAAGAATACAAGTAATGTGTCTATGCGGGCAGGGACAATGCTCTAAGCCCACTGAAGTTTCAAAAATGTCTCTCCTAACAGACAGTACCATGTGCTGTCTTAAGCAAGGCCCAAAGAAGCATTGAAAGCCAAGGAAACTTTTGTACAGTAGACCCGGATCACAGTAGAATATTCAGGGGAGACCAGAGGTTCAACTCTCTTGTTTCTCCATTACTGTTTAAGGCTAGACAAAAAAAAACACCTTAATGTACAGTGTAAAATTAAGTGTTTTTCTAAAGTGCAATCTTATCAGAATACTGAAAACATACTTCCATTGGAACACCCACATAGCTTATGTCGTATTAAGGAAAATGCTGTAAACATCCTAAAAATTGCCATCCGCGCTGCATGAGAGACTGGATGTTCCCGTGGTGTGATTATTATCTAGAAATAGACTAGTAAAGAGTTTATACCACTGAAGCTATAAGTTCAAGACTGTAAAAATGTGCAAGTACTGTTTACAGATAGATTTAATTTTCCATACGAAGGTTTTAAACTCTGACCATATGTGAATTGGAATTGTTTTTACTCCTCCCACTTTTCGTTTAACAATAGGCATAGAATTGAGCAATTAAATGAGCATTTTGAAATTGTAAGTCAACATTAGGATTTTGTCTTAAGAATTATGCTAAAAATAAAGGATGAAATGCACAAAGGAAACATAACAAAAATTTTAAAAAATAAGACTAACAAGAAGGAAGCACCACCACAAAATATTTTACATAGTTTCCGATTTAAGTACTTTTACATTTATAACAAAATGTAGGAATTGGGGAGATGTGGTCACAACCACACTTTGGGCTTGAACACACTTTGGCAGTGAGGCGCCGGGTCCGCACAGCCACCACACCGCAAACCTATGGGTCAGATCACAAACCTGATTCAGAGTGTAACTCGTGTCTGGCAGCCTTTTGTTTTGATGTTCCCACAGTGGTGCCCTAGAATTGGACACCGTAAAGAGAATGCTAAAACAGTTCCTGCACGGCATGGACTGGAGAGTCTGTCGTGCAGGAACTGGCGTTCATGCACACAGGGAGGCACATGTTGTGCTTGCATCCACATGGGGCAGAGGCAAAAGGAGGCCATGTACTGTCTCCTCTCCACCAGTTTTTATGGTGGTGGAACCGCCATGAAAACCATAGCAGAGAGGAAACTTGTAATATGTGCTGTGGTCGCGCCAAGCATATTACTGCCTCCTGACCGCCGCAACACCGCCAGGGAACGACTATTCCCTGGCGTTCGTGATGGAGCAGTGGCTGTCCGACCGCCCTTTCTGTAATTGGGTAACAGGAGACCGCTGTGCCTCCAGAAGTCTGGTGGTCCAAGAACCACCAGACTCGCAATTAAGCCCTTAGTGATTACTACTTTTAGCACAGATATTACTCAGTAGAAGTAAACATCAAATTTTGGCACACAGTTCTCGTTATGTGTCCCAAAAGTTGTACAGCTCAATCACACAACCACCATAAATGCAAAAATGAGATCTACAGTACGGATTTAGGAAAGGGAGAGGTACTACGGACCAGTGCCTAAACTTGCTTCTATTATCTGGGAAATACACAACCGTGAAGAAGGGCTCACTCCATGTGGCATTTATGGATCTTTCATCCACCTTCGACCGTGTTAATAGATCCAAGTTATGGCATCTGCTATGAAGTCCAGATTGGATGATATATTGGATACTTTTTGGCGGATCTGCATCAAGATCTCAAAGCCACAGTGAAATTTGACCAAAAAGGCAACTTAACACGTAGCGTCCGTATTATCAAAAGAGTGAGACAGGGTTGCATGTTAGCCCCTCTTTCATTCACCCTATATATTACCAACCTTGAATCAGTTTTAGCGGGTGCTAGTTTGGACATTCCCCGTGTAGGAGAGCGATTAATTCTGGCTCTGCTATAAGCGGATGACGCTGCTTTATTAGCCAGAACGGCTAACAGCCTAAAGCATCTTTTAACAACCTGTGCCACGTTTATGAAGTCCTTGGACTTAGATGTTAACTTTTTTAAGTCTCACATTATGATTATGGGGGTAAAGTCTAAGAAATGTTAGACCCATTACTGTGAAGGGAATTAACTAACATGGTGGCATCATTTTTATATTTAGGAGTGTTATTTGATGAAAAGGGTACATGGATCCCACAAATGAAAGCCAAAAGAAACGTAATGGCCAGATTAACCATTGCAGTCCTAGATTTTGCCCGCAGGTTGGGATCAAAACCTATGCATGCTATGTTAAATATCTACAGGCTAAATGCCTTGCTATAGTTTTGATCTCTGGAGATACAGAGATGCCGATGATGTCCAAATAGTGGAAAATACATTTATAAGAAATTTGCTATCCGTGCCGTAATCGACATCTACCTATATCATACACAAAGAAATGTGTATAGGTTTCATATCAGACATCATAGGAATGACTCCTTTACTTAAATGGATAGGTATTTGTACGAACCCGGAGCTTGAGATGAACCACGAAATTATTCACGATTATTTAACTCTTGATTTAGCTAGCAGTATCCCATGGTTAAAAAATGTAAAAATTATTGCATCTTATTTAAGGAGACCTGAGCTATTTAGCTCCCCGGGGAAACTCCTAAAGGCGGACATGCTCTGGGTTTAAAGCACGTATGTGCAGTTATCACAAATTGATGGATGCCAGGGAATTAATCGCATCCGTGCGGCGCGAATTCCCCGCCCATGCTGACTCCGCCTTGCGCGGGCGGAGTCATGACGGAATGGTTCCGTCATCAGCACAGCTCAACCGACGCTGATGACGGAACCGTTCCATCATCAGCATCGAAAGGGTTAAGGAAACCCCTTGTGCGGGCACAGCACTTGTTATGTACATCACAAATGATTGAGCCATACTTAACTATAGTTACAAATCAGCATCATTGTTTGCTTCTAGTGAGATTCAGATTAAATCAATTACATTTGCTCCTTTTGGAACCAATGGTATGGAAAAAAGCTGGAAGATTTGAATGTATGTACTTGCGATGATTCTTCCACCCAGGACACAATGCACTTTGCATTATTTTGTGACCATTTTCTGCACATCCGAAACCGGTTCATTTTACCAATTTTAAAAGGCGAAGGATTTACCCAAGCTAGACCGGCTTTTATATATTTACAAATGTTGAATAACGTTTGGGAAATTTTTAATATAGCTAGCTTTTTGCCTGCTGCTGTCAGATTAAGGAGAAAAAGAAGAATTGTTAATAATGAGCAACCCTTTTTGAAAACTCATGAAATTTTTATGTGTATATTGAGGATTTAGATCTTGTCACTGGTATTATGTGATGAATGTGATTCTGTAACAGTTTTTAAAATAATTTGTGTTTTTTGTAGTATGCTTTTATGGTTATAATTAACCAAATAAAGTGAATTTGACTGGCTGACTGCAAAGATGCACTTGCATTATTTATACTAACTTCTGTCCCAAATAACCCATAACGCCAAGTGTCACAAACACAGTTTGGAATACACAGAAGCACACACAGTTTTAGGTCTCCCCAACAGACAGACGCAGTGGTTTGTTTTGGAAGACCTAATGTCTATAATACACCAAGCATTTGCAATGCAATAGGTCTCGCAGCATTAACGTTTGAGTTACTGGCACTGTAAATGACAATGCTTGCATTGTTTTTTTTTCTTTAATTTGCAATTTGTATATAAACATTGTTTGTGAATGGTTAGCTGTTGCTTATGCTAAGCAAAGTTGGCAGTAATATAGAGTGCTAGTCTTGCTTGTTACAAGCATGCTGATTTAAAGCACTCTGATACCTGCGGGTAAAGTTTGCGCTATATAAAAGTGAAAACAAATTTAAAAAAAGCCTACTTGTACCACGTCCGTTCTTATTCTTTGATGCCAAATATCTTTGGGTCCCTGTATTTATTAACTGCACCCGGCCGTGGGAAACCTCCATGGCAGGAACAACGTGTTGCGGGGCAGACACAGGCAATGTAGCCACTGTCCTGTGGCTGCACCGCGGGGTAACAGTGTAGGGGCAGGAAGGCAGGCAGTTGGTAGTGCTGTGCCATAACACTGCTGCGGCCTTCAATGTGAAATTCATACAGTGCTGATCCAAGGTACTGATGATTCTCTGCTAGCAGCAATTCCCGGCAGCGTATTTTAAATGAGAACACAAAAAGCAAACAAGCACTGGCATAGCCTTGCCTTTGGTACCTCTGGGCTTTGCCGACTGTTCTTAGCCAATGCTGCACTGAATTGCTGGTGCTGTGCAGCATGGCTACAGCAAATACACTGTAAACAAGAGCAGAGGAAGTCCCAAGTAAATTGTCTGATCCAGGGGCGGGACAGACAAGATGGGCAAGACTAATAAGACGTTAAAAATTGAAAGTGGCAAGAAAACTAACCTATGGTAAGCAACAGGCAGGCTCCAAGTCCACAATAAGGCTCACAACAGACAGCGAGTGAACCAACAATCAGGTGTGACCTAACAACAGACATAGCAGGTGCTCTCTAGTAGGCTCGACTTAAGAAAATGCTTCAAGACAAGTCTGTGATGTAATTGTATGAAGTTCTAATTGTAGCTGGCCCAGGCTCCACATGATCATGTGCCACCATTGACAGATGGTTACGGTCTGTTGTACAGTGGTAAAATGAGTTTGGATGACCGCGGATTACATTTTTGCCACAAGAGTTCTGTTCCCCTGCTCATTTAGCCCCCGTTTATTCTTCTGCAGAGCTAAAGACCCTCCAGGGCACCTGGCCTATCGGTAGTGAACTTCGTAACAGACTAGGCTTCACTGGGATTCTTTCCTTGCCCTCCAAGGCCGCTCCTAATATTTTCTATGATTCATCCCCCCTTCCCATCCCTGCACTTTCGAGTGCCTTTCAGACTCCCTCTACTGCTACCGCTCGCCTTAAACTCACTCCCACCAAACTCTCCATCTGGTATTTAAACACCCGCTCACTAGCCAGACACCTGGTTGAGACTTTTCACTTACTCAATACCCTCAGCCCCGATATCCTATTTCTCTCTGAAACATGGCTCTCGTCTGAGTCCATGCCAGATATTCTAGCTGCTCTCCCGGGCAATTACTACATTCTCCAGGCCAATCGGTCAGATAGGAGGACGGGGGGGGGGGGGGGGGGGCATGGGCGGGGGAGGGGGCGTTGCTGCTATCATTGCCCATCCGCACATTTTCACTTCCATTACAATTCCCCTCTCCCCTTTGGCTGATATTTTTGTGGTTACTCTGCATTCTTAACACTTCCCGCTGGCATGTGTTCTCCGTTATCGCCCACCTAACCCTTCCTCAAATTTTGTTCATTTTTTTAGCAACCTGGTTGCAGAGCTGGTGATCAACCAGGCCAGGCTCCTTATTATATGCGATTTTAATTACTGGCCACATGACTTACTTGAGAGCCCCCACTCAAAGCAATTTACGGACTTACTTTCTGGGCTTAACTTCTTAGAACACATCAAAGTAGCCACCCACATTAAAGGACATATCTTGGACCAGGCTTGGAGTCTCAACCTGGACATCCCAGACCTTCAGGTATCCCCCTGTGCCTGGTCCGACCATCATCTTGTTTCACTCTCCATCAGCCTCCCAACCACCACCGCTACATATACAGCAGTCCCTACCATGGTTAGAAACTGGAAACATGTAGATATCCCCTCCATTTGCACGAGCCTCATTTCTACCCTCCCCACTTTTCCTGATCTTTTGGACCCCCATTGTTCACTTCACATGCAGGCTGAAGCGCTCTCTTCCTGGATGACCCAGGCAAGAGACTATTTCGCCCCTCTCAAGGCATTAAAAACTAAGAGACCCCACGACGCCCAACTCTGGTTTACCAAAGATCTTAGTGATAGGAAGCTTGCTTTGCGCCAACTGGAGCGCAAGTGGGGGCTGCACTACTGCCCCCTCAAAAAAAACTTTGTTTTTGAATGCCCTGCACGAGTATAAAGTGGCTATCGTGAAGGCTAAATCTGCTCATTTTTCTGCAAAAATACTTAATTCCAGTTGCAAATCAAAAACTATCTTCCATTGTGGATGAACTAGTCAAACCTGACCGTGTCACTATTACATCTCTGTCTTCACAATCTCTTTGTGACTCCCTCAACAGCTATTTTATTGAAAAAAATCATAATCAAAACCAGCATCCCCACTTCTGCTACTATATCACATTCTACTATGGCCCCTTCTAATCCCGTCCATTATCTTACGTTTCCCACACTCACGGAAGACACCTTCTTTTCTCTCCTAGGGAAACTTAAGTCGGGATCCCCTCAGGATAACTGTCCCTCCCACATTAGCCGTGAAATCTACTGTAACATTCCCACACCCACCTCTCTCTTTGTTAAATAACTCCCTCTCCTCAGGGGTGGTCCCCCTCCCCTTCAAAACAGCCGTGGTCTCACCCATCCTGAAAAAACCCGGAGCTGACCCAGATGTTCTTTCAAATTTCCGCCCAATTTCCCTCCTTCCCTATTTGGGAAAAGTTTTGGAAGCTTATGTGGTCAGCTGCCTGAGCGCTTTCATTGAATCTACCCACTTCCTTGACCCTCATCAGGCCGGCTTTAGGCCTCAGCACTCCACTGAATCTATCGCCTTGGCCGTTAATGAAGAGCTAAGAAAGGGGGCCAACCAGAACATCTCCCAGGCTTTGGTGCTCCTAGATTTGTTGGCGGCGTTAGACACCGTAGACCAGAACATCCTACTTGAACGAGTCGAGCACGCCGGCATCCGGGGACTACCACTGAAGTGGATCACCTCCTTTCTTCAGGATCGTACTCAGGCAGTGTCCCTTCCACCTTTTTCCTCCGTGGGAAAACATCTTGCCTGTGGAGTCCCGCAGTGCTCCTCACTTTCACCACTTCTTTTTAACCTTTATATCCGCCCACTCATCTCGGAGCTCAAACAAAAATCTGTCACTATCCTTAACTACGCGGAGGGCCTTCAGCTTATTTTCAGTATTGATCCCTCCCCCCTCCTCTATACAAAATGTTCATTCTGTCATGAACTTCATTAGTTCCTGGATGAACTTTAATCAGCTTAAGCTTAACCCTGATAAAACGGAGTTAGTTCTCACTGGTCCCCATGGTAATCCTTGGAATTCCACCTTTTGGCCACCCTCACTTGGCCCTTCCCCTGTTGATACTGTTAAGAGCTTAGGTATCACCATTTGCAAGGACCTTTCTATGGGGGCACAAATTAATTCAGTTATATCTACCTGCTTCTATCACTTACGCCGTATTCGTAAAATCAGCAGACTCCTCTCTCACAAAGCTCTTTTACAGGTCATCCTGGGACTCGTTATTTCCCGCATTGATTATGCGAATGCCCTATATGTGGGCATACCAGCATACCAATCCAAACGCCTTCAACTTTATCAGAATCAGGCAGCCAGGTTGGTTTATGGTCTGCCAAGATCTACTCATACCAAGCCTCTTTTAAAGAATCTTCATTGGCTCCCAGTTGCTCAGCGCGGACTCTTCAAACTCGGCTGCCTGATTTACAAAGCTCTTTCTTCCCAGGGACCTTCTTTTATTTCCTCCCTCTTACACCGTTACGTTCCCCAGCGTGACCTTCGTTCTTCTAATCACAGTCTTCTTACCCCCAGTTTCTTTAGGCACAAAAAACATGGTGGCCTGCGATTCCCCATTCAGGCCCCTCTCTTTTGGAACTCCCTTCCCCCTGCACTCCAGCTCCTCCCATCCTACGTTCATTTCAGAAAATCATTGAAGACCTGGCTTTTTTCATTAGACTCCAATTAGCCCACCTGATCTGTACTGGTTAGCCTTCACACCCCAGAGCCAAGAAACCGAAGGTGTACGTGCGCTTCATAAGTTTCATTTATCATCATATCAAAGTAAATGCTTAGTGGTGGGACATTAATACAGTCTATTGCCTCCGTTTTGATGACAGGGTGTTTCTGGCCTGGCATTGCCTGAGGCCCTCAGTTTGAATGACAGTACTTTATTTAATGCGATTTTATATAGCGCGAACATTACCGGAAGGTGTCAGAACGCTTCACAAAATGAACCAGTTTCGATACATAAGGATTTAGGATTACATGAGCTACATAAAAGATACAAACACAACACCCGGTGTCTGACACATGCGGACCGGCCTTTGTAGTTAGACACATTTATGTTTGTAACACACAGATTCCGGGTACTACACACTTCAGGGTGGATTTCCATATTTCACATCAATGTCAATGTGTGCTGCGGACGGATTCAGTTTCCCCGACCCTAAGAGAGAAACCTCAGCCGCTCTCTAGGTAAACCGAATCAATGATTTGAAAGGGTTAAAGATGAAGATAACGGTTTTACACTGCAGGAAGAGCTCCTCTTGCAAATGGAAACATGAACAAAAGTAAAATGCAATGAAATATCGACGCTGTGAAGAAATCTATAGAATTACAGGTTACTAAAAATAAAAGGGAACTAGTACACAAAAATGCCGTTTTTAGATACAGATACAATCAAAAGACGAATCAACGTTTACACAAAAGCAGGTTGGCAAAACATTACACCATTTCATTAAAAAAAACACACACACACACACGTCTTGTTTTACCTCTCTTTAAAACCCTTAGCAGACAGTTAACAATTTACTCTACGTTTCGGGTTCTATAACAACTGCACAGGTTCAAAGTAGAGATTGCTGACCAGTCAAAAAAGACGTGCCTAATAGGTTAAACCTGCATGCCTCGGGATATGTTCTATATAACGACCAGCGTGTTAAGGAAACATCCAATTTTCTTCACTGCAACACTTATGAGCACGTTTGGTAAACCACTAATTGTACAAACACAAGTGTGCGTGCGCCTGAAATTCGAAAGCATGTAGAGTTCACATTGAAAGGCTTGCTGAATTCACAGGCATGCAGTGAGACAGCGTTATATATGGACAATATCGGCACTGCTTGTCGGGTGTATATTTTACATGATGGGGCATGCAGTGGCGTTCCCTCACATTCACTGCCTGCAAGAATACATGCCCTCTGACGACGGGGTCTCTGAAACACATTCTGCAGTCACAGGATGTGGTGCTGGAAACCCGACCTGCCCCAAGGACGCCTCCCCACCTGCTGTTAGTTAAAGTATGTTCATAATTATTAACAGTAATGGGGGTGTGTGAGGAGCACACCTGGTCTATCTATTTGTCTGGTAATGTATTGGTGCTGCAACTAAGGTTTGTCACGCCTGTGATAAATATCAAGTTATGATGGGTTAGAAACTCATCTACTTGCGCACTGTGCACATGGTGTTATCCTACACCTTAAATATTTTTACTGATTCGCCATATATACACAATTTCATCAGTTATTTATTTTCATAATCTGATATCTTCAAACTATTATCATACAATACATTCCATATTCATTTTACACTTTTCAATGTCAGTATTTCCAAAATACACTGTTCTGTAATATCAATATTTACACTTTGTAACCATTGATCACATTTTACATTTTTCAATCCCTGCCCAATGCATTTCGTCACTGCCTTGTGCCTTCATCAGGGGATGATCGGTCGGTTATATATCTGTGTTCAGTCAGCTACTAATTCTTGGGGTTTGTTGCTCTGAGATCTTCTCTGGTTTAGGTGACCTGCTGAATTATTAGTGGTCGATGCCCACGGAGTGGCTGGCCAGAGAAGCAGTGGTGACGTGGGGCTCCCATGCCCGAGGGAGAGACCCGCGGTGGCGGCAGAAGTCCGGAGTGGCGATGCGGTGAGTGGGGCTTGGGGGGAGTGAGGTGCCTCTGTGCGCTCGTGTGTGTATGCGCATATATATATATTTTTTTTTTTTGTGTGTGGCGGCAGGGGTGGTGTATATGTGTGTGTGTGCGTGTATGTGCGCTCGTGAGTGTGCGTGTCTGTCTGTGTGCGCGCTCGTGTGTGTGCATATGTGTGTGCATATGTGTGTCTGTGTGTGCGCTCGTGACCTTCTGGTCATGAAGGGGTAGCTTTCTTGTCTATCGCACTGCCATTCTACTCATTCTTGTATTTGGGCAAACCCTGCAGCATTTATTTATATAGTACTTGACCGGATTCTTTGTAACCTTCCACCGCTGACGTGATGGTACTTCATATTTTATTTCAATTTTGCACCAGAATAATCACTTTCAATGCCATCTTAAATGTATTTTTTTTTAAGAAATAAAAAGTAAAACTTTTTTTTTTACTGGATCTATAATTTTCAGAACCAAGTCATCCCGGTGAAATCATTTAAATGCGCACGACAAGGAAAGCAATCTCCATGGCTTCAACCCCACTTGCTGTCACTAAAGAAGTACTTCAAAAGACTAGAGAGAAAATGGAGACAGAACCTACCAAGTAATATATCAAACCTACTACTCGGACACCTTTGCCTTGAAATGCGAAGTTACTCACGCCTCAAATCTAAGCCCTACCCTTTTTAACCCTTACATGGCAGAGACCGTACAAGCTTCTGGGCTGACAATAGTCTGAGGCAGATGACACCAAATTAGTTGTAGCTCTCTCTCTCCAAAACATTATTCCTATTCCCAACAAAAATCACTCTATTTAAAGGAAGTGGCTGACTGGATACCCAGTTGCTGCCTCAAAATTAATGGGGATAAGATGGAGTTCATGCTTCTGGGTAACAACCTCACTAATTAGGAGTCCTTTCCCTGCTCAGATTGTCTAGGTAATACTAGGTAATACACCCAGCCCCATAAATCCCATAAACAGCTTGGGCGTCTGGCTGCACAAAACTTGGACCATGGACTCTAAAGCTAAGCATTCATAAGCAAGTTGTTATAGCGCATTAAGAATACTCGGGAAAGTATTCGATACTCTCCTTTTCCTTTCCAGAAGGCCTACTGTACAGGCACTGGTAATGTCTCAGCTGCACTAAAGGGATTCCTTGTAGTTTGGCTTCCTTTACTACGTAATAAAAAGACCACAGGCTATTCAAAATGCTGCTGCCCACCTCGGTCTTAATATTTCGAGGCGGCAGTCAGCAACAAGCATTAGCAATGCAATAGGTCTCGCATTTGTGAGAGTTTGGGCTATTTTTTTATTTCTGTGTTTTGAAAACCTGCAAGCGGTGTGTAAATAAAAGGAAGGTTGGCAGCAACTGCGCCTCTTTTACTGCCAGCCTTGCTTCTGGTAAGCAAGGACTATAAGTAGAAAGTTCATGTTTACGCACTGCTTGTAGGTTTTCAAAACATAAATAAAAAGGCAAAAAGGCATTGTCATTTGCAATACCAATAGGTCAAACTCTTGTAAATGCAAGACCCATTTCATTGCATTGCCAGTCATATGTTAAGTGTAAGAGGACGTCATGTGTGCATGTTTGTGATTTTGGGGTAATGGTACATGGTGTATATGATGGACAATGGAGTCATGGTCCTGCAAGGGCAGAGCTGTGGTGTTCCAGTGTGTACGTGTGATGGGGAGTGATAGGAGAAAGCAGGTGCTTCTGTTAGGGTGATTGTGTGCATGTGTATGTGGGTTGGGAAGAGAAAAGTAGGGGTGTGATGGGAAGAGAAAAGGAGGGTTGTGCGTGTGATGGGAAGAGAGGACCAGATTAATTCATGCCGATGAAATAGAAGTCCTGAGAAAAGGCAGCATCCTTCAGGTGACGAGGCTTTCAGAGGCAGGGGGCATGTGGTTGGGTGAAGGCACGAAGTGGTTCAGGTATGGTAACAACACCCCTAATATAGGACAGACAACGTGGAAGAGGTGGAGGCAGGTAGCCTGATAGGGACAGTCAGCATCTTAATCTAACGAGGGCCGAAAAGGTTGTGGGGCGCGCGGGGGTCATGATATTGAGGTAGAAGCGGACACCATGTAGGAGCAACATACACAAGGCAAGGAGAGCTAAAGAGGCTGCGTAGGATGGACAAAGGTACAAAGGAGAGATGAAGGCTGATGCCCTTACATTAACAGCTTCCTTAAGGTAGCTAGAGACTGGTATCAGGGTGGGGAAATTTATGAGGGGGAGGCGAAGCGGCAGTTTTGTGAGGGGGTGGGGCAGTTCTGGATTAAAGCGCTCTTTCACTCTTCCGGGTTATTAGGTGTGCAAGGGATGTGCAGAGCAGAGTGCAGCAGCGCGTTATGAGGGGGGACACAAGAGCAATGCTTAATGAGTATAAAAAACAAGCATCCAGCTGAGGCCGTGTGCCAGTGGCCTGGGAAGGTTGAAGACCGAGATGCAGGGGTGGCATGGATGACGTGCACTGTGGCAGGCTGATAAGGCAGGCCAGGCAACCGCCAGGGCATTGCTGCTGCAGCCTGTGGAAGTCAAGTTCGCAAACCCCATGGCAGGAGCAGGCCAGGAGCACCTGGCAGCATGGTGAGGCTCTGAGTGTTACCCATTGATGCAGACTTCACTACAGCACAAGGGGAATCTCCTTGCACCTCCAGGTGAAAATTAAAGCAGACTGTAAGGCCGTGTGTCGCTCCTCCTCCATCTGCTCTCTGTCCCCCCCCCACCCCCATGAAGCTGTTGACCGAGTTGGGTGAGCCGTGTGGCCCCCATTGTTTGCTTAGTTTGCCGGTCAGCTGAGATTGCATGTGGCGTAAGTACTGTAAAAAAATAAAAAAAAATGCAAAGCAAATAGTTGACAACAAAACAATTATAAAAGCGAGCGCCTACTAAAATATTAAGCATGGCGCCGCGGCGTGCTGCAATGTCGCGGGTGGACTAGTGGAAGATGTAAAAAAAAAAAATTGTGATCACAGACTAGATATAGGATGACCGTGTAATAGCACAAGCAAAAAGTGCAGTTGCTATGGAAGGTTACAAATACCGACAAGGTAGTACCAAGGAGGGACTAGTATGCCTATTCACAAATGAAAAGCAACGATTTCGAAAGGAGAGTTAACATGAGCCAAGTGAAAAAATGGTCGGGGAAATGGGCTGAGCTTCTATTCCATACCTCAATACAGCATACCTCACAGACCAGCGCATGCACTGCCCAGGCTCAACCTATAAAATACGCTGGCAGACCTTCACTGGCTCCCGATTCAACAGTGGGTGCAGTTCAAAACCCTTTGAATTGTTCATAGGGCCGAATATAACAAAGGCCTTCAGCTACTTCAAGCTCTCATTGAACGCTATATCCCTGGAAGGGCCTTGAGATCAGTGAATGCACATCTCGTAACAGTACCTAAAATTCACAGAGTAAGACAGGGGGGTTGGGAGGGGGGGGGGGGGGTAATTTTCTGGCTCTCCAAGTTATGGAATTCTTCACGGATTAGATTGCACCAAATAGACTCAATCTATCTTCAGAAGATCTCTGAAACCATGGCTGTTTGTAAACTACTTGTTCCTTTTGGATCTTGTATGCATATGGAGCTGAGGTGTGTGCTCATTGTTATAAGCGCTGGGTAGCCTTGGGTAGCTATGCGCTCTATAAATTCAACAGATTTAGATGCAACCTTTTCTGTGGTCCTAGAATGTGCACACTTATACAGGGTCACTACCCGTTGTCCATCTGATCCATACCATCTACTCCAGCATTTTTGGTATATTTTATTTTATGGCAGCTGCTCATTGTTACTGACCGACTAGCTTGTTACAATTTGTCCAAACGTGTGGCTTCCTACACATACTTTATTTTTTTTTTATTTATTTCCCCACAACAGCACCCATCATTTTAAAACAGAAGGTTTGAAAACAATATATACCAAAAATGTATTTAAGATAAGATTGATGGACGGAATGCAGAGCAATGCAAACAATCACCCCAAATAACTAAGATTTGGATTTAATTAATTGTTCTTTTGTTCTGAGCACCATCCCAGTTTGAACCCAACCATATGCAAATCAGGCTGGAGGCTGCTCCGCATGGGAACAGTCCAACCCGAACTACCAAGCTAGGTCCTCCCTGGACCGGAAACAAGCAACCTGAGACGGTATCGGGATATCGCCCCTCTTCAGCCAGGCTAGTGGGAATTCAGTGGCACAGTGAGCACAGTGCCCTCGTCTGGGCATATGGTAGAGGATAGCTTTTTTTTTTTAACTTTATTAAGTCTTTAAACCAGAAAATTATGGCAATACAGAATCAAAAAATTAAACATATGATTGATGTAGAATAATACACAATGCAAAAAGAATACAAAATCAAAAAGGCGAGCAAGGAGCTATAAAAAAGAAAAAGGAAAAAGAAAAAAAGGAGGGACAGCGGGAATCGGATGGAGACCAAACACAAAGTAAAAGGGGCACGACATTCATCCTAGCCGATCCAGGCCGAGATAGGAGCCCAAATTCTCCGACCAAGTTCCTGTCTTTTACGACCTTTGGCTCTATATACAGCATACTCCAATATTGTATGTTGCCAGGAAGCGAACCCTCCAGTTACAAAAAGTAGGAGAATCCAGACTAATCCAGTTTAAAGTAATACATGCTCTAACGATAGACATTGCAATGAACAGGAAGCCTTGCTCATGTTTACTACGAGAAGGGCCTTTTTAGGTTTTGCCTGGCGAAAAGATGCGCTTCTGCGCATCTTTTTCGCGCAGGCGAAAACCTCTTGAGTAGTGTAGTGGAGTTAGGAACGGCCCCCGTCATTTATTGGCTAGCTCCATAAATGGAGCCTAGCCATTGGACGATGGGCCTGTCCGTCAATGCCGGACCAGATTCGGGGGCGTTCCCGAGATTTTTTGGCTTTTGGCGACGTCACGCGACGTCAGCCAAAAGCCGGGAACGCCCCCGAATCTGGTCCGGAATTGCCGGCACCTCCCTTGCTGCTCGGGACGGGTCTCCTTATTTGTTCCTAGCTGCCCAGGTCTGGAGGTGAGTGACCTTCCCCCTCCCTCCCTACCTCCCTCCCTACCTCCCCCCCTACCTCCCCCCCTCCCTCCCCCCCCTCCCTCCCCCCCCTCCCTCCCTTCCTTCCCCCCCCTCCCTCCCTTCCTTCCCCCCCTTCCTTCCCCCCCTCCCTCCCTTCCTTCCCCCCCTTCCCCCCCCTCCCTCCATCCCTCCCCCCCTCCCTCCCTTCCTCCCCCCCCTCCCTCCCTTCCTCCCTTCCTTCCTGCTCGATCCCCGCCCGGGGGTTTCTTCGGGCCTTGAGGGTGACCCGGCAGTGACTAGCCGGCCGGCCAATCCTAGCGCGGCCGGCCGGAAGTGCCCGCCCCCCGCTGCCCGGGGGAAGAAGGAAGACGGCGGCCCAGAAGAAGTATGGCGGCCCACGCGGGGCTCCCGTGGCCTGCCTGGAGGGAGCCCCGGAAGAAGCGGAGGACGTTGCCGGTCTCCCATGCTGAAGAGGGAGACCGGAGAAGTGCTCAACAGATTGCCGCCGTCGCAAGGAGCCCCCGCCAGGACGGCGGCCCAGGACAAGAAGTATGGCGGTAAATGCTCCACTGGGGCAAATTTGGAATGCATGCACCGGGCGGGGGGTGCCTTCAGACCGGGAAGAGGTTCATTTGGAAGGGTGGCGGATCGAGAGAGAGGCACAGAATGGGTGGTGCAGAAGAGATGACGGGTGCAGGAGGGAAGTTAGAGAGGTACACAGAGGAGCTGATGGTGTTTCTTTTTTACGGTGGTTATTGTTGCTTATTGACTTTTAAAGGACAGGTGATGTTTGAAATGACAGATGCGCAACTTGTTTTTCTTCTCCCGAGGGCTCATGCACTTTATCACGCAAGCTGGCAAGCGAAATCTGCGCGATTAAAGCCGGGCTATCAAAATGAGCAGTACCAGCCCACGGGCTGCACCACTTTGACATTTTCACTGCCTACTGCTGAGAAATGGTGGGGCTGGAGGGTGCAGCGACGGAAATAGGAAGATCAAATATGCAGCGGCTGTTGCTGAACCCGGAGTAGCGCGGGGCTCTCGAAGGTGCGTTCAGCGTGCCACGGTAAACCTCGTTTTCAGGATGTGGGCAAAGGTAACCATTTACAATCTTACGCTTCACAACAGAATTCTAACCTACCCGCGAGTAAATAAACCAACTGCAGGAAAAAAACGAAAGTAGAGTTCTGTCAGCACATGGAAGGGTTCTACTCCGTGCTTGACACCTGCCTTTATTTTAAATGCTGCCTTGCCTTCCTGGTGTGGGGTCTCGGTGGCACAGCCCATCTCCCAGTATACTCTTCGATGTTTACATGAATGCTGCGAATATTGAAAGGGAAAATAAGCTTGTAGGTTGCATCATACGTACATTTTACCTGAGGACGTATTTTGCCGCCCTTTTTAATGAGCTATTGAGAGTGCGTATGAGTCTCTCACTTGGTCGGATCAAGGGCCTCTCTATAAAATGACGGGCACTTTCCTTGTGCCTTTTGGAAGGCTGCTGTTGAAGATGTGGATTAAAGGCTGCATGTCCTAGGCAATGCTCTCTGGTATCACTAAAGTCATGCCACTTGGTGCTATTGTATTGCCCCTAGTCAAAATAAGTAATTGTATTGTTGGGGGGCCGGGGTGGGGCTGCTGCCGGGTTGTAAGATAGCTGTGAATCTCTGGAGTCCTGGTGTGTCTCAATTCGCCAAGGTGCTGGCCCTAAGCTGATGCCCAGCCTGATCCACCAGTCTTTGTGACTCACTCAGACCAGCATCAGAACCAACATTTCAGGGAGATAGACAGAGTGCCTGAAAGGTGCAACCATGTCCCTTAAGTGGAACCTGATGCCAGAAATGCATTGATAGACGGTGGCTTGGTGAAGTCTGCTGCTGAGACTAAGGTGGAGCAGGCGTGCTAGGCATACTTTCCTGTTTGTTTGGGTCCTGTTTGTGTGACGGACAGCTACCTGCAAAAGATGGTAGGAGGCCTGGGCAGAGATAATGCCACACTGCCTGCCCACTCCCAGCCTGCCCACTCCCAGCCTGCCCACTCCCAGCCTGCCCACTCCCAGCCTGCCCACTCCCAGCCTGCCCTCTCGCAGCCTGCCCTCTCGCAGCCTGTCCTCTCGCAGCCTGTCCCCTCGCTGCCCTCTCCCAGCCTGTCCTCTCCCTGCCTGTTGTCGTGTCCCGGCGGCAGCAGGCAGCAGGCAAGAGCATGCACTGCATCCCCGAAGTAACAGCCCTAAAGCAAGCAAGAAGTACGCCCCCCTCCCACCAATCCCTGTTAGGTAGTGGAAACTGTCCAAACTGGGGTGCAGACAGCCCCTCTCACCTTTCGGCCTGGTACCACTGCACCAGCCGCACTACTTCCCTACTGACCGTTCTCCACTTCAGCCCCGTCTAAATTACAATTCCTGCTTGTGAACCTTTTGCCTTCTTGTGCTTGTTTTCGTGACCCTGTTGCCTGCTTGTGCCTCCGTGTGCCCCTGTTGCCTGCTTGTGCCTCCGTGTGCCCCTGTTGCCTGCTTGTGTCTCCGTTTTCGTGCCCCTGTCGCCTGCTTGTGCCTCAGTTTTCGTGCCCCTGTCGCCTGCTTGTGCCTCAGTTTTCGTGCCCCTGTCGCCTGCATGTGCCTCCGTGTGCCCCTGTTGCCTGCTTGTGCCTCCGTGTGCCCCTGTTGCCTGCTTGTGCCTCCGTGTGCCCCTGTTGCCTGCTTGTGCCTCCGTGTGCCCCTGTTGCCTGCTTGTGCCTCCGTGTGCCCCTGTTGCCTGCTTGTGCCTCCGTGTGCCCCTGTTGCCTGCTTGTGCCTCCGTGTGCCCCTGTTGCCTGCTTGTGCTGTGTGGGTGTGTGTGGAAGGCTCTGTGTGGGTGTGTGGAGGGCTCTGTGTGGCTGTGTGTGTGGGGAGCTTTGTGTGGCTGTGTGTGTGGGGAGCTTTGTGTGGCTGTGTGTGTGGGGGGCTCTGTGTGGCTGTGTGTGTGGGGGGGCTCTGTGTGGGTGTGTGTGGGGGGGCTCTGTGTGTGTTTGTGTGTGTCATTTGCGAGAGATAAAGCTAGTGGCATTGTAAATGACAATGCCATTTATTTATGTTAAAAAAAACAAATAAAAATAATGTCAAGAGCAAGCCAATAGCTCTAACTTTAACAAAGGCAAAACCATTGCATTGTAAATGCTTGTTGTTATTGAGTATAACCTAAAATCACCAGAGCTGGAGTAAGAGTTAAGGCTTTAGTAGTGATTTGAGCAAGAAATCGCTCAATGTCTTCTATATACACTTAACTAGTTTAGAGCAAGAAAAGAACATATGTACTGTGTCCACAGCCTGTACACCGCACCTACTGCATGAATTCCCTTGGTGATAAGACCATTTAGCAACTTTAGATGGCGTATAGTACAAATCGAAAGCGGACATCAAAAATTGGGACCGCAGACTCCCAGTAATTAACATCTGATCAGCCAACTCCAAGGGAACACCCAGATCAGTCCCTCCATGGGCAAATTTTCTGTTCCCTTTATCATTCTGATCCGTTAAATCGTCAGGCAACTCAGAGATAAGAGTTTGATATAAGGCCCCAATCCTAGATCTCCTCTCTACGAGGCCCACGAATGGAAAACTTTTGAAAATGTCTGCTCTAGTGGTCACGTGCTGTATCAGATAACTCCCGAGTTGTAAATATTTTTTTAAATGGCTTGTGGGAAGACCAAACTTAATTTGAAGGTCAGAAAATGAGAAAAGTTGATCCCCCAAAACCTTAATCCCTGAAGTGCCCCAAGCAAAAGTGATAGAGTCCTGAAAAATCGTGGGCAAAACGCCACTTGAAGTAAAAGGAGTATATGCATTGATTGAGGATAGCTCTGATGTACTTGGTTGTGGCTATCATGAGTGTCTTGGTGCTGTAGTTGGGGAGGAAGCAAGAGTGGGTGGAGTCTAGTAGGGTGTTACCTTCTCAGTGGTCTGTAATCTGGCGATTGATGGCCTTCTCCAGGACTTTAGCCAGAAAAGGAAGCAGCAGATGGGGCGGTAGTTTTTTAGTTCGCAGGGGGTTGAAGAAGGGTTTCCTCAGTTGAGGCTGTTAGCAAGGGCACTGATGATTTCCTTCTGTCCCAGGTTGAAGGCGTGGTGGGGGCAGGGGTCTGCAAGTGCTCTAGAGTAGATAGAGGTCATGATCGCTGTGGAGATTGGCATGGTGAGCTGTGTTCTATCGATTAGGTGGCCGTGGGAGTTGTCGCAGCTTGTCAGGAGATGGACGAGGTTGGCTGGCTGCCGGTCAAAGTTGCTGTAGAGTGCTGCTATCTTGTGGAAGTAATACACCAGGGAGTCTCTATGGGCTTGGGAAGAACGTATAGAGGTCTTGGTTGCTGACTGGCAGGAGAATTCTCACAATGCTGACGAGTTCTTTTGTGTACTGGCACTGGCCCCTGATGTGCCCTTGATGTGGGTGGTTAGGGCGGCCTTTTCGGCTTCCTTGAGGCGGTGGTGGTGGTATTGCAGAACGCGGACTTGAAGGTGTTGATGTCTGAGGGGTCCCTGCTGGAGTGCCAGCGTCTCTCCAGTTGCTTGCACTTACGTTCGAAGGCCTGGATTTCAGTGGTGAACCAGCTGGCATGGTTGCCGGGTCTTCTTGTGCTTGCCATTTTATTGGATGCGCAGTTGGAGATCCAGTCGAAAAAGTGTTGGACGTCTAGCTCAAGGTCGCTGGTGGAATGGTGTCTGGTGGTGTTGAGAGCAGCAGTCCATTGGTCCTGGTGATTTTGTTCCATATGCAGCGAGCAAGGGTGTGGAGGGTGGGTTGATCATGGTGGTCCTGCAATGGCGAAGTGCACGATGCTGTGGTCTGTCCAGGTTAGCTGGGTAGCGTGGCTGAATTTTATTCAGTTGCTGGCTGCTCAGATTGCCCCCAGGTTGTGTCCTAAGCGGTATGTGGGACTGGTGACCAGTTGCAGGAGTTCTTTGAATTCGTAGTAACATTTTGCAGCTCCTGTCTGGGCACCGCTTTCAGAGAGCCAAGCTTAGCCAGTTTACAGTGGTATCGAAAGTGGAGCACACCAGGATCTAGATTTAATGATTGCATGTCTAAACATAATTTTAAGTGAGGATTGGATGGCTATTGTGTTTGGCACATGAATAGACTTTCAAACATAATGCACAGTGCTAAATCTAGCCTTAAAAAACAAACAAAAAAACAAGCATTGGTAATGCATCAGTTTCGCCTATGTAATGAATGAGGAGCTATTTTTATTAATCATCTTCCGGGAGAAGGAAGGAGCTCCCTGACAGATAACATGGGAGCATGTGGTGCAGCGGCCAGAGCTGCTGACTCAAGAGTTCGGGATCCTGGTTCGAGTCTCTGCAGCAAAGCGCAACATCTTGTAATTATATGCAAATCACTTAATCTCTTCGGGTGATAAATGGTCAAATAAATATGTTCTAATAGTTAAAAGAAAAACTTTATGAATAAATATAGTCCCACCAAAGTGGATGTTAACAGTATTTCAGCGGTGGGACACTGATAAGAGGAGCAGATGAGGAAAAAAGCATTGGCAACTGCAGGAAAATATGCTACAGCCAATGGAGGAAAGGTCAGTGTCATGCACAGGAACCAAAGAGCAGCCAGGAAAGAGAGAAGGCGGGATGCAAGTCCCTTTTAAGTTCATATTAAAAACAATCTATTTCTCAAGCAGAGCGCAAACGCTATGCAGGCGAAACCTAAAAAACCTCCCCAACCATAAGGGAAAGGACAACAATGTTGCTCTGACTATGTCAGAAGGAGCTTTACTGAAGGCCCAGAGAGACATTTTATGGATTGTAACATCGTAAATGAGGGCATCTGCTTTAGGTTTCAGTGTTGCCCAATGGGTTAAATGATAACTTTCATTAAATTATATATATTCAGGTACATAACCAATCAAATGTCATGAAATAATAGTAGAAAATGAAAGTAACATTTTAATTGGTTGTCAATTCTAACACTTCATATGTGTTTCTGTCATATAATTAAACAACAGGGGGTGGTGATGGACAGAGTTTCTGAAATAAGCAGAATACTCTCACCCAGTCAAGAGATCAGGGCTTGATCCAACGCCGTTTTTTAGCTCACTGCACCATCCCAGCTCAGAACCTGGCTATATGCAAATTAGTCTGTTCCTGTCCCAGTACATGATGGGAACAGGGCAAACCAAACTACCAAGCCAATTTTTTCACTGGGAAGGAAACAAGCTTCCGGGGACCGGTTTCTGGCATTTCAGCCGTCTTCGGCCCGGCTTGCTTGAATCCTGATGGTGCAATGAGCAAGGGACTCACGTCTGAGTATACCCTTCCACGCTTATGGTGGACAAAATAATTAAACAACAGGGGGTGGTGATGGACAGAGTTTCTGAAATAAGCAGAATACTCTCACCCAGTCAAGAGATCGGGGCTTGATCCAACACCGTTTTTTAGCTCACTGCACCATCCCAGCTCAGAACCTGGCTATATGCAAATTAGTCTGTTCCTGTCCCAGTTCATGATGGGAACAGGGCAAACCAAACTACCAAGCCAATTTTTTCACTGGGAAGGAAACAAGCTTCCGGGGACCGGTTTCTGGCATTTCAGCCGTCTTCGGCCCGGCTTGCTTGAATCCTGATGGTGCAATGAGCAAGGGACATGGCGCTCTTTCACTTTCCCTTGATTTGAGTACTATGCCCCTGCCTCTTCCTGCTATATAAGAGGCCATCTTCATTCTACAATTAGAAAGGGTGCGAAGCAGCACAGGGCGTCCAACTAGAGGGTGTTGTGCAGCGCAGGGAACGTGGCATCTAATGAGACAGTGGAGGAGGGGGGGGGGGCGCAGAAACAGGGCGTCTAATGAGAGGATGCAGAGCAGCTCATATATCCACTCATGACAGGGTGGAGAGTAGCGCTGGGTACTGCTCGCACAAAACCTTCCCCGCTAAAACAAGCTTTTTTTTTTAACTCTTGGAATTCTCTTTTATTAATACCTATCCGTCTGTTTTCTACTACTGGTTACCTTACTAGCGGTCACAGTCACAGTGTCCCCTCCTCTGCCCCTTAAGTATGTGTATTTATGGGGGGGTGAAAGGCGTCTTTCCAGTCCAAGGATTGCTTTGACTGCCAGGCATCACCCTTCAGGGGCAGCGACAGTAAGGGGCTGCGGGGCACCCCCTCGTCACTTCTCGGTCACGGGAAAGTCAGTGAGCAATCTTTAAAGGACATCTTCTGCGTGCGATGGATCCGGCTTCGCAGCGGAATGAGACGCACACCGCTTTAGGTTCTGTAAATTCTGCTGCAGTCCTGTGGCTCGCGTGCTGTTTTCCACCGTTCTCCGGTGACACATAAGTGGCGGAGCCCCTGGCTCTTCGGTGTCATCTTCTGCGAAAGTGAGTACCAAATTCTGTTCTGAACGAGTTTGTCAAAGTATGAACGTACGCAGTGGACGGGGTCGCAACTGCTGCCGAGAGGCGATAGTCCTAATCTCTATATTTTTTGCATCACTTTTGTGTTGCTGTGATACAGAAACATATGGCAAGCGCACTTTTCCTTTCAGCGTTGCATGTTAGCGGGACAGCCTCTGGAAGGGGGATGGGCTTCAGTGCTTGGGGCAGAGGGTGGGTTTTAAGTGCATAAAACAATTTCCTTACACTGTCGGTGTGCTTCAAGGTCTTTATTCTCTCAGCGAGCGGAACTAGCACTACAGGTGGTCAAAGCAGAGGCTTGATCCAGATGCCTGGCATGGGCTCAGCTCGAGGTCCTATTGAGCCTTATAACCCAAAATGAGCCGAGCCTCCATGTGGTCTCTGCCTACCACCCACGCACTAACCCCACGCCCCAGGAATTCAAGACAGCCATTAGTCTTTGATGTAAGCACAGGGAAGAGAAAAAGATACCTTATCACCTAGTGGCTGAATTGCGCAATAAGAAACAGTAAAACCTGGGATGGGTCTGTCTTCCTTGCTCGGGCAAATCATGCGATCGCGGTTGGATATGTTATTTCACGACCCCCTTTTATCTTCATTGTTGGCCATTAGAGCCTCTTAAAATGCACGAGTTGGCTGTGTGCGCTGTTTAAGAACTTCTTTTGTGGTTAATTTAGTTGTCTATATTGCGTTGCTCCACATCTAATAAGAATAAAGGAGACATAGCGTAGAGAGGATAACAGTCTTGCCTCTTAATTCACTAATGGCATTGTCGTTATGGTGGGGAGGGGGCAGGAATGTTTCAAAGATCAAAAACTTACATTTGTAATAAATGTCTCTCAATGCATAATCCGATATAAGATCACACGCTTCTGCATATATTTTTGGAAATTTGAAGAGACCTTATTTATTTGAAATGTTTTATATAGTGTGTCATGGCTCGTGCACGGGCTCCTAGAGCCAAGCCAGACCCTAGCTTGGATCGCCTCATTTGTTTGTTGCCTTTCTCTCTTCTAATGTAGAGACAAGCGTGGGTAAACACTATATACAGACAGATCGAGAGAGAAGCACACAAAGACAGACACATAGGTTCCCCTAAACTGAGAACAAGAGACAGCTCAGTGATTGTGACACTCGCAAGGCGATGGCTCCAAAGCCATCCTCTATATCCTTCACAGGGGCATGTGCAGCAGTGTTTAATTTGTAAAATAGTAAGTTGCCCAGAAGCCCATGGCCACAGCTATAAGATGTCCCCGTGCCAAACACCAAGGCAGAGTAGACCTGATTCGACCGGGGACCTCTTTAACTCACCAAAAACTAAAAATGCACCTTTATCTCACTTTGAGAGGTTCCTGCTATCTCTCTTGGTGGCAGATTTTTCATCTCTCTCTTCCTCCGTCTTTCTGGTTTGTGTGTTTCCCGCTCTTGGGATCTGTCTGATGAGGAAAAATAAATGCTGGTGTAACAAGCATTTGCAATGCAAAAGGTCCTGCATTTACGCAAGTTTGAGCTATTAGCACTGAAAATAACAACGCCTTTTATTTTTAAAACAAATAAAAAGCATTGTTATTTACAATGCCAATAGCTTAAACTTGTGTAAATGCGAGACCTATTGCATTACAAAGGCTTGTTATCTTCTCGTTTCTGTCTCCATTAAATCTCTAATTACAAGAAGCAGGCAATAGGTTGCTCCCATCATCGGTGTTGGGCCGACTTTGCTTTTGGAGAAAAAATACCCATATAAATCATCAACAAAACGAGCACCTTAACCCCTTGTGTGCTCATGACGGAGCCGCTCCGTCATGAGCCTTGGTTGAGTTGTGCTCATGATGGAGCGGTTCCGTCATGGCCTGCTCGGCGCGCCTGTGCGGCGCGAATTTCGCGCCTGCGCGGCGCGAATTTCGCGCCTGCGCGGCGCGTTCTATTGAGCGGGCGCGTTCGTGACGGAACCACTCCGTCACGAGCACAGCTCAACCGCGGCTCGTGACGGAGCGGCTCCGTCACGAGCATGCGAGCGCTGCTCGACCCCCCGCCCCCTTAGCGCTGCGGCGGAATTCCCGCTGCAGCGAAGGGGTTAAGGGCGCGTTTCACATAAACGTAGCTGTTCGGGCAACTTTGAATGTTATTTTGTTTTAGTTTCATAAAGCACACTGTAAAACTTATTGTTGTGACTAGTAGTTCAAATAATACTTTAAGGAAACACCAGAAGTTCCGACAACATGAGTGGCGTTTTCAGGTTTATTTCCACACAGACAAGCAGATCAGATCAACCTCGCCTAGTGACTACTGCTACTCCTTATTAGGGCGAGATTTTTGCAGGAGAACAAATCTATTATCCATCTGCAATGCAAGCAAGATATCGGGGGCTACGGCACAGTTAAAAACAACACATTCCCTTACAGAAAAATGGAAATACGTGTTTAAAGCAAAACAACAAACTAATCATTACCCTACACAAACTCCCACAATTTTACCGGTTTGCACATCTGCAGCAGGATCTCAATCTTGACTGTGAACCATTACTGATCAAAGGCATTTGCTGCACCCCCAAGTACAAGATCCTAAATTCTGCGAAGGAGACACCTTACTACCACATCCCAATGGGCGCGGGTTAAATAATACAGCTTCATACTGGTTATTCGTTCTAATGCTCACCTTACCCATGAGATTTAATTACATAGATATTTAGCTTGAGTATATTTATACCCTCATTTTTCCAACCTTGACGAAATCTACCAGGAATCTTACAAATGTTCCAAGAGATTGCGTGCTACCTACCGGGCAAGTGCCTCGGAAGAGTTAAACCAAGTTTAAGACACTGGTTAGTACCCATATCAGCAACTCAAATGCAAATCATGGTGTTTACATGTTAAAAACAAAAAACTGTTATATGTGGGCAGAACAAACCTAGGGAACGAACTCAGTGTATTTGATTTGCCAAGCCACTTGATATGCAGGTCCACAATAAGCGGACAGGACAGCAAACATCAAAGGTGTCTGTTACGTAAAATCTGGGATGATTTCCAAATGTTCGTTTTTCTTTACAAAGGGTGGGGTCTAATTTTTGGCAGTGATATAGGAAGGAATATGTATGTTTTATTTCTAAATGAAAAAAAAAATGTACATGACGAAACAACGGAGAATGAAATGTCAATGATCAGAAAACGCATCAGAGACAGCTGTTATTTTATGTTTCAAAAGGAAACCCAAAGTCTGGCATAAAAGAATAAATGACATTAACAGAACATTAAACTGTCACACTTTTTTGTATAACCTCCACCCTGTACTCAAACATTCGTGCTACATTAGTCGGTTTCATTTGAAGACTGTCAAATACATGTGTTGACTGCTATCCACCGTTACAATAAAGAATTTGCACAACAAAATTAAGAACGAAGACGTTACAATTCACTAAATGTTATGAACTTAGTGCAAAACTTTTACTAAAAGCGACATAGGTCAGCACTGATTTAAAGGACAAAAGAATGCACACACAGTAAGATCACTGCAAAATGTGGTGCGTTTGGCTATCTGGCATTATTGAAAACAAGGAAAAGGCCCATAGACATCGGGAATATAGAACACTTTCATTGTTGCTGAACCGGTGCCTCCTACCAGTGTATAGGAGATGGTTACCAGTTTTGTTAAAATTGTACAGAACACTTTTTCCGTGGGGATTGACAAAGAGCAACGAAGCAATTCAGAGACCTTGAATGTTACGGTTAAGAAAATAAAATGTTTTGTCACATGATTTGAAGGAAAAACGTTATAAAGGGGGTATAGAACTCAAGAGAAGAACATACAAGTAACACAAACCAAATGGAATGCTATTTTTGTCTGCCAAACAGTATAATTCTTAAGGGTCTTCAGGTGGCAAGGCGTATGTGTATCCACAAAGAGTATTTATTTTCAAGTCAGTCTACTTTGCTCTGGCACAGGGCTCCAAGTAGACGACTGTCCACCACGTTGCTTCTTTCAAATAAATATATGCATCAGTGAGTAGTGGAATGCCAGCATCAGTGAGTAGTGGAATGCCAGCAAGGAAATATCAGCTCCATCTGTGAATCTGAAATCTGCGAGAGTGGCCATTCCAAATTTACACATCCACTGCAGAGATTTATGGTAGACATAACAGTCCCAATTCTAGTTGGCCAACAGACTTCAGTCCTACCATTCTATAAAATGATTTCCGGCAAATTGACGGTGTTATGTTAAATAAAGTGATAACAAAATGGATCAATAGGAATAAACTGAGAGCTCCATCACTAGACATCATTGTTAATGTATCCACTAACCAAATTCAGCACAAAAAATAAATAAATAAAAATAAGGAAGAAGAAGGACCATGACTCCAGCAAAGCGAACCCCAAAACCTTGAAGGGTGCAGAGACCTACATGGCTACATGACCATGCACACAGTACAAGTGCCCTTCTCAATAGGTGGCGAAATAACTTGGGAACACTAAAATAGACCAGAGGGTGCGGGAGCATTGCCAAAGTAATCAGCTGTAAACCAAGAAACACAATTGTTAAGGCTGCCATTGCAGGACGCTTTGGTATGGAAATACAATAGTCTTGTCTTTGGACAGACGTTGATGGCCAGATAAGATGAATGAAACTCTAACCACAAACCTTTGCGACCCACAGCAAGCCTTCCTTAGACCGAATGAAGCAATAAGGCCTTCCCACTAGAAAAATGATTGATCTGTTGGATGTCTGCCGACCAGCAATTTGTTGCATACATCATTTTCTCTGCAACGCAGGAGGGTATTGCAACACAAAGGAAATGTTAGCGCTGTCAACAGATCCGTACCCAACAGCCAACAGAGTGCGCTATAAAATATCAATAGGACATTAGAAACGACCAAACACGAACTCAATGCCAGATCAACTACACACCACAAAACATTACAGCCGATCCCATGTACGGCTTTCGCTTGCCCATGTGAGAGCAGTACCGCCCTCTCGTGGCCATCTCTCTCAAAGGGTGGTAGATAATCAACATAACTACGAACCGTAACCAAGGAAAGATACCTGCACTGCTCTGCAACATGTATGCCTGTATTTTTAACGAACTTTGCAGGCTAGACCACAGACAGTCTCGGTTTACGTTTGAAACAAAAGGTTAGTAAAGGAGTTTAAATAGTTCCACTTTAAAGGTGGGTGTACAATTATTTATAGGTCATCAATGTCAAAAGACAAAGCTTAACAATTTAAAAGCATTACACATGGCACCCTTGTACTGCCTTTCCTAAGCACTACGCTAAATAACAGTAGTGAAACTGCCATTTTTTTCTCTCATCGAAATGTTAGTTGAAAGGGTCAAGGTACCAAAATATTTAAATGTTTGGCAAGCCTGAATGCGAAATATGTATACTCACCAAGGTACACATTATACTACGTTTATCAAAACACATTAGCAAAATGTTGTAACCAGGTGTAAACGAATTGACGTATAGGAAGCTATTTTAAAACGAGCCTACATTTTACAAGACGTTGCACCAAGGAATTAAAAAAGTGCAGTGTATGCATTCTGTATGTGGTAGATATATATATTTAAATGGATCGTGCTGCAGTGCATGCCTCCTCATGCGTCCTTATTCGATTAAAAGACACTGTTACAGCTGGGCTAATCTCCCGCAGCACTCTCCATTTCATAGCACACCATCTACACAGAGAAATAATCGATGACAGCACAGACAGACACAAGACTAGACTCTCCATTTACTAACCACACGCAAAGGCCTCCTTCAGTAAGGTCCCGAGCGTCTCCGGATCTCTGCATTACTAGTTAGCACAAGGTTCAATACAATTCATCACAAAATGTCTTAAACAAATTGAAGGCAACACTTCCGTTCGATAAACTGATGATTTTAAAATTACAGTTTTCAAAACAAGCAATCGATGTAGGTAATAAGGCAGTGAGAATAATTTGGGGAATTGTGGTTTGCACCCCGTGCTTAGTAGATACCGCAAAGAAACTGTTACCAACCACCCGTTAAGTGTCACCCAGAGCAGTGCTGTGTGCAGCCGGAGACTTGTCAAACATTAAACCACAACTCCCACAGTCGCATGGCTGGACTTTCATTCGCTGCAGCTCTCCGAAGAAGATACAGCTCCCAGACTTCCCATGTGCATGGAGAGCGGGACAAGAAACTATGAGGCTTAGGTCAGCAGCGCCACGTCAACCTGGACTGCAAACATGGGATTCAAGCACAATTCATCAACAACTAGACTGGAATGGGAATGAAAGGCTATGCAGAAGAAACCTTGCCAGAGCAAAGGTCTAGCGTTCCTTCCTTTCCCTTAATTAAACAGTCATGGCCACAATTCCACCGAACATGAGAATGCACATACGCGAACAGAACTCAACTATAACTGTTCTACCTCATGTATACTGAAAACGTACAGAAAATATCCTGGGAGTTAAAAAAAATGACCATGTGCGAGTAAGTCAGCGGTTGGAACGCTCCGACCCTGCATGCTTACTTCCACATTTCTAATCCACGTGTGCATAGCATGCCGCATACCCTGCGCACCGAACTGTTCAAAAGAGTCTTACACCCCGAGAAAATTTTACATTTCAGTGAAAACAACAAATGATAAAGGTTTTAGCATTTAAAAGAAAGTAGACTAGTACTTACCAGACGAGCAGGAGATGAGGAAGACCGCAAACGCCAGCTTGGTGGCAGCTCCCATTTTCAAAGATCCCTCTCAAAGGGGCACCAAGGTTAGTTAATCCAGGCAGTTCCAAGAGCATACAATGCAGCACAGCCCACTCTCCCTACAGAATAAGTCAACTATTATAAAGCCACATAAAGAAGCACATTTGGAAAGGCGACGGGGTAACTTGCCAAGCGGTAAACGTTAATCATGGAAGTGAGGTCGGGGGTCGGGCCGCCGGGGCGAGCATGTGCGGTGTGGCATCTGCGCGCACACACGGTAGTACCGTGGGACGGGAGCTTCTCCTCAAGGGAAGCGAGCTTCAGCGGCACATGCCGCCCACACCGACCGGATGGATGGTCCTTGGCTTCCACTGCACACAACCACAGGAGGGGGCGGGTCAGCTGTCAGTAAGAGGGCCTCCGGGCGGCCGGAGTCCGAAGCATGGCCCGCCGCAGACCTCCCTGGGGAGCCGCGGAGGTCTGTGCAGCGCGTGGCAGAACAGGGCGATTTATGTTGCAGCCACACACGCAACAAATCCAAAGATGTCCCACGCACCAGGCTCCACCCGAGGCCGATGCCTTCTGACCGGGGAGCTTTGGTCAGTCTGTCCGCTAAGCACGACGAAGGGGCAGAGGTCGCGCCGCCACGGACCTGGCAGGCGCCGGGGGAGCTCGGGGGCGCACCTTCTGCGCTAAGCTCCAGTGGATCCCATGCAGCCTAGGGAAGAACAGAACTGGGAGGCGATGTGGCAGTAACACCCGCCGCTCCCTGCGGGAAGACGGGCGCAGCTCCAATGTCCGGGAGACGCTCCTGTACAGGGCAGGCTTCTGTCCGGCTCGGCTCCCTCCCACCTCTTCACTTCGTCTACAGACCCGGACAGCACTCTCCTGGGTAAGAAGCAGCAGCGGCGGTCTTCGGATCATAGGCTGGACCTGTGCAGGCTTCCTGGCAGAGGAACGAGTCGCCACGGGCAACGAAACCCCTGCTCGTCGTGCTGCGATGCTGTGCGGGTGTCCGCGGTGTCACTGTCAATACCATATCTACCCATTCAGTCGCGCACGAATCCTCGGCCCAAGATGGCGGCGCAAACGAATTGTTTTTGTTTTCCCACCACCGCCTCCTCCTTGTAAGTCCCCCCTCCCCAGCAGAGCTCTGCCTACCTCCGCCCCCTGTCGCGCGACTCAAGCTAAAACCTGAGCGTCGGCGCTTCTCTCGATTGACGTGCAGTAGTCCAATCAGACCTTCCAACGAGCAAAGGGGCGGCAACGTCAGCAAGTAAATGGCTAATAGGATTTTGGGGCGTAAAAATAGGGCGGCGCTCGACAGCTCTGAGATAATTTTTAGGCGGAGGTTGGAATGTTTTAAGCTCCCGGACTCTTCTGTAAAAGGCGGGGTTTTCTCATCTGTTCACGAATCCCAGCAAAGTTTGGAACAAGTGGGTGTGACATGGAAAATGTGGGATCCAATCACGAGTGCTCCGCTTTTTAAATAGCCATAGAAGAAGGACATCAATGTCATTTCTCTCCAGTACCATGATTAGCTCAATGCCCATCTTGGAACGGGCATTGCGCTGCAATGGAATCTTGTTACGACGTCTCACCAAAAATACTCCCAACAATGCAAAACAACGTAGGTCTATTGCATGCGGTGAATGAAGCAAGTAAGGTGTGTTTGGCTGGAGTCCTGGGTCTTCTAGGCAAGCAATATATATAGCAAATCCCTCAGAGCAAATTAGATGAGCATGGCCACGGTCTTTCTAACGAGGTAACAAGGTAAGTGCATACTGAGATCTGAACCATCTGAGTTATTTCATGTACATTCTACCAATTTGAAAGGTCTCTGTTTCAAAGGTTGGTCTGTGGCTCAACCAGGAGGAATAGTCGAGGCTCCAGTTTGCGACTTCACTATATAACACTGTATAAATAATATCTCAATCCTCCTTCCTAGCCCCAAAAAAACGACAAAGCAGGTTACTACCATCACTCTCTTCCTCTGTCATCCAGGCCTCTGCAGTTTATCACTCACTATACACTTTGATTCTTTTTCTTCCAACAAAATCGTTTAGCACTCTTTGAGAACTTAAACTGGCAGTTACAGTGGCAACTCTGCTCGTTTTGCTGCAGAGTAGACAGGCCTTGGTGACTGGCTGTAAAGATGTGGATAGATATCCAGAAAGGAAGATTCAAAGGACAAAGTTCTTAATCCAATGGGTTTATTTCCAAGTAATTATGGCATACACGGGAGCGCCACCAGCTCTCAGAAAGAACAACAGTTTAATGCATGTTTCTATAACTGTAAATCTTAAACAGGAGTTGAACCGAAAGGGCATCCTCGAGAGATGCGCCTTCAAACATAAACATGTTTGAAGGAACACTCTCTCTCTCGAGGATGCAGGGGATGGAACGTGGGAAGCTTAGAACACATTAACAAACAGAAGCATAATACATTAATGGGAGTAGAAGAAAGACTATCTTACATCATCTCCCTTCTTATAAAAAAACAAAAATATAAATCAAACAAAAGAACTAAGACATATAAAAAAACCTTAAACCTAGTGGGAATGGAACAATTACGATTTGGCCTAACAGGTTCATATATTCCACTTGAAGAAGAAGACATTTGAGAAGACATTGGAGAAGATTGCAAATCCATACCTGCAAATGAAGTGGAAGGAACAACAGAAGAACAAGCATTGTTATGAAGTTACTCAGAGGTAGTTCCTACAGGAAAATGTGAACCTTCAACATCGTTGGAATCAGTTTTATATACAAGAATTCTTTTAGCTTGATCATTGGAAATTTTCACAAGAGCCCTTTTACTCCACCACCCCTTTTCTTCAAGAAAGACTGACCCTTTAGAAGTCTTCACAATCTGAAAAGGAGAATAACATTTTGACATTCCTTTTAACCATCTCTTCGGGTTCCTAAACAAAACCCAATCACCCACCTGAAAATCTTTCATAACAAAATGGGAAGAAGCATCAAAGTACTTCTTTTGCAAAGTTTGCTTTTTAATAACATTCTCCTTAAAAATACTCTTATCATGACAAGGAATACAAGAAGAAGTGTCCTTCCTTAAATCCTTCAACCAGTTTGGACAAATCACACCATTCGGATTTCTTTTCTTCAAAAGTCTGAACGGAGAAATACCAGTTGTTGAATGTGGTATGATTAAATAAGACCACATTTTCTTCTTCAAAAAATCTTTAACTGGGAAATTACTAGCAAAAGCTGTTTGCACACCCTCTTTTAAAAATCTATTAAATCTTTCAATTAGACCATTAGCAGCAGGGGAATAGAGTGCTACTTTTAAATGTTTAATGTCATGTGCTTTACAGTAATCTTGCATAGCAAGGGAACAAAAATGTGAACCATTATCTGTCACAATTTCTTTTGGATAACCCTCTATGTGAAAAACTCTTTCCAAAAATTTGATAACAGAAGAAGAAGATGGAGAGTCACAAAAATCTACTTCCACCCACTTAGAATGGTAATCAATTAAAGCTATTATAAAGCGATCACTAGCTGGCAATAAATCAAAAGGACAAGAAAAGTGCAAGGCAACTTTAGACCATGCCTCATCTGGAACAGACACAGGATGAAGAGGCAATTTATGGACTCTCCAGTGTTTATCCGATAAAAGACAAGAATCACATTTATCTATAAATAAGACAACATCCTTGTCTAATGCAGGCCACCAGAAAAACTCTTTAAGTTTTCTGGAAGTGCTTCCAATGCCTAAATGACCCTCATGCGCACATTCCACCAATTTCATACGTATAGAAGAAGGTGGAATGCATTAATCTCCACGCATCAAAATCCCACTTACAATGGAAAGATCTTCAGAAACCTGAGCAAAAGATTTAAGGGAAGCAGGTAAAGAACGTTCCTTTGGCCAGTCATTAACAACCATGTTATTTACAGCCTGTAAAACTTTGTCATCACTATAGGCCTTGAACTATAAATCCTGAGTTAAAATGGAAAAACCTCTCTTGAATCAGAAATTGATGCTACTACACATTCAACATCACTAAACTTTGTCTCTACATAATCCTCCTGGAGCGGAAGACTTGAGAGACAATCCGCTCTGACATTGAGACCACCAGACACATGACGAATTGTAAAATGAAATTCATGCAATCTAGAAAGTAAACGCACCAAACGTGCTGAAGCCTTCCCAGTACCATTACCATTCAACAAATTGAGTAACTGTTTGTGGTCACTTAGTAACACAAAGTGCGTGCCCCAAATATAACTCTTAAACTTTTCCACAGCCCACGAACAAGCCAAGGCTTCCCTCTCAATGGTAGAATAATTTCTCTCTGCAGTGGACAGAGACCTAGAAGCAAAACCTACTGTACGTTCAAGAGAACCTGTGAGTTGAGACAAAACCGCGCCTAGACCTAACTGGCTGGCATCAACTGAAATCGTACACTCAATTCCTGGGGTAAAAGATGGCAAAGCTGGAGAATTCAAAATTGCTTCCTTAATTGATACAAATTACTTATTTACAACATCAGACCACTCAAACTTACTATTTTTCATAAGCAGATCCGGTAAAGGTTGAACAATCTGAGAGTAACTTGAAACAAATCTAGAGTAATACTCTGGTATGCCAAGAACCCACCCTCACCCTCACACCTCCTCACCCTCACACACCCTCACTCACCCTCACCCACCCTCACCCACCCTCACTCACCCTCACCCCTTCATCCTCACACACCCTCACTCACCCTCACCCACCCTCACCCTCACACACCCTCACCCCCCTCACCCTCACACACCCTTACCCTCACCCTCAGTCACCCTCACACCCCATCACCCCCCTGTAGTTACCGGGTTTTTGGTTCTATTTCTGAGTGATGGTGACTTTGGCTTGCTACCATCCTAGATCCCTATTCCTAGCTTGTTTTGGTCCTTTTCAGGCCTCTTTTCAGACCTAGAAGCATAAACTAGAAGATAGCCGCTTTATATGTTGATAAATCCCTTATTTCTGACTCTAATCCATCTATTGCCTATTGGTTTTGACATAGTTATGTGTCCTTTCATCATTCTCAGGCCTGAAGACCTATAGTGGAGGGTGGATCCTGTAGTTCTGACTTTATATTACCTATTGGTAGGGTTTGTGTATGTACTCTGATAGAGCTATGTGTCTATTTCATCCTTTTCGGGCCTACAAGGCCCAGAACCAGAGAGACTCCATTTTGCTTTCTGCCTCTGCAGACTGAGATGTTTGTAGGTCAAGTGTGATGTTTTAGTTATGAGGTGTTGTTCGCTCTTTGCAAACTAGAGAGAACCGGCCGGAGCTGAATCTTATCAAGAAATGTCCCTGGGCTCAAGTCTCTAGACGAAACAAGCAGTTGATCACTGTGAGGGCGTCTGGAGCAGGGAGCCTGGTACATGGATTTGGTGGGAGGAGGCTACTGGCTGGAACTTTCCACTAGGGGAGAGCATTCCATATTAGCGAGAGGCAGAGTGTTCAGATGCTCTTTGGAGCTGAAGAGAGCGTTCAGATGAATCTTGGAATGGTAGAGTGTTCAGATGGTTTTTTGGAGCTGAAGAAAGCAGTCAGAAGCAGTTACTTGTCAGAAGGAGTTGTGATCAGAGGGAGCAGGTCAGAATGAGATGCAGTCTGGAGAAGATGCAGTCAGAATAAGTTGCTTTGCAATTGGAGTAAGATGCCTTGGAGACAGAATGAAGTTACATCATGAGAGATCAGTTGGAGCAGGCAGTTAACAGCTGGAGTTTGGAGTGATACCTTTTGGAAGAGACTGAAGTTATATTGTGGATTAGTCTGTGGGAGCAGCTGGAGTGAGTTGGACATTGGAGCTGGAACAATCAGACAGAGTGAAGAAGCTAGTGGAGCAGACGGTTATCAGAGCGGCAGAAACTATATCATTAGACTGAAGTTGGAAGGTGAAGACAGTTCGTGGGAGGGAGGAATCCAGTGCAGAGTGATCGGCGCAGATGTGTGTCCAAGAGTGCAGGGGAGAATCTGAGATGAGCCGAGGCACAGACGAGAGAGGGACCCAGATGACAGCTAGAACAAGACTTCATAATAATCATGTGATATCTGTCTTGTTATATTAGTGCCCATATATATATACATTAATCCTTTCCTTTATTTCCTAGGCTATATTCCCTACTGTATTGTTGCACTGATTAATCCCTTTTCTTTCAGCGGTGCACAGTCCTGTTATAATCCATTATTTCCCTTTTTAGCTATCTACAGTTCCTGTCAGCTATATGTGGATGTGTTAGTAATAAAGCTTTCTTGTTTACCGTTCTAATAAAGAGACCCCGCAGATCTATGTATTCCTTAGATGTGTCTATTCCCCTTTACTTTTCAGGCTATGTCTAGATTGCTAGTTATTGTGATGTTATAATTTGCTATTGTGTAATAAAGGGACCCCAGTTCTTAGTGAACAGCTGTGCAAGTGTTATTTCTTCATGACTAACCTTTCTTCTAGCCAGATGCTGTTATGTGGACGGATGTGTTTCCCGTTCAGGTAAGTGGTAACTGAGCAAGGGAGCAGGGAGCGCCTAAATCAGAGAATAACCTTTGCATATCGTGATTTGGCCATTCTTGTGTGAGAGGATTGAACTGTCTATCTATCACATAAAATATGATATTGTATTCCCAGTAGATATTAGATATATAGAGAAACTTCCCAACAGAGAGAGAGAGAGCTGAAGGTATTCATAGGACAGAGATTGAGTGGCATCAGTGAGAGCATTGATTGTGATCAATGTGTATACCTACAGGATTGTGGCTTGAGAGAGAGAGAGAGCACCGGGAGGATACGGTGTGTATACCCAGAGGATTGTGGCTTGAGAGAGAGAGAGAGCACTGGGATGATACAGTGTGTATACCCACAGGATTGTGGCTTGTGTGAACACTGATTGTGGTCAGTGTGTAATGGTAAGTAATCAGAACTGCCCCCTTCACTATGAGGAGGAGGGTAGCATAGTCTGGGCCTGAGTTGCCGTGAGACTATAAAGTGAGATCATAGGATATGACATGGAATTCCTTAGTAATTAGTGAGTATTCCTAGTAATCCTATAGATTTAGTGGTGTTTTTGATGATATGAGCTTGTATATTGCTAATTCCCCATCCCCTGGAAGGTACCTAGGCACTGTGGTAAGAAGGCTCTGGGGAGGGAGATGGTTACGTTTTGGCTGGATTGGTGGTGTCTTGGTGAGCTGGTGATATCTGGTCTGAAAATCCGGTCGTTACACCCCCTCGCCCTCAGACACCCTCACTCACCCTCACACACTCTCACCCAGCCTCACACACCTTCACACCCCCTCACACACCCACTCACCCTCACACCCCCTCACCCTCACACCCCTCACCCTCACCCTCACACCCCTCACCCTCACACCCCTCACCTTCACACCCCCCACCCTCACACCCCTCACCCTCACACCCACACCCTCGCCCACCCTCACTCACCCTCACGACACTCTCACCCTCACACACCCTCACACTCCCTAACCCTCACACACACTCACTCACCCTCACACACCCTCACCAGCATAGCATAAAAAACCTTGCATAGCAAAACATAGCATAGCATAACAAAACAATGCATAGGATAGCAAAACAAAACCTAGCATAACAAAACAAGAAATAGCATAGCAAAACACAACAAAGCATAGCATAACAAAACACAACAAAAATAGCATAACAAAACATAACAAAGCATAACAAAACATAGCATAGCATAACAAAACAACAAAACATAGCATAGCAAAACATAACAAAGCAAAGCAAAACAAAACATAGCATAACAATACACAGCAAAACATATCATAAGATAAAACATAACAAAACAGCAAAACACAAAGCATAGTATAACAAAACACAGCATACATAACAAAACATAGCATAACAAAGCATATCAAAACATAACATAACTTAGCACAACAAAACATAGCATAACAAAACACAACATAGCATAGCATAACAAAACAAAGCTTAGCATAGCATAACAAAACATAGCATAGCATAACAAAACATAGCATAACAAAACATAGCACAGCAAAACAAAGCATAGCATAATAAAACATCACAAAACATTGCATAGCATAACAAAACATAGCATAACAAAGCATAGCATAGCAAAACACAACAAAACATAGCATAACAAAACATAGCATAGCATAACAAAACAAAGCATAGGATAGCAAAACTAAACATAGCATAGCATTACATGACTCTTTTCGTTATTTATTAACGGAATTGTGGCTCGGATGTTGGATGCCTGTGTCGATGCACCTTCGTTGGCGGGCCTCAGGGTCCCCATCCTGATGTTCGCCGACGACACATTAATTCTGTCCAAAACACCGGGTGGCCTGCAGCGTGCCCTACATATCTTTGATCACTTTTGCGGGGAACACGGCTTGGAAGTTGTAGTGTAGTTCCTATTTTCCCAATAGGCCCTGCGCATTGGAATAACATAAACAGTAGTATCGACGTAGAAGTGCGGATCTTCCAGGCCTCCACTGACTATGCTAAACTTAATTGGGTTTGTTACCAACTAGCTCAGAGGTCACTCGAAACTTTCTTGACTGAATAGGAAGTGATCAGCTTCCCTGGCACAGCCAAGAAGGGATTCAGTTTTCCAACAACCGTGCAACATGACAACTTTGCTCCTCAGATCAGAGTCAGTCTCTAGGGTCGTGTGAAACAATAGACAGTTATTTTACTCAGTCAGTGGTTGTGCAGTTTACTTTCACAATATGTAGAGAATAGAGAGACGGGCGTTTTCATTAAAGGGTAACATTTATTGAACAGTCTTTCTTCTCGTACAAGAGAAATTAATTGCCACAATTGCAAGACTTGTTATTATAAAAAGTACGTACAGTAAGATGAGTATTGCGAAATAATACTGTAAAAGCATTGATATGGTTTCTTAGCCATACAATGGTTTAAAATGAATAAAACATATATACATTCATATATACATTAGGCTAAAATACTCAACTGGTGCTTCTAACTACGCCTACCCCAGTGTACCTGACCTAAGCCTAATACTTGGGAGGGGAGTAAGTAAGTAGCTTTGAGTTAAGTTGGTTTTACCAAGGTTTGCTTCAAGAATTCTCTCTAAGGGTTTAGTCAACACCATACCTCTGGAATAGAATGATGGAGGTCTGGTATCTCCTTCAGGGGGTCGATATCCCAGTCACCCGCAAGGGTAGACTAGAAACGCCGGAGCTGGATTTCTCTGCAGGAGAAAAGACAGCGTCTCTCTCAGCGCGTCGAGGAAGAGGAGGGGCAGCGTCCGCGGGCATCTTGCATCTGCTGGGCTCCTGCAGGGGACGGCTGTTCAGCTCCTAGGTTCACCACACCATCGTTCGCTAGTTAGCAGCGATAGCAGTAGCAATAGCAGCTATGGTATCATCAGCATAACAGCAACTTCAGCAGCAGCGAGACAGCAGCAACATCAGCTTTTGCTTAAGGCAACATTGGTAATATTTATACCTGAAAGGTGCCTTGTTTGACGTAAGTTTTTGGACATAAGACGTCAATAAAGATGTCACTAGGAAGTGATCGTCTATCAGTGCTCATTAGAGTTCTATTACTAATCAAAACATAGCAAGCGGGGATTTCCAGGTTGCTGAGTTTTTATCTTGTTGAAGAACTCGGAGTGTTAATCTAGGAATCTTTGGCCCACATGCATCAAGCATTTTTGTAGTCGCAAACGGTGCGATTACTTAAAATCGGCCGTTTGCGAATGCAAAAGTGCTTTTTGGGATGCATGAAGCAATTTTAGAATTCGTAACATTGTTGCGAGTTCTAAAATTGCGGGTGCTTTTAAGAAGTCGCAGATGTGCGATTTCTTAAAAGCAATGCATCATTACTTTCACAAGTGCAAAGTCGCAATTAGGGTGCCAAATTTACCGAGTGGTTGAACCACTCGGTAAATTTGGAAAAAGTGTTTAAAATGCTGCAAATGTTTTTTTTTCTACATTCATGTTTCACACACACATGTCCTTAGGACATGTGTGTGTGAAACATGATGCGAAAAATACATTTCAGGGGTGCATGGGGGGGTCCTTTGGACCCCCCCCTGCACCAATGGAATTTTCAAAGTGCCACTCGCAATTTGCTGATGCCTTCCCATTGACTCCTATGGGCCTTTTGGCCCATAGGAATCAATAGGAATTGCGAAAATGCACTTAAGAATTCGGTATTCATTTGGGATTCGGTAAAAATTGCGATTTTTACCGAATCCCAAATGAATACCGAAAACAATGATGCATAGCATTTTGCACTTCTTAATTTGCGATTCCTTATTT
The DNA here is from genome assembly GCF_964263255.1 of Lissotriton vulgaris. Classification (NCBI taxonomy): domain Eukaryota; kingdom Metazoa; phylum Chordata; class Amphibia; order Caudata; family Salamandridae; genus Lissotriton; species Lissotriton vulgaris. Next base: position 1,433,285,750 of record NC_141687.1, read on the forward strand.
TTCGCAAATTAGGAAGTGCAAAATGTAACAATGATGCATGTGGGCCTTAGATAGTAACTTCTGCTATGTCATTGCACTAATTGGTTGCAAAGGAAGTGGCAGAGAAAGCGATTCTGAAATGTGGCTCTGTTCGTGTGAGGCCAGAGACGAGTTTCTGAATATTGCACTTGAACGGTTATGCCAATATAGGGAATAAATGGATTTATAGCCGAATAGGGGCATAAGGTCACAGTATCGATCAGGGTCCTAGATTAGAACGCTACAAAGTGAACGTGGGCAAGACCAAGCTGATGACTTTCTCGCCTAAGCGTAGAGCCCCCCAAAATATTTTTGAATAATTGCGAGTTAGAGGTGGTCAGTGTATTTACTTACCTCGGGGTCCAGATCACCAACAATCTAAAGTGGTCCTACCATATAGAAAAGGCGGTCCTGAAACACCCACAGATCGCGGGAGCATCAAGGGTTGAACACAAAAAATCAAAACCTAAACCTATCAAAGCAGTCCTGGCAGTTTATGACGCAAAGGCCATTGGGTCTGCCCTTTACCGGGCGGAACTATGGGGCTTTGACAAGGTTCTTCCCTTGCAGACATCAGAGAACAGGTTTATTAGGGGCATAATGGGACTTCCCCAGAGTACCCCATTAATCCCGCTTGGTCTCGATCTTGGGAGAAGACTAGACAGTGACCGAGTAAGATTGCGCCCAATTCTTTATTGGCGACGCCTTTGGACCACTCCAGAGATACGGCAATACGCCGATGGATTCCTTGCAATCATTAAAGCAGATGTTTTCCACAAAATAACATGGCTTAAACACCTCAGGGCTGCTCTAGGCGAACTCGGCCTCTCCAATGTCTGGAACAATCCCTCTGGGGAAGTTTTTCCTAGTAAAAGCACCATCAAAAGTTTATACTGGGATAGGATTGATGGCTGACTGTGGAGCGGAACGAGATCTGATTCAATGGAGGGGCGCTTCTTGGAAATTAAACAGTGTCCATTGTTAGAACCATACTGGGACAGTATTACCGTCCCAGGTGACAGGAAGCTAATGTTCCAGTTGTGATCTGGTTCTCTCCCCCCGAGATCTTTGATGGGAAGGTGGAGGAGTACGACCAACTCGTGCTGCCCGGTGTGTGGTGTAGCCAATGAAAGCATAGGCCACTTTTTATTCCTCTGTAAGGCATACACAACCCCTCGAAGAGTATGGCTAGTTCCCGTCTGTAGGAACTTAGGGACATCCAGTGGTGTTGAGGCGCTAAGAATTATTTGTACCTCCACTGATTTGCCAATTGTTTTGGGAACAGCAATATACCTAGGGTGGGCATGGTCCATCAGACGGAGGGCTATCTCTTTTAATGTACATTGATTTTTGAGTAAATGTGTATTTAACTGTTTTTACTCCTTTCCTGTTAAAGCTTGCACAATGGTTTTATTATTGAATGTATAAGAGGGTCAATTTTATGTCTTATATTTTTTAAAGGTATGTTGTGCTTTTATGAGTATATTGCTTGAATAAAGCTTTGAAACCGGAACCGGAATAGCATTAAAAACAAAGCATATGATAGCAAAACAAACCATAGCATAGCATAACATTACATAACATAACACATAGCATAACAAAACACAACACATAGCATAACAAAACATAGTAAACACAACAAAACATAGCATAGCTTAACGAAACACAACATAGTATAGCATAACAAAACAAAACAAAGCTTAGCATACCATAACAAAACATAGCATAGCATAGCATAAACAAAAACATAGCATAACAAAACATAGCATAGCAAAACAAAGCATAGCATAATAACACAACAAAACATTGCATAGCATAACAAAACATAGCATAGCATAACAAAGCATAGCATAGCAAAACACAATACCACTCAGCGCCACATAATTATATGCTACACAATTACACTGCACTCAATGCAACATACTCTCCAAATACCACTCAGTGCCACATAATTACACACCACATAATTACACTCTACTGAATGCAACACACTCCACACAATACCACTCAGTGCCACATAATTATGCCACATAATTACACTGCACTGAATGCAACATACACTCCAAATACCACTCAGTGCCACATAATTACACTCTACTGAATGCAAGACACACTCCACACAATACCACTCAGTGCCACATAATTATGTTACATAATTACACTGCACTCAATGCAACATACACTCCAAACAATACCACTCAGTGCCACATAATTACACGCCACACAATTACACTCTACTGAATACCTCAAACACTCCACGCAATACCACTCAGTGCCACATACTGATGTGTTACATAATTACACTGCACTCAGTGCAACATACACTCCAAATACCACTCAGTGCCACATAGTTATATGCCACATAATTACACTGCACTCAATGCAACATGCACTCCAAATACCACTCAGTTCCACAGAGTTACATGCCACATTATTACACTCGACCGAATGCAACACACTTCACACAATACCACTCAGTGCCACATAATTACAAGCCACACAATTAAACTCTACTGAATACAACATATACTCCTCATAATACCACTCAGTGCCACATAATTACACGCAACATAATTACACTCTACTCAATGCAACATACACTCCAAATACCACTCAGTTCCACATAGTTACACGCCATATCATTACACTGCACTCAATGTAACATACGCTCCAAATACCACTCAGTGCCACATAATTACACGCAACATAATTACACTGCACTCAATGCAACATACACTCCAAATACCACTCAGTGCCACATAATTACACACCACATAATTACACTTGACTGAATGCAACACACTCCACAAAATACCACTCAGTGCCACATAATTACAAGCCACACAATTAAACTCTACTGAATACAACATACACTCCTCATAATACCACTCAGTGCCACATAATTACACGCAACATAATTACACTCTACTCAATGCAACATACACTCCAAATACCACTCAGTACCACATAATTACGCCCCACATAATTACACAGCACTCAATGCAACATACACTCAAAATCCCACTCAGTGCCACATAATTACAATCCACATAATTACACTGCACTCAATGCCACATAATTACACTACGCTCAATGCAACATACACTTCAAATGCCACTCAGTGCCACATTACACGCCACAAAATTACACTCTACTGACTACAGCATACACTCCAAATCCCACTCACTGCCACATAATTACACACCACATAATTACACTAAACTCAATGCAACATACTCCAAATCCCACTTAGTGCCACATAATTATACGCCACATAATTACACAGCACTGAATGCAACATACACTCCAAATCCCACTCAGTACCACATAATTACACGCCACATAATTACACTACGCTCAATGCAACATACACTCCAAATACCACTCAGTGCTACAACACATATTGTGTTCCAATAGGTGTCACATTTGCGAAAGATAAAACTATTGGCATTGTAAATAACAAAGCTATTAATTTTTGAAACATTGCGATTTGTCAGATCAATACATGTAAGACAGGGGAAAACTAAACATGTACCTTTACTAATGATATAGATGTAACATTTGATAATTTTATAACTATTGGCATTTATAATAACACATTTCTTTTAAATAATTTGCACAACATAAAAAAATGTAAATAATATTTAAATTTACCGCACCAAAAACTCAAACTTTTCTATTGCGAGACCTATTGCATTTCCAATGCTTGTTTTATTTGTGTATCCATCATTCAATACATTGCAACTGTGATCATCCATATCATTAACACATTGTTCTGAGGAATCTAAGTACAAATAGTCATTAACACCAGAATCATTGGTTTCTTTGTCTATTGGTTTTATTTCTTGTCCTTGCTTCAACATCACAATGTCACTTTTACTCCACCATCCCTTATCCTTTAGTATGATTGTACTGTTAGAAACGACCTCAACTGTAAATGGCGAAGTAAACATAGATTCCCTTTTTCGAACTTTTACAGTTTTTTAATAATAGCACAGCTCATATCTTGACTGTTTTGCTTCTTGTTCTGGTAATAACGTCATGCTAACACGTTTGTCATTTTCTGTTTTTCTACAATTTTTGTTGAACTTTAAGTTCATTTTGCAAAAATGTACACTTGGATTTTGAAACTGTCATATCTCGGTTCCTTAATATTGATATATCAGTATCTAAAATGACATTATGTTCTTGTAGGCTCTCTGCATGAACTGGTATGTCATCCTGAAAATGTTCTTCACCTTTTGTATCACTGAAGATCACATCCATTAATTTCTGGAAAACACTAGCCACTAAGGCTAATCCAAAAGGTAATCTAACATATCTGTTAGCACCAAAAGGTGTCACACATGTTGTATAATCTTTTGACTCCTCTGATAATTTCACTTGGTGATAGGCTGAATTGAGCTCTACCAACAAAAAGAACTTAGAACCACAAATTGCAGCCGGCATTTCCGGAATTTTGAGTAGTGGTTGTCAGTCCACAACTATGTCTTATTTTGCGATCTCAAGTCGGCACATAATATGATATCTCCTGTTTTTTTTTTGTGACCACCGTCACGGAAACCCATTCAGATGAGTCAGTAGGTGCAATAACCCCTTTACTGCACATCTAGTCTAACAAAATATTTAAATAAGCTCTCATTGATAGAGGTACAGGTCTGACTTTGTGTTTGACGGGTATTGCCATATCCTTTATTTTAATTGCATGCTCAACCCCCTTTACTCATCCAATATGAGCTACAAAACATCCTTGTTTTTTCTCAGTACACTTTCTAGACTTAGATCTACTTCATCACTTAGTAAGACACATGTATTTTACCAGAAACAATAGGTTCCGGTGAACTAGGTTTGAGAATTACAGAGTCTACCTAGATCCTTCCACCCTACTATGCTCCTGCCCATTTTTGCTGCATATATTTTTGAAATGTTTCTCCCTTTAAAGTTTAATGTATCCTCAAATAACCCTAGCAAGGTAGCATCCAATTCTCCAAATGCTTTTGGATTCACATCTGTCTTCTGCAGTTGTACCTGTTTCCAAAACATATCATAAATTTGATCAGCAATAATAGTTATTGGGGACCCTAAGTCTGCCATAATACTTAGTTCAAACTCTTCTAAAGCATATATTATAACTTTAGTTACATTCTTACATTGAAGATTTTTTCAAACAGATGCAAAATGTCCAAACCTATGACCCTTAATACATCTTTTGCCAACCGCTGGACATCCTGGAAAATCTGCCATATGATTCCTACAACCACACCCGTAACAAATATTATTTTTGTTATCATTACTCCGGTTACTTTTAAACCTGTCACATATTTTACTTTCATATTTTCTATCCTGTAAGGAAAACACAGTAGAAGAATGCACACTATCAGAAGCCAAAGCTTTGATAGAAAACAAAGATCGCTCAATGCCTTTGGCAACGTAAATGACTTTTTGTAGTGTAGTATTTCTGCAAGCTAATAGCCTTTCTTGTATTTCTCCAAGTGAATGGAGAAAACAAATCGACCCCTGATGTAAAACAGTGAGAGGCTGGCATAGTATATGGTGCTCACGTATATAAGTGTAGAACCCTGCACGAATCCAGACAACCTTTATGGTGATTTTAGTGGTCTTAACAACCTTAGAGAGCTCTCTAAGTAGTAGCCGTGGAGAGCAGCCTTCAGGCTTAGTCCAGAAGGAGTATTAAGCAGCTTGTTTAACCAGTACTAATAATATAGTGTAGGTTAAGTGAAAAAGAACCACACACTGTAGTTATAAAAATATGTATTTATTATAAACATTCACTGACACATTGGAATATCTCCTACCCATAGATATAATCACAATACACACAGTACTTTAGTAATAGAACACGTACCTAGCACAAATACACCGTTTTTTCCAGGGGGAGACCAAACTATATACTAAGAAAGTGGAATGTGAACCACAACCTAAGTTGAGACAGGACCCAGAAGACATAGAAGAGCCGGGGACCCAAGGAACCACCCAAGGTAAGTACCCAGGAACCCCACGAAGGCAGTTTGCAGAGTAGGAACACAACTGCATGCTCAATAGATTTCAATGAGTAAGTCGTTGTTGCAGTTTTTAAGAGGAACGACCCTTCCCAGAGGACTCTGAAGAAACCCAGTTGAAGATGGAAGGTTGGAGATGCCAAAATAACTGATGCCATAATGGAAACTGACACCTTAAAGCAAGAATTGCATAAATAGCCTCACTGCTGTTAACAAAGTTCACCGCCGAGTCTGACAGAACACACGTTCCTCCGTTATTAAAAACAGGCAACCCATGATAGATTCAGGCATGATTGAGCTAAACACGTACCAAGTGTTTCAAACAACTGAAAGCATCCCAAAGCAGGATGGTGGCACGTCTCATTACACTTACGCTGCGTGTGACGCGCTGAACGCCCGGCATCCTTGAAGTTGCCACATTTCCTGGCAAATCTGAAGCACGTGCACTGCTGCAACTTTCGGACTTGCGCTCATCGACTTCTCCTCCACAAGTGACAGTTACGGCAACTAACAGTAACAGCGCCAATATAATGAAAGTTTTTTTATCCAGAGAGCCACACACTCACAGTAGTTGCTATACTTGCAAATCCTTATGGCACCAAATATCTTCAAACTTCAGATTCCTCCAGTGCTAAAGTGTTCGTTATTACTTCACTCATGTCTGTGGTCTGGTCTCTCTCAGCACCGTGAACCTCACTTTAACTTGTTGCCAAATTGCTATGTCAAGACCCACAATCAATTAATGTTAATAAAGATTTTTTAACAATTAAGTAAATCATTGAGGCCAACATGCAGGTGATGGTAACACAAACAGCTCCTCCTCATGAACACGTTTATCTGTTCTTGACATTTCATGACATCATATAAACTCTAGGAACATTCTACACACACTATAACCATTATATGAATTGGATTTAATTGGCTTAAGAAGAGCACCAAGCAGTCAAGTTCCTGTGTTCTTGTGTAAGTGTGTGTGAACTAATATATGGTGTTAATTAAATATTATTATGGACAACAGTGATTGTTTTCAAGTTGTTTATTTGCATTTAGTACGGGCAGCAGCACAAAAGCCTTTATCCCCACCGCTTCGCACCTCAAGCTGGCCCCTGCACGCTGACCACTCCAGAACCAACATTACCACACTACCGGGCTCTGGAATTTTCTGCACGTGCAGGACTTATGAATCTCCTTCCTTCCAACCAAACCCAAACAAAGTGAAGTACAACACTAAGAGAATTGGCAAGTATGCAACATGCTTCTCATAACCCTCAGGCTTGTGTGTCCTATGAACTCAATTAATTTTAACATTTGTCATGTTTAAAAATTAGACTACAGTTATAATCAGCAAAACAAACAAAAATCATGATAAAACTAAATCCTTATAGTTTGATGGGAGACAACAACTCCTCTGCTTCCTCTGTCTCCTTTCATGAATTTGCAACTTCTTAAAAGTAACTTTGGACCGAAGAGTGAGATCTTTGGTAATTCTGTTGTTACCAGATGCTTTATTAGACTGAGCTTCACTATCCTTGTTATGCAAGTTATCCTCAGTTTGTTTCATATTGACCACACATTCACAATTCCACCACTGGCCACTATCAAGCTTTATCATACACTGATCTGCACTTATTTCATTCACATTATGTATGTGACCAAACGTCTGATGCCCTTTCATGTCTTCATTCTTGGGTAGTTTGACTTGTACTTAATCTCCCACAACCCAATGCCTGCCTTTGGTACTCTTAAAGACATCATACGTGTCCTTGCTCTTTGTATTACTACTCATGATGTTTTTTGCTCTATCGAGAATCTGAACACATTCTTCTGTGGGTAATACACTCACCCCCTCCCTTAATCACTGTCAACTAGTTAGGAAACAGCATATCTCAAACATTACGTTGTCTCAAAACCATAAAAGGTATCATACCAGTGACACTGTGTGGTGTATTACGGTATGCCCACAACATTGTTCTCAAGGAATCTTCAACATGTGAACCTGAGATGACAGCGCCTCCAATGCATTCACTGACCAATTGATTCATCCTCTCCACATGGCTGTTGCTCTGAAGATGATACAAACATAACTTCTTGTGCTTAATACCCGCATCATACAAAAACTCATTCATCTCATGAGATGTAAACTGCACCCTGTTGTCCAAGACAATTTCCAATGGGAACCCTTCTCTTGAGAAGATATCTGCAAAAACTGAGAAATCTGGGTATAACATACTTCTTATGTGATGGTAACACCTGGAAAGGACCAACAAAATCAATGCTCAATCTTTCCCATACATCAGTGGGCCACACTACCCTCCCCATAGGAAGATCCTGCATTGTAGACCTTTGTTGTTGGCTTTACGCACTACGCATCTGTAGAAAACACGCTCAACATCTCTAGCCATTGCAGATCACCAAAACCTTTCTTTCAACCTCTTGCTGGCTGTCATTCCAAGATGTGCTTTATGAGATAATTCCAACAACCTGTTCCGAATTTTACAGGGAGGAACTAGTTTATAATCCGAAATAAACCCTTTTTCAATGTAAGTTCACTCTGCACCTTACTATAAGTTTGATTTTGAACAGGTGATGAATTCTCACATGGCCATCCTACTACCTTATGCCAAAACCGCCTCTATCCCCCATCCCCACCACCATACTACTAGTATTAACAGTTAAACATGTTTTTTCCCAGGAACATAAGATATCAGGAGTAGGGCCTGAATCTAAAGGCACTTAATTGAGACAAAATCTTGTTGCTGTTCCTTGCATCAAATAAATTGGTCATTTTTTAAGTAACTTAAACGTGGTCTCAGCAATGTTTGCAAAATTTTGAAATTCACACATTCCCATGAAAGCTGACAATTGTTCTTGATCTGAAGGAGAAGGCACCTTCTTTATTGCCTTCAAAAGATCTGGTCTTGGTTTAATCCCATTTCCAGTGATCATGTGACCAAGGTACTCAAAAGCACCAACTCTGAAAACACACTTATACTTCTTGAGTTTAGTACCCTTCTCTGGGCAAGCATGCAACACTCATACTAACCTCTTTATGTGCTCTTCCTCAGTTTCCCCATGAATCAGAACATCTTCTTGGAACACAAAAACTCCCCTGCACCCATGCAAAATCTGACCCATCAATGTCTGGAAGACCACTGATCTCAAAGCAAGATCAAGCGAAATTCTGCAAAATTGGAAAACACTGTCAGGGGTAACAAAATCAGTCAAATGGCATGATTCTTTAACGAATACCACCTGATGATAAACTGATCAAGAAACCAGTATGGAAAGTCTTTGGCACCATTCACGGTAGTGACCATATCATCAATCCTACACAAGGAATGGCCATTAACCCAAGTCGCCTTGCTAAGGCAATTTAAGTCGATGCACATCTTTAACTCTTTGTTTTTCTTGTGCGCTACTACTAAAGGCAAAAGCCACAAAAAAGATTCAATAGTTTCTATCACGCCTTCCGTACACATTTTCTGCAACAAATCTGTTAACTCACCAGGTACACATAAAGGAACAGATCGATTGTGTTTAACAGGTTCTTAACCTTCCTTCACCTTGGTTACATGTTCAAAATCCTTTATTACTACCAACTCCTCTTTGAGAACCTCAGAAAATGAGGACAAAAGCTTGGATATCCTGCTCCAATGAACAACATTCACAATATCCCCCAACCACAGCACTTGTTGGGAGCAACAAGGTTTCAAAATGATCCCCAAACACACTCGGTGGAGCCACTCTAGGATATCCGGTCCCTGCACAGATACATATACTTTCAAATGTATTACCCTGTTTTCTGAACTCAATAGAAGTTTCATAAAAACTCTAAAGATCAATCTTGGAACCATTGTACATCCTTCCTCGCCTCCCTGGATTTATGTCAGGAGGAATAAGATCTCTTCATAGACCTTTCTGATCAATAGTGGCCCGTGAAATAATGGAGATCTTAGACCCAGTGTCCATCATCAAAGGATTCATAAGTCCCCAACACAGAAATGCACAATAAGACCATTGGCCAAGGATACATCTGTCTCATGTACATTCACATACAACACTAAACTATTCATTTTGTCACTTACCCTTGGTCTTGTAAATCAGCTACTGTGTTAAATTAACAGGGGTTTTAGAAAAACACCAGACTTTAGCAAAATGTCCAACAGTACCACATTTCATACATCTTTCTCTTTTTGCTAGACACATTTAAAAAGAGGCAATGGGATTCTTTGAACCACATCTAAAACAAATGCTCTCAAAACTGTTGTTCTTGTTTTTAGGCATGGCATCCTTTTTGGTATTTGGTTTTGTATTTTTGACTATACATATTGAGTCTTCTATTTAAAACTTTAGTGAATTCTTTTGAATCTTGAAGGCTGTTGGCAAAATCAATTGCTTCATCCCAAAAAAGCGTTCCTTGCCTGTCAAAAGTCCTTCTCTTATTTTCCTGTTAAAGCACCGGGGGCCAGATGTACAACCCTTACATTTTGCGACTCGCAAATTGCATTGCAACTCGCAATTTGCGACTTGCAAAATGCAATGTACAACAGTGTCATAGACACTGTTAGCGATTCCAGTGGGGTCGCAAATTGCATGCCTCAGCAATATTCATGGGGAATCACAATTTGCAATCCGAGCCAGCAGACCACCATGTCTGGGACTGCTTTTTAAATAAAGCAGTTTTTAGGTCATGCGTGGCGTACTGCGCACATGCGCAGCCGAGCTCGCAAGATTTTATGTCTCAGAGTGAACTTCACTAGCAAGAGTTAAGCCCCGCCCCTCTTCTCCATTGGCTGGCCTCCTAAACGGTGGCCAGCCGTTGGAGAAGAGGTCCTAGTGACGTTCTTTTTTCTCTTAAAGCCCCATGCTTTTCAGATTGGGTTCCTTGACTTACTGCTGAAGTAAACGGTTTCTTATCTTCTTTATGGGTCCAGATGGCCCCATAAAGAAGATATGGAACCTTTTACCCCAGCAGGAAGTCCGGGAGCCCAGTCTGAAAAGGACGGGGCTTAGAGACAAAAGGCTCATGGCGAGCGCTTGCCTCTCCAGTCTGTTGCCTCTCTTTTCGCCCCTCACCCACCCCTTGCCCTTTCTTTAATTTCCCTTGTTCTGAGGACGGCCTCCCCCCCCTCTCTGTACAGTCCCAGTTTCCATCTCTCCACGTGTACACAGAGAATATTAATCGCCGTCACTGGTTGAGATGGAACAGCTAATGCACTGGTTTCTATGGAGACGCAGAGAGCTGCTGAATTTACAGTAATGGCTTTTGCTTCGGCGCTTTCTCCTGTCCTCCGCCCTGTTCGCCCCTCCCTCCCCCGGCCGAATTCCACCCGACACCTCCCGTTTCTTCCTGCGTCATATGCAGGGGTTATCCCCATCCATCGCTTGAAGAACGACCCCCCGGACTGTAAGCCAGGGCAGGGGCCATATACTTCGAGGACATCCTATTAATACTCAGACTTTATGCCAGTACTGTGCACCGAGGGGCTTCGGAGGCCACCCGAGTCTTCCGGGGAGCCCGAGGGACAACACGAGGAAATGCGTGCCCGGGCATCGGAGCCCACTGCGCGGCAGTGGGGGGTGCCATGCCCGGCCTGGGCAATGAATGAGCGAGGTTTAAACAGTGGGGGTGCCATGCCCGGCCTGGGCAGTGAATGAGTGAGGTTTAAGCAGTGGGAGTTCCATGCCCTGCCTGGGCAGTGAATGAATGGGGTATACCCCACTTGACAGCAGCGCAGAGCACAGCTTGAGGTTTCATTACAAAGGCATCGTCTGAAAAGAAGGCCTGTACGAGGCCTGAATGCCACGTGCACCTTAAAGGGGCATGCTGACTGGCTTCTCGCCTCCTTCAATGGTATGATGTATTGAATTGTAGCATTTGCATAGCGCCTCATACCCCAGCATGACCTCAAAGCACTTTTGATAGAACGAGTAGGAGGCCACTTTATTCATTGGGAGTGATTGGTAGACAGTGGTCTATGAGGGAAGACATTTGGTGTTATGAGAGGTTTAGAGGGGTGTTTCAAACGTGGTAAAAGTAGCTGCACATATACGAGGGAAGTGAAGAGGAGTATGAGGGCTACAGTCACATACTGCGTCTACTTCCGAACTTGCTGCAAAGTAAACAACACCCGGGGAAGAATACAGAGAGCGGGGTGATAATTGCCAACGCAGATAGGACACACCAAGAGCCGCATGGTCTGTGGCTCTGTGTATATGTGTGTGGCTGTGTGTGTGGCTGTGTGTGTGTTGCTCTGTGTGTGTGGCTCTGTGTGTGTGTATGTGGCTCTGTGTGTGTGTATGTGGCTCTGTGTGTGTGTGTGTGGCTCTGTATGTGTGTGTGTGTGGCTCTGTGTGTGTTCGTGTGCAAATGCAATAGGTTTCACATTTGCAAGAGATTAAGCTATTGGCATTGTAAATGACAATGCCATTCATTTCTCTGTTTTCAAAACCACACATAAATAAAAAAGTTTGTCATTTACAATGCCATTAGCTCTAACTTTTGCAAAGGCGAGACCATTGCATTGTAAATGCTTGTTTTAAATCCAGCCCGTTTTCTTTAAAGGAAAACGGGATGCATTTACAGAAGAAAAATGAAACTTTTCAATTTTTAAGGGCAGGCAATGGTCCCTTGGACCACTGCCTGCTTTTATAAAATATTTTCTCACACACTCACAAAAGGGAAGGGGACCCTTCCGGTTTGACAGTGGTTTACCACCTACTTGATGTAGGTGGTAAACTGCGAGTGTATTGCGGCCGCAAATGCAGTCGCAAAACAATAGTACATGGCAGTGAGTCTTGCTATTAGGAAGAGGCGCCCCTTCCTAATAGCGAGAGTTGCGAAAGCTATTTTGCGAGTCAGTGACTTGCAAAATAGCTTTTGTACATGTCATTACCCTTTTTTGTATTCGCAAATGGGCCGATCTCCCGTTTGCAAGCACAAACAGGTTTGTACATCTGGCCCCTGGTGATGAATTGTTCTTGTCACCAGTATCGCATCGAATGAAAATAATGGATGACTCCGTTGTGGGTGTTTTCAAGTCATGTATTACAGGCAGAGGCAGCAGCACGAAAGCCGTTATCTCCACTGCATCGCACCTCAAACTGTCCCCCGCGTGCTGACCACTCCAGATACAAAATTAGCACACTACCGGGTTCTGGAAATCTTAACGCACGCAGGACATAACAAGAACAAATAATGTGGTCCTATCCACTAATTAAGAGACTAGTGGAAATGAATAAAAAAGAACGAAGGTCAAAGAATTTTTCATGCATCTAAAATTAACAAATTATGAAAGGGTATGAAAAAATTCTCATGCAAAACATATCTCTTTACTTCAGAGAATTATGTGGCCCAACAGAATTTCAAACTTGCTAACAAAAAGAACTATAACCAAGTCAGAAAATACAGTTGGACCTTCAACTCCAGTGATGAACACAGTAAGGAAGATACTAGACCCTGGGGCAGTGTACGACGGACCTATCAAAATCTTCCCCTTATGCTTCCTCGGCCACCGCAATTTTGGCACAATTCATGTATTATGCACCTGCACATACTTTCCAATATTACATACATTTGCACAGTTTTTTCAGGACAAGGTCGTGGGAGAAGCATAGGAAAGCAGATGGGAAAAGTCCAAAAGGAGGATCTGAAACAGAGGTTTACCTGTAGTTTGAGAAGTGAATTCCAAGAGGGAACAAGCAAGGAAACAACCTAATTGTTAACTGACAGACCTAGTCCTAACCACACACAAAATAAACCAGGGATTGGGGTTCATCCTTACCAATCGGATTGACAAATCCATCTGTGTTGTGAATTATCATAATTTTTCCTTACAGTCATCTCTGTAGGCAGACCTGATAAAGGTGACACTGGACTCAGACCAAAGTCCACTTTGGTACCTACCAGCACACAACTACCTCCTGAAGTCCTAGCTTTTGAGCAGGCTGCAATCCACCTTATTAACCCTTTCCATGCTCATGACGAGCTCAGCTCGTCATGATGCACGGTTGAGCTGTGCTGATGACGAGCTGAGCTCGTCATGATTAGTAGGAATGACGAAAAGTCAGCATAGGAGGGGAAAACACCTAGCAGCCAAGGTGTTAAAACCCTCAATGACATGTCATCCCAATGTTTACAAAATCTAAGTACAGAAGAAAGAGTTGCATTACAGATGTTGGTATCTAATCCAGACTTGATTATAACGCCTACAGACAAGGGCAGGACCAATGTCCACTAAACCAAAGAGTTATCACACCAAATGTCTTTGTTTCCTAGGTGATAGGAGAAACTATCAAATACAGGATAACAATCCCACTCCATCACTGCAGAGACAGATTAAACGTCTGGTAGACCAAGCCATGGAAGTAGACTGGATATCTAGAAATAAGTCGTTTTTTTCTATGTAACAGCAACCCCAAAAGCCCTTACTTTTACATGTCATCTAAAATTCACAAAGGGGTAAGCCCACCACCAGGACAAACAAACAGTTTCTGGAATTGGGCCGTGTTGGAACTGTTGTCACAATTTCGTGATTTTTGTTTTCCTCAAACCACTGATGGAGAAAATGTGCTCCTACTTGAAAGGCACATAAGATGTTTTGAACCTCTTAGATAAACTACCCTTTGGCACTGAATCAAACATCTTGGCAGGTCTAGATATAGAAACATTGTGCACAAACTTCCTACAGGAAGAGACACTGAGGGTCACTGAAGACATTTTGTACCACACTGACTGAAATCATGGAACACCACAGCAATTTGTATTAGATCTAGCAATACTGGTACTCGCCAATATATATTTTCTACAATAGTTACAGACCCATGAAACATTTATGGGGTGTGAATCAACAAAAAAGAAGGGGGGAACCAGGAGCTCGTTATGGTCCAGTGTCACTATTGCTATAGGAGTATATGATCTTGTCTCTCTGGTCTTACTAGGTCTACCTTCCGGTCATCGCTACTGGAGGACTACCAGACCTACTAGTAATTGATACCTGAGTGTTTTTTCTCCTTTTCCTTCCCATTTATCTCCACCCAGGCACTACATGGACAGATCTACTTACAGAGATCATTTGACTACTCTAGGGACTGTATCCTAGGGTTCACCACGAGCGACCACATCCTTCAGACAGGGTTACCATCACGGAACCCTTCTCCTCTGTTCCTCACTGACGTACACTTTCACACCTTGTGATTAGTTACACTGGCACATTGAGCCCTAAAGTAACTCACTAACCTGTTGTTTTTTTAGTCTACCAAGGACACCTCGAGAATAAATCACCCAAAAGCGTATGCCCTTAGATAGTTTTAACTTTCTTCGCACACACCACTATCCTTCACAGGATCTTTTCCTGTTCTTTTCCCGCCCCCACACCTGCTCGCATCAAACAGCTTTTTCTCTTTTTAAAAAGATCTCTGCGAAAGAGACCCTTCGGGGGCCCATCAGACATTGCAGCGCCGGTCTGACGAGTAGCAAAAAAAGCCAGATGATGAAGCATGACATCGTTCTGGGTGTGTGAGGGCGAATAAGAGGCAAGACTTGGTCTTCCCCTTCGGGATTGGATCCTTGAAACTGGGGATATACATCTGCCTCTTTTCCTTTCCCCTCACCACGTCTTCTCTTGTCTTATTTCTCCTCTACTTCAATCTTTGTCTCCCCTTCCAATTTGGGTGACAAACATGCGCCCATTATCACGGAACAGTGTCCCAACTGATCTTGCTATTATTTGAGGAGGACGGACACTGGACCTTAAAGAGCTACTGGTCCTCCCCTTCTTTTTTGTTGAGTCAGTAACTGCACGGCGGCCCAGCCGAGGGACCTTCTCTCCTCTAACATTACTAGATCTTTTCTCTTTTTCACTCTCAGACCGTTCTACACGACATGACTACCTTTAGCTTGGGGGACAACCTAGGCTTAGCCTATGGCGAAGACGTGGTATCAGAGATCCTCAAAACTCCCACACTTCTAGATACAGATTGGAACATGGCTGGAACTAGCCTCCAGGGAGACTGGAATTCGTTAGCCGCTCTAAAAAAAAGCCCAAGTCAAAGTGGCATTACACGGCCAGGTGATGACCGAATACCTCCGAGCCAACGCAGCACCAAATGGCCTGATAATCCGGACTGCTCCCCACATCTTTCTGGATGATCCAGTTTTCAGGAAGGAATGGAGCCAGATCACATGGAAATGTACACACGACTGGCTCATCTCATCAGTACAGCGAAAGGCCTCTCCGAGGCACTCATCATTAAGATCAAGATATCCGAGGATGGCCTCAAAACAGGGATCAGCATATCAGCCTTTAAATCCTGCCTAACGGAGATCAATACTGAAATGAATGATCACCGCGACTACCTCATCCAACAGAAAATATCTAAATTACAAAAGGACGTGAAAAAATTTGACCGGGAGAAGATCTACCCATATACCAAAGATGACAACCAAACCACAGATACAGATGCCCTGTCCGACGATGGATCAGTGTCCTCAAACAACTCAGGGAGATCAACCTTCAGTAACTCGAGCAACAGAGTCCCGGGGGAGGAATCAGAATGGTGCGGGCCTACTTCCCCCACCACCTAACATATCAACTCCGATGTATGGATACCATCCCACGATATATCCACCCAAGGGCCCCATGTGCTACCCGGGTTTTCACCTCCAGGCTATCCCCAGCTAGGCTTCCCACAACCTTTCTTTCCAAACCCACCACCTCCTTTTCAGTACAGAGGCAGGGGGCGAGGCAGAGGAAAAAGAAGAGGTCAGAAACAAGTGTATTGGCAAGACGGAGGCCAACAACAACAGAGGCAAACCAGGAGCATGACGACCCAAAGACCCTAGTGGTCAATCTGTCCAAAAGAGCCCTGGACTGGGTTTTGTCCCTACCCCGAAGGAGGACAAGTTCAGAATAAATCAAGAGCTTTACCAACTTTTCAGGAAAATCCACCTGCAAGCATTTTTCCAAGGCAGACCGGCCCCTGAGCGCACAGACTCAGGACTACGTCACCCTTCTAAGTTCTAAGTTCACACCAACAGCATCGATGGTCCCAAGTGAGGTCTTGACCTTCGAGAAAGCGGTTCTGAAAGAGATCAACCGCTTGGAACAGGGCAGTACCTTACACAACCTTCCAAACATGGTACGCCGAGGCCTGGACGCACTTAAGGAGGACAGGACTCTCATCATCAAACCGGCGGACAAGGGGGAGCAACAGTCCTCCTCAATACGGACGACTACGAGACAGAGTGTACCAGAAAACTGAGCAGCACCAGATACTACACGAAGATGAATGATGACCCTACGGAACAATTATCAAAACACATTTTTATCATGGTGAACGAAGCAAGTACAGAAGGATGGGTCTCTACACAAGAGGCAGACTTCCTGGTGAATGACAACCCCTCTATGGCATACTTCTACGTTCTCCCAAAGATCCATAAGGGAGTCCTCCCTCCACCTGGACGACCCATTGTCTCCGGCATCAACTCTCTCCTGGAATCCCTCAGCCAGTTCAGCGACCATTTTCTGCACCCAATGGTACAGGCAACCCCTGCGTATCTCAAGGATGGCCGAGACGTATTGAACCTCATTGATGCAATTAACGAGGACAACATCGAACCCATCGACCTCCTACTCACCCTGGACGTGGAGGCACTTTACACGAACATTCCCCAGGACGCCACCGTTTACGCGGTCGGGCAACTTCTCAGAGACACTGATCTACAATCAGACACCCCAGCAGACTTTATCCTCGACCTGATTACCATAGCCCTCAAGAACAACTTCTTCATGTACAATACCACTATTTATCACCAAGTACAGGGCACCAGCATGGGCAGTACATTTGCGCCGATACTGACTGGACTGTACATGTCCTCCTTTGAAGCAAGGAACATCTTCTCCAACAACAACGCATACAGAGAGAACCTTATAATATGAAAAAGATACATAGATGATGTGTTGATCCTGTGGAAGGGACCCAAGGACATCTGTGACAACTTCCTCAAGTGGATTAACTGACTCAACAAACACCTCCGCTTCACATGTACCATGAGCGATTCCGACATTTCTTTTCTGAACCTGAGAATTATGCTAGAAGAAGGGTCATTAAAAACTACACTACACTACAAGAACACAGACCGCAACAGTCTGCTGGAATACCGAAGCCACCAACCTAAGGCCCTACGCGAGAACCTTCCGTATGGTCATTTCTTACGGATACGTCGTAACTGTTCCACCACTGGAGATTACGAAGCAGAGGCTGAGAATCTAGAACGAAACCTGCTGGACAAACACTACCCGGCCCGTGTGGTAGAAAGAGCACGTTAGAGTGCCAAAAATAACAACAGACAAGCCCTCCTGGAGAGCAGAGAAAGAGAACTCAATCAAACCTTCACGTGTGTCACCACCTTCGCACCCCTATCCAACAAGGTGAGAAACATCATCAGATGGAATTGAAAAACTCTCAACAGTGACACGCTGGAACTGGCACAACCGCGCTTTGCTTTCAAAAGGACAGCCAACCTCTGGGATACGTTGGTTCACACACGTCCTCGTGAGTAGGAAAAGACTACTCGAGACACCACCCTCTAGAACATACCCCCAATGTTGGGTCACTATCCCTGTGGTAATTGTCATGGCTGCTCAACTACGAAACAGACAAAAAACCTCCATCTGGGCAGTTTCATGTGAGAACAACGGAACCATACTAATTGTAACAATAAGAACTGCATATATCTCATTACTTGCCCATGTGGGCTTAGATATGTCGGCATGACATCACGCCCGGTCAATAGTATTAATACAGATATTTTTCCTAGGCCACAGAGCACCTGTCTATGATCAGGTTACATTTACAGACATAAGTAGCTACCTCAAAATATTTGACAAACAATGTAATTAAAAAGTAAGAAACAATTTATTGGGATTTAAAAAAATAAAATTAAAAAAAGCATAAAAAATACACAGATAGGGCCAGATGTAGGTATCCAAATACCGGTCGGAAACGGCCGAAAATACCGATTTCTGGCCATTTCCGACCGGTATTTGGATATTGAGATGTAGGGGCATGTTAAATTACAAAATCAGTAATTTTACCGAATTTGTAATTTTTCCGATTCGGTATTTAAGAGTAGGTAGGTAAATGGGATGTAGGTAATTTCACTTTTGAAATTACCGAATCGGAATGATTCGGTAATTACCGAATCGGTATTTACCGATTCGGTAATTGGCATTGATTCCTATGGGCCTCAAGGCTATTTCTCAATTTATAAAACATATTCTTTTTGTTAGCCAAACACATGAATATACACAGATTAAAAACATGTTTTTACAATAAAGATGTTCAACAATGTCAATGTGAATGGTGACAATCTCTACGCGTGGTTCGGCGGAAAGTCGCCTTCTTCAGGAGAGCACCAAGATGTTTCTAAAAAACAATATGAGTATATCAGAGACATAAAAATAATACAATTGCAATACATGAGGTAGCGACTAATGGTGCAAGTAGGTGAAAGCCTTCCAACCCAAATTTCTAGTGATTTCACCCTATACACAGTATACCAAAAAATTTATGCTAGCGACTCATCCAAACTAGAAAGCTGTAAAGATACATGAAATGTGTGCAAAGATAGATATAATGATGGGTGAGTTGGAAACGCTTCGGCAAGTTTGAAACGAAGAAAAAACTTTGGTGAGCTGCACAATACTGCTGGATAGCATGAGAGAGGTCGAGTTGCTCTTCAGATGCTTGGGGCATTTGTTTTGGAATCTTACAACACGGCCGGTCCCTGCCGTGGAAGAGGCACCATCTTCGATTAACAAAAGGAGAGGCTGAGAGCTGAACTTTTTAACTTTAAAGGCACCTTTTCTCCGCACATGAACGAAACTCACCAATGAAGAATCCCTATCCTACTTAAGGACAATAATGTGCTCTAATCTACAAACATTCATTAAACTGTCTAAAAACACAGTTTGCCTGTAATGCCGTGCATACATGTCCCAGGAGGCATTGCAGCATCACGTTTGGGAGTGGCTGCTGTAGGGACACGTGATGCTTAATAAAAATCTGATAAAGAAACGTTGCAGGCTGTAATGGTGTTTTTGAGCAGCCCAGGATGAAGGGGCCACAATGCCTTGAAACGCGTCGGCAAGTTTGAAACGAAGGGAAAACTTTGGTGAGCTGCATAATACTGCTGGATAGCATGAGAGAGGTCGAGTTGCTCTTCAGATGCTTGGGGCATTTGTTTTGGAATATATATATATATATATATATATATATATATATATATTACCTACTGGCGGTCGCCAGTAGGTAGTTATAGTTAGGATTTTTTTCAATGTTAAATCTGAAAATTCTATTTGGAATAACTTTGGCGCCGGTTGACGAATCTGCCTGAAAATTTCCTGAAAATGGCCTCGCGGGGTTCCGGTCCTTCCCTGAAAGTTTGGGGGGGATACGTTAAGCGGGGGCCGAGATAAAAGGGGGGTCCCAAAACGCGTTTTCCCCATGTTAATTTCCATAGGGCGGTCGATGTCACTTTTAGCCCGAACGGCTGAATGTATTTCCACCAAATTTGGCAAAATTGTAGGGACTGGTAGCCCGATGTGCCTTTGCTATGTCTCAAGATATGTGCTCCAGTGGATTTTGATTAATTAAGGTTCAAAAAAATATATATATCTATAGCAGCGCACAGGTGCGCGCACCGGAGTGCGCTCCAGGCGCGACACGCGAGGTGCGCATGGAAAGCTGATTGGCTCTCGGGTGTCTGTAAACATTCGAAACAGTCCGCAGCGGCCGCCATCTTGTACCTCGGTAGGATTGAGGTGGTAAAAATCAAAGGGGGAAATGAGCAAAAGGGGGCAGGGTACACCCCCCCTGACCCCCTAGGTTTGATGTGGGGGTCATAAAAAAGCCGTACGGGGCCCCCCAAAATTTTTTTTTTTAAATTTGCGCCGAGGGAGCGCCTGGTACGCGCACCGGTGAGCGTACGATTGAGAAAAAGAATGGCACTTTTTTTTTAAAAAAAAATAGCATTTTTTTATAAATTGGAGGTAGTTCTGAAAAGAACTTTTTTTTTGTTTTTG
The DNA here is from genome assembly GCF_964263255.1 of Lissotriton vulgaris. NCBI lineage: Eukaryota > Metazoa > Chordata > Amphibia > Caudata > Salamandridae > Lissotriton > Lissotriton vulgaris. The sequence goes on from NC_141687.1 coordinate 1,433,306,874, forward strand.
TTGTTTTATATTTTTTTTATACTTTTTGAAACGATTTTATATTTTTTTTGGTTTTTTTTCAGGGGAAAAAAAAAAACAGGGATTCAGAAAATGCTCAACAGGAGCAAAAAAATGAGAAAATTTAGGGACGGGGAGAGCATTGGTGTTCCTGTTTCTTTATTGCAATGAGTTCAACGCTCTGCTCCCCGTAACAGAGTAGTTCGTCACAGTTTGTGCATAAACATTTTATTCCTGCAAATACCGGCTGGATGTTAGGGACCATTCTTGCACGTGCTGAACCTGAAGGTGTTGCTCCACCAGTGGAGGTGCTGCTGCCATCTCTTCGTGCCTTCTCTGCCAGCTCCCTGACACTCTCCCTGGAGTAATTGTTGGGGTGTCTTCTTTTGACATGCCTAATTAAATTGGCATTTCCAAAGCTGTATTTTTTTAGAGGATTGCCTCTGGATAAAATACTTCCACATATTTTACAAGTTACTTTACTTGCATTAACTTTTTTTTGTCCTTCAGGGATGTCATAAAATTTCCAGATGAAGTGGTTCTTTGTTTTCTGGTGAGGAGGGTCCTCTTGCACAAATCCATCTGAATCACTGCTGGAGGACTCCCTTGCAGCCATTGCTGTAGATCAGGAAAATTAATGAGTAGAGAATTCACAAAACACCTCTTGCTCTCTCCAAGTGAAAATCAATAGTGAGAGAAATGGGTGGGTTTCTCTAAATTTAGAAAAAAATAATTATTGAACCAATGAAAAGTGTTATTTACAGGTCACATGACCATGGGCTTCATCATTATGAAACCAAAACTGTTATGAACCAATGAAAAGTGTTATTTTCTGGTCACATGACCCGACGCGCTTACGCGACGCGCCGCGGGGCGCGGCCAGAGGCGCGCCGCGTAAGCGTGTCAGACGCCTACGTTGCACGATCGTATTCGCGCGAGTACTTCCGGGTGCGCTTACGCCGTGCGTATCACGCGGTCGCGGCTACGCGAACGTCACAATCATGTTTTCGTTTGCGATATTGGCGCTCACGAGACGCTCCTCGGAGCGCGCCCGGGGGCGCTTTTCAGAAATACGCTTTTCGGGGCGCACTCCGGGGCGCGCTCTGGGAGCGCTCCCCCCAAAAATTAAAAAAAAAAATGGGAAAATTGTAGGGACAGGTAGCCCTATTCTGAAGTGGTTTGTAAAAAAATTAACTTTATAAAAATATGTATTGTGCTACATTGGGCTTAATATATGTTAGAGCCAAAATGTAGCCCAAATGTAGCCCAAAGTAGCCCAATGTAGCCCAAAGATGGCCACCAGAGATCAAAAATTGTAAATGTAGCCCAAAATTCAACTAGATGTAGCCCAACTGTAGCCCAATGACAGAATGTACCAGAGTGTTAAAAAGAACAACTAGAGTGCTAACAGTCTTATTTATAAAGTGAAACTTATAGTTAGGAATTAGCATTAAAAAAACCTTTGAAATTCACTGAAAAAAACCATAGGTTTCACACCAGTTATAGTTAGGAATTAGCATTTAAAAAACCTATTAAATTCACTGAAAAAACCATAGGTTTCACACCAGTTATAGTTAGCTGGAAATTTTACTGATATAAAACCATTGAAATTCCCACGTTATAGTTAGTCGGACTCACTATAACTTGCGCGTGCAATGCACTGCTGATGACATCACATATTACATCACTCATGACATGGTCAGTGACATCACTCATGACATCACTGATGACACCATCCAGTGAATATGTGTCTTTCTGAAAAATAAATATTAGTGAGTTATGTTTAAAAATTTAAATACATATATTAGTGTTTCACTTTGTGTATAAGTGGCTACATGTGTTGATAAGTAGCAACATGCGTATGTATATGGGTTATTTGATATTATTATTAGTATCAGTATGAGTGTCTATATGGTTTGGTGGGGGTATTACTTAGCACATAGATGCATGAGTGACTGACTCTTTGTTTGTATGTGTTTTGAAGACAGCATATGTACAGGACTGTATGGGTGGATGAGTGTCTATATGTGTTTGTTAGTGAGTGAATGACTGTCTCACTAGTGTCTTTATCAGTAACTACATATGTTTTAATCTAGTATATATGAATATTGATGTATATAAGTGAGTATATGTGAGAGTAAGAGATTGTAAGATTTCCTTTTTAAATAAGTATGTGTTTCTATAAGTGATTGTTTAAGAGAATAAATATGTGTAATTTTCAATAGAAGTAAGGTGGAAGTGTGTGTATAACTCTATATTCAAATAAATGGATGTCCAATAGTTTATTTGCACGTGTGAATATGTGTGTGAGTAACTTTTGGATGAATGTCGGTGTGTAACAGGATGTATAGGTGTATCACTTCATATGATGAGTGAGTATATGTATGAGTGACTATATAGAACTGTTGGTGAATGAGTGGATGTGTATATAGATAGTGGAATTACTGAATTGCTTGTTGTAACTGATATAGGTATCTCCATTTTTTTAAAATTTCAGTTTCTATTTTTGAATATGTGTCTCAAGGGTTACATTATAGTGAAAGGAGGTCTGTCACTATGTCACAAGGATGGTGTCATGAGTGATGTCACTGACCATGTCATGAGTGATGTAATATGTGATGTCATCAGCAGTGCATTGCACGCGCAAGTTATAGTGAGTCCGACTAACTATAACGTGGGAATTTCAATGTTTTTATATCAGTAAAATTTCCAGCTAACTATAACTGGTGTGAAACCTATGGTTTTTTCAGTGAATATATATATAATCTCACAAATTGTCCTGTCGCAGCGGGAGCACTGGTCAGTTGGTGCCAGCGATGGGACCAGGGCAGTGTCCCAAATTCATTCAATACCAAAGAAGAAATCGCTGCACACTCCATGATGCTTTAGCAGTTACTTTATTTTCCAAACGTGAAAAACAACGGTCGCCAGTAGGTAGTTATAGTTAGGATTTTTTTCAATGCAAAATCTCAAAATTCTATTTGGAATAGCTTTGGCGTCTGTTAACGAATCTGCCTGAAAATTTCCTCAAATTTGCCTCGCGGAGCTCCGGTCCTTCCTTGAAAGTTTCGGGGGGATTCGTCAAGCGGGGGCCGAGATAAAAGGGGGGTCCCAAAACGTGTTTTCCCCATGGTCATTTCCATAAGGCGGTCAAACTCACTTTTAGCCCGAACGGCTGAATGGATTTGCACCAAACTTGTCAAAATTGTAGGGACTGGGAGCCCGATGTGCCTTTGCTATGTCTCAAGATATGTGCTCTAGTGGTTTTTGATTAATTTAGGTTAAAAAAAATATATATATCTATAGCAGCGGCCCGGTACGCGCACCGGGGAGCGCTCCGGGCGCGCCACGCGACTTGCGCACAGAAAGCTGATTGGCTCTCGGGTGTCTGTAAACATTCGAAACAGTCCGCAGCGGCTGCCATCTTGTGTCTCGGTAAAATCGAGACATAAGAGGTGGAAAAATCAAAGGGGGAAATGACCATATTTGCGCGGGGGAGCGCCCGGTACGCGCACCGGCGAGCGCACCGGGAGTGTACCATGGGGAAAAATGAATAATAGAGTTTTTAAAAAATGTAGCCTTTTTTTAGAAATTGGAGGTAGTTCTAAAAAGAAGTTTTTTTTCTTCTTTTTTAGTTTTAATTTTTTTTTACTTTTTCCGAACGTTTTAAATTTTTTTGGTATTTTTTTCAGAACAAAAACAAAACTAGGGAATGCAAAACTGCTCAACAGGAGCAAAAAAAAAGGGGAAAAACTAGGGCTGAGGGGCGCAGCGGTGTTCCTCCCTCTTTCTAACAATCAGCTCAATGCTCTGCTCCCCATAACAGAGCAGTTGGTCACACTGCTTACAACGAATTGTAATATCTGAAAAAACAGGCTGAATATTCGGGATCATCACTGCTGGTCTTCCTCTCACCGATGATGTTGAAGCTGCGGTGGAAGTGGAGGGGCCATCGGGTGGTGGATTGCGAGCCAGGGCCCTGGTGCTCTCCCGTGCATAATTAATCGGGTGCCTCCTCTCAACATGCCGGATTAAAGTAGCATTCCCGAAACTATGCTTCCGGGTGGGATCCCCACGTGATAGGACAGTGTCACAAATTTTACAGGTGACTTTGGCTGCATTGCATTTTTTCTCCCCCTCTGGAAAAGAGAAAAACTTTCATATAAAGTGGTCCTTCACTTTTCTCTGTGGGGGGGCCTCAGGCAGGAATCTATCCGAAGAGTCAGAGGATTGGTCCTGGGAAGAGTTCTGGGAACCAGACATGGTTGAATTAGATTTTTTTGCAGGAACAGACAAGAGGTGTTGTCTCAGCAAAAGCAAACAGGTTGTGAGGGAAATGGGTGGGGTGTTTCCCTACTTGTGAAAAAAACTGTTATTAACCAATGAAAAGTGTTATTTTCAGGTCACATGACCCGACGCGCTTACGCTACGCGCCCCGGGGACGCTCGAGTACTTCCGGGTGCGCTTACGCCGTGCGTATCACGCGATACGTCATGATTATGTTTTCGTTCGCGATATTGGCGCTTACGGGATGCTCCCCGGTGCGCGCCCCGGGGCGCTTCATAAAACTACGCTTTCCGGGGCGCGCACCGGGGGCGCTCCAAGGCAAAAAAATAATTTAAAAAAAAGAAAAATATACAACAACAAAAATTTGGCAAAATTGTAGGGGCTTGTAGCTTGATGTGCCTTTGCTATGTCTCAAGATATATGCTCAAGTGGTTTTTACGAAATTTAACTTTGAAAAAAATATATATTGGCCTACATTGGGCTATATATATGTTAGAGCCCAAATGTAGCCCAATGTAGCCCAAGATGGCCACCAGAGACAAAAAAACAAATGTGGCCCAAATATCAGCCAGATGTAGCCCAAATATAGCCCAATGACAGAATGTCCCAGAGTGTTCTAAAGAACAACTAGTGCGCTAACAGTCTTACATATAAACTGAGACTTATAGTTAGGAATTAGCATTTAAAAAACCTTTGAAATTCACTGAAAAAACCATAGGTTTCACACCAGTTATAGTTAGGAATTAGCATTTAAAAAACCTATTAAATTCACTGAAAAAACCATAGGTTTCACACCAGTTATAGTTAGGAATTAGCATTTAAAAAACCTATTAAATTCACTGAAAAAACCATAGGTTTCACACCAGTTATAGTTACCTGGAAATTTTACTGACATAAAACCATTGAGTGATGTCACTGACCATGTCATTAGTGATGTAATATTTGACGTCATCAGCAGTGCATTGCACGCGCAAGTTATAGTGAGTCCAACTAACTATAACATGGGAATTTCAATGGTTTTATGTCAGTAAAATTTCCAGGTAACTATAACTGGTGTGAAACCTATGGTTTTTTCAGTGAACATATATATATATATATATATATATATATATATATATATATAACCTACTGGCGGTCGCCAGTAGGTAGTTATAGTTAGGAAATCAGCAACATTCTATTCCCAATATCTTTGACACCGATTGATCAATCTTTGCAAATTTTAAAAACTTTTGGCCAGCTCTGGTCTGCTCCTATCCTGAAAGGTTCGGGGTGATTTGTCAAGTGAGGGTCGAGAAAAAAGGGGAGTCCCAAAACATGTTTTCCCCATGCAATTTTGCATAGGACGTTTAGCCACAGCTACAGCTCGAATGGCTGAACGGAATTACGCCAAATTCAGCATAGAGTTCCGACTTATGCCTTTTGCTTATATGGTGTCAATCTGTTCAGTAGTTCCTGAGAAAATTACAGTTACAGTCATTTATATATCTATGGGGCTGGTGGATCCGCAGAGTCTGCGAGGATTGTCATCGTGCCATAAGTGCACCGTCCCGATCACGCGCTGAATGCTGATTGGTGGTCAAGTGTTTGTAAACATTCAAAACTAGGAACTGTTGGCAGCCATTTTGTGCCTCTGTAGAAGCGAGGTTGAGGAAGTCAGTGGAATATGTGTGCAAAACGGAAAAAGGGGGCAGGGTAGAAATAATTTTACCCGCTAGACCTTCTTAGGCGGTCCCAGAAGGACCCCCAGGGTAGGTGCGTGTAGGGTGCGCGTGTAGGGTGCACGGACAGTGACGTATAATAAATAAAATAAAGCATTTTTTTTTAATAATTAGCCCCCGGGGGATAAATACTGGGGGCAAAATTAATACATTTTATGTGGGGCCCAGAGGGGCCTCCCAGCCCCGGGGATCGTCACCCCCCCCCCCCGGGCTTAAAAAGAAAAAAATGGTGGGGGGGTCCAAGGTCCCCAAAGCCGCGGGGACAACCACCCCCCGGGGCTTTATGTATTGTGGAGGGGGACTGTGTGGACCCCTCCTGGAGCACTGGAGGGCCCCGTTCCCCCCCCAGGGCTTCCCAAAAAAATGGTGGGGGGCTGCAAGGACTCCAAAGCTTCGGGGAACACCACTCCCCAGGGCTTTATGTATTTTGGGAGGGTCGGTTCTTGCAGTGTCCAGGGTTGTCCATCCCGCCCTCCCATAGCAAGGAAATCTGTTTTCTCTTTCAAAATGTAAATCAGATTGGTTTTCCATATGGGGAGCTGCATGTTAGTAGCTCACTATGTGGAAAAGCAATACTGGGTCCCAAACGCGTAGAAGTTATGCACCAAAGGCGGTAGAGTTGTGCACCCTACAGATTATGAGTAATGCATCTAGCGCATGTACACCAGCGGCTGGACTGAGTGCTGCACTGGGTGCGCTACTTTTATTTTTTCGTACAAATAGTCCCTATCAGAAATTTCTGATATCCCTGGGACCCTATGCCCCGGGTCTTATAAAAAATGTTGGGGACCGTGGGGGGAGCCACAATGTCTCCATGGTCCCGCCGGCTCCCCGCATTACTTATAGGATGGGAAAAGTGATGCGAAAGTGGTGCAAGGGTATTGTAAATCTGGTTTGGATTTTGAAAGATAGAGCAGGGTGCATCTGTAGGCTAAGTGCAGGTTACTCTAGGGGTAACAATTACTATTCTAAGTCCGGGGGGGTGCATCTGTAGGGTAAGAGCATGTTAGTGTAGGGGTAACAATTACTATTCTAACTGTAGGAGGGTGCATCTGTAGGGTATGTGTTGGATAGTGTATGAGTAACAATTACTATTGCAAATCCAGGGGGTCGCATCTGTGGGCTATTTGCTGGATAGTGCAAGAGTAACAATTACTATGAAAAAATAGGAGTTAAAAGAGAAGGAGACACACACTTTCACGGTGAACCTGGAAGAAGAGAAAGTGGCGAGAGAGGATTTCCGACATGTTTAGGCTTGAGAGCCTGATTAATCATTAAAGTGGGTCTGGCAGATAAGTGCGTAGTTATTCTGCAAGAAACCTTTTGGGGTCTTGCGAAAGCAAGTCATCTTTAATAATTGTCTTTCACTGCGTGTACTTGCAAGGTCCTCTGATTTGCTCGTATGTTAAAAACAGAAACGTTCTACACCTCTTTTTCATTGGTTGTGAAGCATTGTAAGAAGACGTATTACCGACCAATCCCTTTCCTTGCGCAGATTTTCAAAAACATTTGATTGGCTGTTGTGTGGTTAACTCTACCTTCCTGATGCTAATGTTGATTGGCTTGTTTTTTCTATGTGACGTTACGATACCCTGATTATGTACGTAGTCCATTTTGTGACGCACTTTATTTTATAATGCTTTTCAAAAACTAGTTGTGGTACAGTGTTTTTAACTTAAACTGTGTACTCTTCTTACGAGTTTGTTGACTGTAAAGGTATTTCAAAATAATTTTCTCTTTTCCATTGTATCATAATTGTGCTGACTTTTTTCTTTTAACGTGGAGTACTTTGTCCTTTCATTAAATGTATAATTCTTCAAAGAATCCTTGAAAGAAAAATGCATAAGTTTGCAAAATATTTTTATTGAGTCTGTTATATTCATCAATGGGTGAAAAGCAATTTTTTTTTCATTCATTGGTATCAAGCGTTGGACCACATTTCTTTTATTTTATCATACGCACTTGTTTCTTAAGTTTACATTATATAGTTGTTGCCCCATCATCTTTTTTTTAATGTTAGGGTTTTTTCTTACTTTCAGATAAAGTAGAATAGAAGTGCTATGACAAACACTCCCTCACTTACTTCATCTTTCTATTTTTATGTACATTTCATGTCATTATTACATTTTACAATCATTTTTAAAAATTGAAAGAATTAATATTCACATTAACATTTGAAGACACAATTATATTATATTGTTGAAAAAAAGTGTTTGTGAAGATAATCCTCCTGTTCTTCACGAGTGAAAATTGGTAAAAGCACTACTCAATATAAATACTTTTAACCCATTTTCCCTCTAGAAGTTAGAGTATTCTCCTTTATTGCAAAGTATTTTCTATTTGCGCTGAAAGCTTATTTATACTACATTTTTTAATCATTAAGAAATACTTGCATAGTAAAAAAAAAAATCCTCTGTTGAAAGTCATCCAACTCCACTTGAAGAATCATAAAGTTGAATGTATATTAAAATATACATTAACAATATGATCCTTCTGTGGAAATGAAAGATAAAGTGAAAATGGTTACATTGTTCCTAATCATTAACTTGCACGTAGTAATTCCTTAATTCACTTATAATTCGTGTAATAGTTCTTTTGTTAACTTGTTATTATATTCCATTTCAACTTAAACATACCACATTCTATAATCATTTAAATATTTTAGCTTTCTTTTTTAAAAATTTTAAACATATACCCATTTACATAATTTACCTCTGTTCGATATTCTTTCCTTCTTGCATCGAAATTCATCCAACTCCTCTGGAGGGGACAAAATAATCTTATTAAATATACATTAACAATATGTTCTCTCAGAGGAAATGAAAGATATTCTCAAGATGCTTCTGCAGCCCCGAATCATTACCTTGCTCGTAGTTTCTTTGCTCCTGTTGATTCTCTGAAACAAAACTTATCATCCCACGGGTGTGGTTTATATACTTTTCGGTTACTTAACAGTCTATGAGATCAATTAATTGCTCCTACCACTTTTAAGTCACGTTTTTCAGTTGACAGGTGTTCTCGTTTCCACTGTTTTAGTGCATCACGTGTTTGTGTAAACGTGCCTCTTTGCATACTTTTGAACTTATTGTATAATTTCTAAAATGCTTTATTTAAATGTGTTTTTCTTATTAAAGCCCGGGCAAAGGGTCGGCCCTCTGAGGCCCTCCGAGGCCTGAGGAGGCCAGGCCAGCCCTCACTCCTTTTGTTTGTTCCTGCCGGTTACCTCTACAAGGAATGTCTCAATGTGTTGTCCCCGCAGCCTAGTGTTTATCTAGTTGTTTTTTCGTCCTTATATTTCATTTGTAGTTTTCAGGGTTAACATCATACCCCTTTGCCTGTATTTTATAGTTATATTTTGTTTTGTATCGGAGGATGTCCTCACCCACCATTGTATTACCTGCTGAGGGAGGTGCTAAACGAGGGACGCTGGATGGTTTTGTCATCAGGACGGCCTCTACGGTCGATAGGGACCTAACCCTAGCCGAGCGACGTGCCAACAGACGCCGCTCGATCGAGCACATCAAGAGCAAAAAGTCTTCATTGGGTCCAACTCCTCCAGGCTTGCCCCTGCTAACAGACAAAGCTGCTGGCCCAATGAGTCCCGAGCATCTGCTCGATTCTAGCATTCCCCTTTTACTCCAGGACAGGGTTACCCCCCCAGAATCCCAGGTTGTTTCCAACTCCGTCATTAACCTTTCAGCCTCGCTGGTTAGTATCTCAGGCGAGGTTGAACTTATGACGGACTCTTTGTTGGCAACAATCGAGCCACCTTCTAAACCCAATATACATGCTGTAGCGGCGGAATTTAACCGTTGTTGCGGTCCTCCGCCTAAGAAAAGGAGAAGGAAGGGGCAGGGTATAGCTCGAAAGAAAGCCGCATCTTCCCCCTGCATTAAGCAGAGTCATCTCCCTCCTCCAGCCTTAAACCCACAGTGTCTTACCCCCATTCTCTCCGCAGACCAGCAAGTTCCCGATCTATTGGTGAGCATAGAAAAAATGATAAGATCATTTACTATGCCCCTGGTAGAGAGACTTAAGAGGATTACTGCCCAGCTGGGAGAGTTAGAGAAGGCGTTTAAGGCTTTACATCTGAGCAACAAGGGCCCAGGTGGGGAACCCTCTATCCCTTCTGTCACCACTGTCTCTCGGGGCTCTGCACCACGGATTAAGGATAAATCTACCAAGCAGCCCATCGGTGCCACGTCGCAGGTTACTGCAGCTCCCAGGCGTGACAATGATGGGCTAGATAAGGATACAACGGGGAGTGCGACATCTATTTGTTCACAATCCAAACCCGTGGTTGCAGATGCTACTGTCAGATCACAAATCCCTAAAAGACAAAGAGTTAATTTACCCCCTGAAGCAGCTCCCTTTGTGGTGGTTTTAACCGGTGTCCCGGTCTTGGAGCTGGGTAAGAGGGAAGACCAAGTCCAACTTAAAAATAAGGCCATTTATTGGCTAAGACAGAATCGGCCCTTACCTCCCTACCTAAACGGAGAAATACTAATGGTACGACGACTCGCATGGCTGGGGTCTACTCAAAAAAGTATAACGGGGGATATTGTTATATTCAGCTTTAAAGATAAAAGGGCGGTTAGTCATATTCTAAACTGGTTCTCCCCCAATAGCAGCAGCTCGATTACACCTCGAGAACTGCCTTACTTTTATCCCAGAAACCTGCTAATTCCAGTGGCTAATCCTAGACAGCGGGCATTCAATGCGGATAGTACAACCAGGCCACTGATGCACCTGCAGGATAATTATATGAGGGGACAACGCTACTACCTTGAGGGACAATATTGCGCCCCTAGACCTCTATTTGACACACACTTAGCTAACCTTGCTCTTCCTGCTTACCCGGTCCACCTTGATTCTTGGCCCAGCATTTTAACCATCCTCGTAAAATATCTGTCCCCTGGACTCCCAACAGGTTTCAAATCCCCCTCCATAATCGTTACGAAAGCATGCGAGACCTGGAGGGTGTAGACTGATTGAGTTGCAGTTCGCATGTACCAGCTCGTCCTGCAGTTTCTACTTACCAAGTAATTTGTGACAGTAGCCCAGTTATCGATCCAGTGCTGCTTAATGTTACTGGTTCCGCTTTTACTCCTGGGCAGTGTGATGTATTAGGTCCAGTTTCTACCTGTAGTCCAGGCTTTGTCAACTTTGAAGTTTCTGAAGTCAGTACCGTAGTTACCCCATGTAGTCTCAGCTCTGACATCCTTGAAGTCCCTGAACCCAGCATTTCCAGACAGATACATGAGCTTTCTGATGATTGTAGTAATAAGGTTCAAGAGGTTAAACACAGTGCTCAAGGGAACATTGAGTTCCTATTTTGGAACGTTTCAGGGATCAAGGATAAGGTATCGGATTCCTCTTCGGTTGAGTTTGTCGGACCATTTGGATTCCTGTGTATCCAAGAAACCTGGTCAATTGAGCCTGTTCACTTAAACGGGTTTAGAACCTTTCATGCTGCAGCTGTACCCTCTAAACGTGGGAGGAATATGGGTGGACTATGCATATACATTTCGAACCTGTTGGGTGTTGTGAATATCAAAGTAGTCAAGTTAGGACCATGCCACCAGATTCTATCAATTCGGATGGTTTCCAAGGTCGACATTATCCTGGTCAACATTTATAACAACTTGCATAAACGTTTAGTCCCTGAATTGGTATCCTCTGTGACCAAAGACATAAACGGTATTATTACCTCGTTAGGGAGGGATTGTATTATTGTTTGTGGGGGAGATTTTAACTACAATCTGTGTGTTCATGAGAGGAGGGGTTGTGGATTCACTGGGGCAGGTGAGGAGGTTATTTCCCCACACTTTTCCCATCAGGAAGGTGGTGAATCCTTGAACAACATGATGGCATCTTTTAATCTAGACTTTGTAAACAGGCTGTGCTCCCCTTGCGTAGAATTCGGCGCAACCTTTGTGGGAAGAGGGCTTGGCACCACTATAGATTTTATTGTTGCCTCAGAAAGCCATGCCACCTGGTATGCAGATTACTCCACCTATCCTGTAGGATTTAGCGACCATCTCCCTCTTTCTTTTGCCATTAACATACCTCAGGCTAAGTTTAATTCACTGATAGAGAGATTGTCTTGGTTGAAATCCTGCGATATGTCTAGACAAAATGGTTACGCCATTAAATGGAGTCAGATTGACCCGGAGGCCATGTCTGCTAAGATAGTTAGGGGATCCTTGGAATCTATCGAAAGGTGTCTAGATGCAGAGTCCTCTCATGAGGAGACCCTGGCTGCCTTTGAGGCTATCACATGGAATATACGAGATAGCCTGTCTCGAAAGGGGAATGGCCTTACCACTAGGCAGACGACTAATTCCTGGTTCGACGCCCCCTGTTCTAGGGCACATTCACATCTCATGGTTGCATTACATAAAAAGATCAGGGACCCGGTCGAGGTGGCCAACTGCAGGAAAGCTTATCGTCTTTCCCGGAAGAACTGCAAGAACAACATTAAACAGGAGGCCTGGAACAATCGGGTTACTGCCGCACAATCTAAGGACAGTGCCCTATTCTGGCGAGCAGTCAACGCACCCTTTTTTTAATGCACCAAATAATGCTAGGGTGGAGGTCGCCATTAATGAAGCTTCCTGGATTGACTTCTTTTCGGAAGTTTATATCCCGGAGGAGTTTCCAAAGCTTGTCGACATGGAGGTTTTAGATAGGGAAGCGTCCCGGAACTTTCAACCAGTTAACTTGGGCATCTCAATTGGCGAAATGTCCGCTGCCATTGAGCAGAGTAGGGGAGTTAAAGCTCCAGGAATAGATGGGGTTCCTATCGATTTATTTAAACACTCAGTCGATTTATGGTCTCCCATACTGAAGAGAGTCCTGGACGCTAGTTGTGAGCTGGGGTTTCCTAGGACCTGGTCTGATTCCATCATTATTCCCATCTTCAAGAAGGGAGATAGGGAGAGCCCTTCTAGTTATCGCTCTATCTCCCTTCTTGACTCCTTTATGAAGATCACGGGAAGGGCCGTCCTGAACCGGTTATCATCTGGGTGGAAGAAGCAGCAGTGCTATCTCCGGTTCAATACGGTTTCCGCGAGGGGATGGGAACTGTGGAACAGGTCTTGAATTTCACACTCCTTCGAGGGAAATACGTCCAGGCCAAGGCAGGTAAACTCTACGCGGCATTTGTCGATCTGAGTGCCGCATTCGACTGCGTGAAGCATGATCGACTGTGGAAGGTGCTGGAGGATCTTAAAGTAGAAGAGGCCATTATTTCTTTTTTAAGACAACTTTATGCTGGGGCAAGGGCAAGGGTGAGATATGGAACTAGTGGAGAATGCACCAAGCCGTTCCACGTGAAGCGTGGTGTGAGGCAATGGTGCGTACTCGCGCCTCTCCTTTTTAATCTATATACAAATGATTTAGAGGATGTTTTGGTGTCCAAAGTTATCGACTCGCCCAGAATTAACTCCAAACAAGTGGTGTCTTTATTATATGCTGATGACGCCGTCATTATGGCGAGGACAGAGAGAGGTCTGCAGTCAGCTCTAGACGCTTATATGAATTTTATGGAATCCAGGGGTCTGTCATTAAACGTGAAAAAAACCTTTGCAAGTTCAAAACCTGCAAACTGTTTGCACGCAAGGAAAAAGTGCAGACTACTAAATCCTTCTCATATCTAGGAGTAGTCCTTGAGGGCGGGGGAGACTGGGGCTCAGCTATAAGGAGTAGGATCCTGTTGTTCGAAAAAGCAACCGCAACCGCAGCACTTATGGTCTTTTCACAAAAAATGGGCAAAAGACCCCCTGATATTCTACTTAAAATTTACATGGCCAAATGTGTCAGTACAGCCACTTATGGGGCTGGCGTTTGGGGCATTCAAGATACCAGGGAATTACAAGTTGTAGAAAATGCTTTTTTAAGGTTTATTTTAGCCGTTCCATTTAGTTTATCTGTGTTCAATTGTCATGCCGAGCTGGGGGTTAGACACATCAGTGATTTGATCGCGATGCAACCTATGTTACTTTGGCACAGGGTTTGGACTGTAGCAGACTTGGAACTTAACAGAGAGATTATCCGCGATGTCATGGCTCTCGATAAATCCAATAACATAGCATGGTTGTCATACATCCAAAAGTTTTGCCAAGATTTGGGGAAGCCTGAGTTCTATACTTCACCAGAGGGGTTATCCAGGATCTCGAGGAAAGATCTAAAGAATAGTTGCTGGCATCATTTAGAATCCTTGCGGCTAGGGTCTGAGCTGAATAAGGAAACAGTTGTACGGCACCAATTGTTGCTTACCTCGGCTAATATGGAACCTTACCTGAACTGGTGTACTATGGGTTTTGACAGGTTCCTACTTACTAGGTTCAGATTTAACGTCTTTTTTCGCCTAGTTTCATTCCCACAAACTAATGACTGGTCTAAAATGCTCACCAAATTTCCATGTGATGGAAGGGCTGAACAATCAACCCTCCATGTGATTTTTTTCTGTAAATTTTATCATAAAGAGAGAGTTCGATGGATTAAACCACTCTTGAAAAGTCATGGAACTTGGTACCAGTGCCGCCCAGCCTTATTGTACCTCCAATTACTAAATGATGAACTGTGTGTGGCTACTGTGGTTGGCTTTTTAAAAAGTGTTTTTAGAGAAACGAAAAGTTTAATATGTTTATAATATTTTTATATACGTAGTCTGTTATAAATGCAATGTTATTTTTGTGTACATTATGTATTGATTTTTTTTTCTTTGATGTAGCTTTCATGATTTTTTAATTTACAAAAATCGAAATAAAGCTGTTCTACTACTACTATTAAAGCATTTCTATAGGTTACTTTTCTTTTAATACGAGTATTAATATTCATTCCCCTTTTTTTTTTGACTTATCATTCGAGTAACTTTCTTTTTTTGTAAAACTTTTTTATTGTTCTTCATTACCCTAAACCCCTATTTTCCATGCATCCCGTGCCAGAGATACTCTCTATTAAACTTTGAGTATTCTAATTTATATCCTAGTATTAATTTATTTAATTCCATTACTGCGAGTTTTCATACATTTATTTATCTAATATTTTTAATCTTCCTTTATACACTGCAAGGGATACTGTTATTTGTCTAGAATCACACTATGAATCAGTGTCCATTTGGCAAAATTGAGACAGAATGATTTGGTTGGTTGATGTGTTTGCAGTTACATAAGCACGTACACTCTTGCAGTAAGCCAGGCTTTAGGGTATGCAGTGTTTCAAACTACTATGCATTATTCATGTAGTGGTGTAACCACCTTCACACTTGTGCTTTAGGCCTACAATTCTCCAGTCACTATCTATATACTCCAGCAAACACAGTGTGACTGCTGTTGCAATTTCAAAATGATTTTTTCAGTACCATGTAGTAATTCATTCACTAAAGTAAAACTCAACCAATTAGGAATTCACCCAGTATCTTTACTTATATCAATTTAATCATTCAGTCTGTAAGCATGTACTCATGCAGTGAGCCAGGCTTTAGGGAATGGAGTGATTTAAAGTGCTATGTATTATGCATGTAGTGGTGTAATAACCTTCACATTTGTGCTTCAGGACTACAATTCCCCCCTCTCTATACATACCAGGGGTCTGGAACTAGTAGCTCGGAAGCTGGTAGCTCACCAGCACTCTGAAAGTAGCTCTCAGAGGTGAAGCCAAACCAAGCCAATCTAAGAGATTCTGTATATATTAAAGAAGGTAGTACTGCTCATTTCACTACCTTTAAGAGTTACAGACAGCCAAACAAATGGCAGGGCCTGTTGATAACACTCAAACACACACTGTGGGGGTGTATCAATTAATCAATTAGGGATGTATAGAGCGCAGTATTCACCTGTGAGGGTTTACAGGTGCTGAGGGAGTATGTGGGGGGGATTTGTGCGGCTTTGGTGATTCGAGAAGCTAGGTCTTATGGGTCTATTTGAATGCTTTCACTGTGGGGGTTCATCTGATACTGAGGGGGAGTGCATTCCAGGTATTGGCCATGATGTAGGAGAAGGGTGTGCCTCCTGTCTGATTCTGTGGATACAGAGGATTTTGGCCAAGGCCTGGTCAGGGGAGTGGAAGTTTCTTTTGGGGGTGTAGAAGGAGATTGAGGTATTAGAGTCCGGTGTTGTGGAGGGCAATTATAGATGTGTGTGAGCAGCTTGAAGATCACTCTTTTTTAGCAAGTGGAGTGCTCGTATATGCTGGGTAATGTGGTCTTGTTGTGGGATGCTGAGGGTGAGTCTGGCAGCGGTGTTCTGGATAATCTGAAGTTTGTGGAGTAGAGATTTGTTGATTCTGGCATAGAGGGCGTTACCGTAGTCCAGAATGCTGGTGATGAGTGCTTGGGTGATGGTCTTCCTTTATTCGGGGGGTGGGTCTCTTTGAAGGTCCTGTTGAGTATGTACAGGGTGTTGAAGCATGTGGAAGCTGCACTTAACAATAGGACTCAGGTCAAGTACCACTTGTACCCATTACAATGTCAACACGTTGTGACGCATTTTCCTGTTTTTTACAGTACACATCACATTGAAATGTTGCTCCTTATTATTATTAAAGATCAAACTATGACCCACTCAACCTCCAGAACTCCCACTGTATTTAGGTCCTGTGAACAAATAACAGTACATATATATATGTTTATTCACCACTCTAGAATTAGAAGACTGTGAATGTGCTATATGAGATAATATTTACATGCAAAATATGGATGTTTGTCAATTTGTCTCCCTCTCCAGAAATCTATTTCAATCAAGTGTTAAGAATTCTGACACTTTTGAGAACTACACAAATGGTGTGAGTACTTATATGTTTTGTATGTCCTGACGAATGCTCTATAGACCCGGCTGGGCCAAAGGAGCAGAAACATGTCGACCGTTTTGTAAAAGATATAAGGTGATCTAGTAACTCGATTGACCACAATATCGCAATTCTTTTTAACAACACTACCTCTCCATTTATATTAAAGATTTGTGTATGGAGGACTACTGTTTTTTATAAAGAGAAACCCCACTTTCACTCCTTTCCTTTTTTGCACCCTCCATCTGGGAGAGTCTTTTAATTTCAATTTCTTGGCACTGCTACCCAGACCGGAGGTTGCCTCAGGATGAGGCTGGCATATAGCACGTTATTGAACACCCGATGACTATGCCATAACGCTGATAAGGGGCGGATAACAGATATACACCGCATTCAAAATCAAAGCGTTTATGAGGGTGTTTCAAGTATAACCAATGGTTATGAAGCTACAAGTGTCCATTCTTCCTATTGATAAATCTAATTATTATACCGGGGATATGAATGGACCCCTTCTCCCTACTGACTGATTAACCCCCCGAAGCTGCAGCGTTAGCTTATTGGTCTGTCACATGAAACATGTTTATCCACTTTAAATGCAAGTTGGAGAGACTTAGTGCTGTCGTAATACCATTTGTGGCACACTGCATGTGATGATTTGAATTTTACTTGATTAGAAGCATTGATAAACGTTTTCCTAGCATTTTGCTGATAACTTCACCTGGAATTTTTTGGTGGTTACTACTGATAATTGTGCTCAGGGTGGTCATAGTGTAATGTTAATACATACCCCTAGCACAACCCCTACACATCACAAACACCACTACACTACCCTAAACCCTAAAACACTACCCCTAGCATGAACCTCTACAGTACAAAAACACCTTTGCACTACCCTAAACCCTAAAACACTATCCCTTACAAAACATGAACACCCCTGCACTATCCTAAACCTTAAAACACTACCCCCGTACGACCCCCTACATCAGGGTAACTTTTTCTCTCCTTGTAAATATGGAAGATCCACCTGTGCAACCAGTACGTCACAAAAAGTGACGCAGAGAGCTTGTAAATCTGGGGTACAATTCTTTTCATTTCTCCTCATTTTTTTCTTACAATATACGCTACAATGCACAGCATACATTGTAGGAGAAAAATGCCTTCACTGATTGTTTTTGTGCAGAAAGGTGTGTGTTCCTGCACAAAAACAAACTCCACACGACACAGATATTGTTGCACCATGGTGCAAGGGTGCGTGTATCACCACATGCCTGCAGTTTAAACAGCAGTGCAGAGGGAAGGACAGACTTCCAACATATTTATGTACATATGTTGCATCTCTGTCCTTCGGAAGTAGCTCAGCATGCTGTAGCTAAAGAGCTTACAGCGTCATGCTAGAGCACTTCCTTATAGTTCTGCAGTTATACATTTACCATATAAGGCAAATGCATTCTTTACTCAATTATGCAGTATGTATACATGTATGTAAACTTTCACACACTAGCATATACATTTAACTCTTTCTTTAACCAGAGTAGTTAGTTCTGAAACAAACTTTTTTTTTAATTTTTAGAACTTTTTTTGTTTTTTATGGTCTTTTTAGAAAGAAAAAAAAGTCAACAGGACAAACAAAACCATGAACTTTGAGGGAATAAAAAACAAAAAAAACTAGCATTGATGGTTATCAATTGCTCTGCAAACTAGGTCTACTGATTGCTCCCCATAACAAATTAAAAGCTTGCACTTCACTCAGTGCATTCTAACTTTCACAAATTGGGGACGTATGTCTGGTCGTGATGTTAAAGGTGATGCTGCAGAGGTACTTGGTATTGCTGGTGGTGGAGGTACATTTTGGCGCAGTCTTCTACATTCTTTGTGAGCATAGTTGACAGGATGCATGGATTGGAGGTGCTTGCGCATACTAGCAGTGCCACAGGAGTATTTCTTGTTTGGATCTCCTCTAGACAGTACTGCCTGGCAAATCTGGCATGTTACTTTGGTGGCATTACATTTCTTTTGCCCCTCTGGAAAAGTAAAAAATTTCCATACGATGGATGTGTATCTTTTGGGAGGGTGAGGTTCTGGTACAAATTGTTGAGTAACAAAATCATCAGAATCAGATGATTCTTGCAGTGGTGTAGCCATTTTTTAATCCAAAAAAGAAGCTCAGGTTTCCAATGAACAAAAAGTGACGTTCTTTTCAGGATGGTCTTCTCGTAAGGAAGGTCTAAGAAGAGTAATTGAAATGGGTGGGGTTCTTCAATAGTTAGAACAGTAAGTGTTATAAACCAATAAAAAACTCTATTTTTGGTCATATGGGATCCGCGTTGGGTGCGTACACGCAGCACGCATCTAGCGCGACCTCTCCTAATTGCATTTCAAAGTAATAAAAGTTTATTAAAACTAAAAGAATATTGTTTCCCCTTAATATTTATAGGAAATATATATATATATATATATATATATATATATATATATATATTACCTACTGGCGGTCGCCAGTAGGTATATATAGTTAGGATTTTTTTCCTATGGGATTTTTGAAAATTCTAGGTCAAATAACTTTGGCGTTTGTGGACGGAATTGGCTGAAATTTTCAGGAAAATGGCACATTGTGTTTCTGAGCAGCCCCTGAAAATTTGGGGGGGGTTTGTCAAGGGGGGGGCTGAGAAAAAAGGGGGGTCCCAAAACGCGTTTTTAACATTGAGTTTTCCATAGGGCGGTTGGACTCACTTTTAGCTCGAACGGCTGAATGGATTTACACGAAACTTGGCAAAATTGTAGATATGGTTTGCCCGACGTGCCTTTGCTATGTCTCAATATATGTGCTCCAGTGGATTTTGAGAAATTAACGTTTTAAAAAACAGATATATCTGTGACAGCGCTCCGGTTAGCGCTCCAGTTCGCGTACCTGACGCGTAACGGAACTTCGCGAAGCGAAGCTGGTTGGCTCTCCGGTGTCTGTCAACATTCTAAATCGTCCGCACTGGCCGCCATCTTGTCTCTCGGTAGGATCGAGAGACATGAGGAGGAGAAAAACGAAGGGGGAATTTAATGAAAGGGGGCAAGGTAGACCCCTCTTGACCCCCTAGGAATGATGTGGGGGATATGAAAGGGTCCCGTGGGGCAAGAAATATATATATATTTTTTTCGATTTTTCGCTGTAGAGGCGCGTCCCGGTACGCGAACCGGGGAGCTAACCGGGCAGCTAACCGGCAGCGTAACAGGAGTCTGAGGAGATGCTGATTGGCTGTCAACATTGTAAACAGTCCGGATCGGCCGCCATCTTGTCTCTCGGTAGGATCGAGAGACAAGAGGTGGAGAAAAACGAAGAGGGAAATTAATGAAAGGGGGCAAGGTAGACCCCTCCTGACCCCCTAGGAATGATGTGGGGGATATTGCAGGGTCCCGTGGGGCAAGAAATATATATTTTTTTCTCGATTTTTCGCTGTAGAGGCGCGTCCCGGTACGCGAACCGGGCAGCTAACCGGCAGCGTAACGGGAGTCTGAGGAGAAGCTGATTGGCTGTCAACATTGTAAGCAGTCCGGATCGGCCGCCATCTTGTCTCTCGGTAGGATCGAGAGACAAGAGGTGGAGAAAAACGAAGGGGGAAATTAATGAAAGGGGGCAAGGTAGACCCCTCCTGACCGCCTAGGAATGATGTGGGGGATATTAAAGGGTCCCGTGGGGCACAAAATAAAAAAATAAAAAATGTGTGATTTTCCGCGGTAGAGGCGCTTCCCGGTACGCGAACCGGGCAGCTAACCGGCAGCGTAATGGGAATACGCCATCTTGTGTATTTACAACGTCCGGTTCGTGTACCGGGTAGCGTCCCGGTAAGCGTAACAAGGGGAAAACCAAGAGAAACAGTAAAAAAAAAATTAAGGGAATAGATTTCCAGCAAACTTGGCAAAATTGTAGGGACTGTTTGTTTGATGTGCCTTTGCAAGGCCTCAAGATATGTGCACGTGTGGATTTTGTCTAATTAAGGTTAAAAAAATATATATATCTGTAAGCATGCTTCGGCGCGCTTATGTTACGGGTTTTGTTTGCGCTGCAGAGCCGATACGTCACGGTTATGCGATGTGTCATGAGGCGTCTCACGTGGCTACGAGATACGTCACGTAATAAAGAATATATTTTACAGCTATAGATATTAGCTTTTAAAAAACCAATGAAATTCACTGAAAAAACCATAGGTTATAGACCATATATAGTTAGGAATTTGCATTTACAAAACCTTGAAAATTCACTGAAAAAACCATAGGTTAGAGACCATATATAGGGGTCGATTAGGATCGCGGACGGAAACTTGTTCCGTCCGCCGAGGAAGGTGGCAGGATACTCCGGACCTGTCTGCGGAAAAACCGCAATAGCGATTAGGATCAAATTTGATAGAAACGCCGATCGTGGCGGACGGAGCACACCAATCTCCGTCCGCGGCGGTCGAAGTACACCTGAGGCCGCGGCAGGCGGACGGAACCGAAAGAACACCGACCACCGCATACGCACATGACCAGGAAAACAACAACTTCCCCCGCGATACCTGCGTAGTGTCCGTGTCCGCAATTAGGATAACTCCGCAAGTACCCCGGTAGCCACCGCGATCCACGTCCGCGGCGGTACCAATGCTACGAGAAACCGTGCTCCACAGCGGAAGTCCAACACGAACAACATCCCTACAGTCAAACCAATGCCATAGATTGCGACGGAATGTATCACCAAACACAGGAAAAAGAACGACCACCCACCTGACACATCTAAACCAATCACAAGACACAATGACCCACCCCCAAGGTCCGCATAATGCACACCTGCCAACACACCCACCTATCACCTGACTGCCAATAACCATTCACACAGGCCCAACACACAGACTATAAATTAACTCCCACCCACTCCAGAAATCCTCTGCATCACAGCATAGCTGCTAGCAGGAGACACCACTTAGCCAACATCAAACACAGATATCATACACATAACCCACACCCAAACACACCCTCTACACAAAGACCCACCACACCATCCCTAAACACCACACACCAGCACCTCCCAATTCACACAAACACACACCCCGAGCACCATGGCACCAAAAAAAAACCCTAAATTCACTGACACCAAGTTAAAGGTTATGGTAGATGAGATAATTTGTGTAGAACCCCACTTATTTGGGGCCCTAGTGCAGCAGACCAGCATAGCTAGAAAAACAGCATGTGGGACCGGATTGTCACCAGGGTCAATGCCTCCGGGACCGTCCGGAGGACGAAGCAGGAAATTCAGAGGCGGTGGCATGACCTCAAGACCCGAGTGAAATCCATCAGAGCCAAGAACTATCTCCGGGCCAATCACACAGGCGGTGGAACCCCCCCGGAGCCCTTACCGTACACCGAGTGGGAGGAGAAGGTGCTGGCCATCCTGCACCCTGAGAGCCTTGATGGACTAGAGGAGGGAGAAGAGGCTGGTAAGTACCAACCAAGCACCACAAGCACAACAACACGGTGTGCCTCACACAACTCTGAAGACACATCTCCCAGACCCCAACCCATGCATGCAGTCCACATACTCACCAACGTCTAAACCACTCCTACAGGCCTCCATGTCCATAGGGAGGCCGGTGGTGGTGGGTGGGGTGTGTGAGGGGACGGAACTACAACTCCCAACAGGCCCACATGTCCATAGGGAGGGTGGTGGTGGTGGGTGGGGTGTGTGAGGGGACGGAAGTACAACTCCCAACAGGCCCACATGTCCATAGGGAGGGTGGTGGTGGTGGGTGGGGTGTGTGAGGGGACGGAAGTACAACTCCCAACAGGCCCACATGTCCATAGGCAGGGTGGTGGGTGGGGTGTGCTAGAGGTCACTAGAGCAACTCCCAACAGGCCCACATGTCCATAGGGAGGGTGGTGGTGGTGGGTGGGGTGTGCTAGAGGTCACTAGAGCAACTCCCAACAGGCCCACATGTCCATAGGGAGGGTGGTGGTGGTGGGTGGGGTGTTTGAGGGGACGGAACTACAACTCCCAACAGGCCTACATTTCCATAGGGAGGGTGGTGATGGTGGGTGGGGTGTGCTAGTGGTCACTAGACCAACTCCCAACAGGCCCACATGTCCATAGGGAGGGTAGTGGTGGTGGTGGGTGGGGTGTGCTAGAGGTCACTAGAGCAACTCCCAACAGGCCCACATGCCCATAGAGAGGGTGGTGGTGGTGTGTGGGGTGTGTGAGGGGACGGAACTACAACTCCCAACAGGCCCACATGTCCATAGGGAGGGTGGTGGGTGGGGTGTGCTAGAGGTCACCAGAGCAACTCCCAACAGGCCCACATGTCCATAGGGAGGGTGGTGGTGGTGGGTGGGGTGTGCTAGAGGTCACTAGACCAACTCCCAACAGGCCCACATGTCCATAGGGAGGGTGGTGGTGGTGGGTGGGGTGTGCTAGAGGTCACTAGAGCAACTCCCAACAGGCCCACATGTCCATAGGGACGGTGGTGGTGGTGGGTGGGGTGTGTGAGGGGACGGAACTACAACTCCCAACAGGCCCACATGTCCATAGGGAGGGTGGTGGTGGTGGGTGGGGTGTGCTAGAGGTCACTAGAGCAACTCCCAACAGGCCCACATGTCCATAGGGAGGGTGGTGGTGGTGGGTGGGGTGTGTGAGGGGACGTAAATACAACTCCTAACAGGCCCACATGTCCATAGGGAGGGTGGGGTGTGCTAGAGGTCACTAGAGCAACTCCCAACAGGCCCACATGTCCATAGGGAGGGTGGTTGTGGTGGGTGGGGTGTGCTAGAGGTCACTAGAGCAACTCCCAACAGGCCCACATGTCCATAGGGAGGGTGGTGGTGGTGGGTGGGGTGTGCTAGAGGTCACTAGACCAACTCCCAACAGGCCCACATGTCCATAGGGAGGGTGGTGGTGGTGGGTGGGGTGTGCTAGAGGTCACTAGAGCAACTCCCAACAGGCCCACATGTCCATAGGGAGGGTGGTGGTGGTGGGTGGGGTGTGTGAGGGGACGGACCTACAACTCCCAACAGGCCCACATGTCCATAGGGATGGTGTTGGTGGTGGGTGGGGTATGCTAGAGGTCCCTAGATCAACTCCCAACAGGCCCACATGTCCATAGGGAGGGTGGTGGTGGTGGGTAGGGTGTGTGAGGGGACGGAACTACAACTCCCAACAGGCACACATATCCATAGGGAGGGTGGTGGTGGTGGGTGGGGTGTGCTAGAGGTCACTAGAGCAACTCCCAACAGGCCCACATGTCCATAGGGAGGGTGGTGGTGGTGGGTGGGGTGTGTGAGGGGACGGAAGTACAACTCCCAACAGGCCCACATGTCCATAGAGAGGGTGGTGGTGGTGGGTGGGGTGTGTGAGGGGATGGAAGTACAACTCCCAACAGGCCCACATGTCCATAGGGAGGGTGGTGGTGGTGGGTGTGGTGTGCTAGAGGTCACTAGAGCAACTCCCAACAGGCCCACATGTCCATAGGGAGGGTGGTGGTGGTGGGTGGGGTGTGCTAGAGGTCACTAGAGCAACTCCCAACAGGCCCACATGTCCATAGGGAGGGTGGTGGTGGTGGGTGGGGTGTGTGAGGGGACGGAACTACAACTCCCAACAGGCCCACATGTCCATAGGGAGGGTGGTGGTGGTGGGTGGGGTGTGCTAGAGGTCACTAGACCAACTCCCAACAGACCCACATGTCCATAGGGAGGGTGGTGGTGGTGGGTGGGGTGTGCTAGAGGTCACTAGAGCAACTCCCAACAGGCCCACATGTCCATAGGGAGGGTGGTGGTGGTGGGTGGGGTGTGTGAGGGGACGGAACTACAACTCCCAACAGGCCCACATGTCCATAGGGAGGGTGGTGATGGTGGGTGGGGTGTGCTAGAGGTCACTAGAGCAACTCCAAACAGGCCCACATGTCCATAGGGAGGATGGTGGTGGTGGGTGGGGTGTGCTAGAGGTCACTAGACCAACTCCCAACAGGCCCACATGTCCATAGGGAGGGTGGTGGTGGTGGGCGGGGTGTGAGAGGGGACGGAACTACAACTCCCAACAGGCCCACATGTCCATAGGGAGGGTGGTGGTGGTGGGTGGGGTGTGCTAGAGGTCACTAGAGCAACTCCCAACAGGCCCACATGTCCATAGGGTAGGTGGTGGTGGTGGGTGGGGTGTGTGAGGGGACGGAACTACAACTCCCAACAGGCCCACATGTCCATAGGGAGGGTGGTGGTGGTGGGTGGGGTGTGCTAGAGGTCACTAGACCAACTCCCAACAGGCCCACATGTCCATAGGGAGGGTGGTGGTGGTGGGTGCGGTGTGTGCCAGTGCCGACTGAATTTAAAAAATAAATAAATTTACACGTAATGGCCACATGACTCATCCTCACATTTTTGTTTTGCAGGGGATCCTAATCTGACAGCTGACAGTGTGAGGGGACGGAACTACAACTCCCAACAGGCCCACATGTCCATAGGGAGGGTGGTGGTGGTGGGTGGGGTGTGCTAGAGGTCACTAGAGCAACTCCCAACAGGCCCACATGTCCATAGGGAGGGTGGTGGTGGTGGGTGGGGTGTGTGAGGGGACGGAACTACAACTCCCAACAGGCCCACATGTCCATAGGGAGGGTGGTGGTGGTGGGTGTGGGTGGGGTGTGCTAGAGGTCACTAGAGCAACTCACAACAGGCCCACATGTCCATAGGGAAGGTGGTGGTGGTGGGTGGGGTGTGCTAGAGGTCACTAGACCAACTCCCAACAGGCCCACATGTCCATAGGGAGGGTGGTGGTGGTGGGTGGGGTGTGCTAGAGGTCACTAGAGCAACTCCCAACAGGCCCACATGTCCATAGGGAGGGTGGTGGTGGTGGGTGGGGTGTGTGAGGGGACGGAACTACAACTCCCAACAGGCCCACATGTCCATAGGGAGGGTGGTGGTGGTGGGTGGGGTGTGCTAGAGGTCACTAGACCAACTCCCAACAGGCCCACATGTCCGTAGGGAGGGTGGTGGTGGTGGGTGCGGTGTGTGCCAGTGCCGACTGAATTTAAAAAATAAATAAATTTACACGTAATGGCCACATGACTCATCCTCACATTTTTGTTTTGCAGGGGATCCTAATCTGACAGCTGACAGTGTGAGGGGACGGAACTACAACTCCCAACAGGCCCACATGTCCATAGGGAGGGTGGTGGTGGTGGGTGGGGTGTGCTAGAGGTCACTAGAGCAACTCCCAACAGGCCCACATGTCCATAGGGAGGGTGGTGGTGGTGGGTGGGGTGTGTGAGGGGACGGAACTACAACTCCCAACAGGCCCACATGTCCATAGGGAGGGTGGTGGTGGTGGGTGGGGTGTGCTAGAGGTCACTAGAGCAACTCACAACAGGCCCACATGTCCATAGGGAAGGTGGTGGTGGTGGGTGGGGTGTGCTAGAGGTCACTAGACCAACTCCCAACAGGCCCACATGTCCATAGGGAGGGTGGTGGTGGTGGGTGGGGTGTGCTAGAGGTCACTAGAGTAACTCCCAACAGGCCCACATGTCCATAGGGAGGGTGGTGGTGGTGGGTGGGGTGTGTGAGGGGACGGAACTACAACTCCCAACAGGCCCACATGTCCATAGGGAGGGTGGTGGTGGTGGGTGGGGTGTGCTAGAGGTCACTAGACCAACTCCCAACAGGCCCACATGTCCATAGGGAGGGTGGTGGTGGTGAGTGGGGTGTGCTAGAGGTCACTAGAGCAACTCCCAACAGGCCCACATGTCCATAGGGAGGGTGGTGGTGGTGGGTGGGGTGTGTGAGGGGACGGAACTACAACTCCCAACAGGCCCACATGTCCATAGGGAGGGTGGTGGTGGTGGGTGGGGTGTGCTAGAGGTCACTAGAGCAACTCCCAACAGGCCCACATGTCCATAGGGAGGGTGGTGGTGGTGGGTGGGGTGTGTAAGGGGACGGAACTACAACTCCCAACAGGCCCACATATCCATAGGGAGGGTGGTGGTGGTGGGTGGGGTGTGCTAGAGGTCACTAGACCAACTCCCAACAGGCCCACATGTCCATAGGGAGGGAGGTGGTGGTGGGTGGGGTGTGTGCCAGTGCCGACTGAATTTAAAAAATAAATAAATTTACACGTAATGGCCACATGACTCATCCTCACATTTTTGTTTTGCAGGGGATCCTAATCTGACAGCTGGAATAAACACCCGGCCTCCAGCCTCGCCACACTCAGAAGTCTCAGGGGACGATTGGCCAGCCACCTCCGGGGCTGAGGATGGTGCCGGCTCAAGCAGGCAGCCAGGGACATCTGGCTCCCAGGTCACACCTGCACCAACTACTACGGCCTCTGCCATTTCCACAACACCGGCCACTGTGACCTGCACAGCCACCTCCAGCACCACCTCCACCGCCACCACTACTACCACCACTTCTGCCCCAGCCACCCTGCCCAACCCACCGCCCAACGCTGGGCCAGCGCCATCCCAGCCACGCAGGGAGAGTGTGAGGCAAAGCAGAGATGCAAGGCCAGATCCGGCAGGCAGGAGCACAGCACAAAGACGGCATGATGAAACAACTACACCCAGTGCCGTGCAACAGTCTCTAGAAGCACTAGCCAGGGTGGAGGAAAACTATCTATGTGGCCAGGCAGAGGCAGACCGGGCCCACCAGGACTTGGTAGAGAACACTGCAATGTTGGGTGCCATCGAGAGGCGGCTTGGCCAACTCGTGGACATATTTACCTTTTCTAATACCATGTGGATGCCATGGACATCCACCAACACCACCCTCCCCACACCCCCTCAAACAACGCCACCGCCACCACCACCGCCACCGCCACCTGCGCCACTGGCGGCGGATGTGGTACCTGATCAGCCTGCGCCCCCAGCTGACTCCGTCCCGACACAAAGACGGAGGGGCCGTCCGAGGCTGGAAGTGGGCGAGAGCAGTGTTGAAGCTCCTTCCACACGCTCCAAGAGGAGTTGACAATGACTTTTTGAGTACCTGAGCCTGCCATTCACCCTGCCAACTATCTGGTCCCACCTGGCACAGGCCTGCTGCACTAGGCAGACACCACCCTATGTGGTGTCAGCACGGACATTTCATCTGCCATAACCTTTAACTCTCACTCCCCCACCCCTTCACTCATTTGTAAATATGCACCTACACCTATGCACAATCTGTAAATAAATACCACTTACTCACTCAATGATGTGTTGCCTCCATGTTTATTCACATGATTGCATCAGAAACATACGTTACCAGGTTCAGGGATCCAACTGGTACAGAATCATGCCGCAAGGGAGTGACCTAGGGAAACATAGAAACCGCATAGACACGTTAGGAAACACCATCACACTCATCCCAACACACTGCAGTGCAACATTAAACAAACCACACACATCACAACAGGAATGGATGAGACTACACACATCATGGAGACGTGCATGTACTCATAAATGAAGAGACACACACACATGCATACATCACATAACAGAACACATAGAGGATGCCCAACACAATGACACAAGACCAGCAAACCTACACAGGGCATACACAAGCAGCACAAGAGGGGCACACTCACAATCAAGGGAAGTAGCGATCAATGAGCTGGCGCCTCTGGTCCACACCTTCCTCCTCACCACTATCCTCATCAGTCGACATGTGTGGGTCGGGAGGGCGAGGAACTTGCTGTTCATCTGGGTCCAAGAGCAGTTCAATGTTATTGCGCACAGCCAGGTTGTGGAGCATGCAGCAGGCAATCACGATCTTGCATACTTTGCCTGGTGAGTAAGGCAGGGCCCCTCCAGTCTTATCCAGGCACCGAAACCTAGACTTAAGCAGGCCAAATGTTCGTTCTACCACTCGACGTGTCCTTCCATGGGCATCATTGTATCGCATTTCTCCCGCTGTAGTTGGATTGCGTATTGGACTCAGAAGCCAAGGCCTGTTAGGGTAATCCGAGTCGCCTGTGTTTGTGGAAATAAGAGAGAGAGAGAGAAACATCACAACCTGAATATGTGGGCACACCATGCCACACAGATATCACTCCTGTCACCACAGCATACTCACCAACAAGCCACGCTTGTGCCGGACGCAGATTTGCCATCAGTTGGGGGACAATGCTGCTCCGCATGATGTGGGCGTCATGTGCAGAGCCAGGAAATCTTGCACACACATTTGAGATTATGTTGTCGGCCTGGCACACCACCTGCACGTTTAGGGAATGGAAGTGCTTCCGATTCCTAAACACCTGCTCACGTGCCCGTGGTGGAATGATCGCAATATGCGTGCCATCAATGGAACCCACAACGTGTGGTATCCGACCCAGTGCATAGAAGTCTGATTTGACCGCTGCCAACTCTGCCGCCTGTGGGAAATGAATGTAGTCATGCTTGTACAGCATCATGGCTGTCAGTACATCCCGAAGTACCGTGCTGAACATGGCCTGTGACATTCCCCCGGCAGGTCCAACTGTGTACTGAAATGTGCCTGTTGCAAAAAAATGGAGTGCCGCCATCACCTTTTGCGTGGGTGAAATGGAACCTGGATAGGTTCTTCGCGGCTGCAGGTGAGGAGACAATTGGTTCACAAGCTCCAGCAATCGACGTCGATCCAGCCTGAATTTCCTGATCACCTCCTCGTCCACCATATCCTCCAGCACAGTATATGGGCGATGGACATTTTGAGCCCTCCTGTGTGGGAGTAAATGGAATGGAAGTCAATTCACATACAACGCATGTCTGTGCAACTCACTCACATGTCATCGCACTCTATTCAACATGTAATAGGCAGTGTCTAATTAGCTTATGTGTGACATCTCTGATTGTCACTACAACATGGATTGACGTAGCAACAATGTGCATCCACTAGCTACATGATGTGTTGCAACATGTACAATGCACTTTGTCTCACCTCAACATTACTGCCAACAAGACATGTGACATGACCCACATGTGTATGCGCAACATGACATACACACATGCAAGTGCATGCACACAAACGAAAATATACACACACACCATTTCTTGATGCACCAATGGCAACTCCAATAATGGTGACCAAACGGACATCACATGCATGGTGACACAATAGGCAACACGCATGCACTGAACACAAGTGAACCCCCACCATAGTCAATATCACACATATACCACTCACTGACAACTGAATCACAATGTGCCGATACATCCGGGATCTACTGTGTAGATGTGAGGTACGAGAAACTTGTGTAGGGAAATAACCGATGTCGACATGCACATGTGATGGACATTTGTGGCACACCGATGGCCATGGTATGGACACACATGGGATAGAGCATGACATGTGGAGTCACGCAATCACGCACACAACCGTCATCATGCAGCTGCAGACAATGGAACAAGGTGCATCGTCAGCTGACATGCAATCATTGACCCCGCCATGGCGGTGCACTGCTTCCGCTGTTTACGTCTGGGCATACGCGGCCCGCGTTCAACATTCCCATTGTCTGCATGTGCACGGTCCGTCACGCTCACACACCGGCAAGTGCATGTGCTAGACTCCGGGACGGATGCTTCATTTGCAACAAAGTTCGATCGCTGGCGCCACCATGGCGGGGCACGTATTCGGCGGGGGAGGTGCAGGCCAACACATCCATAAGCTGATGTCAATGCACATGGCAGTTCATGACCCCCCTTACAGTGACATTGCATCAGCCAGCCTACACCGGCCGGCCCAGCCCTGGCCATGACCGCCGTGCCGGCCATGTCAACTACCGCCGTTTCAGGCCCCGTCCACTACCGCCGTGCCAGGCCCTGCCCAGGACCGCCGTGCCGGCCATGTCAACTACCGCCGTTTCAGGCCCCGTCCACTACCGCCGTGCCAGGCCCTGCCCAGGACCGCCGTGCCGGCCATGCCAACTACCGCCGTTTCAGGCCCCGTCCACTACCGCCATGCCAGGCCCTGCCCAGGACTGCCGTGCCGGCCATGTCAACTACCGCCATTTTAGGCCCCGTCCACGACCGCCGTGCCAGGCCCTGCCCAGGACCGCCGTGCCGGCCATGTCAACTACCGCCGTTTCAGGCCCCGTCCACTACCGCCGTGCCCTGGCAGGGCCTGAAACGGCGGTAGTGGACGGGGCCTGAAACGGCGGTAGTTGACATGGCCGGCACGGCGGTCCTGGGCAGACATTCTACGATGACCACCGACTGCTGCCTGTGACCATCACCTCCACCTGCTGCTGCGGAGCTGACCACCGACTGCTGCCTGTGACCATCACCTCCACCTGCTGCTGCGGAGCTGACCACCGACTGCTGCCTGTGACCATCACCTCCACCTGCTGCTGCAGAGCCGACCACCGACTGCTGCCTGTGACCATCACCTCCACCTGCTGCTGCGGAGCTGACCACCGACTGCCGCTCTAGTGCCATACTCCGTGACCTTGGCATGTCGAGAGTCAAAGAGATCCGGTCTCGTCCCTTCACCGCCGCGGAGCTTGATGTCCTTGTGGACGGTGTGCTCCGCAACTACGGACGCCTGTACGGCGCACTCGGACAGGTGGTAAGTGCAGTGGGGGATAAGTTGTTGTGCATGAGGTGTTCCATGACACCTGGGCTCTGGAATCTTGGCGGTGTGATGTGTGACCAACAAATGAGTCGAAATGTGCATGGCTGCAGAGAGAAATGTGTTGCCCCTATCTGTGTGACTGGCCAACTGTCCACTGACTTGCACCCTTTTGTCTCCCATCATGGTAGGTCAAGCTGCACCTTCGCAAGGACGTGTGGAGGAGCATTGCACGTGATGTACGAGCAGTGGGGGTGTCCAATAGACGACATGCACACTGCCACAAACGCTGGGACGACATTTCCAGGCTGAGCAAGAATGTAGCGGAAGTGACACTAGGGATGATTCCAAGGACGGCACGTCTGGCCCGACGCTCAATGACCCCTCTCATGCACCGTATCATAGCTGTGACGCATCCTGACCTGTCCGAGCGGTTGCGTGTGGATGAACAGCAACATGGCGGTAAGCATACTGTCAGTGTATGTTGCTTGTGAGTGCAATGCATGTATTGTTGCCCACACACATTAGTGACTTCCGTGTATCGTGTGGCTCGTTCCAATGGCATGTTGGTGACATTGGCGCAGTAAAATTTCACTTCCCGGTGCGGCATGTTGAGACGCCACTCGCTAAGCAGTTGAGTGTTCATGCACATGCTGTAGTGCTCCGTCACCCCTTGGCAAGACTGGTGTAGTTGCTCATGCCCAGTCTGCATGCTGTACATGTATTACGGCCAACGCCACTTAATTCCTGTGAGGATGACTGGTTGGGGTGGGCCGTGTGCAGGTTGGGGGATCGATGGACATTGTCATCAGTGGCTTTAGGGATTCCGTAGCAGTACTGTACGTGAGTGTGCCCATGACTTACACCCATTTCCTGTGCATTTCAGCTTTGGCAGAGGGCACTCAGCCACAGACGGAGGAGATGATAGAAGGCAATGCATCCGGATCAGACGTCGCGCACACGCAGACTAACACCGAATGGGCCAGCGCCGGAGAGGGGGACAGGACCGTCCTGGAGGACTCGCATGTGGAGACAACATCGTCATCATCTTCCGACAGTGTTGGTGAGTCAGCACTGTTGTCACAGACTGAGAGTGGGCAATCAACACCTTCGGTCGGGACACAGCACACAGGGCCCACCCTGCCGCCAACTGCACCATGTACTGTTCGTGCACGCAGGAGTAGGGGGAGCAGAGTGGCGTTCGGTGTCGGCACCGCTGCCCCAGCCTTGGTGAGCCAAAATGCTCTTTGTGCAGAGGCTGTTGATCTTCTGCGACAGCTGTGTGTGGGGCAGACCAATATGATAAATGCTTTCCAAGACCACAATAGGAAGTTGGGGCAGGTGGTGGCTTTCATGGAAGGTATGCATGGTGATCTGGCTGGTGTACACAGGACAGTGCAGTCACTGGTTAACAGTGTGTCGTCTGCCATTGTACAGTCACATGGACTGGGTGGTACTTCTGTTCCACCATCTACAACACTGGATGTCTCAGGGGGGAGTGAATATTCTGACTCTAATACAGGTTATTGCACTAGAAGCAGCGTCAGCCAGCACGTCAAGGCACGGAGGCCTCAGACCCCATCCCCTAGGTCAGCTAAATCTGTTCACAAAGACAACGTCAGATACAGTGGAGTACACACACGTGAACCTAAAGAGGGGTTGGGTGTAATGGCTACACATGCTGCACAGCCATCCCACACACAAGGTACTCCCAAGGCAAGCCTTACTCCCACTTCCATTGACACTACCTTGGACAAGGACATTCAGAAGACGAAGGCATCTCTTGAGAGCTCGGACACTCCCAGTGCCAGGGTGACTAGGAAGGAAGGAGCCACTCCCAAGGGCAGGGAGACTAGGAAGGAAGGAGACAATCCCAAGGGCAGGGAGACTAGGAAGGAAGGAGCCACTGCCAAGGGCAGGGAGACTAGGAAGGAAGGAGCTTCTACCAAGGGCAGGGAGACTAGGAAGGAAGGAGCCACTCCCAAGGGCAGGGAGACTAGGAAGGAAGGAGCTTCTACCAAGGGAAGGGAGACTAGGAAGGAAGGAGCCACTCCCAAGGGCAGGGAGACTAGGAAGGAAGGAGACACTGCTAAGGGCAGGGAGACTAGGAAGGAAGGAGACACTGCCAAGGGCAGGGAGACTAGGAAGGAAGGAGCCACTCCCAAGGGCAGGGAGACTAGGCAGGAAGGAGCCGCTCCCAAGGGCAGGGAGACTAGGAAGGAAGGAGCTTCTACCAAGGGCAGGGACAAGGACAGTCACAAGACAAACGCACCTAAGAAGAGCACGGACACTCCCAGGGGCAGGGACACACACAGGGAGAAGGTGTGTCCTGGGGATATGTACACCACAGACAACAAGTCTGTTGCCTGGAACAGGGCACCATCCAGGGAAAAGGGAAAGTCCACAGACAACATTACTCCTACGGAAATGGAACATCCAAGGGCCAAGGCATCTCCCATGGACAGTGGCGCTGTCAAGGACAGGCATACATCACCCATTGATGCACTGAGGCTGCTGTTTTCTCGGAAACGGAATACAGATGTCTTCGCAGTGGAGTCACCCCTTACCTCCACTCCCATCAGGGCCCGTCAGGGACGGATGCAGGTGGACCCTGTAGTAGCATCCCCCATGACACATGTTGCAGAGGCCACAAGGCAGCCACACAGCAAACGACAAGCAGGCTCCAGCACGTCCCCAGAGAGCATTCCCCCGCCAGCAGATGCACCTCCCATGGTGGGTGATATTTCTTCTCAGTCCGGCCCACTTGTCAGTCCTGTCCTGCCCAGGGTGCAGTCACATGTCCACAAGAAACGTAGACACACAGCATTGACACATGCCCAATCCGATGTCGGACAATTGCAACTATCCCCCGCTCCCAGAGCCACCCTGCCTCCTGGACCATACAGCCCTGTGGCTCTTCATTTCAGTGGTCCCAGTGGCGCTGCTGCAGTTGACTCGCATGTGTCAGGTAGTGGCAGTGTATCAGTTGAGCCCTATCCTGTATCAGGTGCTGGCAGTGTATCTGGGTCTATGGGCCATGTGTCATTCACTCGGGCTGTGGCTGTGTCTCACACTCCTGTATCAGGTGCTGGCAGTGTATCTGGGTCTATTGGCCATGTGTCAGTCACTCGGGCTGTGGCTGTGTCTCACACTCCTGTATCAGGTGCTGGCAGTGTATCTGGGTCTATGGGCCATGTGTCAGTCACTCGGGCTGTGGCTGTGTCTCACACTCCTGTATCAGGTGCTGGCAGTGTATCTGGGTCTATGGGCCATGTGTCAGTCACTCGGGCTGTGGCTGTGTCTCACACTCCTGTATCAGGTGCTGGCAGTGTATCTGGGTCTATATGCCATGTGTCATTCACTCGGGCTGTGGCTGTGTCTCACACTCCTGTATCAGGTGCTGGCAATGTATCTGGGTCTATGGGCCATG
Source organism: Lissotriton vulgaris (assembly GCF_964263255.1). Lineage (NCBI taxonomy): Eukaryota > Metazoa > Chordata > Amphibia > Caudata > Salamandridae > Lissotriton > Lissotriton vulgaris. The sequence continues at coordinate 1,433,341,614 of NC_141687.1, forward strand.
TGTCATTCACTCGGGCTGTGGCTGTGTCTCACACTCATGTATCAGGTGCTGGCAGTGTATCTGGGTCTGTGGCTCACGTGTCAGTCACTACATCTGTGGCTGTGTGTCACACTCCGGTTTCTGGTGCTGCCAGTCTGTCCGATGCGGGTACTTCACGCAATCCACCTGATAGTGTGATGTAAGTTGCTGTTGTATGCCCTCTGATGTACCTGCTCTGGTGTCCACACTGCCCTGTTGCTATCCTCATACTGATGTACTGCATCTGATGTACCTGCTCTGGTGTCCACACTGCCCTGTTGCTATTCTCATACTGATGTACTGCCTCTGATGTACCTGCTCTGGTGTCCACACTGCCCTGTTGCTATTCTCATACTGATATATGCCCTCTGATGTACCTGCTCTGGTGTCCACACTGCCCTGTTGCTATTCTCATACTGATGTACTGCCTCTGATGTACCTGCTCTGGTGTCCACACTGCCCTGTTGCTATTCTCATACTGATATATGCCCTCTGATGTACCTGCTCTGGTGTCCACACTGCCCTGTTGCTATTCTCATACTGATGTATGCCCTCTGATGTACTGCCTCTGGTGTACCTGCTCTGGTGCCCACACTGCCCTGTTGCTGTTTTCATACTGATGTATGCCCTCTGGTGTACTGCCTCTGATGTACCTGCTCTGGTGTCCACGCTGCCCTGTTGCTATCCTCATACTGATGTACTGCATCTGATGTACCTGCTCTGGTGTCCACACTGCCCTGTTGCTGTTCTCATACTGATGTATGCCCTCTGATGTATGCCCTCTGATGTACCTGCTCTGGCGCCCACACTGCCCTGTTGCTATCCTCATACTGATGTACTGCCTCTGATGTACCTGCTCTGTTGTCCACACTGCCCTGTTGCTATCCTCATACTGATGTACTGCATCTGATGTACCTGCTCTGGTGTCCACACTGCCCTGTTGCTGTTCTCATACTGATGTATGCCCTCTGATGTATGCCCTCTGATGTACCTGCTCTGGTGTCCACACTGCCCTGTTGCTATCCTCATACTGATGCACTTGTGGGACACCCCCGCGCCGCACGGCCACCAGCTGCTGCGTGTGTTCCCCTCTGCCTGCCTTCTGCCTCGCCGCCGGCCTCGCTGACGCCGTGGTCGCTCCCCTCTGGTTTCCCAGTTGTTTTGCCCTAAATTTGTGCTTGTCTGTTTCTGCCGTCTGCTCGCGTATTTTGCTGTTTTTCCTTGTTTTGCCCGTAATTTGTGCTTGTCTGTTTCTGCCGTCTGCTCGCGTATTTTGCTGTTTTTCCTCATTTTGCCCTAAATTTGTGCTTGTCTGTTTCTGCCGTCTGCTCGCGTATTTTGCTGTTTTTATTTGTTTTGCCCTAAATTTGTGCTTGTCTGTTTCTGCCGTCTGCTCGCGTATTTTGCCGTTTTTATTTGTTTTGCCCTAAATTTGTGCCTGTTAATTTCTTTGTATCCCCTGTGCCGTGTCCAGTTTCCTTCCTGATTGGCCGCCTACCTCGCCGCCCTCCGCTCTCGCTTCCCGCCACCGACATTGGCCCCGCCCCTTTTTCTCTTCTGTTCCCTCCCCGCTCCCGCCTCCCAGCTGCTCCGCCCACCCGCGCACTTCGCCTTAAATGGCGACCGTGCAGCGCAGGTGAGTGTGACCCACTTGTGGGACACCCCCGCGCCGCACGGCCACCAGCTGCTGCGTGTGTTCCCCTCTGCCTGCCTTCTGCCTCGCCGCCGGCCTCGCTGACGCCGTGGTCGCTCCCCTCTGGTTTCCCAGTTGTTTTGCCCTAAATTTGTGCTTGTCTGTTTCTGCCGTCTGCTCGCGTATTTTGCTGTTTTTCCTTGTTTTGCCCGTAATTTGTGCTTGTCTGTTTCTGCCGTCTGCTCGCGTATTTTGCTGTTTTTCCTCATTTTGCCCTAAATTTGTGCTTGTCTGTTTCTGCCGTCTGCTCGCGTATTTTGCTGTTTTTATTTGTTTTGCCCTAAATTTGTGCTTGTCTGTTTCTGCCGTCTGCTCGCGTATTTTGCCGTTTTTATTTGTTTTGCCCTAAATTTGTGCCTGTTAATTTCTTTGTATCCCCTGTGCCGTGTCCAGTTTCCTTCCTGATTGGCCGCCTACCTCGCCGCCCTCCGCTCTCGCTTCCCGCCACCGACATTGGCCCCGCCCCTTTTTCTCTTCTGTTCCCTCCCCGCTCCCGCCTCCCAGCTGCTCCGCCCACCCGCGCACTTCGCCTTAAATGGCGACCGTGCGGACGCGCAGCGGTCACGCGCAGCGGGCGCGCCGATTGTGCGCCGAAGGCGCGCCAAAGGTAAGCCCGTCTACGCCCGTCCGCGACCGGATCGCGACCAGGACCCCTGGCCCCCGAAGACCCCGACCGACCCGCCTGACGTACTCCGCCGCCACCCTCACCGCTCTCAACACCGGCCGACTCCCAGAATGCCATCAAGCCTCTCCACGACGTACCCACGGACCCTTCAGCTGCCACGCCTGCAAGTTCACCTGCATCCGGACCTGCCTCGCACCAGCACCCACCAAGCCGAACACCAGCAGTACCCACCTCAAGTGCATCCTGCTCAACACCCGCTCCATCCACAGACATGCCATCGAACTCTGGAACCTCCTCGACACCACAGCTCCAGACGTTGCCTTCCTCACGGAGACCTGGATGAACGCCTCTTCAGCTCCCGACATCGCCATCGCCATCCCAGAGGGCTACAAGATCGTCCGGAGGGACCGAAACGCCAACCAGATGGGAGGAGGCATCGCCATCATCCACAGGAGCACCATCCGTCTCACGACCAGCACCGACAACTCCCTGACCACCGCCGAACACCTGCATTTCCAGATCCACACCAACCCGAACACCACCCTCAGAGGCACCCTGATCTACCGACCCCCTGGACCACGCACACAATTCAGCGAGGACATCGCCGACTTCGTCAGCCCACATGCCCTCCCCTCCGCTGACTACATCCTCCTGGGAGACCTCAACTTCCATCTGGAGAACAACAACGACCGCAACACCAGCACCCTGCTCGACAACCTCACCAACCTGGGACTCAAGCAACTGGTGTCCACCCCCACCCACCTCGCCGGACACACACTCGACGCTGTCTTCTCATCCAGCAAGGACATCAACTTCAGCCACACCACAGAGCTTCAATGGACGGACCACAGCTGCGTCCACTTCACCTTCAAGAAAACAACGACCCACCACCACCAGCAACAGACCGCCCGCAGAAGCTGGAACAAGATCACAGCAGACCAGCTCGCCACCTCCCTGAGCCAGCACCCTCCTGCCAGCTCAGCGAACCCCAGCCAGGCCGCCGACAACCTCACGAAGTGGATCAGCAACTGCGCGGACGAACTCGCCCCACTGAGGACCCCGCCCAGCAGACCCGGCAGCAAGAAAGCCCCATGGTTCACCGACGAACTCAAGAGCTCCAAGAAGAACTGCTGAGCCCTCGAGAAAGTCTGGAGAAGGGAACCGACACCGGACAACAGGACCTCCTTCAAACTTGCCACCCGGAAACACCACCAGCTGATCCGCGCCGCCAAGAAAACAGCATTCAAGGACCGGTTGGACAACAACGCACACAACTGCAAGGAACTCTTCAACATCGTCAAAGAGCTTTCCAACCCCAGCGCAGGAAACAACGACATCACCCCATCGCAAGACCTCTGCAACTCCCTGGCTTCATACTTCCACAACAAGATCGCGGACATACACAACAGCTTCAACAACCAACCAACGCACACCATGACCGAACAACCACCCCCCACCACCACCCTCCACGCCTGGACCCCGATCAGCACCGAAGACACCATCCGCACGATGAACTCCATCCACTCCGGATCACCGACCGACCCCTGCCCTCACCACGTCTTCAACAAAGCCGACGCTGTCATCGCACCCCACCTGCGAGACATCATCAACACATCCCTCGACACCACCATCTTCCCCGAGAGCTGGAAACACGCCGAACTCAGCGCCCTACTCAAGAAACCAACAGCGGACCCCACCGACCTCAAGAACTACCGCCCCATCTCGCTCCTCCCGTTTCCAGCCAAAGTCATCGAGAAGACCGTCAACAAGCAGATGGCCGCTTTCCTCGAGACGAACGGATCCCTCGACCCCTCACAGTCCGGCTTCCGAGCCAACCACAGCACCGAGACCGCCCTCATCGCCGCCACCGACGACATCCGAGCCCTGATGGACAATGGAGAAACAGCGGCCCTCATCCTCCTAGACCTCTCCGCGGCATTCGACACGGTCTGCCACCGCACCCTAGTGCAGCGCCTCAGCAACGTCGGAATCCAGGACAAGGCGCTGGAGTGGATCACCTCCTTCCTCGACGGGAGAACACAGAGAGTCCGCCTACCACCGTACAAGTCAGAGGCCACCGAAGTCATCTGCGGCGTCCCCCAAGGATCATCTCTGAGCCCCACCCTCTTCAACGTCTACATGAGCCCCCTCGCGGCCATCGTACGCAAACACAACCTCAGCATAATCTCCTACGCCGACGACACCCAGCTGATCCTCTCCCTGACCAACGACCCCGCCGCCGCCAGAGCCAACCTGCACGAAGGGATGAAAGAGGTAGCCGAGTGGATGACGACCAGCCGCCTGAAACTGAACTCGGACAAGACGGAGGTCCTCATCCTGGGCCCCTCTCCCTCCGCCTGGGACGACTCCTGGTGGCCTCCCGCCCTGGGCACCGCACCCAAACCGACAGACCATGCACGCAACCTGGGCTTCATCCTGGACTCCTCCCTCTCCATGACCAGGCAAGTCAACAACGTCTCCTCGGCATGCTTCAACATCCTACGCATGCTACGGAAGATCTTCTGGTGGATCCCCACCGAGACCAGGAAGACCGTCACCCAGGCCCTCGTCACCAGCCGACTGGACTACGGCAACGCCCTCTACGCCGGGACCACCGCCAAGCTCCAGAAGAGACTCCAGCGGATCCAGAACGCCTCAGCCAGACTCATCCTCGACATCCCACGAACCAGCCACATCTCCGGACATCTGCGAGACCTTCACTGGCTCCCCGTCAACAAAAGAATCACCTTCCGCCTCCTCACCCACGCACACAAAGCCCTACACGACCAAGGCCCGAGCTACCTCAACAGCCGAGTCAACTTCTACGCTCCCAAACGCCACCTCCGATCAGCCAACCACGCCCTCGCCGCCGTCCCCCGCATCCGAAGAGCGACTACAGGAGGAAGGTCCTTCTCCCACCTGGCCGCCAAGACCTGGAACTCCCTCCCGACCGACCTGCGCCTGACCCAAGACCACCTCTCCTTCAGGAAGAAGCTGAAGACCTGGCTGTTCGAGCAGTAGCGGCTCCCCCCCCCCCAGCGCCTTGAGACCCCACGGGTATGTAGCGCGCTTTATAAGTGTCACTGATTGATTGATTGATTGATGTACTGCATCTGATGTACCTGCTTTGGTGTCCACACTGCCCTGTTGCTATTCTCATACTGATGTACTGCCTCTGATGTACCAGCTCTGGTGTCCACACTGCCCTGAAGCTATTCTCATACTGATGTATGCCCTCTGATGTACCTGCTCTGGTGTCCACACTGCCCTGTTGCTATTCTCATACTGATGTATGCCCTCTGATGTACTGCCTCTGATGTACCTGCTCTGGTGTCCACACTGCCCTGTTGCTATTCTCATACTGATGTATGCCTCTGATGTACCTGCTCTGGTGTCCACACTGCCCTGTTGCTATTCTCATACTGATGTATGCCCTCTGATGTACCTGCTCTGGTGTCCACACTGCCCTGTTGCTGTTTTCATACTGATGTATGCCCTCTGATGTACCTGCTCTGGTGTCCACACTGCCCTGTTGCTATTCTCATACTGATGTATGCCCTCTGATGTACTGCCTCTGATGTACCTGCTCTGGTGTCCACACTGCCCTGTTGCTATTCTCATACTGATGTATGCCCTCTGATGTACTGCCTCTGATGTACCTGCTCTGGTGTCCACACTGCCCTGTTGCTATTCTCATACTGATGTATGCCCTCTGATGTACTGCCTCTGATGTACCTGCTCTGGTGTCCACACTGCCCTGTTGCTATTCTCATACTGATGTATGCACTCCGATGTACCTGCTCTGTTGGCCACAGTGCCCTGTTGGTGTTCTGATACTGCAGTCTGCCCTCTCATATGCTGCCTCTAATGTACCTGTTCGATGCCATGGACTGTTGATGCACCTAGCCCCTCTCATGTACTGCCTCTGATGTAGCTGTTCGATGCCATGGACTGTTGATGCACCTGGCCCCTCTCATGTGCTGCCTCTGATGTAGCTGTTCGATGCCATGGACTGTTGATGCACCTAGCCCCTCTCATGTACTGCCTCTGATGTAGCTGTTCGATGCCATGGACTGTTGATGCACCTAGCCCCTCTCATGTACTGCCTCTGATGTAGCTGTTCGATGCCATGGACTGTTGATGCACCTGGCCCCTCTCATGTGCTGCCTCTGATGTAGCTGTTCGATGCCATGGACTGTTGATGCACCTAGCCCCTCTCATGTACTGCCTCTGATGTAGCTGTTCAATGCCATGGACTGTTGATGCACCTAGCCCCTCTCATGTACTGCCTCTGATGTAGCTGTTCGATGCCATGGACTGTTGATGCACCTAGCCCCTCTCATGTACTGCCTCTGATGTAGCTGTTTGATGCCATGGACTGTTGATGCACCTGGCCCCTCTCATGTGCTGCCTCTGATGTACCTGCTCTGGTGTCCACACTGCCCTGGTCCTATCTTCATACTGATGTACTGCCTCCGATGTACCTGCTCTGGTGTCCACACTGCCCTGTTGCTGTTTTCATACTGATGTATGCCCTCTGATGTACTGCCTCTGATGTACCTGCTCTGGTGTCCACACTGCCCTGTGTCTATCCTCATACTGATGTACTGCATCTGATGTATTTGCTCTGGTGTCCACACTGCCCTGTTGCTGTTCTCATACTGATGTATGCCCTCTGATTTATGCCCTCTGATGTACCTGCTCTGGTGTCCACACTGCCCTGTTGCTATCCTCATACTGATGTACTGCCTCTGATGTACCTGCTCTGGTGTCCACACTGCCCTGTTGCTATCCTCATACTGATGTACTGCATCTGATGTACCTGCTCTGGTGTCCACACTGCCCTGTTGCTGTTCTCATACTGATGTATGCCCTCTGAGGTATGCCCTCTGATGTACCTGCTCTGGTGTCCACACTGCCCTGTTGCTATCCTCATACTGATGTACTGCCTCTGATGTACCTGCTCTGGTGTCCACACTGCCCTGTTGCTATCCTCATACTGATGTATGCACTCTGATGTACCTGCTCTGGTGTCCACACTGCCCTGTTGCTGTTTTCATACTGATGTATGCCCTCTGATGTACTGCCTCTGATGTACCTGCTCTGGTGTCCACACTGCCCTGTTGCTATCCTCATACTGATGTACTGCATCTGATGTACCTGCTCTGGTGTCCACACTGCCCATGCTCGAGCCTAGACTGTGATGTTACTCCGATTATGCGTAAATAAAATTGACAATCATGTGTCGTGGGTTGTCGGAGTCATTCTTGCATGTGTGATGGTGGTGTGTATTTGTATTTACTTGAAGGCAGTGGGTTCAGATACATGTCACTCCCCCCTACCTGGGTCACGACCCTTGGAGGCGCTGCCCTACACACGAATCTGTTGTTTCCGGGACATGTCACTCCTCCCTCCCTACGTCACGGACCTTGCAGGTACTCCTCTCCAGACAGCGAAAGGTTTGTAGCCTACCTGCGTCGTCCTCGATGGTGGGCCAAGACTAGGACGTGGTGGATCGCGAAGAGTATCGGGTAAGCGTGTAGTGCAGGGTCCATGTCGGCGAGCGGCTCGTGGTGGGTATGGTCGCTGTGGGGCATCCGCAGTGTTCAGGCAGGTTGTTTTTCCGCAGCGCTTTTATGTGTATTTTCCGCCATCTTGATTTGGAGGACGGTCCTAGACGTCAGTCCGTACGGCGGAGTCTCTGGATAGGTTACGTCTGCCGCGTGGTTGGGTGTGGTAGTGCGGCGGACCGTGATCTACCGCTGCGGACGGATTTTGGCCCATATTTCCTATCCTGATTTGGCGGACGGAGTGTCCGCGACGGGCGCACGGAGAATATGCATGTTCCGCATGCTCCGGGGCTGCGGAGGCACTTCCGTCCCCCATCCTAATGAGCCCCATAGTTAGCTGGACATTTTATTGACATAAAACCAATGAAATTCCATATATAGTTAGTTGCACTAACTATATATCGCGCACCCGCAATCCACTGCTGATGATGTCACGTATTACATCATTCATGACATGGTCAGTGACATCACTGATGACATCACTGATGACATCTCATTTGACATTACTGATCATATTACTGATAATATCATTCATGTGATAATACGATGAACCTCTTCAGACTCTAATATAACCTTAGATACAATCAGTGTAAACAGACACTCACAGATTGTCACTCATCCATGGAGTTACTCATACATCTAGTCAGTCATACAAAGAATCAATCACACCTCCATTTCCTCAACTATACAGTTATACACACCTTACTAATTCAAACATATTCTAACATAAATTTACTCTCTTATACAATCACTGATACAAGTTCACAATGATCCATACAGCCACTCACACATTCACTGGCTCTTATGCACAGTTATTTATATATGTCAACTCTCACATGTACTGTGTTTTACATATGTACTCACTTTGACATGTAGCACTGAGATATCAATTCACTCACCAATACACTCATACACACAGTCAACTGCCCATGCAGCAGTTTCCACATGCACTTTTGAACCCATACATCTAGTGAATCAACGGCCCACACCTCTATGCACAGAGCCATACACCTCCCAGCCACCCACACACACACTCAGTCTCCCATACAAATACTTGGGCAACCAATCAATAATCCATATAGTTACTCATATAGCTACTGATCAACACATGCAGCAGTTTACAGAACAACAGACATAATGATGCACAAATTAAGGCAGTTTAGTCACTAACCCATGCACTCAGTGAGACACATTTAATCACTCACTCATACAGTCAATCAGGCACCTACTAAATCCTTCATCCAGACACTTATACATCCACTCATTCTTCAATATGTAAGACATATTTTAACTTTACAGAAACATACAGTCACTGGATGTTGTCATCAGTGATGTCATCAGTGATGTCATTTGAGATGTCATCAGTGATGTCATCAGTGATGTCACTGACCATGTCATGAATGATGTAATATGTGACATCATCAGCAGTGGATTGCGGGTGCGCGATATATAGTTAGTGCAACTAACTATATATGGAATTTCATTGGTTTTATGTCAATAAAATGTCCAGCTAACTATATATGGTCTCTAACCTATGGTTTTTTCAGTGAATTTTCAAGGTTTTGTAAATGCAAATTCCTAACTACATATGGTCTATAACTTATGGTTTTTTCAGTGAATATATATATATATATATATATATTTATTTTTTATATCGAAAAATTTCGCAGAAGTCGCCCCGTTGAACATCTACATGACATCATGCGGAAACGTGGCCGCGTGGTGTGGCGTGATTTGTATATGTTGCGTATGCGCTTGAAGTCACGTACGGGTCGCATAGCAATCGCGCATGAAAATATGTACCCATCGCATATTCTACGTGCAACCTACAGAACAAATGTAAAATGGCGGCTACGTTCTGCACAGCTATCGAGAGTGGTACGATTTGGGTGCGGGACTGCTCCAAAAATTGTAAAAAAAAAAGAAAACTGAAAATATTATAAAACTATTTCCAAAAAGATATAAAAATATATATATTTTAATATATATATTACATTTTTTAAAAATATATATATATTAAAATTGTGTAATGTAATCTTAAAAATAAGATATCTAAAAATTAATATATTTAATATAAATTTGTAAATCAGTATCACATGAAGTTTGAGAAACTTCTATAACCCAACTTTTCAGGCTAACTTTGAACTGAGATTGATAGCACTGAGGGTTCTGCTGAAGAAAATTGGGCATGGTTTTTTACCCTGGCCCAATAGACGGTAACCTTCCTTTTCAACAATCAAACTGTTCCTTGTACCTACAAGCATTTGGGAGATCATAAAAGACTACTATCCTAGTCAGGGTAAGCTAGATACACACTTTAAATTAACCAGTGCTCACCCTCTGGTAGCTTGGCACAGAGCAGGAAGGCTTAACTTAAGAGGCAATGTATAAAGTATTTGTGCAACACATACACACAAACACAGTAACACAATGAATACACCACACAAAAAATCGACAAAGGTTTAGAAAAATAGAGAATATGTATTTGAGTAGAACAAGACCAAAACGACAAAAATCCAATAAGTAGAATCGGAGTTATGATTTTTTTTAAAGATAATCCCCCAAAAGTATTTAGAAGTCAATAGCGCTAAATGTTTTCAGGAATAAGCAAGATGAGGATCAGTGCTGGAGGCTGTGGTTCAGCCCTATAACTCAAGAAGAGGCATATAACAATCCGGACAGCCCCTGGCACCCGCCTTTCATGCTATGTTAAGTTGCCAAAAGACTAGTATTTTACAAACAAATCAGTCAATGATGTAATTTTGCCATAAACAATATGACAGTTAGAACATGGATGTAATTGCTACCCTCCCTCCTTACTGGTACATAACCCATCCATCTATGGCCCAATACCTACCTACATCATTTTCCAAAAACAGAAGAAAAAACAAAAAAAAAACACTTGAGGTCACGTTAGACCGGGGTAAAGCCAAAGTTCAGGCCGACCACAATGGAGAGCGGCTGGCTACAGGACTCAAACAGGTCCTGCTGATATAGTACCTTGTATTGAGCAAAGCGTCGACGTCGAAGGCTCGAACAAGTAGTCAAAGAGGCGCCATGTCGGCGTCGATCCATGGATGGAGGTGAGCATTGGCGCCGATCCATGTTGTCAATGGGAGTTTCGATTTCGAAGCCATTTGCAATGCAGGCGCTGCGTCGATGTTGAGCTGTGCTGTCTGTCTGTGTCGAGCCACGCCGGCTGTAGAGTCACTGTTGTTGAGTGGCTTGCTGCTTTGGCATTGAAGGTGATGCATCTGTTCAGATCGGAACAAAGTCACCGCTGCGTCGATGTGGGAAAATCTGCAAAAAACGATTCCTGAGGCCCAGGACTAAAGGGGGCACATCAGGCAAAGGTATGAATCATCGATTGCAGAGTCCAGCAGCACCATGAGAATTGTATGCAGTTTTCTATGACCCTGAAACATCAGTAAACAAGAGGCAAGCCCTTGGAGTCACTCTGGGTTCAAGTGAGATGGGCCCAGTCATTGTCATGAGCAGGGCAGAGATTGCAGTGAGCAGAGGCAGCTCAGCACAGCAGTGAAGCAGTTCCATGGAACAGTCAGTCAAGGAGCATGACAATCCTTGTAGCACAGCAGTCCTTATTCCTGGCAGAGTTCTTCACAGGTCCAGTAGTGTACTGTCTTGGTAGTGTCAGAGCCCCAGTACTTATTGCCAAATGTGCGTTTGAAGTGGGGAGACTACAAAGCAGCTCCTTGAAGTGCACATGTCCCCTTGCATACCAGCCCTGATTGCCAGGCTATCTGTGGGGGATAATCAGTCCTTTGTGTGGGGACAGGACACAGCCTATTCAGATGATCCCTCTCCCCCTTGCTGCCCGGGAAGGCTATAAGAATGCAGATGAGTCCTCTGTCACACCATCCTTCCTTTGCTTGTGACTGTCAAGAGGGAATGCACAGAATTTAGCTATCACCAAGCCCTGATGTTCATTGGAGACAGGCTGAAGGCACACAGAGCTAAGTTAAGAGCTGAAAAATGTCCACTTTCTAAAATAGTAATGTCAAATCCAACTATACCACTAGAGAGGAGTTATCATTGCCTTTCCAAAGATATGAAACATGGTTTATCTACTCATTTCTAATCAGGAATTACAGCTTAAGAGTGCTTTAAGGAATTCCCAATGCTAGCTTGTTAAAGGAGTAGGTCTCACAGTACTGAAAAACTAATTTAGCTGTTTGTCACTACCAATACATGTACAACAGAAAAGTACATGCCTACCTTTTACTTACACATCTGACACACTGACCTTAGGGATACTGGGGCCAACCTTAGACGTGACCTATGTGTAATAAAAGGAGAGCTTAAGTCTTGGCAGGTGGTTTTAAATGCCAAGTTTGAAGTGGCAGTAAACTGTACACACAGGCCTTGCAATGGCAGTCATGAGACAGATTTGAAAGGCGACTTGTGTAGGTGGCACAACCAGTGCTGCAGACCCACTGGTAGCATTTATATTACAGACCCTGGGTATATGTGTACAACATTACACGGGACTTATAAGTAAACTAAATATGGCAGTCAGGTGTATGCCAAAGTCACCATGTTTTAGAGGAGAAGCACATGCACTTTAGCACTGGTTAGCAGTGGTAATGTGCTCAGAGTCCTATGGCAAAAAAAAAGATACAGCTAAAAGTGGAGGTAAGTAGGCAAAAAGTTGGAACAAGACCACCTTAAGGATGACATATCTAACAATGAATAAATAAATTAGGTCTAGTGGGGCAGGCATTTCTCTTTCTAAACCGTCTCCATCTGCACCACTTCAGTGTCTGGATCTACACCCTCTAGTGACAAGAATGCAGACAATACACTCAGTGTCTGGGCAGCTGTCTTCCTCTTTCATGTTGTACCATGCTAAATCAGAGATATCCAAAATGGATCCCACTAGTTTCAGTAACCGGACTCATACACACACAGAGTCCTACTACTAATATGGGCTACATGCATAACACACACACACATACTCTCTTCAAACACATAGGATATCAGCGCAAGGTGCTGAGTATTTACATAACAGCAAAACTTTACAAGCCAAGTGCCAGTAGACCTCACTCTCAAAGACACAGAAAAAAGGTCTGGTGTACTATAGGATATCATAAAAAATGATATGCTGCCACCAATGCCTTAAGTGCTAAACCCATGACAAGGACAGTAATCCTCTGTCCACTCTGAGTGTACCCTTTTTGTGGACAAACAGATTTCATGACAGGTTGAGAACCTGCATTGTCATCCCTAGGATTATGCTAAATAAGTGTGATGCCAGCTACAAAAAAAAGTCAGAACACCAGATATAGAAATACAGAAGCAGTCAGATACTCAGGGCCGAGGTACAAGCCCCAATACCAATCAAGGGAACTTTCCCGCCCCAAAAGATATCAATCCTAACAAGCAGAAATACTATTTTGCCTGATTCTAGTGCCTATCAAAATACTTAATATAGCACTTTCTCACATGTAAATAATGCTGTTTAGCTTTCTACAATTTTCTTTCTTTCTGCTGTTTTACATTTTCTGATTGCATCCTATACAAAAAGTCTTTGTCCACTATATTCTAAAACCCTGCATGAAAATCTGATTTTGCCTTGAAACTTTCAATTGTTCCCACTTCTTTCTTTCTTTCTTTCTTTCTTTCTTTCTTTCTTTCTTGATATCGCCCACTTTAAGTCGCATACCAGCTTCTCTTGGTATCGTTTATTTCTGCAAATTGCCTACACCTCATTTCATTGATCACAACCTCCCTTTCTTTGAAACATACCCATTCAACTTAATTTAACTATTCCTAACCTTCTGTACCCTATCTATTCATTCTACCAAGTAGTTGCAAGAACTCACATAGCCACCAATAATGACCACATCTAACTCCAAATAATTTAACATACCACAAGACCTTGAAGTGAATGCATGGGTTGGTTTCTGAGACTAATTCCAGCTAACCATAAGCACAAAACTAATTCCAGTTAACCAACAATAATCTGTAATCACGGGATTAGCCCCTAATTTTGGTTTTTAGAGTAGCATGCTACTTGCTGTAAAACGATTCAATGCCATGAATATATCCAATTTAAAATAACATACTATGTAATCTAATTGCCAACTCAACCACATGAAGTTCGTGAAACGTCTGGAAACTGAACTTTTCAGGCTCACCTTGAACTGAAATGTTCTAGGACTCAGAGTTGTGCTGTAGAAAATTGAACATGGTTACTCACCCTGCCCCAAAAAACGCTAACCTTCCTTTCCATCAATTAAGCTGTACCTCGTACCTACAAGCATTCTGAAGATACTAAAAGACAAAATACAGCACTATACAAAACTCCTCAATACATAACTAACTAAATAAATGAGCTCTAGTGGGACAGACACATTTTGTTCTAGTTCCTGTGTATGACCTCCTGAATGGCCATCGATCCATTATTCACTGAAAACCGTGACGCCCTGAATTTTGTATTTGTCTAGAAAAGTATAAACAATGAGAAACACTAATTTGAAGAAAAAAAAACCAGAAAAACATCAGTGAACTAAAATAAATACAGGCAACATGGCAACCTATTGTTGCATAATATAAGGGAATATAGATGTATATAGGAAACAACTGAGTGATCCCTAAGAAACTTTAGAGAAAGTGTGGGAGGGTTTTTTTTTATTAATGTGTGAACCCTTTTTTATGCATGCTGATATGCAGTTTGTGCGTGATAGACGTATAGTGTTTCATGTCATTGTGTTTAAAAACTGCACAAACCTTGGTAAATAACAGACAGTAGAGAAGGTTATTCTACAGAGTGCAGGACTGTCTGGAATCCACAGACGCCCTTAATGTGGTTTGCACAGATTGCATGTGTGTGTGCCAGTCTTCTGGGATAATTTCAGTAAGGAGCTGTGTAATGTGTCTGAAAGGTAATGCATTTTTACAGATAATTTTCAACGTTGTGTTTTTGTAAATCAGATTGGTATTGCTCTAACCTTTCCTTACAAGGACAGCAAACATGTTTATGGCAGAGTAGCGAAATTCCATTACAGAAGAGTTTCCTGTCAGATTATAAGAAGATGCATTTAACAGTACTTTTAGGGAAGAATGTAGTGAGGATGGTGCCAAGTGCAGTAATATTGGCACAAAGGAATCAGAAATGCCTACTTGCTCCATGAGTAACATAAAGGTAATGTCTCCTTGGTGAGAGTCCTATGGTACAGAATAGGATACGGTACAAGTACTGAATTGAAGGGACAGTTCCAGAACCTAAACGCATGGTCCATCACTCGTCAGAAAATAGACAGTTTACTAGGTATTGAAATATGGGATTAATTCTTTATTACTAGTGTGCAAGTCCTAAATTATAAGTTTCATGTAAGGATTCCAGCGACACGCTATCCTGCAGATTTTACACTTTTAGACCATATGTTTATTGCGTAGCACCTTCCAATGCTGGTAGTGAGTTGATTTTATTACATTGTATCGAACTAAAAAAGCAAAAAAAGCCTTTGTGCTGGGTGGGAGAAACAATGTATGAGCTGGGGGTAGGAGAGCGCAACAAAGAGCGCATGGGGGAGGGGGTGGCGAATGTTTGAGGTAGGAAGCAGCACACCAGGGAGAGAGCAAGAAAACGCATGCAGTTACCCAGAGCTTAAGGAAAAAGAAAAAAAGTCGTTCCCTGAATGAGAGCAGTGGAAATATACAAGCCATTCAATCAAAAGAAAGCTAACAAATGGTAAGCAATGGGCTGGCTCTGTGCCCCCTGTAAGATTTTGCTATGGTTCTCAAGAGGTCTTCCGACAACAGACAGCTTTTAGACAAGGCCAACGCGTACTTCAAGCCCAGCATGGCATCTGCTAACACAGACTTCACTCAGCATATAGCCCGTAGACAGGTTGCCTTTTGAAAAATCATTGGCCAACTTGCAGAGGGACAGCTATCCCTCATATCCATCTATCATTCAACAACATACGCGTGGGGCGTGGCTTGGATGCCGAGGAGGTAGGCAGCGTGAGCTCGGAGCTCCGCGCCCGATCCCGGAAAATATCCTGAAAATCTGATCGGACCCCGACGTAATTGATATCATTCGACACTGGAAGGTACCACAGAGGGTCCGGTGCCCACGGAGGACGACACCGGGCCATTCCAAGCCAGCTATTCGACTCTGAAAGTTGGACTCAGGCGCGAAGTCTTCGACCTAAAATGGCGGCGGTGGCATGAGTTACGGAGACGACGGAATCGCCGGACCGGAGCCCCCCTAAGAGCTGCTACCCCTACAGGTCGGAGGTGCTAGCGGTGGCGTCGCACCCCTCCCTGGATGTTGGAGTGGACCCTGGGTGCACACCGGGCGGTTGGGATCCGCCCCCTGATAGTGGAGGCGACAGTGTGGCTATGACCCAGTGACGGCGACCCCGGGCCTCTGAACACGACTGGCGCCATCCGGGCTAGCGGTGGATCGGAGACTTTGATCCCTAGAGACAGCCTTGGATCCGGAGACCTGAGCAGCGCCCCGGGCACGAAAAGGACAAGCTTTTCCGCTGCGGCTGCAGGGACCCTTCCCGAGGGCAGTGCTTGGCGACGTGCGGAGAGAGAGCAGGGACAGAGTTGGAGACCACCGCTCGAGCCGGCCCAGATGGGGAAGCCAAATAGGAAGGGAGAAGGTGCGACCGATACAGAGGCTGCGGAAGGAGCGGATCGAGACCAATCGGCACTACAGCGGATGCAGGACCGTATCCTGGAGGCCATTGCCACCACAAAGGACGCTTTGCAACAGGATATAGCTCAGGTGGCGACGGGATTGGGCCTCCTGAAGGCCGACCATGATAAACTTAAGGACAGAGTGAAGTCCGTGGAGATCACGGTTAAGGAATTAGCCCCGGGCCATGCAGCGGTGAAGGCGCAGATGTCGGAGGTGATGGACCGCTTGAAGGTGCTGGAACGGAGGGCCGAAGATGCGGAAAACCGGAATAGGCGCAACAACGTACGCCTCGTGGGCCTGCCGGAAAAAATTGAAGGCGACGATATGGTGGGCTACCTCGATAACTGGTTGCGGACGGAGGTGGCACCGGAGGGACTGTCCCCCTTCTTCTCCCTGGAACGGGCGCATAGGGTTCCAGCGCGCCCGCCGGCCTCAGGCCTCCCACCTCGCCCAGTGGTGTTCAAGTTGCTCCATTACCGGGACAGGGACTGGCTTTTGCAGAGGGCGAGAGAGGCAGGGCCCTTTCAAGTGGACAACAACAGGGTCACTATGTTCCCGGATTACACGTTTGAGACGCAGCGGCTCAGGGCGAACTTTCTGTCCCTTAAGCGGGAGTTCCGCGATGAAGGCATCAAGTACTCTCTGCTGTTCCCCGCCAAGCTGAGAGTGGTGGTGGATGAACAATCTCTCTTCTTCACATCCTCTGCGGACGCTTGGACCTGGTGGGACACTTATAAAGCGGGAACGGACGGTGCTAAGGCCAGGGAGGAGGAGGCTAAGGTGGCGCAACCGGTCAGGAAATCCCAACGGATCAGGAGGAACCGCAGGAGGACCGGCAAGCCTTCGGTGTCGCAGACTGAGGCGGAGAGGCAGGCGGCCCTACAGGCGGTAGCGGACTTATCCAGGACCAGAAGCCAGTCCGGGAAGGGTACGGGCTCAGAGGACCCGGGCTCGGAGACGGGACTATCGGAATTTGATGGAGCCCGGGGCCCTATTGTGACGCCGCAGACTTCGGAGGAGATACTTGAGACGTGTTGAACTGAACTAGTGGAGTGGATTCGCTGGTTGGACACCGGGGCATTGGGCCCGTGGCAGTGGACCGCTGCTACTTGAGGTCTTGGGGCGCTATAATGTGGGGATTGTGGGGTGGAGTGCGCGGGGTTGATTTGCTTTGAGGATCTAGCACATCGAGCCACGCCTTACTGGCCCCTAAGGTCACCGCAGTGGAGACTGCGGCCATTACTGCCTTTCTTTGAGGGGTGGTTGGGAGTGTTGGTTTGGATGGGGGTACTTCCAGTTGCGGGGGGGCCTGTCCTGGGGGGGAGGGCGTTGTGAGCAGTTGGGGTTGCTCAGGGGGTAGTTGTTGTTGGAGGGGTTTGGCTTCCTGTTTGGAGAGGGTGGGTGGGGTGGCTTGTGGTCGCGGGACAAGTGAGGACATTGTTCTTTGTTGTCTGGTCCAGTTGTGTGGGGAGGGATGGCTAGTACCGGGGCATTGAAATGTGTGTCCTGGAATGTGCGGGGTATGCAGTCAATGACACGCAGGCATAAAGTTCAGGCATACCTCAAGCGTAGAGGGGTTCATATAGCGTTCCTGCAAGAAACGCATCTTAATAAGCAAGAGGGGGCTGCTCTGCAGAGACGCTGGAGGGGACAGCTGTTTTACACGACGTTCTCAGCTTTTGCAAGGGGGACACTGATTTGGATACGGGCGGGGGTCCCCTTCCAGCTGACAAAAACATTGGTGGACCCGGAGGGCAGGTATGTGGCGGTGGAGGGGAGGCTGAGAGGCAGAGTGATATCTCTCTGCAATGTGTACGCCCCTAATGTAGATCTGCCCGCATTTCTGTCTACAATCTCGGGCAAACTGGCGGGTTATTTAGCAGGGCCGGTCTTCTTGGGGGGGAATTTCAACTCAGTTGAGGATGTGTTATTGGATAGGTCCCATCCCCCACTGCGCGCGTCCCCAGTGCATAGAGTCGCCAAGCGTAGGTTGGAATGGCAGGAGAGCTGGGCCCTCAGGGATGCATGGAGGGCGTTGCATCCCACTACTAGGGCCTACTCTTTTCACTCGCATCTGCATGATCTGCACGTAAGGCTAGATGCGTTTCTTTGTTCGCCATGCGTGCTCCCTGCAGTGGGTGGGGCGGAATACCTGGCCAGGACGCTATCGGACCACAACCCTTTGTTGATATCTCTGAACTGGATGGTGACTGTTAACTGCGTGCCAACATGGCGCCTGCAACCCGACACCCTGGATGATCTGCTGTTTAGGGAGGCTTTGGGAGAACGCATTGAGAATTACTTTGAGGAGAACAGTGGTTCGGCCTCCACGAGGGCGGTAGAGTGGGATGCGTTTAAGGTGGTGGTGCGGGGACACTGTATTGGGCACACGGCTGGGGCTCGCAAGACCTTGATGGACGATTTGGACAAGGCTGAAACGCGGCTGAGGGAACTGGAGAAGAGTCGCCCGAATCACCCTGAGTTGCAGGAGGGGCTTAGTGGGGCGCGGGATGGGCTCGCTGTTGAGCTGGAACGGCTGCGCAGCTTTGATCATAAGGCGTACATGACGAGGGCCCATGCGGAGGGTGATAAGGCGGGGTCTATGCTGGCATGGCTCGCTAACCCAGTTGGGAGGGGCATGCCGATCATGATGATCCAGGAGGTGGGGGAGGAGCCCTGCCATACTCAGCCCGGGATCCTGAATAAGTTTCGTACTTATTACGAGGGGCTTTATGAGAGTGGTGAGACAGGAGGGGCGGATGAGCTAGGAGAGTTCTTGGACGGCTTGCAACTGCCAAGGGTGGAGGACTCAGAGGCGGAAGAGCTGGGTCGGCCCATCACTCTTGGAGAGATAGGGTGTGCAGTAAAGCAAATGGCCAGGAACAAGACCCCGGGACTTGACGGGCTCCCGATCGAATTCTACAGCAAATATCTAGAGTACCTTGCTCCGCGGCTGCGCGAGGTATACAATGAAGCTCAAACGAAGGGTAGGCTCCCGACCTCCATGAGTGAGGCCCTCATGATCCCGCTCTTAAAACCGGGCAGAGAGGGTGCGGCTTTGTCCTCGTACCGTCCGCTGTCCATGTTGACGACGGACTATAAGATCCTGAGTAAAATTCTTGCCAACAGACTGCTGGTACACATGACGGACCTTGTTCATAAGGACCAGTGCGGTTTTATTCCGACACGCAACACTACCCACAATATTCGTAGGCTCACGAGGCTGATGGGTGAGGACTGGCCGAGCGCCGTTTCCCCATTTGTCCTTTCCATAGACATAGAGAAGGCCTTTGACAGCCTTGAGTGGGGATACCTGTATGAGGTGATGCGACGCTTCGGACTGGGGGACGGATACATAAACTGGACTAAGGTCCTGTACACTGACGCGGTGGCGAGAGTTCGGGTGGGTACTCTGATCTCGGGGCAATACCAGGTCAGGCGTGGCACCAGACAAGGATGTTCCCTATCTCCGCTCCTGTTCGCTTTAGCGATGGAACCCTTCGCTGTGGAGGCCAGGCTGGGCCGCCACTATGCCGGTTTATCGTTTAGGGGCACACCGCACTTCATTTCTTTATACGCAGACGACCTGTTGATGTTTCTGGCTGACGCGGGCCCCGAGCTCGAGGGGGCACGGCGGCTACTGGGGCGGTTTGGCCGGTTGTCGGGCCTGAGGGTCAACTGGCCTAAATCCTGCCTGTTCCCCCTGAGGTCAGGAGAACCATGCCCACTCACTGCGCAAGAACTTAGATGGGAGCCGCGCTGCCTGCATTATTTGGGGGTCTATGTTTATCATACCCCGGCTGACTTACTGGAAGGCAACATCACCCGCTGTGTTAATGCCCTACGGGGGTCCATGGACTTCTGGTCGACCCTGCCATTATCCCTGGCTGGTAGGATCTCCCTGCTCAAAATGGTGGCCCTGCCCAGGCTTTTGTATTATTTTAGGACACTTCCGGTTTGGATCCCGAGCTCTGTCTTTAAACGCCTGAGATCTCTGGTCATAGCGTTCTTATGGGGCACGGGAAGGAGGCGCATAGCGCTCGACACTCTGCTGCGCCCCAAGGATGAAGGAGGGATGGCGGTGCCGGATTTTGAAGGGTATTACCTGGCTGCGCAGCTGCAGATTTTTACTCAGGAGGTTGCGAGAGTGTATAGAGGCCCTGAAGACGCGAGAGTAGATGGTACCCCGCGGCATGTTCTGGCGTACATCACGCTGCACCAGAAGCTCCGGGTGGGAGATTTGACGGTCGAGGAGCAGACGTTTCGACTCTGCTGGGACCGGGCCCGTAAGCGGGCGGGAGTCCGCCTTATGTATGCCCCTGAAATCCCGTTGGGAATGGTCACGGCCCTCCCGCATGGAGGGGACTGGTCGCGCTTGCTAGGTTGGGAGGAGGCCGGGATACAAATGTTGGGTGATCTGTATGAGGATGGGGTGTTGTTGCAGTTTCAGGCCTTGCGGGAGCGTTTCGACCTGCCGAGGGGCGACTACTTGTTGCATGCAGCGGTAACAGGCGCTATGCAAGCCCACTGGGGGGAAGGGTTGCAGGAGCCGGACGTCTCTATGGCCTGCCAATACACGATGATGGCGGCGGGGACCTTTAAGGCTGTCACTTGCTTGTACTCTAGGATGCAGCGGGAGGCCTTGCAACCATTGACGGCCCTGAAGGCCAAGTGGGAGCTGGATCTGCAAGTGGAGATACCTGACACGACCTGGGGCCAGTTACTAAGGCGAGCACGAAAGAGCTCGAGAAACGCCAGGTTTCAATTAATCCACTTCTATGTCATTCACAGGGCATACCTCACACCCGGGAAAATCCAACAGTATTTTGGGGTAGACAACGCCGCTTGCCCCAGATGTAATACAGTCGGGGTGGACCTGGGTCACATGTTATGGGATTGCCCCTCTCTGGGAGACTACTGGCAGGAAGTTGGGCGGGCCCTTAACAGCGCGACGGATAGAGATATCCAGTACACTAAAGTGGTTGGCATCCTCCATTGGTTCCCGCACACGCCTAGAAACAAGACTACTAGCAAATTTATAGACCTGGGACTTATTCTGGCCAAGCGGGAGATTACGAGGAACTGGAAGTCGAGAGTGGGGCCCACATATAAAAGATGGTATGGGGAATGCCTGAGGTGGACCGCGTGTGAAAGTACCTTGAGATACCAGGTGGCGTGGAGGATGAATGACGAGAAAGCTCTGGAGAGGGCAACTGCATGGGAAATGATGGTGCAGGCGCTCCGTGACATGGACGCTGAGGAGTTGGAGGGCGAGGGTGAGCTAGATGGGGCAAGCCCCGTCACTGCACAGGAGAGCACACCCTAGCGAATGTCTGTTCCTCCTACAACGCACCAGGCACTTTTATACTACTGATACGGCGCAGAGCGACCACGGGGGAGGGTGGGAAGGAAGCTGGAATTGGCGGGCTGTTGGGGAACCGAAATAGGGGGAGGGGGAGGGGTGAAAATTGTAAAAGCAACCCAGAAATGCTTGCCTACTGCCACTGACAGACAATGTAAGGTGATACGAGAAGCACCCATGGATGAGACCACCCACACCGGAGGAATGGGTGGACCTCCCGGATAACTGAAAGACTGGTTGTTATTACTCTTGTGCACAGTGAAATAATATTGCTGCTTATCTTGACTGTACAATTATATTGGTGTTGCAATAAAAATGATGTTCAAAAAAAAAATTCAACAACATACGCGTAGTGCATAGAGTTGAGGGGCAGATATTTCTGGGACTTCAATTGTAAACTGGACTAGAGCTGCACCATGCCCTCATCTCCACTTTCATTAACAGACCTCACAGGAAGTGTTATCAATCAGAATATGAAGGGGGTCTGCACATTTTACGTCCATCACAGGGACCAGGAACACCCCCGCCAAGAAGCCCAAAGGGTGATCTTCACTGTTTTTGGATGATGAAGTAGTTTGAGTTGGTGATACGCAGGATAGGATAACCAAGAAGTGGCTAGAGTGATGTTAGTTCCTGTTTTGGGATTTCTTGGAAAGTTGGTTTGGGTAGGTTTCTGCTGCAAGGATACATGGTATATTGGTATATGGGTGTCTGGAAGGATGGGGAGTAGCGTCGGAGAAACTATGGGGTATCCCGTGCTAGGATTAATTTTCCTTTGTCTGGGGCTTATTTTTTAAAGAAAGTCACTAGATCTCATGTTTGTTATTGGTGCAGTTTATCATACATAGAAAATAATTGGTGATGAGTTCATCTCGGATGCAAGCATCATTGACATCCAAACCCTGCTGGGCATGTCCCACTTGTGTATCCTCTTCTTCATCACAGGATCCCCATTATGCCCATCCCATTTCTCTGGCACAGATACACATATCTGAAATACAGTGTTATGCAACATGCAGCGGAGGAGAGTGTTTTGACACATTTTCGGTGTATTGTGTAAGGACAATGCCAGTGCTGTTTAGACCTGTGAAATGGGCCTTTAATATTGCAGAGGCCTGCTCAGTGGGATTACGTATCCTAGAATGAGGCTGGTTATATGCCTGTTTGATTGTTGCTTGGTAATATAGAGATGCCATCACCTAGGTCCCCAATGGTGCTGAGTGAGTCTGTGGGAGCGACTGCATGAGGACCGCCTGTTATTCATTACACTGCACGGCAGTATTGCTTTACACGTTGAATCCTTGCCAAAAGAATACTACGTTCCACATTGGATTTTACCGGTGCAGTCCTGACCTACGGTCAAGACTGTTTAAAAGTGTCATAATTATCTTGAGGGAAAAGACATTTGGTCGAAGATGGGCGCTCTTTACATCAGCAAATCGCTACCTAGAACCTTCTTTGGCCGTATCTTTGTCTGCTGTATTCTTTAAATCAGGCCAGCATATGCAATATCGTCTGAACATAACCTTAGTTCAAGAGTTTTGGCCTTGACCCATTATTATCTTAAGGATAAGCTTCCGGCCCGTGATGATATTCTTTTGACAATTACAACTATTTGTCAACTCAAAGGAGCCAACATTACATCATGTTTACTGTGACGGAACCCTGACGAAGGCTTCGCTGAAACGCGCTTAGTGCCAAGATACCGCCAATTGTTTTTATTGTACCATGACATCATGAATATATAATATATCAGTAATGGTTGTCAAATTTATTTCATTTGTTTTCATGGTTACAAACGAATTATCAAAACAATGTCAGGATCAATATATGCAATGGGTACTCACTGAAATTTTATATCCGCAGGTACAACAATTGATGCATATTTGTGTATATCTCGGACATAAGTCATGTTTTTTGTAAAAATATTTAATATAGAATAATGTTCTCTGTTTTCTATAAAAAATATATTTAATAAATAAATTTAATAATATCAAGATGACTGTATGTTAATTCACTTGGTGTTCATCATATGGTAATTGTACTAGTTTTTTTGCCCACTCTTGCAATGCTATTTGCCCTGCCTAGGCTCTCTTTTATCATTGCCATATTCCTTGTTACTGGCAAGTTCATCTTGTTTACAGGTGCCCCATTGTTTTTCAAAGTTATAATTATCTGTGTGCACACATATTTTATATTGTTGTGATCTGAGGTGCACTCTGTAATAGTGTGGTATTGAATTGTAATAATTGCCAGGGTGGGCCTTGTTCTGACAACGTTTTGCACTGCATAAGGGTACTGGGGGGTAAAGTAGGATCTTTACCAAGTGTAATTTTACCATGGTTGGGCCTAGTACTGCTAGTGATATTTCCAAATGTGATTTATGCCCAGAAATACATGATGTTCATGTTGTGTTAATTAATGTGTGTGTTGCATACAAACATTATTTACATACACCATTTGTGAATTCTCTTTTGTGATGCTCAGTATATGTATTGGTGTGAGAGTGCTATGCCAATGCTTTATACATTGCATCTGTAATAAGTTTGACTGGTCAGTGCCAAGCTAACTGTCAGGAGTTTTAGGTTCTGCCTGGCTAGGGCACCGCCTCATCAAACCAGGAAGTGCCAGTTCCAATAATTTCCCTTCCAATTACACCTCAGCATCAATCTCTGCAGTTCACTACTGCCCATAAGGGAAAACAGAAAGTAGAACAAGGAAAGACAATGTAATCCACAAGACTGCCCAGCAAAACTTGCCTTTTCCCTCTCAATAAATGCTTCCTGCGCCTCAACCAACCATATAGAGAACCATATTATGCTCTTGACTAATGGATACCAAGGGCACAAGCCAGACCTAATGTGCATTCATGCTGAGTCAGAACTTATACAGTCAAGGGATGCTATTATGTAAACCAACATAATCTTCCTAGGCATTTCGCTGCCAGATGAACAGGAAAACTGACAGCCGCTTTGAATGTTCTTGCCATCAGTTTAATTTTGAGCTCTAGCATAGCCCTCTTCCTGGCAGCATAGCAGAAGGTCAGTCTTATCAAAAGCACAGATGACTCATCCATAACAGCACTGTTTTCCTCTGAAATGCCTTTTGGACATTTTGGTCCACAGATTTCAATACTACCATCACTGTACCACCGACTCTGGTGTTGGTCCTTAGTTGCTTAGAAGACTGTCTATATGACTTTCTAATTAGACTACTGTAATATCTATAAAAGAATCTCCTCACACACAGTCAGGTACCAAAGTAGGTTTAATGTAGAGATATACCTCATCCATCATCAGCTGAGATCAACTGACTCCAGATGAAACATCCAACAGAAACAGAACCTTCTACATGAACATTCCTAACTCCACTAATCTGCATGTGCTTCTACTCCTAGAACCACATGCAGGAGACACCACACATCTCCCTTCTTAACATTTAAATAGATACTACTAAACATTGACCCCGGAACAAACTGGTTTGTTGTAGTAGTTGACAAACAGGCGCCCTTTATACAGTGACAAAATCTTTAAGATAGTGTGGTGGCACTTTCCTATGATAACTCCCTCTTATTTTACCATTCTGATCAATTTAAGATACCCCATCAGAACTTGCAGTCACATCCTGTCCCTTGTTCCTGATATGCACATATCTACGCTTTCCTTCACCTCTTTTCTCACCACTCATGCTCACCTCTTCTATCGTCCCTTCTTCACAACCATGTTCTTGTTATGAATCCTGCCATCAGCTGTTTTCACAGCATTACTAGATAACTGTATTACTTTTTGTTCTTTAGTGAACTTTGACCATGCCCCACATCCAACATGTGCTTTAAATTATAAATACATCACCTACTTTGACATCAACCTTATGCACATTGTTTCTTCTGTCAAAATCCTCTTTTCTCTTGACTTCTCCAACTTGTCGGGCCATTGTACTTTATGCCTTTGTCCCAATCCATCCAACCCAGACACAAACAAGTATTAGGCGCTCTTCCCTTAACTAGAAAATACAAAGAGATGGGTGGAGGGTCCCAGGGAATCTTTTAGTGACCACACAGTTATAGCCCCCTTAACATCAGTTCAACTCAACAACAGAATAACTATGGGTCAAAGAATAGTATGTGTCTTTCCAGAAGTGTGTCTGAGTGAATGTGTGTTGAACAAGGATATGAACAGCACACAACAAAGTATCGCACTCAATGAGAAAATGTCCATCAGTTTATCGTTCTCTACCGCCCTGTCATCATTTGGAACCTTTCCCAAAATGTGGAAGCAAAGTTGTTGCTATTTTAGCCCGGGAAAGGAGAGTGCGTGGTAACGTGCTCGATAGCAGTGCAAGAAAGAAAATGTGTGAGAATCAAAAAGACAAGAGAAAGGAGTGCTCTGTGTTTAAAATTGGATAATGAACGCTGAGGAACTTTATTCTGGCGCCGTTCATTTCCAAGGTTAAAAAGTTCAGTGCAAAACTGTCAGTGAGTAGCCCTAATAATCACTGATTTATATTGTGGTGGTCGACATGTTTCTGCGGTCTATAGATCAATAAATATCTTCCGCTTCATCAGGACCTAAAGTATATGCTACTGCTCACAAGTGCGTTAAAAAGAAATAGGGTATAGATAGCAGCCGTCTGTGCTGGGGAGGCCAGCACAGACGGCTGCCGAGTGTACCGATGGGCAGAGCGGTGCACTTTCCTCCTGAGCTGTTGCCAGGCGAGGTGAGGCACGTTCCTCTAACCCTAAAGGAGGACACCAGGATTGAGAAGGTGATATCTATACCCTATTTCTTTTTAACGCACTTGTGACAGTAGCATATACTTTAGGTCCTGATGAAGCGGAAGATATTTATTGATCTATAGACCGCAGAAACATGTCGACCACCACAATATAAATCAGTGATTATTAGGGTTACTCACTGACAGTTTTGCACTGAACTTTTTAACCTTGGAAATGAACGGCGCCAGAGTAAAGTTCCTCAGCGTTCATTATCCAATTTTAAACACAGAGCACTCCTTTTTCTTGTCTTTTTGATTCTCACACATTTTCTTTCTTGCACTGCTCTTCAGTTTATCGAGCACGTTACCACGCACTCTCCTTTCCCGGGCTAAAATAGCAACAACTTTGCTTCCACATTTTGGGAAAGGTTCCAAATGATGACAGGGCGGTAGAGAACGATAAACTCATGGACATTTTCTCATTGAGTGCGATACTTTGTTGTGTGCTGTTCATATCCTTGTTCAACACACATTCACTCAGACACACTTCTGGAAAGACACATACTATTCTTTGACCCATAGTTATTCTGTTGTTGAGTTGCTCTTCCCTTAACACCGTCGATGCTGATGACGAGCTCAGCTCGTCATCAGCTACGGCGCTCGTATGCTGATGACGAGCTGAGCTCGTCATGTAACGCAGGTTTTTGCAATCTGCAGCACACAGCGGGAAAAGCCGCTGCAGCGATGAGGTTAAGTAACTCAAACAGGCTCTTTCCAGTAGTCATGTGCGGCGACCTGCGGTATTCAGTTATCTTCCTCTGTAACTCTTTTCTCCAATCTAGACAGTTCACCCTGGCTAACTGTATACTCTCTTTAATGTACTTGTCGAATCTTTCAATTATTGGCATAAGTCTCTAGTTAATTTTCCGTTTCCTTTGAGCAAAATTGAGGTCCATTATCAGACAAAATACTAAATGGAAAACTTTCTTTTTTGGACACACTCTCCATGAACTTTATGATCCCTGAAAATGTGACATCACTGACATTAACTACCTCTCCCCACCTCGAGTAAAGATCAATTGCTACAATAAGGTAAGGTGTGACATGCTCACTCCGCAATGGGCCCACTATGTCAATGGACACCTCTTCCAATGGCTGACTCAGTAAATCTCTGCAAATCATGGGAACTTAGCGAGCTATAAGCACTTTATCACTGAACCCCATTGTCATTGGACACCTCCTCCCATGGCTTGCTCGGTAAATCTCTGCAAACCATGGGAACGTAATGAGTAATAAGCACTTTATCACTGAATGAACTTTCCACACACTCCCTAAAAGCTCCCTCAATCTCCACATCCATTCCTGGCCATGAAACATTTGCCCTCGAACTTTCTTGTTTTTACTATTCTCCGATGACTCTAATGTGCTTGCTTTATCAGTTTGTTCCTCAGTTTTGCTGGGTAAAACGTATCTAGTATCCCACAGAAGCGTTTGGCAAGATGGCCGACACTGGATTGCTGTGAGCAGTCGCACCTTTCCCCTCTCCAGCCTTAAGGACTTAGAAGCATGATTTTGAGATGCTGAATACCCTGAATACCCTGAATATTCTGAATGGCACCTGAATGGACATTATACTCTGACTCTAACCTGATTGGGGTGTTCGATACAGGGTCTGCCGTGAAATATATTCAAAATTGTTATCGGGTTATTGCCTGGTTCAAGAGAGGTGCTAGGGGCCTGATGAGCGCGCTCGGGCTCAAGAAGAAACAGCAGGCACAGCAGGCACAAGCGAATAAGATGCCAGCAAGGATGTCAAAGCAAGAAAAAGAGAAAGAAAAAATGATGCCGGGAGGAGTATCTGCGAGTGCGGAGGATGTGAGCAAACCCCCTCGCAACCCCGGCGCCATTCCAAAGATAGGAATCCCAGCTGGGGGGGAAAAAGAAACCAGAGCAGAAAACCAAATCAGCTCCTGTGGTGCAAGTGAACACCGCAGCACAACGAGCGGCGACCTCCAGCAAAGCGGGAAGAAATGAAGAAAAGCCGAAAAGTAAGGAGACGATGATGCGGCAGCCTACCATCACGGAGGCCTTCTCACCGAGATTATCCTCACAGCACGTAGAGGATACCGCTGGCGGCAGAGGCAGACGGGACAGCGGCATCAGCGGCATCAGCGGAGCCGGTAAAGGCGGTGAAAACCTGGATCATCGGGAGAGCGTCCTCAAGGACGCCGAGGACGTTGAGTGTTAGGTTGCTAGGCAACGCCGTAAGCTCGACCCAGGGAGCAAGTTGGAGCGCGAATCAATCACGGACACTCACACGGTAGCCCTGGCAGAGCAAGCAGATCAGACTCCACGGACAGAAGGTAATGTTATCGACCCTGCTGTGAAAGGTAGAACAAAAACTACTGAGAGCTTGGAGCAGGCTGTGTTTGAGTTCGGTAACACGGACATGTTGGGGGCCCTGATGTTAGTAGAAAAGGAGATGAATTTAGCAAAGGAGGAGTCTTCTAAAACATGGGGAAGCACCCTTAGTCTTGCAAGTAAAGACGGAGTGAGCGAGGGAGCAGAAAAAGCTGAAGGAGGTTCTGCTGAGGGAGATTGTTTTTATTCCCTAAATGAGGAATCGGAGCTAGAACAAACAAGTGTTGGGAGTTCAGAGGAGTTCTCAGGCTCTGGCTCTGAGTCCAGTACAGATAAAGACACTACCCAGAAAAAGAAATCCCTAAAGCTATCCAGACAGCTGACAGGGGGCTTCGAGGGGACCCAGAGAAAATTAGTATGGGACTACTCAGCGACCTCACAATCTTATCGGGAAGAGGATGATAATAACCCAGAAATCCCCCCTGGGGGTACAACGCAACAGATTCCCGTAGAGCTTCTGTTTAATACTCTTAAACAAATGCAAGCGGAGGCCAGAGCGGAAAGCCGGAGAGCAAGGCAGGATGCTAAAAAAATCCAGAACACAATGAGGAAAATGAATAAACTATATGAGGAACTGGCTGAAAGAGTAACGGAAGCAGAAGAACGGACAGGCAAGTTGGAAGATGACATGGGAGATTTCAAGACTTTTAAGACGAACCAAGAAAAAGTTTCGGAGGATTTCCAATGGAAACTGGAAGATTTTGAGAATCGCCAGCGAAGGAACAACATTAGACTTTTGGGTGTGGCAGAAGGGATTGAAGGGCAGGATACAAGGGGCTTTGTAGTGAATATGCTGAAGGCGGCTTTTCCAGAGTCAGAATGGCAATGGGACAAAGAGATTCAACGGGCACACAGATACCCCTTCACACTGAAGCAGGGAGCAAGAAAGGACGGGCAGGGCTCCTTTCCCAGAGCAATCCTAGTAAATGTGGGGAATTTCTTGCTAAGGGAGGAAATTATCGCTAAAGCCAGACCCGACAGTAAGAGGACATTTGAAGGTACTTCATTCTTCGCTAGGCCTGATTTCTGCCATGTAACGGTAGAGAGAAGGTGGAGGCTTAGACAGCTGATTGCACCATTACAGGCACTAGGGTCAGAAGCATACCTCTTCTTCCCTGCTAAGTTGAAAGTGGTAACAAAAGGGAAAATAAGAATGTTTAATTCGGAAAATTAAAGCACAGCAGTTTATTGAAGAGCTGAAAAACAGGAAAGGGGGCTAAAGTGTTGTAAATGTCACATAAAGTGGGTGTGTACAAATGCATAGATTTGTATGACGAAAAAGGATGATTCAGGGATTCGGCTTGTGATTACATAGGCTGGGGGGGATGCGACTGATGCAATTCAAAAGCGGCCACACATAGGTCATTCTTGACCTATTTGCCAGTAAAGGGGGAGGGTGGTCGTGGGAGGGGAGGGAGATGAGGGAGATGAGGGGTGGGGGGTGGGGTGGTGGGGGGGAGGAAAAAAAGCACAAATCTTTGGTACTCACTATTTGATTCAGCACATTGGCACATTGTGTAAGTTTAAAGGCATATGGTACACAAAAATAGCAGGTTTTCACATAAGGAAACTGTGGCATTACGATGACATGTAAGATCCCTTCTATTAATATCTGTGGACTCAACTGTGTTACTAAGAGAATGAGAGTGGCAGCCTTGTTAAAATCTTTGAAATTGGATTTTGTATGTCTACAAGAGACACACATAGAAGGCACAAGAGGGTATGTATTGGAACAACTTGGATTTAGAGTATTAGCAAACACTAAACAAGGGACAAAAACAAGGGGGGTTGCTGTGTTGGGCAGAAACAGTGATATAGTTGTAAGAAGAAAGAAAGAGGATCAATGGGGAAGGTGGGTGATTCTTGAAATTTGTTTTAAAGGGGAGACTTTAACATTAGTAACAGTTTATGGCTTTACTGAGGATGATCCAGATGTCTTGCAATATTTGGATATTGAACTGGCTCAATGGCCAGAGCCTATTGTATGCTGCGGGGACTTAAACATTCATGTACCAGATAGCTCCTTTTTGCAGGCTGGAGGAAAGTATGGGGGGAGGAAAAAGAAAGTATATAAGGCTGTGGTAGATCTGGTGTCGCATACTTCTCTGGTAGACCCTTGGGTCAAGCTGCACCCACATATAGATGGCAGTACATTTTTTTCAGCCCCGCATAGGACTTTGGTTAGGCTAGATTATTTCTTAATCTCTAGAACATTAATACAGGGCTCGCAAATGGAGAAGCAGCCTCGGATAGTGTCAGACCATAGCCCACTGAAATTAACTTTGAAAATGGGGCAGGAACAAAACACCAGAACACAATGGACTTTTGAAAGAGCTTTACTAATAGACCCCGCCTATAGAGAATATATGGAGAAATGGATTAAATTCTTTTGGGAGATTAATAGAGAAACCGCATCACCAGGGGTTGTGTGGGACGCTTTTAAGGCTGGGATAAGGGGAGAGACTACAAGTTTTGTCTTAGCAAGGCAGAAGAAAGAGAGAGCAAGATTAGAGGAAGTAAGACTGAAGTTGATAAAAGAGGAAGAAGATTTGGCCTTGGCTATAACACAGAAATGCCCGTTAGAAGTATATTTATTTAGAATTATAGCTCTAAAAGCAGAAGCCATAGAAGGTATTGCTGAGAAAGCTGCAAAGAATTACCTGACCAAAAAAGAGAATGCATATGAACTAAGCGAAAGGGTAGGGCACATTTTGGCCATGTGCACTAGACAGAGACTGGCTACTTCAGATATTAAAGAGATTAAGGATCACCAGGGCAATATGGTAGGTGAAACTGAACTGGTTAGAGAAGTATTTAGGAACTACTACACCACCCTGTACACTCCCGAGAAGGAAGGAAGTATTGCTGACATTGCAAGATATCTTAGAGAAATTGATTCCCCTAACCTGTCTGAGGAGGGAAATGAAGATCTAGAAATGGCACTACATATAGATGAATTTAATGCTGCATTGAGTAGTCTACCATCAGGTAAGGCAGCAGGACCGGACCAGATTCCGGTGGAGTTTTATAAAGTATTTAAAGGCTCACTGATAACTGATATGTTTAACATCATGGTTATGGCACAAAAAGGAGAGTCGATCCCCCAATCATGGGGGGGGGCGGACATCATTGTAATTCTGAAAAAGGGGAAGGATCCAAAAGTTACGGGGTCCTACAGGCCGATAACATTGATGAACGCTGATGTTAAAGTATATTCCAAAATATTAGCCAAAGGCTGTCAGGGATTATTGAGAGCTTGGTAAGTCCAGCCCAACATGGATTTATCCCCGGTAAAGGGACAGCGCAGCATATTAGGACGGTAGTAACCATGTTTGATGCGGCAGGTGTCCTGGGAGACCCTATTGCAGCGCTTTTTTTAGATGCTGAGAAGGCATTTGATAGGGTCTCCTGGGCGTACTTATGGCAAACTATGAGGTGGTGTGGTATAGGAGAAGGATTTATTAGGGGTATACAGGCGCTATATAAGGAGCCTACGGCTAAAATCAGAGTTAACAGAGGGTATTCAGCAGCAGTTAAAATTGGGAGGGGGACGAGACAAGGGTGCCCCTCATCCCCATTGTTGTTTGCACTTTATCTAGAGCCACTTCTGCGTAGGCTCGAACTCAACCCACTGATCCCTCCTATGAGGTTGAATGGATGTGTGGTCAAAACACTGGCCTACGCCGATGATGTGGCAATACTTACCCCAGATCCTCATTTGTCAATTAGCGAGGTGGAAGTCGAAGCCGAGATGTTTGGACAAATCTCTGGATATAGTCTTAATAGATCAAAGACGCAGATTGTAGAAAATGCACATTCTAGCTGTAATGATCCACGGTTGGTTACCTCTGCAGTTTATTTAGGGGTGGCTATTTCGTCAGACCTAGATAAAGTTGTCGAAAACAATATTGCCCCCCTAATATCAAGGGTAAAATCTGATTTGGAAAGACTAAACAACCTGCACTTATCCTTGGTAGGTACTACTAATATTATTAAGATGTTAATCCTCCCCAAGTTTCTCTACTTATTTAGAGCTATCCCACTTTTTTTTTAAATTAAATGGTTCAATTCATTAGAGATTATTCTGAATAGATTCATCTGGGCGCAGGGTTAGACCAGAAGGGCTTACAGATTTATGGCTCTACCGAGAGAGAGAGGGGGGTGGGGGGTACCTGATTTTAGAATGTACTATTTTGCGGCTGCCCTACAATATATGCAGGGGTTAATAGGGGGGGTGGTAATGAGCAAAAAGTGACAACCATGTCTACAGAAGTCTACGCGGCTGTTTTAGGAGAGGAAGCAGTAAACTGCTTCTTAAACTGCACGGATTATGGGTACTACAAGAGGACCAGATTTAAAACACTTAACGCAGCAGTTAAAATCTGGAATGCTTTTTTAAAAAAGGCAGGTCTTGGAAGATTTAATAGATATACCCGGCTATATAAGAATAGGTCATTCCCTGCGGCAGTTTTTGCTGACGGTACAATGGCTAGATGGGCTGAACAAGGAATAGTACAGATTGGGGATTTGAGGGACATGAAAGAGATAGTACAGTTTGCAGACCTTACGGCGAAATATGGTATTGATAGGAGGTCGTTTTCTAAATACCTGCAGGTCAGGAGCTTTTTGAGTAATAAACAAGGAGGACCCGCAGGGTATCAAAGAAACGAAATTATGGAGAAAATACAGGTCTCTGCAGACTGTACAATCAGGACTTTGTATGCATGTTTGGTGAAAGGGAAAGCAGATGATATGGAAAAGTACTGTAACAAATGGGTAGACAAATTGAGCATTCCGATTGAAATATTTCAGGAGTCACTTGAACTGGCGCGTATGGTATTGTGTTCTGCTCCCCTTCAATCCCAGCACTACAAAACTCTGTACTTATTATATTTTACCCCAGCGAGAATAGCTAAATGGGGAGGCACTACTGGTATCACCTGTCCGAGGTGCAATTTCCTGGAGGCAGATATTGTGCATGTTTTTGCTACTTGCCCCCAACTGCATACCTTGATTGGAAATATAGAACGCTTCTTAAATAGATCATTGGATATTCAAATAACTCTCACCCCCTCATTGTTGTTGTTGGGGATAGGCCCAGATTGGGGAAATACGCAGAGAGAATTTATCTTTGTGGCCGCTGCAGTATACAGATTGACTATAGCCAGAGCATGGCTCGATAAAAATCCACCTGCCATGCAAAACTGGTTGGCTAATTTACTAGCGGCTTATAATTTGGAAAAATCTATATATGCTCCAAAAGGGGTAAGGGGTAAAATGAGGGGATTGAAAATTTGGGAACCTATATCCAGATGGAAAGAGAACATGGGTTCGCATTAAGATTAAGATTCTTATTGTAATGTAGAGTTAAAAGATGTACTGTATATATATAATAGAATGATTTATTTTCTTTGTTTTTGTAAGCTTATGATTGATACGAAATGTTTAATTGTACAATGTGCAATGTGCAAAGTGTGGGAAAAAATAAAATATATTAAAAAAAAAAATAAAAAATAGTATCCCACAGAAGCAAATCACAGTCTACCGACAACTCATCCTTGACCAGATTCCACACTCTCTTAAGATCTTTAAACCTTCCATGACTTATCACCTCCTTCAAGACCTCATACCTTTGGAGTTGTAATTTCCACTCTTCTTCTGTTCTGACACCTAGAGTTGTTTCACACACATACTGCTTTACATCACACACATCTTCCTCCAAATCTCAATCCTCATTCTGAATGTCAGCAGTTTGCTCCACATCGACAAGCAATCTGCACTAACATTTTGTACACCCGGAAGATACTCCACCCCAAAATGAAATTCCTGTAATGTAATTATCCATCTCTGTACCTTGCTGAAATGCAACCCAACCCCTTCTTTTTTTTTCTTTTTTTTATCTGTTTTTATTAACATTTTAACACCTTGGCTGCTAGGGAGATTTTCCTCATGTGCTGATTTTACATTTTTCCCATTGTTCATGACGAGCTGAGCTCGTCATGAGCACACGACCAGTGTACTGCATGACGAGCTGAGCTCGTCATGAGCAGCGAAGGGGTTAATAAACAAATACATGAGCAGTTGTTTCATTTTTTTCTGCAGTTTGTAACGACATTAGATGGTGTGCGTCACTGGACATCAATATACATTAATACAACAGTGTGACTTCAATAGCTGTTTTCAACACAGTATTTTAACTTATGATTACTTATAGTATAGTATTTTCCACAATCAATGTATCTGGTGTATTTGTACATATTGCGGAGCAGGTAATGTTTAATAGTCAATTCGGTGCAGATACACTGGTTGAGCTGTTCATGTGGCAATAACTGTGTACATGGGGTGTTAAACTTGGAGTAGGGTTGGAATGCTCACGCTGGTTGGAATATGTAAAATGCTGTATTTATGCCTCCGAGGGTGCCCCTTAGCAATGCCATTGCCTTAAGGTTATAATGCTCTAGTGCATCAAAGTAGCATTGTTTAGCTTGGGGTGCATGACCGGTTGCGGAAATGTGCTCTATGAGTGAGGGCTGCGTGTGGGCTGTTTAGGTCAGGTGTCTGAAGAGACTGGGTTGGCAGGTCTGTGGATTGCTGCAGTGTTGCCAGGATCGCGCCCCAGCTTTCAGCTATAGATACTTTCCTGGACCCACTAGTTCTTCCCGCTTGATCGCTATGCCTTCTGCTCTGGCCCACGCAATGGTGGAACATTTCCAGGCCTGTATTTGTGGGGAGTCTGACGCTTTCCATCACTTTGTAATTAGCCGTTTGGCAGTGGCTATGCCCAGGTCCAGGAACCGGGAGGTGACCTTAGTACTGCGTGTCCTACAGAAGACATGTAGCAGATATGTTTGCCACTCAAAGGGTAGCTCTCTTTCCGTACAGGTATGGAGTGCATCTGCCACTTCTCTCCAGTAGGTGCTGAGGTTGGGACCGCCCCAGATCATGTGCACTAGGTCTGCATCAAGAGTCGCACAGCGGGAGCAGGCAGAGTCGGCTCGATGGAAGTATCTGTTAATGTTAGCTGGCGTTAAGTATGCACGCTGCATAATGAAGTATTGTATTTGCCTGAGTCGCATGTTTTGTGGAATACGGGTCGGGCTGGCCAATATCTGTGTCCAGGTTTTATCTGAAAATTAGCGTCCCAAGTCATGCTCCCACTTGCGTCGGAGGGGATCTAGGTTGACAGGCGCGTGATGGCTCAGTGAAGCGGTGAACCAACGTATCAGGTGTCTGCCCCGTCCCATGACATGGAGGTATTGGATAGTGAGGTGCATCTGTGGTTCAGTGCCTAGTTCTCCCTATTTCTCTGTAAGGGTGGCCACCAGTGAGCAATGTAGGAGGAATTGTCCTGCGGGAAGTTCCTCGTTTGCTGCGAGTGTCGCATAAGGAATCAGTGACTCAACCCCTTCTTTTTTAACAACCCCGCCAATGGCTTATGATCTGAAGATACCACAAATTTGGTTCCCCAAATGAAATTCTTAAACTTTCCAAGAGCCCAGAAAATTGCCAGTGCCTATCTTTCTATCACAGAATTGTATTTTTCTGAGACATTCAATGTTTTTAAGGCACACGCTATCAGCCTTTCCTGCCCCTCCTCCTCTGGGTAAAACTGCTCCCAAACCTTTAGCACTAGCATTCATCAGGATCTATGTTTCTTTACCTGGTAAAAAAGCCTTAAGATATGGTGCCTCTTTCAACTCTTCCTTGTTTGCTTTGAACGCCGAACCTCATATCTCCCTCCCCACAAACTCCATGCACTTTTTTAACAAACCTCTAACATTTACTGATTTCCCTGCCACGTTCCTTATGTATCTTCCATAGTACTCCACTATTCCAAAAAGCAAACGTAACTCCTCCTTAGACTGTGGCGTTTCCAACTTAGTTATGGTGTCCACCAACTCCTATTTGGACTTCACACCTGCATCCGAGATCAGGTGCCCTAGGATTTCCACCTCAAATATGTCAAAATGACATTTGCCTCTTTTGAGAGTAAGACCTGCCTTCTTCAACCTCTGCAAAACGACACAAACATGATCATTATGGTCCTTCACAGTGCTACCAAATATTAGCACATCATCTTGGTATATTGTAACTCTGACCAAATTCTTTACAACTTTACCCCTAATGTGTTGAAACACTTATGCCGCCGACACAAGACCAAAAAGGAATTTTCTTGAATTTGTAGGCACCTATGAGTGTTATGAATGCCATGAGGTCCTGCGACCTACCATCCAATTCCACTTGATGGTAGGCATATGGTAAGTCCAATGTGGTGAAGAACTTCACTTCCCCTCAATGTCGAAACTATCTCCTCAATGTTGGGGATAGGAAATTTGTCTACCAAGATGTCTTTGTTCAGTGCCTTTGTTAAGGTCCACACACAACCTGATGTACCTATTGCCTTTCTTGGTCACTACAATAGGGGCCAATTGGTCTGTAGTCTCAACTTCTACTATGACCCCTGTCGCGTCCACCCTCTTAGGTTCAGCACCTACTTGAACCTGTAATGCCAGTGGGATTCTCCTTACTTAGCAGTAACAGGAATCACACCATGTTTAATCCTAATACTGTGCTTGTAGTTCTTCAGACACCCCAAAGACTCAGTAAAAACCTCAGGAAACTATGAAACAAAACCACATTACCCATGTGAATCTCTTTGCCCTGTACCTATGACTCAGCATTAGGGTTTAGCAACACACTTAACAACCTTTGGAATTACCAACTTAATAAGTTGTCCCCTTTATTGGACACATATATTTTGGCTACTACATACCTTCCTCCTAACTCCAAACAGCTTTCAAAATAACCATGCATTCTGATAGGATTCCCCCATACCCTCCTGGCTTCACATTCATTTTTCTTTGACCATCTCCTTTTTTTTCCTCGCACACCAACTGATCCACATTCTCACAGCTTGGCACATTTTTCTCTCTTCCAGAGCTCAGCTCTGAGATATACTTTAACATGTGCTCCATTATCTTGGCCACCATGATTACTTCCTCCAAAGGTGGTTCTTATTTGAACCAAAACTCCTCCCTCATCTTGTCACTCACACACATCAGTACAAACTAATTACAAATTCTTTCCTCTAACATTACTCCAAACTTGCACATAGCCAGAAACTTCCTGAGGCCCATTGTATACTTTTTAACCGTCTCATCCTTTCCTTGTTTACGCATTCCAAAATAATACTTCTCGATAATCGTGTGTACTCGTGTGAGATAGTGTCTGTCCATCTTTAATAAACATATCTCGTACTCATTTAAATTTCTCTGTTCCTTTACACACAAATCTGGGGGATGATCCATGACCTCTTGTCCCTCACCCCCCCCAACAAGGCATTAAAAGTGCCTGACTCCAATCTTCATAACACATGAATGGAGTCAATTCATTTGTGTGAATTATAGTTCCATTCTCTCTTGATTATAACTTGTCATTTGGGCATTAATAAATATTCACCATGGTAAATCAGTGTTTCTTATGACATTATACTTCCAGCAATTTCAAACTATATTGGAAAGAGTGAATGCCA
The DNA here is from genome assembly GCF_964263255.1 of Lissotriton vulgaris. Classification (NCBI taxonomy): domain Eukaryota; kingdom Metazoa; phylum Chordata; class Amphibia; order Caudata; family Salamandridae; genus Lissotriton; species Lissotriton vulgaris. Next base: position 1,433,380,225 of record NC_141687.1, read on the forward strand.
AAACCAAAAAATAAGGATTGCTAAATCACATTCATTTCAGTACATATCCCCCTTCAGGGAATTAATAAATACTTTGGGAAGGCCCTTGTATAAAACCTGTACATATGTACAGGATGATCTATCAGGGAATTTTTGTGTTGCTCTGTAATCTTGCATACCCAAACGTGATTCATCCTCGAACACAGAGAGACCATCACCCACACCCTTATCATCAGCAGACGCGACTACGTCAATGCTCTTTACACCCGAATCAACAAGAATCTCACTGTGAACTCCAGAACCTCCAAAACGCCTCTGCCAGACTAGTCCTCAACCTACCACGTCCCTGCCACATCACCCAATACCTGCGTACACTACATGGGCTCCCCATCAAGAAGAGAATCACCTTCAAGCTTCTCACCAACGCCCACTAAGCCCTCCACAACACCGACCTGCAAACTTGAACTATCGTCTCACAATCCATGCACCCCAAAGATTCCTCCACTCAGCCAAGCTCTCCCTTGCAACGCCTATCGCTTCAAGGAGACCAGAACAGGTGGCCGGTCCTTCTTCCAACTCATGGCCAAGGCATGGAGCACCCTCCCGCTCCACCATAGACAAATGCCAACACTCTCCAAGTCCACACAGGACCTCAAGATTTGGCTCTTCGACGGATCTCCTTTTAATTCTGGACCTGTACTCCCCCCACCCACCCAACACCTTGAGACCCTCTCGGGTGAGTAGCTATGCTTAACAAACGTATGATTGATTGTAACTTAAAATTGTCAAAAATGGAAAAAGTTGGACAACTTAACGCAATCCTAGTGATTTAAATAACAACTTCATACTCTTGACCAGCAATGATTCACCAATATGTTATTCCACATTATTTCTGGAGTTTCAACTCTATATTCAACACATTACTAAAAATCCTTTCAGTTTCGCCCAAGAAAGTAGTCACATATGATCAATATGGAAATTTTAACCTACTCAATCAGTATTGAAAATAAAACCCCATTTCATAAGAAATTAACAAATTTGTGATTTGTGTTCAATCCTGAGACAGTTCTTAACCTACATATCCATTTAGCTTCTGTCCGTGTAAGGATTTGCTCCCTATCACCACCTCTTTCATTAATACTGATTTGCTCAATTCCATGGAACCAAATCTGTGTAATGGTTGGGTGGTCCTGATATATATTAATTGCTATTGGATATTTTTCATCCCTATTCTTGATTGCCTTCACATGCTCCTGTATTTGTGTTTTCACATGTCTAGTGCTACTTCCACTGTAGATCTTCCTAGACGCACATCCAATATTGTAAACTGTAAACATTGTGTTGCAATTCATAAATGATCTTAATGTATACTCTGTGTGTTTATAACAGATTTTGGTGATTCTGTTCTTTCCCAAATGACATACCGAACAATTCCAACAGGTTATTCCTACTTCATTGGACTTCACAAAGCTGGAGCATAAAGTCTCTTTCATCGAAGTGCTTCTACGATAGACCACACATGGTCTGTGTGTTACAGTGCCCGTTGGTAGCATATCAAAGTCAAGAATATGAAAATCCTTATGTAGAATGTTGTAAAGATGGTTACTATACATACTATGTTGTGTAAAAAGACAGTTTAATTATTCTGCAAAGATTTCTTCATTTTACTCTTCCCACTTGTGATAAGGGTGTCTTTCCTACTCAATTTCTTTACCTTTGCCTCTGCTTTGTTTAAACACTGATCGTTATATCCTCATTCTTTGAAACCATCTTTTATATTCGATAATCTCTTTTGGAATTCCTGTTCCTGTTTCTCCTTGTACTCACTATCCGGTATAGCATTAATGGTGGATTTCGAGTGAGCACTTGTGGCATGTAGCACACTGTTAGAGGCAGTTTTTTTCTGAAAGATGTCACTATGAATGACTCCACGGTGAACATATAATTTTAAGTCCAGGAAATCTATCTCACATTTATCATACCTTAATGTGAGTTCCTTCATATTTAATCTTATTACTATTCAAGTAGGCCTGGTAAGAGACAAGACTATTGCTACTCCCATTCCAAATCATTAAGACATCATCGATATACCGTCCATAGAAAATTACATTATCAGTTCAGCTACATGCACCTTGACCCTGGGCATGCTCCACCTCATACAAACCCATAACGAGATTTGCATAAGATGTAGCAAACCTGGATCCCATGGCTGTCCCATGTTTCTGCAAATACCAGTCCCTGTCATAAAGGAACACATTTCTGGTAAATGTGATCCTCGCCATCTCCAGATGTATAAGAGTATGTTCCTGATGGCTTGTGTTTCTCTTAAGCAGATGAAATTTAAGTGCTTCTAAGCCGCACTCCCTTTTTTATAAACGTATAGAGACTTTCCACATCCATTGTGACTAAAAGAAGTTCTTCACTATCCCACTGAAAATCCTCTAATTTATATTGGACATCCTTACTGTCCCTCAAATAGGAGGGGGGGAGGTACTTCACAAAAGATTGCAAAAACCCATCAATGAATTCTGTCACGATGTCACTCACCAGAACCTCCTTGTTCGACAGTTGTTTTCTCCAGTCCTCCTTGAACCAACCAAACCAGGAAGATAACTTTAAATCTTGTCGGTGTGTCTGATTCCCGGGGGAAAGGGGAATTGGAATGAGAAAACAAGACAAAACACTGCTCCTTCTTCTGGAACGTAGTGTAGAGGTTTCTCAACTGGAAGTGACTCTAACCTCATTGCTATATAGACAGATACAACAGATTAATATGAAAATAAGACCTTCTTCTAGCTCGTTACAAGATTCAGCACAAGACAAACCCTACCTAATCAAGAGGAGCTCATGCACACACTTCAATATACATACTTAATCTTCTATCTTTTGTTCTCACGAGAACCTTTAAAGCATAAAAAGTTCACTTGTCATTGTATAAATCAACAGTTATCTTATAACTTGGTGTTAGGGTTAGACTTGTTAATTATCTCAATTAAAACAGTTATCCATACCTATTGTTCCCAATGAGAACTTGTTTCTGTGGGGATTCTGTAATTATACGTGAAAAGAAACAAACACAATACAAAAATGTTTTCTTACAAAGACATACTTGTGCCTTTCAATATAGGACTAAATGCCACTTTTACTGCACATTACGTGAAAGATTAGCACTGGTAATAGTAATTATCCTCATACAAGTTTTCCTTATTTCCAGGAAGTATTGGTTAAACATAGATTCTGTTTTTTCAGCAAAGGGATAATTTGCCACAGTTAACCTTATGTTGTACTCTCTCTGATTAGCGTTAAAATGATAAAAGACAATTGCAAATATCCTCTCTGTAAAGTCACCAAACATAAGATGAAATGTTTCCAAGTCTCTTATTTCTCAAATAATGATGTCCGTATCTTCTACTAAATCAAGGAAGTCTTAATTGGCTTGCCGATCTCCTCTTCTATCTGTAATGTAATGTAATGTATGTATGTAATGTATAGGCATTTATATAGCGCACTACTTACCCGTAGGGTCCCAAGGCGCTTCGACCGCTGCGAAACCCTTCCTGGCTTCCCTGAGAGATGGTCCCTTAATGGGTATCTCCAGGGTGAGACCAGGCATCCCCGGCGGTCTGGTGGGGCCGTTAGTGAAGATGAGGCAAGCTAATGCCCAGAGTTGCCGAGTGTGATCGCTGATCAGAGTGGGCACCGAGGCGAGAGAATTATCGAGTCCGCTGACCCTGGTCCAGAAACCTGCCGCGCCGGGAATCGAACCCTGGTCCCGGGCCGTCCTCTGCTCTCGGGTCTGCCGCCTCTAACCAGTGAGTAGCAACTCTTAAACGTTACCGGGATTGGACTTGAAACTCCTGTGTTGTTTTTTTCTTTCGTTTCAGGTCCGTTTAGAGGAATGCTATTGGAAGAGCCTCTGGGGCAGGAAGACGTTGGCCTTCGGGACGGATGCAGTGCTTCCAGCGGTGACGCGTCGAAGCGAAGCACCATCAAAAAGCGTGTGGGGTCTTTTATAGCCTGACATACACGAGCGCTTGCACGTGTATTCAGATTGACGGTTTCTCGAGCTGCTACAGGTGACTGACTCACGTGGATAACTGTTGCCAGCTTTCTTGACAAATACAAGGTGTGGGTACGAACATAAACCCAACAAGCATTGACAAATACAAGGTGTGGGTGCGAACATGAAATGAAACATAAATGAAGGCACCACACACTAGAAAATGGAAGATCCGGATGATTACATAATAATTCAAATTATAAATATGATCACCAATGATTATCAAGACGTGTCCTTTAGAGAAAACATAAATAAGAACTGCTATCACTGTGATGAGGATGAAACCCTAACATTTCCTCCCCCCAAAGGCCGCCTCCCAGGACGAGGTTTATCAGGATGAAGAGCATGAAAAACTTTGACTAATCTTGGGGCATGCACATTCCTTTCAGGTTCCCAAGATCGTTCTGAAGTGTTGTAACCCTTCCAATCAACTAGGTAATACAAATGCCCTCGTACACGTTTTGAATCTACAATCTGTCTTACCTCATACTCTACATGATCCCCTATGACTACAGGTGGAGGTGGGTCATCAGGTCTAGTGGAAGGGTCATGTGGTTTGAGGAGAGATACATGGAATACTGGGTGAATAGAGTAGTCTTTTGGTAGGTCTAACCCAATGGAAACTGGATTCAAAATGTTCTCAATTGGGAATGGTCCCATAAATCTTGGCTTCAACTTTTTTGGACCTTCTATTTGTATGTTTCTGGTTGATAACCAGACTAGATCTCCTTCCTTGTAAGGTAGGGTCGGTAATCTGTATTTATCTGCTGACTTTTTCATTGTAAGTTGTCCCTTTATTAAAACCTTTTTGATGTGTTCTTGTAAGTTCCGTAATTCTAGCAACCTATCTGAAACTGCTGGCATAGGTTGATCAGAAGCAGAAAAGGTGACTGGGATAGATCGTGGATGGAAACCGGTTAGAAAATAGAATGGTGAGCAACCTACGCGGCATGAACACTGTTGTTATATGTGAATTCTGCTAAAGGAAGTACCTTATCCCAGTGTGTTGATAGAGTGGTAGTTAAACATCGTAAACTCTGTTCTAGGTATTGATTTACTTTTTCTGTCTGTCCATCTGTCTGGGGATGGAATGCAGGTGACAATGCTAATTCTATTCCTAACTGGTGACTTAATTGAGTCCAAAATGTAGAAATGAATTGAGGGCCTCTGTCTGAAATAATTTTACTTGGTAGGTCATGAAGCTTAACAATATTATTTAAAAAGACTAAATTCTGTTGCTGATGGTATTTTCTTTAAAGCAATAAAATGTACCATCTTTGATAAAAGATCGACTACCACTAGAATTGTGGTCATCCCATGAGAATTTGTCAAGTCAGTGATAAAATCTAACCTTATTGTGTGCCAAGTTGATGGGGGAACAGCCATTGGTTGTAAAAGACCTACCGGCAAAGAATGTATGGATTTTTGTTGTTCACATACTGGGCATGTTTTAATATACTGTCGTATATCGGTCTTCATTCCTTCCGACCAAACATTTCTTTGACATAATTCTAGAGTTTTACTTATTCCTGGGTGGCCAGCGGTACCTGAATCATGGTTCTATTCTAAAACTTGTAGACTCAATTGTTTGGTAAGAACAAATTGCTTATTCTTATGAAAGAAAAGTCCTTCACGAATAGTATGATCTTTCTGAGATAACCATTGGTTGTGATCCTTGGTCTTTAACTCAGCCCTCATGCTTTCTAGGAATTCACCAGAATGGGTTACAGCAATTATTTTTTCTAGAGGAATTATATTTTGAGTTTTAGTGTCAAGATTGTTGTATTTATTGCAAACCAAATGGGACAGAGTGTCAGAGAAAAGCTGTTTAGTTCCTGGGCGATAAGTAATTAAGAAATCAAATTCGCTAAAGAATTGTAACCAACGCATCTGTCTTGGGATTAGGGCTTTTTCTGTAGAGAAGAACTGAAGATTCTTGTGATCTGAAAATATCGTTATAGTATATTTAGTACCCAATAAATGATGTCTCCATTCTTGAAAAACTGCCTTGATAGCTAGCAACTCACGTTCTGCTATGGTGTGATTCTGTTCTGCGGGTAGTTTTCGTGAGTAAAAGGCAATTGGATGCAAATATCCAGTTTTTAAGTCTTTTTGCATTAACACCCCTCCCAAGGCTGTTTGAGAGGCATCCGCCTCTACAAAAAATGGTCTATCAGGATCTGGGTGAATCAGATTGGGAGCTGAAGTGAATGCTTTTTAAAAATTTTCAAAAGCCTGAGCAGCTTCAGTAGTCCATTGAAACTTTTTTACTTTTTTCAGCAATTGGGTGATCGGGCAACTATTTCCGAGAACTTTGAGATGAAGCGTCTATAGAAGTTAGCAAACCCCAAAACTCTTTGTATGTCTTTCACTGAAACCGGGGTGAGCCAATTCAAGATTGCTTCCACTTTTTTAGGATCCATGATAATCCCCTCGGGAGAAAGCCAGTAACCAAGAAATTCTACTTCAGAAGTGTTAAACACACATTTCTCTAATTTGACAAACAAAGAATTATCTTGTAGTCTTTGTAAAACTGCACGGAAATGTTGTGCATGCTCTTCTGGATTCTTAGAGAAAATTAATATATCATCGATGTATACTATGACACAGATGTCCAATAGGTTGTGCAAAACTTCATTGATAAAATACTGAAAGGCCGCTGGGGCATTGCAAAGACCAAAGGGCATCACAGTATACTCAAATAAGCAGAATTTAGTACGGAAGGCCGTTTTCCACTCATCACCTTCTCTAATGCGAACAAGGTGATAAGCCCCTCGTAAGTCCAATTTCGTATAGATACTTGAACCTTTCACCTGATTTAACTAAACTGGAATCAAAGGTAATGGGTACCTGTTTTTAATTGTGGCCTTATTTACAGCGCGATATCCGATGCATGCTCGCAAATCACCTGTCCTCTTAGCTATGAAAAAGAGAGGCGACGAAACAGGCAAGGTTGAATGTCGAATAAAGCCTATTTCTAGCAGTTCATCTAGGTAAGATCTTAGATATTGATTTTCTGGCTCTGTTAGAGCATAGATTCTACTGCAGGGTAAAGTGGCTCCAGGAATGAAGTCTATTGTACAATCATAAACCCTGTGTGGTGGTAATTTGGTTGCTTTAATTGGATCAAACACATCTGAATACTCTTGGTATTCTGTAGGTATACATGGGACTTCTAAATTCGAAGTGACATAAAAAAGGGGAATCACGGGATCTTGAGTTTCTTGATCACAATGAACTCGACAAAAAGATGAATCCAAGGTCACTGTGCGTTTAATCCAATCTATTCTAGGATTGCGTAAATCCAGCCATGGAATTCCTAGAATCACTCCAAAGGTCGGAGTGTCCATTAGGTCAAAAAACAAATTTTCTGTATGACCATTGTCAGCAATTATTGTTAAAGGGGTTGTGTGGAATCTGATTAAACCTGAAGACAAAGCTGAACCGTCGACAGCTCTAACGGGTTCAGGTTCTTTTTCAGGCACATAAGTGATATGTAATTTCCTAGCAAACTCTAAATCAAAGAAATTACCAGTTGCCCCTGAATCAATGAGAACTGGTATATTATGCCTTTGTTGATTTGTCACAATAAAAGTTAGTCGCACTGTGAAATGTTTTGGGGTACGATTGATTACGTTAGAAGCATAGTGTGAAATCTGTTGATCATTAACTCCAGAGGAAACGATCTCTGCTTTCTTCGAGATTTTTAGTTTTCCTGTTTTTTAAGGGATTCACTAACTACATCCAGTGTTTTACTTTTGGTGGGTTTTACCGGGCATTCCCTAGCAAACTGGCCAGATTTGCCGCAGTATAAACATAGATTACCGTTACGTCTTCGTTCTTTTTCTTCTACAGAAAGTGGCCCCTTTAAGCCACATACCTGCATAGGCTTAGTAGTAGAAATGTTATCCTTATCCTCAGTTTCTTTCTTATCAATCCTGACATGTAAATGTCTAATATCTCCTCTGGGTCTTTCCGATTTTCGCTCCATCAGCCTGTGATCAAGCTTAACCACCAAGTCTAAAAACTCTGCAAAATCTTTGGGTAAATCAACTATATGTGCTAAGGAATCCTTCAAATCATCTCTAAGACCTCTATAAAATAGTGATATTCTTTTTTCTTCAGGCCAATGTGTCTCTGCTAACAACCTATTAAAGGTAGTTACGTAAGTTAACAAATCTTTGGTCCCTTGACGAAGATTAAGAAGCTCATCAGAGGCTTGTATGAAAACATGTTTAGCAACTAAACCGGACATGGCAGCCTTAAAATCCAATAGGTTATGTAATAGAGGGTCATTTGAATCAACCAGGGGCATTGCCCAATTGTCTGCCACACCTCCCAAATAGGAAATTATAAATGCTACTTTGGATGTATCATTTGTAAACACCTGGGGCTTACACATAAAGTGCAAATGACACTGGCTCATAATAGTCGAGTACCTACTGCTATCTCCTGTGAATCTCTCATGGTTAGCAAGGGGAACTGGACTGGGTGCAACTACGGTAACTTGAAATGGTTGATCTGTAGTTTGGCCCGAAGGGTTCCGTGAAGTAAAGGCAGCTGAACCAAACGTTTGAGGGGAGAGAATTGTTTTTTCTGTCCTTCCAGATGGATCCCTCTAGTTGGTAAAGCCTGATCTGGTTCTGTCTAATTCTTGTCTTAGGGTCTGATTTTCTAATCGTTATTCCTGCATTTTCTCGTTTAGTTTATGAACTACTTGTGCTAACTGTTCGGAATCCATAATGTCTGACCCAAGAAGGAAACAATTAGCGAAGTGAATGGCTTCGCTTTCTGTCACGATTTCACTCAACACAACCTTCTTCTTGGCCAGTTGTTTCCTTCTTGATGCTTAAAATTCTCCAGTCCTCCTTGAACCAACCAAACCAGCAAGATAACTTTAAAAACTTGTCTGTGTGTCTGATTCCCAGGGGAAAGGGGAATTGGAATGAGAAAACAAGACAAAACACTGCTCCTTCTTCTGGAACATAGTGTAGAAGTTTCTCAACTGGAAGTGACTCTGAACTCCTTGCTATATAGACAGATACAACAGATTAATGTGAAAATAAGACATTCTTCTAGCTAGTAACTAGATTCAGCACGAGACAAACCCTACCTAATCAAGAGGAGCTCATGCACACACTTCAATATAGATACTTAATCTTGTATCTTCTATTCTCACGAGAACCTTTAAAACATAAAAAGTTCCCTAGTCATTGTATACATCAACAGTTATCTTATAACTTGGTGTTAGGGTTAGTCTTGTTAATTATCTCAATTAAAACAGTTATCCATACTTGTTGTTCCCAAACAGAACTTGTTTCTGTGTGGGTTCTGTAATTATAAGTGAAAAGAAACAAACAAAATACAAAAATGCTTTCTTACAAAGACATCCTTGTGCCTTTCAGTATAGGACTAAATGCCACTTTTACTGCATATTAAGTGAAAGATTAGCACTGGTAACAGTAATGATCCTCATACAAGTTTTCCCTTTTTCCAGGAAGTATTGGTTAAACATAGATTCTGTTTTTTCAGCAAAGCGCAAATTTGCCACAGTTAACCTTATGTTGTACTCTCTCTGATTAGAGCTAAAATGATAAAAGACAATTGCAAATATCCTCTCTGTAAAGTCACCAAACATAAGATTAAATGTTTTCAAGTCTCTTATTTCTCAAATAATGATGTCCGTAGCTTCGACTAAATCAAGGAAGTCTTAATTGGCTTACCGATTTCTTCTTCTATCTGTAAGCAACTCTCAAACGTTACCGGGATTGGACTTAAAATTCCTGTGTTGTTTTCTTCTTTCGTTTCAGGTCCGGTTAGAGGAATGCTATTAGCAGAGCCTCTGGGGCAGGAAGACGTTGGCCAGCTCCCCGGAAGGACTTAAGGAATGGAAGCTGGAATCCTGAAAGGAAGATGCTACAAGCAGGACGCTGACTCTAAGAAGTCTTCCTGAAGGTAGGTATCGGCGGGATCTTCGGGACAGATGCGGAGCTTCCAGCGGTGACACGACGAAGCGAAGCACCGTCAAAACGCGGGTGGGGTGTTTTATAGCCTGACATACACGAGCGCTTGCATGTGTATTCAGATTGACGGTTTCTCGAGCTGCTACAGGTGCCTGACTCACGTGGATAACTGTTGTCAGATTTCTTGACAAATACAAGGTGTGGGTGTGAACATAAACCCAACAAGCATTGACAAATACCTGGTGTGGGTGCGAACATAAAATTAAACATAAATAAAGGCACCACACACTGGTAAATGGAAGATCCGGACGATTACATAATAATTTAAATTATAAATATTATCACCAATGATTATCAAGACGTGTCCTTCAGAGAAAACATAAATAAGAACTGCTATCACTGTGATGAGGATGAAACCCTAACAAATTTAGCAAGGCGTTCTGTGGGGGTACCATGACCAGAAATTATTGGTCTTCTCGGTGGAAATTCTGCTATTTTGTGAATTTTAGGCAGAACATATATACAGGGTTATCTCTAGTTGGTGGCCTGTAAATATTTATATTCCTGATCCCTTAGAAGATATGTTTCATGCCAATCCTTTAATCCTGCATTTAGGAATTTCTCAATGTCAGGTACTGGGTTTGTTCTTAGCTTCTCATAACAGGTGAGATCTGATATCTTCTTTCATTTTCTTTCAAATAATCCTCTATGTCCATCAGGACAATATCCCCCCCCTTCTCCGCTTCCCATATAACAATATTTTTGGCATCCCTTAGATTATAAAGGGCATCCTTATCTTTTTTCGATAAATTATGATGGTGTTTACATTTATTCTTCTCAAAATGGGAATCTTTCAATTTGTATAACTCTGCGGTTACTCTCAGATAAAATGCATCTATTACTGTAGCCTGTACATTGGGAGGAATATATTTAGATGAGGGTTTCAGACTACTATCAATACTAAGATCCTCCTGTACATTAATATCCCCTGCTATCTATGTTAGATCCTCACAGTCATTATCCGCATCTAATGAGGTGATGACCTGTATGTATCTCAAATCTGAGATAGAAAAGGTGGACCTTTCTGTTGTTTGACCTACACTGCGCGGTGCAAACAGATGATCACTGAAACATTTCTTTAATTTCAAATTACTAATAAATTTGAATAAATTCAAATGTGTGTCAGCAAAATTATTTTTTTTTACATAAAACAGAAGCTGAATCCTTTACCTAGGACACCCACTTCATGATCAGTCAAAATCCTTGTTGGCAGGTTGACAATTCTTAAATAATTATTTTCTTGATCAATCATTGTGTTCAATATCGACTTTGCTAACACGGCTGTTACTCCTTGGGTTGCACTGATTTGGTTTGTAACCTTGTTTGCACCCCTGTTTTTACATTTCTGCCCTCGCCTTCTGATTTGTCTCCTTTTCCATTTTTCAAATTTCCAGGCATGTATCTCTGAACCTCTCATAAAAAGACAGAGGATGCTTTATTAGGTATAATAGTGCTGGATCCTTCTCCAGGATCACTCTCAATTGAGGATAGAGAAACGCTACTCGATGAAACACTAACATCCCTTATATTATTTTGAGGGTTTTTGGTCAGCCTAGTCTAAACATCATCCACTACTTGAAAAAGTCTGATTTTATGAAGATTTGAATAAAGAAGCTTTTTTAAAACTATAAAGAATTTGTGGATGAATTTTGTGCAACCCATGTCTTAAAAAGATGTACAGTACATGTATATGGGAGAAAAATGGTGTGTGCTTGTCAACTCTGTGCAAATTTATTAGGAGGTATACTCCTGTGAGGAAGATTAGGAGACTGTTCTTCCTGATCAAAGCACCACATTAGTCCAACCAATTTCCCTATTATTTATTTTATTTATTTATTTATGGCATTTGTAGAGCGCTCTGCAATCCTACGGGCATCCTGGCGCTAGGTACATATAGCTGAGAAACCTGTAGAACAGAAGAGGACAGTGGTCAAGGTGCTAATCAGTTCGATTTTTGGGAAGAGCCATGTTTTAACCTTTTTCCGAAAGGCCATCAGTTCGTTTGTTTTTCTGATGTCAATAGGGAGGTTGTTCCATAAATGAGCTGCAGCTATACTGAAGGCTCTTCCCCCACAGGTGGCTTTCTTGATCCTAGGAATGCTGATAAGGTTTAAAGATGAGGATCGAAGAGACCGGGTAGGCTCATACCAGTTAAATTTATTTTGGAGTGGTCGGGGGCCTAGCCCATGAACTGCCCTGAAGACAATACATAAGGATTTGAAACAGATCCTCTGGTGTATAGGCAGCCAGTGGAGGTCGGCCAAGGCAAGAGTGGTAGGAGATCTTCATTCTCGAGAGAGTGCCAGTTTAGCTGCAGCCGCCAGGATACTTTGAAGTCTGGAAATGAGATAGGCAGGGGATTCCAGCAGAAGGGCGTTGCAGTAATCCAGGCGGCTGAGGATGGTGCTCCTGACTATGTTAGCTCTGGTCTGTGGGGGCAGGAGAGGTAGCAGCTTTCACAGTCCTCGCAGTAAGGCAAGGCAGCTGCTGACCTGCTTGTTGACGTTGGTCTCTAGGCTCAGGCTGTTGTTAATAGTGACTTTGAGATTCCTTACTGATTTCACTGGGGTAGGCGAGTCTCCTAACAGCTGAGGCCAGAAGTCTGTAGGTAGACTTTTGGGGATTCTTCCTACCAGGCAGTGCAGTATTTCAGTTTTGTCACTGTTAAATTATAGTGAGTTCTGGTTTAACTAGAGTGACATTTCCAGCATGCAAGTGTGGAAGGTCTCCAGTGAGTTTGCATGAGCTCCATCAAGAGAGATCATTAGCTGAGTGTCATCTGCGTAATTTGTCACGCTGATGCCATGGCTTTTGATGATCCTCATCAGGGGTTGCATATAAATGTTGAAAAGTATGGGGCTGATAGCAGACCCCTGTGGAACCCCATGCGGAACTTTAACGAACTCTGATTGATATGGAGGGATAGCTACTGCCTGCCATCTATCCGTCAGGTAGGAGCGGAACCAGTCAAGCGCGACTCCTCCGACTCCAATGTTCTTTAGTCTTTTTATCAGGATGTTGTGGTTCACCGTATCGAATGCGGCGGACAGGTCCAGTAAAATCAAGATTGCTGATTCTCCCCTGTCCGCCCTCATTCGTAGGTCATCCATGACTGTCAGCAGGGCTGACTCAGTTCCATGAGCTGGTCTGAAACCAAATTGCTCCTCTTCCAGGATGTTGTTGTGACAGGTGTGATCTCTCGTGCCTCGGTCTCAATATTTGTAAATCACTCAATGATTAAGAAATGTTCACTGGAAACAGTAAAGAACTGCAGATACATTTGTGATGATAGAGCTTAACTAGCTAAATCAGAATTGGATCTGAAATGGAGTCCTGGAAACCAAGTTACAAACAAGCTGAAAGACCAAACTAATTGCAGCATGCACACGTTACAAATAAGCGTAACATTACATAGCACAACATAACACAACACATGTTTTTGTATTACTGTGCCCTTTAAGGGTTCCTGGGGTATCACCGAAACCAATCCCAGGATGCTTGTTTCCGGTCCAGGAAAGACCTGGCTTGGCAGTTTGGGCTGCACTGTTTCCATGAGGCACAGGGTCAAGACTGAGTTGCATATGGCTGGGTCTGAACTGGTGTGGTGAAGTGAGCTAAAGAACAATGTTGGATTCAACCCAGATCTTTGACTGGGAATGAGTGTCTGAAAGGTTTCAGCGCTCCGTCCATCATCTCCTTGTGTTTGCTTTGTTCTCCCTAATTTGCCAGGGTATGCCCAGACGTGGGTCCCTTGTTCACTTTGGACGTGGGTCCCTTGTTTAGTTTGCCACTGGATTCAAGCTAGCCTGGCTAAAGAGGGGTGTTCCCCCAAAACCGGTCTCGGGGTGCTTGTTCCCGGTCCAGGGAAGACCTGGCTTGGCACTTCAGGCTGGACTGTTCCCATGAGGCACAGGGTCAAGACTGATTTGCATATGGCTAGGTCTGAACTGGAGTGGTGAAGTGAGCTAAAGAACGATGATGGATTCAACTCAGATCTGTGACTGGGGGTGAGTGACTGAAAAGTTTCAGTGCTCCGTCCATCATCTCAATGTGGTTGCGTTGTTTGCCCTAAGTTGGCACGGGATGCCCAGATGTGGGTCCATTGCTCACTTTGCCACTGGACTCAAGCTAGCCTGGCTGATGAGGGGTGTTACCTGGAACAGGGTCAAGACTGATTTGCATATGCTGGGTATGAACTGGGGTGGGGAAGTGAGCTAAAGAACGATGATGGATTCTACCCAGATCTGTGACTGGGGGTCAGTGTCTGAAAAGTTTTAGCGCTCCGTCCATGATCTCCTTGTGTTGGCCAAAAGCATTCAAGGGGCTATTGGGAGGTCAGGGATCTCCCAAATTTATCGGACATTGTTCATTAATGCCCCCAAACCCTAGGTCTCCTGTCACAGAAATAGGAGGGTAGGTCCCCTCAAAGACATAGACTGGTGCGAGGCTTGCATGGCGCCTCATGAGCTGGCCCTCTCCTTCGATCTCTGGTGGATACAACTTATTTTCCTTCATGTCTCCTATCTGATGCTGCAGCACCTCTGGCAAGAGGGGCAGGTGGTATCCCCTACCTGTCCACATTGTAGCCACTCTGAAGCATACTTTGATCATGTGACATGGCAATGACTCGGCATTGCTGAGTTCTGGAGACGGATCAGAGGCGCACAATCCCAGGTACTAGAATACCAAATCATCCAGACACCTAAAATTGCCCTACTAGGCATCCTAGAAGATCTTGGGAAGAATAGGGGTCAGTAAGTTAGTGAGCATGGCCACCTCGGTGGCGAAAAGAGATATAGCCCAACTGTGGAACAGTCTGCATCCACCCACGCTAGCCGCGGGGCAAAAATGGGTTGGACTAGTACACCCAACAGGAGGAACCTACATATGCTGCACAGGCTGCCCACAAAATATACTAACATTTTGGAAAAGTGGTGAGACCACTATGTGCTGGGCCTGGGTTTGCTATATGCTTACTGATGCTTAGATCAGAAATGTGTTTAAGGAAACAATGTATAAGACTCCGACGGCTAATGCTTTACATTGCACATCTTGTTTGCTACGATTCTGTAAAAATCCAATAAACTTGGTAAAAAAAAAATCTGTTTAAAATATATGAATAATTGAAACCATCTTTACCAGTTTGCAACATCTTACAAAAATTAGATCAAATTCAGTTCAAGCTGTTCCAGACATATGACCCCATTACTGCCATGCATTTTTTTCCGCAGGGCTTGTAGGCCTGTATTATGTTCTCCCATTTGATTATTTCTGAAAGGGAGTGATTATGACCTGACTTTGCTTGGCTCTTCTTAAATCTCAGCAAACTTTGTCAGATGCATGAAGGCTTCACTTCATTATGCATGTGAACTAAAGTCACTTCCTTGAAATTCATTATTTTTCCTGTAGTATGATAATCTGCATAAAAAGCCGGAATTCGCTGTTCTTCCAGGTATTTTATGCTCTTTTACCTACAGTAAATTTGATTGAGTCCGAATAAAAAGACAGAATTTTAGGTTCTTACGGGCATTTTTACTTTATATCGTTTTCTTAACTTTAATTATTTCCTTTGTGTTTTAGCTTTGCAGTGGTAGATTACGTTCAGAACTAAAGTAAGGACAGGACCACTGGAATTGTGCGCCAGAAGAAGGGATAAACTATGGGGCAGGACTGGCTAAATTATGTGGCAAGAAAAGGCAACATATGCAGTGCAGCATCGCACATTTTATGATAGTATTACTTCAGTATTATGCTATTTTTACACTTGTTAACACTATCTGGGCATAGGTTACACCTCATAATTACCAATCTAAAACCCAAATATAGCAATAAGTAACAGAAAGGTGACCGTCAACCTTTGCAAAGGGCCTTCCACTGCACAGCAACGTATGTTTCTGCATTTTTTGTAACTTTTGAACCATTTGAGCTAGAAACATTTTGGTGGATTAAAATCTGCAAATTAGGCAGCAGATGATGGATTATGTGGCAAATGCGGATCATCTATAACTATGCGAAAATCGCAGTGGTCGCTCAATCGCATAATTCAAGGGCCCTGACTATGGAGTGAAAATGAAAAAGTTGAGCAACAACTGAATGTGTCTATCCCTTGTTTTCACAAGCCGCCACGGGCAAAGATCCACGTCACAAGTCACTGCATTCATCAGCTGAAGGAGGGACTGGAATGAGCCCAAGAGAAACAGAACGGCACTCGTAATTAGCTGACAAGCAAACCAGTCGCCTTATCTTGGAGCTGATCTTCAGTCATTTAGGAGGCAGACTTGCTTCGACATGACTTTCTGTGTCGATTGCGCTTTTTCATCACAACACTAATTGATTGAAGTATATTCTCACAATACGATGTGCTAAGTAGCTGAAGTTGTTTGCCAACCTGAATACAATGTTCACAGTAATCCAGGTGTTTCATGATGTCCTATTAGAACACAATGGCCTCTTGTATTTGATTTTGCCGTATTTTAAAAAGTAGCACCAATTTGTTTTTCTGTTGTATGGAACTTACAAAACCTTATAGTAGGAGGTGGGGAAGAACTATTATGGGTGGGACAGCCCCAGGGCATTGGCACTGGACCAACCCATGCCAAATTGCCAGATGTGTGGGTGTCACAACATGAACACGCCCGGAAAGCTTTTTTTGGTTTGTTTAACTAAATAACCCACTGTGCCAATGCAGCTTTGCTAACTTGCAGACAGGTTCTTACATTTTGCTGAAGTTAACGCATGGTATGGGATAGAGGAGAGAGACAGTGATTTGTCCAGGATCACATAATGTGTGTTCAACAGGGGTAGCCCGGATTAGATATTCGTATGTCTTGGGGACTCAAATTTCAATTTAGCTACAAGACCACATCTCGTTCGTTATGACAAGCAGCAACTTCACAGTGCCATGTGCACCGGAAGTTAGATTTTCATTGGTATTCTCTGAAAAACAGAGAATTCAAAGATTTAGATAACAAGCAAAAATGATTTTCAATATGGTATAATTCATGAATGTGGATTTGTTGCACTGTTCTATATGTGCTGTGATTGTATCTTTTTTTTTACTTTTGAGATCACTGGTATCTAGCTTTGCTGCCTCTTCATTTATTGAACAAGGAACAAATCGTTCTGTTTTTATTCGCCTGTTGTGTGTGTTTGTGAGATTCTGTGGATAGCTGCTCACGAAAGCACCAACTGGCCCATCATCCCAGACACGCACTAATATGGGGAAGGAGCTTTGTCTCCCATTTCCTTGTGGTTTCCTGCCTGTAATCTATAGTTCTTATCTTCAGGAATGGTGCAAGAATTTTCAGTATTCCAGGTAAAAAAGAATGCTTCCAGTTGGAGTGATCCCTACACACTGAAAAGGACTCTTTTTCAGAAGTTCATTGGAGGCTCCATAAAGCTTGAACCTCGTCTTATTGATCCTCTGGCCCAAATTTACTTTTAATAAAAGTTGTGTGGGCCAGGGGCTAGTGGGAATCTTACGATATTCGAAAATTGTCTGCTGAGGGAGGAACACAAGCAATCCCTTGATCTATACCATGCACACACTGTTACTGATAGTCATTCCTATTACTAAATCTTCAGAGAGCAAGAGATGGGCGAAAGAGCTAGATAGGGAGTGAAGAGGAGCAGACTGGGGTATAATAGATGAGTAGAAATAAAAAAGGGATACGAATGTGGGGCAAGAGAGACCTTCTACAAGCCGGAAACATTGGCACCAGAAAAGCTGCATCAATGGAATAGAACAAAATCAGATAAGTGCTGGAAGGGGTGCAAGGCAATGGGCTTTCTTATAACAACAACAATAGGCATTTATAAAGTGCGCGCTATTCCTGAAGGAGCGTCCCGGGGGTAGCAGCAGGACCACCCTACAGACTGGTCTAACAGCACATCTATTGTGACTCAGGCACGAGCTGTCTACATTCTGGAATGATGTTTTAGGAGGCATTGAAAAAAAATAGAAATAAAACTCCCCATCGATCCAGTGATGATCTCTTTGGACTGCCATACGTTAGGCCCAAACTTCAAGACCCTCCATGGAGAAAAAACTAGCAACAGCTCTTTTGTGCAATCATCCAGCCAATACTAAGACAGTGGTAAACTCGCAGGGTTCCTGCATGGAAAGATTGGCTGGCTAGAATATGGAACACAATGGCAGCGGAGAACATCTCAATGGTCATAGAACATTCCCTGGTTATCTTTGATGATTACTAGGCTCATGTTCTAATTTATTTAGCTGACGAGTACCGGGGACACACCAGCCTGACATACTTAAAGAATATACGCATTGTACCCTCTGCCGCTTCCAGTATGTATACAGTTGATGATGAACATTAGGCATAGTTGGAAATCTGGGGCTAAATTATGTCGGTAGACCTCTCTTTTCTCGCCGTTTTATGATTTGTTGGGAGAAGGGCTTTGACATTTACTGTACGCAGACCTCCTTGCATGAGACTTATACATACCAAGTGGAGTAGGGAGTGAAAAAACGTGGTGTCGTGATATAGTGGAAGCGAGCTCTGTGTTTTAATACTGCCCTCACTCACACCTAAGTGTGACATGCTTCATCGCGGGGCTGCTTACAATGCACCCCAGCACAACCAACGCCTGAGGTGGAGCAATAGGGTTGGGGAAGACAAATACAACATAAATAGAAGAAAACAATTTTTCCAAATTGTGACTGGGAACAATGGAGGTGAAAGTGCAGTGTGGTGAGTGTTAAAACTAACTCGGAGGTATCCCTAAACCTATTTTATTCCTGGATCCTCCGGCCAGGATTAAACACGTGAAGGATGGTGGTGATAGGGACATATTATTTGCCCCTTAAACCCCTCCTTACTGCCCGGTGGTCAACATGTTTCGGCTTTCTCAATGTGCCCAATATAAGGGTCACGTCAGCTTTCTTCAGGACTCTCCTGGTCCCAGTACATATGCTTACACTCAGTCCTCCATTTGAGGTTGTAGGTGTATCAGACCCTAGTCCTTACTCTGAGGAATTTCCCACAAGAAATTCCTTGGGTTTTACGACTTTACCCCTAGGTCAACATAAAAATGGCGGTCGGCCAGGAGAGAACCCCTGTTGTCACACTTACCCCAAGGGTGGTGCGTCTCCTTTTCATCAGTGATCGCCTCCTCCCTCCTGGAGTAGGTGATCACCGTACCCTCTCCCCTTCTGTTTTGTGTGTTAATATGACTTTCATGAGAGCAAGTGTATAATTATCCTATTTATGGCTGCAAAGGCGTGTAATTTCTTAGATCAGTGAAGCAATGGACATATTTATTGACTCTTTATCATGTTGGATATGCTGCTTCCTTTTGGTTGTATTATTAATTGAGGCTATTTCTCAGTCAAGCAATCCAGGGAAGTCATGCGCTTTCGCCAATAAAAAAGATGTCATTGTGTTTTCAATATGCCTTTCTCGTATTCATTGTCTAGGCGCGAATGGCGAGAGCAGTCTTGTCTAGGGTGCTCTCACCATTTCAGGCATCTGACGTTAAGAGGGTTACTGAAAGAATTGACTGGACATGGTGAGCTGGATCCTACTTCTACTTACCCTAAGAGGTCTGTCTCACTCTCCCTGATATGTAGCAAGATTTAGAAATCCTAGATCTTGCAGATAACCACTCCAGTAAGAGCCAGTAAGTGTGTTAAACACTTGCATTTCAAGATACACAGTAAACTGCAGTAAACTGCAGACCACCAAAAAGCAAATTAGTTAATAGATGCCAATTAAACAATTAGTGAGATTAGATATCCCTATAAGTAGCACGAGTCTCTGTCCGTCCTCATTCCGCTGATGGGAGAGAGGACGTGCCGGACTTAACGCAATACGGGCAACAAGGTAAGGAGACGTGGACGGGACGGGGTACTCGGGTAGACCGTCTCAAGTGAGGGAAGGGCTGGACTACATGACTAACAACGTGACCAAATTCCAAGGGCATGCTTTGCTTCTAAAGTCCTACCTTGAACTCCAGATATATTTTTAACACAGCGCAATCTTATCGTAGTAGGATGTTTTGCCCGCCGAAGTTTATAAAACACTGGGAGACGTCATAGGTTGGCACATTTACTTTAAACGGGCTTCCCAATGACGCGATCTCATATCAAGTGGTTGTGGCGTCTAAAAAGTTTTAAAAATGGAATCATATACAGGAAAAACATTGCGCTAAGCCATTTTAAGAGGATGCCCAGTCTCCAAAGTTTATAGAACGTCGGGCATGGTTTTTAAAGAAACATGAATAGCGCTATAATGGCCCATTGACCCTAATATGCCTAATAACAAGCAGCGATTTTACCGCTGGACCATCGCGGGGCAGCGGGAGGAGGCACTAATTAGAGTAGAAATGCCTCTGAATACGAACAGCTAGGCCAATAGTTTAACCAATATGCCAAAGAGGACGAGACGCTCAATAAGAATGCTTCATGTCTTTAGGTGACAACTGGAGCACTCAGAGGCAAAAAGCGACCGAATAAGGGGAAAACAGTGAAATACCCGGCGGACGATATTGAGGTGCGAGGAACTCCTAAGAAAGTCAAGTCTTATCGAGTGACCACAATAAAAAATCCAACGGTATGTATATGCATGAAGTCTGGTCCAGATAAAATAGACGAACAAAGAGACACATACAAAAATGAATAATATGACCCCTTAAACCTCACAGGCATTATATGAGCCTGTATTGATACAAGACCCTGCGCAGATTGAAAGTCGCAGAAAAGAAAATAGACACAGAGAACATTAGTCTCTCCGTTCAAGTACAAAAACGAAATGATAACTCTTCTTCCTATAATTGACAAGAGGGAGTATTACTAAAAAGTTTACCCTCATCATTATAGAAGCTGTGGTGCATATATATTGGTAGCGTCCACGAAGAGGACCATGAATACACAAATCTGAAAGGTCCAGAACCCCAAGTGAAAGATCTATGGCAAGATAACCTAAGTAAGAATGCCTTTTTACATAATATGAATAAATACACTAGTGACACGGTGTTGGACTTGGCCTTTTTCCCCCCAAATTTTTCGCTTTTGACCCCCTTACCTAGGATGTCTCCCCCATGGGATTAAACCTGTATAGGCCATGAGTGGTGTGAGACACCTTGTTGAAAATGTAAAATTACATGATGTTAAATGGTGTACAGAAAATATCCCCCATTTTAAAACTGCACCTGACTGAAATGTACTGAGACTTAAAATGGATGCCATGGCCCTGGGTAGTGCCACCTGACTGCGTTAGGTTGGCGGTCTAGTTAATATAACCCAGCTACCTCTAGCTTTTGGAGGGAAAGCCTGGCACCCAGGGTGCTCACCCCCTCCCCTAGAACCAGTTTAGGCCAGATTTGCCAACATTCTAGAAGGTCCTGGCACTGCCTGGGAGGAGGGTATAAGTAAGGGGGAAGTGTCACCAGAGAGTCAGTCAGCGCTGGGACAAGGAAGGGAGGGGGACCTGCTGTGAGGTGCTACCGCCACATGGGCCTGTGAGCTGGGCCCTGTACCCCTAAACTCCCCCCCTCTGCTGTCCCCTGGGCCCCTGACAAGGGAGGGCCCCAACCCAGGTCACTGACGCTGTTTGGACCGGGTACCACGCCAGCACTGCGTGAGGAAGTGCCCAGGAGGTGAGGAGTGTGCCCCTGAGGCAGACTGCGGGACTGTCTACCCCCCTGTGAGGTGTGCTGCCAAGTGCTGTAAACTGCAGTATCGCCCCCTAAGCGCTGGGTGTCCAAAGACTGTTGCTGCCTGTGGAGCTGCCCGGGGAGGATTGTGCCCCCAAGGGACTGTGCCCTGTGATTGGTGTGGCCCCCGAAGTGCTGTCGGCCCTGTGGACTGTGTGGGCTGAGGGAGGAGCTGTCCTTTGAGAAAAGCGCCCCTTTTTCTGTGAAGAGCGACATATAAATAATTAAATAGAAGGGAGCCTACCCCTTATCGCAGCCCGGGCGCTGAGGAAGCTGTGAGGAGAATTGCGCTGTGTGGCCTGAGGGCACTGTGAGGGGACTTGAGCTGGAGGAGCCTACCCTCGTTTTGGCGCGCTGGCCGCCGAAGTGGAGAGAGGTCCGCGCTAGGCCCGGAGGCCGCTGACTCCTGCCTCACGTGACGGGGGCCTGACCGCGTCATCGGCCCGCCCCCGCCGCGCACTGATTGGCCTGCGCGACCGTGAGCCAAAAAATGCCGCGCAGGGATTGGCCCCCGACCGGGCAGCCAGAGAAGAGAAGCCGAGTCTAAGCCCCGGATCCCCGTGAGGTAGTAGGGGGACCCGGGTGAAGTGCAGTGCGGAACCCCCGTGGATGTAAGGGGGGCCCCGTGGGAGCGACCGGAGTGGGAGCTCACCCCGCCGGTCTGTGCCTGTGAACTGGGGCCGGTGCCAGGAAGACGTGCTCCGTGAGGGAGGCGGGGCCGGGGCACGCTGTCGGTGCCTGCCCCGCCACCGGACCCGAGGAGAATAGAGACGGCTGCCTGAAGCCGCCGGTGAAGGCGGAGACAGCGTCCCTGCGAGCTGCTAGTTGGGCAGCCAGGAAAAGCGGTCTGGCAGCGTTGTGAGGCTCCCGGGAGGTCGAGGGAGCCCGTGTGAGGTGGAAAGAGCGTCCCACGAAGCCAGTCCTGTGCGGCAGAGGCCTCGAGGCACATTGCCGGTGCCTGCCTCCACCGCCAAGGAGACCCCAGAGGAGCCGGAGCCCCTCCCTCCATCGCAGGTCTACCGGTGAGTGGGGATTCAGCCGCATCGTGGGTTAGGGGTGTGTCGGGGCATATGATCGGTGCCCGCCCCAAGGACCAGACTAACTTCCCAGGTGCCTCGTCTGGCAGCGGGCACCTGCAACGTTGGGCCCCAGCGGATTCAGTGGCCCCATTAGACTGTGCCAGTTGTGGGGGGGCCCCATAATTAAGCCATAGGGTCCCCCTAGGAATGATCGTGGCCCGCCTGAGTCACAGCCACAACTTACATTAATGCTGGGTGCTTAAGTTACTGCGCCCCTGCCCAGGTTTGGAGCTACTGTTATATACTGCCTAATGCCCGTGTGAGGTGCGCAATGTGATGTTGCCGGAGCTATAGGGATATGTGCATTCTGGATTGAGGGGTTGCCTGTCCCTTGATTTAGGCCTACTCCGCCTGATGTTGGTACCCCTAGGTTTATGATAGAGGAAACTTTGCTATATTAAGGTGCTGTAGTAACCTGCCCTGCAGATCTTGCGAAGGCGGCCTGAGGGACCTATGGTTATACCTGCATGCTAGTAGATGTTGGGATGCTATGAGGGCTTCCCTTACAGGGGTTATGCAGGATGCTGTCTGCTGTAATTACAGCCGCTACCAAGGATGAAGGCCTGAGTTGGCCCTGCCTGACGCGTAGTTCCCTAGGTGGAGGGGGGAAGAAACCTGATGTTTTATTACAGGTGTTCCTGCCTAATGTTAATGCCAGGTGATTCCTATTCTTTTTGCAGGAGTCGCCAATGCCAGCTATTTTGGGTTCTTATCCCTAATGTTTGATTGCATGTTTAATGGGCGAATACGCCAAGTGCATTTTTCCCTTATATAGGTGTCACTGATGTTACGTGCCAAATGCTAACCTTTTTATATTTCAGCTAGACACTATGGACTATGGACTAAACCCTTTTTGTCCCATGTAAATAATCCCCCACTGAAATACTTGGCTTGGGTGCCAGTGGGCGCCATGTTATGATTACCAGTGTATTTTTCCTTTTTACCTTACAGGTTGGAGATATCACTAAACATCTTCTTTTCCAACCAAAGGTGGAGTTGCGTCTCTTTTGTAGTGTGCCTGGTGTGTTTTCTGTGGATACTGCGTGAATGCTTCACATGTCCTCGAAGTTTGGCCTGCCCGCTTGATGCCATGCTACCCCCTTGGAGATTTGGGTAACCCCCATTTCTTACATTGGTGGCAGCGGTGGGATAGGACTTGTGTTTGCGCAGTACCACAGCGGCCACGGGTTACACTGCAAATAGAGCTTTGGATGTAATCCGAGCCTTGTTGTGGGGATTATTGTTGTTGGCTGAATATTGTGTTTTTTGATTGCTTCCTCCTGAGAGTGTTCTGAATTGTCCCCTTGTTCCACTGGGAGGGTGTGTCCCGGGTGTACCTCGCCACGATGGGGTTGATTTACCAGGAAGTGGAACTGATGGAGTACACCGAACAGGAGGTGATAGACTTCCTCCTGGAGAGAGGGATACCCCCAGTAGGGAACATTAGGAGGAATTTGTTTCTCTATGAGGCCCTCAAGAGGGGAGAGCCCTTAGAGATTAGTGGGGATTTATCTGACTACCCCCCCGAGGTTTTAAAGGGTCAGTGGGTTAGAGACCAGAGAGAGGGCTCCCCATCCAGAACCCTGGGAGGTAGTTACTCCGATGAGGAGGAGGAGAAAGAATTTGAGAGGGCGGAGATGCCAGTAGCTGTGGAGGACACCGAAGATAGGGAGTCTCGCACTGGGTCCAGTCCCGGGGGCACTGCCCCATCCCTTTCCCTGTCCCCAGAAGAGTGGGTAGATAGGAGAGAAGAGAGGGAGTATCAGCTGGCGCTGGCAAAGCTCAGGCATGCCGAGGGCTTAGCGCAGCTGAGGGTAGAAGAGCAGCGACTAGAGACTGAAAAAGTCCTAGCGCTGGAGAGGATGGCGGAGGCGGAGAGGGCCTTCGCCAGGGAGAGATCAGCTCAGGTGGGTAGTTTGTCCCCTGAGAGTGGTTTTAGGAGTCTGGATTCACCGAGGTGGGTGGGATCCAGTGGTGGCAGCGAGTGTAGGTCCAGTGCAAGAAGTCCGACTCGCGAAGCCCAGGAGACTGTGCCTGATTCCCCGGAAGAGGAGGACGGGTTAGTGTTCAGGGGTAGGGGAAAGCTGTCCCATCAGTCCTGGGGAGAGTTTGAGGAGGAGTGTTGGACTGTACTGGAGGATTGGGTGGTGAGGAGAGCAGTGGAGGATTGGGAAGGGCTGTGCCATGCCGTTATCCGGAAGCACATGCTGAGGAGTTGTTTCCCAAGACTGCGTCACCATCTGTTGCAGTGCGGGTTCTCAGACCCCAGGGAACTTGCACGGGAGGCAGACCTCTGGGTAAGTGCCAGAGCGTCTGGGAAGGCTGAGGGGAGGGATCCTGAAGGGAGTGAGACGGGGAGGTTTCCCAAGGTGCCCCAGCTGCGGCCACCGGTCCTGGAGTGTTCTTTAAGAGAACCCCAGCTTGGGAGGCTAGGCTGCCCTGATGTGTCATCCAGAGGGAGGGATCCCCTTATGTCAGGAGAACCCGGAGCATCAATAATCAGAGCTCCAGTGGTTCGGGGGTCTGACCAGTCACAGGGTCTAGATCCTGGACTGGGGTTCCAGGTTCAGGGGTTGCCTGACCTGGAAGGTGGGGTTCCTGTAATGCAGGTCCCTACCAAATTGACTCCCAGGGGTACTACTCCAGTCAGGAGGGTGCGGAACTCTGGGAGGGGGTGCAGAGGGAGGAAGGTCTCTTCTCAGTCACCGGCTCAGCCACAGGGCACAGATTCCGGGTTGGGTGGCCAGGGACAGGAGTTGCCTGCCCTGGTGGGAGGGACATCTGAAACCAGAGTCCCCCCGGAAGTGACTCCCAGGGGTACTTCTCCGGGTAGGAGGGTGCGGAACTCTGGGAGGGGGTGCAGGGAGAGGGAGAACTCGCCCCTGTCACCGGTTCAGCCTGTGGGTTTCGACTCCAGGTTGGGGAGAGAGTGGTTGTGTGAGGGTGTCCCCAGGGGTAGGAGATGGAGGAACCCTAGGAGGAGAAGTAGGGGGAGGAGAGCCTCGCCTCTAAGGGCTGGTCAGTCTGAGGGTGTAGACCCCAGATGGGTGGACCAGTTGCAATTTGGAGAGAGGAGAGTGGTTCAAGAGAATTCCAAGCCTGAGGCTAGAGCCTCCCACTCTAGGAAGGAGAAACATCCCACTAGGGAACACCAGTGGGGTGGTTCTGTTGGTGAAGGGAGGGTTGCGAAAGAGAACCATTGGGTTCCAGAGTGGAGGAGAGACTGCAGGTGCTCCTGTAGTTGCAGGCCTGCGTCCACCTTTTTCCGCCCCAAGCAGGGAAGCCCATCAAGGCATTGATCGGACTACCCTGGCTTTTGGCTGGGGGGGAGTCGTGTTGGACTTGGCCTTTTTTCCCCAAAATTTTTCGCTTTTGACCCCCTTACCTAGGATGTCTCCCCCATGGGATTAAATCTGTATAGGCCATGAGTGGTGTGAGACACCTTGTTGAAAATGTAAAATTACATGATGTTAAATGGTGTACAGAAAATATCCCCCATTTTAAAACTGCACCTGACTGAAATGTGCTGAGACTTAAAATGGATGCCATGGCCCTGGGTAGTGCCACCTGACTGCGTTAGGTTGGCGGTCTAGTTAATATTACCCAGCTACCCCTAGCTTTTGGAGGGAAAGCCTGGCACCCAGGGTGCTCACCCCCTCCCCTAGAACCAGTTTAGGCCAGATTTGCCAACATTCTAGAAGGTCCTGGCACTGCCTGGGAGGAGGGTATAAGTAAGGGGGAAGTGTCACCAGAGAGTCAGTCAGCGCTGGGACAAGGAAGGGAGGGGGACCTGCTGTGAGGTGCTACCGCCACATGGGCCTGTGAGCTGGGCCCTGTACCCCTAAACTCCCCCCCTCTGCTGTCCCCTGGGCCCCTGACAAGGGAGGGCCCCAACCCAGGTCACTGACGCTGTTTGGACCGGGTACCACGCCAGCACTGCGTGAGGAAGCGCCCAGGAGGTGAGGAGTGTGCCCCTGAGGCGGACTGCGGGACTGTTTACCCCCCTGTGAGGTGTGCTGCCAAGTGCTGTAAACTGCAGTATCGCCCCCTAAGCGCTGGGTGTCCAAAGACTGTTGCTGCCTGTGGAGCTGCCCGGGGAGGATTGTGCCCCCAAGGGACTGTGCCCTGTGATTGGTGTGGCCCCCGAAGTGCTGTCGGCCCTGAGGACTGTGTGGGCTGAGGGAGGAGCTGTCCTTTGAGAAAAGCGCCCCTTTTTCTGTGAAGAGCGACATATAAATAATTAAATAGAAGGGAGCCTACCCCTTATCGCAGCCCGGGCGCTGAGGAAGCTGTGAGGAGAATCGCGCTGTGTGGCCTGAGGGCACTGTGAGGGGACTTGAGCTGGAGGAGCCTACCCTCGTTTTGGCGCGCTGTCCGCCATTTAATTAATTAATTAAAAAAGGGAGCCTACCCCTTGTGCCGCCGATTTCACCGCCGCAGCCCGGCGCTGCGAGGAGGCCTTTCCCCGCGGTGTGGCGCATCGTTGCAGTGACCCCCGGTGTCAGGAGGGGGCCGCCGAAGTGGAGAGAGGTCCGCGCTAGGCCCGGAGGCCGCTGACTCCTGCCTCACGTGACGGGGGCCTGACCGCGTCATCGGCCCGCCCCCGCCGCGCACTGATTGGCCTGCGCGACCGTGAGCCAAAAAAGGCCGCGCAGGGATTGGCCGCCGACCGGGCAGCCAGAGAAGAGAAGCCGAGTCTAAGCCCCGGGTCCCCGTGAGGTAGGAGGGGGACCCGGGTGAAGTGCAGTGCGGAACCCCCGTGGATGTAAGGGGGGCCCCGTGGGAGCGACCGGAGCGGGAGCTCACCCCGCCGGTCTGTGCCTGTGAACTGGGGCCGGTGCCAGGAAGACGTGCTCCGTGAGGGAGGCGGGGCCGGGGCACGCTGTCGGTGCCTGCCCCGCCACCGGACCCGAGGAGAATGGAGACGGCTGCCTGAAGCCGCCGGTGAAGGCGGAGACAGCGTCCCTGCGAGCTGCTAGTTGGGCAGCCAGGAAAAGCGGTCTGGCAGCGTTGTGAGGCTCCCGGGAGGTCGAGGGAGCCCGTGTGAGGTGGAAAGAGCGTCCCACGAAGCCAGTCCTGTGCGGCAGAGGCCTCGAGGCACATTGCCGGTGCCTGCCTCCACCGCCAAGGAGACCCCAGAGGAGCCGGAGCCCCTCCCTCCATCGCAGGTCTACCGGTGAGTGGGGATTCAGCCGCATCGTGGGTTAGGGGTGTGTCGGGGCATATGATCGGTGCCCGCCCCAAGGACCAGACTAACTTCCCAGGTGCCTCGTCTGGCAGCGGGCACCTGCAACGTTGGGCCCCAGCGGATTCAGTGGCCCCATTAGACTGTGCCAGTTGTGGGGGGGCCCCATAATTAAGCCATAGGGTCCCCCTAGGAATGATCGTGGCCCGCCTGAGTCACAGCCACAACTTACATTAATGCTGGGTGCTTAAGTTACTGCGCCCCTGCCCAGGTTTGGAGCTACTGTTATATACTGCCTAATGCCCGTGTGAGGTGCGCAATGTGATGTTGCCGGAGCTATAGGGATATGTGCATTCTGGATTGAGGGGTTGCCTGTCCCTTGATTTAGGCCTACTCCGCCTGATGTTGGTACCCCTAGGTTTATGATAGAGGAAACCTTGCTGTATTAAGGTGCTGTAGTAACCTGCCCTGCAGATCTTGCGAAGGCGGCCTGAGGGACCTATGGTTATACCTGCATGCTAGTAGATGTTGGGATGCTATGAGGGCTTCCCTTACAGGGGTTATGAAGGATGCTGTCTGCTGTAATTACAGCCGCTACCAAGGATGAAGGCCTGAGTTGGCCCTGCCTGACGCCTAGTTCCCTAGGTGGAGGGGGGAAGAAACCTGATGTTTTATTACAGGTGTTCCTGCCTAATGTTAATGCCAGGTGATTCCTATTCTTTTTGCAGGAGTCGCCAATGCCAGCTATTTTGGGTTCTTATCCCTAATGTTTGATTGCATGTTTAATGGGCGAATACGCCAAGTGCATTTTTCCCTTATATAGGTGTCACTGATGTTACGTGCCAAATGCTAACCTTTTTATATTTCAGCTAGACACTATGGACTATGGACTAAACCCTTTTTGTCCCATGTAAATAATCCCCCACTGAAATACTTGGCTTGGGTGCCAGTGGGCGCCATGTTATGATTACCAGTGTATTTTTCCTTTTTACCTTACAGGTTGGAGATATCACTAAACATCTTCTTTTCCAACCAAAGGTGGAGTTGCGTCTCTTTTGTAGTGTGCCTGGTGTGTTGTCTGTGGATACTGCGTGAATGCTTCACATGTCCTCGAAGTTTGGCCTGCCCGCTTGATGCCATGCTACCCCCTTGGAGATTTGGGTAACCCCCATTTCTTACACACGGTATACAAAATATGTACATGACAAGATAGAATGAAACTTTCTCTCAATTAGATAAATGATACTAACTGTATATATTCGTTTTTTTAGCAGGAAGAAACACTGTTTTTAAGTAAATCTCTGTCCTGAAGAAGGTGTTATAAAGATTTAGAACAAAGCACCGAAACGCGTCGACATCTGACTTTTTTTGCTGGTTTTGATATTGTTTATTAGGATGTTATTTATTAAATTGTGATTTATGTTTAAATTCATCTACACTGTATGAACTATTTACTCTGAGTTTGGAATTGTAAACGGAATTGTCACAGGAAGTGTGGAACTTGTACCAGAGTATACAATTGTAAAAATGTTATATAAAATATGGATTAAAAAATGGTTTTAACATAATCTTTTATAAAGAATAAAATTTGGGAGACACAAGAAATTTCAGTGTCATGCAAAAATAATTACCCGTGTCACTATACAGCACAAAAAGTTGATAGTAGTGTGTAGGCCCATAGGTCACTTAAAAAGTTAATAACACAGAAAGGAATTCTCTTTTTGATACTGTTGATACCCAGTCCTTTCTGGTTTTCTGGGAAACTCTCTTTTTTGAAAGGACCAACAAATTGTAACCTGACATTGACCTCTTTTTGTGAGCTTCGGAGTGCTCAGTGTCAGAAGGCTGTGGTAGTATAGTTTGTTAAAAGTATAAGGGATAAACAAGTTTAACCTTGGTATTGTCACCAGGTCTGGATAAGTCCAGTTGTACCTAGACCACCAAGAGTCCATGAAGATAAGAGTGTGGAAGGAAGTGGAAGGAAGAGCGTGGTTTACAGAAGTGAATTGGGTTTATATATGGAGGTATACCATAACTAGGAATGATAGGGGATGTTAAGTGGGGTGGGTGGTGTTAGCCCTTAGCATGTGATTTCCCTGTAGGTAAATTGGTGTTCCCAACTGAAAACAGGCACTAGCAAAGAAAATATTTCGTGACTTTAATTGTGAGTGGCGTGCAAATGCATGCATCTGCACCCAAATGGCCAACTATGTTAGAATGAGTTTAAATAAAAAATCAAAATAAATAAAACACTGAACTTGGCTAGAGAAATGGGGAGCAGGTTTGGGAGTGGGCCTCGGAGCTTCAGAAGAGGGGGTTAAAGAGACTCCGCACAGTCAGGTGGGGGAATAAAGAGGGAGAGCAAGAAAATATATGCACTTCAATGTAATGCTTAACAGCAAACAATGAGAGTCCCTTCAATTATGCTGTGGAAGGATACTATTCATCCAATTAGAACACTCTGAAACCATAGTGCTCCTGGATGGAACGAACACATTAACAGAGAATTCATTGAATTAGGAGACGGCATATCTTACGGCACCCATAATTCTTATCTACACTTTGACCCAGATTTACAAAGGTTTTGCGTCAGGGTTGCTTTACTTTTTAATGCAGATCCGATGCAAAAATGTTTTTGAGGATTTGCAATCCAAAGCAAATTGGTGTTTGAATTTGTTTGTAAGGAAAAATAATGCAAACCAGAGCAAAGCACAATTTTGACTCTGTGTCATGGGGCCTTCCATGAGTGGTACATGGACGTTCCCATGCAAACACCCATGGGTTTTTATGTAAAATCCTATCTACTAACAATAGTGTACAGGGTAGACAAGGGTTTGCACCAAATAATAATGCCACTTGAAAGTAGGTGTTCAAAAAAGGAGAAATGCTAGGATGTGGTTTGGAGCGTGAGGAAGATGGCAGCGTAAGCTCACAGCTCCGCAACGGAGGAATAGACAGCTCCGATTATCTTGACACAAAGCTATAATTCAGTGATATAAAAAACAGATCTGTTCCCTGAATGCGGTGAGCTTCAGATTGATACCACGTCCGACCAACCTACATGACTACGGCTCTAGAAGGAACCTGGCTGAGCGCTTGGCCGAACCACATGGCTGTGTAATCACGGTACAAGGCGCAAAACACAAGTCCCTGGACCAATAATGTACAAACATCTACATCTCCGGATGTCTGCTGCCCAATCTGCAAATGACACATATTTAAACCAACAAAGTCAGCCTGTGCTGCACCAAACCACCTCCATCTTCCTTCACCCCGCGCCTAAGACCTGACCCGTAATGGCGACCACTCACTTTAACAACCAGTGATCCCTGGGGATTAGTTGAGTCATACTGACTTCCATACAAACCACTCCGGAGGGCAGCTCACCGAGGAGAGAGTGGCACAACCAGTGCTAATATCGTAGCAGAAGGAACAACCCGAGCAACATTTCTGTGAAACCTTTGTGAAGTTGCGGTGTGAGCTGTACATGCCAACATGCGCCAACAGGCTACACAAAGATCGAATGACTGGACAATCAGTTCTTCAGAACCCTGACCTCCGATGGCAAATGTTAAGTAAGCATTTTCTTTTTGTAATAAGCATAGCTGGGCCCACAATTCACCGGATCTAACTCCACTTAATTGGCACGTTTTGCCTGTTTGCCTAGCTTCAAAATAGCGACTACCTCTGTTGTGTCGGGTGATCTACACTCAAGGGGCATCTAACCCTGACTAGGCCTAACACGTGGCCCTAGAATAAACTCAGCCAGACACTGGGAATAAAGTTGCTTGGTCGGTCGGCGCGTATCTCTGAACGCCCTCGCACGTGCTCGACCTCTTTTTATTATAGGGCGGTCACATGACCAACTTGTCCGTCCCTCCGGACATCGGGGGCGGACCCTCGGGAACACAACATTCCTCCTAAAACAAGGAGACAAAAAAAACCAAGAACATACTGCAAAACCGCAAACAGGGTCTGATCAAACCCATTGTCTTAATAGCATCAGGACCGATACCTTCAGCGTCTTTCAAAATGCCAGCGCATTCAGTTCAAACATTACGTGCACATATGTAAATGAGAACAGTCTTACGTAAAGTAGTCTCTCAGCCAGCCGGAGGGGGTGGGGTTGGCACGTAACTGGCGTTGGGACCCCCGCTGAGTCATCAGCTCTGATCCAGCCTCCACCTCGTGTCTTGGCGCCTCGTTGTCGGCCCCCTCCGGATCTGGGGCCTCATCCAGGGCCTCCGTGTCTCCGCCCACATCCTCACTGGAAACCTGCTGCTCGTCACGTGGCCTGACCTCGGGCTGAGATGTTGATTCACCAGACGGCAACGTAGTTGCAGTTTCGGTTTCTCTGTCGCCTTGCTGGCGCCTTGGCTCGCTGCTCGACGGGTGATAGAGCTTGAAGTGAGACACGTTGCGAGTCACCTTGTCTCGTCCTCGAGTGGCTGTGATGCGGGTGCCCTTCACACCACTGACTCGCCATGGTCGTTTTTCATAACTGAGTTTGAATTTGCCACCAGTGGCCCGATTCTTGATGAGCACTAGGTCACCTCTTTTGAAGTGGGGGGCCACAGCCCTACTTTTCTTACTGATCTGGTCATAGGCAGAACGTCTCCTCATTTCTACTGTATGTTCATCTATCAGTTCAGGTGCCCACTGGGGGTGATGGGGAATGGAGTCCGTTATTACCCGCCCTAGGAGAAGGTGTGCAGGAGCTACCCCCGTTGTGGAGTGCGGGGTCTGGCGGTAGCTACGGAGGAAAGTGAAAATGGCCATTTCCACTGACTGTCCTTTATCATGCGCAATGCGGATTACCTTGTTTAAAGTTCTCATGAACCGCTCGGCCTCCCCATTGGCTTGAGGCCACCTTGGGGTGATGCGCCTGTGACGGGTTCCTAGGGACGAGAGATATTCCGCAAAGTCTTGGCCCTGGAAGGGCGGTCCATTGTCCGTTCTGAGTTCTCTCATGGCTCCATGGGTGGCAATGATCTTCTCTATTTTGGGAATCACACAGTCTGCACTGGTGCCGGTGATGATTTCGACCTCAGGGTATTTGGAGTGGTCGTCGATCATCACTAGCGTGTGCCGTCCATCCGGAAGGCTGCCAAAGTCCATGCTGACCCTTTCCCAGGGGCCTCGGGGCCTGGGTTCCACAATGATGGGGGCTTCGCGGGGGCTGTCGCCCGTAGTTTGGCAGGCCGTGCATGTGCGCACAACAGTTTCCACCATATCGTCCATGAGCGGGAACCACACCTTGGTCCGCAGCCGGGCCTTTGTCTTAACCATTCCCTGGTGCCCTACGTGCGCCAGCTGAACTACTCGGCTTGTCAAAGCCGTCGGGATCACCAGGCGATGCCCTCGCAGGAGGCACCCCGCCGCGTCCTCGTTCAGTTCAGCCCTCACGTGGTACAGACCGTCCATGATTTTCTGGGCCTCGGGTGTGAGTACCTTCCAGCTCTCCTTGGCTTTCTGCCAGTTAGCCGTCCGGAGCAGATCCTTGGCCCGCTGTATGCAGGCATCCTGAGCCGTGGCGCTCACAACCTCTTCCAGGGATATGGGGCGCGGGCATGATCTGGCCACGACCCATCGCACATAGGCCTCCGTCTCTTCAGCTTCCTCCATCTCCTCTGGGGTGGCTGCCCGGGGGTGTCGTGACAGATAATCCGCCGGATTCTTTGCCCCTGGCTGGTACTCAATGGCACAGTTGTACTCCTGTAATTGCAAAATCCACTTTTCAATTCTAGGGGGTGGCTTGGATGAGGTACCTGAGAACAGCGACAGCAGCGGCTTGTGGTCCGTTACTACTGTGAAGGGCTTGCCATATACGTATAAGTGGAAGTGCCGGCATCCCCAATGAATCGCGATGGCCTCTTTTTCAATTTGGGAATACCTTTGTTCTGTGTCCGTGAGGGACCGGCTAGCAAAAGCGACGGGGGCCCAGTCTATCTCGTCTCGGGCTCTCTGCATCAGAACAGCCCCCAATCCCGCCGGTCCGGCATCTACTGCAATGAGAGTGGAATGTCTTGGGTCAAAAAACGCCAGCGTGGTGTTGCTGGACAGCGCACTCTTGATATTTTGGAATGCCCTTTCCTGCTCCGGTCCCCAGTTCCATGGCGTGGAGTCTTTGGTGAGATCACGTAGAGGGAGGGTCAGGTTGGCTAGGTCTCTTATGAAGCGACCACAGTAATTCACCATCCCGAGAAAGCTTCGGACTTCCGTGACAGTCGTGGGCGGAGGTGCATCCTTGATGTCCTTGACCTTGTCAGGATCAGGATTGACGCCATCGGCCGAGAACACGTAGCCGAAGAACCCTAGTTTGGTCTGAAGAAACTCGCATTTGTCTCGGTGCAGAGTGAGTCCAGCGCTGCGGAGCCTACGGAACACCTGTGCCAAGCGTTGGTTGTGCTCGGGAATTGTCCTTGCGTGCACCATGATGTCGTCACTGACATTGATCACCCCCGGTATGCCAGTAATGAGCTCTTGGATGACATTCTGGAACACCTCGGCGGCACTGGATATCCCGAAGCTCAGCCTGGTGTACCTGCGCAGTCCGATGTGGGTTGAGAACGTCGTAATGTTCCGGGATTCTTTATCCAGCACGAGCTGATGGTACCCCGCCCTGAGGTCCAACTTGGAAAACCACCGGGCCCCGGCCATCTCTCCGATCAGGTCATCGATCGTGGGGGTGATATGTCGTTCCCTTTTGATGGCCGCATTGGGGAGGCGCATGTCCACACATATCCGGACCGCTCCCGGCTGCTTTGGTTTCCTGGTGACCATGATGGGCGATACCCAGGGGGTGGGTCCGGACACCTTTTCAATGATGCCCGCGGCTTCCAGCTTCTGTAGTTCTTCCTCAACTAGTGGCCTTAAATGAAACGCAACCCGCCGGTGTCGCAGGGCCACCGGTTGGACAGTGGGGTCCACATGCAGGAGTATTTCCCGACCCTTGAAGCGGCCAATCCCTTCGAACAGGTCCGAAAAGTCTGCAATCAGTTGCTGCACTGATTCCTCGTGCACCCCAAGCGCAAAAGAGACCACTCCCAAGTCTTCTGCCGTCCGACAACTCAGGAGCATGCCTTGGCCTTCCTCCGACACGAAGATGTTGGCACGCGTGATCTTGTCTCCGTGCCGGACTGCTGCTTTAAACTTTCCTCGAATGCGGAGGGGCACGTCCTGGCCGTAGGCAAAAACGGTGATCGGAGTGGAGCGGAGGCTGGGTGGAGTAGCCATGCCTCCGTAGAGGGACGCACTCATAAGATTTATTGAGGCGCCCGTGTCCACCGTTGCCATGATGTCCTGATCAGCTACTTGTATTGCACACTGTGGTAGTGTCCTTGTGCGTCGGGTGGCCGTGCCGATCATGTGCACCTTGTGTACAGACCGCTCCTCCTCGTCGTCGTCCATATCACTGTTGCTGGGTCCTCCTTCCGCGCCTTCAGGCTCCGCCACCGCGTGTACTGTCTGGCGGGGCTTGCTGAACTTTTTGGACCGGCACACCTTTTCAAAATGGTTCATTTTTTCCGCACCCGGAGCATATCTTGCCCCGTGCTGGACATTCTGGCGCCGGGTGTCTCGGGCCTCCACAGTAACCACATGATTGCACCGAAGCTCCGCCCTGCGGAGTTGTTGTTCGCTTCACCCATTTGGGCTGTGGGCGGACTTGCAGTTTGTTCACCGGTTCCACTTTCATGTTGGCCTGTAGAGCTGCTTCCATGTGGGCTGCCCTGGCCTTGGACAGCTCCTTCGTGCGGCCCAGCATGAGAATGTCTGGGAGGGGTTTCCCCGACTCCTCCAGAATTCTCTCGCGTAGTTTAGCAGAAGCGCAACCCTGAATGATCTGGCCTCTGATTTCCTCCGTGACATCCTGAAATCCACACGTTAGTGCCAGTTTCTTCAACCGAGAGTGATAGGCGTCCAGCGATTCCTCTGGCAGTTGCCGCGCTTGTCTGAAAATAAACCGTTCATAGTCTTGGTTGGCCATGGGTTCAAAGTGCGCATTGAGCGCGTTTATGAGCGTGTGGTGGGTTTTGGGAGTTGCTTCCGTAAGGGTGCGGGCGATGGAATGAATGTCCTTGCCACCAAGATGGAGGATCATGGCACGCTTCTGCTCCTTATGGACCTTGGTGGCCTCGAAGAATATGAAGAGCCTGTCCACCCATTCTTTCCACTTCGGCGCGAGAGTGGATGGCGCACCCTCCACCACAAACGGCTCAATGGGCGGAATGTTAGCCATCGCTTTGGACGCCCGGGAGGATGTCCGTGGGCAGCCGGGATATGATCCAGCGGCAGCCGGAGCGCCCGGCCAGTTGTATCTCGGTGCGGATTACACCCGTGCAGCCCAGTGCGGCGTGGCACCGAGGCGTAGAGGGTCCACGGGGGAAGCACCTCGTGCGACCAATCAGACTCCTGTGCGCCGCAGAAAGATGCAGGCCAGCGCCGCTCACCTGATGAGAGCCAGGGATCAGAGTCTTTCCACCAGGCAGGCAGAGCGGGGGGTGTGTGGTGGCAAGGCACGAGCACCGCGGACACGTGGTAGTGCCCGCAGCCGCCTCACCCCAAGAGGGACACACACACGCACCCCAAGCGGGGGATCGATCACCACCCTCGTCGCCAATTGTTGTGTCGGGTGATCTACACTCAAGGGGCATCTAACCCTGACTAGGCCTAACACGTGGCCCTAGAATAAACTCAGCCAGACACTGGGAATAAAGTTGCTTGGTCGGTCGGCGCGTATCTCTGAACGCCCTCGCACGTGCTCGACCTCTTTTTATTATAGGGCGGTCACATGACCAACTTGTCCGTCCCTCCGGACATCGGGGGCGGACCCTCGGGAACACAACATACCTCCTACACGATCTAGCACACGTTGGCACTCACCAGACACAATACTTGTGACAGAACAATTCTTATTCAACTCAACATAGGCGAAGAGTTGCTGTTTGTATGCTCAGATCTCTTTTCATGAAAATCCAGTCTCACCCTTCCCAAGCCCCATGTAAAAAGTTACAGAGCATGCTTACAGAGCAATTCCAAAATAGCGGCCAATAAGGTTTTATAGGTCGGTGTTACTACACCAATGTAGGAACCTACAGATGTACCTACAGCACTATAAAAGTGCTCATATAAGGAGGAATTTTGCACTTCTGGCCTGGGAGTAACTGTGATTTTTTCTGACTCAAGCTGAGTTGCTTCAGTGAGTTTTGGTGTAATTAACTCTCTCCCAGCAGTGGTCACTGGTCACAACAATGCTCTGACCAGTCAAATAATTGTATATAACAAAAACAGTGTCTCAACAGGCGATATTAAATAGGCTGTTAAATAAACATGCACATATAGTTGCAAAAAGAAAAATGCAGGGGATCTCCAAGGGTTAAAGATGTGTCAGGGGCAGTATATATTTAGAACAAGTATTAGAAAACAATACTATTGGCACTGTTAACACTGAATGTGGGTGTAACCTGAAAAAACGTTGTGGACATAAGCGCTTGTGACACACAAGGTAGACGGCACAAGTGACAAGTGACACACCGATGAGCGGTGCAGGATGAGCAATATTGATACTATTTACAAAGTACTTTAGGTTCACAAGTAATTATTTACAAGAGTTACAGAGGATTCAACATTTTGTGAAACAGAGCATAGCACCAAAAGTTGCGCTGGGAAGACAACTGCATTTTGACCCGTAACAAGTTAGGGTCATCTTCAGGACCAGGTTACCATTTTGTTTGTGCTGATGTAGGAGAAGAATAGGATAATAGAATCACACAATGTGGGTGGGAGGTCCAGGGGTAAAGATGTATTGTCAGCCAGACAGCATCAATGGTTTGTGCAAGTAACGGACAGGGTATGCTAACTTAATGACAGTTCGCCGTCCATGAAAGTGTTGAAGGATGGGTGTGCCTGTGTGTGAAAAGTAGATAGACAGCCACTGGTGGCAAATTTAGGCATCCGGGGGCTAAAAGTGGGCCGGTGTTGAAGCATGGACAGCCGGGTCAGGGCGATATTGCAGCCAAATGCCGACATCAAAGGAAAGCATCTGGGCCTGGGGGATAGGTCGGGAAAGCAATAACTTGCATCCGAGGTCCAGAGAGGATCCTCTGGGGTCTGGCTACCGGGCTCGGCTTGAGTCCAAGCTTTTTTGGATCAGTCAAATATGGCACACAACTGGAAATACAAAT
The DNA here is from genome assembly GCF_964263255.1 of Lissotriton vulgaris. NCBI lineage: Eukaryota > Metazoa > Chordata > Amphibia > Caudata > Salamandridae > Lissotriton > Lissotriton vulgaris. The sequence continues at coordinate 1,433,418,408 of NC_141687.1, forward strand.
TGGACCCCCATTCCAGGCCCTTGAGCGTCACATGCAGATACCACACTCTTCTTAGCAAAGCGCTGTGACTTCCAAGCCTAAGACAGGTCTGACGGTTTACATAAGTGTCGCTATTCTACACACTCTCACATGTCTACTCTCACTTCGTAACCTGGAACCAACTGAATCATCAAGATAACGGAGTTTCAGGGAAATATATATTATTACAGTCTTCACTGTACACAATATTGCAGAAAAAGAATCCAAACAAAACCTGAAAGAGGTTAAGGCAGACCTTCCTAAGCCTGACTTGCCAATTAAGAATAAGCAAGTCTTCGATGCAAAAATGGAGATGATTCTAAAAAAACCTCATAGAGGTGCATGAGTTAGCTAAATCCACCAAAACAAACAAAGTTGTTATGCAAAACTAAATATCTGCAATACGCCAGGACATCAGGAAAACTAATTGTAGAATCGCAGAAGCAGACAGTAGCATAAGCAATTTAGGGGATAATGACTCCATAACCAAGAAATCTATCCAAGCACTCAACACTGCTACCCGATCAATGTCTAGAGACCTCTCTGAATTGGAAGACAGAAATAGACATGGCAATCTATGATTCTCCAGGATGCCCGAAGCAGAAGAGGATAAGGTTGGCTCCTGCATTCTTTTCTTAGAAAAATTGTTCACCCAGGCAATGACTATAACATTTGACAAAAGCCTCACATTCGACAGGGCACACAGGGTTCCAACAAGGAAAGTTCAGAATCAAAAATCCCCTCTGCCTATCATATGTAAACCTCTACAAAATCAACACGTTAAGCTCATACTGTCCTTTATGAGAAAGCACAATCACATCTTATGGAAAAATAATAAAATCTTTATCTCGCAGGATTACTCGAAGGCCACAGTGGAGACATGGAAAGGCATCCAAGCTCTACATCCCAAACTGGAAGCCCTGAACAACCATGGATCATTCACGGGTCCTGCTAAATATTGGGTCACAGATCAGGGGATCTCACACATGTTCACTGACCACGTGGCTCTCAAGCAATTTCTTGACGACAGGGAAGAGGCTATGATGGACACTTCAAACTTTAGAAAGCCTGGTGCTGGAGTAACATCACGATTCCTAAGACAATGCTATCTCTCAAAGATATAATTGTCATTAACAAGTGATCTATACACTTCTACAAATCTAAAGCATCCAACGTACACATTCAGACAATATTACTTTCGCAAGGATCAATATGTATCATAGGTGATCATTGAGAGTTGAAGATCCTGATGTGATATACAACAGGTAAGAAGTGCATGATGGTTAGGCAACAGATGACACACACCAGTGTACACGTCTAAGCTCAACGACTGATAATATGTAACACCCTATGTATGTACCACACTTACCTTATACTTACTGTACATCAGAAGTGCGATCTTCATGTATTACAGTTTTCTTATCTTTTACCACAGTTATCTTAACACAGTTACTCATCACCTTCTGAATCCTTCTAGCATAACTTAGATTCATAACTTAGATGCAGGCACCACTGTCGTACCTCACGTAATGAGGTCTCAGCCTGTTAGGCTGCAGTTTGTAGGTACTCAGGTACATAAGACTGTTAACTTTACTGCACATCTAGAAAGGTTGGCTAACATTGCATGTCACTGCATTTAAAAGTCAATAAGCAAGCTCTCATGATAACAATAATTCTCTGTATTTGATGCTCCACTACACTTGAAGGGTTAAAGTTTGTTCCTCTGGAGGAGCAGTACTTCCTCTTGTCACCATTCCCACTGGCTACCCTAGACGGGAGGGTGTAGTGGGGGTGGCAACAGAGGGTGGGGTTTGTTATGTTCTCATTGTATTATTTTTTGTTCAACTACATTGTGAATTATTTATTTTAGGTATTATTTATAAGCAATCAGGGAAGTGAAGGGAGATACACTAAAGTACCTACTACACAATCCCACAGTGTCATATTCATGATGAACCGTCATATCTACAGACAGACGTGTATCCCAAATATGAGAAGTCAGGTATAAACCTATACTTTTTCTATACCGATGAATGGCCTACCCCAAACTATTAAAATAGTTTCCCTGAATGTGAAATGGATCAATCACCCCATTAAAAAGGCAAATCTTCGACTATATAATCAAAAAGGGAATATTATTCTTTTACAAGAAACCAACCTCGAAGCTGCACAATCTTCAAACATTAGGAATCCTCAGTTCTCAGATTCAGCTTTTTCAGCAGCTTTGGGTAAGAAGAGCGGGTTTCTAACCTTAATCTCTAAAAAGTCTAGGATGAACCTACAATCAAGTCTTTCTGATACACAAGGGAGGTGGATTATCACAAAACTATCCAGAAACAACAATGAGTTATTTGCAGCTACCGTATATGCCCCCACTAAGATGATCCCTGATTTTGGGATGATCTTTACATACACCTTGAAAAACTTACCAGACTCAGCCACAAGCATACTAGCCGGTAATCCTAACCTACCACTAGTTCCCCAATTAGACAGGAACTCTCAATTCCCATTTTACCCAAATAAGTCCCACAAGGCAGGCATGGGACTGTTCAAAATTTAATCTGATTGATGTGTGGAGAATCCAGAACCCTACGGAAAGGGACTACACGTTCTACTCTTTCCCACGCAACTCCTATGCATGTATTGACTACATCCTAATATCAGTACAAAAGGGGGTGGTGATGGATGAAGCATCTGAATCAATCAAACACTCACACCCAGTCAAAAGATCTGGGTTTAATCCATCACCGTTCTTTAGCCCACTCTGCCACCCCAGTTCAGACATGGCTATATGCAAATCAGTCTGACCCTGTGCCTCATGGGAACAGTCCAGCCTGAATTGCCAAGCCATGTCTTCCCTGGACCGGAAACAAGCTTCCGAGGACCGGTTTCTGGCATTGCAGCCGTCTTTAGCCCGGCTTGCTTGAATCCAGTGGCAAAGTGAGCAAGGGACTCACGTCTGAAAATACCCTGCCACACTTATGGCGGCCAAAAGCGGTACAAAAGGGGGTGGTGATGGACGGAGCATCTGAATCAATCAAACACTCACACCCAGTCAAAAGATCTGGGTTTAATCCATCACCGTTCTTTAGCCCACTCTGCCACCCCAGTTCAGACATGGCTCTATGCAAATCAGTCTGACCCTGTGCCTCATGGGAACAGTCCAGCCCGAATTGCCAAGCCATGTCTTCCCTGGACCGGAAACAAGCTTCCGAGGACCGGTTTCTGGCATTGCAGCCGTCTTCAGCCCGGCTTGCTTGAATCCAGTGGCAAAGTGAGCAAGGGACTCACGTCTGAGCATACCCTGCCACACTTATGGCGGCCAAAAGCGGTACAAAAGGGGGTGGTGATGGACGGAGCATCTGAATCAATCAAACACTCACACCCATTCAAAAGATCTGGGTTTAATCCATCACCGTTCTTTAGCCCACTCTGCCACCCCAGTTCAGACATGGCTCTATGCAAATCAGTCTGACCCTGTGGCACATGGGAACAGTCCAGCCCGAATTGCCAAGCCATGTCTTCCCTGGACCGGAAACAAGCTTCCGAAGACCGGTTTCTGGCATTGCAGCCATCTTCAGCCCGGCTTGCTTGAATCCAGTGGCAAAGTGAGCAAGGGACTCACTTCTGAGCATACCCTGCCACACTTATGGCGGCCAAAAGCGGTACAAAAGGGGGTTGTGATGGACGGAGCATCTGAATCAATCAAACCCTCACACCCAGTCAAAAGATCTGGGTTTAATCCATCACCGTTCTTTAGCTCACTCTGCCACCTCAGTTCAGACATGGCTCTATGCAAATCAGTCTGACCATGTGCCTCATGGGAACAGTCCAGCCCGAGTTGCCAAGCCATGTCTTCCCTGGACCGGAAACAAGCTTCGGAGGACCGGTTTCTGGCATTGCAGCCGTCTTCCGCCCGGCTTGCTTGAATCCAGTGGCAAAGTGAGCAAGGGACTCACATCTGAGCATACTCTGCCACACTTATGGCGGCCAAAAGTGGTACAAAAGGAGGGTGGTGATGGACAGAGCATCTGAATCAATCAAACACTCACAACCAGTCAAAAGATCTGGGTTTAATCCATCATCATTCTTTAGCCCACTCTGCCACCCCAGTTCAGACATGGCTCTATGCAAATCAGTCCGCCCCTGTGCCTCATGGGAACAGTCCAGCCCGAATTGCCAAGCCATGTCTTCCCTGGACCGGAAACAAGCTTCCGAGGACCGGTTTCTGGCATTGCAGCCGTCTTCAGCCCGGCTTGCTTGAATCCAGTGGCAAAGTGAGCAAGGGACTCACGTCTGAGCATACCCTGCCATACTTATGGCAGCCAAAAGCGGTACAAAAGAGGGTGGTGATGGATGGAGCATCTGAATCAATCAAACACTCAAACCCAGTCAAAAGATCTGGGTTTAATCCATCACCGTTCTTTAGCCCACTCTGCCACCCCAGTTCAGACATGGCTCTATACAAATCAGTCTGACCCTGTGGCACATGGGAACAGTCCAGCCCGAAATTGCCAAGCCATGTCTTCCCTGGACCGGAAACAAGCTTCCGAAGACCGGTTTCTGGCATTGCAGCCATCTTCAGCCCGGCTTGCTTGAATCCAGTGGCAAAGTGAGCAAGGGACTCACTTCTGAGCATACCCTGCCACACTTATGGCGGCCAAAAGCGGTACAAAAGGGGGTGGTGATGGACGGAGCATCTGAATCAATCAAACCCTCACACCCAGTCAAAAGATCTGGGTTTAATCCATCACCGTTCTTTAGCTCACTCTGCCACCCCAGTTCAGACATGGCTCTATGCAAATCAGTCCGCCCCTGTGCCTCATGGGAACAGTCCAGCCCGAATTGCCAAGCCATGTCTTCCCTGGACCGGAAACAAGCTTCTGAGGACCGGTTTCTGGCATTGCAGCCGTCTTCAGCCCGGCTTGCTTGAATCCAGTGGCAAAGTGAGCAATGGACTCACGTCTGAGCATACCCTGCCATACTTATGGCAGCCAAAAGCGGTACAAAAGGGGGTGGTGATGGATGGAGCATCTGAATCAATCAAACACTCAAACCCAGTCAAAAGACCTGGGTTTAATCCATCACCGTTCTTTAGCCCACTCTGCCACCCCAGTTCAGACATGGCTCTATGCAAATAAGTCTGACCCTGTGCCTCATGGGAACAGTCCAGCCCGAATTGCCAAGCCATGTCTTCCCTGGACCGGAAACAAGCTTCCGAGGACCGGTTTCTGGCATTGCAGCCGTCTTCAGCCCGGCTTGCTTGAATCCAGTGGCAAAGTGAGCAAGGGACTCACGTCTGAGCATACCCTGCTACACTTATGGCGGCCAAAAGCGGTACAGAAGGGGGTGGTGATGGACGGAGCATCTGAATCAATCAAACACTCACACCCAGTCAAAAGATCTGGGTTTAATCCATCATCGTTCTTTAGCCCACTCTGCCACCCCAGTTCAGACATGGCTCTATGCAAATCAGTCTGACCCTGTGCTTCATGGGAACAGTCCAGCCCGAATTGCCAAGCCATGTCTTCCCATGTCAAGCCAGGGCTTCTTCTACCCATACCTCGCGGAACCCGCTTCGCGGGTCCCGCAGCGCTATCTCGGACTGCTGGGAGCTACGGGCTGAGAGAGGATCATCACCGAGCAGGCAAGGCTGCGAGCGTCAGGGGCCGGACTTCGTGTCCCAGAAGTCTCGGCTAACCTCGCCTCCCGCCATCGGGCCGCTCTTCTTGCTTGCCACGCCCCCCTCCCATCGTAAAAAGGACGCTGCACCTGGACGCAGTGGGATACTCGTACAGAGATGAGCTGGACATTGCTGCAGAGGGCTTCTTCTACCCATACCTCGCGGAACCCGCTTCGCGGGTCCCGCAGCGCTATCTCGGACTGCTGGGAGCTACGGGCTGAGAGAGGATCATCACCGAGCAGGCAAGGCTGCGAGCGTCAGGGGCCGGACTTCGTGTCCCAGAAGTCTCGGCTACCCTCGCCTCCCGCCATCGGGCCGCTCTCCTTGCTTGCCACGCCCCCCTCCCATCGTAAAAAGGACGCTGCACCTGGACGCAGTGGGATACTCGTACAGAGACGAGCTGGACATTGCTGCAGAGGGCTTCTTCTACCCATACCTCGCGGAACCCGCTTTGCGGGTCCCGCAGCGCTATCTCGGACTGCTGGGAGCTACGGGCTGAGAGAGGATCATCACCGAGCAGGCAAGGCTGCGAGCGTCAGGGGCCGGACTTCGTGTCCCAGAAGTCTCGGCTACCCTCGCCTCCCGCCATCGGGCCGCTCTCCTTGCTTGCCACGCCCCCTCCCATCATAAAAAGGATGCTGCACCTGGACGCAGTGGGATACTCGTACAGAGATGAGCTGGACATTGCTGCAGAGGGCTTCTTCTACCCATACCTCGCGGAACCCGCTTCGCGGGTCCCGCAGCGCTATCTCGGACTGCTGGGAGCTACGGGCTGAGAGAGGATCATCACCGAGCAGGCAAGGCTGCGAGCGTCAGGGGCCGGACTTCGTGTCCCAGAAGTCTTGGCTACCCTCGCCTCCCGCCATCGGGCCGCTCTCCTTGCTTGCCACGCCCCCCTCCCATCGTAAAAAGGACGCTGCGCCTGGACGCAGTGGGATACTCGTACAGAGACGAGCTGGACATTGCTGCAGAGGGCTTCTTCTACCCATACCTCGCGGAACCCGCTTCGCGGGTCCCGCAGCGCTATCTCGGACTGCTGGGAGCTACGGGCTGAGAGAGGATCATCACCGAGCAGGCAAGGCTGCGAGCGTCTGGGGCCAGACTTTGTGTCCCAGAAGTCTCGGCTACCCTCGCCTCCCGCCATCGGGCCGCTCTCCTTGCTTGCCACGCCCCCCTCCCATCGTAAAAAGGACGCTGCACCTGGACGCAGTTGGATACTCATACAGAGACGAGCTGGACATTGCTGCAGAGGGCTTCTTCTACCCATACCTCGCGGAACCCGCTTCGCGGGTCCCGCAGCGCTATCTCGGACTGCTGGGAGCTACGGGCTGAGAGAGGATCATCACCGAGCAGGCAAGGCTGCGAGCGTCTGGGGCCAGACTTCGTGTCCCAGAAGTCTCGGCTACCCTCGCCTCCCGCCATCGGGCTGCTCTCCTTGCTTGCCATGCCCCCCTCTCTTCTCATTGACTCACATATTTAAGGAAAGACACTCTCCCGCGGCGCGGGAGCGTCCCGGGAGAAGCCCGGGACAAGGGCGGGACCGTCTGTGGCCGTCCGGGGCCGGTAGAGGCCGGGCCGGGCTACCCCCCTAATATTTTCTTCCCTTATTCATTGTAGTACTTGGTATCCACCAGCTGATGTTTTTTAATTGTATTACCAGGCCAATGTTACTATAGTGGCTATACTGTTGGTTGAACTTATTTGGATTGATTGAAGATTGTCGTTTGCACATTGTGCTTAGCGCCAGTTTTGTTTGTGTACGGTTAAAAAAGGACCTTGCGGTCAGGTAAAGAAAGGCAAGTCCAGGTTTCCACCTCCAATGGCACTTTTACAGGCACGATCGATCAATTTTTTAAACGCACCACCACTATATTGGAGAAGGAGATAGCTCTTGCCGAAAAACGCCTTTCGCTTGACCTAATCACAGGCAAGCGATCTTCACTCGGTAAAATTAATGAGGCTGTCTCTCCTGTCCCACTTTCCTTACTGAACAAAGATAGCTCTGATGTTAATGTAGACTCAGTGATAGTATCTGCTTCCGCGAGTCAAACATTGGATTTAGAGGGGGTTAGTAAAGAAAGTGTATATGACACGGCCCATGATAATATGGTGAATGGTGGGACTATTTACCACGACCTGTCTGGTGAGGAATCAGGTCTCTCAGACTCCCCAAATCTTACCTTAAGTACTAGAGAGCGAATTCATCTACCCATTCGCAACACCCACCCACTCACAATCCTGGGAAACGTAAAAGGGTAGACTCGCACGATTCAGGGGAACATACTGAGGGTTCTGGAACTACCTTTATATCCCCTACACAGATACCCAATTCTATGGCAGTGGTTCAACCTGAGGAACATAATACCACAGTCAACATTGTTGAAGGAATACTTTTGGCTAAAATAGAGTTATTAATTAAATCATTACTCTTACCGCTATTTGAAAGGACCAGATTATTAAACACAAAAATGGACTCTTTAGATACGCTGGTAAAAGACAATATAGCGACAACTAATAGAATTTATGCCACCTTAGCCTCTAAAGGTATAGCCCCAACAGCCCCGACCCTTCCGAAGACTGCCATTGTGAATAATAAAGTTGGGGGTAACAGTTTGAAAACGGCGCCATCTAGCACAAAAGTACCGCAGCAAAAACCCGTTCCTGTCATAAAGAAAAAACCTATTACTGAGAGTATACCCCAGCAAAAGGTCACAACGCATCCCCCGGCTAAGAAACACCCAATCCCTACCAGTTATCATGACCAAAGTACACGGCCCAGGATTAAATCTGTCCCAAGAAAACAATGTGTGAACCTCCCCCCTGAGTCACTGCCTTATACCATCATCTTAACTGGCGTGGCTCCCCTTGGAGATGGTAAGAGAGAAACACATAAGGATCTTTACAACAAGGTAACATTCTGGCTGAATAAAAATCGCCCACTCCCTCCAAACTCGAATATTGAAATTCTTAATGTTAGGAGGGTGGACTGGGTAGGTTACAACAAAAAAGATCTTGAGGGGGATTGTGTGGTAATCAGTTTTAGAGAGCCAAGGGTTGCTGAATACATCAGTAGGGAACCAAGATATGGTAGAGTTGGGGATGTACAGACTCTATCCCTGCATTATTTTTATCCCGCACTATATTCTAATAGAGCCCAAACACCGTTCCACCACTTTAGAAGGGAAAGACCCAGAGGAAGACTTCACTTTGAAACACCTATCTACCCACTGTTTCAGCCCCACCTTTCGAACCGGTTTGCCCCCTTATCTGGTCTGGAAGGTGTGGACTGACTTGATAATGAGCCTCTGGTATTTGGGTTGACTGGAGCCGCAGTGAATTGTTCCCCCAACAATCCTACATCTATTACGGAAGGGACTGTACCAGAGTATAGAGAAAGTACCCAGGGGGGGGATAGGAAGGGGTAAACCCTCAAATCACACTCCTAGACCCTTGATCTCTGGGGAGAATGTGGATCCAGTTGTTATTTCGCCAAAGAAACCAACACATACCCTCATGGTCTTATCATGGAACATTGCGGGGCTAAAGGGGAAAATGTCAGAGGCTGATTGGGGGTCTTTTGTGGATTTACATGATGTAATTATACTACAGGAAAGTTGGTCAACTGATGCCATTTACCGGGTCGGCTACCTTAATTATTACAAACCAGCCTGTAAAGGTTTAAAAGGTCGCCCCTCTAGAGGTCTTGTTATTTGGATTAGACAATCCTTAGGTTTTAAAATCATAGACCTTCCTACTCCAAGTAATGACATATTAGTCTTGAAATTAACCAGTAAAAATAACCAAGACATCATCCTGATTAATATTTACGCAAGAGGGCGACCTGGTGGGAAGTCAATGAGAGCGGTAGATGATTTAGATTCCCTACTGAATAACATTGACAGAGATAAATGTGTAAAGGTGGCAGGGGATTTTAATTGTTCATTTGAACCGATTCCCAATTTGGAAAATGGGGAATACGGAGAAGTTGATCAAATTTGGAACATTCCCCGTTTATCTATTCCACCTGTCAAAAAAGTAACAGAGGCTGCTATGCAGTGGTTAGGTCTTTGCCTCGAATGGGATCTACGAGCAGCGAATGGGAGGACTAAATCAGATCTGATGGGAAAAGCTACATTTGACAACTCCCTTTATTCTAGCCGTATTGATTATTTCTTAATTAGGATAGAGTTCTGGAACTTACTGGGGGATATGGAAATAGTCACAAGGCCAGAAAGTGATCATAATCCTCTAGTAATAAACCTATTAATAAATGGGGATTCACATATAGACACTGTAACCAATTTTGTTACTGCAGAGGCTGTTCTTACGAACGACTGTAGAAGGGTACGCTGGGCTAGGTTTCTGGATAATCCCACCATCACTGATGAGGTTACAGATGAGGTTTTAGCAGCTACAAATTTGATGGTGCCCATATTAAACGAAGGTACATCATTGGAACAAATTGGGATGATTCATGAGTCTCTTTTTAATAAAATGAATTTTTTTTATTGAACCAGTAAAAAGAAGGAAAAATGGCCCAGCTCAAACAGGAGCGAAATGGTATAATAAGACTTGCCGCCTTGCCCATAGCTCCTTGATAGCTGCTATCAAATCTAAGTCAGCTATTGATATAAAACTAGAAAGGGTTAATTACAAGAAGGTGCTTAAAGAGGCAAAAACAAACTGGGATGAACAACGTTGGTTAGATTTATATAACGCAAGTACTTCTACTAACCAACAAAAATTCTGGGAGGTTGTAAAATGGGGAGGGACGGGGGACCAGCAAGTTCCTGTCAATTATGTCCCTGCAGAGAAATGGGTCAAGCATTACTCGGCACAGTTTAGTAACACGGAACGGATCTCCCTTAATATTAGGGAAGATACCAGTGTACCGACTGTGGTGCCCTCACCTGATCAGATTGTTTTTACAGAAATGGAAGCTATTAAAGCTTTAAAACAAGTGCAGAATGGAAAAACTCCTGGAATGGACTGTGTCCCTGCGGACCTTTTTAAGTTTGCCCAAGCACACTGGGTCCCTTACATAACCACCTTAGCGAACGCCATAGCTAGAGGGGTTAGGATACCAGATTCGTGGAAAGGGGCGGAGATATTACCCGTGTATAAAAAAGGGGATAGAACTGATGCGGGAAACTATCGACCCATCAGCCTCATCGACGCCCTACAAAAGGTAATCGCCAGAATGCTGCTAGGAAAAATCCAGCTTTGGATGACAGAAGTTGACATCCTGTCTCCTTTGCAGGCTTTTTTCAGGGCTAATATTAGCACAGTTGACCAAATATTTAGATTTGTTATGATCTACTGGAAAACTGTGTTCTTGAGAGGAGGCACTATATTCGCAGCATTTGTGGATCTCAAATCTGCGTTTGATTTGGTCCCCAGAGGAAAGATGTGGGCAGCTCTAAGGAGGATGGGTGTTCCTACTGCCCTCCTAGAACTTACAATTAGGATGCATGAGGAAAATTTCGCCAGAGTTAGATGAGGTCGCCAGGGTCAGGTAACAGACTCCTTCCCCGTGACCCGTGGAGTGAGACAGGGCTGTGTCCTGGCCCCTACCCTATTCATACTTTTTATCAACCAGGTGGTTAAGTTCCTCTCAGCTACCCCGACAGATGCACCAACACTGGGTGGGACCAAATTTCCCCTTTTAATCTTCGCTGATGACACCCTAATTCTGGCTAAAACTCAGATGGGTCTTCAGGTGGCTATTAACAAATTTGTGGACTTTTGTAAAGAAAATGACCTCGAAATTAATATTTCTAAAACCAAGTTCATGGTCCTGACAAAAAATAAACCACTGAGGGGTCATGTAACGATGAATGGGTCTAGCCTAGAACAGGTTGAGGTCATGACATACCTAGGTGTTACAATGGACTATAGGTTACGCTGGAAAGAACAAATAGCGGCGCTTAGTTTGAAATTTGCTCGTTTATCTGGCTGCTTAGTGAAGGAGCAACGGTGTTCTTTGACCAAAAGAGTTTTACCTGCGCTTAAAATTTATAGCGCCAAAATTAGCTCAGCCATACTATACGGGGCTGACATATGGGGGAGTGTGGATTTGGCTGTCCTTGATAGGATTCAGAACAAATTCTTCCGCAATTTAGTCAGTCTCCCTCCTTCAACGCCAGCACTACCACTCATGTTGGATATGGGCTTTTATTCTATTAAACATCAAGCCCAATATAGGATGGTGGCGTTATGGAGACGCATATGGTCTACCCCGGAACTTGCCATGTTTGCCCAGGAGATACAGGATGTAAGAGCGCAACAGGGGGCAGGGGAAATACCCTGGTTTAAGTCTATTAAGAATACTCTTACTAGAATGGGCCTTCCTTTGCTTTGGTCCGAGCTGGGCTCTCACACCTTTCCATCAAAGAAAGATTTTAAACTTCTCTTCTGGTCCATGGTTAAAGAAGAACACGTTGTGCTTTCGGAGAAACCTAACCTGACAGGCTTGTTTTTGATTCATAAAGTAGTTCCACATACAGAGACCTATTGGGATATTATCCTAAAAAGTTTAGACAGGAAACTTTACCATCAGTTTCGTATAGGTACTTTGCCATTAAGGGATTTTACTAGTGGTTGGCAGAAGTCGGAGTCCACATCTTGTCCCTGTTGTTCTGAAAGCAAAGAATCAATAGGTCATTTTCTATTTGTATGTACTGCTTACCACGAACCACGCCATAAGTGGCTGAAGCCAATATGTTATAGATTAAACACCCGGGTGAGCAGAGAAGCACTGATCATCCTGAGATTTAACACAGCCGAATGGTTATCCATAGGGCTGGCAAAATTCCTTGGGTGGGCCTGGTTAATTAGAACTAGGTATGTTCGTAGCACTTCAAGCTGAAAAATTAAAACAGTCTGCTATAGCCTATCTATCATATTTGGGCAGTAATAATGAATTGTTTTTTATATATACATGTTCTTACATTTTTATAGACGTCTTCTTATGTACATTTAATTGAGTTTTTTTTAAACAAATTTTTCCTTGTCTGTTTAAAATTTTCATATTTCTGTTATATGTTTTGTATTATTATGCGTGTTTTTTATGAAGAAAATTCGAAATAAAGACGTTAAAAACTGAAACTGTAATTTAGTATTGTTTTAAATGTGGCAAGAAGTGCTCACTTTTCTGAGAGGGGCTGATAAATTTGCATTACAGCTCTCACCATGGCGTTCCTCACACAGACCAATATGGGATTCACTGGATGCCATTTCTTTCCATTTTGAACCCCCATGAATACAGCAGACTAGAATAGATGCCCAGGCATTTATCCTGATTACACACCATCCCACTCTAAACCGTCTATGTATATATTTGGCAGATAATTGAAGATACTGGATCCATGGAATTATTGATGTAATGATTGCTCAGTCTTTTCCCTTCCTCTCTTTGCTGTATCCCATACATACCAGTGCAGTGCACTGCACCCTCTCTGTATATTTATTTCTTTTACCACTGCACTTATGTTTGCTTATTGTTAGACCTGGCATCATTGGTGTGCGTCTCCCTTCCATTTTTTTACTGATTGCCTCCTCTGTTTTGATATGTTTTGCTGGTTATATGCTTTGGGCACTGTGCCACTGCTATTCAGTGCCGCAGTGCAAGTGCTCCCTATGTTAAATTGATGTATTGATTAGTGATTCCATGATTGGGTTATTTGATTTACTTGTCAGACCCTAGTACAGTGCACCATGTGTGCCCAGGGTTTGTAAATCAAATGCTGCTGGTGGGCCTGCAGCACTGGTTGTGCCACCCACAGAAGCAGCTTGTAAAGTATGTCTAAGGCCTGCCATTGCAAGGCCTGTGTGCAGTCTTTGACTGCCATGTTGACTTGGCAAGTGCACCCACTTGCCAGTCCCTAAACCTTCCCCTTGCTTCATATCAGACACCTCCATGGTAGGACCAAGGGCAGGGTGCATTGTGTAAGGAAGGACATGCCCTGGTGTGTGTAGCATGTCCTAATAGTGAATTACAGCCATTTTCATGTTTCACTATTGCAAGGCTACCTGTTCTCCATAGGCCAGAATCGGCAGTTAGATTATTACATTCTTATAATCCTAACTGCCTCAGGGAACATGGTAGAAATTCGACAAAACACATCTTTAGTATTATTGAGGGAGACTTGGAGGGGCCTTAAAGGCTATGGAGGAAGTGACCCTGAAAGGATCTCCCCCTTATCTTCTATTAGAGGCACACAATAGGCTCTTTGTTAAACTGAAAACATACTTAGCTTAGGAAAAGTAGAATTCCAGCTAAAAAAACAGAAAGTTGGTATGATGGCTCCTGTCGCCAAGCTAGAAGGCAGTTGGGTCTAGCCCTTAAATCTAAAGATATGGGTACAATAAGATTAGCTCGTGCGAATTATAGGCTCAAGCAACTGACTGCTAAAAGGGATTGGGAAGAGGGCCTGTGGCAGGATTTGAAAGAGGCGTGCTCTGCAAAGAACCCCAAACTTTTCTGGGAAATCTTTAAATGGGATAGGGGAGGACATCGAGAGAGCCCTCATAACAATGTCGACCGTAATTCTTGGGTTCACTATTTTAAGCCCCAATATGCTGCTAGCGTTATTGATATTAGCGAAGGAGCCTTTGTCCATACTGTGTATAAGGAACCTATCTTCTCTTTGAGTGATGTGGATAGGGCATTGGACCAACTCACTGAGGGTCGTGCTACCGGCATGGATTGTGTCCCCGCAGATCTATTTCTGAACAACAGAGGGCGTTGGCGATTATATATTTTGTATGTGGCAAACGCCATAGCCCAAGGGATGGAAGTGCCTATCTCGGAAAGGGGCAGAAATAGTGCCGGTATATAAAAAGGGTGATAAGTCACTTGCAGCCAATTATAGACCAATAAGTCTAATTGACTGCTTACAAAAAATCATGGGACGGCTGGTTTTGGGCAGAATTCAGGCCTGTATTGATAATGACAATATTTTGAGTCACCTCCAGGCTGGTTTCCACCCAAAAACAAGTACCATAGACCAGGTTGTCCGGTTTATTATGTTAAACTGGCGTACCGTGGTCCTGGAAAAGGGTACCTTGTATGCCGTTTTTGTTGACTTAAAAGCGGCTTTCGACCTGGTCCCTCGTAACACACTATGGAAAGTTCTAGTGGAGCTGGGGATGGCACCTGAACTGCTGAGCTTGGTTATCCGCCTGCATGAGAATACCTTCGCTCGGGTTCGGTGGGGTCACCAGGGGGAGGTTATGGAGCCCTTTCCGGTGGAGCGTGGAGTGAGGCAGGGTTGCGTTATGGCGCCAACCTTGTTTTCGCTCTTCGTGAATGGGGTTGCGGATTTCCTCTCCCTGGTCCCGACTGATGCCCCTGCGATGTCTGGTGAGCGGGTCCCGATCCTCATGTTCGCGGACGACACTCTCATCATTTCAAAGACTCCGAGTGGACTCCAGCAAGCACTGAAGCGGTTTGAAGTTTTTTGTCTGAATAGGGGCCTAGAAATAAATACAACAAAAGTATATGGTCCTGACCGGTCGTAAAACGTGTGGGACAAATAGACCTTTCAGAGGGATGATTAATATGAATGGTTCCCCGCTGGAGCGGGTAGATTCCTTCACCTACCTGGGGGTCACCCTTCAGAGAGACCTGGGGTGGTCTAGTCAATTGGACATCGCGGTGCTAAAACTCTGCCAGCAGGCAGGCTTCCTTTTGAAAAAATTTACCTCCTCAACAACAAAGCCCATTAGCCCCTTATTGGAAGTATACAGGATGAAGGTCTTAGGTTCGGCCCTATATGGAGCCGAGCTCTGGGGCTTTGAAGATCTAAGAAAGCTAATGCTAGCTGAAAATGAATTCCTTCGAAAAGTCACAAGCGTTCCCATAAGTACCCGGTTAATACCGCTAATGTGGGATCTTGGAAATAAGGCAGTCCAGGACCTTGACTTTCTGCGGCCAGTACTTTACTGGCGCCGCTTATGGACTACAGAGGAACTACAGCATTATGCCCAGGGTCTAAAGGAGATAATGGCTAAGGACACGTGCCATAAAATACATTGGCTGAAGGCCATTAGATCGATACTCTTCAAATTAGGAATGAGGGAACTATGGGAGGATCTGGAAAACGCTCAATTTCCCTCTAAAAAATCCCTAAAAGAAAAGTATTGGGAGATGGTGATCACAGAAGAGAGGTCACAGGGTCTCTCCTCACACTTAACTGGTCGTTTCATGGATATTAAAGCCCAACCAAAACTGGAACAATATTGGGATATTATTGGTAAACAACAGGATCACAAGCTCTATTTCCAGCTTAGAGTAGGATCACTCCCAGTAAGATCTTTTACAGTAAAATGGGCAGACAAAAGTGGTAACGACAGATGTCCTAAGTGTGGGGAGGAACAAGAGTCATTAAGTCACTTTTTATTCTTTTGTCCTTTGTATACTGCCCCCAGAATGATGTGGATCAAGCCTATATGTAAACTGCTTGGGATACATAGGCATGCTGAGGTTCTGAGAATTCTAACTACAAATCCGACGCCTAGAATTGCTGTTGCCGTGGCTAAATTCTTGAGATGGGTTTGGGTAATCCGCACAAAATATACAGCGGTAACTATGTGAAGATTAAGCTGTTTTTGCCTATGTATACTAGGGTTATTTCTCGTGAATTTATGTGCAATACTCCTCGGGATAAATGTATATTGATGAAATTGATTTTATGCCCTTTTTAAATTGTAATTCGGCAATAGTCCATTGTAGTTTAATACTCTTTTTAAATATTTATTGTATGGTTTTATTCTTTGACTTTTTTATTAACAATTGTGTATTATGTATACTTTTATGACCTAATTGTCAAATAAAGTTTATGAAACGATAAAACACATCGTTTAGTAACGTTGGTTTTAACATTCTGTGTTTGAAAATACCAAATTTATAAAGTAGGTACTTTCTTGCTTAACTGTCCTGGCCTGCCTTTGCTAAGTTGTGTATTCCTTGTCTGGAGTTTTGAGTGACAGGGCTGGGGGATTCCAGGAGACAGGCTGAGGCAGCCCAGTGGTGAATAGAGAGATCTGCATCTAGATGGGAGGGAGGACTTGCACCTGGGACTTGAATAGGGCTGGGCCTTTCCTCTACAATGCTGGCTCCACCTCCTGTGGTGTGTCTGATGTCTCTGCCTTGCACTGTGACAGGAGAGGAGGAATTTTGTCAACAAAGTGCTCCGGAGCTGTGCCTTCCCTCCCCTGTGCTGGCTCCACCTCCTGTGGGGCGGCTGATGTCTCTGCCCTGCACTGTGAAAGGAAGGAAGGAGTCAAGTAAAAAAAGTACTCAGGAACTGGTTTGGACTAGGCAGAGGCCTCTCTGCCTTCAGAGAACAAAGGATTTTGGGGTATAAATATTGGGACCCAGTCCCAAGAACTTTAGGTCACTGCTGGAAACAAGGAACCTTTTGCCAAGGAGAGGAACCAAGGAAGCTGCAGGAGTTGGACTGACTGCCCCTCTACCAGTGTGCTGTTTGCTGGGTTGACCTGCAGTGGTTTCTTTATTGCCAAGGGAAAGGAAAAGGAACTTTTTAAGGACTTTAATCATCTACAGAATATTCTCCAAGGGCATGAACTGTGCTTTCCTCCTGCTAAAGTCTCAGGGACAAAAGACTTCATCTCCAGCTCCCCTCTGAATTTCCTTGCTGGGAATTCTACCTACAGACATTTGCGTGTCGCTGGGAGCTGGAAGCGCGATGCATCGAGAGAAAGCGTGTCGCCGCCGCAGCTGAGATCATCGCATCGCCGGAGATGCGTGCCTTCACCGCATCTTCCTGGAAGCGTGTCTTCGTCAAAGCTTCCTGCTGTCGCATCACTGGAGAAGCGTGACGGCATCTCGAGAGTAACCATTGCATCATTGGAGAAAAGTGTGTCACAGGGCCTGTCGCATCTCCAAAGTACATAGTGGCGACAAGGCTGCCAGGGCGTCTACGCGTTATCATCGCATTGCCGCACCAAGGGCGCCATCTTCTTACATCGCAACTGGATCATCGCATCGCATCAAGGCGCCATCTTGCGCATTGCAACGGGCCCGCAGGCAGGGAATCTACGCATCAACCCCGCACCAGTAAAGATCACAACGCATCCCCTACTCTGCGCAAGCATTGAGGCACGACACATCATTTCCTCCGGATCATGGAACCGACGCATCTTCCCTCATGCTAGCCTTTTGTTCACTTTGCGTTACGCATCCAGGTACTTTGTTGAGAACTGTATCGCATTTATCTTCAACTTGAACTAAGCAACATTTATCATCTTTAATTCATCTTAAGTACAGTATTGTGGATTTTTGTCGTTTTTGGTCTTGTGTTAAGTCTATATAAAGAATACTTATTTTTATAAAACCGTTGTTGTGTCCATCTGTAGTGTTTTCACTGTATTACTGTGTATATTCACAAATGCTTAACACACTGCCTCTGAGATAAGCCTGTCTGCTCGTGCCAAGCTACCAAGGGGGTGAGGAGGGGTTATTTAGGAGTGTAATCCCCTTATCCTGACTTCGAAGTAAGGGTCCCTATTTGGACAAAGGTGAATACCATTGCCAACTAGAGACCCCCAGATCTAACACTTATACTTTCTGTAAATTCAATAAAATACTTTGAAATCAAAAAAGGTTAGTTTAAGTATAGCATTTTGTACTGCAAGGATACCTTTTCAGTTCTAAACCTATGATAGACTCACGCAGATACCTTTGCACTAATATGCAAATGTGTGTGCGTGGCGTTCGGCAGCCTGATTGTGTACCAGTGCTAGGGAGAGAGCAGGATAGTGCCATATCTCTATATATATGGCGCTTTCCTGCTCTCTCACTGTCACACAACGCAGCACAGCAACTTTGGGTGCTGCGCTGGATTGTGTGACAGATTTGTAACTCTTTTAATGGTTTAATTAGGATGACCTTGTTCATGTTGGTTTACGTTGGTACAACTGAAGAAGGAGTGCTGTGCAACTTGCTTTTCATCACCTATAATTTTACTATCGGATAATGCTAAGCACCCCCTCACTTGATTGACTGCTTCTGTAGTGAAAAAGAAGTAATGTGCATTGTTTCTTATTTCAATATATTTTTCACAATAACCCCTGTGTGTAATTCACATGATATTGTATCTGCGTCCTATTTCAGGGTGGATGCTAAGAGTGTGGGACTGATTGTTTAAAAAAGCCCAGTTGATTCTGATTATCTCCTAGAATTGCTATTGGTGGGTTCTCACTGCCTTTGTCCCACATATCGAAGTATTCTTCTATTATGATTTCTAGAGTCAATGATTACAAGTACCAAGCCAATTCAAAGCACTTTCTCTAAGTGTGGAACCCAAGAAGATGCTATGAAGGTAATGTAGTTTTATTGCACCCAATGTTTAAAAGAACTGGAGAGATTTACACCTATATTTATTTATGCCTTTTCATATAACATGGACATTACCCAAATGTGCTAGAGTGCTTTACAATGTACATGGATAAACTACATAAGGTACAAAATAACATCAGAGTATGAGTCTATCATTACACGGGACATAGAATTACATTATCCGGAGATGTGTGTACATTAAAAAGCCATGAACATTGCAATATAGTGTATGTTTCAGCAGTGTTAAAATTTCCATTACAGGTTGTTGACTGGTGCCATGTTAGGATAGAGTCAAACGAAAAGGGATTAGGGAAGTAAATCTCAGGTTAATGATCATTGCTGAACCTACACAATACATGTCAAATGTGGGGAGGAGTGGTTAGTTGAAATGTCTTTGAAGGAGAGGAAATTTTCAGCTCCGATTCAAAGTGGTGGTGCGTAGGTTCTGAGTTAAGGACTTCCATATTCTGGCAGCGTTTCCTGTGGAGGAATGTGCCATGAGTCATTCCTTTTAAAGATCGGGGTTCTAGCAGCAACTAGCATGGTGATTGTGGGCCTCATTTACAATTTTTTGGTGTAGGGCAGCACCACAAGCCTTTCTGCTGCGCTGCTCTGTGTCAAAAGTAAAGGTCATGTGTCGTATCTATGAAATACAGTGCATTCCTGTCCTTTCTCCCTGTGCTGGCGCTCAAAGGGCTGTCTTGTGTCAAAGCAGGCACCCTTGCATCATGGTGCAAGGGTGCCTGCATTGTAGGGATAATTGTTTTTGTGCAGAAAGGGCCACATTCCTGCACAAAACAATCAATGGAGGTGATTTCCTCTTTCTATGTGTACTGCTGAATGCAACATAGTGAATCGATATTCTTGCCATCGATATTACATACAACCATATTTTTGACTCGTCTTTAAAAACACAATATTATTATACAACAATATTTTAAACTCGATATTATTTATTTATTTAATTCAAGTGATCATATAAGCATGATAAGACCACACAAATGGTAGAGATACACTACACAAATGCTATTGGCATAACATAACAAATGATTGACACAACATAACATAACATAACATAACATAATATAAACAAATTTAACATAAAAGCATAGCATAATAAAAAACAACACAACACAACACAACATAAAAAGTTACTGTTGCACCGACTACTACCTCTAGTAGTAATAGTAGCACCAGAGGTGTTTTTAATACATTGGCAAAGAGGGCTCTGGCCTAGGGGCCCAGCCTTTTAAGGGGCCCCCTGGTAGAGCCAGTTCTGTTCTGCGGGGAGTCTTGCCTGATGACCTTGAATAATTCTTAAAGAGATTGTTTCAAATACCATTTGCCATTAATTTATTTTTTATTGTGACAGACATTTTGCAGAGAAATGTTGTATTGATGTTTCATGCAACATCCCTAAAAACGTTTCTTTTAGATCAAAATAGGAGCTGACATAAGAAATCGGAGGTTGTCACAAAGATTATTTACAGTAATATTAGTAAGTTGGTGATATGTTACAATATCGAAAACACGTCACTATCCCTGAATATTAGATGTAAACAGTGTTAGAATGTGTACCAGTGTGCCTGTGCACTGTCAGTGACCTGGCCAAAGAGGGCATGAAAGCGCTGAAATTGGATCATAAATCCAAAGCTGTTCCGAACAGGGGCCCCCAAAATACGTATGTCCCAGGGCCTCCAAAATACTTAAAATGTCCCTGAGAAGCACCACCATTTCCGTGATTTCCTCATACTTAAAACAACGCACCCAGACAGTAGCTTATCTGTGGCATAGACTTAACATGTTAGAAGGAAGTAGGCGAGTGTGATGTAGAAGAATTGTTAAAGGCCTCTCAGTGGGTAAGACTTGAATTAGTCCCTACTCCTCTGTACAAAGTCCCAGGAATTAATAGAACTGTGTTTTTTGCACACCACCTCCAAATCCAATTTTTTCAATATTCTTTATAATTTCTTTACTTAATTGTCTTTTTAAAGAACATTTACGGTACAAAATCACAAAACAACCACATTAATGACTGGATGAATCATTTCTCATTCCTTCTTACCCATTCTTATAACAGTTGGATGCTACATAGTTTTAAGCAATTAAAACATGAGGTAGTCCGATACACACAAGAGGAGGACAGTCAACCCTCCACTACACTCAAACAGTGTCTAACAAATTTCTTTATTGGTATTAAAGTTCCGTTGGACTCCCCGGTTCCTTGGGGTTGACGCGTTTCGGCCAGGGCATTCAGGCCTCATCAGGACTTCGGTGCAAGGAAGAAAACCCACCTTCAGGCAGGGAAAACTATTCTTCAAGTGGAGCCTCAACAGGGGATAACAGCTGGCTGTAAAATCAGCCACCAATGGAAACTCCCCGGTTGCTTCAAGATGCGGGCAGTCCAACACTACTTCCCAAGTGTGGGCGGCTCTCTGTGTACAAGACTATAGGCGTGCTAAGTAAATATCTGAGTTTCTTCCTGGTGTTCCAGCGTGTATGTCTCGCTGAGCATGGCACCTGCGTTTCCATAGAAGAATTAAGCATTCTACTCGGACACCTGTGGCTGAGGCAAAATGAGCGTGCGGCGTTCGCACAGCTCCCTGACCGTGGCACCCTCCAATATTTACTCAACAGTCTTGTACACAGACAACTGCCCACAAATTAGGGACATTGCAGTTACAACTCTTAGGCAAAAGGACCCTTCCCAGCAGACTTGAAAGACACCTCATGGAAGATGGACGGTTCAAGAGGCACCCCACACGTGGATATCCAGGAGACCAGGTTACCTGCCCCAGGGAAGCCGGGTGCATAGGTACAAAGTTATGTTGGGAACCGCCATAGACTCCAATGTAGGATTTCAAGCAAGAGCAGCTGGCGAAGAATCCTTTTTCCTGAGAATTGTAACTGTGGCATCCCCATTCACTTACATTGAGCACATGGTCTTGGAACCACTTAGCACACAGTCTCTGTAGGGATCCTAGGTCCTTACCTCGGGTGGTTCCTTGGTTCCCCAACACTTTTAAGTTTCCTGAGTCCATTCACGACTTCGGTCGTTAGTTGCTTTCCACTATTTATGTATATGGGTAGGTCTCCCCCTGGAGCCCACTGTATTTTTGTACTACTTACCTGTTGTAATATCGAAGTGTTATGTGTATTGCAATTATATCTGCGGGTTAGAGATATTGCATTGGGTTAGTGAGTGTCTGTAATAAATAACTATTTTTATAACAACACTGTGTGGTTCTTTTTCACTTAATCTGAACTATAAGATTAGATACAGGTAAAACGAGCTGCTTTACACTCCTCCTAGACTAAGCCTGAAGGCTGCTCTCCACAGCTACCACTTAGAGAGCTTTCTAAGGTTGCCCAAACCCCTAAAAACAACATACAGGTTGTCTGGATTGGTGCAGGGTAGTACACTTGAATAAGTTGGCACCATATACCAAGCCAGCCTCCTACATTGGTGACAGTGGTGGCAGTGGAGTGACTCCTTTACTCCAAGGGAGATTCCATTGGGTGTCTTTGGATGTTCAGAGGCCCTGGATGGTATCTGTATTCAACATGGACACTGACGGTGCAGAGGACTTGCAGGATGAGGTGGTCAGGAGCAGACAGAGTCTTCCCGGTTGCAGTCTCCCGTTCCCAAAGCGAATCCAGATGTGGTCAGTCCGACGTGGTCTGTATGACTCGGTCAGAATGTCCAGATGATTGAAGAAGACGCAGAGGTTGATCTGAATTGAATCCCACGACAAATCTAAGGACCCACCCTCAGGTAAGCCCTTAAGTACCCTAAGGTAAATGTTGGGATGATTCAAGGGCCCCTCCCAGAGGAGGGCTGGACAGAGGGGAGGCTACTCCCATGTCCTTCATCCAGGTTCGTGCCAGAGTGGGAGCCAATGGTTCACTGAACTGGTTTGAGCTGAAGTATGCAAGGAGGGCACCCTGTTTGGGAGGTGGTCACACCTCCCTGTGACAGGATACCTAATGTTCTGCCTTCCCCTGCTTGAGCTTGGCTCAGCGGTAGGATGGCAGAATCATGTCTCAGGTCGGCAGCAGCCCTAGCTTGCTGGAAAACCGGTACCGGGAGTACTGAGGGCCTCCCGCCAGAGATTTACAGTGCATGGAATTACACCTCCCACACTGTTTACAATGTGGGGGTATGCTATTACAGTGTTGGGGTATGATTCAACATGTTTGATACCAAACATGACAGGGTTTGTTAAAGCCAGTTTAGAGAAGTTCAACGCCTAATGACGTATGGCCACTCTATATATCGTAATGGCTGATGCACTGACAACCTGGGAGAATGGACTTCAGCGGTTTCAGAGGTGTACGACTCATGCAGGGACACCCTCACACTTAGAACCGTTCACCCTGCCTTTAGTATTGAAAAGGCCTACTAGAGGGGTGATTTAGATGTTTTAAGTGCATTGATATTAGATATGAGGCAACCTATACCTTTTGTGGAAGGTGCAAGCACCAACTCACACAGGCTGCAATGGCAGGTCTGTAGTCAGAGTTTGGAGGGTCCCTTATGGGTGGTATAATACATGCTGCAGCCCATGGGGGACCCCTGGTGTACCTAAGCCCTAGGTACGTTAGTACCATATACTAGGGACTTACTAGGGTATACCAGCTGCCAATCAGGAATGTACTAAGGAACTCACCATAGCCAATTTAGGGAGGTAGCACAGCGACTGGGGTCCTGATTAGCAGGATCTCAGTCAGTCAAGTCAGAAAAACAGTATGACACTAGCAAAAAGTGTGAGTAACCATGAAAGCAGATCCTTCCTTCCTACAGAAGTGGAGGAGTAAGCATCGGTGACAAGAACAGCAGGGGAGAGAGGTGAACGGAGGTGAGAACAGCAGAGGTGGGAGCATAAGAAAGAGCAGAGCAGACAAGAGGACACTAAAGATGAGACAGGCAGGTGGATAGAGTGGAGCAGAGGAGAGGTCAGTAAAGAAGAGAGCAACACTCGAGAGCTGAGCGGAGAAGGGGATAGTGCAGGAGAGATTGGAGTCGAGGAGACTATAACGAGGTGATAGCAGCAGAGCGATGAGTAGCAAAGGAGGGAACAAGGAGCCGGACTTATATCTTCTCTGTCCCAGACCCAGTGACTGCCACCAGGCTTATCTCCAACAACCATGGACATGAAGAAGGGCTGTATCATGAGGCAAGTATTGAGGGTCTGGTGGGAAAAAAAGTCTCACTACAACCAGAGAAAGAGGAATAGACTATCCTCAACATCACTATTTTATAAGTGGCCGGTCACAGTGAGATAATAGTTAGGATTGACAATGCCAATTTCATAGATTGCAAAGTGTTGTCAAATCAGCCTCAGGTTGCCTGTGTGCACACACAGCCCAGCAGGTTATTTTGAAATAATCCTGATTTAGGCCAGGTTTTGTAACTACAGTCACAGTTACTAAAATGCAGGTGAGGTTTACATTAGTATTGAAGAGTAGAGAGAAAAATCAAACGTGACTTGTATTTCCCAGCAATCCTGTAAATCTGGTGATAAAGCACAATCGAGAGGTTTTAAGGTAGATAGAGTGAAATCCTGCAAGGGAACATCACATTGTTCCTAAAATAACAAGGAGAACCCTATATTTAATTGTTAGGGAATTGTGTTCCTTTTGATCAGCTATAGCAGGGTGAAGCTGTGAGGGCTATCTAGAATAGTTTGGAGCTTGCAAAAAGCATAGCACCCAAGGTGGTGACATTTTCGACCACTACTGTTCTGAATGCTTAGAAAATGTAACATAAACCAAGATGGCACAGGGCCTGTACCTAAACCACTGTACAACCTTCTCAGAAACCTGTTGACCCCAACCCTTTTCAGGATTAAGCTAAAAAGAGTATACATTAAACAGTATGAGAACCTAGTGGGATTTACTGCCATTACTCCAATGTACCAAATGGTACTAAAATCTAATCTTCCATAATGTGCTGCTAGAGCAGATGGACAGATTTCAGGTTCGGACTGGTGGAGTAATGATGTTTATTTGTTGAGTTGATCTTGATTATTTAACAGCTCCGCTGTGTCATCTTTCTGATTACAAACATTACAAACAGTGAACAATTGTATGAACAGATCCCGAATTCCAGATCTTTCAATCTTAAAAATACAGTCCCATACTGATGATTGCTAGTTGCCATTTTGCTTTAAACAGAATATGAGACTCAGTGCTAATTGTTCAGGATCAGTTAAGTGATAGAATGATCTGTAGAATGTCTGGTAAGAACTACAATCATTTTTTAATCTTCAGATACACATTTAGAAACCATAAATGAAATATACCTGACAGTTTTGTAGTTGAGGTCCACGATCTAGAATTAATCCACAAAAAAATAAATCCACAGGGAACAATCACAATTATCAGAAAATTTTAAAAACCTGAAAAAGTATGTTTAAAAACTGCTCCATGAAAAACATAAATAAAAGGAAAAACAATAATGTCGATTAAAATGTAACCCATTTTATTTCTTTAAAAAAGCAAATAACATCCATAAATAGGGAGAGTCCTCAAGTCCGACAAACAACCTGTAAAAAATATACATATCATAAAAAAGCAGAACATTGCATGAAACCATACATCACATACTAAGGCCTACCCTGCTACAAAAACACACTGAAAAAGTAGTGGAAGGAAGGCTTGCAATTTGTTTAACTACTGGCAGTCACTCAGTAGCATTCCAACCCATGGTTCTTTTGCCCACTATGATACCTGCGTTTAGACCTAGCCACATGCAAATCAGTTCCTTAGGAACAGCCCAGCCCGACCTGCCAGTTCAGATCCTCCTTGAAACAGAATGCTAGCAACCCAAGACCAGTTTTGCCCTGGCAACAATATTCCTATCTCTATATTTTAGTCAAACACCAATGGAATATTATCAATTAGGACCCCAGTCTCTTTCTTCTTCAGGTTTGGTTAACGCTAACCTTTACTCTAAGGCCAGTTAAATGTATATTATTAAGCCGTTACTTGATTTTCCAATCGTTTGATGGAATACGGCAGATTTTCATTCTTTTTCATTATTAGGAGGAGATCGCTAGTTTGGTTGTGGAAGCTATTCCCTTCTGTTCCAGAAATCTTGGACTTAACCTTTTGGCTTTCTCTGTTGCTCCACACATCCTCATAATGCTGGTGTCTTGATGTCAAGCTAATTTTATACATCCATAAACTGCAAGATCATCTCACCCATGGCATTCTGTCTCTGAATTATTGCCTACCTTCTGCCTTTGGATTTACTGTTTCTTCTAACAAGGGGTCCTATTTACAAGTGGCTATAGCCACTAGAACAACGTTCTGTTGGCGATATCCCATTCTCCTTATTTACAATGTAGGGTTAAGCCACTTAATGTGGCTCAACACCTCCTTGTAAATAAGGCCCCTTTTCTTGCTTCACTTAGCATGAAAGGGGTATGTAATGGTTGTTGCAGTTGGCGTTCTGCCGCAACCCCCATTGCTTTTTAACGTTGTCCCATATTTTCAAAGAAACTAAGCCCTGGTGATACCTGGGGTCCATTAGGATGTAGGGCGGATCGCCACTGCCCACGGTGCCTGCCACTTTGTGCATGCAAATACACAACATGCATTTTTACCATTGCGGCGGGTGCTGCAGAATGCACCGCCCGCCGCAATGTTAAACATGTGTGATGCGCCTGCCAGTGTGGCGGGCGCATCCTAATATCACCCACGGGACTGCTGCACATATGGCGGGCAGTCCTGTTTTCCATCAGGATGGCGGGCTGAAGAAAGTCCACCCGCCATCTTAATGATGCCCCTGGTCTTAGACTGGTGATACGAGGAGAAATCATTAATTTCTCCTCCTTATTTGCTCTTTCCATGTGTGCTGCATTCTGGAAAGAGCAAATCACCTTTCAAGATTGTTTATGTGCAGGAAGGTGTCCCTTCCTGAACATAAACCTATCCCTACTGCAGCACAGGCACCCTTGCAACATGGCGCAAGGGTGCCTGCATTGGTGCTAGGCAACTTTATAAGTGCCAAAGCAAGGGAAAACACATGGGTGCGCTGTATTATTTTTAATACGGGGCATCCCTGCATTTTAAAAATTTCAGAGTGCAGCATTCCCAATTTTGGCGGAACACAACGCTCCAATATCTTGTTGTAAATATCCCCCATTGTGTCTTGTTTTGATTCCACATTGCTCTGTTTCTTGTTTACCTCCCCCATTACTAATCAACTGATCTTTTTGGGCTTGTATGAACAAAGTTTTTGTGTTGATATTCTTTCCTGCAGGGTGGTAGGTGATTAATTAACTTTTGTTTTTATGTTTGTCTTCTTGACATGATATCACTAAAAGAGAATATGCAGCTCAGATGGTCATTAGATCATAAGAATAACACCACACACTCACTCATTGTTTTGGACACATGCACACTCGTTATTGTTCTCAAGGACAGGACACTTTGGAGGCAAGGGTAACTCCTCCCTTTAGCCACAGTACCATCCTGCATATAGTATGCATGTGAAAGGTGTCACATGTCTCCAAGTTAGGAGGCAAAAAGCCACAAAGGGCAGACAAAATCTCAATGGCTAGATTGGTTGAAAATCCTGAATGATACAAGCTTGAAAAGTAAGGCACCAAAACTACCATGAGACAAGACCATGAAAGTGCCCATCGTAAAGTTCTCCAGGAGATAAATACAACTTGGAAAGATGCTGAAGAAAAAGGAAGTACATAACAGGGGCAAAAATGAAATCTAAGATGGCAAACGATGCAATCAATAAAAGGTCCACAGCAGGTAAGCAGAGCCATGACTGACCAAGGTTTCCATATAAATAGTTTAAGCGAGACATTACATCAAAGTAAAAGGGGTTACGATAATTGTAAGAAATTGCTGTATTAGTTAAGGGGGGTAGCTATAAGATGCACCACTAAAGTTACTAAACAAAACCTCAGCTCAACCTTCTAGTAGCTATAGCACAGAGTAGGCAGCCTTAATTTAGAGGCAATGTGTAAAGTATTCATGCAGTACCAAAACAGTAATAAAGTAGAAAAAAACAGTTTAGAAAGTTAGTATACTTTTTTATAAATAGAATGAGACAAAAGCTGCAAAAATCCAATAAGGGGAACTGGAGATAATAATTTTTAAAGTAAAAATGCAAAAATAGTGGCAAAAGTGCTAGACGTCAACCGCAGGCAACTGCTTGCGGTAGATCGAGGCTTAGGTACGATTTGAGGCTGACTGCGATTGAGCTCGGGTCAATGCAAAAACCACGATCGACCAGGTCAGAAGTTTTACCTTCAGAACTAGGGGCCAATTTATATCCTGGTGGATGGCCAGTTGTTCTGTCAGGGCATCTGAATGAAATACTCCATTGCCCGGATGGAGAAACCACCCGCCAGATATATAAATGACTGTGAAGCCGGTGGTCATTTATAAAGCATTGCCAGCGTCCGCCGTCACAGTGGTTCTTGTCAATGCATTTCGCTATTTGATGCAGGGCTCCGTCAACATGAGGGAGCCCTGCACCATGCAGTTTTCTTTTTTGATTATTTTTTTTTAAAACATATTTTATTATCAGATTGCACAAAAGTCTCAGGGCTCTGAACCCCAGAGGTCACTGCAGTATCAATTTATATATTTGCAAAACAGCAACTGACTTTCTTTTACATCAAACAAGGCAACCAAAATACGTGACCTAGAATATCCATTAGGATTTTAAGCGCCAACTCCCCCCCCCCCCCCCCCCCATGAGTTGCGCAAAGTCCACTGAGACCAGTCCATAGGCATAAACTATCAGGCTAGAAAAAACACTAAAGGAAAAAGAAGAATGGCAAAAGAAAAGACTCAGTCTTGGTACACACACACCCCAGGCTACCCCTCAGCCCCCCCGTGCCAGATCCGACAGACCCACTCCTGCCCTCATTCCACTGGAAGATCGTCCACAACATTCGGAGGCTCCAGCCACAAACCCCTATAGTCCGCCCACTGCTTCCATATTTTATAATGCTTGCCCGGACATCCCCGGGCAACAAAGATTGGCTGTTCCAGTCCCATGGAGAAATCAAGGCCATTTTTCCAGGTGTCCACCAAGGGGGCCCGTGCATCCTTCCACATCCTGGCTATATCACATTTCGCCAATGTGAGGCCCAGCTGCATGAGGTGCCGTTTATAAACATTACCCCCAATCCCTTCCATCACATGCAGTAGGGCGAATTGTGGCATGTATGAAGTGTCCAACCCAGAACCTCCGATAAACAGGAGAATATCCCCCTCCAGAATCATCGATCAAGTGATGGGCAAGAATTTGCCCTCCTCCCCGCCACACCGGAGGCACACCGGGGAGGCAATCAAACCTGCCCGCCATAGTTGTGCCCGAGTAAAGTAGACCCGATGGAGGTATTTAAATTGTATGAGGCGAAGCCGCATTGCTAAGGCTGCTCCTCTGGGGGGGTTGCTAGGGCCTCACTCCAGTCCTCCACCTCGAGCGTACCTACATCCTCCTCCCATACCCCCTGAAGCTTCTCAAGCGTAGGTGCACAGTTTGTGGCCAGGGACTGATATATCCGTGAGATCTTCTTGGTCTCCAAATCCCCCATAAAAACCTTTGCCTCCAACGGACTAAATTCGGGTAGTGAGTCAAGGCCCTCTAGTCTAGGGGAAAGCGCATGGCAGAACTGAAGGTACCAATAAAACTGGGACCCGGGCATGCAAAATTCCACCTGTAGACCCAGGAAGGACTTAAGGGACCCATCCTACCTACATCCCCCAGGGTGGAGATGCCGATGGCATCCCGCCCCCTAAAACCTTGCAAGGCCACCAGCTCCGGCAGGCGCCTGTTGTGCCACAGGGGAGTCTCTCCAGATAGGGTATTCCACCACCCTATTCGCTTCAACGACTGGCGCCAAATTTGAAAGACAACCTTTGTCACCGGTGGTAGTGTAGCATGCAGATTCGCTGCATAGAGAATCGTGTGAAGGGTGTGAGACCCCATAAGGTGTCGCTCCAGCGCATAGGCCGGGTCCCCCCTGTCCCCAGACCACAACTCGTTTAAATCTAATAGATTCGAGGCCTGGTAATATGAAAGAGTATCCGATGTCGCCAGACCACCACAGTAGGTGGAGAGAAAGCAAGTGCCCAACGCTACCCACACCGCCCTCCCCCCAAAGGAATTGCGCTGACACGGAATTCACCAGCCGGAACCATTTGGGCCTGATCGGGTATGGGAGATTCTGCAGCTGGTACAGCAAGCGAGGGAGTGCAACCATCTTAATGATCTCTGACCAGCCATATATTGCTAAGGGCATACGTGACCAGATCTTTACATCCGCGCGAACGCGCTCCCAAACCGGTGCCAAGTTCCGCTCCCAAGATATGGCTGGCACATCCGAAAGGAATACACCCAGGTATCTGAGAACTCCCAGGCCCGCCCGCAGTGCCGACGCCCACATGCCCGTGTTCCCCGAGCTCCTAAGACCCACAACGTGGACTTACATGGATTCATGTACAGCCCAGTCATTTCCCAAATATTTGCATGATCTCCAGGATTCGTGGCCCCGATCTATCCAAAGTGGTTAGGAAAAAAAGAACATCATCCGCATATAGTGCGATCCTATCGGATAGACCCGGTGCCCACTCAAACCCCCTTAGCTGTGCATCAATGCGCACCCAGGGCTAGAGCGAATAAATATGGTGAATAAATATGGCGACAGGGGGCACCCCTGTCTGGTGCCTTGTCTGATGGGGAAGCTGGACGAGACTGCTCCCACCACTCAAACCCCCTTAGCTGTGCATCAATGCGCACCCAGGGCTAGGGTGAATAAATATGGCGAATAAATATGGCAACAGGGGGCACCCCTGTCTGGTGCCTTGTCTGATGGGGAAGCTGGACGAGACTGCTCCCACCACACGTCGACGTAGTAGGGAAAACAGGTAAACCCAATTCAGGGGGTCAAATGCCCTGTCCTTGTCCGCCAGCAGGAGTGCAGCCACCTCCCCGTCCGCCGAACCGCCGCCAGTGCCACGTGTCCCCGCCTGATGTTGTGTCACGTCACCCTCTGGGGCATGAACCCGGCCTGGTCTGGGTATACCTAGGCTGAAATGTGTGGCAGGAGGTGGTTAGCCAGCACTGTGGCCAAGACTTTGGCCTCCACATTAAGAAGAGAGATGGAACGGTAAGAGGAGTGCTGCTCCTGGGGCCGACCAGGCTTGTGGAACACCACCAACTCCACATGCCTCCAGTCCAGGGGGAGCCGGCCGACTTCCCTGGCCTCCTCCAACGCCGCCCGGTAATAAGAGGATAACTGTATGTTATACTGGCGAAAGAACTCGCTCGGGGAACCCGTTGGGTCCTGGTGCCTTCCCCGAGTTAAGCTCTCCCAGAGCCTTACTCAGCTCCTCGTCCAATAGAGGGAGCACCAATTGTTGACGCGTCTCCTCGGACACCGCTTTGGGCGGGAGATCCGCAACAAATTTGTCGACCGTAGCCTCCGGCAGGCATTCCCGAGGGGCATAGAGGTCCACGTAGTAAATGGCAAAGCTCCCCGCTATGGCCTTAGGGTCTATCAATGGTACCCCACTGTCGTCCAGCACCCTCAGAAGGGCCTGGGGATGTAGAGCACCCTGGCAGAGCCGATGAAGCATCTTACTCGCCTTGTCGCCCCATTGACACTTTCTGCTAAGCGTTGCCAGCCATACTTGTCAGGCCTTGTCCATTAGATGCGAGGCGTAGGACTGTTGTGCCAGAAGTAGGTGTCGCACGGCCGGCCCCTCACCCTTCCCCCGGCACCGACGCACTAGCGCTACCACCTCCGCTCGAACCAGTTCCTTGCGGCGCTTATATATATATATATATATATATATATATATATATATATATATATATATTCACTGAAAAAACCATAGGTTTCACACCAGTTATAGTTAGCTGGAAATTTTACTGACATAAAACCATTGAAATTCCCACGTTATAGTTAGTTGGACTCACTATAACTTGTGCGCCTGCAATGCACTGCTGATGACGTCACATATTACATCACTCATGACATGGTGTGAAACCTATGTTTTTTTCAGTAAATTTAATAGGTTTTTTAAATGCTAATTCCTAACTATAACTGGTGTGAAACCTATGGTTTTTTCAGTGAATTTCAAAGGTTTTTGAAATGCTAATTCCTAACTATAACAGGTGTGAAACCTACGGGTTTTTCAGTGAATTTCAAAGGTTTTTTAATAGCAAATTTCTATAGCTATGAAATGTAATATTTTTTAAAATGAATCCTATATTGTATATTTATGTAATACTTTTTTTTTAATGTATATTCATATTTTTAGTTTTAAAATTTTTTTTTGCCCTGGAGGTAAGCGCAGTATTCCGGCGCGTCCCGGTGCGCGTACCGGGCGCGCCCCCGCAAAATGTATTTATTTTTTGTTTTTTTGGCATATATGTACCTCCTAAACTCCCCTCAGAAAACCTAGAGGGTCAGGGGGTGTCTACCGTGCCCCCTTTTACCCATTCCCAACGTTGTTTGGCCTCCATCTTGTGTCTCAATTGTACCGAAACACAAGATGGCGGACTCCCGTAGCGCTCCCGGTGCGCGTACCGGAGCGCGCACCGGTAAGCGCTCCCTAAAAAATGTGGGAAGTTAATTTACATAAAAACCACTGGAGACACTTGCACCAAATATAGAATAGGCCCTACTACATAGCAGTCCCTACCATTTTCCCACATTTGGTGGTATTCCATTGAGCCATTTAGGCTGTAGCCCTGTCTAAATATCCTGAGGTAAATTACATGACAAAAACACATATGAATGTGTTGGAATTTACAACCAATTAAAATGTTACTTACATTTTGTACTTTTATGTGCTGACATTTGATTGGTTTAGTACATGAATATATATGAAAAATGAGAGGGAAACACAGCCATTTTGACTAGTACTACCTGAGGTACATTTGAAAAGGATTTTCAGTGAAAACTTCAACTGCTTTCACAAAGGTAAGTTGTTAATTTGGAAGGGGAACTATGTTGTGCACTTTAAGTTAATTTGGGAAAACGTTTTCTGATAGTTATATACTGTCCCTCTGTAATAGTTATAGATTTAGATAGGCTTCTCTGTTATAGTTATGGATTGAGTTAGGCTTCTCTGGTATAATTATGAATTTACTTAGGCTTCATCACATGCACTTTTTAATAATTCTACTTCCTGCCTGAAACCATACACTGCCCAAAGATAACTTCACTGTTAAAAACTCAAAAGTACCTGTCTGAATTTAAACCCAACAGTTCCCTAACTCTACTGATATAGTTATTTTTTATGCAATTTACAGCAAGAAAATGGAAGGAAAACAAGCCAAAATTAATATTTCTTTCGAAGTTGTTGTTAAGAACAATCCTGAGGAAAATATGGATGACTTGGACTTTATGGATCAGTCTCTGGACCAACAATTACTTGACAGTGTTGAAACAATAGAATCATTGAATCAAAATGAGGACATTCCAGATGATCTAATGTTAGAAGTTCTTTTAAATTTTGAAAAATCAGAACAATAAATTTATATTTAATAATTAAAAATTGTTTGAGACATTATTCATTATTATATGTATTTCACGAAATAGTACCAAAATGATAATAATATAAAGTGAGACATATAATATACTGTGCAACTTTTTTGTGTTACATAATAAGTTTGCTCATAGTTACTTCCTTTCTCCCACTATATTATCTCCAATGTGCATTTGACATCTCTTTTTTATCTCCTGTCTCCTTTCTCTCACTGTCTGTCTCTAATGCACCATATCACCGCCAATTTTGTATAGATGCAGAAGAGAGTAAAATGTAATAATTGAAAACATCATAAGGGAGCAGGGTAGACTACCCATCATTCCCTAGGCCTTCTCAGGGAGGGCTTAAAGGATCTATTTCTTCTTTCCTGACAGACTATGGTATGGATTCCATATACCACAATAACATATGTAACAACATGCAAGATATCTACAAAGGATTATCTACAGAGGAGACGGTGTACAACACAACAACTCTATTCAGAGCTACCCAACCTCTAAACACTTTAAATTATTATTTTACTGTTTCACTGGGTTTTACCCATGGTACGCTCCCTGGTACGCTCCCCGATGCGCATACCGGGCGCTCCCCCCGCGAAAATCGAAAAAAAACATTTTTTTTTTGCCCTGCGGGACCCTTTCATGGCCCCCACATCAAACCTAGGGGTCAGGGGGGGGCTACCCTGCCCCCTTTTGCTAATTTCTCCTTTTGTTTTTGCCACCTCTTCTGTCTCGATCCTACCGAGACACAAGATGGCGGCCGCTCCGGACTGTTTGGAATGTTTACTGACACCCGAGAGCCAATCAGCTTACTGCGCGCGAACTCGCATAGCGTGCTGGTTCGCGCGCTTATAGATATATATATTTTTTTTAACCCAAATTACTCAAAATCCACTGGAGAACATATCTTGAGACATAGCAAAGGCACATTGGGCTACCAGTCCCTACAATTTTGCCGAGTTTGGTGGAAATCCATTCAGCCGTTCGGGCTAAAAGTGAGGTCGACCGCCCTATGAAAATTAACATGGGGAAAACACGTTTTGGGACCCCCCTTTTATCTCAGCCCCCGCTTGACGCATCCCCCCCAAACTTTCAGGGATGGAGCGGAGCGGAGCATCGCCCCCAGCTACGCGAATTTATTCGTGGGCTGGTGGGAGGAGCAGGTAGACTGGGCCCCAGAAAACGAGGAATGGTCAAATAAAATTGTATCTTGGTTTAGGTACATAGACGACCTGTTCCTAGTCTGGAATAGCTTGTCTGAAGAGGCAGAATCCTATGTACAAGTGTTAAATAACAACAGCTGCAATCTAGTCTTTACTGGAAAGATAAGTTCTTTATCAGCTAACTACCTGGATCTAAAAGTGGAGGTGTGTGGGGGTAAAGTTAAAACAGCACTCTACAGAAAACCCACTGCGAGTAACAGTACGCTACATGCGTCTAGCAGCCATCCCCACAGTTTAGTCAAAAGCATCCCCTATGAGGAATTCCTGAGACTTAGACACAACTGCTCGTTTGATTCTGATTTCAAAGAGGCTGTCGGTGAAAGTACCTACAGATTTTTAGCAAGAGGCTACAAGAAGAATCTCTTAGGCAATGCACTCCGACGTGTTAAACAACTACAGAGGGAGTCATTGTTTAAAAAGAAAAAAGAGAAAACCAATCTGGAAGAAGGGAGGTTTCGCCTCATAACTACATACTCTTGTGATTCATACAAACTGAGACTTCTGATGAAGAAACATTGGCATGTCCTTAAGACGGACAACATTATTGGCATGGACATCCCCCAGTCACCCCAGATTACCTTCAAAAAGGCAAGGTCTCTTCGTGACCAACTAGTACACAGTCACCTCAATCCAATAGTCATTTGCGATTAAGCACAAAAGTGATAGGAACCAGCTACAATACTTTTGCTTGGACCATGTCCCTGATAGTGTCAGGGGAGGGGACAAATTAATAAAGCTCAGGAGACTAGAGTCACGATACATAGTGGACCTACAGTCAAAGGACCCTGAAGGCCTGAACAGCGGGGAGGAGATGTCCATACATTTAGGTTAGATGAATTCACTGAGAGTTAGACAGCTAATGTATCTTACGTAATTCGATTGTTTGTACATGTGCTAATCCAGTAACTTGTATTTCTCTGTAACATACATCTTTTGGAACAAATTTGATAATCTGAAAACATATGCTTAAAGATAGCATATATGTAAGTTTTGTTGTTGAGTATGCCTGGAGTGTTCTGTTATCTCTGTCTTTGGGATGCGGGTCACTTTATAACAGATGTTTACTTTGAATCTGGACCAATTGTGGTATTAATCCTGTGCAATTATCAACGGTGGTTACAATGGAATTAATTTGTGGATGAAATCAGTTGTACCATAGTGGCCACAGCAACCCTTATTGGGTTGCAATAGCCGATCCACGGCTTGATATTTAGTGAGTAATGAGCATTGTTTAACTGCAATCAAAAACAATGAAGTGTGTCGTTATTGGAGAATGTTTATATCCAGTACAATGTTATTTACACTTGGCGCTATATAATACTTTAGCGTAATTGTCCCCACTATGTAGCTTCGACCATGTTGACCTTTCACAGGAGGGACTTTGCGACGCGATTACCGATCCACGGCGATATTTCATTCTATAGTCACAGACGATTAGGAAATATTTTGTTGTCTGAGAATTTGTGACTTTGTATACTACACTTACAAATGGCGCTTCCCGCATAGAGATGTGTGCGGTTGTCCCTCGTTTGTGTTTGCTTTTCTTGGCCAGATATCTGTTTAAAAAATGGCGCCGCGCTCAGTGGTAATGTTTGACACCTAGGAAGGGAGCTTTCCCGAAACGCGTCTGTCGAGATAATAAATACTCATCTGTGCTGAAATCCCGCGAGTGCTGCCTTTCTTTTCACTGAAATTGAGGAGTGGTTGAGCCTGTATACATTTCGCGGTACACCACTGCGTTGCAGCACCCGCTTTGAAGAGTGACTCGCTGTTGGTGTGGTTTGGAGCAGCTATATATATATATATATATATATATATATATATATATATATATATATGGTTTTTTCAGTGAATATATATATATATATATATATATATATATATATATATATATATATATATATATATATATATATATATATATATATATATATATATATATATATATATATATATATATATTCACTGAAAAAACCATAAGTTTCACAACAGTTATAGTTAGCTGGAAATTTTACTGACATAAAACCATTGAAATTCCACGTTATAGTTAGTTGGACTCACTATAACTTGCGCGTGTAATGCACTGCTGATGACGTCACATATTATATCACTCATGACATGGTCAGTGACATCACTCATGACATCACTGATGACACCATCCAGTGAATGTGTGTCTTTCTAAAAAATACATATGTTTTATATATGTATATGTAAAGGTCGATGGAAGAATAAATGTTTAAATAATTGTCTATTTGGATGTTTTTAAAAAAAAAATTGATTGGTTAACTGGCTTATTAAGTGTATCTTAGTGAATACATATATTAGCGAGTAACTTTTAAATATTATAATATATGTATCAGTGTTTCACTTTGTGTATAAGTGGCTGCATGGGTTGGTGACTGACTCACTGTTTGTATGTGTTTTGAAGACAGCATATGTGCAGGACTGTATGGGTGGATGAGTGTGTATATGTGTGTGTTAGTGAGTGAATGACTGTCTCAATAGTGTCTTTATCAGTAACAAGATATGTTTTAATCTAGTATATGTGAGTATTGATCTATATAAGTGAGTATATGAGAGAGTGAGAGATTGTAAGAGTTCCTGTTTAAATAAGTATGTGTTTCTATAAGTGATTGTTTAAGTGAGTAAGTATGTGTAAGTTTCCTTAGAAGTAAGGAGGGAGTGTGTGTATAGCTGT
Source organism: Lissotriton vulgaris (assembly GCF_964263255.1). Taxonomy (NCBI): domain Eukaryota; kingdom Metazoa; phylum Chordata; class Amphibia; order Caudata; family Salamandridae; genus Lissotriton; species Lissotriton vulgaris. The sequence continues at coordinate 1,433,455,933 of NC_141687.1, forward strand.
ATATGCAAATTAATGGATGCTCAATAGTTTATTTGCATGTGTGATTATGTGTGTGAGTAACTTTTGGATGACTGTCGGTGTGTAACAGAATGTATAGGTGTTTCACTACATATAATGAGTGAATATATGTATGAGTGACTATGTAGAACTGTTGGTGAATGAGTGGATGTGTATATAGATGGTGGTATTACTGAATTGGTTGTTGTAACTGGTATGGGTATCTCCACTTTTTGAAAATGTTAGTTTCTATTTTTGAATATATGTTTCAAGGGTTACTTTACAGTGAAAGGAGGTCTGTCACTCTGTCACAAGGATGGTGTCATCAGTGATGTCATGAGTGATGTCACTGACCATGTCATGAGTGATGTAATATGTGACGTCATCAGTAGTGCATTACACGCGCAAGTTATAGTGAGTCCAACTAACTATAACGTGGAATTTCAATGGTTTTATGTCAGTAAAATTTGCAGCTAACTATAACTGTTGTGAAACCTATGGTTTTTTCAGTGAATTTAATAGGTTTTTTAAAATGCTAATTCCTAACTATAACTGGTGTGAAACCTATGGTTTTTTCAGTGAATTTCATAGGTTTTTTAAATGCTAATTCCTAACTATAACTGGTGTCAAACCTATGGTTTTTCAGTGAATTTCATAGGTTTTTTAAATGCTAATTCCTAACTATAAGTCTCACTTTATAAGTAAGACTGTTAGCGCTCTAGTTGTTCTTTAGAACACTCTGGGACATTCTGTCATTGGGCTATAGTTGGGCTACATCTGGCTGATATTTGGGCTACATTTGTTTTTTTTTTGTCTCTGGTGGCCATCTTTGGACTACATTGGGCTACATTTGGGCTACATTTGGGCTCTAACATATATATAGCCCAATATATATTTTTTCAAAGTTAATTTTCTTAAAAACCACTGGAGCATATATCTTGAGACATAGCAAAGGCACATCAGGCTACCAGTCCCTACAATTTTTCCAATTTTTTTTAATATATATTTAAAAAAAAATATATTTTTTGCCCTGGAGGGCTCCGGGTGCGCGCCCTGGTGAGCGCCCCGGAAAGCGTAGTATTTTGAAGCGCCCCGGTGTGCGAACCGGGAAGCGTCCCGTTAGCGCCAATGTCGCGATCGAAAACAACATCGTGGCGCGTCGCGTAAGCGTGACGTATCGCGTAGCCGCGCGATGTGTCTAATGACGCGCTGCGTAAACGCACCCGGAAGCGCTCCGCGGCGCAGCCCGGAGCGCGTAACGTAAGCGCGCCAGAGCGCGTAACGTAAGCGCATCGGGTCATGTGACTTGAAAATAACACTTTTCATTGGTTCTCATCATTTTTTTTCTCCAAATAATGAAAGCCCCCTCCTTTTTTCCCCATTCTTACTTTCTTCATTGAGAGAGCAAGAGCTATTTTTCAGCAAACAATGGCATCACTTGTTGCTGCAGCTGGTGCACCCCCACCACCACCCCCACCACCAAGAAAAGAAGGTCCACCACCACAGTTTCTTGGAGGACAAGAAGAAGAGGAGGAAGAAGAGGAGGAGGATGAACAACCAAGGTGCTTCCTGCCTGAAGAACCAAGACAAAGGCACGTTAAAGTGCACTTTATTTGGCAATTCTTTTCTTTTCCTGAAGACCAGAAAAAGGTGAACGCCCCCAAAGTCACCTGTCTTATTTGTGGCAAAGTTCTCTCCAGGGGCAATCCCAAAAAGAAATATTCTTTTGGTAATTTTACCATGATCCACCACATGGAGAGGTGGCATCCCAATAATTTAGCCCAGGCTGAAGTACAGGAACTTTGATACAACCCACCCCCTGAGGCCAGCACTTCCTCTACTGAACCCTCACTTTCTGGTCCTGAAGAACGCCAAATGGTGCCAAATATTCAGCACAAATTTGGCAACCTCAAATTTGTTTGCATTTTCTGTGGAAAAACATTATGTTATGGTGAACTTAGTGTCACCTTAATAAATAATGCTGTAGACAACCACCAATGCAGCAAGAAAAGGAAGCAGTAATTATTCTCTTTTTTTTTGCTCCTGTTGAGCCATTTCCAATTCCCTGTTTTTTGTTTGTTCCCTTAAAAAACCCCCAAAAATATAAAATTGTTCAAAAATACAAAAAAAAATGTTCAGAAAAATAATAAAAAAATATAAAACAACAAAAAGAATAAAAAAAAGTTATTTTCAGAACTTCCTCCCATTTATAAAATATTGCTAAAAATTTTAAACTCTGGCATTCTTTTTTCTCTTTTGTGCGCTTCCCGGTGCACTCCCCGGTGCGCGTACCAGGCGCTCCCTCCGCAACAAACGAAAAAAAATAAAAAAATATTTGCCCCGTGGGGCCCTTTTATAGCCCCCACATCAAACCTAGGGGGTCAGGGTGGGTCTACCCTGCCCCTTATGGTCATTTCCCCCTTTGTTTTGGCCACCTCTTGTGTCTCGATCCTACCGAGACACAAGATTGCGTCCGCTCCGGACTGTTTCGAATGTTTACAGACACCCGAGAGCCAATCAGCTTTCTGTGCGCAAGTCGCGTGGCGCGCCCGGAGCGCGTACCGGGGCACTGCAATAGATATATATATTTTTTTAACCTAAATTACTCAAAATCCACTGGAGCACATATCTTGAGACATAGCAAAGGTACATCGGACTACCAGTCCCTACAATTTTGCCAAGTTTGGTGGAAATCCATTCAGCCGTACGGGCTAAAAGTGAAACCGACCGCCCTATGGAAATTAACATGGGGAAAACACGTTTTGGGACCACCCTTTTATCTCGGCCCCCACTTGACGAATCCCCCCAAACTTTCAGGGAAGGAGCGGAGCGGGCCCTTTTCTTGGAGATATTCGCGAAGATTCGTCCACCGGCGCCAAAGTTATTCCCAATAATAGAATGTTGCGGATTTCCTATGGAAAGTAGATCCTAACTATAACTACCTACTGGCGACCGCCAGTAGGTAATATATATATATATATATATTACATTTATTATGACATATGTATTAGTTATGATATTTAAACATTTTAAAATATTTTAACTATGTTTCTTTCAATTATATGTATTATTTACTTTATTTTACATTTTTTAACGTTAAAAAAAACTATATTTTTAACAACAATATTTTAGAAATCAATATTTTTTTCTCGATATCTTTGTACTTACCATTATGTAGATAGGATGTCGATATTCTTGACTTCTATATTTTTGTCACAATATTTTTGTTCCTCAATATTGTGGTATTCGATATTTTGTCAGAGATTCATGCAAATCAGTCTAGACCCCGTTCCCCATAGGAACGGTCCATATACAACTGCCAGGCCAGGTCCTCCCTGGACCGGAAAACAAGCCTCCTGATACCAGTTTTGGGGTATCACCCGTCACCAGCCAGGCTGTCTTGAATCCAGTGGCATTGAAAGCACTGGACCCATGTCTGGGCACATCCTTCCCATTAAGGGTGACTTATAACATCACAAAAAGATGATGGATGGAACGCTGAACATTGTCAAGCATTCAACCCCAGTCACAGATCTGGGTTAAATCCATTGTTCTTTTGCTTACCACACCACCTCAGTTTGGACGCATCTATATGTAAATCAGTCTTGCCAATGCCCGTTATTGGAACAATCCAGCCTGAACTGCCAGGCCAGGTCCTCCTTGAACCAGAAACAAGCATCCTGAGATGGGTTTCAGGGTATAACCCCTCATCAGCCAGGCTAGCTTGAATCCAGTGGCATAGCGAGCATCGGACTCACGTCTGGCCATACCCATCCCACTATAGGCAACTTGTAGCAACACATAAGATGATGGACGGAATGCTGAACATTGTCAAGCATTTACTCCCAGTGATATATCTGGTTTGAATCCATGGTTCTTTTTCTCATCATGCCACCCCAGTTTAGATCCAGTATATGCAAATCAGTCTTTACCCTACTCCCCATGGGAACAGTCCAGCACGAACAGCCAGGTTCTCCCAGCAGTGGAAAAAAGGCATCCTGGGACAGGTTTCTGGGTACTACCCCTCATTAGCAAAGCTAGCTTGAATTCAGAGGCATAGCAAAAATGGGGCCCACGGCTGGGGATTCCCTTACCACTAAGGGGAATTTACAGCAACACAAAAAGATGATTGACGGAATGCTGAACATTGTCAAGCATTCACCCCCAGTCAGAGATCTGGGTTAAATCCATTGTTCTTTCGATGCCATGCAACCCCGATTTAGACTGTGTAACTCAGTCTTGCCCCTGCTCCCCTTGGTATAAGTCCAGCCTACACTGCCAGACCAGGTCCTCCCTGGACTGGAAAACAAGCATCCAGGGACCGGTTTTGGAGTATCACCCCTCACCAGCCAGGCTAGCTTGACTCAAGTGGCATAGCAATCACAGGCCCCACGTCAGTGTATACTGTTCCCACTAAGGATGACTTATATCAACGCAAAAAGATGATGGATGGAATGCTGAACATTATCAAGCAGTCACCCAAAGTCTCAGATCTGTTTTAAACCCATTGTTCTTTTGTTTATGTTGCCACCCCAATTTGGACCCAGCCATCTGCAAATCAGTCTTGACCCTGCTCCCAATATAAACAGTCCAGACTGAACTGCCAGGCCAGGTCCTCCCTGGACCGGAAAACAAGCATCCTGAGACCGGTTTTGGGGTATCATTCCTCATTAGCCAGGTTAGCTTGAATCCAGTGGCATTCAGGAGCACGCAACCAATATCTGGGAATACCCTTCCCACTAAGGGTGACTTATAGCAACACAAAAATATTATGGATGGAATGCTGAACATTGTCAGGCATTCACACCCAGTGACAGATCTGTGATACATCCATTATTCTTTTGCTCACTACGCCAACCAGTTTAGACCCAGCCATATGCAAATCAGTCTTGATCCTGCTCTCCATGGGAACAGTCCAACCCAAACTGCCAGGAGATGGAGTAGGGTCCACCGTGGTTAAACCTATTGTCCACCTTCATCTAAATCTGGTGTGTGGACAATAATCTTGGCAGAATGCATACTCTGTGCCATCGTGAGGGAGTATGCTTTCTACCAAGATATAAATCTTCTAAAACAGAAGTCAAAAATGTTCACAGGAGCAAGGCTGCAGGCTGTGGCCGAGGAGGGCACCACAAGGTCAAATAGATCAGGATGAGGTCCAGGTGAAGTTGTTGAGGTTTAGAGGGAAAACTCTGAGCTGGGCAAAAGTGATTTTTGCACACAAGGAAGCTAGTTAGTTTTGATGTCTTTGCCCGATGCAGATTTCTACGTTTGCACTTAGCCACTTTTTTGGATATCCAATTCCTCCTGCGGGGCAAGACTGTAGGCTGATTCTGAAGAGGGTTTCACAAACTTGGTTACCTTCTGTGTGAGCTCCAGTTAAATATGATTTGCTGACGGGATAGATCAAACTGGGAGAAACCAGAATCTACATCCCAGTAGCAATGAACTTTGGCCTAATCAACTGATCAGATTTGTCCTGGTCCTTCAGAGTTATTTTGAGGTAAAATGTTTCTAAGTCCCAGATTTCTTAATATGTGAGGAGGAGTAAACATTGGCACATCCCAGGCTTTCAGAACCTTATGAACAGCAGTTGAGGGAAGAGGTGGGCTGAATTTGCGGAATTAGATAAAAACTCTGTGAGGTGCATCAGAATTCTGCCAATGGGCAGAAAATATGCAGCTGCACCGCACTTTAGGTTGAAATCTTTTAAATAATTAGACAACAAACAAGATGAAGTGAGAAATGAAGCCCAGATCGTGGGCCGACAGCAATCGAATTGCTTCGCAAGGCATCAAAATAAAACCAGAATGAACTTTCCTGCCTTCCTCCCTCCCCCAACCCTTGCCACCCCTTCCCATCTCCTCCGCCATTTGAACTGCCTGACAGAGAAGCAAAAATTGGGCCCAGCACTCTATTGCTCAGTACGGTGATGTGTAGGTCGCATCTTGGCTCAACACAGGAAGGTGCAGAAGCCGCAGGTATCGAGGGCAGGATAGCTCGCGGAATGCCGAGCATAGCAGACTGACAAAGGGCCACCACACATCAGCGAAGGAAACCCTATCCCCTTGAAGCGAGAAAGAAATGTGGTCCATGCCAAGAACATACCACAGTCGATGGAGCCATCCCTGTATAGTTGGCGTTCTGTCTGTGCTCCAGTGTGATAATATATTTTGTAGTGCCACCCCTAGCTCTATACCTAGTTCAGGGGTCTCCAAACCGGTCCTGGAGGGCCGGATCCATGCCAGATTTTTTGGATATCCCCATTGAGATACATGTAGTTATTTTAAAAATCTGGCATGGATCCGGCCCTCCAGGACCGGTTTGTAGACCCTTCACCTAGTTGGTTACCTTTACGAGATTTGAGGGGAAAGGTAAGCCTATCAGACACTCCTAAGACCACATATGCGGGGAAGCATAATAGCGTGGTATTGAAATGACAATCAATCTCGTCCAGTACTTGCAGCCAGTAAGTAGTAAGGGTGGGGCAGTCCCACAACAGGTGTAATAGTGGGCCTTCTGCATCACAACCCCTCCAGCAAGTGGGGGAATGGTCAGGGTCGGGAGGGTGTGAGATACCAGTACGTCATAATCTTAGTGGGGATCTCAATGCTCGATATGTTACGCGCTGAGTGTCGGACTCTGCAATGAATATATGCCCCTTCTTTAGGGGTCAGAGTTCGTCCGAGCTCAGCCTTCCATCATCTTTGGCCTGCTGACTTGACCAACTGTTCTGGGGGACGTAAGATGTGGTATATTTCTGTAATGAGTCCCTTTGTGGATTGTTTCGAAACCAACCAGCGCTCATACTGAGTGAGGGACCTCCTTTCTCCCGGACGAACCTGGCGCTGCATGACCCAATGTCGTATTTGCAAATAATGGTAGTGTTCAGTTTTGGGTATGCTAAAGTCAGATTTAAAATCCTCGAAGATCGAGGGCCCTTAATGTAAAAAAAATGCCCTATAGACCTGTACTCTGCTTTGTCCCTGTGGCTAAATGCCTCCCAGCCAAGGCCCGGAGAGAAGTTAAGGTTTTCGGTAATAGGAGTGAGGGGCGATGGGAAATTTGTTAGACCGTTGCGTGTGGCTGTAGCATCCCAAGCTTTCAATGTAGCTCGAGCCACAGGAAAGCCATACAGCCCATGAGGCCTAGAGGCTTTGCAAAGGAAGGGAGTCTTCCAGAGAAACTTTCTTGCTAGCGCGTGCTCCATAAAGAGGCAGCACTTCTCAGATTCCGGTTGGGTCCATTCCAGTAGACTCCACAGCTTTGTCGCTTTGTAATAGCGGTCAAGGTCGGGAATCCCCAGCCCCCCTTCCTCATGGTGCAGTGAGCAAGGGACTCATGTCGGTGATGGATCAAGCCCTGATCTGTTGACTGGGTAGGAGTATTCTGCTTAGTCCCTTGCTCACTGCACCATCAGGATTCAAGCAAGCCGGGCCGAAGACGGCTGTAATGCCGGAAACCGGTCCCAGGAAGCTTGTTTCCTTTCCAGTTAAAGAATTGGCTTGGTAGTTTGGTCAGCCCTGTTCCCATGATGCACTGGGCCAGGGACAGACTAATTTGCATGTAGCCAGGTTCTGAGCTGGGATGGTGCAGTGAGCTAAAAAACGATGATGGATCAAGCCCTGATCTGTTGACTGGGTAGGAGTATTCTGCTTAGTTCAGATACTCTGTCCATCACCACCCCCTTTTCTGAATCGTTTTGTCCACCACAAGCGTGGAAGGGTATGCTCAGATGTGAGTCCCTTGCTCACTGCACCATCAGGATTCAAGCAAGCCGGGCCGAAGATGGCTGTAATGCCAGAAACCAGTCCCCGGAAGCTTGTTTCCTTTCCAGTTAAAGAATTGGCTTAGTAGTTTGGTCTGCCCTGTTCCCATGATGCACTGGGCCAGGGACAGACTAATTTGCATGTAGCCAGGTTCTGAGCTGGGATGGTGCAGTGAGCTAAAAAACGGTGATGGATCAAGCCCTGATCTGTTGACTGGGTAGGAGTATTCTGCTTAGTTCAGATACTCTGTCCATCACAACCCCCTTTTCTGAATCTTATCCACTGAGACAAAGGCAATACATTCCGACTGAAGCGGCTTCAAAACACCTGGGAGAGGTTCTACCGGAAGGGTTTGAAAAAGGTATAAGACTTTGGGGAGTATGCTCATCTTGAGAGCTGCCACTCGACCCAGCCACGAGAGATTAAAAGGGTGCCATCTTTTGAGCTCCTGCCTTGTCTGTCGCAGTAGCCGAGTGTAGTTCAGGAATATCGTTTTCGGTGGTGGATAATGACAACATGATGCCCAGGTATGGCATGGCCTTTTGATCCCAGTGAATGGGGCACGTTAGGGCCAAAGCAGTAGTTGTCTACTTCAATGAGAAGCCCAACGCTTGGGACTTTGCCACATTGACCTTAAATCTTGAAGCTGCTGCGATTTCCTCTAACTCGACCAAAAAAGCCGGAACTGAAGTTTAGGGGGACTCCAGCGTGGCAATGACATTGTCCGCATTAAGTCAGATAATATGCTTCTACCCCCAAGAAGGATCCCTTTGATCAGCTGGTTCTCCCGAACCCTCTGAGCTAACGGTTCCATGTAGAGAGCAAACAGAGGGGTGGAGAGTGGACAGCCCTGTCACATGCCTCTGGTGATGTGAAAGGAAGCAGAGGTGAAACCACTCGAACAGTGGTTGAAGGGTGTCTGGAGCCGCTGAACACCCATTGGCGGGAGCAGCGCCCAATCCCAAACCCCTCCAGGACAGTCTCCAGGAAAGGCCAATGGACCCTTTCAAATGCCTATTTGACATCTATTGATGGGAAGACGCACTCCTCTGACTGACGGTGAGACTTATCCAAGAGATGCAGTAGCCTTCTGGTAACATTGCTATACTGCCTAGTCGCAACAAATTTGGCCTGGTTCGGGTCTATCAATTCCAGCATCATAGGTCCCAATCTAGCCGCAAGAATTCCTGTGAAGATCTTAAAGTCTATGTTCAATAGGGATATCGGCCTATAAGAGGCACAGTATCTGTTGTCTTTCCCAGGTTCGGCAGTACTGCTACTGACGCTAGAAGCATCATAGGCAGCAGCTCTGTGGTGTCATTAATAGTATTAAAAAGTTGACTCAGTATGGGGGCTAAGGTTGAACTAAAGGTTTTATAAAAACATGGTGGTAAATCTGACTGGGCCAGGAGATTTAAGAAGTTTAAGCCGAGCTATGGCCGAAATAACCTCTTTGGTTCTGTCTAGAGCCACCGCCTGGTCAGGTGTCAACTTGGAGTGTGTTATGCCCTGGTAATACCTGGAGGGGTTCTGTTCCACCAAGGGCTGAGCAGTATATAGATTTGCGTAGAAATCCCAGAATGTATTAGATATATCCACCTCTAGTGTAATCTCCTCACCTCCTTCAGTCAGGATGATCGGGACTGTTGCCGCCTGTTGCTGTGCTGTTGTGGAAGAGGTGTGGCGCAGCAGCTAGGGTGCCTGACTCCTGACCATGGGGTTAACGATTCGATCCCCTGTGCCGGCGGCAGGTTAGCCCAGCACCCTGTGACTCTGGACAATAGCTCGCTTAATCTTCCCGAAGGCCCCCAGCGCCAGGACACCTCTCCGGAGGTAGCTGTGCACCTTACAAATGCTGGTATTTCATATTTCAGTTTATGAGCCAACAAGTAGCTGCATTTTTCCCCCGGTATAAAATGTGTGCTTCAAGTGAAGTGCAGCGTATTCTTCTCTATTGAGGTCTAGGCTGGCCAGCTGCACCCTCGCTGCTTTTAGCTAGCTCCAAATTCGGGGGGCCCCTGTCCTCTTGTGAATCCCTTCAAATTCCAGTACTTTCACAGAGAGTTGATCCCTCTTCTCCCTGTTTACCCTATTGTCTGCAGCCGATGTAGCTATGAGGTCGCCCGGGCTACTTATTTGAGGGTTTCCCAAAGGGAGATGATTGAGGTGCCCTGGGTGTCATTGGTAGCTAAAAAGACTTCCAGTGTTTTTGTGAGGTGTGTTACGACTTCAGGGCGGTGAAGGAGCGTGCCCCTAAGTCTCCAGGAGTATGATGGTCTAGAGGTGTCGGGAAGCAGCAAAGTCACAGTCAGGGCTACATAATCTGAGAGTGCTTGGGGTTCGATTACTGAGTTCTGCGCTATCGGGAGGAGAGAACGCGTCGTTAAGAAGTAATCCAGCCTTGCATATGTACCCTGGGAGTGATAGTAGAAAGTGTAGTTGAGTTTATGGGGATGAAAATGCCGCCACAAGTCCACCAGTCCCAAGTCGTGTAACCACTGACGGTTTGCATCAGAGAGAGCCCCCGTTTGTCCCTGCCTTTGTGCTGAATGGTCAAGCTGACTGTCAAACAGGATGTTCAAGTTGCCCCCTACAAGAATTTGCAGATCGGGTGTAGATGTTAAGTCTCCTATTGCCTTATGTAAGAAAGTCTCCTGACCCTCGTTAGGAGCATTTATAGTGGCCAGTGTTAATGTGTGTCCCCCTGTGGTCAAAGAGTGCACCAGGATCTTCACTCTAATCTCTGATACTCTGGCTCCCACCCTCCCAGGAAACGTACATGCAACAAGGATGGCAACCTCAGCCTTCTTGGTGGGAAGGGAGGAGAAGTATTGTTGTGGGAAGGCCTTAGAGCACATCCTATGTGTATCGCTGGACAGCAAGTGGGTCTCTTGTAGTAAACAATTATGGGTCCTGGAATTTTGTGGAGGCAGCCAGGTCCTGGAATAGCGTGGGTTTCTGCCCCTGGTATGTAAAGTCTGGGTTTCGCCAAGACCCACGGAGGATCCTTTCCTTCAGTTGACAGTCATGGACACAGGTCAAGATGTCCACCAGGGGCGCAGAGGCCGCTCTCTGTGGGCCAACCTTGTGAGTACAATCCAACTTGACTGGGAATTCTGGGGATTCTGCAAGGATGGAGCGTAAGAGACCTGCCACCAGCACCTTGATATCTTCATCACCTTAATTATGAGCCATACCTTGGATGTGGATGTTGTTCCGCCGGGACCTCTGTGTGGGCCTGTAAGTCTAGGGTCTGTTCTTGCAGCCAGAGGACTTCTTGGTGTAGATTCTCAATTTCCTCGCCCTGTCCAATTTCATGCTCCTCCAGTGTGTGAACTCACTCTCCCAGGGAGTCCATATAACGACATATGTCTCGTAAGTCTACCAGCAATTTGCGTTTCATTGTGGAGAGGTCATCTCGGAGAAAGGAAAAAAGCGGCTCCAGGAAGGATCGACTGACTGGGGCCGGACTTTTACTCCCCTCCATCTCGTCTGCACGCCCCAGTCCCGGCTGACTTTCCAACTGTTGAGTTGATTTTAGCAAGAGATCTTTTACGGACCTGTCCATCCTGCTCGTGGGAGCAGTCATGACTCTTGCGTGTGCTGGGCCCGCATCCGAGGTGAGGGCAAGGTGTACAGGGATCCACAGGCAGGGGAAACTGTGAAGAAAGACTGAAAGGCAGTATCACATCTGCCGGGTCTCTGCCGTATGCCCCCCCTGCTCGAGCCCTCCGCATTCACTTTGTATTCAGCACCTCAGGCGGGAGCGTGGTAGATATATTATGTTTGTTATGTTAAAATTTTTCTAAAGCGCTGGAATACCCATAGGTGTCTTGGCGCTGTTTCAGTGGCAATTAGGTGAGGGTAATAGGTGCTGAAAGTGATTATGCACCTAAGAATTGAAAAGCCAGGTTTTTCTTAGCTTCCTAAATTCTAACAAAGTTGGGGCTGCTTTGATGTTTATAGGTAAGCTGTTCCATAGGGCAGGGGCTTCAGTGGTAAAACAACTGCCTCCCCATCTTTGTCTCTTGTATCTGGAGCAGGGCATTGTCATGGCATTTTTAGAGCGAAGTTCTCTATTAGGAACATACCATGAAAGAGATTTTTTTAAATAGCAAGAGCCTTCATTGTGCAGGGCTTTGAAAGTAAAGCATAATGCCTTAAATGTAATGGGGTTTGCAACCTTCAGCCAATGCAATTCCTTGATGGCAAATGAAACTGGGTGAAATGTAGGCAAGTCAAAAACAAGCCTGGCTGCTGCATTCTGCACAATCTGAAATTTATGAGGGGGCGTTCCCGGGGCTGCAAGGGAGCCATGTGCCCCTGCGTTTATTTGGCAAATAGCGGGGAAGTGGTGGTCCCCAGGGTGTGTGGGGGAGCTCAAGCCCCCCACACATTTTTATTTCTAATAATGAGAGCCTCAGGGAGGTGGCGGTCCCCGGTGCTGTGTGGAGGCTGTGTGCCCCCCACAAATCAACAATTAGGCCCTGGGGAGGTGGCAGTCCCTGGGGCTGCGGGGTCCCCGCGGGCCCCCGCTTTATAATTTGGGCATTCCCCTGGGACCTGGCCCACCCAGGGGCTTAACAATAACAAAGCATTTTTTTTTAATTTTCTCGTCAGGATTAGTGCACTCGGCGCGAGTTCTGCCGTTTAAAAAGACAAAAATGTTTTTTTTTGGCCCTGGGGTCCCTGTGGGACCCCCTTAGCAAGCCTAGGGTGTCAGGGTGTTTCTACCCTGCCCATTGTTCTTGTTTTCTAATGTTGTTTTCACTGTTTTCTTCTAAATCAGTTACCGAGCCACAAGATGGCTGCCAACACTTCCTGGTTTGTAGTGTTGGCAACCAATCAGAAATCAGCTTGTGCTCGGGAGGAGTCACGACTCCTCCTCGGTGCTCAGATATCGAAAGTTTTCTATTTTAAATTTCTCAGGAACTACTGAATGGGTTTACACGATTTTAAAAAAAAAGGTTGCTTTTTGGACCAAGACCTACCTTTTTGCCAAATTCCGCTCAGCAGTTCAGGCTGTAGCCTTGTCTAAAATTCCTATGGAAATTAACATGGGGAAAACACGTTTTGGGATCCCCCCTTTTTCACCCCAAACGTTCCAAGACAGGAGCTGACCGGAGCGGACCATTCATTTTGAAAATTTCGTGAAGATTCATCAATTTGCGCCAAAGATATTGGCAAATCAAAAAACGCTTTTTCCTATGGAAAACAGGTCCTAACTATAACTACCTACTGGCGACCACCAGTAGGTAATAAATATATATAGAAATATATATAAATATAAATATATATTCACTGAAAAAACCATAGGTTTCAAGCACGTTATAGTTAGAAATTAGTATTTAAAAAACCTTAGAAATTCACTGAAAAAAACATAGGTTTCAGGGACATTATAGTTAGTTGGACATTTCATTAATACAAAACCATAGAAATTCCATAGTTATAGTTAGTTCAGCTAACTATAACTCGCGCACCCGCAATGCCCTGCTCATGACGTCACATATTACATCATTCTTGACATGGTCGGTGACATCACTGATGACATCTCAAATGACATCGCTGATGGCATCATCCAGTGACTATTGGCAAATCAAAAAACGCTTTTTCCTATGGAAAACAGGTCCTAACTATAACTACCTACTGGCGACCACCAGTAGGTAATAAATATATATAGAAATATATATAAATATAAATATATATTCACTGAAAAAACCATAGGTTTCAAGCACGTTATAGTTAGAAATTAGTATTTAAAAAACCTTAGAAATTCACTGAAAAAAACATAGGTTTCAGGGACATTATAGTTAGTTGGACATTTCATTAATACAAAACCATAGAAATTCCATAGTTATAGTTAGTTCAGCTAACTATAACTCGCGCACCCGCAATGCCCTGCTCATGACGTCACATATTACATCATTCTTGGCATGGTCGGTGACATCACTGATGACATCTCAAATGACATCGCTGATGGCATCATCCAGTGACTGTTTCTTTAAAGTTTAAATATGTTTTATATATATGCCAAGCTGTATTAAAGAATGAGTGGGTAGAAGTGTCTGGATGCACGATTTAGCAGGTGTGTAACTGATTGTATAAGTGAGTGATTAAACGTATCTTACTGAATGCATTGGTTAGTGACTAAACTGTGTGAATGTCTCTATCAATCTGTCCGTTGTTGTGCAAACTGCTACATGGGTTGGTTAGTAGGTACATAAGTGTCTATATGGGTTATTGCTTGTTTGCCTGAGGATTTGTATGGGAGAGTGTATGTGTGTGGGTGGGTGGGAGGTGTATGACTCTGTGCATAGATGTGTGAGTGGTTGATTCACTGGGTGCATGGGTTCAAGAGTGCATGTGGAAACAGCTGTATAGGTGGGTGAGTATGTGTATGGGTGTGTTGGTGAGTGAATGGACGCCTCAGTGGTACATGTTTGAGTAACTACATATGTAAAAACCAGTATATGTGAGTGATGTTGTATATAAATAACTATATGTGAGAGTGAGTGATTGTGAGAGTGGCTGTATGGATGAGTGTGTACTTGTATCACTGATTATATAAGAGTTGTTACTATCTGTATGAATAAGTGAAGTGGTGTGTATATAATTGTATATGTGAGTAAATGGGACTGTGATAGATTCTTTGCATGACTAAGTGGATGTGTGAGTAACTGCATGGAGGATATCTACAGCTCCTTCCCGACCATGCACAGCAAGGCGCCGGTGGCATTGTGCTGTCAGCAGCTTAATATTTTCCACTCTTTTCCCCCGATTTCGGTGGATCAGCTATGATCGCTGTGCGGTAGGATTAAGTCAGGCTCTCCCGCCGACTCTCTTAAACCTGACCAATTCAAGAAGGTATTGCCTACCATCCTATCCTCTCTGATTCAGGTTTTTAATAATTCCCTTAGTACTGCTATCGTGCCTAGAACATGGAAACAGGCCAAAGTCATACCTTTGCTTAAAAAGTCGGCTCTTGATCCCACTAAAGCAGAAAACTATCGGTCCATCTCTCTGCTACCTTGGGCAGCCAAGATTACTGAGGCGTATGTGAACTCCCTCTTGTCAGACTATCTCACTCCTAACAACATTCTGGACCCCTCTCAAAAGGGCTTTAGACCCGGCCACAGCACGGAGTCTGCGCTTCTGGCTGTGACGGAACATACCTGGTCAGCCATGGAGGGGGCAAACTTCGGCATTGATCCTGTTGGACTTAAGTGCAGCGTTTGATACGGTATCACATGACATTCTGCTGCGTCGCCTGGTGGATGTAAGTATTATGGGTCAGGCCCTGGAGTGGCTTGCCTCATTCCATCATGAGAGGTCTTTCTCAGTATTAGCCCCCCCCGTTTATGTCCAGTGAACATGGCATCAACCAAGGGGTGCCACAGGGTTCCTCCCTTAGTTCAACCTTTGGCTGCCGTAGCCTTGAGTAGGGGCCTGACCATGGTCTCATATGCTGACGACACTCAGTTAGTGGTGGCACTCTCTAATAACACCAATCAAGACGCCCTTAAGTTTCAGGGCGATGTTGCGGCAGTGGCCGAGTGGATGACTGCTAACTGCCTCCAACTTAATTCCAACAAGTCAGAGGTTTTGGTGGTCGGCAGAGACCATGGTCTGTGGAGTGACCTCTGGTGGCCAGCTAGTTTGGGCACGCTCCCTTCCCCCAAGCAAGTGGTTAAGAACCTGGGGGTTTGGTTGGACTCATCTTTAAACTATCGAGTCCAAACCGAAAAAATAGGAGGTACTTGCTTTGGACTTTTACGGGGGCTTAGGCTGCTGATGGGCCTCTTTGATGCCCCTATACGTCAGGTTATTATCCAAGCTATGGTCCTGTCCAGACTGGATTACTCTTGCTCCCTCTATTTGGGGTCCAATAAAGCAGAGGTTCAGAGGCTGCAAAGGACACAAAATGCTGCAGTCAGAACACTTCTAGATCTGCGCAAGTTCTGCTCTGTGTCCAGTGCCATTCACCGCCTCCATTGGCATCCGGTGCCCAGGGGCATTGAATTCAAGGCTCTGTGTATCTCTTTCAAGGCCTTGAAATTGTCTACTCCGCCTATTTTGGCTAATCTCCTCTCACCGTATGTTCCTTCACGTACTCTCTGGTCAGAGGGTCAGCATTTGGTAGTGGTCCCCCGGATCCGTAGAGTGCGGGCTGGTGGTCGCTCTTTTAGTTATAGAGCTGCAGCACTCTGGAACACACTACCTGTGCAGATTCGTGACTTAGAGAACTACCTGGAATTTAGGAAGGCCATCAAGACTCTGCTCTTCCCCACTAACTAGCTGGTGTCACTCTGCAATCTATTGGTCTTTCTTTCAGTGCCGGGACACCCTTTTGCTGGGGCAGCTGTCGCACTATGGAAAACATCCTAACATAACATAATATATGTGATTGTCTGTATAGGTGTATGACTGCAGATGATAGTATTGTATTTATGAGTACCTGCATGTATGAGTGATTGTATGGATCAATCAGTAGCTGTGTGTCTAGACCTAGCAATCAGTGAGTGTGTATGTAGTAACTGGTATTGCTCAGTTAACAATTTGGAAAATGGTACTGTATTTTTCTGTCGATGTATTAAATG
This sequence comes from Lissotriton vulgaris, assembly GCF_964263255.1. NCBI lineage: Eukaryota > Metazoa > Chordata > Amphibia > Caudata > Salamandridae > Lissotriton > Lissotriton vulgaris. The sequence continues at coordinate 1,433,472,296 of NC_141687.1, forward strand.
TTATATTAGAGTATGAAGAGGTGCATCAGATCTTCACGTGGATAATGTCATCAGTGATGTCATTTGAGATGTCATCAGTGATTTCACTGACCATGCCATGAATGATGTAATATGTGACGTCATGAGCAGTGCATTGCTGGGGCTCGAGTTATAGTTAGCTGAACTAACTATAACAGTTTTCAACAAAGGAGGGAGGGAGAGGGAAAGTGGATTTGGTCTCCCCTAGCAATTTACATAAACAAAGTAGAATCCACTCTAGTGGTGGTAGTGGTCCCTACAATGGTGGGGAGCACACAGTGTTGTGTAAAATACCCCTCACACACCAACAGGCCCCTTGGTGTCATGCTTCATCATCGGGGTCTTCGCACCCCTCTACGGGATGCGGCGTGCTACGACTTATGACTACGTAGGAGGACTTGAAGTGAACTATGTGTTGGTGAGTGTGTTTTTTTTTTAAGTGTGAGTAGTGAAGTGGTGAGAGGTGAAGGTTTAAAAAATACCTGGCTCGTAGGCTAAAAATAAACTTTATTAAGCCCTCGGCTGGTATCGTTAAAAGGGTGCAGGGTGAGGTTGTTACTGTGTTTTAAGGTATATCAACCTCAGAAAGTGCGTCGACATGACATGTTTCGGAGTGTGGAAACTCCTTCTTCAGGACGAGGGAGTGCACAAACCTCCTCACCTTACTCATGATAGGCATATCGTCGGAGCAGCGTTGAGGGGATGACAGCCCATCTAAGCATGCTGTAACCGTAGCCACACTGAGCCGGAAGATTACCCCCAATACCACGCAGGGCTCATGAGGCCACCCTGCCTTGATATATAAGTCTCGTTCTAGTATCGCCAACTGGGTGCAACAGACTTCTGGATTAAAAAACATAATTAGGAACATTACACCTAATTTTTTGTAGATTATATTTTTGTAACTAACACTTTAACATCTACACTACAATTAATACATGTCTTTAGTCAAGAGAAACTAAGTGACACGGTTTGCTGGGTAACAGTTTTTAAGCTCTCCAACGTTACACAATTTCTTTTTGTAAATTTGTCTGGTCAACATCCACAAAGCATCTTGTGGAAAGAGCTGTTTGCAATATAAAAATTACACCATTCTTATACATCAATGTACATTGGGTTTTTCATCTTTTTTTGTACATAGATAAGCAAATATATATAGCATTAAATCAAGAAAACCTTCAACATCCTCAAAAATTCCTAAGGCCGCAACAATATTACCAACACTATTTGATACATTTCTAGACATAAGTAGAACCCTGCATCCTTTTTCTTTTTTTACCTACAAAGGAAACCGCCTCAAGCATCGCATGGTCTACTATCTCACCAATTATCATATATCAGCCTTCCCCCTGTATAGATTGGAGATATTGCTTCAAGGGTTCCCAGAAGTCCTGGGGCCTAGATGCCTGCGGCAATTCCTCAGCGTAAACCTCCAATGTTTCTCTACAATAGGACATATCTGTAAGCCAGTCTTTGAACCTAGGGGGGCGCTTACTGCCCCATCTAATAGCAACACGACGTTTAGCTAACAGAAGTGCTACAGCCAGAAATTTCAATCGTTTTGCAGGTTTGAGTTTGTATACGCCCAGTAAACATACAAGTGGAGCATTCAGTACCAGTTCTGATAACATCATTGTAAGTGCTCTCATTATATCTTGCTAGTACATATGTTTCTGTGGGCATGCCCATGCTATGTGCAAGAAGTCTGCATTTGGTGCATCGCATCTATAACACTTGTCATGTGATTGCAGGCCATATCTGTATAATTTTAGTCAGGGTATAGTAACATTTTTGTAAGAATTTAAAGTGTATTATTCGCAAATTGCTGTTTGAGGTCATCAATTGTAGCTGCGTACAACTATATTCCCAATCCTGTTCATCAATGCTATCTCCTAGTAACACTTCCCACTTATGAAGTGACCTGTTCGCGATCCCGCTTTGTTCTGACTGTTACGCGTTGTATAGGCGTGTGACTAACATTTGACGAGAAGGTGCTGTCAATAGTTTCTGCAATGCCTGAAATGTCTGTGGTTCATCCGGAAATTAAGTATATAGCTCCCTGATTGCTATTTATAACCGCAAATGGGCAAACTTCTTCATGGATATAGTATGTATGCTTAATGACGGGTCATCCCTTTGGATGAATCTACCATGTGGGAAAACTTCCTTCATTGTGGATAATTTCATTCCCCCCAACAATTGTAAAAAACAAATCTCTTGCGTGACTGATATTTTCGGATGGTTCTCGATAGGGAGTGATGGAGTGTAAACGGGAAGTTTTTCTGCTCGAAATGCTAGCGTTTACCATGCTCTTGAGGTACAGTGCACTGTTTGAATCTTGTTTCTGTTGGTGAAGGACTTAGGGCCCGACACATAGGCTACCAGTGGGGTTGGTTGTACACTATCCCGTTCCACTGCCACGTGTGGTATGTACTAATGGGGTTGTAACCAATAATGAGCGTGTTGCACCTTTGCACTATAATAATATTGTTGTAAATCTGGTGCCCGAAACCTCCCCTGTGGTACGGTTTTGTTAATATGTCCCAACGTATTCGGGCCTGTTTACCCGCCCATGTTAGCCTCTGCATAGCCGATCGTAATTTAGAAAGCAACATCTGCGTTAGCCAAATAGGAATATTAAGAAATAAATAAAAAAAATGAGGCAAGACTATCATTTTTTGCAGAGCTATCCTGTCTGCCAACGAGAGGGGAATCTGTATCCACCTATCAATCTGCTCTTCAAGTTTGGTTATCGCCCTTTCATATTTTTTTCTGATTACCAGTTCCCGGTCCCTGTGTATCCATATGCCCAGGTATTTTACCGGGTCAGTTTTGCGATTTCAGGGGATAATCTAAGTTCGGCTTGGTTGTTGTCAATGTAAGGGGTATAATCACCGACTTGTCCCAATACATTCGCAAACCCGAATATTGTTCAAATCGGACATATTCTCTTATGAGGTTATTCAAATGTATTTAAAAAAAAGACAAGGTGGGCAATGCACTGCGTTGTTGGGGTAGAAGTTTTTTTGGAAGATGTTAACAATGAATCATTATTTTAAAGGTGCTCCAACTGGTGGCGTAACCGTCCGTTTACGCCAGAATATAAGCCTTAAATATGTGTGAACACGGTCAGTGCGCACATCCCAGTATTTGGGCACTCCCTCTGGTTCAAGAATGGATAGGCTCCGTTGAATTTCCGAAATTTATTTAATTTGAGTTAGTCTTTTCATAAGTCTTTCATTAGTGGATTATTTTCATCCAGATTACATAACTTTACACAAAATCATCGTCGCTCCAATGCATTTCGGGTCGATTACCCTTTTTCAAGGAGCTCTGAAAATGAGAACGATCTGCATTTGTATCAAGATTGCATTGACGAATAATAGTATACAATACAAGCATATCCCAATGGTGAATTTGGACAAACAAAAGTCTGTGCAAAAAGATATAGAGGAAACCGGTAAATGGGGAATGAAATGTCGATGTGGCTCAAATGTGCAGGAGAATTATGGGCGCACCCAGAAAAGTAAAAGGGATCTGTGGGCGGGTGGCGGGTAACAACAATAAAGAAGAACAAGTTAGAAAAATGCTCACGTGTACAAAGGGCTGTGATGCTGTGCTGTACGGGTCAAAAACAAGAAAGTTGGTGGTTAGGGAAACACTCCATGAGCGAGTGCAAATATAGCGGAGGCTAATTGGTAGGGGCTATGTTGGGATTACCGAAACGGGATTCTGTGGGGGGACTGTCGAAGTCTCCAGGTTGGTTTGCTGCAACGTGAAGTCGCCGGGTTGGTGTATGGGCTCGCTAATGAAACCGACTCGATAATAACAAGGAACGGGGTGGGCGGTGATGGAAATCAAAAGAGGACCAACGTGTGGTGAAGGTGGGGGCCATATTGGAACAGGTAAAAAAAGGTGAAACTAAGCGGGCAGGTAATCAGCAAAGGTACAAAGAAGAAATAAGTTACCGGAATCGTCAAGGGATAAATGTGTTGAAACATGAAGGGTATACTGTCACTGATAAGATGGAAAAACATAAAAAAACATAACAAAAAACGGGTGACATTGAATGTAAACAATAGGTACATGACATCTCAGTAAACTAGCACAAGATAGATGTGTCCTTATATACCCAGCCGGGTATTTATAAGAAGCAACTTAGTTCGATACGGTCATGAAGACCAAAAGGTTTACAAGATTGTAAACGGTAAATCCATGAAGTTTCTCTTTGGAGAAGGAACTTGTTGTTGTCCCTTCCTTCCTTTTTTTCAACAATTTCAAGGACCATGAATTTCAACTGTGCCACGGTGTGATTATTTTCCATGAAATGTGCGGCCACACTGGATTTTGTTTGTTTGGTCCTGATGTTGGATTTATGTTCGTTCAATCTGACTTTTATTTTTCGCTCTGTTTTTCCTATGTAGATCTTTCCACAAGGACATTTGAGTAGATAAATAAGGTTGGATGAGTCGCACGTTGCATTAACTTTCACTTTGATTTCTGTGCCTCTCATGGGGTGGTTGATTTTACTACCAGTGATGATGTTGTTGCAGTTGTTGCAATTAAGACACGGTTTTGTACCTCTATAGATGGTTGGAATAGGCGTTTCTTTCGAAAGGATCTCCTTTAAGTTGTTTGCTCTGGTGTACGCAAAAATCGGAGGATTTTTGAACATTTCTTTAAAATCTGGTTCCGATGCCAGGATTCTCCAATGTTCTAGGATGATTTTCTTGTATCTTCCACTCAATGTGGAATATTTGGAAACGACTACCATCCGGTTTGCCTCTTTTTTAGTTGTCTTCTTTAGAGCCGTTTCTCGTTCAATCCCAGATACTTTTCTCATGACTTCCTCTGTGGTTTCTTGCGGGTATCCTCTAGCAATGAATCTTAGGCTCATTTCATCGATCCTTTGAACATATGTGTCCGGGTTGGATACTATGCGTTTTAATCGCAACATTTGGCTGTAGGGGAGGTGAAGTTTCAGCGAATGTTGGTGGAAACTTGCAAAGTGCAACGTATTGTTGCGGTCAGTTGGTTTCCTGTAAAGGTCTGTAGTTAGGCCAGTGTCAGATCTGGTGATTGATACATCTAAGAAATTGATTTGAGATTCGTCAAGATTCCATGTCATTTGTATTCGGTGGTCTTTGGTGTTTAAGTTGCTCAGTTCATCTTCCAACATGGTTCTGGTGCCTTTCCACAAAAAGAATAAGTCGTCGATGTACCTAACGTACATCAACAAGTTGTTGGTCCAAGCTGGATTGTCATAGATATACTGCTGTTCGAACTAAGTTGCTTCTTATAAATACCCGGCTGGGTATATAAGGACACATCTATCTTGTGCTAGTTTACTGAGATGTCATGTACCTATTGTTTACATTCAATGTCACCCGTTTTTTGTTATGTTTTTTTATGTTTTTCCATCTTATCAGTGACAGTATACCCTTCATGTTTCAACACATTTATCCCTTGACGATTCCGGTAACTTATTTCTTCTTTGTACCTTTGCTGATTACCTGCCCGCTTAGTTTTACCTTTTTTTACCCGTTCCAATATGGCCCCCACCTTCACCACACGTTGGTCCTCTTTTGATTTCCATCACCGCCCACCCCGTTCCTTGTTATTATCGAGTCGGTTTCATTAGCGAGCCCATACACCAACCCGGCGACTTCACGTTGCAGCAAACCAACCTGGAGACTTCGACAGTCCCCCCACAGAATCCCGTTTCGGTAAGCCCAACATAGCCCCTACCAATTAGCCTCCGCTATATTTGCACTCGCTCATGGAGTGTTTCCCTAACCGCCAACTTTCTTGTTTTTGACCCGTACAGCACCGCATCACAGCCCTTTGTACACGTGAGCATTTTTCTAACTTGTTCTTCTTTATTGTTGTTACCCGCCACCCGCCCACAGATCCCTTTTACTTTTCTGGGTGCGCCCATAATTCTCCTGCACATTTGAGCCACATCGGCATTTCATTCCCCATTTACCGGTTTCCTCTATATCTTTTTGCACAGACTTTTGTTTGTCCAAATTCACCATTGGGATATGCTTGTATTGTATACTATTATTCGTCAATGCAATCTTGATACAAATGCAGATCGTTCTCATTTTCAGAGCTCCTTGAAAAAGGGTAATCGACCCGAAATGCATTGGAGCGACGATGATTTTGTGTAAAGTTATGTAATCTGGATGAAAATAATCCACTAATGAAAGACTTATGAAAAGACTAACTCAAATTAAATAAATTTCGGAAATTCAACGGAGTCTATCCATTCTTGAACCAGAGGGAGTGCCCAAATACTGGGATGTGCGCACTGACTGTGTTCACACATATTTAAAGGTTATTCAAATGTATGTCAGGATGTCGAGTGAAAAGCACCATATTGTCAGCATATAGTGAAATGCTGAGGGGGTGGAGATGGAACTGTAATGCAGCTTCCGAGTGTCGCTGGCGAATTATACAAGCTAGTGGCTCCAGGATCAGTGTGAACAAAATAGGTGAGCGTGGGCAACCCTGTCTCATCCCCCTACTTATACTGATAGGGTCAGATGTGTGCCCGTTAATTCTGATGCTAGCTGTCGGTCCACTTTATAAAAGTTCTATCCATCTCAGAAACGGCTCAGGAAAGCCCATTCTGCGTAATACTGTGAACATGTACACCCATTCCACTGAATCAAAAGCTTTCGCAGCGTCCAACAGGGCTGCTGGTAGCTCTGGATCTAGGTGGGGACATGCAGAGAGAGCAAGATTCAAAGTTATTCTGTATGCAAGTGTATTGTCATTTATTCCTCGATATTGTGCCCGCCAAGGTCAATGATGTACATAGATTCACGTTTGCACAACTGTAATAGCCGATTACCACCCTGTGCACCCACATTCACCTGTTCAAGGGTGAAATATTTGAGCTTAGAGCTATCAGAGTAGTGATGTGTCTCAAAATGTCTCGCAATGGGGAAGTGCAGATCTTTATTAACAATGGCCCTCATATGTTCCAAGACTCTCTTCTTGGCCATATGTTTTGTGCTACCCACATAGTGGAGATTACATGGACATTCAAGCACATATATGACAAACACCAAGCTACATCTGAGAAATTGTTTGATGGGTATATTGGTATTCTTATTGGGGTTACTATACTCCTTTCTCATAGTGCTCTTACAGCAGGCCTTACAGTGACGGCAGAGGAAGAAACCTTTTAAGCTCATGTTGCTAGTGTGCACATTAGTTGAAATGTCATTAAGCATGAGTGTCTCTTAGATTACGTCCCCTCCTGTAAGTTATTTTGGGTCTTGCAGGAATGGAGCTGCCTATAATAGAATCTTTGGTCAAGATCTCCCAATTTTGCAAACCATTATTGCATCATTCATGGTGAAGGTATGTGTGGTATGTGTAGTAAAGGCACAAAAAATCACCTGCATTGTAGAGGCATGAGTGGTAAAACCTGCGTGGTAAAGGTATTGTACTGTAAAGCAGTGTTGTAAAGGCTGTTTCCCATTTAAGGCTGTTCTTTACTGGCCAGGAGGTGGTACTGTATATTGTCTCATCACTCAATAAGGGGACTGAAATTAAATTCAACCTGCGATACTGTATATTTTCTCATCATTCAATAAGGGGACTGAAATGTAATTCAACCTTGCTAACAGTTTAACTATTGTGTATCAAATATATCTCTCTTACTATTGTATGAATGTAGAAAATTGATAGATTGCATGCTCTAAAACTGTTTTGTCACTTAAAAGTAACAAGGACCCCCTGAATGTGGATCAAATTCCTGGGTCAGGGTAAGACATATAATGAAAAATAACAATCCCAGGCAATCTAAAATATGAAACATGCAATGTGGACCAGCAACTAAAAAATAAACTTGGCAAAAAAAATGTTCTTTGTATAAGAATCACAAATTTTAATTATTTCAATAAAAATACAAATTCATAAAAATTAATACCATTTTACAATATGTCAAAATATACAAAAATCATGTATCCTGATTAAATCAAGTTTAAACGATGGTGTTTTCTTCAACGCGTTTCGACACAGTGAGTGTCTTCATCAGGAAGGTACCATCTTAATATCAATCTAAAATTAAAAATAAACAATCTTGAACTAAACATTTAAACATTTAAAAATAGTTTTGTTTGGGTTTGAACATCGTTCATTGCTGGAACAAGCATTGCTTTTTTCTTCATAAAATTTAGCACAAGCCGCTTTTATATTCACATTTCATGAAACCCAAGATCAGGGTAAGGGAGAAAGAAGATTAGAAAGAAAAATCAAGATGGGAATAAACAAATGGAACTAGTGAGTAAGCTTAGTGATATCTTCTGAGAAATAACAAATTCTGTTCCGTTATTCCACTAACATGAGAGAACTTCACATAATACTTCTATTAAACAAAAATAAATATTTAATTGATGCTTATACACCATTTGTGGTTTGAGTAAAATACATAGATACTATCTTACGGCCCTTCATGTCTCTTACCACCTCTTACATCAAAGATACAGGAGATATTATAGCCAAAGTGGAACATTACCATTTAATCCATCTACAGATATTCTAGTTACTCTAGATATTGAATCGCTATACAGCAATGTGCTACAGCTGTCAGCATCGGAAGCTGTGATGTGGTTTATTGACAAATACCACATACCAAGCTCTAAAGCTTTTGTATATGAATGTCTGAATTTAGTTCTCAAAGACAATGTCTTTGAATTTAGAGACTCCCTGTACCTTCAAACCAAGGGAGTGAGTATGGGGACTTCTGTAGCCCCCATCTATAGCTAACATCTACATGTCCCAGTTTGAGGCAAAATGTATCTACAATGAAGTGGCCCCCTTTTATGAGTCTGTTTCCCATTGGTATCGTTATATAGATGATATATTTTTCATCTCGACCGATGGGGAACAGACTCTGAAAGAAATTCTATCATGGCTTAACCTGACAGATATTAACCTTAAATTCTCTGCACATATAAATACCAACCAAGTGGAATTTCTTGACATCCTGATTAAACATAATGATGGAAAGTTAGAGGTTGATTTATACATCAAGTCGACAGCGAGAAATACGCTTCTCCATTTTCAAAGCTACCACCCAAGATGCCAAAAAAACAGCATCAGCTTTTCACAATTTCTCAGAGTTAGAAGAAATTGTACTAACCTAAGAGATTTTGATGCCCAGGCCGTCAATATGAGAAGGACATTTTTAGACAGAGGCTACCCTCGCCGGATGGTGAGGGAGTCATACAAAAGAGCCCGCTACTTTGATAGAGACCATTTAATAAATAGTAGTAAACCACAAAAGGAAGCAAAACGTCTGTATCACTAAACACTCTACACTCAATACCAAGATAAAACAAATCATTAATTGAAATTGGCATCTCCTCAATACAGACCCCAATCAGAATCATATTGCAAAACCCCTTTTTGCCCACCGTCGCAATAAAAAAATTAAATATCTAATAGTACATTCTAGATACTTCACTGCCAACAGCAACCGTCCTTTCATTCAGAAGTCTATCGATGGGAACAATCCCATCAAAGGTACGGTTAAATGTTCATCATACCAGTCTTGCGCTGGCATTTTGACAGGAGAGGAAATGATTTTTAACAATTTCAAGATCCATGCCAAAGAATTGTGGAATTGTAATACTCGTAATGTCATATACCTGACCTTGTGCCCCTGTAACCTTGGTTACGTAGGGGAAACTTCTAGAGCTATTAAGACCCGTCTAACAGAACACAGATCAGCCATAAAAACATCAAAAATGTCGGCCCCATTAGTTAAACATTTCCTGGATTTCCATCATTCTCCTACAGACATTAAGTGGTGCATTCTGGAAAAAGTCACCATTCCAAATGATAAGGGCGGTGAAAAAATCCGTAAAAAGAGAGGAGTGTTTTGGATTTTCTCCCTGGGTACCTTTAAATATGGATTAAACAATGAGCTTCCATGGGAGAATGCAATCATTTAGTGACAGAAATTCAACCATTCTGTCTTATCGTTTATCCATTCATATTTTCAAAAAATAATGTTTTGCTTGTACAACCCTTTCAATTCTGATTATTAATTTGTTCACTTTACATTCAGTCATTCAGTCCCTGCTTGTGCCCCGCGACGGTATGGATATGCCTAATGTCGGCGGTTCCTTAATTTTTTCCCCCCTTCCTCCTTTAAATCACATATCAGATAGATCTTCCGTCCGATATCCCTCTTTAAATTACATTTGAAAACACTATTCCTTCTTGTACCTTTAATAGTAGGCGTGTTGAATTATTTCGTCCAGTTAAATGACGGCCTATAAATACCAATAGGCATCATTGTAACAAAATTGTTGCAGAACGACATCCCAAGCAGAGTGATAGCCATCGGAGACTTTATCATCCTAAAAAAAGGTATGTGGAGTTTGCACTTCGCCTGCTAGAGACTCTTAGATTTATCGTCTCTTGGATAATAGCAGTGAATTGCTGTGCATTTTATTTTAACAGATAAACGCCGTTGCCGTTATCTTTGCAGCCAGCATTAACCAACAACAAAACCGCTTCCTGGCGTGTGTGTATATAAATATCATAAAAAATTGGCCCTATCGCCTATTAAAGGTACATTACACTATTGCCATAGGTTTATAGCTTTTAATAAATTTTGCGTGTGCGAGTATAAACTTAAAAAGATATGCCCATGTTTGTTTTCTCAGACACGTGCGACTTGACCCGTCACTCAGTGTGGTCATTTTAAATTTGAGCTCAGCAAATCCGGCAGCACAAGCTTTGTTTTATTTATTATGGTATGTGCTATCTCGGCAGCCTACTTTATAGTTATGTGCTCGTAACTTCTCATTCAATCCTCACATGAAAATAATGCCCGTATTTCATCTCACTAGGTAGCGTGTACAATACTGAAATTACTGTCGAATCTTCCAAACGACCGCTTGTTTTCATCATTACCCATTCCATCACTCGATCTTCGAGTAAAACATTTTAATTTTAATTTTATACATTGAAAACAAGGTATTTATTGATCAATAGTGCTTCTGACCTGTCAACAGTAGACTTATTTATGACTCACACACTAGGTCTTCGCCTTAACGCTTAATTCCTTTTTTTTAAAAAAGAGTAGAGCGATTTTGGCACCATGAATGTATCACTCCGCGGACAACACGCGGCTCTAATCTAAAGCGAACGTTGACGTCAAAATAGGGGCTCTGGACATCCAACTGCAGATTTTTTAGGTGAGCCACATTTAACGCGCGTATATGTATCTTCGTGCTTCTGTACCCTTGAAAGTTTGTGTCCCCACCCTGAGGGTTCACAATATATAGTAGTGAAACATGGCGCACCAAGAACAATGAATGATTCGACCACCGTAGTTCAGTTGGCCATGAGAATCGTTATGTATCTGGCTAGTAATTATATTCCAAGGTTCTACTCAAACCACAAATACACATCAAGGTGTATAAGCATCAATGAAATAATTATTTTTGTTTAATAGAAGTATTATGTGAAGTTCTCTCATGCTAGTGGAATAACGGACCAGAATTTGTTATTTCTCAGAAGATATTGCTAAGCTTACTCACTAGTTCCATTTGTTTATTCACATCTTGATTTTTCTTTCGAATCTTCTTTCTCCCTTACCCTGATCTTGAGTTTCATGAAATGTGAATATAAAAGCGGCTTGTTTTAAAATTATGAAGAAAAAAGCAATGGTTGTTCCAGTAATGAATGATGTTCAAACCCAACCAAAACTATTTTTAAATGTTTAAATGTTTAGCTGAAGATTGTTTATTTTTAATTTTAGATTGATAATAAGATGGTACCTTCCTGATGAAGACACTCACTGTGCCGAAAGGCGTTGAAGATACCACCACCGTTTAAACTTGATTTAATCAGGATACATGATTTTTGTATATTTTGACATATGGTAAAATGTTATTAATTTTTATGAATTTGTATTTTTATTGAAATAATTAAAATATTTGATTCTTATACAAAGAAAATATTTTTGGTAAAGTTTATTTGTTAGTTGCTCATCCACATTGCATGTTTCATATTTTAGATTGCCTGGGATTGTTATTTTTCATTATATGTCTTACCCTGACCCAGGAATTTGATCCACATTCAGGGGGTCCTTGTTACTTTTAAGTGATTTACCCACAGTTGATCCGTGTGGGGCCAGTCTTTTATTTATAGCCGCCATAGTTATTTTAATGTATATTGTTTATAGTTTTATCATGTTATAGGGAATTTGTTGTATTTTTTCTTTTCTTGTTTTTTCTGTCTATTTTCTTTACACCTTAGTAATTTTCACTACACTATCATTGATTCACCTTTTATATATATTTTCTAAGATCATCGCTCCTTAGCTTTATTATGGCCCAACTCCAAACTTTTGGTATTTCAGACGAAGATTTTGCAATTCTAGTAGTACATTTACGTAGTAAATCTCACTTCCATAGCAATGATGATATGCATAAACTTCTCAATCTTCAGAAAAAATTGCAAGAGTAGAGGCCCACAGTGAGTTTATGCTTGGTTCTCTTAAAGCTGGAGTCATCCCTCAAGGCCTCCGGGTACGTAATGTGCCCGGTCTGTTCGTTGATCATAAATCATTTCTAACTAAATGGAGCATGATCGCGAGCAGATGTTCACGTGACCTGATGATTTTAATAATAGAAACTTCCAAAGAATTGGCCTCTTCAATGAAAAAAAAAAATAGAAGAATTAGAAGATAAAATAAGAAAATCCACTAGCCTAGAAGAGGCAACTAAACAATTTGAAGAAGCTAAAAAAGATATCACTTCTTTTGTTGAATACCTAGCCAAAAGAAAATCGTATAAACTCTCAAAAGATAAAAGATTCCATACTCTTGAACGAACCTGCCCTTACCTAAGTGAGAATTTTTTATAAACTAGATCATTATCAAAATGAACATAATTACAAATTTCAAAAAATAAATACTTTTTCTGATACATATTCTGCATATTATGTTTTTTTGTTTTTTTTCTTCCTTTAATTACCCATATGTACTAGAAGCCGCATAATGCGATTTGGAAGATTCTCATTTAATTATTGTTGTTTAATTGATTTCCTTCTTTCTTAATAATGTGTACTGTTGTTGGAATCATTGAGGTGCTCTTTTAGGGATATGTTATATCCAAATAAAGATTATTATTATTATTATTATTATTGATACATCTGAATCAGAGGGAGAGAATAGTTTGAATTATCTCGACCAAGAAGGCCCCTATAATCCTCCAAACAACCATGGAAATATCCGCCAACCTTTTTAAGGACAGTGCGGCTTGAAACGGGGTCGCCAACAAGTGAGATTCCAACCCCAGACCAGGGGCAATTACCAGAACCACCACTACTCGCTGGACCCTCACCAGTATTTGGAAACATGAAGCAAACAGTACTGGAAACAAGGGAAGTAGTCCCTATTTTCAATCTATCCTCTCTTAATTTAGATAACGCTGGTATGTCTTTATTATCAAAAGGACTATCATTTGTGCCCCACACTAATGCTAACATCTTTGAATTATATCAAGACATCCATTCATTTTTTAGAAAAATTAGATTGAAAAAGTTTTTTGCCAGGGGGACTAGTTTAGATAATGATAATAGAATTGACAATCTAGTCTCCCTTCCCTCCACTTTTACCCCTACCTTAGAACAAAAAGGTCCTGAAGTTGCCATTTTGGAAAAAGTAGTTCTTAAACGCCTTGATCAAGATTTACAATTAATTCCAAAACCTCGTTACAATATAACGAAAGATGAATTCCTGTCTCTAGAAGCTTTTAAAAATGATAAAAATCTCACCATAAAAAGTTGTGATAAGGGTGGCGGTATTGTTCTAATTGATTCTAAAGATTATGAAATGAATATGTTAAAAATGTTGAATGATCGCACTTTTTACAGTAAAATTCACAACAAGCCCATTGTGAGAATGATAAACACAATACAAAAAATAAAAACTAAAGCATTAGAAGCAGGCATCATCACTAATAAGGAATATGACTACCTTAATCAATCGGATGATACAACATCCAGTATATACGTGATACCAAAAAGTCATAAAAATCAATATGACCCGCCCTATCGCCCCATAGATTCTACCATAGGTACACCCACAGAAGCAATTTCCAAATACATAGATAATATCCAACGCCCCTTCATATCTCTTACCACCTCTTACATCAAAGATACAGGAGATATTATAGCCAAAGTGGAACATTTACCATTTAATCCATCTACAGATATTCTAGTTACTCTAGATATTGAATCTCTATACAGCAATGTGCCACAGCTGGAAGCATCTGAAGCTGTGATATGGTTTATTGACAAATACTCCCTAGGAAAGGTGGAGGGTTCCACCTTTGGTGGTGGTGTGCATAGTTATACTTCGACCATTTGGTCTTCCTAAATTTATTCTGTATCCAATGATTCATTCACACGAAAATTTCTTTCCAAAAATTAAAGTGTTTATTTAATTTCTTTTCAATTTTCATTCTTCATCAATGTCAATCTATTCATTTATGATCCACATCACTTCATGATTCCACATATACCCTATACATTTCGGGTCGTGTGTGACCCTTCCTAAGGGGTCTGTGTACAGAAAAAAACAAGGATTTTTCAGCCAGCCTCATAAGCATCCTAATATACATCAAAAACAAATTATTATACATATTATCTTACCCTAATGATACCATTAAAACTTCTGTAGTCTCATCTGTAAATGCAACTAATCATATGCCCATGGTAACTCTGTGCATGACAAGATTGAAATAAGTGTTCTGCTTGTCAATGCTAACTGCCAAAACATCAAGTTCTGTACCCCTAATTAATGCAGCAACAAAAAGCGCGTGTTCTGGTTTCCTATACGACTACTGTCCCGTGCTGGTGATAATCGCTAATCTAAACAAAGTCCCAATTCTTTAAAACGCAAAAAACGTCCCCGTTAACACTTACGGAAGTGAAAATGAAGTGTGCCTTAATCGTCAGCCAATCAGGATCCTGCTAAACATCTGAGCCTTCTACTAGCTTATATCCTCTACATTGATTGGACTATGGCATGACCACGTGATCGCCGTCATGCGAAAACGCTGGAGTGGCTCTGTACAATTCTAAATGGATGTTTAAATGGTATTCCCACATCTGATAACTAGCGCTACCATAATGTTAAGCAATACTGGACTATATTTGCATGGACCACATGATTTATGCGATCGTGAACAAATACATCAAAAATGTTAGCGTAAATGATACTGTTACATAGATGGACACTATACATGTGCAAAAAATTAATAGTAATAACCACAGTACGCAGAAAAAGTCCTGGACCACGGGTACAGACTGCTATTTTGTTTTTGTCGGCCATCTTGGAATGGGCTGGTATCATAGTGCTCATGTATCCACTGTGTGCTGTGTGCAGAGTAATAAATACATTCTTAGCACGTATTTACAAAAAACATGATAACTCTATCCTATCATTGAGTCCTTGTGGCTGAAGGCTGCCCATTTCCCGAATCCAATAATACTCAGATCTGAGTCTCTTTTTATGAACATCTATATCTTGCTGTGGTTTAATCACCTCCAATATGGTAAACCGGAGTTGAGTGATGTTATGTCCTTCTTCCATCCAATGCATTGCTACTGTAGATTTTTGGTTTTTTAGACGGATATTGCTCTTATGCTCCGTAATCCTTATTTTGATTTTGCGTTCCGTTTGTCCTACATATAGTTTTCCACATGGACATTTTATGCCATATATAACAGTTTTCGTGTCACATGTGCTGGAATGCAGTAGTGGTATTATTTTCCCTGTCATTGGGTGAGTGAATGTTCGACCAGTGATGACATTATTGCAATGTGTGCAGTTGTCACATTTCTGCATGCCTTTGTATGTTTCATCCTTGGTCTTTACATTTTGTCGCTTCAGTAGTTCTTTAATGTTCTTTGATCTGTTGTAAGCAAATGTTATGCGATCTGAAAATAATGGTTGAAGATCCGGTTCTTGCATGATCAGTGCCCAATGATTTCTCATAATCCTTGCAATTTGTGGAGTCTGTACTGAATGTTTCAAGACACACACTGTAAGTTTGGATTCCACTTTTTCTTTTTTGTTTAGTAAAGACTCTCTGCTCATTTTCATTACTTTTGTCTTGGATTCTTCTAATAATGTTTTAGGGTAACCACGCTTTATATACTTCTGGATTTGGCTGTTGCTAGTGGTCCACACGTCGCTAGGTTGGATGTGATTCTTTTTTGATGAATGAATTGTGACAATGGTAGATGTTTCTTCAGAGAGTGATGATGAAAACTTTCATAGTGTAAACAACTGTTCCTGTCAGTGTTTTTGATATGAACATTCGTACGTATTTGTTTGTTCTCAATGGTAATTCTTACATCCAAGAAAGTTAATTCTTGATGGTCAATTTGATGAGTGAACTTTATTCTTTCATGTTGTTGATTCAAGGTATAAATGTTTTCTTCTAGTTTTGCTTTTGCTCCTTTCCACATTATAAAGATGTCATCAATGTACCTTTAAATACCACTAGTCCTTCTTGCCAATTTGGGTTGTTAATGATATGGTCTCTTTCAAATTTAGCCATAAAGTTATTTGCGTAGGATGGGGCCCCCGCAAATCCCATGGAAGTACCACTACATTGTTAAAAAAAATCATCTTCCCATTGTAGATAACTGTGAAATAACGCATAGTGTAGCAGTTCCATAAGAAATATTTTTTCAGATCCTTCAATTTCATTTTCCAATAAACACCATTCCATAGCTTCTAATCCCTCATTGTGGGGGATAGAGGTGTAGAGCGATGTAACATCTATTGAACGCCGTTTAGACCAATAGTGTCATCATGTGGATCACTTTCAGAACCACTGGGTCAATACCTAGATTGGTTTTTGCAACCTTTAGTACAAAACTGGTGTACACATATTAAAGACACAACAGCATTTTTAAACACGCTAAAAACCATTGACATCTCAATCAACGAAGATACATGGTTATGTTCAATAGATGTTGCATCGCTCTACACCTCTATCCCCTACAATGAGGAATTAGAAGCTATGGAATAGAGTTTATTGGAAAATGAAATTGAAGGATCTGAAAAAATATTTCTCATGGAACTGCTACAGTTTTTTGTAAATACCTGCTAAGAATGTATTTATTACTCTGCACACAGCACACAGTGGATACATTGACACTATGATAGTAGCCCATTCCAAGATGGCCAACAAAAATGAAATAGAAGTCTGTACCCGTGGCCCAGGACTTTTTCAGCGTACTGTGGTTATTACTATTAATTTTTTTGCACATGTATAGCGTCCATCTATGTAACAGTATCATTTACGCTAACATTTTTGATGTATTTATTAACTTCGTTCACAATCGCATAAATCATGTGGTCCATGCAATTATAGTCCAGTATTGCTTAACATTATGGAAGCGCTAGTTATCAGATGTGGGAATACTGTTTAAACATCCATTTAGAATTGTACAGAGCCACTCCAGCGTTTTCGTATGACAGCGATCACGTGGTCATGCCGTAGTCCAATCAATGTAGAGCAGAGGTCTTCAAACTTTTGGAAGCCGAGACCCCCTGTCGACATTTTCAAGTGTAAGGACCCCCTCATGGCAAAAAATTTCAAACCTGTAGGCAGAATCTGCACATGCATCAAACTCCAGCTATGGTCCAGGCAGCACAACACGTTTTGGTCCCAGAGCAGGAGCAGGCAAAAAGCCTGGATTCATGGTTCTGCCAGTGTCGCAGGTTAACGAAAGGTTTCCTAAGCCTACATACTCAGGGGCAGATTTACAAGCCCGTGGTGCCACCACTACGTCACTTTTTGTGACGTATTGGTGGCGCAGGGGGCCCCTCCATATTTACAAGTAGATGAAAAGCCACCCTGCGAGCCTTTTCCTCTCCTTGTAAATATGGCCCATCACATGCAGCACTGTGCTTAGAAGGGAAGTTCCATGGGTGTTGCCATGGGTGTTCCCACGCAACACCCATTGAACAAGAAACATCTCCATATTTACAAGAAATCGTAAATCTGGAGCTGAGTGTGAATGCTACGCCACCCTAGAGGCGGCGTAGCGAGGTGCAAGAAGGTGAAATTTTTTCGTTTCTCCTAATTTTTTCCTCTTTTAATGCGTCCTATATTCTACAGCATGCATTGAAAGAAGAAAATGCCTGTAGTGATTGTTTTGTGCAGGAAGGTACCCCGTCCTGCACAAAAACAATCTCCCCACGATGCAGGCATCCTTGCACCATGGTGCAAGGGTGCCTGCGCCGGCGCATGAAGCTTTTGCTCCAGCGCAGGGGAAGGTCAGAGATGCGACATATTCTTGTAAATATGTCGCATCTCTGTGCTTTCCAAACTAACAGAGCATGGCGCAGCAAAATTACTTGCTGCACCATGCTGCGTTACTTGTTGTAAATCTGCCCTAAAGTGCTTTAAAATTTTTACAACTGCAGGACATCTACAGGACCAAATTCTCACGAGTGCAGAGATGCAATGGAACTTGTATATAATGTTTATATAAGATAAATTATTCTTATAATAGAAATTGGCAAAAGTGAAAAAGATTTTGAGGCGGATTTACAAGCCCATTGCGCCAATTTTGCGTCACTTTTAACATGGGAAAAGTGACGCAAAGTGGCGCAAGCGGCTTGTAAATCCGTCCCTTGGTGTACAGAAAAAAACCTTTTAAGATGCATGAATGTCTTTTCTATTCTTTGTTAATTTCATTTGTTGTTGACCTGTGACATTCTTAACTTCCTGGAGTTTTATTCACAGCTACTGCTTGATAAAACTGTTTAAATGTAAGGAATAGGCCGAGTGGGGGCCCAGGGGGTACTGGAACCAGAAAAAAAACAAAGCCTCTGTAACCAGTTAACAAAGGCATGTAAATATGCAAATGGTCTTTAACGACAAAAACTCTGGTGTGCGGGAGATAAGACTCCAGACACTGCCCAGCCCACAGAAGCTCGAGCTGCACTGCAGCAGCCTGGGCTGAGACACAGACGAAGAGGAGAGGGGCTGAAGCCCTTGTAGTTCTATGGGCATGGGAAGAAGCTTGACTGGGATGCGCGACCCCCTTTGTAACACTCCACGCCCCCCCTGGGGGTAGCGCCCCACAGTTTGAAGACCCCTGGTGTAGAGGATATAAGCTAGTAGAAGGCTCAGATGTTTAGCAGGATCCTGATTGGATGACGATCGAGGCACACTTCATTTTCACTTCCGTAAGTGTTAACGGGGACCTTTTTTAGCGTTTTAAAGAATTGATACTTTGCTTAGATTAGCGATTATCACCAGCACGGGACAGTAGTCGTATAGGAACCCAGAACACGCGCTTTTTGTTGCTGCATTAATTAGGGGTACAGAACTTGATGGTTTGGCAGTTAGCATTGACAAGCAGAACACTTATTTCAATCTTGTCATGCACAGAGTTACCATGGGCATATGATTAGTTGCATTTACAGATGAGACTATAGAAGTTATAATGGTATCATTAGGGTAAGATAATGTGTATAATAATTTGTTTTTGATGTATATTAGGATGCTTATGAGGCTGGCTCAAAAATCCTTGTTTTTTTCTGTACACAGACCCCTGAGGAAGGGTCCCACACGACCCGAAATGCATAGGGTATATGTGGAATCATGAAGTGATGTGGATCATAAATGAATAGATTGACATTGATGAAGAACGAAAATGGAAAAGAAATGAAATAAACACTTTAATTTTTGGTAAGAAATGTTCGTGTGAATGAATCATTGGATACAGAATAAATTTAGGAAGACCAAATGGTCGAAGTATAACTGTGCACACCACCACCAAAGGTGGAACCCTCCACCTTTCCTAGAAAGTGATTACGTATAGTGTTTCCAGACAAAACACTTGGAAGGAGTTGCACAAAAATCACAACGGATTGAATGAGATAAAACAGCTTACACTGAGTGCACCGACGGACCTCAAAGAATTTATTGACAAATACCACATACCATGCTCTAAAGCTTTTGTTTATGAATGTCTGAATTTAGTTCTCAAAGACAATGTTTTTGAATTTGGAGATTCCCTGTACCTTCAAACCAAGGGAGTGAGTATGGGGACTTCTGTAGCCCCATCTATAGCTAACATCTACATGTCCCAGTTTGAGGCAAAATTTATCTACAATGAAGTGACCCCCTTTTATGAGTCTGTTTCCCATTGGTATCGTTATATAGATGATATCTTTTTCATCTGGACCGATGGGGAACAGACTCTGAAGGAATTTCTATCATGGCTCAACCTGACATATATTAACTTTAAATTCTCTGCACATATAAATACCAACCTAGTGGAATTTCTTGACATCCTGATTAAACATAATGATGGGAAGTTAGAGGTTGATTTATACATCAAGCCGACAGCGAGAAATATGCTTCTCCATTTTCAAAGCTACCACCCTAGATGCCAAAAAAACAGCATCCCCTTTTCACAATTTCTCAGAGTTAGAAGAAATTGTACTAACCTAAGAGATTTTGATGCCCAGGCCATCAATATGAAAAGGAAGGCTACCAGGCTTAGACAGAGGCTACCCTCACCGGCTGGTGAGGGAGTCATACAAAAGAGCCCGCCACTTTGATAGAGACCATTTATTAAATAGTAGTAAACCACAGAAGGAAGCAAAACTTGTGTGTATCACTAAACCTCTACACTCAATATCAAGATAAAAAAATCATTAATTCAAATTGGCATCTCCTCAATACAGACCCCAATCAGAATCATATTGCAAAACCCCTTTTTACCCACCGCCGGAATAAAAATATTAAAGATCTAATAGTACATTCTAGATTCTTCACTGCCAACAGCAACCGTTCTTTCATTCAGAAGTCTATCGATGGGAACAATCCCATCAAAGGTACGGTTAAATGTTCATCATGCCAGTCTTGCGCTGGCATTTTGACAGGAGAGGAAATGATTTTTAACAATTTCAAGATCCATGCCAAAGAATTGTGGAATTGTAATACTCGTAATGTCATCTACCTGATCTTGTGCCCCTGTAGCCTGGGTTACGTAGGGGAAACTTCCAGAGCTATTAAGACCCGTCTAACAGAACACAGATCAGCTATTAAAACATCCAAAATGTCGGCCCCATTAGTTAAACATTTCCTGGATTTACATCATTCTCCTACAGACATTAAGTGGCGCATTCTGTAAAAAGTCACCATTCCAAATGATAAGGGCAGCGAAAAAATCTGTAAAAAGGAAGAAGTGTTTTGGATTTTCTCCCTGGGTACCTTTAAATATGGATTAAACAATAAGCTTCCATGGGAGCATGCAATCATTTAGTGACAGAAATTCAACCATTCTGTCTTATCGTTTATCCATTCATATTTTCAAAAAATAATGTTTTGCTTGTACAACCCTTTCAATTCTGAATATTAATTAGTTCTCTTTACATTCAGTCATTCAGTCCCTGCTTGTGCCCCGCGATGGCATGGATATGCCTAATGTCGGTGGTTCCTTAATTTTTTCCCTCTTCCTCCTTTAAATCACATATCAGATAGATCTTCCGTCCGATATCCCTCTTTAAATTACATTTGAAAACACTGTTCCTTCTTGTACCTTTAATAGTAGGCGTGTCGAATCGTTTCGTCCAGTTAAATGATGGCCTATAAATACCAATAGGCATCATTGTAATAAATTTGTTGCAGATCGACATCCCATGCAGAGCGGTAGCCATCGGAGACTTTATCGTCCCAAAAAAAGGTATGTGGAATTTGCACTTTGCCTGCTAGAGACTCTTAGATTTATCGTCTCTTGGATAATAGCAGTAAATTGCTGTGCGTTTTATTTGAACAGATAAACGCCGTCGCCGTTATCTTTGCGGCCAGCATTAACCGACAACAAAAACGCTTCCTGCCGTGTGTGTATATAAATATCATAAACAATTGGCCCTGTCGCCTATTAAAGGTACGTTACACTATCACCATAGGTTCATAGCTTTTAATAAATTTTGCGTGTGCGAGTGTAAACTTAAAAAGATATGCCCATGTTTGTTTTCTCAGACACGTGCGACTTGACCCGTCACTCAGTGTGGTCGTTTTAAATTTGAGCTCAGCAAATCCGGCAGCACAAGCTTTGTTTTATTTATTAACCCCGTCCATGCTCATGACGAGCTCAGCTCTTCATGCAGTACACTGCTTGTGTGCTCATGACGAGCTGAGCTCGTCATGAACACTGGGAATCATGGATCTGCAGCACAGAGGAGGAATTGCTGTAGCATGGATGTGGTTAAGCTATGCGCTATCTCTGCAGCCTACTTTATAGTTATGTGCTCGTAACATCTCATTCAATCCTCACATGAAAATAACGCCCATATTTCATCTCACTAGGTAGCGTGTACAATACTGAAATTACTATTGAATCTTCCAAACGACCGCTTGTTTTCATCGTTACCCATTCCATCACGCGATATTCGAGGAAAACATTTTAATTTTAATTTTATACATTGAAAACAAGGTAATTATTCAATAGTGCTTCTGACTGGTCAACAGTAGACTTATTTATTACTCACACACTAGGTCTTCGCCTTAACGCTGTATTCCTTGTATTCTTTTTTTTAAAAAAAGACTAGAGCGATTTTCGCTTCATGAATGTATCACTCCGTGGACAACACGCGGCTCTAATCTGAAGCGAACGTTGACATCAAAATAGGGGCTCTGGATGTCCAACTGCAGATTTTTTAGGTGAGCCACATTTAAAGCGCGTATATGTATCTTCGTGCTTCTGTATCATTGATTGTTTGTGGCCCCACCCTGAGGGTTCACCATATATAGTAGTGAAACATGGCGCACCAAGTACAATGATTCGACCACCGTAGTTCAGTTGGCCATGAGAATCGTTATTTATCTGGCTAGTAATTATATCCCAAGGTTCTACTCAAACCATGAATATACATCAAGGCGTATAAGCATCAATGAAATAATTATTTTTGTTTAATAGAAGTATTATGTGAAGTTCTCTCATGTTAGTGGAATAACGGACCAGAATTTGTTATTTCTCAGAAGATATCACTAAGCTTACTCACTAGATCCATTTGTTTATTCACAATTTGATTTTTCTTTCTAATCTTCTTTCTCCCTCACCCTGATCTTGGGTTTCTTGAAATGTGAATATAAAAGCGGCTTATTTTAAACTTTATGAAGAAAAAAGAAATGGTTGTTCCAGCAATGAATGATGTTCAAACCCAAACAAAACAATTTTTAAATGTTTAAATGTTTAGTTGAAGATTGTTTATTTTTAATTTTAAATTGATAATAAGATGGTACCTTCCTAATGAAGAAACCCACTGTGTCGAAACGCGTTGAAGAAACCCCCACCGTTTAAACTTGATTTAATCAGGATACATGATTTTTGTATATTTTGACATACTGTAAAATGTTATTAATTTTAATTATTTTGTATTTTTATTGAAATAATTAACATTTGTGATTCTTATACAAAGAAAATATGTTTGGCAAAGTTTATTTTTTAGTTGCTGGTCCACATTGAAAGTTTCATATTTTAGATTGCCTGGGATTGGTATTTTTCATTAAAACTGTTTTGTGTACATTTCGTTAAGAAAAAACATTATTGAGGCAAGAAACAGCAGAAAATTTAACCAGCAGGGAAACTAGGTATCAATCAGACATGTTGTTCCTCCTAAAACGCATGTCAGCCTTGCTCATATCCAAGTCAATGTTTGGCATGTGGCTGTCTGTCTGAGCCCTGCTGGCTGGCTTGTTAGGAACATTGGCCTGTATAGTAATTCTCCATTATTACAGACTGATCTGCCTTTTTAGTCCACATAAATCAGAGTGTGAGAAAAGCATGTTCCAAATATAGAATTATACATATTAAAAGTGTAGTGAAAAACATAACTTTTCTCTTTGTAGGATTCACAATACAGAATTTGCAATGAAAGATTTGTTTACCTTTTAGCTGCAAAAGTAAGAGAAATATGAACATTTAGAAAGATTCAATTAAATGCACAAGAAAAACAATATATTGAATTAGTACATCAAGTACAATTAACTACAATAATATTAATAATCAAAAATGAATTATTAATATTATGAGTCAGAAAAATACACTGCGAATACACTTTCTTTAAGAAATATTACCAAATGATGGAAAGTATTACATATTAGTGACAATCTCAAATATGAATGAGTACACAATAAATATCCTACACACTTATATTTCATTAACTAATATATATTTTTAAAGCCTTTTCTAATTGAATTTCTCATTATCATCAACCTACTGTATTCCCGGGGTATCCTTTATGAGTGTGAGCAAAGGATTTGGATACAGTGGCCCAGATTTATCACAGTTTCAACCGATGCACTGCAACACAATGCAGCAAGACACCTTGCTGCGCTGCACGAATGGGAAAGGGCAGGAATGTGCCATATTTAATATTATTTGGCACATTCCTGTCATCTCCTTGCACTGGTGCACTATGTGCTTCCTTGCGCCAATACAGGCACCCTTATCCCACAGTGCAAGGGGGCCTGCATTGTAAACAGGATTCGTTTTTGTGCAGGAAGGAACACTGTCCCGCACCAAAAGGAATCGTCTGAAGCTTTTTCCTCCTTCTAAGTGTGCTGCAGCATGCCTTAGGAAGGTGTAGCATTTTGATACATTACAAGGTCTAGTACAAGTGTGATTGGGTGTGTAAGTGGTTCTGTGAATGATGTCATTAGGTCTGGGCGGTAAATTTGCGGCTTCACAGAATTTTTTGCTTGTTTGCGCTTTCAAAATGTGTGTTCGCAAGATATTTCTCCCCGAGCACACAAACAGCAATCGCGAACAGAAAAAAGTATCACGAACGGTCAAAACAAGTTATTCCACGTGTTCGTGTAAATTTTGCATGCTTACAGAGATTTTTTACCGTTTTGCGGAGCTTTGCGTAGCGCGACTACACAAATTCCACCCACCCCTAGATGTCATCAGTGATGTCTTTGGAGATGTGATCAGTAATTTCACTGACCATGTCATGAGTAATGTAATATGTGAGGTTATAAGCAGTGCATTGCGGCGGTGTAAGTTATAGTTAGCTCAGGTACCTGCTAAATTTCACCGGTTTTGTACAAGGGAAATCTGAGCTTAACTATAAGATCGTTGTAACGTTTGTTTTTTTCAGTGAATTTATAAGGTCTTTTAAATTATATTTCCTAACTGTAACGTCCCTGTAACTTTTGTTTTTTTAAAGTGAAGTTCTATGTTTTTTCACATTTACAGAGTGATGGAGAAAGGGGTGGAGCCTCCGATCAGCACTCAGGAGTCCTGCTGTATGGGACTTTCTGTAGGTAACAGGAAGGCTTCCTGGCCTCCAAGGTGCCTCAGTATCCAAGAGGACTTTATCCCCTTATCAGTAGTGTACCACGTACCCTCCTGAGGCGGAAGCCGGGAGCACTACGATCCTATTTTTAAAAATTGTGTGTCACGAATAACTTGTAATTTTAGCAATCACCCTGTTTCCTGGCATCTCAGGAGTTCACTGCTCGAACTCTTAGCTCACCGCACAGCGGATCTAACGCTGTCTGCGGACCCGAGCTCTAAAACAAACAAGATCGCCATTGCCGGCGAGGCGCGAGGCCACGCCCACTCCGAGGCCACGCCCCCGCCCTCACCAGTATAAAAACACTGACTGCGAGTGTTTTGCATTGGAACTACGTACCCTCCTGAGGCGGAAGCCGGGAGCACTACGATCCTATTTTTAAAAATTGTGTGTCACGAATAACTTGTAATTTTAGCAATCACCCTGTTTCCTGGCATCTCAGGACTTCACTGCTGGAACTCTTAGCTCACCGCACAGCGGATCTAACGCTGTCTAAGGACCCGAGCTCTAAAACAAACAAGATCGCCATTGCCGGCGAGGCGCGAGGCCACGCCCACTCCGAGGCCACGCCCCCGCCCTCCTTCACCTATTGAAAATATGTGCATACACCGTAAGCGCAGCGGACGGGCGCCGATTTCGCGCCAAAGGCACGCCTAAGGCAAGCCCGTCTTTGCCCGTCCTCGCCAAGTCATCGCCTCTCGCCAGTCCCCCTGCTCAAAAAATACGGACAGCATATTACTATGACAAAGAACTTCTCCTTGCACTCAACCCAGGCCTACGCTGTGACAAGCTAGAGGGCTGCATTGGACAGACTGCTCTTCAGTGCAAGTCCTGTAACTTAATCATATCTGAGCCACGACTACCCCGACACAAAGCCATCAGAAGGAACCATACCTCGCTCACTATCTCCCAGCTCAATGTCAGGTCTCTGGTAAAACACCATTCTGAGGTAAAAACTCTATTGACAGACGAGAACCCAGACATTATGTTCTTTTGTGAAACCTGGCTCAGGGATGAACTGACTAGCATCCCTAATCTGACGTTACCGGATGGGTTCTCTATGACTTCCATTAATAGAGACTCTAGGGGAGGCGGCATCGCCGCCATCTACAGAACATCATATACTTGCTCATTTTTAAAGGAAGACATCACAGGCTGTGAATGCGCTTGTTTTAAAATCACCATTAGCCCTAATTTTTCCCTCTCTGGCCTTTTTATCTATAGACCTCCGGGGCCCACCTCTAAATTCATAGAGGAGTTCCTAGAGACAGCTCATGCGTTGGTCGCTAGCTCCGCTAACTTCACGATCTTAGGGGACTTAAACCTTCATTTTGATGCCATTTCGGATCCAGCAATCAGTAATCTCCTAGCGGACCTAACAGCCTTGCAGCTGACCCCCCTTATACAATCCTCTACTCACTCTGCTGGTCACCTACTTGACCCGGTTTTCACCAATATCCCGGAAGCCAGAGCTGATCCTCCTAAACCCATGGGTTGGACTGATCACTTCCTCGTTACAGTTGCGATTTCGGTCACTACCCAACCCAACAGGGCGGCACCCGCCTCCTGTCTTAAACGGCCCTGGCACAAACTCCATAATATGGACTTTCCTGCTAGTTTAGGAGAACCCAACTTCGAAATCACGAACAACATTAACACGTCGTATGCCGCTTTTCAAGAGTGGATCACCAAAGGACTTGATACTCTTATACCGGCCAAATGGACTAGAGGACGTAGCACCCCCTCTAACCCATGGTATGACGAGAAATTGAAAACACTTAGAAAGGAATGCAAAAGAGCGGAACGTCACTGGAGGAAAGACTACAGGGACGAGGACAAAGATTCTTATTTGGCCACACTCAAATCATAACACAAAGCTATATGCGCTGCCCGCGCATCCGTCCTATGCCAAGGAAATCGATTCCAGCCCCAATCCCACGAAAACAATTTTTAAATTGGTTCAAAAACTACAAAAACGGTGGCAATCCTGCCTCGTATATTTCCTCCACTCAGCAGTGCGAGGACCTTGCCACTTTCTTTACTGAAAAGGTGAGGAAGATTTACAATACCTTCGCACAGAATCCCTCTGACTGTACTAGCTCTCCTAACTTCCCCTTCAAGGGTTCCAGGCTCACCTGTCTGCCAGCTATCTCTCACGAGGACCTAGCTAAATTCTGCAGAAAGGTGAAATCCGGTGCCCCCTCAGATCCCATGAGACCAGCCCATTTTTTAGGAGCTTTGGACTTCTTTCTCCCCTCTCTGGCCACGCTCCTTAACCTTTCCTTTTCATCGGCTACTGTACCCATATGTTGGAAACAGGCCTGGGTCATTCCCATAATCAAAAAACCCACCCTAGACCCCACAAAACCGGAGAACTACAGGCCCGTCTCACTGCTCCCCTGGGTGTCCAAACTAGCAGAGGCCCACGCGAATACCGTACTTAATGACCATTTGGCAGAAAATAACATCTTGGACCCCTCCCAACACGGGTTTAGGCCTGGGCATAGTACGGAGTCCGCCCTTCTTTCCACCACTGAACACCTCCGGAGGATTATGGACGCCGGTCAGAGTGCTGCGCTGATACTGCTTGATCTCAGCACAGCCTTTGACACGGTTTCCCATAATATCCTACTGAGTCGCTTGGAAAGCATAGGGATCCATGACCTGGCACTTGAATGGTTCCGATCGTTCCTTACGAGCAGGTCCTTTCGTGTGTCAGCCCCCCCCATTTATTTCCCAATCACAACCCATCGGCCAAGGAGTCCCGCAGGGCTCTGCCCTCAGTCCATCCCTTTTTAATTTGTATATGCAGCCTCTTGCAGCAGTGGCCAAAGAATGGGATCTCACGCTGGTGTCGTACGCCAACGACACACAGCTGGTAATCACCCTCACCGAGGTGCCCTCTACCTCCGCCACAAGATTTAGGGATGGACTGGCCGCAGTCGCCAATTGAATGACTGCAAATTGCCTACAACTGAATGCAGGGAAAACCGAGGTGCTACTCCTGGGCAAGAACCCCACCTGCTGGAATGACCACTGGTGGCCCCCCTTGCTGGTCCCTACCCCCCCTCCCAAATCTCTGGTTAAAAACTTGGGAGTATGGCTTGACTCCGCGCTGAACTACCAGACTCATACCAAAAAAGTAGCTGCTACTTGCATTGGGTTGCTGAGAAGCCTTAACCCCATTCTAGGCTTCTTTGACCCCAAAACACAGCAGCTCATTGTCCAATCCACCATCCTTGCCCGGTTGGACTACGCGAGCGTCCTACTACTGGGCGCTAACAAAGCCGAAACAACTAGGTTTCAGCGAATTCAGAACTCAGCGGCCAGGGCAATAGTAGGCCTCCCCAGAAGGTGTTCTGCTAGAGCCACCATACATAGACTCCACTGGCTTCCTGTGGAAACCCGCATTCAATTTAAGGCCCTTACCACTGCTTTCAAAATCCTGAAAACTGATGGCCCCGAACTCCTCCGCTCGCTTCTAACACCTTACACCCCCCAACGCAATCTTCGTTCTATGGGGCAACACTTAGTAGTGGTTCCCCGCACAAAGCTCTGCCGCATAGGGGGTCGCTCTTTCAGACTATTGGGAGCAAAAATTTGGAACTCCCTCCGCCGCCTCGACAACCTGTCCGCTTTTCGCAAAGCAATAAAAACTCACCTCTTCCCACCTCTATAAGCCTCTTCTCTCCGCCTCCCCAGTAGGTTGTGCTATGGTTCTTAGCGCCGGGACGCCCCGTTGCTGGGGCAGCTGTCGCGCTCAACAAACCTATAACATAACATAACATAACCAGGAGGCTTGTTTGCAGAGTGGTGGACAAAGAGGGTGTGGCCTCTGACCAGCTCTCGGGGATCCCACAGTGTGGGACTTACTGGAGGTAACAGGTTGTTCTTGGCCCGAAGAACCTTCAGCATCCAAGGGGTATTCATCCCCCAACCACTCGTGCGCCAGAAGGTTCTTTTGCAGCGTGGTGGCGAATGGGGGTATGGCCTCCAAAGACCTACAAGCAATCCTGCTGTCCAGGAATTACTGGAAGTCACAAAGAACATCCTTTATATACATTTGGCAGTGATACATACAAGTACAATTCACTTGGTTAATCACACTTATTAACTATTGACTGTATGTTCACTGCAGTCAATGGATGCAATTTTGAATAGGACCTTTAAGTTATGACATATAGTCTTAGATTAAAAAAGACCAATGCTGCTAGCACTGAGCACTTTCCAACAGGTTATATTTATATTTATTTTGATCTAATAATATTGTTATGAAGATTGGGTCTTTTATAAATTCTGCCTATCCTCCACTTGACATGTTGTTTATTAGAGCCTAGTGTTTTCAATGTGTATATAGGTTTTCATCGCATCCATTCTTATTGTGACATGTGCTATACTTTTTATTCTTATCTTTGTGTTTGCGATTAGGGCATTAATTTACTATATTCTTTCTTTTTTTCTTTTATTTATTTTTATTAAATCTTTTGCACATATCGGATCACAGCAGACATAAGAGACAATACGCATAGTAACAATAGTTCAAGTATATTTACATGCAGCACAGCCCTAGCAAATCAATTGTAGTTCAGCATATAAGTACCACATTAATACAGGAAGTGCAAACATTGGCCCACAGCAGTGATATATGAAACACATGTCGTACCTAATAAAAGAAAGGCTTGGGTTAGTGATTGAGAATAATCATGAGAGAACGACAGGGAACAATCCATGCAGATATGTAGGCATCGTATAGTAATAGGCATTAAGCAAGCCATTGGCCCCCATAAAGAGAGTGGGGGATCATGCATCACGTCCATTATCAACAGGATGCTCAAGGAGATATGATTGGAGCGGACTCCAAAAATCTCGGGCGTGAGGAGGTCGGGAGGAGTTCAGCGTATGAGTTTGTTTGCTCTTGCCAGAGTATCAGGTCCCCCATCCATTCCATGAATTTGGGTGCCCTTCCTCGATACCACCTGCAGGCTCCCCTCTGCCGTGCCAGCAGTAGGCTGAAGGAGATGAATTTATGATATGGCACTGGCATTTTTTCAGTATACCCAAGTAACGTCAGGAGAGAAGACGTCGGGATTGGCATGGAGATCATCAGACACAGTGCTGCAAACACCTGTTGCCAATAAGTATTAACCGAGCAACATTCCCAAGCCAAGTGTAGGAAATCAGCCCTTTCTGCCTGGCATCTGTCATACCTCTTAGTATCCCACAGCCCAAATTTGTGTAGTTTAACCGGGGTGAAGTAGGTGTGGTGCAGAAATTTGTAATGTGTGATGCGTAACCGACTGATAGAAGAAATCAGGTTAGTCTGCTTACAGCAGAACACCCACTGTTGATCTGTGAGATCCAACCCGAGATCTGCCGACCATTTATCCTGAGCAGCACATGAGGGATATTCAGTGTCACTGTAGAGGTTATGGTAGAGAGTAGAGACTAGATGAGAGGCGGTGTTCACGCCTAATGTGAGGTGTAAGGGGGGGACCAATGGTATGCAGGAGTACAATCTTTAATCCCCTGACGCAATCAAACATAAAGGAAGGTCTCCATAGCAGAGGGTGGATGGTCCAAATATAGTTGTTGGAGCGTGCGAAATTTGCCATTCAAGTAGAGGTCGCCCCAACATTGTATATGACGCTGATGTTTAACTCTTTTAAAAACGCCTTCTTGCAATAGGGACAGTTTCAGACGGTAAGTGAGCGGGAGCAACGGGGAGTATAGTGTGGGAGTGTATAGCTGGTGAGCAATGCGAGTCCATGCCTTATTTGTGCAGTCAACAGAAGATGGGCAAGGAGCACAGGGTGTTAGTGTAGACAGCAAGACCCCGTCCAGCGGGATTGGATCCGCAAGCCAGTGTTCAGTTGCATCATGGGGCATGTATATTGGAGGGCGGAACCAGTAGTGGGCATAATGTACCTGGGCACATAAATAATACAATATGAAATTGGGGACATCAAAGCCACCTTGGGAAAGCGGTTTCGTGAGCGTATCCCATTGAATACTTGGTTGCTTTCCACCCCATACGAGTTCAAGCAGCTCCATCCGAGCAAGTAGAAGAAATGTCTGCCTGGGTCATACGGGATATTTAAAAACAGGTATAAGAATTTCAGAAGAATCACCATTTTAATAAGGGAGATACGGCCCGCCATATTAAGGGGAACTGCTTTCCACCTAGCTATACCGCCCATTACTTGGTCAAGTGTTCGCCCGTAATTGAGCCTCAACAATTCCTCACGGTCTGCAGTAACATGTACACCCAGATATTTGACCTCAGTAGAGCACCATTCTATGGGGTAATCTGTATCAAACTTTGTCACCAAAGTAGTTAGTGGAAAATCTAAGATTTGGTCCAGTTTATGTGCATACCGGAAAGCCCACCAAACTTGACGAATTCCCGCAGCAGTGGGTTAAGGTTCTGCTGAGGGTCTTTCACATACAGGGTAACATCGTCTGTGTATAAAGACTTGAGAATCGGGCAAAGGAAGCAGTGAAGGCCTTTCTCTTGATGGTGTTGCCGGATCTTGGCAGCTAAGTGCTCTATGGCAAGGGCAAACAGGAGGGGGGATAAAGGGCATCCTTGCCGGGTGCCTCAAGAAAGAGACAGAGGGGGGGAGACATGCCCATTAATCAGAACTTTTGCCATAGGGGTGGTGTAGAGAAGGCATTGGACAATCCCATGCACTGAAGAATAGTAAAGAGGTAATCCCACTCAACCGAATCAAATGCCTTCGTGGCATCTAGGAAGACCGCAACAAGGGCTAATTGTGGATTGACATTTTGGAGAATGGAGAAAAGCTCCCGGTCTCGATAATTAAGGCGTCTGACCACAATGGGACATGGGGGCTGCCTGGAGGGGGCCGGGGATTCAGGGACCGATGTGCACGCTCCACAATAAGCTGCACTGAGAAGGACTCAGCACCAAAGGTGTCTGCCAAGAAGAGGCGCTCGATAAACTCTTCCATCTGGCCCATGTTCATGCTTTCAGGTATGCCGACCTCTCAGATATTATTGCGGCAGCTGCAGACCTCGAGGTACTCATTCTTGGCCGCAATGACTTTTAGGAGCTTATCCATTTGGGTCATTTGAAGCTGCATTTGGAAATTTGCGTCTTCAGAATCAGAAATACGTCTCTCTACCCCTTTAAGTTGATCATCATGTTTGTCCTCTTTCTGCATGAGAAATTCAAGGCGGCTGTTCATTGTATCCATCTTGCCAGAGATATCAGTGATATGTATGAAGAAGGGTATTGCACTCGGGTGTATCAAGTTTTTGAGATATTCCTACGATAGGTGTGCTCTGTCAGATTAGTGCCTGCTCACTAAATAAACAATGTATATGGCCTAGTGTGTAAAACACTAGGACTCTGACATGCACTACAAACAGAATGCTTTTCCTTTTAACCGTTCAAATTTATTTGAATCAGTGTGATAAATCAAACAATTCCATCACGTATGTGTGATGTACAATGGTTCATTGCTTCAAACAATCATTATGAGGTTCACAATTGAATAATATTGGTTAATGTCGAAAATCAACAGTGCATCATCAAACCATAAACAGATAAATAAATCAACAAAACCCAATGCATTTCGGGGCATAAATAGCCCCTTCGTCAGGGGTCTAAAGGAAAAAAGAAAAACAAGGAGTAAGTTTACTCAATGATTTGAAATTAACTAATGATCATTTTATCTATGAATTTTTATCAGCTTACCTATTTTATATGAACAAACACATATCTTATCAATGGGTTTGGTTAAGCTTTGTTTTCATGATCTGTGAAAGAAAATCACCAAGCGTCAAAAAATGATTGCATATTTTGAGGGCGGAAGGGAGAAATGTGTCGTTATATTATTTTTGTTACCTGTGGTAATGAGTAAAATGTATCTGAAAAACATAATCCGACAAAATCGTCTTAGTTACTTTCTAGATAAAATATTTGTGAAATGGTGAAACAAATAATTATCCAGGCTCACCTGTATTTTAGAAAAGTTGTGTCAATAAAGCGGAGACCTGTAGTAAAACAAGCGGTTTTGTGTAAATAACCTACTCATAGTGGATATCCTCTCTCTGTTCAATTAAGAACAAACAAACGTTTACCTGCGAGCCTAGCGGTTTGAGTGTCGGTCTCGCCGAAATGTCCGCTCTCAAAGCTGAAAAAAGGGGGAAGCGCCCGTTATTTAAAGCTGCTATGAGGTTACTAACGACTGAATATTGTAAAATGAGCCCGTTGTTTAAATTACCTTCCTTCAGTAAGCGTGCCGCTCAAAACGGAGTGTTTGCCATTGCTGTCACCGCACGAATGCCGTGTGCATGTTTGGTAGTCCTACGTTTGTTTTAACTTCCGTCTTGCTGGAGGGACGGACTATTTTCATTTTGGGTGTTTGTTGTATTGAAAAAACTTTATCAACTAGGGCAGCTTTGTGCCTTGCTCATTTTGCGTGACAGATTAAAGAATTGTAATAAAACATAAATCTATTTGATATTTACTGGGCGCGGATACTATCAGTTGTCTTTGGCGTTAGTTGACTTATTCAAAAACCATGACAATGAATTTACGTGTATAGTTAACACACTAAACGGAATATTATACCACCACATACACTGTTCTAGTGTCGTGAGGTAGTACGTAGTCCTGCATCAAATTTTACTGTTTGTATCCCTCTTCTATGTTGATAGAAAGACGTTATATGGTATTCTTAATGACAAAACTTTATCGACTAGAACAACTTTGTGACTTACATATTTCAAGAGCCAATTTGAAATATTGCTATTAAAAAAAGTCTATTTTAGGGCTGTTAGACGAATTTTGTTCTTAAGCAGTCGAATCAAATACTATCTGTTATTGGAACGTTGATTCACATATTGAACAATTATAACAATGATTTACATGCGTAGTTAACGCATCACATGTGGTTTTAAGAGTGGATGTGAAAATTGTACTTTATGCTGATTGGGCATTTTGTGATTATCACAAAAATTCCCAAGGGAAAATATGCTAATCATTTTTAGTTACACTGTGATTTTAAACGCTTCAGTTCAAACATGATACTCAAGGATCACAAATACAAATGGCTAAGTATACATCAATAAACACTATGTACAAAAGCTAAATATTCCATTGGAACTAACGAGATAACCCTGCCTATATACAATCTACAACATTGAATTTACATCAACTATCAAAATTCCATCTCTTTAATTGTGTACATGGATGGCTTAAAGCTTTGACGCCTTGTGGATGTGTATAATGTGGAAGTTATGTCTGTTTTACAGAAAACATGCCATTTCTAATTTGTCATTTAATCCAAATGGGGTCAGCGTTTGCAATTTTCGAATCCAATAGGTTTCTCTCTGGATCAATATTTTGGCATTGTCCATTCCAAGACTTTGAGGCACTAGTTCTATGACTTGGAAACGAATTTGAGCTATGTTGTGGTTCTGCTCTATCCAATGTTGCGCCAAAGGGGATGTTAAGTTCTTGTTGCGTATACGACTTTTATGTTCTGAAAGTCTAATTTTCAATTTTCTATCTGTTTTGCCAATATACAAGAGGCCACATGGGCACTTGATTGAATACACAACATGCTCTGAATCACAGGTTGTGGTATGCCTCAATGCTATTTTTTCACCAGTCCGTGGGTGTAGTAATGTATTACCAGCAATTACATTGTTGCAGTTCTTGCAATTATAGCACTTCATTGTGCCTTTGAAAAGTTGTTCTTGTTGTAACGGCATGGATTTACAAAGTAATTCTTTGAGATTCTGAGCTCTCTTGTACGCAAACAGTGGACGCTCCTTGAACAGTGTTTCAAAATCTTTTTCTGCTAGAAGGATTTCCCATCTTTTCAATATTGTTCTCTTTATGTCTCTAGATGCGGTCGAGTACTTGGACACGAACACCATTCTGGTGCTGGAAGTTTTGGATTTTTTAGTGAGAAGGTCAGCTCTTGGGATGGTCTTAATTTTTTCCAATTGCGCTTCCAGCAATTTCTTGGGATAACCTCTATCCAGATATCTTTGTTTTTGCTCACTGAGGCTCTTATCACACTGTTCCATGTCAGATGATATCCGTTTAATCCTCATGAATTGGGATACTGGTAAATTATTAATCAAATTTGCCGGGTGAAAACTGCTGAATAGTAGTGCAGTGTTTTTGTCTGTCGGTTTTTTGAACACTCCGTTTTGAGCGGCACGCTTACTGAAGGAAGGTAATTTAAACAACGGGCTCATTTTACAATATTCAGTCGTTAGTAACCTCATAGCAGCTTTAAATAACGGGCACTTCCCCCTTTTTTCAGCTTTGAGAGCGGACATTTCGGCGAGACCGACACTCAAACCGCTAGGCTCGCAGGTAAACGTTTGTTTGTTCTTAATTGAACAGAGAGAGGATATCCACTATGAGTAGGTTATTTACACAAAACCGCTTGTTTTACTACAGGTCTCCGCTTTATTGACACAACTTTTCTAAAATACAGGTGAGCCTGGATAATTATTTGTTTCACCATTTCACAAATATTTTATCTAGAAAGTAACTAAGACGATTTTGTCGGATTATGTTTTTCAGATACATTTTACTCATTACCACAGGTAACAAAAATAATATAACGACACATTTCTCCCTTCCGCCCTCAAAATATGCAATCATTTTTTGACGCTTGGTGATTTTCTTTCACAGATCATGAAAACAAAGCTTAACCAAACCCATTGATAAGATATGTGTTTGTTCATATAAAATAGGTAAGCTGATAAAAATTCATAGATAAAATGATCATTAGTTAATTTCAAATCATTGAGTAAACTTACTCCTTGTTTTTCTTTTTTCCTTTAGACCCCTGACGAAGGGGCTATTTATGCCCCGAAATGCATTGGGTTTTGTTGATTTATTTATCTGTTTATGGTTTGATGATGCACTGTTGATTTTCGACATTAACCAATATTATTCAATTGTGAACCTCATAATGATTGTTTGAAGCAATGAACCATTGTACATCACACATACGTGATGGAATTGTTTGATTTATCACACTGATTCAAATAAATTTGAACGGTTAAAAGGAAAAGCATTCTGTTTGTAGTGCATGTCAGAGTCCTAGTGTTTTACACACTAGGCCATATACATTGTTTATTTAGTGAGCAGGCACTAATCTGACAGAGCACACCTATCGTAGGAATATCTCAAAAACTTGATACACCCGAGTGCAATACCCTTCTTCATACATATCAATACTTACTGCACCCCAAGGGCCCTTGCACCAAATTAAAAATGTCATTTGATTCAATCGCCTCAATAACTGACAATCGAGCGAATACAAAAGCATACACAGCGGACGAAGCTAGCCTAATATATAAGCTTATCAAAGAAGCTAAGACTTTCGACACACAAGGAGGATCTGTTGAACAGCAACTCAAACAGCTGGAATATCTCACTAGACGAGAATTGAACCAACGTCTACATGCAACAACTTTGATACAATATCATCGCGTCAGAAGGATTCCTAGGGGTCTTAGACTTGCAATTAGACCAATGTTATATAGACTCAATAATAACCCAAAATTCATGGAAAAATGGTTCGAAATCCTCAATAAGTGTTCTTTGGATTTAATATTGCTATTGGTTGAAGAGCTCGCCAAAACATTAAAGGACTTGGAAGAAGAAATATATAATATCAAACAAGAACTTTCAGAAAGACTAGAAGAAGCGCAATGGGCAAGATTCTTAGAGGACATCAACACGCGCCTTGACAAATACGGGAAAGAATTACAAGAGACCAAGCTGCGTAAGTTTAAACGCGATACCATCGACTACAAGTTAAATGAGACGTATACGTGGGCTGAAGTCTACGCAAAGAAAAGACTAACAGGCAGAAGACAGCAACCAACATCTTCAGACGAGAGTGTGGTCTCAGACAGCGAGTTAAACATTGCTAGACAACCCATTTCAACTCAACCACCAAGAGTAGGGCAGATTGTCGATGTATCACTGATTACACCCGGTACATCATCTACTTTTTTAGAGAAGGACCAGCCGCCCAGCAAACCACCAGATTTAACACTAGCCCAACAAGAAAAAAGACGAGAAGAGGACAAGGAGAAAGAAGCAAAAGAAAAGGAGAGAGAGAAAGAGAAGGACAAGGACCTTCAGAAAAAATCAGGATTACGGAGCCAGACAAAAACCTTGTCATAAATATTTCCCAGTACCCACTGTCAAGTTTTGAAGAAAAACTGCTAAACAAAGGAATTTCTTTTGTACGAACATACCAGTCCAACGAGTTTGAAACAGAGATATCCTTTTTCAAATTTATGAGAGTCCTCAGACTGAAATATTTTTTCACCACCCTGGATTCAATTGATAATTCGGAAGACTCAAATAGGCTATTTAAACCTAAAAGCAATTTTCTGGCTCCTACATCGCATAAAAGTTTGGATACCTTTGAAACTTTGGTTCGAGCAGATTTAAGTAAAATACATTACAAAAGGAAACTGAACAACTTGACAAGAGCTGAACAGAGCACAATACAACGTTTGGCTAGGAACACCACCATAACAATACAAAAGGCTGACAAGGGAGGTGGACTCGTAATAATGGATTCATCATTCTATAAACAAAAGGGTGATGAGCATGTCAATGATAGAAACACCTACGCGGAGCTACCACAAGACCCTACGAATAACACAGGAAAAGACTTGGATGAGATATTGAAAAAGGCGGAAGAACTACAATGGATAGATAATCCCACAAAGAGATATCTCCAACAAATCTACCCAAGGAGACCCAAGATATACTTTTTACCTAAAGTACATAAAGATGTAAATAATCCACCCTTCAGACCTATAGTGTCGGGATGTTCATCTATATTTGAGAACCCAGGAATCTTTATTGACACGCACATGCAGCCATTCATACAGAAATGGCCAACTTACCTCCAAGATACCTCGGACTTCCTCAGAAGTTTATCAAACATTGACACAACAGGATGCGCTGAATGGACTTTATGCACTATAGATGTCACTGCATTATATACATCTATTCCGCACAAACAGGGAATAGAAGCCATGGAGTGGGCCCTACTCAGGACAGACAAACCAAAAGAAGAAAAATTTCTGATATTACAACTATTAGAATTCTGTCTCACAAACAGCTACTTCATCTGGCAAGATAAGTACTATACCCAACTGACAGGTACAGCTATGGGTTTCCCAGGAGCCTGTATATACGCAAATATCTATATGGCTAAATTTGAGTTAGACTACATTTTAGAAGATCCATCATGGCAGCAAGGACTCATCTATTACAAGCGTTTCATAGATGACATCTTCATTATATGGAAACATTCAACAATCGATCTACTCAACGTCATCAAAAGTCTAAACCTTGCAGATCCAAGGATTCAATTCACACACAAAGTCAGCAATACAGCATTACCATTTTTGGATGTACTAGTTGAAATCAAAGATGGCTCCATTAGCACTAAATTGTTCAAAAAACCGACAGACAAAAACACTGCACTACTATTCAGCAGTTTTCACCCGGCAAATTTGATTAATAATTTACCAGTATCCCAATTCATGAGGATTAAACGGATATCATCTGACATGGAACAGTGTGATAAGAGCCTCAGTGAGCAAAAACAAAGATATCTGGATAGAGGTTATCCCAAGAAATTGCTGGAAGCGCAATTGGAAAAAATTAAGACCATCCCAAGAGCTGACCTTCTCACTAAAAAATCCAAAACTTCCAGCACCAGAATGGTGTTCGTGTCCAAGTACTCGACCGCATCTAGAGACATAAAGAGAACAATATTGAAAAGATGGGAAATCCTTCTAGCAGAAAAAGATTTTGAAACACTGTTCAAGGAGCGTCCACTGTTTGCGTACAAGAGAGCTCAGAATCTCAAAGAATTACTTTGTAAATCCATGCCGTTACAACAAGAACAACTTTTCAAAGGCACAATGAAGTGCTATAATTGCAAGAACTGCAACAATGTAATTGCTGGTAATACATTACTACACCCACGGACTGGCGAAAAAATAGCATTGAGGCATACCACAACCTGTGATTCAGAGCATGTTGTGTATTCAATCAAGTGCCCATGTGGCCTCTTGTATATTGGCAAAACAGATAGAAAATTGAAAATTAGACTTTCAGAACATAAAAGTCGTATACGCAACAAGAACTTAACATCCCCTTTGGCGCAACATTGGATAGAGCAGAACCACAACATAGCTCAAATTCGTTTCCAAGTCATAGAACTAGTGCCTCAAAGTCTTGGAATGGACAATGCCAAAATATTGATCCAGAGAGAAACCTATTGGATTCGAAAATTGCAAACGCTGACCCCATTTGGATTAAATGACAAATTAGAAATGGCATGTTTTCTGTAAAACAGACATAACTTCCACATTATACACATCCACAAGGCGTCAAAGCTTTAAGCCATCCATGTACACAATTAAAGAGATGGAATTTTGATAGTTGATGTAAATTCAATGTTGTAGATTGTATATAGGCAGGGTTATCTCGTTAGTTCCAATGGAATATTTAGCTTTTGTACATAGTGTTTATTGATGTATACTTAGCCATTTGTATTTGTGATCCTTGAGTATCATGTTTGAACTGAAGCGTTTAAAATCACAGTGTAACTAAAAATGATTAGCATATTTTCCCTTGGGAATTTTTGTGATAATCACAAAATGCCCAATCAGCATAAAGTACAATTTTCACATCCACTCTTAAAACCACATGTGATGCGTTAACTACGCATGTAAATCATTGTTATAATTGTTCAATATGTGAATCAACGTTCCAATAACAGATAGTATTTGATTCGACTGCTTAAGAACAAAATTCGTCTAACAGCCCTAAAATAGACTTTTTTTAATAGCAATATTTCAAATTGGCTCTTGAAATATGTAAGTCACAAAGTTGTTCTAGTCGATAAAGTTTTGTCATTAAGAATACCATATAACGTCTTTCTATCAACATAGAAGAGGGATACAAACAGTAAAATTTGATGCAGGACTACGTACTACCTCACGACACTAGAACAGTGTATGTGGTGGTATAATATTCCGTTTAGTGTGTTAACTATACACGTAAATTCATTGTCATGGTTTTTGAATAAGTCAACTAACGCCAAAGACAACTGATAGTATCCGCGCCCAGTAAATATCAAATAGATTTATGTTTTATTACAATACTTTAATCTGTCACGCAAAATGAGCAAGGCACAAAGCTGCCCTAGTTGATAAAGTTTTTTCAATACAACAAACACCCAAAATGAAAATAGTCCGTCCCTCCAGCAAGACGGAAGTTAAAACAAACGTAGGACTACCAAACATGCACACGGCATTTGTGCGGTGACAGCAATGGCAAACACTCCGTTTTGAGCGGCACGCTTACTGAAGGAAGGTAATTTAAACAACGGGCTCATTTTACAATATTCAGTCGTTAGTAACCTCATAGCAGCTTTAAATAACGGGCGCTTCCCCCTTTTTTCAGCTTTGAGAGCGGACATTTCGGCGAGACCGACACTCAAACCGCTAGGCTCGCAGGTAAACGTTTGTTTGTTCTTAATTGAACAGAGAGAGGATATCCACTATGAGTAGGTTATTTACACAAAACCGCTTGTTTTACTACAGGTCTCCGCTTTATTGACACAACTTTTCTAAAATACAGGTGAGCCTGGATAATTATTTGTTTCACCATTTCACAAATATTTTATCTAGAAAGTAACTAAGACGATTTTGTCGGATTATGTTTTTCAGATACATTTTACTCATTACCACAGGTAACAAAAATAATATAACGACACATTTCTCCCTTCCGCCCTCAAAATATGCAATCATTTTTTGACGCTTGGTGATTTTCTTTCACAGATCATGAAAACAAAGCTTAACCAAACCCATTGATAAGATATGTGTTTGTTCATATAAAATAGGTAAGCTGATAAAAATTCATAGATAAAATGATCATTAGTTAATTTCAAATCATTGAGTAAACTTACTCCTTGTTTTTCTTTTTTCCTTTAGACCCCTGACGAAGGGGCTATTTATGCCCCGAAATGCATTGGGTTTTGTTGATTTATTTATCTGTTTATGGTTTGATGATGCACTGTTGATTTTCGACATTAACCAATATTATTCAATTGTGAACCTCATAATGATTGTTTGAAGCAATGAACCATTGTACATCACACATACGTGATGGAATTGTTTGATTTATCACACTGATTCAAATAAATTTGAACGGTTAAAAGGAAAAGCATTCTGTTTGTAGTGCATGTCAGAGTCCTAGTGTTTTACACACTAGGCCATATACATTGTTTAATTAGAGATATCAGTGAGGCTATGTTGCACAGCTAATAGCAGTATTTTGACCTCATCTTCTGGGGCCGTCAGTGATTCCTACGATTGTTCAGGGCCTAGTTGGCTATTGCCATCTGGATTTGACCGTGTAGCTACCTTTTTAGAGTCGAAGACAAGTTTGGATTGGTGACCATCCAGTTTCCCCATCTTGAACCAACCAGTGTAATCTGACAAGTGTGTAGCGGTGCTGGACGGTGGGTGGGATGCCCAGGGAACCACCGGAGGGAATGGTATTTGGGCTGTGAGTCCCCGGGTACAGGAAGGACAATACAGGAGGAGGAGACACAATCAAAAAAAGATTTAGGGCGGTCCGCGGCAGCAACCTCCAATATGGCCAGAGATGGATACCATAACTCCACTGAGGGACCAGCGAGTCATGGAGGTTCAGGGCAGAAAGTTCCTCGAAGTACGACAAAAGGCCATTATGAGAACACCGCAGATGTTTGTCAGCCAGGTAACAGCAATATTAACCGGAGAAGGAACGAACCGTGGAGCCCAACTGCTTGGTAGCAGGAAAGAGTCAGCACCCAACTACGGCGGCGCGGTGTTTGCAGAATCAGGCCGTTAAAGACTCCATGCGGGCAAATCAGTCGCACACAAGCAGGTCTGACGACCCTCAATTCGTGCAATGCTGATCTGCGGCACACTGTGAATTAACGTGACCAGTAGGGGCCAAGAGTAGGAGCTAGCAGTGTTGTCCAGAACACCGGGGATAAGGCCACCGAGTGCATGCTCGAATGGCGCAACAATCTGCACTCAGACTACCCGCAGCAGGTAGGTAAGTGCAGCAAGCGAGGACAGAGGGTGTCACACAGAGGCAATGTGAAGCGATTGGTAACCCATTGCTACAAAAGTCTAGTGTAGTCGGAATCAACCTTGGCGTCACCTCTGCTGCGATGTGAATACACGACATTTGGCAGAAAGGCCAGCCGCCACCACCAGCAGAGAATGGCGTCGGCTGTGCCCATTAACAAATCAGTCACCGTAGGCAATGACGATGGGAGGCCCTCAGCAGCATGAGGATCTTAGAGGCCAGAGCCCTATTGGGGCTGCTGGATGTCTTTGGAGCGTAATCGGTGGGAAATCCAGGCTGGGAGAGGGCTGGGACGCTCGATTACAGTTAATAGTCTATCACAGGGCTGCAAACACCTCACTGTATTCTCCAGGAGTCTCCGATGGGCCTCTCCGTCACCATCTGTACAACGAAATTGCAGATGGAGTATTGGCGGGTGTAGGAAGCCAGCAACCGCTGCCGGCCCAGAGGACCGCCGCCACGTGGAATCCTTGGGGCTCGCCTAGTAGCGGGAGCCAAGCAGACCTCCAGGAGAGTCGCCACGCTCACCCCTCAATATATAGAGGCTGATCTGGAGCCGCCCACCGTGGTCATAGAGCCACGAAAACCACCCCAATGTTTCAGGATATGTCGAGGAGCATTCGGCAGGCAATTCAGGCAGGATTCATGTCGTAGGACAAGGATTTATGACAGATGTTTCTGCCAAGCTGCCAGAGCCTCACAGGCGTGCATCCATCTTGGTTGTGCGCCAACTAGAGCCCCCTACTATATTCTTTCTTCACAATCACTGTGCATCAAAATGATAATTCCTTGCACTCTATGCATATAATAGCAGTTTAAGATTTAAGTACTTTACAGATATGGTGTAAACTATGCATTATATTTGTCTGAGGTTCTGCTCATATGCAACAAATTTATTCAAGCAGAGTGTAAACAAAATGTACTTTACAAAATTACCTGTAATGCTTGATGACTTACATATATGAAAGACAAAAAACGAGTGAGGTGGTCCTTTAAACGCATAGACTGCCCCTTGTACGCATTGGTGAAATAAATAATATATAAAAAAGAATTCTCTCTAGTACCTTTTTGCTTCCCTCTCCTACTCTGCAGTGAAAATGAACTGTGGATCAGATACTATGAAGACTTTTTTAAATAAATAAATATATATATATATATATATATATATGTATATATATATATATATATGTATATATATATATATATATATATTCACTGAAAAAACCATAGGTTATAGACCATATATAGTTAAGAATTAGCATTTACAAAACCTTGAAAATTCACTGAAAAAACCATAGGTTATAGACCATATATAGTTAGGGATTAGCATTTACAAAACCTTATTTTACTCGCACAAAACCATTGAAATTCGC
Source organism: Lissotriton vulgaris (assembly GCF_964263255.1). NCBI lineage: Eukaryota > Metazoa > Chordata > Amphibia > Caudata > Salamandridae > Lissotriton > Lissotriton vulgaris. The sequence goes on from NC_141687.1 coordinate 1,433,516,262, forward strand.
ATATATAGTTAGTTGCACTAACTATATATCGCGCACCCGCAATCCTCTGCTGATGATGTCACATATTACATCATTCATGACATGGTCAGTGACATCACTGATGACATCACTGATGACATCTCAAATGACATCACTGATGACATCACTGATGACAACATCCAGTGACTGTATGTTTCTGTAAAGTTAAAATATGTCTTACATATTGAAGAATGAGTGGATGTATAGGTGTCTGGATGAAGGATTTAGTAGGTGCATGACTGACTGTACGAGCGAGTGATTAAATGTGTCTCACTGAGTGCATAGGTTAGTGACTAAACTGTCTTAATTTGTGCATCATTATGTCTGTTGTTCTGTAAACTGTTGCATGTGTTGATAAGTAGCTATATGAGTAACTATATGGGTTATTGATTGGTTGCCCAAGTATTTGTAGGGGAGACTGAGTGTGTGTGTATGGGTGGCTGGGAGGTGTGTGACTCTGTGCATAGATGTGTGAACAGTTGATTCACTAGATGTATGGGTTCAAAAGTGCATGTGGAATTAGCTGTATGGGCGGTTGACTGTGTGCATGAGTGTATTGTTGAGTGAATGGATATCTTAGTGCTACATGTCAAAGTAAGTACATATGTAAAACACAGTACATGTGAGAGTTGACATATATAAATAACTGTGCATAAGAGCCAGTGAATGTGTGAGTGGTTGTATGGATCATTGTAAACTTGTATCAGGGATTGTATAAGAGACTAAATATGTGTTAGTATATGTTTGAAAAAGTAAGGTGTGTATAACTGTATAGTTGAGGAAATGGAGGTGTGATTGATGTTTTGCATGACTGACTAGGTTTGTGAGTAACTCCATGGATGAGTAACAGTCTGTGAGTGTCTATTTACACTGATTGTATCTAAGGTTATATTACAATCTGAAGAGGTTCATCGTAATATCACATGAATGATATTATCAGTGATGTGATGAGTAATGTTAAATGAGATGTCATCAGTGATGTCATTTGAGATGTCATCAGTGATATCATCAGTGATGTCACTGACCATGTCATGAATGATGTAATATGTGACATCATCAGCAGAGGATTGCGGGTGCGCGATATATAGTTAGTGCAACTAACTATATATGCGAATTTCAATGGTTTTGTGCGAGTAAAATAAGGTTTTGTAAATGCTAATCCCTAACTATATATGGTCTATAACCTATGGTTTTTTCAGTGAATTTTCAAGGTTTTGTAAATGCTAATTCCTAACTATGGGGTCGATTAGGATCGCGGACGGACTTGAGTCCGTCCGCGACCCCAGAGTATGAGGGAACGTCCGCATGAGGCGTTCCCTCATGTGCGATTAGGATGTGACCGCCACCCTGGCGGTCACATCCTGGATATTTAACATTGCGGCGGGTGCTGCTTCAAGCAGCACCCGCCGCAATGTTAAAAGTGCATGTGTAACATTTACATGCACAAAGCGGCAGGCACCGCGCGGTGCCTGCCGCATTGTGCATGTAAATGCTGGGGGGTACCATAGGTACCCCCCATGTGCAGCCCCCACCCACCAACACCCTGGGGGCCCGCAATGGGCCCCCAAAAGCAAAAGTACACATGCTTTTCCACGGCGGAAAAACCGCAGCGGAAAAGCATGTTTTCAAATGCATCCTAATTTGGCCGGCGGTGTCTGATAGACACTGCCAGCCAAATGAGAGCTTTTCTGCCGCGGTTGTAATCCGACCGCGGCGGAAAAGCAGCGGACAGAAACCAAGACCCACCAGCCATCGTAATGTGGCGGTGGGTCTTTGGTGAGTCCGCAGAGGATTTTCCGCCTCCTCCGGGCCGGAGGTGGCTTCCGCCGGCCCGGAGGAGGCGGAAAATCCTCCATCCTAATCGGCCCCTATATATGGTCTATAACCTATGGTTTTTGTCAGTGAATTTCAATGGTTTTTTAATAGCAAATATGAAAAGCTTTAAAATGTCAAGTACGTGATAGGTAAAAACTTTTCGTGTTTATGCACGCTGATGTGCTTTGAACGCTGCCCCCCCCCCTCCCCTCTTTTCTCTTAGTAGTACTCTCTCTTTGCAGATAGTGAAGGGTAGTTAACGCAGGCCTTTGCCTCGTTGTAATCCGTCGTGCCTGTTTCCCTCTCCATTTGATTGATTGTTATCCAAGCATTTACTGTTTTACAATTGATTCTCTTTGGTTCATTCTCTATTTACAAACAAGCACAAAGTCGCAATACTCTGTTTAGTCTTTGCAGATAGTGAAAAATCGTGTAAAAAAATAAAAGTAATCGAGCAAAATCAATAGGCCACTAATGGGATCTCTTTTTGACCTCGCTAAAATAGAAACGTTAGGAACAACCCTTCATGAGAAATACGAAAATAGTGAGATGAACTGAGCTCCACACCATGAGGGCTGCAAGACAGCTCGGCTCCGTCACCCACCCCGCCCAAAATAACGACAAACCCTATGCAAATATTAAAAATATATACAACACACCAGCAAAGTAACAGGGTAAAACATTTTATTAAATAACTATTTACATAACTATTTTATACTTTTTGTTGCCCGATCCGGCTAGCTCAATCGATCGAGCATGAAACTCATTGCTGCTGATGCTAGGCAGACCAAAACTGGTTTTAGTTTGTACATTCTTCTATATTTTTCCATCCAAGGTTGGTTGAGTTTGTAGAACGATGGCTTCAGATTTTCAACATACGGTGTGGTGGCGCGGACTGGGAGGGGGCGCTTGGCTCCTGCCCCCTCCCCAAGTAAGATTTTCATATGTGAAAGTACGTTAATGGTTTTGGTCCCTGAGTTACTTCGATGTCACTGCCATTCTCAAATGGCATAAGTTCTGGATGTTGGGTGCCATAGTTCAGAGTTCTGAGCAGCGCTTGTAACACTGTCTGAAGCTTATTTGCACCTACTGCAGCTTCACTATTCTCAAAGTAAGTGAGGGTCGTTTGTGGACCTGACTGCATTTGAAAACAATGTGATATGGTACCTCCCTAAACCGCTTGACGGAGGCCCCCGAGGGGCGGTGTGATGGCACGGACTCGGAGAAGACGCTTGGCTCCGACCCCCTCCCCAAGTCTTATAGCACTGGTGTAGCCTGAGATCGCCCCCAACATAGGCGGCCGGCTCCCCGGGTCCGGCAGAACTTTTTGCCTTTTGATGACTCTTCTATTCTGGACCTTGTCCCACAATCCGTTTGACCTGAAGACACGCTGTAGTGGGGCGCCCCTTTACCGTTTTAGTTGCCATTCCGCCCGCTTTTGCTACACTGTGCCTCTTCCGCCATTCAGCTGTTTACCGCCCGCTCTTGCGACTACAGCGTCTCGCTCACCATGTAGTTGAGTTGCTCCTGCTCTTGCGATGCAACGATAGGCGGCTGCCACAGGACTCTCAAAATGGCGGCCGGCTCTTCAGATTTGGGCGTGGTCCACTAAAATGGCCCTGGGACACCTTGGAACTCGGACGCTTGCCTGCTAGGGCTTGGGTCCCATTCTCGAAAGCGTCCCCTCAGCCGTGAAGATTCTACAAAAGTCTTGGGGGCCCCCGACTCCCGCAGGCTTCTGGTGGGGAGCGGCTGCCATGATTGCTCATGGAATGGCCACGACGGAGCTACGAGATGGTGGTGCTCTCATGCTGACGCCAGCTTCAGTCTGAAACATCCAGAAACACTGTAGACTACCAATTCGATCAGTTCCGGTAGCGCCCCAACATGACCCGGTAGAGAAGAACTTGCCCTCCCCTCTTTGACTGATGGTTCTTGTTGCCTGTCCCCTCTGTTGTCATTTAACAGAACTTTTTGGACTGCTGAAAGGGGTTGTGTTCCGAACGCTGGTTGGTGGAGACATTTTGACTATATTCTTGACCTACGTTGTCGCGTAATGCGTTATATGACACGCCGCGTTAGCGCACCCGGAAGTGCTCCGGTGCGCGAAGCGCAGCTTCCCGGAAGCGATCCGGGGCGCAGCGCGTAACGTAAGCATAACAGGTCATGTGACTTGTTATTAAAACTTTTCATTGGTTCATTTTACTTTTGTTATTTTAATGATGAAAAGCTTGGTCATATGACCTAAAAATTACGCTTTTTATTGGTTTCGAACATTATTTTTTTTTAAACATATATGTTATAATGTTCCAGGCTAATGTACTTTCCCGGAAAATTTACAACTATCCTGCAAGTAAAATATATTCCTTTTTCAAGAAAAAGGGCGTTTCTTCGTCCCATGACGGAGCCGTTGAGTAAAAGAGGCTCGGCCTGCTGTCTTAGTCGCCGATACGCCTGATTATCAGATTCTTATCGATCACTTTATGTTGCAGGAGTGGAAAACACAACTGCCCTTGACCATTTATCTTTACTGCGTTCCTACGTATTATACCTTTTATCCGTCATGTAATTGGACTGCTTTATTTCACTTGCCTTTTACTGATTCGAAAACAGTGACTAAAAGTAAAAACTTTACCAATGTAAATACTACTACCATGTTTTGTTTTAAAAACCTTTATTGTGAAAATGTCAGTATACAAATACGGGCCTATAACCACGTGGGCCGGCCACGGAGGAAACTGAAATCGTATATGATAAGGAGACATTTACATTGTAGAGGAACGTAACGAGCGGGCCATTAGGTCGCAAGAACTAAGGTGTCTAACTGTTGCAGAATCGGTGGACGTACATTTTGTAATTAAAATACGACAGGGCCACTTACAAAAAAATTATCTAGATATACATTTGCGGGCAAGTACCATGGGTGACGCTAATTCGAACTTTCAATAGTACAGTAATCAATAACACATCAGAACTTAATATCAATAGGGATGTCGAAATATTCAATCAATTCTCGTCCCCGCCTGCCATGAGCATCAAAACTGCATTCATATCTCGTGATATCAAGGTTGTTCAACCAGTACACAACAAGGAGTTACGAGTCCCATTTATACCGGCGCCATTTTGGGCGAGGCCGGGCAGGTCCAAGATATAGTCAAAATGTCTCCACCAACCATCGGCCAGACCAGAACCCCTTTCGGCCCTTTATGCTACAAAATGGTGTCTTCCATTCAGAAAATATTGTTGGCAGCATTTTGAAAGGAAAGATAAACAGCCGTTCTGCTAGTGAGTCTCACATTGTTACATTTAGGAAGAATGTTGAAGAGTAGTATGTTGAAAATCTGAAGCCATTGTTCTACAAACTCTCAATCAGCCTTGGATTGAAAAAAAAATCCTGAAGAATGTACAAACTGAAAACCAATTTTTGTCTGTATAGCATCAACAGCAACGCTTGACTCAGCTTTGTGTGAAGCCGCCATTTTGATTCAATCAATAGCGTCCCCCTGCACACATTCAGGGACCTGGTCGTGTCTTCAGGTCAAACGGATTGTGTGACAAGATGCAGAAAGGAAAAGGAAAAAAGTTCCGCCGGACCTCGGGAGCCGGCCGCCTATGTCATGGGCGATCTTTGGCCACACCAGGGCAATAGTGAAGCTGCAGCAGGTGCAAATAAGCTTCAGACAGTGTTACAAACACTGCTCAGAACTCTCAACTATGGCACTCAACATCCAGGACTTGCCATCCGGATCTTGGCGCCTTGTGCTGGTTCCGACCTATTCACACATCGGTCCACTACTGACATCACCTCATAAGCCAACGGGGCACCCCACGCCGACTTTCGGCGCAGCATTGTAGGATGGCCACACCAGTGCAGCAACTTGCTGGACACCACCTCGGTGTCATCCGGATCTCGGCGCGTTCGAGTCACTGTACCGCAAGAGCGGGAGAAACTCAGCTGGACACGCCGTCTTTCGGCGCAGCATTGTAGGATGGCCACACCAGTGCGGCAACTTGCTGGACACCACCTCGGTGCCATCCGGATCTCGGCGCGTTCGAGTCACTGTACCGCAAGAGTGACCGGAACTCAGCTGGACACGCCGTCTTTCGGCGCAGCATTGTAGGATGGCCACACCAGTGCAGCAACTTGCTGGACACCACCTCGGTGCCATCCAGATCTCGGCGCGCTGTGCTGCCTTCGGCCTACTGTAGCCGCAAGTGCGGACGCAACTCAGTTGGACGGCGAGTGAAACGCTAAGGGGCGCCCCACTGCAGCCGAGGAGCCTCCATCTTGGGGGAGACGCACAGCCCCCACTGACTGACGCGACCTCACAGGCCAACGGGGCGCCCCATGCCGACTTTCGGCGCAGCATTGTAGGATAGCCACACCAGTGCAGCAACTTGCTGGACACAACTCGGTGCCATCCGGATCTCGGCGCATTGTGCTACCTTCGGCCTATTCGCACATCGGTCCGCTACTGACGCCGCCTCACGTGCCAACGGATTTTCTACGCTTTTTGTAGCCCTATGCCGCATAACAGGTCATGTGACTTGTTTATAAAACTTTTCATTGGTTCATTTTACTTTTGGTTTCCTAATGACGGAAGGCTTGGTCATTTGACCTAAAAATAACACTTTTCATTGGTTTAGAACATTTTTTTTTCCCAAACGATGAAAGCCCCACCTTGTTTCTGGATGTTTCAGACTGAAGCTGGCGTCAGCATGAAAGCACCACCATCTCGTGGCTCCGTCGTGGTCATTCCGCGAGCAATCATGGCAGCCGCTCCCCACCTGAAGCCTGCAGGAGTCGAGGGCCCCCAAGACTTTTGTAGAATCTTCACGGCTGAGGGGACGCTTTCGAGAATGGTGCCCAAGCCCTAGCAGGCAGGCGTCCGAGTTCCAAGGTGTCCCAGGGCCATTTTAGTGGACCAGGCCCAAATCCGAAGAGCCGTCCGCCATTTTAAGAGTCCTATGGCAGCCGCCTATCGCTGCACCGCAAGAGTGGGCGCAACTCAACTACATGGTGAGCGAGACGCTGTAGCCGCAAGAGCGGGCGATAAACAGCTGAATGGAGGATGAGGCACAGTGTAGCAAAAGCGGGCGGAATGGCAACTGAAACGGTAAAGGGGCGCCCCAGTACAGCAGACGAGCCTCCACCTGGGGAGGCCCGTTCACTCCGCCTCCCCCACGCCCGCCCCCCCGGGGCGCCCCACGCCGTTTTTTGGAGCAGCATTGTAGGATACCAAAACCAGTGCCGCAAGTTACTGGACATCACCTGGGTGCCATCCACATCTCAGCGCATTCTGCTGCCTTGGGACTATTCGCACAACAGACCGCTACTGACGAGGCCTCCCCCCGCACCACCAGGGACGCCCCACGCTGTTTTTCTGAGCTGCATTGTAGGAAACCAAAAACCAGTGCGGCACCCAGGTAACATCACCTGGGTGCCGTCCAGAACTCAGCACGTTGTGCTGCCTTGGGACTATTCGCACAAAAGACAGCTACTGACCATTGTTGCTTCTACTTTACAAAAAATGTTTAAATGTATTTACAGTTTTTGTTGCGTTCTATATATTTATAAGTTAATAAAGTTTTATAATCCTACTACTTTCTTTGAGTGCTATATATTTTTAAAAAATCGGGTGAATGGGGCCTTGAATCGGGTTATTGACATGTGTGGGCTTTGGAAGTGTGCTGCTACAGGATCGGACATTTCAAACTCAAATGCACGTTCTTTTTCTTACCTTTCCGAAGCATGGAGCGCAATAGCAGGCAGAGAAAGGGTGATGCAAGTGTTGAACACTGCCTGGCCTGGCAAGTTGCTGGCAGTGCCCCCCCCCGCCCGCTCCTGAAAGAGGGCACACACACACCGCCGCCCCGAGTACTTCACAGATCTTTAAAAGACCATGCGCTTGTTAATGAGACTTAAATGGTTTATCACCCCTTCTAGAGCCCCTGCATCGGCCCTCTGACGTTTCCTGGAAGAATTAGCATGTAACACAATACCAAGCCCTGTCAGCTGAAACCCCCGAGGAATCGGGTTTTTGCTTGCAGGAATCGGGAGGCGGGAGACTAGCACTGAAATCGGTAGTCTCACGCCTGAATCGGGAGGGTTGGCATGCCTGGATTCTCTACAGCTGGGGCCATAAACTACATCCGCAGGGCTAGGTGATAGCCTGGGACCGGCCTGGACAATCGGACACAGAGGAAGAGGAGTGTCAGAGGGTGCGGTAGTGAATAGGGTGAAAGGGAGGTGTCGGGCGGGCACAGGGTGTGATTCTCAGGGAAGAGCAGCGCAGATGGGGGGAAGTTTATGGCCCATGCATGAGAGAGAGAGCGGGGTGACCAGTGCGTGGGGGAGATGATTGCGAGGGTGGGGAGCCGGGCTGAGAATCGACGGCGTGCAGAGAGTGGGTTTGGTCAAGGCATCTAAAATGGCTGCCGTGCACGACAAAATTGTGGCATTGGAAAAAAGGCAAGATGGCGCAGACAATGTTTATTAATAAGGATTCATTTATAACAAAATATTTTATCACAGTGACAAATTGGTGGTCAACACTTCCTGATTTCCATTGAATCGAACGTTAACAGACGTCACGCAGCAAAAAAAAAAAAAACGCTCACGCACAGCCGCTGGAAGACATGTATCAACATATATGAGCCTCCTCGGCCATCCTCAGAAAACATAAGGGATCAGGATACGTCTCCCGCACCCCCTTATACCTAGTAATTTAATTAAAACGAAACACAAAATGGCAAATTCCCGTTTCGCTACCAGTTTGCGGCCCAGTTCGCGGCCCGGGAAGCGCTTCTACCGTGAAAAATCATTTTTTTTTATTTTCCCCACGGGACCCTTTAATAACCCCAACATCATTCCTAGGGGGTCAAGAGGGGTCTACCTTGCCCCCTTTCATTAAATTCCCCCTTCGTTTTTCACCTCTTCTTCTCTCTCAATCCTACCGAGAGACAAGATGGCGGCCGCTCCGGACTGTTTAGAATGTTGACAGACACCGGAAAGCCAATCAGCTTCGCATCGCAAAGTTCCGTTTCGCGAAAAGTACGCGAACTGGAGCGCAGCCCGGAGCGCTGTTACAGATATATATCTTTTTTTGAACGTTAATTTCTCAAAATCCACTGAAGCACATATATTGAGACCTAGCAAAGGCACATCGGGCTAACAGTCCCTACAATTTTGCCAAGTTTCGTGCAAATCCATTCAGCCGTTCGAGCTAAAAGTGAGGCCAACCGCCCCATGGAAATTAACATGGGAAAAACGCGTTTTGGGACCCCCCTTTTTTCTCGGCCCCCCCTCGACGAAACGCCCCCCAAATTTTCAAGGGCTGCTCAGAAACAAAATGTGCCATTTTCCTGAAAATTTCAGCCGATTCCGTCCACAAACGCCAAAGTTATTAGACATAGAATTTTCAAAAATCCCATAGGGAAAAAATCCTAACTATATATACCTACTGGCGACAGCCAGTAGGTAATATATATATATATATATATATATATATATATATATATATATATATATATATATATATATATATATATATATATTTATATATATTCACTGAAAAAACCATAGGTTATAGACCATATATAGTTAGGGATTAGCATTTACAAAACCTTATTTTAGTGTATCTAAGGTTATATTAGAGTCTGAAGAGGTTCATCGTATTATCACATGAATGATGTCATCAGTGATGTGATCAGTAATGTCAAATGAGATGTCATCAGTGATGTCATCAGTGATGTCATTTGAGATGTCATCAGTGATGTCATTTGAGATGTCATCAGTGATGTCATCAGTGATGTCACTGACCATGTCATGAATGATGTAATATGTGACATGATCAGCAGTGGATTGCGGGTGCGCGATATATAGTTAGTGCAACTAACTATATATGCGAATTTCAATGGTTTTGTGCGAGTAAAATAAGGTTTTGTAAATGCTAATCCCTAACTATATATGGTCTATTACCTATGGTTTTTTCAGTGAATTTTCAAGGTTTTGTAAATGCTAATCCCTAACTATATATGGTCCATAACCTATGGTTTTTTCAGTGAATTTCAATGTTTTTTTTAATAGCAAATATCAAAAGCTGTAAAATGTATTCTTATTCTAATTCAAAAATATATTTTATATTTTTGTAATATATATATATTTTTAATTATATTTTTTGTTTCGCTGCCGGTCCGCGAACCGGGCAGCTTCCCGTTAGCTTCATTTTGTTCCGTGATCCGGTCCGCGAACCGGTAAACGTTCCGTTAGCGCAACTACCGCGTTAGAAATCAACATTGTGACGCGTCGCGTAAGCGCGACGTATCACGTTACCGCGTAATGCGTCTTATGACGCGCCGCGTTAGCGCACCCGGAAGCGTTCCGGAACGCGAACCGAGGCGCGAAGCGAAGCGCCCCGGAAGCGATCCGGGGTGCGGCGCGGAGCGCGTAACGTAAGCATAACAGGTCATGTGACTTGTTTATAAAACTTTTCATTGGTTCATTTTACTTTTGGTTTCCTAATGATGGAAGGCTTGGTCATATGACCTAAAAATAACACTTTTCATTGGTTTAGAACATTTTTTTCCCCAAATGATGAAAGCCCCACCTTTTTTTTTCTCACTCTGACTTGTAAAGCAAAGGACCCAGATGCATTTACAGTTTATCACTAACAATGTTCCAGGCTAATGTACTTTCCTGGGAAATTTACAACTGTCCTGCAAGTAAAATATTCCTATTTCGAGAAAAAGGGCGTTTCTTCGTCCCATGAGGGAGCCGTTGAGCAAAAGAGGCTCGGCCTGCTGTCTTAGTCGCTGATAGGCCTGAATATCGGATTCTTATCAATCACTTTATGTTGCAGGAGTGGAAAACACAACAGCCCTTGACCATTTATCTTTACAGCATTCCTGCGTATTATACCTTTTAACCATCATGTAATCGGGCTGCTTTATTTCACTTGCCTTTTACTGATTCGAAAACAGTGGCTATTATTCAAAACTTTACCAATCTAGGTACTACTACCATGTTTTGTTTTAAAAACCTTTATTGTGAAAATGTCAGTATACAAATACGGGCCTATAACCACGTGGGCCGGCCACGGAGCAAACTGGAATCGTATATGAAGAGGGGACATTTACACTGTAGAAGAACGTAACGGGCGGGCCATTAGGTTGCAAGAACTAAGGTGTCTAACAGTTGCGGAATCGGTGGACGTAAATTTTATAATTAAAGTACGACAGGGCCAGTTACAATAAAATTATCTAGACATACATTTGCGGGCAAGTACCATGGGTGACGTTAATTCGAACTTTCAATAGTACAGTAATCGATAACACATCAGAACTTAATATCAATAGGGATGTCCAAATGTTCAATCAGTACTCGTCCCCGCCCGCCATCTGCTTCAAAACTGCATAAGTATCTGGTGATATCAAGGCTGGGCAGCCAGTACACAACAAGGAGTTGCGAGTCCCATTTATACCGGCGCCATTTTGGGCGAGGCCGGGCAGGTCCAGGATATAGTCAAAATGTCTCCACCAACCAGCGGTCGGACCAGAACCCCTTTCGGCAGTCAAAAAAGGTTCCGTTAAATGACAACAGAAGAGATAGGCAACAAGAACCATCAGTCAAAAGAGGGGAGGGCAAGTTCTTCCCTACCAGGTCACGTTGGGGCTCCACCGGAACTGATCGATTTGGTAGTCTACAGTGTTTCTGGATGTTTCAGACTGAAGCTGGCGTCAGCATGAGAGCACCACCATCTCGTGGCTCCGTCGTGGCCATTCCGCAAGCAATCATGGCAGCCGCTCCAGCCCGGAAGCCTGCGGGAGTCGGGGGCCCCGGTGACTTTTGTAGAATCTTCAAGGCTGTGGGGACGCTTTCGGGAATGGGGCCCATGCCCTAGCAGGCAAGCGTCCGAGTTCCAAGGTGTCCCAGGGCCATTTTAGTGGACCAGGCCCAAATCCGAAGAGCCGGCCGCCATTTTGAGAGTCCTGTGGCAGCCGCCTATCGCTGCACCGCAAGAGTGGGCGCAATTCAGCTGGATGGTGGGCGAGACGCTGGAGCCGCAAGAGCGGGCGCAACTCAGCTGGATGGCGAGTGAAACGCCAAGGGGCGCCCCACTGCAGCTGAGGAGCCTCCACCTGGGGAGGCGGGGGAGGCCCGTTCGCGCCCCCTCCCCCCCCCCAGGGCGCCCCACGCCGTCTTTCGGCGCAGCATTGTAGGATGGCCAGACCAGTGCGGCAACTTGCTGGACACCACCTCGGTGCCGTCCGGATCTCGGCGCGTTGTGCTGCCTTCGGCCTATTCGCACAACGATCCGCTACTGACGCCGCCTCACAGGCCGACGGATTTTGTAGGCTTTTTATAGCCCAAAGCCGACTAAAAGACAGCCCAAAGCAGCCCATTGTTGCTACTCCGGGGAGGGAGGGGCAGGGACAGTGTCAAGCGGACGGTGAATGCTTTGAGATGGATGTTGCAGCAGGCTGCCATGTAAATAGTTGTTTAAAATGTTTTTTTTTAACATGTTTACTTTGTTGGAGCGTTGTATATATTTATAAGTTATTAAAGTGTTATAATGCTACTACTTTGTTGGAGTGCTATATATTTGTAATTTGGCAACGAGCACAAAGATGTTACTGTATAACCAGAAAAAGACATAGTCCAATTGTGCGTGATCTAGTCCAATCTGGTGACGCCGATAGTGGGTATCAGCAGACTTTCATTTGTATAGGGTTTGTCGGTTATTGGGCGGGGTGGGTGGTAGGGCAGGCATGCTTAGGCAGCGAGGGCGGCGGAGCCGAACTACCTCGTGGCCATCCCGACCGCGAACTTGGCTCCTCCCCCTGGTTTCATACTTTTTGCGGAGGGCTATTTCCTGGTGTTTCTTGTTTTAGCAGGGTCAGAAAGGATCCTATCAGTGGCCTACTGATTTTGTTTGATTCCTTTCGTTTTGCCATAATTTGCTAGGAAGGTACTGTGGCTAATCCGTATTTTATATATATGTCCTCTTTATTAGGGGTGCCCTCCGGTGGGGCCGGACGAGCTACCTCTAATAAATGGTCCGGGTAGAACCAATTACCAATCAGTGGGAAGAAGATAGGCATGACAGATTACAAAAGGGGGGACAAGGGTCCGCACTACCTATCTTTTCACTGCTTGCAAAGACTAGACGGAATATCTCAATTCCACGTTATTTGTAAGCAGAGAATACCTCCAAAGAACTAATATCGAACAACCAGTGTTCGGACAATCAAACAATCAAATGGTGTGAAAGAGATAGGCACGACGGGTTACAACGGGGGACAAAGGTCTGCATTACCTACCCTTCACTACCTGCAAAGGAAGAGAGAATCTTCGTATTCCTCTCCGTTTGTAGACAGAGAATCTCCAAAGAGGACCAATGTATCAAGTAGCGACCAAGGCTAAACAAACCAATCAATCGAATAATATTAGTATTTTCAAACAATTCCGATACAAACAATCAATCAAATAGTCAATCAGGTGGATAAAACCATCCTGCCAATCAGACGTATAAAACGTCCTACTTAACCTTACCCGGACCACGAGGACAGTTCTTCGCCTTCCCCTTCCAGCGCCCGATCGTCCTCTTACTCCAGTTTTACCACAGCACTCCTGTGGGGTCCCAGTCAGGACAGCAGGTCACTCAAGAGAGGTCCGTTCAGAATCGGTGAAGTTCACTCGATCGGCAGCCAGACGAGGGTCCTCTCCTGGCAGGTATACTCCAATCGTTTAGACGTTCACCCCGTCGTCAGGACCTCTCTTACTGAACCCACATGTCGCTGATGGGCCCCGCGTTGGGATGCCAATTGAGGAAAAGCAGCCAGTTACTGTCGAATGCCCAGGCTGTTGGCGCAAGGACGCCTCTAATTTCCCATAGCAAATAGTTACCAAATAAAGAGACAGGCGCTGGAAGCTGGAACTCAAGAACAGGGTTTATTTCTCATGAGGAGAGCCTGTCATTTCGGACACGCAGACAGAATGTCTTCGGGAGGTGCTCTGACCACATCTCCGAGGCCTGGCCTCTTATACACAGGTTTATTGCTTTATTACATGTGACACATTCTTGTGAAGACTTTGATGTACAGAAAAGCATCCCTGGAATCTTCTGCTTCAGGCCCGGTCCCACACACCCTTACAGTGAGAATCCCCTCCCCAATCACAATACAGGATCTTTATCAGATAGTAGGAACAGCAGGACATTCCGCTGATTCCCGGAATGCGTGTGGTGTGACGGATCTCATGGGGTGGGGGCCTTGATCTATTATAACTCCTTTGAAGAGGGGTGATTCTTTACAGTTGGGGCCATAAACTACATCCGCAGGGCTAGGTGATAGCCTGGGACCGGCCTGGACAATCGGACACAGAGGAAGAGGAGTGTCAGAGGGTGCGGTAGTGAATAGGGTGAAAGGGAGGTGTCGGGCGGGCACGGGGTGTGATTCTCAGGGAAGTGCAGCGCAGATGGGGGAGGTTTATGGCCCATGCATGAGAGAGAGAGCGGGGGTGACCAGTGCGTGGGGGAGATGCTTGAGAGGGTGGGTAGCCGTGCTGAGGATCGGCGGCGTGCAGAGAGTGGGTCTGGTCAAGGCATCTAAAATGGCTGCCGTGCACGACAAAAGTGTGGCATTGGAAAAAAGGCAAGATGGCGCAGACAATGTTTATCAATATGGATTAATTTTCCACAGAGAGAGCGGGGGTGGTCAGTGAGGAGGGGTGTTCGTAGCGCCAGGGAGACGCGCTGGGGACCGGCGAGGGGCAGAGGGGCCATAGCGCTTTCAAAATGGCTGCTGCTTGCTAGAGCGTACGTGCCTGAGTGGGGATAAGGTGGCGCCGATTATGTTGACATCGCATACCAGATTTTAACACATAGACATGGAAGTGAAAACTGCACCATTGCTCCCCCCCCCGACTGACACCCTCCTTTGCCTCAGCGCTTGGATCATCATTTGCTAAAGACCCCACCGTGAGTATAAGCACAACCGGGGCCCTACTGCACACCCTGAGAAAAACTACGCAGCAAGACAATCTCTACCTTCTCCCTTTTCCATGTTCCAACACTTTGAAATGAACAATATATTTACTCGCAGTGACAAAATGGCGGTCAACACTTCCTGATTTCCTTCGAATCGAACGTTAACAGACGTCACGCAGCAAAAAAAAATTCCGCTCACGCGCAGCCGCTGGAAGACATGTATCAACATATATGAGCCTCCTCAGCCACCCTCAGAAAACCTAGGGCGTCAGGATACGTCTCCCGTGCCCCCTTATACCCATTTCCCACATTGTTTTTCCTCCATCTTGTGATTTAATTAAAACGAAACACAAAATGGCGAACTCCCGTTGCGCTACCGGTGAGCGACCCGGTTCGCGTACCGGGAAGCGCTTCTACCGCGAAAAATCAAATTTTTTTTATTTGCCCCACGGGACCCTTTAATAACCCCAACATCATTCCTAGGGGGTCAAGAGGGGTCTACCTTGCCCCCTTTCATTAAATTCCCCCTTCGTTTTTCTCCTCCTCTTGTCTCTCGATCCTACCGAGAGACAAGATGGCGGCCGGTCCGGACTGTTTAGAATGTTGACAGACACCGGAGAGCCAATCAGCTTTGCTTCGCGAAGTTCCGTTACGCGTCAGGTACGCGAACCGGAGCGCTAACCGGAGCGCTGTCACAGATATATCTGTTTTTTAAAACGTTAATTTCTCAAAATCCTCTGGAGCACATATATTGAGACATAGCAAAGGCACGTCGGGCAAACCATATCTACAATTTTGCCAAGGCTCGTGTAAATCCATTCAGCTGTTCGAGCTAAAAGTGAGTCCAACCGCCCTATGGAAAACTCAATGTTAAAAACGCGTTTTGGGACCCCCCTTTTTTCTCGGCCCCCCCTGACGAAACCCCCCCAAATTTTCAGGGGCTGCTCAGAAACAAAATGTGCCATTTTCCTGGAAATTCAGCCAATTCCGTCCACAAACGCCAAAGTTATTCGACATAGAATTTTCAAAAATCCCATAGGAAAAAAATCCTAACTATATATACCTACTGGCGACCGCCAGTAGGTAATGTATATATGTATGTACAACGAACGTCGGCGATGAAGCAGGGATGGCCGCTAACAGCGGCAGGCCAGGACAGGATCGCCACTCCCCCCGTATTCCAACAAAATCGTTCAAACCTTGTTCAAAGAACGACGTCCTGGCCAACAACTTGGTTCAAACAACTGGTGTTTTATTCACAGCCCACTCAACGCGTTTCGGGAACAACTTCCCTTGCTCACAAGTAAATGCGCTTGTTTACATTCCAGTTGAAATGCATATCATGTGATCAGGGTTGCAATAAACATAAACAGCAGACTACCAATAGATTAGTCATCTGGAGCTATGAAGACAGATTCACCTCATGTAGTCAGCAAACTACGGCGTAATTAAATCCACGTCTTTGAGTATCAATGTTGCAAAATTATAGACATTAATACATTCTTGTACAAAATAATACATTCGACCACATGCAAATAAATGTGGTACAGCCGAAAATGAAATAAAAGTTGAGTTGAGATTGAGGTAGGACCAGTGGATTAGAACTCGCGTCCTCAGATTTCTCACACAGCGTTAACATTGCTTTAGAGTATATTACCTACTGGCGGTCGCCAGTAGGTAGTTATAGTTAGGACCTAGTTTCCATAGGAAATCCGCAATATTCTATTTGGAATAACTTTTGGCGCCAGTGGACGAATCTTCGCGAATTTCTCCAAGAAAATGGCCTGCTCTGCTCCGCTCTTTCCCTGAAAGTTTGAGGGTGATTCATGAAGCGGGGGCTAAGAAAAAAGGGGGGTCCCAAAACATGTTTTCCCCATGCAATTTTCCATAGGACCTTTAGCCAGAGCTACAGCCCGAACGGCTGAACGGAATTACACAAAATTTGGCAGAGAAGTAGAGTTCGGTTCGCAGATCACCCTTTTTGTTAAATGGTGTAAATCCGTTCAGTAGTTCCTGAGAAAATCAAAAGTAAAATCATAGATATATTTATAGGCGCTCACCGTACACGTACAGTAAGCGCACTGTAAAGCGCACCATTATGAGCACGAGCTGCATGCTCATTGGCTGTCAACTGTCTGTCAACACTCCACCTAGGAAGTGTTGGCAGCCATCTTGTACCTCAGTAGAACTGAGGCACAAGAAAGCAGTCAAAGAAACATAAAAACACGCAAAGGGGTAGGGTAGACATACCCTGAACCCCTAGGCCTGCTCAGGGGGTCCAAAAGGTCCCCCAAATATTAACATTATTTTTTTTTAAATCGCGGGGTACACGTATGGTGCGCGTACGCGGTGAATAAGAAAAAAAATTACGTTTGCTTTATTCTTAATTAGCCACTGGGGGGGCCAAATCCCGGGGGCAATTTATTTTTCTGTAATGGGGGGCCCAGAGGGACACTGGTGTTTGCTATGGTAGGGCTGGAGCCTTGTGGCTCACACCCTACCATAGCAAACTGCTTTCCTATTTGAAAGAGAGAGGAGGAAACCTGCTCTCTCTTTCAAATAGGAAAGCAGATTGCTTTTCCTCAGAGAGAGCAGCATGTTAGCTGCTCTCTCTGATGAAAAGCAATGCCGGTTATCGAAGGACGCGGGGAGACGCTGGGACCGTGGGGGCTTTGGGGCTCCCCCCACGGTCCCCAACGTTATATTTTAGCCCCTGGGGATGGGGTCTCCAGGGATTATAAAAAATGAGTAATACCGGCAATTTTTTTTCCCATAGATTTACAGTGTGCGTACCATGCTCGTACGTACGACGTACGGTGCGAAGTCTGTAAGTCGTCCCGTGAGCGTACCTAAGCAAGAAAAATTAAAATATTTTTAGATATTTTTGAAGTGTATGTGCTTATTTGTTGGGTGTCTCTAAAAAGAGCCCTTGTGTTTATTGGGAGATTTTAGTACCTACAGGTAAGTACCGATGCAGAGTCTAAAGTTCAAGAGGAATACTCTGTTCCCCTCATCTGTAAAATGTACACCATCTCTCCTATAGATGTCATGCATATGGACCCCATTCTATAGTCTCGGAGAAATGCAGAAACAGATCTATTCACATGTTTTCTAGCTTTCTCAATCTATGGACAAAATTGATTGACCAGTTCCATTTTTGCCTTTGACATATATTAGAATAGACAAAGGTAGTTTGGGGAAAAGTGACATCAGTTCTGTAAAGGTGTCCTTCATAAACATTTCCAGACCTACCCCAGTCAAAGTGCCTAGGTCATTGCCACCACAGTGCACAATTATGAGGTGAGGGTGTTGGAGATGCATAAAGGATTTCACCAATGGCGTCAATTGGTGCCACTTTAACCCTCTCTGTCCAATCCATTTAATGTCCACATTTGGTAAACCTAGGTCTTTGTGAATTTCTTTCTGTTATGCGTACCTTTCACTCCAGAAAATGTAGCTGTGTCCCACAATTCACTCGGTAAGCATTTTGAAGAGGGGTCTTGATGCACTCAGATGGTCTCTGTAAATGAAAGGGTAGGTTGAAGATTTTTTTTCTAAAATGGTGGTTAAGTGGAGTTTTGAAAAAAGCAAAGAAGTGATTGGTTGTTTGTAATGTTATTATCAACAAAACTAGGGTGCAATTTTCTGTTTTTTAAAAGCCTGTTATTTATTGGTTAAGAAAAAGTGATAGAAAAGAACATTACTTAAGATAAGCTGGTATATTGACAAGTCAAGCACACTTGCTGTTTTGACTTGCAACAATTTATGATGACCTTTTCACCTGTGTGCTCAGTTAGGTGTTCCCTGAAGTGTTTCTATGGTAACTGGCAGAATGTGATTGGGGGAAGGGTTGAAAGTTTTGACAGTTGGAAAGGGTTCAAAAGTTCAAGCAATAGAAAAGTGTGTTTCATTTTGAATTAATGTGGGAATAAATGTGATTTGTTATTTTATTGTATATGTGTATGGATTGAGTGTGTAGATTGACAGGAAATGTTTGCTGTTTGCAATAGGACTTCCTGACTCCCTGGGTTTGCTTAGGGGGTTTTAGAATGATCCCCAATGGCAATTTATTTTTCTTCTTAGTTTTGTACGCTCACAGTACAACTTACAGACGTTGCACTGTACGTCGTATATTCGAGCATGGTACGCGCACGGTAAATCTATCATAAAAAAAATAGCCTCTATTACTAATTTTGTATAAACTCCAGGGACCCCATCTCCTGGGGCTTTAACTATATGTTTGCGGGGGGCTCCTGAACCCCCCGCAGCCCCGGGGACCGTCACCCCCGGGGCTTCGTTTTTTTAAAATACTGGGTCGGGGGGCTCAAACCCCCCACTCGCCCGGGGACCACCACCTCCTCGGGGCTCCTATTTGAATGTAGGAGGGTCCGTGATGGACCCCCCAGCCCCGGGGACCACCACCCCCGGGGCTTTTGATTGTTGGGAGGGGGGCCACGTGGCCCCCCTCCTGGAGCCTTTGATGGCCCTGGGGACCGCCACCTCCCCAGGGCCGGCTCCTGCAGTGTCCCGGGGTGCCTACCCCCGGGACACTGGTGTTTGCTATGGTAGGGCGGAAGCCTTGTGGCCCCCACCCTACCATAGCAAGCTGCTTTCCTATTTGAAAGAGAGAGGAGGAAACCTGCTCTCTCTTTCAAATAAGAAAGCAGATTGCTTTTCATCAGAGAGAGCAGCATGTTAGCGGCTCTCTCTGACGAAAAGCAATGCCGGCTCTCGAAGGACGCGGGGAACAAGCTGGGAACGTTATATTTTAGCCCCAGGGATGGGGTCTCCAGGGATTATAAATATTTAGTTAAACCGGCTATTTTTTTTTTACGATAGATTTACCTTGTGCGTACCATGCTCGTACATACGACGTAGGGTGCGAAGTCTGTAAGTCGTCTCGTGAGCGTACCTAAGCAAGAAAAACTGAATACAAAATATATATTTTACAAATATCTATCAAGTTTATGTGTTTATGTGTTGGTTGGTTCTAATTAGTCCTTTTCTCTTTATTGATACTTAGATGTAATTCCTTATGCATAGTCTAAGCTTGTTGAGGAGCAGTGTTTTATAGAGTGCTGAACTTTTGACCTCTGTTGACAGTTAACTTTTGCATGATCTGCTGGGGGTAGGGTGGAATGTTATGTCAGTTGGAAAGGTTTGAAATGTTGAACCAATGGAGATGTGTCTTTTGTTTTGAATTATTGTGTGAAGGAATTTGATTTGTTATTAATGTGTATATATGTGTAAATTGAGAGGGAAAATGTGCCGTTTGTTTGGTTCTGCTGCAAGCACTGAAGCAGAGAGATTCTGTGTAAGGCTATCTGCTGTGTGAGTGGCATTCTTCTTAATCTACCAATCAGTTTGAAAGGTGAGTTGATAACTTGTAAGGGACTGTATGTGTTGCATTTTATTTTTAGTAAGAGTAATGTGTTTATTCCTGTAAAGTTTGTAGAACCATATTCTGAGTTTGTCTGCATTTGGATAACTATTGTGATAAAATCATTTGGTAAGTTAATGTGTTTAGTTGGTCTAATTAGTGCAATAAAGTGCAATCCCAAAATTCAGAATGTCTGCAGTCACTTTTTTAGTTGTAGAATACTTAACAGTGTTGCTTCTGTAGAATGTGGCTTGTGTTCTAAATCTACAATGCTGTAGTCAGTATACATAGACTGCTGCATACACTTTTGGGCAGATTTTCATGCCCTTGGGCCTCTTTCTTGTTCTATTTTGTCTCATTTTTGGAAGTAATGTTGGCCAAACAAATAATGGTGAAAATTGGAAATGTATTTGCAAAATGAGTCAGGATTGTCCACTGAAATGTAGTGGTCATATACATGGAATGTGTTCAGTCACTAAAACGTTTTCGTGTGGTTAATATGTTTTGGTGAAATGTATGGTTTAACATTTTTTGTCTAGAATCACACTGAGCGTCGGTGTAAATTAAAGAATGACACTTTTTCCATAATCTCTGCTGTCTCTCTCAGTCTACCTCTCTCTGCTTATAGTGTCCCCTCTCCTGATATTTCCCTTCTTTCCTTATTTTCATTTGTCTTTCTTCACAGTGCCATTTCTTCTCATACTCCCTCCTGTCCTTTTACTCCTCTTCTATCCTTATTGTCTCCTTCTGTCTCCTAATAGTCCCCCTTCTTTTTATAGTCTCTCCTCTGACCTCTTAATAGTCGCTCACTCATCAAATCTCTCTTTTAATACTTCTCTAGTCAGTATACATAGACTGCTGCATACACTCTTGGGCAGATTTACAAGCCCTTTGGGCCTCTTTCTTGTTCTATTGTGTCTCATTTTTGGATGTAATGTTGGCAAAATAAATAATGGCGCAAACTGGAAATGTATTTGCAAAGTGAGTCAGGATTGTTCACTGAAATGTAGTGGTCATATACATGGAATGTGTTCAGTCACTAAAATGTTTTAGTGCGGTAAATGTGATTTGGTAAAATGCATGGTTTACTTTTTTTGTCTAGAATCACAATGAGCGTCGGTGTAAATTAAAGAATTACACTTGCACCTTTTTCCATAATCTCCGCTGTCTCTCTCATAGTCACCTCTCTCTGCTTATAGTGTCCCCTCTCTTCTGATATTTCCCTCCTTTCTTTATTTTCATTTGTCTTTCTTCTTAGCGCCACTTCTTCTCATACTCCCTCCTGTCCTTTTAGTCCCCCTCTGTCCTTATTGTCTCCTTCTGTCTCCTAATAGACCCCCTTCTTTTTAAAGTCTCTCCTCTGACCTCTTAATCCTCCGTCTCTCATCATATCTCTCTCTTAATAATTCTCCAGTCAGTATACATAGAGTGCTGCATACACTCTTGGGCAGATTTACAAGCCCCTTGGGCCTCTTTCTTGTTCTATTGTGTCTTATTTTTGGATGTAATGTTGGCAAAAAAATAATGGTGCACATTGGAAATGTATTTGCAAAATGAGTCATGATTGTCCACTGAAATGTAGTGGTCATATACATGGAATGTGTTCAGTCACTAAAATGTTTTAGTGTGGTAAACGTGTTTTGGTGAAATGTATGGTTTCATTTTTTTGTCTAGAATCACACTGAGCGTCTGTGTAAATTAAAGAATTACACTTGCACCTTTTTTCATATTCTCCACTGTCTCTCTCACAGTCTACCTCTCTCTGCTTATAGAGTCCCCTCTCTTCTGATATTTCCCTTCTTTCCTTATTTTTATTTGTCTTTCTTCATAGTGCCACTTTTTCTCATACTCCCTCTTGTCCTGTTAGTCCCCCTCTGTCCTTATTGTCTCCTTCTGTCTCCTAGTTGTCTCCCTTCTTTTTATAGTCTCTTCTCTGACCTCTTAATCCTCCCTC
This sequence comes from Lissotriton vulgaris, assembly GCF_964263255.1. Taxonomy (NCBI): domain Eukaryota; kingdom Metazoa; phylum Chordata; class Amphibia; order Caudata; family Salamandridae; genus Lissotriton; species Lissotriton vulgaris. The sequence continues at coordinate 1,433,538,418 of NC_141687.1, forward strand.
TCTCAGGATATCTCTCTCTTTATAAATCTCCAGTCAGTATACATAGACTGCTGCATACACTCTTGGGCAGATTTACAAGCCCCTTGGGCCTCTTTATTGTTCTATTGTGTCTCATTTTTGGATGTAATGTTGGCTAAAAAATAATGGTGCAAATTGGAAATGTATTTGCAAAATGATTCAGGATTGTCCACTGAAATGTAGTGGTCATATACATGGAATGTGTTCAGTCACTAAAATGTTTTAGTGTGGTAAATGTGTTTTGGTGAAATGTGTGGTTTAAAATGTTTTGTTTAGAATCACACTGAGCGTCTGTGTAAATTAAGGAATTACACTTGCACCTTTTTTCATAATCTCCGCTGTGTCTCTCACAGTCTACCTCTCTCTTCTTATACTGTCCCTTCTCTTCTGATATTTCCCCTCTTTCCTTATTCTTACTTGTCTTCCCTCATAGTGCTGCTTGTTCTCATAGTCCCTCCTGTCCTCTTAGTCCCCCACTGTCGTCATTGTCTCCTCTGTCTCCTAATGCTCCCCCTTCTTTTTATACTGCCTCCTCTGTCCTCTTAATCCTCCCTCTCTGCTCATACCTCCCTCTTAACAATTCCCCAGTCAGTATACATAGACTGCTGCATACACTCTTGGGCAGATTTACAAGCCCCTTGGGCCTCTTTTTTGTTCTATTGTAGCTGGATTTAATTTTGGCAAAATAATAATGCAGCAAATTGGAAAAATAGTTTTTATGTTTTCATTTTGTCTTGTCTTTCTTTATACTTAATTTTTCTGTTCATATTGCCTGTTCTCTTCTCTTACTCTTCCTCGACTCCCTATGTATACTCTATAGGACTTTCCTCAAACTCCCCATCTTTTCATACTGACTTCTCTCTTTATATTTGTTTGTCTTCTCATAGTCTTCCCTCTTTCGTCATACTCTTTTCACTCTCCATAATCTACCATATGTTTATACTCCTTCCTTTCTTCTCATAGTGTATTTTCTGTTCTCGTACCCTTGTTTTCTTCTTATGCAGCAGTTTTCCTCACATTATCCGTGTTCTCTTTTGGTACTCTTTTTATACTGCCCCCCTGTCTCTTTATACTCTATCTCTTTTTTCTTATACTCTCCCTTCTTTCCTCATACTGCCATCTTTCTCCCCATACTCCTCCTTATCTCTTCATACTTTCCAGTCTTTTCATACTCTATTTATCCCTTTATACTGCAGTGTCTATTTATATTCTGTTTTCAATTTACATTTCCTATTGTCTCATAGTCCTCTTTCTCTTGTTGTGACTCCTTCTATTTTCATACTCCCACGTTTGTTGTCATAATCTCCCCTCTCTTGTTATAAGTAATATAATATTGTATTTCAAAGTTTTATTTTTCTAAAGTGATATATATTTTTTAGGTTAGATTGTTTTGCTCATCACTGAAAAAAAATCATCATGTCAACAAAAATAGAAAAGAAGAACGAAAGAAAGCAGTTTATTTAAAGAGAAGTCATCTACAACATTTACCTGAAGAACAATATGTTAACGAAACAAAAAAAAGTCCTGGTAAGAAAACTGAGACTTTTCTGCAGAGATTGTTAACCACTAACAGTAGTGTGTGCAAAGTAACAAGTAGTATCATTGTTTCTGCAACTAAGAGAAAAGAGAAGAACTATGGAAAAACTTGTTTTGAAAAATATGTATATAGTAAGATGAGGAAAAACCAATATAAGGAAATAAGGAAGAAGATGTTCTATAATAGAGTTTTGTCAAACTTGACTAAGTTAGTCAAGAATTGTAAAAAGAAAACAGCATTTTATAAGAAGAGAAAATGTATTGAAAATGTAGTTGAGAAAGCTTTTGATTTAAAAAAGAAACTGTTTGTTTTAGTAATCAATAGAATTCGATCACTAGATAAGCTAATCCATTTAATGAAGGGCAAAAGTATGTGGAGAAGAGTTATTAATAGAAGTAATTTTTCAGAAGTTTTTTTGGGTGAGTGGAAACATAGTTCAAGTTCTGAGCCTTTTTTTAATGAGGAGAGTTATTTTCAGAGTAATGATTTGTTGCCTGCAGTTGACACTACAGGTCATGCTTATGAGGTTAAAAATGGTTGTCCTATTGAGAAAGAGAAAATTGTTCCTAGAAATGTAGAAGAGATGTTAGCTGATGAAGTATTAGGGAGAAGGCCTAAAGCGCCAGTGTACACTTGGAAATGCAATAGTATTTGTAGTGTACGACAGGAATCTATTTATTTTTTACGCAATTTCTTACGTAACTATACTAAGAAAAGTGTTAAACAAAAGATTAAGATGTTGCAAGGATTAGACCCTTGCAGTGAGAGAAAATACTGGTTTGTTAGGTCATTCTTTGGCTTATCTTTCTAAACAATTATGTAGAAGTGTTTTTCACCATTTCAGGATGTTGGCAGTACATCATACTGAATTGAGGAAATTAGTCAGAAGGTTGTATTATGCAAAAAGTCCAACTCTAATGTAAAAAAGTTGAACAGTGCTCTTTTGCATGGATCTGTATCAGATGTAAAGAACGTTTGTGATGAAAATCAGGTTCTTTACTTTGGTCCTGAAGAAGACAATGCAGAAATTACTACCTTAGTAGAAGGAAATGTAGAAGAGAATGTACAACATTGTAGTTCACAAAAATTTGAGCAAGAAATTACAAAATTCAAGGTGATTTCAGGTGAAACAACAAATTATTCTTGTATTTGTTGTCGACATACTCATTATAAAAATCAGACTAGGACTGTTGATCTGTATTTAAAATGTGAAAAGAAAATAATAAGGAGTGGATGGAATTTGTAACTTATTTGTTGGTAGAGAATAGTTTTGATTTGGGTTCTGATCAGTGTATTTGTAAATATTGTTATAACAAATTAGACGAGAATAAAATGCCTGCTAGAGCTGCGCATAATAATTTTGAGTTGGTAAATATTCCTTCTGAGCTGATGGATTTAAATACTTATGAGTCTATTCTTATTCAATGTGTGCTTACTTTTCAGGCTATTGTTCGTATGGAGCCTAAGCCAGGGAAATTGCCTCCTTCAGATTTACAGAGAGGATTAAAGGGAAGAGTTGTGTATTTGCCACTAGATTTAAAGAAAAATATTGAAACGGTTGGTGTAGAAAATGTAGAAGATGAACCTTTAGTTATTCTTGTTAATGGCATTCCTACTAAGAGTACGAAAATCTGGCAGGAATTAGTGGATGTTAGGAAAGTGAAAAAGGCAACGTTGTATCTGATAAAAAATAATCAATATTATAAAAATGTGTTTCTGATTGAAGAAGAAATAACTGTAGAAGAAGATAGTGACCAGCCATCTGGACAAATTGAAAAAGTGGATGTGTCTAGAATTGAAGAAATCTACGAACATTACAGTGTTCATCCACTTCATTCTAAATAAGTGATGGGGAATACTATAGAGTTATTCTAAATGAAAGAAGCAAAGGGATGTCCTATTAGTGTATGGGAAAAAAGCTTGGAAGCTCGTTGTTTCCCTCAGTTGTTTCCCAGTGGAAAAGGAGGACGATATGATGACCGACATGTGCAGATTCCTGCATCTGAATACCAGACATTAAGATTGTATGCAGAAGATCCAAGATTTTGACAATGTATTCCGTATTTGTTTCATCTTTTGTTTGAGAGTGATTTGTCTGGACTTTCTTATGCAGTAAACCATATATTGAAAACAGGTGTACATCTGCAAAATGTTTCGGCAAAGGAATTTATGGATAAAGTACACCAGAAAGATAATGTTTTGGAATCTCAGCTAATTAATCTCATGTCAGCGTGGTACTAATGAGTGCTGGTACTGTCGTCATGGAGAACTTAAATGTATGCTAAGGAACATAGGAACTCCTACATGGTTCCTTACTCTAAGCTGTGCTGAATATGCTTGGGATGATTTACTTCAATTTCTTCAAGAGGCAAATCCAAATATAATAAATATTGAATACAAGACACCTGGAGAATTGTGCTCTTTGGATCCAGTTAATGTATGCAGGTGTTTCAATCATAGATTTGAACCTATGATGTCTTTCATCATCAATAAAAAAATCCTCCTCTTGGAGAGGTTGTGGACTTCTTTTGGAGAACGGAGTATCAAGCAAGAGGTGCTCCTCACATACACATGCTAATATGGATCAAAGATGCTCCCAAATTTGGAACAGACTCAGATGATACTGTGTTGTCTTTTATTGAAGAATATGCTACATGTGATATACCCAAAAGCACACAGGATAAGGACTTAAGACAACAAGTCTTACGATTCCAAAGCCATCGTTGTGGGAAATACTGTCGTCAAAAGTACAAATCTAAGGACAAATTCTACACCAAATGCCGTTTTGGATTTCAACGTCCATTAATATCGAAAGGAATAGTGAACAGTTTTATGTCATCTTTGCGACATACTATCGCAAGAAAGTCTCCTAAAAGTACCTACAACTTAAGAAGAAATGAAGAGTCAAAATCCATAAATGACTATAACCCAGTCATTTTGTCCATGTGGAATGCTAACATGGATATTCAATATGTTGCGGACAATTCCATTGCTGTTGCTCGATATGGCACATCGGACATCACAAAATTGCGGACAATTCCATGGCTGTTGCTCGATATGTAACATCGTACATCACAAAATCAGAAAAGACGGAATTGAAGGAAATGTGGGAAGAGATTTCCCATGAGAAGAGTCTAAGTACGAAATTATACAGTTATAGTTTGAAGATGTTATCTCATTGAGATATTGGAGTGTATGAATTCTCGGATCGCTTATCATCTGCAAGTCTATACTCCAAATCTAGAAGAATCATTTGGGTGAGTCTAGGTCTTGCTTCAACACGAAACCAAGTACTTGAATCTGTACAAGAAATTGAATATTTAGCTGAAAAGGAGCCAGAAAGTACAGATATTGTGAAAACAAATATGTTGGATACATATTATCCAAATAGAAGTCATCACCTTGAGAACATTTGTCTCTATGAAGTGCTGCAAAACTATATTTTTAAACGGAGTATTACATAAAACATTAATAATGGTATATATGCTGTGATTGGTTCTGAAGGATGTCTGGTGAAGCAAAGAAAAGGACATTTGATTAATCACCGTAAACTGAGTTGCGAAACACCTGACAAAAGGGAATTTTACTATTTAGCTCTTTTGCAACTTTTCAAGCCATGGCATTCAGAATTAGAATTACTTGGATATTTCGAGAGCTATGAAGATTCTTTCAATGCAACTAAAGATACTACAGAATGTCCTGTATTTGCTAATTATGTAAAAATGTTGAACGATGAAATTGAGCAAGAAGCTACAATTGCAGCTGAGATTGCTAGAGACAGTTCTCTAGACAGTCAAACTTCTGCTCCGTTAAGTCAGGATCCATTAGGAGAACCAGTTATTCAAAATCAAGCAGCAACTGCTATGGAAGAGGTGGAAAAAGCAATGTATCAAGCTCAAGAAGATGTAAGAAACTTAGGAAATTTGGAAGAACAACTAAATGTTGAGCAGAAACAAATATATGAGCAAGTGAGAGAACAGATTAACCATGGATTACTTCATGAAAAGAAAGAGTGCTCTTGCTCATTGCTTCAACCTATCCGATTGTATGTGAGTGGACAAGCTGGAACAGGGAAAAGTTTTTTAATTAAAGTAATTCCAACTTATCTACATAAAACAACTGACTCGTATTTGTCTTGTGTTGTCACTGCTTCAACTGGGTTGGCGGCACACAATATTAAAGGAATTACTTTACATTGTTTATTAATGCTACCAGTAGAGCATGAAAACAAATTAGAATACTTCAAGTTATCTGGAGAAGCTTGTTTTAAAGTTGCAAGAGTCTTGAAGAAAATGAAACTTCTCATTATTGATGAGGTAAGCATGGTATCACACTTAATGCTTGCCTTTGTGCATTTTAGAATGCAGCAAATTCTTAAAACAGACTATGACGTATTATTTGGAGGAAGACACGTCATAGTTTTTGGAAATCTACTACAACTAACTCCTGTAAAAGGACAACCAGTGTTTAAAACACTGGCACATGAAGATACCAGAAAGCCTTTGGGGAGCATTGGAAATTTTAACATTTGGTCATAATTTGAGTATAAGGAATTTATTACAAATATGCGTCAGGCAAATGATGCAGATTATGGAAAAAAATTTCAAGATGTAAGAATTGGAAAAGTGACAGAACATGGCAAACAAGCTTTACAGAGACGATTACTTCCCAATTTGTTTCCAAATGAAAATATTGTTCCAGAGAAAATATATATGAAAATGGCAAAAAACAAGTCTGTAATTTGCTTAATGCCAACCCTGAGTGAATGTTCTGTATTCTATGAAGAAATTTTAAAGTTGGAAAATGAAGAAATTATAAAATTGGAAGCTATTGATAAAATAGAACATGAAGGAATCACTATTATTTTGACTGAAAAGTTGAAGAGGAAATTGGATTATTTAGAGAAGTCGATAAGTAAAACTGCTGGTTTAGAGAAGAATTTGTATGCATGTGTAAACTGTAGGGTAATTTTACGATATAATTTGAATGTGGAAAAAGGTTTAGTAAATGGAGCAATGGGTAAAATTGTTGATTTTGTTAAATATGTAAATAGAGATGGGATTGCATTTTTGAAAATCAAATTTGATGAAATTGCTGAAGTACAACAATTTAGTTGTTGTTCATCTCAGTTTTTGCTTATAAAAGATTTGTATGTACACAGAAAACAGTTTCCTATTTGTTTGGCATATGTGGTGACCATTCATAAATCTCAAGGTTTAAGTGTAGATAGTGCTTTAGTGAATATTGGAAGAACAGTGTTTAAAGAGGGTATGTCATATGTTTCTTTGTCCCAAGACAGAACTTTATCTGGATTGCACTTGATTGATTTTGATGAAACAAAGATTAGTGCAGATGCAAATTGTGTGAAAGAGTATAATAGATTAAGAAGAGAATATACACCCAATTTAGGTCAATATCCAGTATTTGAAAAGCGTGTGGTAGATAGAAAAAGAAGATTTGAAAATATCTGTAGTGAAACTGTAGAGAAAAAAAAAACAAGATGAAGTTGCGCCTGCAAGCAAAAAGAAAAAAGACAGTTTTGAAGAGAATGTTGATTATCGGTTTGAAAATAGTTGTGGTGTCAACTGCTATGCTAATGTAGTTGTTAATGTTGTTTTTTTTCTTGAAAGTTTGCAACAGCAAATTTTTGAAAATCGGGACGAAAAATTCTGCTCATTGTTGTATTCTGTTTATGAGAAATGTAGTAGTCATAAAAGTAAAATAAAAAGTGTTTCTGTTTTCCGAAATGTTTTGGACATATGTTCTAGTTCTACTAAATTTACGCAGAATATTCAACACGATTGTCAGGAATTTCTAATGTTTATGCTTGGTGTATTGGAAGATGAAGGTTTAGATATTAAAAATCTTTTTGGCCTTTCTTATAAATGGCAACATGACTGTCAAATCTGTTTGCTTACATATAACACTAACATAGACACTGAAAGATTCATATATTTGACTTTGCCAGACTGTGCATCATTGTCCTTTAGCAATCTAGTTAGAGGAGCAAGTCAAAACATGGAGTGTAGCCAATGTAAATCAGAAATGTCATCAACATTATTTATACAAATATATGGACAGTATGTAATTTTAATGCTGCAACGTTGTAGAGCTGATGGAAGAAAATTGGAAACTTTAATTAAACATTTTGTAGCTACTCAACTATCAATATCAGGAAGAACTTTTGTAGCTGTTGCAATTATTTTTCATGATGGACCTTCTACAACATCTGGACATTACACTGTCTATTTGAAATGTCTGAAAGGTTGGATACATTGTAATGATACTCAATTAGTTTTTAGGCAACGTTTGCCTAAAGAGTTATCAAATTCTTACCTAATATTTTTAAAGCCAAAATTTTAAGATCAAAATTTGGCCTTTCAGGATTACTGCTTTTAAGGTAGATTAGTCTGGTGTTGTAGAGTATTTTGTAACTGAGGTTGAGGAGCTAGAAGGAAATCCTGTTGTTGATGTTGAGGCAGTGTAGGTGTATCATGTCGTGGTTTATGTGGCTGTAGCAGGGGACATTGAAGATCAGTCAGGTGGAGGTGCTTGAATTTGTTGTAGTCGTTATAGGTGCTTGGCTGGAATTCTTGTGTAGAGTGTGTTGCCATAGTGTAGTCTGTTTCTTCTTTTCTTTAGGATGTACTTGTAAATGTTGCGGAGCATGTGGAGGGTGTTATAGCAGTATGAGGAAATGCTGTAGACTTGTTTACACTTGTAGAGGGAGGAGTTGAAGATGAATCGTAGGTTGTGTACAAGGTCAGTAGGTGTTGGTACTGTTCACAGTGTAGTTGGCCATCAGGAGTCATCTGAAGCTAAGTGGGTGGGTCTTAGGATGAGTATCTTCATGTTGTGCGAGTTCATGTTTAAAGAGCTGCTCCTTATCCACTTGGTAACGTCCTTAATTGTGTTGTGGAGGTTGTTTTTTGTGGTAGGTGGCTCCTTGGTGAGGAAGAGGATGAGCTGGGTGTCGTCGATGTAGAAGATGATGTCGTGGTTGAGATGGTGGGCCACTTGTGTGAGGGTGGCCATGGAGATGTTGAATAGTGTTGGGCTGAGGGATGAGCAGTGGAGGACGGTGCAAATGATGTCAGTGGTTTTGGATCAGAAGTCTGGAAGGCAGACGCTCAGAATTTCTATTGAACAACTTTTGAACTAAGAATTTCACACATACTATTTGGCCATGGGGAAAAGTATGTGAAACCCTTAATGACTTTTTGTTGTAAATTTTGTCAGCATATATTTGTAAGTAACATTATTTATAATGGAAGAAAATTAATGATGGTGTTTTGTTATTTCAAGATTGTTTGCCATACCTCATAGTTACGTAAGAAATTGGTCTTAGAAAAAAACATTTAACATATGTTTTATTTCTATTTTTTAGATTGTTATTGGATTGTTATTTTTTTTAAGATAATCTTCTTGATTGTCTTTTTTTGCCCGCTGTTATGTGATGAGTACTATTAAACTCACTATTTCTAGTGAATTTCAATATATTCTGAGAACAGCAAAAAAGGCATCTGAAATGCTTTACAAATGATTTTGTGTTGTAAAAGATAACTTGTAACTGTATTTTTTTGTCTTCTACAGATGCTAAATTTATAATAAATATTTTTTATTTTAATTTATTATTTTGAAGGTAAGTATAACTAACTTTTATAAATGATCGATGGGATGTAGTTCTACAGAGCTGAAGTAAGAGAACGTCCATGGTGTACATACGTTTGTAAAGATCGTTTGTATCTTTTAAACATTTTTTAAGAAATTAAAAAAAATATATACTGAGTGTACCTGTATTCTTTGCATTTAACTACAACACATCAACTACTTTGGAACTGGTAAGGTGAATAGATATTTTGTACTTTTTTTAGTACTGCATTTTATTATAATAGCCCTAGTTTTTTTCTATAGTGATAAAGAGTGACTGGATTGAAAATGTAAGGAAATTTTAAAACTACAAATTCTTAAAAGCAATTTTATTGATATAATCATATAAAGTAGTTGAAAATCGTTTTTGATAATATTTTTTAAACAGCAAAATAGTTGATGAACCTAGTTTTGTATTATGTATTACGAAAAATGATAAAATGAAGTGTTTATGTTTTTTCTACAAGGAACAACAACATTAACAAAATCACTATGGAAGAAGAACAGAACAGTATGGAAAATAGTTTTGAAATTAGTAACACTCTGATAGAGGAGCTAAATATACCTTTCATGGGGAGCAAGAATGAAGATGAAAGTATTGCTGCTGGAGATATCACCTGCGATTTTTTAGATGAAACATTGGATGATGATTTTGTTGAAGCTTAGACGACATCGAGTTTCATGATATGACTTTTGAAATTGATCATCCAGAAAATGAAATTTCAGACGAAATGATGTTAGAAGCTCTATTAAATTATGAAATGTTACAGGAATAAATGTATGATTTACAATTAAAAATGGTTTGAGAGACTCTTCTTGTAGAATTGTAATCATTCAGGTAGTATCCAAGTACTCATGGTGCAAAGTGGGCCTTAGGACATCCACTGCTTCGAACCTCTATAGATTATGTATGCACTCTTCTATGCACCAGCAAGGTTGTGTTTTATAGCATTTATTTCCAGGTCTATATTTCTCTGTCTCCCTCCCTCTGTCTCCCTCACTCTCCCTTTCTGTTTGTCTGCTACTGTTTCCCTCTTTCTCTGTCTCCCTCCCTCTGTCTGTTGCCCTCCCTCTGTCTGTCACCCTCTATCTTCGTCTCTGTCTGTCCCTGTCTTCCTCCCTCTGCCTCCCTCTCTGTCTCTCTGTCTCTGTCTGTCTCTGCCTCTATCTCTCTGCCCCATCCCTGTCTCTGTCTCTATCTGTCTGTGTCTGTCTCTGTCTTTATCTCTGTCTCCCTCCCTCTCTCTGTCTCTCTGTCTCTCTCTCTCTCTCTCTCTCCCTCCCTCTCTCTCTGTCTCTTTCTGTCTCCCTTCGCCTCTCCCTCTGTTTGCCTTCCTCTCGCTTGCTCTCTACCTCTCTCTTACTCTCTCTCCGTCTGTGTCACTCACTCTCTCTCTGTCTCCCTCTCTGTTGCTACAAGGCCGCAGAGGGGGAAGCCAGCATGTTTTGCAATTTTCTTCCAGCAAGAAACCCTCCCTTACACCCAACTGCAGTTGAGTTCTATACTGGTTTCTACCCTCAAAGGGGTTTACTAGAGCCCTTTTCAAGAGCAGATGTCTGCCGTATAGAGAGCACTAACACAAGAAAAGCCAAGCCTTCATCCACACGTAGAGCACTTCTTCAATGGGGTTTACTGTTGTGCACAGTTTTAGCTTACAACACATCATGAATATTCTACCATCAATAAATGAGAGAGCAAGCAGAGAGAAGGTGCCTTGAATTTTCAGAGAGCAGCCATAGAACGTCTCTCTAATGATTCTATGCAGAATATCTCTGGTGTGCGCCAAACTATGAACGCATGCACACACCTTTTTAACTTGGCACGCATAGTGTACATCCAGCTTCTCTGCAAGAGGCTTCCCTGGCTACGCTGTGCGCAGGCAGCCGAGGCCAAGGTTAAGGCTTTGCTCTGCAAGTTCGAGACACCGAAGGAATTTCCAAAAAAGGAATTGTAGAGCCCCGATTAACACTGAAAACCTTTAGTGTGCTTTTTTTGTAGCTGATAGACAGGCGGCATTTCCCTTCCTCTAGCCTGGAGATGAGAGCTGTTAGCACTTCTGCACTTCACAGGTGTTTCAAAGATCATAGAGCAGAGTGTCAAGGGATGCCTCTTAATTAGCACCCACTATTTGTAGGTGACACAGTACTGTGTCGGGACACACAGTTTGGAAAACTCTGCCTTAGGCCATGGACTGCATTAAACCTGTATAGACTATGCATGCAGTCTTCTATGTACCTACAAACTAGTCCTTTATACATTCAATTCCCCAGTCTGTATCATTAGACTTTCAGCAATCACTCTCATTCTACTGTTTCATGAGGCTATTTGAGATGTCATGAGTGATGTCATGAGTGATGTCCCTGACCATGTCATGAGTGATGTAATATGTGACGCCATCAGCAGTGCATTGCAGGCGTGCTAGTTAAAGTTAGCTGAACTAATTATAACTGGGGAATTTCAAAGGTTTTGTATGAGTGAAATGTCCCGCTAACTATAACATGTGTGAAACCTATGGTTTTTTTCATTGAATTTCTAAGGTTTTTTAAATGCTAATTCCTAACTATAACGTGGCTGAAACCTGAAATCATGACATCTCAAATGACATCACTGATGACATCACTGATGACATCATCCAGTGAATGTGTGTATTTCTGAAAAAATAATTATTTTTTATATATGTATATCTAAAGGTCGACGGAAGAATACATGGGTAAATAAATGTCTAAATGGATGTTTGTTTTGTAAAATTGATTGTATAACTTAATTATTAAGTGTATCTTAGTGAATATATGTATTAACGAGTAATGTTTAAATATTTAAATATCTGTATCAGTGTCTCACTTTGTGTATAAGTGGCTGCATGGGTTGGCGGGTAGCTACATGAGTGTGTTTATGGGTTATTAGTTGTTTTTTTGAGTATCAGTATGAGTGTATGGTTCGGCGGGGGATATTACTTAGCGCATAGATACATGAATGAGTGACTCACTGTTTGTATGTTTTTTGAAGACAGCATGTGTGCAGGACTGTATGGGTGGATTATATTGTGTATGGGTGTGTTAGTGAGTGAATGACTGTCTCAATAGTGTATTTATGAGTAAGTACATATGTTTTAAACTAGTATATGTGAGTATTGATGTATGTAAGTGAGTTTATAGGAGTTTGAAGCAGTCCATATACTAAGGCTTACTTTGCTCCATAATTACTTGGGTACTGACTGCATGATTACAGTTCTGCAAAGAGAGTGCATGACTGAATTTATAAGACCTTAATTTTTAGCACATCGCATAGATAAGGACATTCTGCTGAATACCTCAGTACAATACTGAATCAGTAATCACAGAGTGTTTGCTGGAAGTGTAAGGATAGAGATTGGGGCATTGAAGGTATACAACACAAGTTTGCCTGTGCATAGAAGAGTGCATGCATAGTCAAAAGTGGTTTTAAGCAATTCATGTTCTAAGGCCCACTTTACCCCATGAGTACTTCGGTACTGGCTGAATGATTACAATTCTGCAAGGAAACTCTCTGGCTGAATGCATAGCAGCTTCACTTTTAGAACAGTGTATAGATAAGCACATAGTCCTGTATGGCTCAATATAATACTGAAACAGCAGTGTGATAGTGTTTGCTGGAAGTGTAAGGATATAGACTGGGGAATTGAAGGTATATAAGATAAGTTTACCGGTGCATAAAAGACTCCATGCAAAGTCTATAGGAGTTTGAAGTAGTCTATGACCTAAACACTATTTTAAAGCATGAGTACTTACATAGTGAGTGGATGATTACAGTTCTGCAAAGAAAGTGCCTGACTGATTTTATAACAGCTTCAGTTTTACCACAGTCCATATATAAGGAAATACTGCTGAATAGCTCACTACAATATTGAAAGAGTAGAGTGAGAGTGATTGTGAAAGTCTAATGATACTGACTGGTGAATTGAATGTATAAAAAACAAATGTGCAGCTACATAGAAGACTGCATACATAGTCTATACAGGTTTAAAGCAGTATATGGCCTAAGGTCTACTTTGCACCATGATTACTTGAGTACTGACTGGATAATTACAGTTCTGCAAGGAGAGTGTCCGTCTGAATTTAAAAGAGATTCATTTTAGCACAGTGCATACATAAGGGCATTCTGCTGAATAGCTCACTACAATACTGAATCAGCAATCACGACGAGTTTGCTGGTACTGTAAGAATATAGACTGGATAATAAAAGCTATACAAGACAAGTTTGCCCATGCATAGAAGAGTGCATGCCTAGTGATTAGGAGTTTGACAAAGTCCATGCCCTAAGGCCCACTTTGCACCATGACTACTTGGGTACTGGCTGATCTATTACAATTCTGCAAGGAGAGTGACTGGCAAAATATATAGCAGCTTCACTTTTAGAACAGTGTATACATAAACACATACTGCTGAATGGCTCACTTTAATACTAAAATAGCAGTACCAAAATGCTTGGAGGAAGTGTAAAGATACAGACTGGGCAATTGAAAGTTTAAAAGCCAAGTTTACAGGTGCATAGAAAAGGGCATATATTATTTATTAACCTTCCCAAAGCCCCAAGCACCAGCACATCTTTCCGAGGGTAGGATTAGGATTTACAAATGCTATCACTTTTTAAATTAAGAACCATAAAAATAACAAATATTAATCGTTTTTTTCTTCTTCTGATAACAATATTTTTTTATACGTCTTCTATTTAGATGCTTTTAATCATGAAAATGCAAAGAACACAGTTTACCGACTAACACTTTTCAAACTCTCCAACGTACGTAGATAATAATACCTTATACGTGTTACTATCGAAATCGGAACCTTTACAGCCTCACAGTTTGTAATTTTTGCAAACACGTGCAGAAGAAAAACAGTTAAAACGTGCGCACGTGTGAACTGCAAAACGTGCCATCTAAATAGGCGGAGCCACATCTTCCTTCCATAGACTACTAAACAACCAAAAACTATATAAACCACACCTACTGTGCTATTAGTTTCTTTTTCGCGAGTCATTTCTGAATCGCCAATCTCTGTTGCAGGTTCCGTTTTCTAGCATGGGATTCTCTTTTTGCCTCAACAAACATATTCCGGAGTTGTAATTTGTTTCAATATGGCATAGGCATAGTACTTAGTTATAATTTGTGGCTATTTGTCAATATTTAAACATTTATATGTAGAAAAAAATGTTATTGCATGTTTTTCGCTTTTTCTCTGTAACGTCAGCAGCTTGTTTTTAGAAACAGATAGATTATAACAAATATTGCTCCTTTTCTGTTTCCTTTCACTATATATATGGTGACTTTTTATATTATAATATTGATACTGTTCTTTGCTCGAGAGGTAGTGCTGACCCGTCGACGCAAACCCTAAACCTTTACAATCAACGTCACAATCTTACACTTGGTATTGTGTTTTCCCCTAGAGATGACATACTGTTAATATGTATATTATAACAATAACAGTCTTGGTGATCTTAGTGGAATTCACAATCCGTCGTCACAAACAGTAACGATAAGTAAGCAACATTACCGGCTTGCGGCTTTCAGTCTATTGTCCCCTTGTGATCATGTGCTGTGAGAATATATATATATTATTATTCTTACCGTCATGATCTCAGAGGAGTTTATGACCCATCGCCACGAAGATCAAACTTTTTCACCTCCCGGAGAAAAGAAGTTCAGTAAATAATTACTGCTCAACAGTATTTCATTATGGATATTCTGTTAAATACATAACTTTATTTTCCTTTTCTTTTTACTGTAGCAATGGTATCAATCGTTATATTATAAGAGATTGTCCTATTGCTATAGAAGAGGAATGGGAGATTTTTCAGCGCATCTGTAATATAATTATCAAATATTAAGAAGTACTTGATCAGATATTTTTATATGTATTAAAATATAGCTATCATACATACTTTGTTACTTTAAATATTTAATAAACCCTACATTTCTGAATGTTATTTTCTAATTTCTATTCTTATTTGCGATTCCTATTCACCCTCTCCCTAAAGAATATATAGGACCTGTACTATATATTATAAGAGTACCATTCTATATATTCTTTTGTGAGTATGCGATTTATTAGCGGTACAGTCTGCAACCTGTAAACACTACAACAGCACGTGATTTATTAGCGGAACAGTCTGCAACCTGTAAACACTACAACAGCACGTTTCTGAATTGTACAGAATACAAATTTGAAAAATAATGCATGCATTTCTATGTAATATGAAATAATTTATATATAACTGTTTTACTTGTTCTCTTGATCTAAGATAATGCAGGAGTGTTTGTTGTAGCACTTCTATTCTACTTTATTTAAAAGTAACTGATGCCCTCTTACATCAACAAGAATGTGGGGCAACACTTATATAGTATATACCACGCTTAACTGATATTTTATGAAATTCCATTTTTAATTGTCACCCCTTTCATATATACAGCGACAGATTCTGAAGAAAGTTTATTTGTATTTGCTTAATAAAAACTGTTTCAAACCTAGACTGAGTTTTTTGCTGCGCAACCACACCTCCCCATCAGGGAAGTAAAGACCGCATTATGAGTAAATAGTACTCATAAGAATTGGGCTAATTACAATAAAGTAGACTTCACTTTTTTTTTCTTTTTCACCCAAAGTGCAAACTCTGCCTTTAAAAAAAAATATATATATCCCGCGTGACGTCATATACAGCGCCCCGTACGCGTACCGCGCAAAAGATTCTAATTGTTCAAAAACAAATTTTTATGTATTTAATGTACATATTAAGGGAAAACATTATCTGGGATAATCATGAAAATATTTTTATTTAACTTTAAAAAAGTGTATATTACTTTTAAAATCAATTACGGTAATCGCGGACGTACGTCGTAAGAGGAAAGATAGTTTGAAGACTTATACATTTTATAAAACAATATAGTACTGCACGCTAAAGGAGAAAAGTCAGCACAATTATTGACCCCTCTCCCAACATTTAAAAGCCTCTGGGGGAGGTGGTAAATTAATCGAGACTGAATACGTTAGTACAGCCTACTGTGCTTACGCTACTAGAAAACACAACAACAGTACAAAGCCCAGATTTCCATTCTAGTGATTTCTTAGTTGCATGTCTAGTTGTCAGATCGACACACACTCTCTCATGGCTGGTATACACCCACACCCCATCCATCCAGCACATCTGTCACTACACACGTGACCTTATGTATAAAAAAGATGGGGCACATGTGTTCTACGCCATTTTAGAGTTGTTCCCAAACTACTGAACAAGGAGGCCCACTACTACAAGCGTGGCCTCTTTGGACACTGAGTTAGTGGTGCCCGAAGCCCTGAGCGGGTGAAGAACCTGCGATGATAATGATGGGAGCACGAGTATGTCGTTAGCCATATACATTTACCACCCATGAAAAAGGCATAAGCATGATAATGGCTTTGTGGTGACGGACACGTGTTATAATGACTGTGGCTTACGTGCTTCAAATGAGTTTTTAGGTATGCGTGTGACCAAGTCTGATAACATCGGAGGCCAAGGACAAACACCGTGGTGTCTGTGGCAGGAAATCTCATTGATCACAGACAAGATAGGCGGAGGGTAAAATGAAAGTAACAGGTATAAAAAAAATAACGTAGGAAAACTACTAAAATGGCGGAGGACGGAGTATGTAATCAAAGTTTGGCGCCTCGGCAATATGATTATTAATATATTACAAAAGTATAGCAACGGATGACACACACGGCCCAGGAAAAGAAAGCGGCAAATTTAATACCTGAAATTAGGACGGCTTTGCTTGGCGAACTTAAAGAAAAAGAAAGAAACATGGGCTTGGAAACGAGGCTGTTCATGCATCGAGAGTACAACTGGTGCACAAGAAAAAACGGAAAGTTTCACATACTATCATAGAAATATAGCTCTTTTTTTCACCAGTAAAGTTAGTTCTCAAAAAGAACAGTTTTTTTTTAGCCCCAAAGCCCCCACGATCCTCCCCGCGTCCTTCGAGAGCCGGCATTGCTTTGTCAGAGAAAGCAGCTTACATGCTGCTCTCTCTATCGAAAAGCAATCTGCTTTCCTACTTGAAAGAGAGAGCAGATTAACTTGCTCTCTCTTTCGAATAGGAAAGAGGTTTGCTGTGGTAAAGTGGGAACAGCGACCCTCCCACCCTACCATAGCAAACAACAGTGTCCCGGGGGTAGGCACCCCGAGACACTGCAGGAGCCGGCCCTGGGAGGCGGTGGTCCCCATGGCCATCAAGGGCTCCAAGAGGGGGGCTGTGTGACCCCCTTCCAACATTAAAAAGCCCTGGGGAGTGCAGGTCCCTGGAGCAAAAAGGTCATTTTTATATATTACTGCCCCAGGAAGGTGACGGTCCCCCGGGCGTGTACGGGGGAGGGGGAGCTGAAAACATACTTAAAAAAAAAAAAACAGAGGGGGTGGCAGTCCCCGGGGCTGCGGGGGCCTTACAAGCCCCCCCATTATGGAAAAAAATTGCCCCCAAGATTTGGCCCCTGCAAAGGCTAATTAAGAATAAAACGGACTTCTAGTTTTTTTTGCCTTTTCCACCGCGCACGCGTACTATACTCGTAGCCCGCGATTTCTTATTTTAAAAAAAATGGGGGCCTAAAGATCCATGTGGGACCCCCTGAGCAGGCCTAGAAGGACAGGATGTTTCTACACTGCCCCTTTTCCTTATTTTTCAACTTTGTTTTACTGTTTTCTTGTGACTCGGTTCTACTGAGGCAAAAGATGGCTGCCAACACTTCCTGGTTTGGAATTTGAAAGACAGTTGACATCAATCAGCATGCAGCTCGTACTCGTAAATGAAAGGATTTCCGTACTCGAACAGTACTTCGTCTATAGATATCACTATGATTTTACTTTTGATTTTCTCAGGAACTACTGAACGGATTGACACCATTTAACAAAAAGCACAATCTGCGAACCGAACTCTACCTCTCTGCCAAATTTGGTGTAATTCCGTTCAGCCGTTGGGGATGTAGCCCTGGCTAAAGATCCCTATGGAAATTTGCATGGGGAAAACACATTTTGGGACCCCCTTTTTTTCTCAGCCCCCACTTGGCGCATCACCCCCAAACTTTCAGGGAAGGAGCGGAACCGAGCAGGCAATTTTCTTGGAGAAATTCGCAAAGATTCGTCCACCGGCGCCAAAGTTATTACAAATAGAATGTTGTGGATTTCCTATGGAAAGTAGAACATAACTATAACTACACACTGGCAACCGCCAGTAGGTAATATATATATATATATATATATATATATATATATATATATATATATATATCTATATATATATCTATATCTATATATATATATATATATATATATCTACATATATATATTTATATATATATATTCTCGCTCCAGTTACACCATACAGCGAGTCACTCGGGAAGTGGGTGCTGTTCTGCGGTGGTGTCCCGCATGAAAATCCAAGCTTCACAATCCTTCCTATTCCCAGAAAGGAAGACAGCACTCACTGGACTTTTGTTCAGCAGTATTTATTATTCAAACAAACAGACGCGTTTCGGAGAAACTCCTTCCTCGGTGTCAACACGTAACGCGCTGCGCCATTCAAACTAATTTACATTTCGTCATGGAAATCATTAAGGGCCTGCCTCAACGTTACATAGCGCGCTCCATCTTGGAAGTATAATCTTCCCAACTTTTTAACCATACCACAGTTACAGGCAAAACTTATTGCGGCAATTTATTCAAAACCGACATTGCATTTTAAGTATAATACATTGCAACTGTGAATAACTGTAAATGCATTTAATCTTGCCGTGGATCGGCAATTGCAAACTCTATCATGAGGTTGCTTCACCCCTCGATATTTCATATTCTTTGTAGCCGTGAATCGGCATTATTATGATATGTTTCAACAACAGCCTCGTGAACAAGTGGCGTGGGCCGCGAAACAAGTCGAGCAGTGTTGCTGGATTGAGCTGTTAGGATTATTAAATAACAGAAACTAAACGGTAGTGATGGTCGTTATTTGAAAAAAGAGCTGGGAGTGAGCGAGAAAATTGCGTCGGCAAAACGGACTCATATATATATTTGAGCTCAGTAAACGCTTCTGTCCCTCATACCCCCTTTTCCCAAATCCAATTTAAAGCAGTGGGTTTTTGGTAGGACAACTCTCGGCTGAGAGGCTCCATTAAGCCAACTGCACTGTGGAACTTAAGTTTAAAAATCACTTGCACTATTAGGGGTGTGTGACTTTATAGGTGCCTGCACATAACAAATGGAAAATGTCACAGTTTAATATGACTAAAACAATTGTGAACAGTAATGTCTCTTTAAGATCTGACATGAGAGGTTAATGTTTACTCGAGTGTATACATTGTGAAGAAAAATATGCAAACTATAATGTTTATGAATCAGTTCTGAAATACGGGGAACAATATACATGAAATACTTATTGTGACAGAGGAATTGTGGTTCACAATTTGTTCTCCGTGTAGGGGACGTTTATATGTTTGTGAGAAAAACGAATATGTTTTCCATGTCTATTTTTGCACCGGTCACTAATCACGGGATTAGCCTCATTTTAAATAAGGGGCGGGGATACTTGCACAGATCACCAGCGAGCAAGGCGTCTGAGAACGCTGAAACGCGTTTGGGTTTCCTGTTCGGAACATGCACTTTTAAAACTATGCTGAATAAATTTTACCTGCGGCTGCGGTAAAACAGAACATTTGGTGTCCGTCTCTCTTTTCCCTGGGAAACTTGGGCGCCGTGAGGAAAGCGGTGTAAAGAGTGGTCTTTGGATATATATATATATATATATCAATCAGATGTTACAGATTAATTGTGTAGTACATGCATGCGTATTAAAGCCCTGCATACGCAAGGCATTGTGAAGGTCAACCATTTGTAATGCTCGATTAATAAAGACAGACATGCCGGGTAAAGCCCTGCTTTGTCACGCCTGATGTAACACAAGAGTCTTATTGTCATCATTGTCCAATGCCTCTTAGTGGCTGAGATTAATTCAAGCAATCGACCCATCACATCTTCGTCTTTCTCAATGGAGCGATCAAAGTACTAGAAGCAGTGCTTAATTTGAGCTGTTGCTTTATGGTGCTCGGCACTGGCACTTAATTTCCAACACCAGGACTTATGACAGCCAGCCACATAGTAGCGCTGTTCGTCAAAATTTGTGATGAACACAACAGGAGTTGTTAAATAAATCTATATACAATAAAAATTACTAATACCTGCCTCCCAAAGCAATAAAAATAGCTTGGGTTGCAGGTATCAATGTATAAAAAGTCTGAATTCTAATTATTAGTGCAATGGGTGGCGCAAACTGCAGTGGTCTGCCGACAGGGACCCTGGCACTTATTTCTTTACTGATTAAGTACTGACAAGTTTGTCCACACATGGGTTCCAGGCTCTCTTTGCTATAGGTTGCAAACTGAACCCTCCTTCCATGACCCAGATTGGCAAAACCAGCCTAGGGTTGCCTGTTTCCCTGTTCAGAGAGAATCTGACTTGGTAGTTTGGGCATGAACATACCTGTTGAAGCAGCACCATGACTGATTTGCATATGGCTGGTTCTTTTCTTAAGTGGCACGGTGGCAAAAAATTGATGGACTGGATTGTGGCCCACAGTAAGTACCAGTTGCTGAGGTTAATTCAAGCGATTCACTAACCGCTTTTTTTGTTTTCCTAGGTGATTGCTTAAGGCATCGTAACATAAAGGGTGAGTTTAGGATGGCTCAAATAATGTTTAGATATTTTGGAAGGACACAAATCCAGAGAAGAATCTGAATATGTGCTCTTATCTCCAGCTTTGTTAAAGATGGCAGATGTAAGACCTGAAAGGAATCAATAGCTGTGGGCGCTCCATGAAGTGAAAAGAACATTCTTGACGTATAGGGTTGGGGATGATCAGCTAGTAAATATTTTATTTGAGAGAACCATTTTAGTGGGAAACTGTTGCTGAATTGTAAATCTGCATTGTCCCTGGGTGCTTGGGAGGGGCTTAGAAGGTTGGGAGGGCCCAGGAAGAGATGATTGGTGGTAACAGAAGAGGAGTAGCATTTTTAACTTGTTGGCAATCTTACAAAAATCTTGCTGAGGGACATTAGCCAAAGAACTCAAATCAGGGTAGAAGAGCCTTTTGGCCTGGTGTAGTGCAACTTCATTATGTTGGAGATGACGAATAAACTCGGCTTATATTTCAGCTAAATGCAGTTTATTCCAAGTATGCTCACTACTGCTAGGGGCTCTTTTTATTCCTCCCGAATGTTTAATAAAATAACCATCAGGGTACCAAAGTCATTCCCTTTGCCATGGTAGCACCAAATAAGTAACACCATCTGGTATTAAGAAGCATGAATTGACACTCAAACAGCTTTGAATACATTTGAGCAAATGTACTTATTTTGCCCCCAAACATCAGCTTAAAATTAGTTTTTTGGAAACGTACACATTTCATCAACAAACATCTCCGGGACATTTTCTGACAATAGATTCATTTTGCTGTGACCAGTCTTTCATTTTTTAATTAAGTAACTAATTCTCTTACCGAACAACAACTTCAGCTCATAAGTTTCTGAAAATACAGAAATGAGGTTTAAAATACAAGGTTTCTATTTACAGTAAAGGCAGTTATTCCATCTCCGTCGCAAATCTGGGATGGTCACTAAATACCAGGCATAATGTCTGTATACAAAGATGGGCAATGTATTTTTAGCAATGCCCACAAATGCATAACAAGCATGTCTTCTATGTAGGCGGGATGTTCATCCACTAGAAGCAGGGATGGCCACCACATTACAGGAATGGCCACCAGATACTAGGAAAAAACACCAACTACTACAGACAGTGAGAAATTATCAGGGACGACCATCACATGCATAGGATGTAACCCTATATGTGGACTGACCTGCATATGTATGGGGCGGTCTTCCAGTAACAGGGCAGGCCTCCAGATGCCAGGCAAGGACTCCATATGCCAGGAAGTATTTTCATCTGTTTTGGAAGATTATTCCAAAGAAGTGATCGTCAACAGATGTAAAACTGATCACCGATGCTATGATGGCTATTACACGTTAGAAGCCAGAAATGGCCCAATATGCAAAACATGGCTGCTATAGGTTAGAGATAACCAACATTTTCAGGAATTGCAATCACAGCTCCAGTGCAGGCAATATTCTTGCATACGCCCTCGCACACAAAGTCCCCCACTTGCAAAGGCACACTCTGCCTCTCTCTCTGTTATTTATAAAATGTATATAAAACACAATCGTCACTGTGTAGTTATAGTTAGGTCAAAGTTTCTATAGGAAAGGGTTTTTTGTTTTGCTAATAAGTCTGCCACTGTTTGGGAAAATTGCATAAAACCTTCCAAAGGAAAGTTAATTTGCCTCGCCTCTTCTTGGAATGTTTCGCACTGACCCATCAAGCAGGGGCCAAGAGAAAGGTGGGATTTCAAAAGCGTAATTTCCAATGTTAACTCCCATAGGCAAATTTGCTCTCTGATACAGAAAAAATGGCTGAATAGAATTATACCGTCATTGCCAAAAAAATATTAACTTTTCTCAGAAATCTTGCTTTTTGCATTTTTGTGTAAAACCATTCAGTTGTTTTAGGGAAATGACTGTTCAAATACTGGCTTGGGTTAGGTTGATGATGTTAAGAAGTAAGGTACATCTGGACCTTTGATGTCTCTGGTTGGCCAGTTTAAAGTGGACTAGTCAATCCTGATTTCCTAGCCTCCACATGAATATGATGTTCAGCCTTCACCAGACTCTGGCTTTGGCCCTGCACAGTGGGGGTTTGCTTTGGGGTCTCGCCTGCAGGAAGGACCTGCGCCCATCCCTCCATGGCAACCTAACACCCTACTTGGCCAACCTTTAGTAGCCCTTCACAGAAAAGATTGACCCAAGGGTCTAATAATAAATGATGTTCCGAGGCCAACTCTCCGCAACTGACCTATCCCACTGCACCCATCCTTTGGGTGAATATAAATAAAAAGACAATGTCATCCATAAAACATGCTTCACTTCTAATATATCCAAGTTCTTGTCTGAATAATTAGTAATTTCAACAATATTATTATTTATAAATAGACAGAATCATCAATGAGTTTATTTAACATGTCTTGAGTGATGCAGTTTGTGAGTTTAGAAGCACTGCATGATATGGGTCAAAGTTTTAAGTTAGTTCAACAAACTATAGTTCAGTGGGTTTTAGGATTAGCTCATTATGCGTTATGCATGTTTGCAAAGACCTCGGAAATTAACTTCAGACACAGTAGTGACCCCACCTGCGTCCAAGGCAGGGACCACAGCAACAACAACAGCTGCCAATAAAAGGGAGGGCAATCAGAATAGCCATAGATGTAAGAACAGTGGCTGTCAAAGATGAAGAATCACAGCAACGAGAGCAGATACGGCCGCTGCAGCCACCACCACAGCTGCAACAAATGCTCCCAAGGCAGCAGCAACTGTTTTAAGCACAACATGGACCACAGCAGTGAAAAGATGTAATGAAAGCAGGTACCAAAATCGTTCCTAAAGCTGCACCACAGCAACAACCAGATTGGTGATAACAGCTTTAACACTAGCGAAGACTAGAGCGTCGATCACAATGACAGCAACAACAACAGTCACACAAGATTTAATCACACCAGTGAACACAGCAGCAACAGGAAGGGCCATAGTACTAGCCATAACAGCTGCACCTATGGCTATTATCAAAGTAACAACAATAGGTGGAAGCAATGGAGAAACCACTGCTGTGATGACACTTTATACTGTAAATCTAACCATAACAGAGACCACAGTATTAACCACAACACTATTCAAGCAAATGTCTAAAATGCAAACATGGCAGGGACAACAGCAGTAACAACAGCAGAGCACTAAAACAGCTACTAAAATTGATAACACAGTGGACACTCCCATCACAAAAGAGTTTGCAACAACAATTGCTACCACATCTGCCACTATAGCAGCAACTCCTAGCACAGCATGGAACACAACTTATGCTGTCACAGGTATCACCATAGCAGGTACAACAACAGCAACATCTGACAGCAAAGCATAAAAACCGCATTTGTAACCACAGCAGGGATAGCAGCAACAACATCTACCACAACAGCAGAGATCATTGCCGCAACAACTGCTGTCATCAGAGGAGGTCCTGCAACAGCCACCTAAACAGCAGCAACTCCAACTTCACTTAAAAGTTATGAGACTTGGACATTTAATTTGCAAACATTTTTTAGAGTTTAGTCGAATAATTGTGAGGCAGCCATTATATACCCACGTAAAGAAGGCTGGCCGGTGCTACAAATGAATAACAATGTATATGTTTCGTGTGTTTTTATGGGCTTTAACGCTTTAGCAATTGTCATTCCTTAGCATGTGAGACACCACTCTCAGCTCTGACGTGTGCTCTAGTGTCTCTGCTGACGATTGATCGATTTCTCCAGCCTGTCACGACTCTTTTCAAAGAAATGAAGTCGTATAAGTCACCCTTTTGTCCTCTGGAATTTCCTTGCCAGTGGCAAGCTATCGCATTTCTCCTCAGCACAGGCTCATACTTCACTCCAAGCAAGTATGCCTTAAAGCCACATTACCTTGTCAGCTCGCCTGTTCTTCGGGTCTTGTGCTCCTGACTTACGAAACCGCGAAGCATTCCTGAAACATGACCTGCGATGAGTGACGTGCCAATTTTTCAAGAATTCCATCTGCAATGATGGAAAGATAGCCATTGACACAATATAGAGAAAACATGTCTGCCACCCCTTCTCTTCGGCCACATTGTGCTGTCAGTGAGATACAATGATTTGTGAATGTACTTTCCTTCACAGGAGCTCTTGAAAGGCTTCTGGCTATTTTTGCATACTATTCAATGCACCTGAGTAGAAAATGTCACGTGACAGGAAGGGTTCCAACTATTTTTTTCTGCATGCAGTTGGAAAGCACTGATGTCTGAGTTTGCTCACATTGCATTCCTTGAATATCCAATTACACCGAGTCTATGCGTTTAACTTCTTTGCAATCAGATTCAAGACGTTACCAACGTATACTGTATGTTAGCTGCACTGAAAGCGAATAATAATGGCTACGTGGCCTCCTTCTAAGCACTCGTGCCAAGTCAGCACAGTCGGATTGCCTGGGGCCCACAGCAGTGACAGTTTCGCTGATTTTCTGTTAAGATAAATACTTCAAAATGCTGTCTCAAACAGGCTGTACTTGGATTTTCTGTTTCAACCTGTAGATTTTTCGCAAGCTTGACCTCTGTACTGACTTGAAATGCTTTCCTCAGGTACTCGCCAAAAATCTGTACTGCACAAAATAAAATGCCTTTTCCAATCATGTATTTATTAATCCCATATTTTTCATAAATACGACAGTTTTCAATGTGGAAGACAGCCAGAATGTCATTAATGGTTCTCATAAAGGAAGCAAGTAAATTAAAGTCAGCTGTTAACTTTAGTACATATTACTTTAAGGACAATGCCAGTCATAATTACAAACAGTAATATCTAGCTAGAAAAGACCAACTTTGTTTTAATTCTTCTTCTTTAGAGTCTGAAAAATGCTAACTCCACGGAGGTAAACGCACAACATATCCCACCTGTCAAGAATGCTATTCACTTAAAAAATATATATATATATAAAATTTGAAATAATTTAATTGGTAAAGTAAATGGTTAGATTTTTATTACATGCTTGTATAAAGTATATGCTACCTAGTAGTCCCACGGGACTGAGTTATAAACCCGTAACAGCAAGGGTCCTGGAAGGAAGTGGTTGACACAAATGAGGGAAAATCGTATATGTATTTTCTGAGTCATAGTTGCACTGAAAAAAATCTAACTTTCACAGTTCCCGTGTGATATCATTAACCAATAAGCTCAGCCTGGCTCAGATATGAGTATTTTATAAGTGGCACATTTTAATAATTGTACATATCCAAGCAAGTTTAGGAAGTGTTAAACTTGGAAACTATAACCCTTTTGAGAGCAAAGATAAAATTAATCTTTACTAATGCATTACTTTTGTATTGAACACAATACACTTGCACAAATAAAGGATTGCCATCTGATTAATTAATGTATTTGACACAAACAGCAGAATTTCTTTTGGATAATAACCATGACTCTAAAGCTCATGTAATTCTTCGTGCAAACATCAAGTATTCTTGTTCTAATTTTCTAAATGTTTTTTTATGATTTAATTGCTTATTAAAAAATGTATTCAGCAAATCTTGGGCGGGGGAAACTTGAGTAAAACATTGATACATTTCAACCCTAGTTGTTTCTCCTAAGTGGTCTTCGCCAGGACAATGTAAAGTAAATAAAATACAAATATTCACTTAAAAATGATATAGGTTTTACCGCCATTGATATTGGCCAAGGAACCATTGGGTTTGTAATAATTATTTTGATATAAGGATTTGTTATATCCATTTTCTAAGGACAGCAGTACAATAAAAGCAAAAAGAAAAGAGAGAAAAAGAAGCCTTCTCAAGCCATGCCCCAGGTTCTGGAAGCTCATTCATAACCTCACTCCAGGCTTGCTCCTTCAGTCTTGTATTTCATTGAGATATTGAAAGTTCAACACCACCTTTTTCAGGTGTGTCTCATCCAATTCAGCAAAAAGATACCACACACTCAACCCACTAATCAACCTTATAGGCACCCTTAAACTACACTCATCCCCTTTTTTTGCATCCTTTTTAGGTCGAGCCTGAGCAGCGCATGCTCTGCCCGGCGAGGCATGCTGCACTGTAGTATAAACTTGATGCTCTGCCCACTCTCCGCCCAACTTTGCAATTGGCTCCTGTTTCTCTCCTTTCTAAATGTTATCTTTCGATTCGTGAATGGAATTAGTAGTCCCTCCTTAGTACCCCCTTTTTTGCATTTGTAACCTCCCATGAGGACAGGAACTTTTACTGTGTTTGTTACTTGGTGTGTTGTGTTCACAGTCTGTAAGCACTATTTAAAAAAAAAATGACTTTATCCTGTTGCATACAGTAAGTGACTAGATTCTTTTAAGAAGAACCACATCACAATAAATGAAGAGACGAAAACCATCCTCTCTGTGATTTATTTGAAGAACTTTATTGATTATTGTTATTAGCTCAGGGTATATCTTGTTTTTGAATTATATGTGGTATTGATTTTTTTCATTACCTCTTGGTTGATGGTGGATGGCCATCACCTTATCCTTGGAGCTTTTCGTATTGTAACTTCAGATTTTATCAAAACTTAGCGCAATTATCACTCAGCCATCCCTTGCTCATGTACTGCATACAGTAAGTGCTTTCCTGCAGGGGGCTGCTTTTCAACTCTCTGCTCTTCATTGCTCGGGGGCCGTGCGTAATGTTTCAGTAAAGCACAGCACATAAAAACAATGGCTAATGGCACTTTAAAAAAAATGTGTTCTGCTCTGTTCTTTTTTTTTGTTTTTATTTATTTATACAGAAACCGGCATCAAGTTTACAATATGGGTGGCCCTTTACTTTCCACTCTGAAACTGAAAGAAAACCTTTGCCCAGAGGGTCCACAGCTAAGGCTTTTCTTCTGTTGGTTGACGTGGAACTGCTGTTAGCTGCTGCTGATGGGCTGCACCGGCCCCACCTCCGGTTCCAGGCCCTCCTCTCTTGGCTGTCCCCAGCAGCCTGGGAGCAAGGGGGTGGTGAGGCAAAGAGCCTGGCCAGTGACATAAGGGGCCCTGGACCCAGGCAGTACTCAGACCCTGGACTCGCTCTGTCTTCTATATGCACACAGGGGCAGGGCATGGACATAATTTGCGTATAAGGGGCCTAACCTGATAAAAAAGGACACTTGCAGCCAGAGCTTCATGTTAAAAGAACTTGCCTCCCTAGAGCTCCCGCAGGAGCAGGAGAGTGGGTGAGCTTCAGCTGCTGAGTGATAGTCCCTGCAGCCCCTGTCTCATAAATAACTGGTCTGAGTAGAGTGCCTTAGAGCCCAGTGCGAAGCAAGTCAAGGCACTTGGTAACAAGCATTTGCAACGCAATAGGTCTGGCAATTACGAGATTTTAAGCGATTGTCATTGTAAATGACAGTGCCTTTTATTTATGTGTTTAAAAAATCTGCAATAATAAAAGGCATTGTCATTTACAATAACAATAGGTCAAAGTTTCAAAAATGCGAGACCTATTGAATTGCAAATGCTTGTTTTATACATGATGTTAGATTGTCCTCTCCTTTGTACAATGCTTAGCTCCTTTCTATGTAGTATAGAACTTTATAAGTACCTTACCATAAATATATGAAAGCAAACAGTGGGGACAACATGCTTATTTCAGTGTGACTGCAGACATAAGGGTGATTGTACATTTACCTTCTAATGAAGTTACCCTGTGATTCTGTCAACAAGGCATATTACTTCCTGTCTTTGGATTACGAACCATTCTAATTTACAACTTTAGTCCAGTAAGCTTAATCTAAATAAACCAATACTACAACCCCCAAAACTCATTAGTCTGTTAATTAAAAGTTCTGGATTGGTTAGTGTCCCTGAAGAAAAGGAGTCACCCAGTAACCTTACCTCTACAACACTTTCAAGTCATACTTGTGACTAATAACATTGAAAGGGATATCTTGTAAATAATTTAGACTAGACATGAATGAGGCAGCCTGATTTTTCAAAATGTTCACCATAAAATGACCACATGTAAAAAAAACTATCACACGTGTGGGAATTGTTTCTTGTTCTTTCCCTCATTAAATATGTGGCAAAATCAGGGCGAGTTGAAGATGCTGCTTAAAATGATCATTCTGCCAAAAATAACTTTTTTTTTATTTCAATTCCGTTATCTTTTATGACACCAGATATTGCGAGATTGCAGGGAAAAATTGGCTCTTTTATTTGGAACACCAAGTCCTCTAGAATCTCCTGGAAAAAGCTTAGGAGAAGTTTAAACACGGGTGGTTTAGCTCTACCAGATTTATTTATCTACTGTCACTCATGTCATTTTAAAAACTTTAGAATACTGGCCAATAAGATGGATGCATCTTCACTGGGTTTATTGTTTCAGGCTTTATTGCATGAAATTCCCCAGGGGCAAGAGTTTTTTCTTTTTAAATTTGGGGACCTGAAGTTTTATAAGAAAGTTAGGCTTAAGATTTTGGGTGCTGCCTTGAAGAACTGGCTATACATCAGGAAAAGTCTTAAAATCCCTTACTATGCATCCCAGTCCCCAATTTGGGACTCTCCGGGTACTCCGGACTGTCTTAGAGATCAACTGTCCCGGCCTTTGAAAATGGCAGGCCTAATTTGTTGGGGTGATTTGCAGAAGGATTTGCAGCTTTTGAGCTGGGAGTACCTCTTGGGTATGACAGGTGGGACACTCACTAGATTTAAGTATTATCATCTGTCAGGATGGTGGACAATGAAATGCTGGGACCTTGAAGAATCAAGCTCCAAATTTGATTCAGTCTCAAGGAGGGGTGGATGGAAACATGAGGTTTCTTTTTGGTACTGGGCCCTTCTAGAAGCCGGGGGAGTGACTGAACTTGAACTTCAAAAACTATGGGGAAATGTCATCAGTGTTAACTCCAATGATATCAGGGGCATCTGGGGGGATTCCTTTACTACGTTGCAGGCAGTTGTTAAACCTGCTGCCCTTAAAAGAAACCATCTATACACTACACATAGGGTATATTTAGCACCTAGAAAACTAGCTAAGGGGGCGCGGCCTAGAACACCATTTCCCTAGGTGTAAGCACCCGGCTGCGGACGATCTTCATATGCTCGTCGATTGTCCGCGGATATCCAATTACTGGATTGAGATACAAGAATTTTTGGAGGATATGCTCCATCAACAAGTGGAGGTTACCCCAGGGACAATCTTTTTCGGCCTTACGACAGATTACCACCTGAATGATCTAGCCTCTAAATTGATTTTTTATGTCATAATCCTGGCAAGGCGAGAGATATGTAGGGCCTGGAAAGATGTAAATGCCCCAACTTTTTCAGAGTGTCTGAAACATATAATGTTTACAAGTGAATCAGATATGGCCTGTGACAGTACAAGCTATAATAAGATCTGGCTGGCCCTAGTGGCCTGGCGAAATAGGGAACGGTGGTCCTATGATTTTGCCCGGGCACTGTTGGTTCTTTGTCTCCTAAGTAACACAGGGTCCTGTTGGTGGTCTGAACTTCGAGAGGACTAAGAAAACAGTATCGGCTTGAGGGATCTCCATCTTCATCTCTTCACAGGCCTTAACGCCAGGGCTGGGACAGGTTGGCTGTTTGAGAGGGGATGTTTTGTTTCCCATCAAGAATGCCCATCACGGTGTATGAGGACAAAAAAAAAAGAACATTTTTGTTGATTTTTTACATTTGGTAACTTATTTTACCACCTCTCAAACCCATTAAATATAAAACTGAATTCTGAGCTCACTGTGTGATATGTTTGTCTTGTACTTTTTTTTATCAACTCAGTTACTGAGATAGCGTGACTCACTTTGCAGAAAACCCCTGACAGTGACTGATAACAAACAAAAAAGTAAAAAAGCATAACAAACATATCTCAGACATCTGGTAATAGTGTTGTGAATTAGGTGAAATGCATACATTTGTAAGACAAATGTTGAGTCACGTGCTTTTATTGTACAAGCCCTACCAATAAATCTTACCGAAGCCAAGCCTGTTTTGACATGCAGATAGATTTCTGTGGTGTCTGGCAATGGCACAACGAGTGCAAAAACGACTGCAGGGAATTCAGCTGAGATTAATTGAAGCACTGCCACCGCCTTTTCCTTTACTGTGGCCTTCAATGTGGGAAGACCTGCCTGGACATTTTTTCAATATGAATTGACTTTATCCCTTCATTTACTGGGGACGGAGCTATATGTTCTGTTTTAGGAATGGCACAGACTGTCGCAAAATAAGCATGGATAATGTTTGGCATGATCATGGTCTATATATCATACTCTTTCCTAATGTCATTTCTGTTTATTAGGCTTAGGTCACTTCAAAACAGGACTATGGTTCTTCAGAGCTTGCGTCTGCACCTACAGCTTTTGCAGTACCAGCAGTTGTGTTATGAATGATGAGGCCCACCTGCAAATATGGTGCGAAGACCCCTACATTTTCACTTAGATGACCTGACTCATTGCTTGCAAAGGTCTTGCTCATAGTAGGGCTTCCTGGGTTTCACCCCCATTCTACGGAGTCCTGTATCGTGACTCTGAGGTTGCAGAACTTGTACTGAATTCTTTTGGTTGAGCTGGTTTAATTTTTACTGCTGTCGTGGTGAAAGAATTCACTTTCAGGATGCTTAAAAAAGTCATTTAAATAGCACTCACATTAAGGGACCGTCTACGATGGCGTAGGAAACGGCTCCGACCCTCAGTCGGAAGGGTTCCTACGGCATCGTAATCAGCAGTTTGGATTCATTTCAGACAGACCAATTTGGATGGAGTCGGTCGGAAATTAATCCAAACTGGATTTCTGAATGGCCTCCGAGCCCGTCTGTCATTCGTAAAAGATCCTGTCATCCCAAGGACGGCTCTTTCCACCCGGGGGATTACAATGGCGGATTCCCTACAGCCTTTCTGTGTCGACCTTTCCGACTCAGAAAGGCTGTTGGAAGTTGACATTTTGGGCCCCCAGCAGGGCCACCATGGGTGCAAGACCTCCACATGGCGGCTGAGGGGGCACATATGGTGCCTCCCTGTTGATCCCTGCAACCCGTGGCAGGCACCTTGAGGTTTCTGCCACGGTTGCAGGGATGAACTGCACCTCTTCTCTTTATAATGAGAGTATGCATTCCGATTGGAATGCATGCTCCCATTGTAAAGAATAGGACTGCGACCATCCTAATTACTGGGTTGGGACCGCCGACAGGAGGTCGTTCAGTTCCACTACCCAATCGATGTCTGACATTGAAATCGGCCCCTAAGAGTCTACTGTTACGGTGATAGTTCACTATAACTATCAGTCACTCCTGTAGCATCACCACAGTGGTGCATTCATGCTGTGTCAGTGCCAACACAACATTTCTGTTGCACTTGCTTTCAGGATTTTGGGTCAAAAGTGCAAGGAGGGTAGCCATGACAGAAATAAATTGAATTGACAATACATGTTGTGCAGTGCTCAGAGTATTAACATCAAAATTACACCCACTCTTAGCTGATCATTTGTAAGTAATTAATTATTGGTTGTGAGTGTGAGTATCAGTGCTTATTCGGAGTCTTGTAATGGCTGCCTGTAATGTCAGCCAGCAACATTTTTCTCATGTTGATAGGAGCCAATCAGAGTGCTTGGTCCAGTGGGAGTAATATGGCCCTAGGGGAAAATGCTCCCTGGGTCAATATTGTAGTGTAGTTCCTAGTTTCCCACTAGGCCCTGCGCATTAGAATAACATAAACAGTAGTATCGACGTGGAACTGCTTATATTCCAGGCCTCCACTGACTATGCTAAACTTAATTGGGTTGTGTTACCAACTAGCTCAGAGGTCACTGGAAACTTTCTTCTCTGCATAGGAAGTGATCAGCTTCCTTGGCACAGACAAGAAGGGATTCAGCTTTCCAACAACCGTGCAACATGACAACTTTGCTCCTCAGATCAAGAGTCGATCTCTAGGGTCGTGTGAAACAATAGACATAGATTTCACTCAGTCAGTCTAGTGCAGTTTACTTTCACAGTATGTAGAGAATAGAGAGACGGGCGTTTATCAATAAAGGGTTAACATTTATTGAACAGTCTTTCTTCTCGTACAAGAGAAATGTATTGCCACAATTGCAATAACTGTTATTATAAAAAGTACGTACAGTAAGATAAGGATTGCGAAATAGAACTGTAAAAGCATTGATATGGTTTCTTAGCCATACAATGGTTTAAAAGTAATAAAACATATATACAGTCATATATACATTAGGCTAACATACTCAACTGGTGCTTCTAACTAAGCCTACCCCAGTGTGCCTGACCTAAGCCTAACACGTGAGAAGGGGAGCAAGTAAGTAGCTTAAGTTAAGTTGGTTTTGCCAAGGTTTGTTTCAAGAATTCTCGTCTAAGGGTTTAGTCAACACCATACCTCTGAATAGAATGATGGAGGATTGGTATCTCCTTCAGGGGTCTCTCTCGATATCCCAGTCACCCGCGAGGGTAAACCGGAAGCGCCGGGACTGGATTTCTCTGCACGAGAAATGCAGCGGCTTCTCTCAGCGCGTCGAGGAAGGAGGGGGGACAGCGTCCGCGGGCAGCTGGGCTGGATGTCTTCGCAGAGGACGGCTGCTCGGCTCCTCAAGCGTACTGAACCACAGTTCGCGCTGTAGCGGCGATAATGGTAATCAGTAGCTTCACCACCACAGGATAGCAGGCTGCAGCGACAGAGTGCTAGTTGTTACCAACACGGGGTCATGCAGGCAGCTGGCATCAGCAACAGGTTTGCTCACAGCTAACAGCTCACAGCTTCGCATTGCTTAAGGCAACGTTGGTAATATTTATACCTGACAGGTGCCGGGTTTGACGCAAGTTTGCTGGACATAAGACGTCAATTAAAGATGTCACTAGGAAGTGACAGTTATCAGTTGCTCATTAGAGTTCCATTACTAATCAAAACATAGCAAGCGGGGATTTCCAGGTTTGCTAAGTTTTTATCTTGTTGAAGAACTCGGAGTGTTATCTAGGAATATCAGATAGTGGCTGCTGCTCTGTCATTGCACTAATTGGTCGCAAAGGAAGTAGCAGAGAGTCATGCTGGAATGTGGCTCTGTTCGTGTGAGGCCAGAGATGACTTTTCAGAAAATCGCACTTGAACGGTTATGCCAATATAGGGAATAAATGGTTTTATGGCCGAATAGGGGCATAAGGTCACAGTATCGATCAGGAACCTAGATAAGCACGCAACACCCACTCCACGTATACATGTCCATCAAAATTACTAAAACTAAGCAATTAGATGTATGTGTAACATTGCCCACCCCAAAATACATAAATGCATTCGAAATAGGCGTACTTGCAATACATGGAATTTAGGTACTGTACGTTTTTTTAAAGCATAGTAATCATTCAAAAAATTATTGCATATGAAGTCAATGAACGATTATGCAAAAGGAATTACACATGAAGTATCTCTGACAGAAGAAATGCGAGATAAACCATCACATAAAAATGCATTGTAATAACATGTGTGCTAGAGGCTGGTGTTATGTTGTTATGTCTCTAGATGTGTTTAGAAATAGAAGTGTGAAGCTTCTGTTCTCTAAGAATAGTTTTTACGTTAAGCAAAGAATTGTTCGTGCCAAAAAAAGGGTCAATATTAGAAAAAAATTGTCCAATTCAAAGAAAAATAGATTTCCAAAGCTCCTGGCAGTTTTTGTTGATCAAAACTGAAGGCCGAATTCAGAGTTCATGGGAACGCTGTGTGTCGGAAAGCTTCTCAAAAGTTATTGTTTCTCTATGGGTGAGAACATCGTATCAGACAGGCTCGCAAAGAATTGGTCTACAAAATCAGGTGATAGTTCAACCAAATTAGATAGCGCTGTAACTTGGCAGGTGTGAGAATGATTGCTGTCATCGAAGTCAGGACCAGCAATGCTCACAGAACGTTGTACCTGGATGATGTTGCTTTTGTCACTCGCTCCACTGTTACCACTTGGCTGTAGTACAGGAGTCTCCACGAATGCCGTCATCAGGATTGGTAGCCGCTGGGGACAACACAATGCGTGAGCCGTTATTGGACTTAGCAAAGTATCGACGTCCATTGGTACTGCTGATGGAAGTGAAAGACAGATGTCCAACACGCATTCATCGCCGCAAAGCATACACCGTAGCACAGGTAAAATGCAATTTTGCCATATCGGTCTGAATGAAAGGAACCAGGTCATGTTTAGATCTCTCAGCCTGGCCAATCCGAGGACGTTAGTTATCCTGTCCCTGTAGCGCATTGCTAGGATTGTCTCTTCCATTCCCATGGGAGCTATGTCTGAGCCGAGGCTTGCCATAACGTAGCAGGATGGTCAAAAATAGGATCCCTGCGATGAGTCCCAAAAATAGTGGAATACCACCAAAGATGGAGTGCACAAAATTAGGAAAGATTCCCAAAATTGCCTGGAAGGGTGTTAGCAGTCCCGTAAAGACTGTCTTAAATATGCCTGGGATGCTTGTAGCACTAGACATGTTAAGGAGTTGGCTGAACATTTCTACGAAATGCACGGGGCAATTTGTTGATAAAAGGTCATGGACCTCAGTAGCCGTCCTTGCGACTAGAAGATCATACGTCTCTTTAGATGACGTTATAGGCACTGTTGTCTGTAAAAGCACAGATTTCATTTTGCTTAATGTATCAATTCGTATAGAATAGAGATTCAGACGAGGCCAGAGGGGAGTCACTATGTCTGGAGGCCCGCTCGGGAACAATGCTTGCATGCAACATTTGACCATGGACGTTACTTGTACTAGATAACTTTTCCCTGGCGCGAGGCCACAGCACCTGTGATCCGTTCTAAGAATGTAACTCCCGTTTGCGAGTTGCATAAAGAAGGGCTCTATCTGAGTTGCAGGTGTGACTAGCTGGTGGCATGAGAGGTTGTTTGAATTTCCATCACATGCTCCGTGTAAATTAATACCCTGACACAAAAGTATACCGCTTAGTGAGTGTTTACAGTTGTCACCACTAAGAAATACATTTTTGTCACTGTCACTATAGCAAGAATGAGTGTATGGTAATTTCCATTCGGATTTAACATATCCCTTACCCAATTGTTCATACTGGCCAGCAGGTATGTACTCAAGGCATTTATGAAATCGGAAAGTTGTTATCGGAATTGTGATAATTCCGTGTATTATCCATTCAATGACAGGACTCTCTGACATTGTCAATGGTAATCTCTCGAGTTTCTCGATGCTCAAGATTGTATAGTCTGCTCCTTTCTGTGCCAAACTGATCTGTTTATCAGTAAGGTTAAAAATGGAAAATAATGACGTCGTGTTGATTAAACGCCAAGGCACATAGCCTGAACGAAGATTTTGCAGCGTCCAGCCTAATTCTATAATAGAGCGTAATTGAGACTGGCCATGTTGTAACATTAGCAAATCTCTGTCTATCACATCAAAGGCAGAGGATACAATATTGTCCAAAGAATATATTCTGGAAGACAGAGTCATTAACCCATTGTCTACCACAGAAAGTGATTTCTCCAAATTAATACGATCAATTTCTCGTATTTTTTCAGCAGTTTCAATTTGCTTTACTTTCCAAGCCTCGTTGTAAGCAGCATAGATACTGGTCGCTATGAAACGCTTCTGACGCTGTTTGCGTGGTCCAAGAATGAAATCGCGCAAATCAGCACCATCTTTTAATAAAGACAAGTGTTGCTTAATTTCAGCCAGTGTGGATGTAGTTAGCCATTCTAGGCAGAGTTTCCCTACACTGTATGTGGTTATAATCCCTGGATGTTGTCTCTGGGAATATCTAGAGTCTAATCTGGTCATTTTTAACCCCTGTGTTTTATTCAGGAACCTATCTTGACAGTTATTTGTGTCTGTAGGCCAGATTAACCACTTTTTCCAATCAGGATGTGTTCTGTTGAAATGTAAAATGTGTGACACGTCTAACTCAATATCAGCTGTTGCATTTTCAGGTATTGGCTTCGGTATAGACGGTGTTTTCATTTCTTTGTTCTTGGCTAGGCCAAGACAAGATGTTTGGTGTACAGTGTCATTTAAAAATAACATTTGTTCAGGTATCATGCAGGTTCTAAAAAGTGCTTCAATGCCTTGCACCTGCCAATCTTTTGTACCCCAAATCGTTTTCGTTTCAATATTATTTTTCCAATAATCAAAACCAAATGTCATCATTTTGTCATAAAATGCTTCTGAATATATCAATTTAGAATTTGTCAGCATTGTTTTCATTCCTGTTTTATCTAACAGTTTATAATAAAACGTTTCTGCATCACTGGTGTTAAACCCTGAGAAGTATTTGAATTTCTCAAAAAATGCTTTAGAACTGCTTTTAGGTGGTGTAGCACAATGTTCCCATTGATTATACATAAAAACATTTCTAGGCTGTGCAGATTTATGCAAGTAATGATCCCCATAGTGGGTGTAACAGAATAACTGCTCATAACTAGATGAACCTTGTAAATAATCATGATCTGTGAATCTAGCTGACATTACTAAATCAGACATCATGTCATTAATACTGTTAAAGTCCCAATCATCAGAGAATGTACTCGGTGTCACAAAGTCACTTAAGGAAACCTTTAGTTGATGAGGATACTTCAGGATTTCGACCGGACCATAGATCTCATAGTCTGTTTTCTCCCATACTACCCCACCAGGTATTGGAATTGCTGTGACATTTACTGTTGACAGTTCTCTTTTCTTCACGTGGGATGATCTGTGTGGTTTCAAGACTAGGTTGATGTTCTGACTTGCTGTGTCCATTGTAATATATTTTCCTTCAATGAATTTTCCCAAACACAGTACCATGATGAGCCAAAGCAGGAGGAAAAATACACCTAGACCAAACCAGAACTCTAGCCAAGGGGAAATTAAGTAGATTTCCTTCAGTTGATGAAAGAGTTCCGTTGCTTTTTCTTTAAAAGACTTTTTTGTTTCTGGCATTACTTCGGGGTCGTTAAAATCTTCAGAGAAGTTGTCGAAGTTGATGAAATAACCAGAGGCAGTTCTGTCAATTGATGGGATTGTTTTTTCAATCTGTCTCTCGGTAGCACTTTCTGATGCCACATTAGTGTAGACTGGTGTTGTTTCTTGACGAACTGTTTCAATCTGTGTTTCAAGAGGCACGAGTTCCATGGCATTATTGCATAGTCCTTCATTGTGCACTGCAGGCTGATCGAATGTGATTAGTCTTTCAGTTTGAACCTCTTGGATTGTTGCAAGTTTGGGTATTCTGTTGTTTCTTGGGAGTCCACTGGGCCTACTGTTGATTATAGGCCACATGCTTGTGGTTTTACCAGGTCGATGGAAACGACTCTGTTCTCCTTTTTACCAGCAAGGGGCGGTAGCACAACTGATCTTGTTCCGGTGACTGCCAAGACAGGTACTGCTTTTCTGTAAGAAGGCCCAAATTCCTTCTTCACCGCGATCTTTTCTCTGACTAGATCCCCAATCTTTGGAATCCAGACAGGCCTTGCTGGGGCTGTTGCGGGTGGTGCCTCGTCAGTGGTACTTTGCTGTTGCTTTAACTTTATGTTGCTTAATGATTTTCTTGTTTCATTCAGTTCCTGTAAAACAGCCAAACGGTCTTTTACTTCAAACTGTTTTGTTTCTTCTTGTACCACTGACATCTGACTATTGAGGTCCTGAACGTTCATTCTAATTCCGAACAATAGTTTGTATGGGCTGAAACCTTTTAGAGAATTTCTTGGCATGTTGTTAAGACTAGTCTGGACACTTATTAAATGTTTGACCCACCCAGCGCCTGAACCTAATACCTTCGCTGTTATAGATTGCTTTATGTCCCGGTTTTTTCTTTCTACCACACTATTCCCTTCGGGATGCGACGGACAAGAATACCGCAACCCAATTCCCATGCTGGCCATGGCCTCCCTATAAGCTCGAGAGCTGAAAGCAGGACCCTGGTCAGAATGGAACGTGGTAATTGCGTATGTGCTGATAAAGACTCGCAAATCTTTTATAACCGTTCTAGCGTCAGCCGAGCGCTGGGGCCACATCCATATGAACCTCGTACAGGAATCCACTGCTACCATGATATATCTATAGTTACCGTCCCTTTGTAGGGGACCACAGTGGTCCAGGTAAACGCATGCAAATGGTTTATCCGAGATGAGAAGGGGTGTCTGCGCTGGTCGTTTCACTGTTGATACTTTTATCCTTTGGCATATGTCGCATTCTAATACATACTTTTTAGTTTGTATTCTCAAGCGAGGCCACCAATATCTCTGTTTTAATAGTGATACTGTTGCGGAAACGCCAGCGTGTGCAGAAGCAAGCCCTTCGTGTGCCGCTTTTATTAGTCCTAGTCTGTGTTCCTTGTTTGGAATTACTCTATCCCCCACTCCAGGGATTCGAGCAAAAGGAACATTATTTGTATCCGTTAAGTACAAGTACTTTTCAGGAAAGCCTTTTGGGAGTGTTTTCTTATCATTTTTTACTGACGCACTGACAGCTTGTAGAACATCGCTGTCTATTTTTGTTTGTGACCGAGTTATCGCAGCTACGGAAGCCGTTTGCACAGCTGCCTTCGCGGCTTCATCAGCCAATGAATTCCCTGCAACGTGAACGCCATCACGTTGATGACTCAGTGTATGTATCACGTGAGTCTTTTGTAGTTCTTTTTGTAAAAGAACTACCTGTTCCCAAAGCATTTTATGCTTTATTGTGCCACCTTTTGCATCTTTGAAACCATTTTCCACCCAATTCTGCAAGTATTCATTATAAGATTGTACGCAATAAAAAGAATCGCACACTATTAGTGTGGGGAATTCGCGATCAGTATTTTCTAGCGCCATCTTAAATGCTACTAATTCAGCTCATTGAGCCGAGCAATCTCCTAGAGATTGTGTTTTAGTGTCCAATGGTCTAAATTTTCCTTTGTGCCAGCGACCTTTAACAATCGCGCACGCAGCACTGTAAGCTTGCTTACCCCCAACTGCGGGTTGTGCTGATCCGTCAGTATATATAATACTTCCGTATTCTTCGAGAGGCAGGATTTCAATTGGCAGAGGACATTCGTATTCATATTGTAAAAATTCCTGTGTTTTTAAGTTAGGATCAAATTCGTAAACTACGTCTGTTGCAGCCAGAGAATTAACCCACTGAATCCATCTCGGATGCAAAGCTTTAGCATTAGGAATGCTTGCTTTAGTTACCGCTTCTAAAGCCGGTATAGGTGTTACGATTATTATTCGTTTACCTTGTGCTAGGGGCCTTTCTTTCGCTACAGCAGTCTGAACCGCAGTTAGAATTTTCTCAGTTGAACTGAATTTTATTTCAGCCTTTGTGTACAAATGTGATTTGTAAGCTATTGGTACCTTTTCTCCCTCATTAGAGGTTAGGTATGTGAATCCGCATCTTCCTGGGATGACACGGATTACAAGATCACGTGTGTTGTCACGTGTATCTAATTTTGTTTTTGCTAACATGTCTGTTTGCAGTGATCTCAAAATTTCTGTGTGTTTTTGAGTCCAATTGATTTGTTTTAAATCAGGTTTTATTAGTTCGTAGAGAGGTTTAACCCTCTCTGCGTAATTTAGGATGTAAGTTCTTCCGAAATTCAGAAAACCTAGTATGGATTGTACATTCTTCAGCGTTTTTGGAGCTTGGAGTACAGCGCACTTCTCTAAGAAGTTGTCCGCTAGGCTTTTCCCTTCACTTGATAATTCGTACCCTAAGAACAGTACTGTCAGATGGGCAATTCGGGACTTTTTAAAGTTGAATTTGTAACCCTCTGCTGCGAACCCAAGTATAATGGTGTTCACTCTTTTCAAGTGAGTATCCAAGTCGTCGTCTGTGAGATAAATATCATCTATGTAAGATAATGCTTCATCATCATAGATTTGTAGTAACTCTGTTACCCTAGCTGAGAATAGTCCTGGGCTGTTCTTGAACCCTTGTGGGAGTCGACAGAATTTTTTCTGCGACCCAAATGCGGAGAAAGCGGTCAAGTATCTGCTTTCTGGTGCAATGTTTTGACAAAAGAAACCATTAGAAATGTCTAATGTCGTTTTATATTTTTTCCTAACTATATTATTCATTAGGGCTGCACTATGCGAGTTTTGTACTGCAAAGGTTTTGCAACATGTATTAAGATGTCTGTAGTCCAAAACTAGATGATATGAATTGTCTGGCTTGGAGACAGGAAACAAAGGATTGTTCATTTGAGAGGTGCATGTTTCAATCACCCCCTGGTACTCAAGTTGATCTAAGATCTCCCTGACCTGTTTTTTAGCTTCTTGCTTTATGGGATACTGCCGTTGGGCAGTTGGTTCACTTTTTAGTTGGATTTTGTGAGGCGTAGAATCCTCATCCCATCCTACATGATTTTTATACAATGCAGGTGCCTGGGCTACTGCCCATTTCCTTGCATATGTATATTTTTTATGAATCGGTATGTGATTCGAGAAGGCAGGCATAATCACTTCTTCGCCACGAGGGCACTCCCTGACAAACTCTGGGGGCCAATCTTTTTCAGCTAACAGAATATCATAGCCTTTTGAGAGCTTATCCCAAAATAGACCCTTAATTTTCCTAGTCTTATCACCCTCTATACGCAATGTTATTTCGTATATTTTATGGGGCTCGCTAAGTCTGGCGTCGGCAGTTTCAACCTGAATGAATTCATTCGTGTCCACTGTCTCCAGATGACTCATCAAGATCTTGCGCGCTATACTGATTTCTGCTGCACTGTCCAACATTGTCAATGCCCACTCCCCGTTTTTCAACTGTGTCCTCAGTATTCTCGGCATGGTTGATTACTCTAATACTGGCTACCTTCTTTTTCTGAAATTGAGATTTCTTATTTTGAGCAGGTTCCTTGTCTTTGGACTTGGTGTGCTCTCCTGGGTCTGACCGTCCTCTTCTTTCCGAATTCTGTGGAAAAGATCGAGAGGGACGTGTATCAATACTTTGATATCTGTCAGGTTTTTTTATATTATCCCTATTTCTAAGGTTATATCTTTTCTCAGAGGGCTCCCGTTGGGGAGACTGGCGTTCTCGAGTCGGAGTTCTTTCCCTCCGTCGAGGAGACCTTCCTCTGGACTGGAAAACTTTTTCCTTGGGAGTGGATTGTTTATTTCCATCCCAGCTTTTTTTAGGAGTGTTTGAATTATTTTTAATAAATAATTTTTCAGGATTTTCGAGCAGTTGGGGCTTAACTGGTTTTCCACCCAAGCTGTCTCTACCTAATTCTTCATAGCATTTTTCTATGATTTTTGCAAGCTCAACAGGATCTTTTATATCTGTTTCCCTCAACTTCTGGCGGATCGCCACAGAAGCTGCTTCTCCCTTTACGTTGGCTAATAATATAGCCGTGACCTGCTTGAAGTCTTTCAGTAATTTCATACCTAGATTTAAAGCGGGCTCTGGACCGAATTCATTTTGAATCTGTTTTAGCACGTCTGGTATTACCGCCATAGACGGAACACCGTGTGTTTTTGTGTAAATGGAAGCAAAGACTGTACCCCAAGTGTCACAGTCCTCCACGTGTGGTGCGATTCCCATAGGAAGGCAGATGGTCAAGATTCTGTGTTTCTCAATAGGGGTAGTATCAGGAAATACTGCCTCTATTTGAGTGATTTTCTGGGCTAACCAGAAAGGAATTTGTTCCCGTTTTACGGGTGTTTTACCAAGACATGACTGTATGTTCTGTGGTGTAATTTTATTTGTGTTCCCCTGATGAGGGGTCAGCTGTGGTGAATTAACAGCTGGCTGGACTGTTGCAGTCCGCATTACATATTGGACTAATTGCCTATGTATTTTTATTAATGTGTTTAGCTGTTCTAACAGCTCTTCCTTAGACATTTTTGCAATGTCAGGATGTGGTGTGTAGCTGGCTAGAACCGGCCACGTGGCTCCTGGTCTACCTAGTGGACCGAGCTTAGTTATGTGATCATTGTGTTTTAGGGCGCCATTAAACCAGAGCAGGTGCTCTTGAAATTTAAGTGGGATTTCAACCTCCTCGAAAGGAGCGTACTCTCCCGGAGGTTCCTCTATTTTGTAATAGTGAAACTCTTGTGTTATAGCGTTTACCGCTGGAAAGTTTATCCATGAATAGAATACCTCTGTCTGCCGATACTCGTGAGCCTCTATCACGAAAATTACTGTA
Source organism: Lissotriton vulgaris (assembly GCF_964263255.1). Classification (NCBI taxonomy): domain Eukaryota; kingdom Metazoa; phylum Chordata; class Amphibia; order Caudata; family Salamandridae; genus Lissotriton; species Lissotriton vulgaris. The sequence goes on from NC_141687.1 coordinate 1,433,581,402, forward strand.
CCACCTTGAGGTGGCAGTCCGTTTTCTATAAGTTTTAAAGTTATAGATCTTCTTAACTGGACCGGGATGATAATAGCATCCGGGTCTGTGTATTCGGGACCTTGCTGAGTCGCATCTACTGCGGCCCCAGGGGCTCCGTTTTCTGGCATTGTAAAAATGCGAGTTTTGCAGAGTAGGTCTCCAAGGAGACAAAGATTAGATGCACAATATTTTGGAACACTGTATCCTTCAACGTTGAATAAACCAGAGCTTTACATAGGAATCTCTTCCTACTAAGGTCGGGCGGATTTTAACCTTTCACCCACTCCAGACGTCTATTGGAGTATTTACGGGAGAAAGGGTGTGAAATATGCACGACTGAGTTACTCTACAAGTCTTACGTTAGTTTATCGCCTTACCAAACGTTAGGGCGCCATGTAGTGTAGTTCCTAGTTTCCCACTAGGCCCTGCGCATTGGAATAACATAAACAGTAGTATCGACGTGGAACTGCTTATATTCCAGGCCTCCACTGACTATGCTAAACTTAATTGGGTTGTGTTACCAACTAGCTCAGAGGTCACTGGAAACTTTCTTCTCTGCATAGGAAGTGATCAGCTTCCTTGGCACAGACAAGAAGGGATTCAGCTTTCCAACAACCGTGCAACATGACAACTTTGCTCCTCAGATCAAGAGTCGATCTCTAGGGTCGTGTGAAACAATAGACATAGATTTCACTCAGTCAGTCTAGTGCAGTTTACTTTCACAGTATGTAGAGAATAGAGAGACGGGCGTTTATCAATAAAGGGTTAACATTTATTGAACAGTCTTTCTTCTCGTACAAGAGAAATGTATTGCCACAATTGCAATAACTGTTATTATAAAAAGTACGTACAGTAAGATAAGGATTGCGAAATAGAATTGTAAAAGCATTGATATGGTTTCTTAGCCATACAATGGTTTAAAAGTAATAAAACATATATACAGTCATATATACATTAGGCTAACATACTCAACTGGTGCTTCTAACTAAGCCTACCCCAGTGTGCCTGACCTAAGCCTAACACGTGAGAAGGGGAGCAAGTAAGTAGCTTAAGTTAAGTTGGTTTTGCCAAGGTTTGTTTCAAGAATTCTCGTCTAAGGGTTTAGTCAACACCATACCTCTGAATAGAATGATGGAGGATTGGTATCTCCTTCAGGGGTCTCTCTCGATATCCCAGTCACCCGCGAGGGTAAACCGGAAGCGCCGGGACTGGATTTCTCTGCACGAGAAATGCAGCGGCTTCTCTCAGCGCGTCGAGGAAGGAGGGGGGACAGCGTCCGCGGGCAGCTGGGCTGGATGTCTTCGCAGAGGACGGCTGCTCGGCTCCTCAAGCGTACTGAACCACAGTTCGCGCTGTAGCGGCGATAATGGTAATCAGTAGCTTCACCACCACAGGATAGCAGGCTGCAGCGACAGAGTGCTAGTTGTTACCAACACGGGGTCATGCAGGCAGCTGGCATCAGCAACAGGTTTGCTCACAGCTAACAGCTCACAGCTTCGCATTGCTTAAGGCAACGTTGGTAATATTTATACCTGACAGGTGCCGGGTTTGACGCAAGTTTGCTGGACATAAGACGTCAATTAAAGATGTCACTAGGAAGTGACAGTTATCAGTTGCTCATTAGAGTTCCATTACTAATCAAAACATAGCAAGCGGGGATTTCCAGGTTTGCTAAGTTTTTATCTTGTTGAAGAACTCGGAGTGTTATCTAGGAATATCAGATAGTGGCTGCTGCTCTGTCATTGCACTAATTGGTCGCAAAGGAAGTAGCAGAGAGTCATGCTGGAATGTGGCTCTGTTCGTGTGAGGCCAGAGATGACTTTTCAGAAAATCGCACTTGAACGGTTATGCCAATATAGGGAATAAATGGTTTTATGGCCGAATAGGGGCATAAGGTCACAGTATCGATCAGGAACCTAGATAAGCACGCAACAATATGAATGCTATATTTTTGAATTGGTGCTCCTGTGAGACTCTAGAGAAACTCTTGCGGACCCAACTGTCCAGATATAAAAATGTGTTTTTACAGATTTACACAAAATCACAAAAAAGCACTATCTGTTAACCAAGATGTAGCTTCCTGCCAAATTTGGTGCAATTATGATCAGCAGTTTTTGCAGTAGCGCTGTATGTGAAGTTTGCATTATGAGACACCCTTTTTTCTCGCCCCCCCACTTGACGGATCACCCCAAAACTTTCCATGTCTAAACTAGGCAAAAAAAGAGCACTTTTTTGGAAACATTTCTTGGCGATTCATCAAAAGCAACCAAAGTTAATAATTAGCAACGGTAAAAACTATCATGGCTCACCATGCCGTTACCATCATGCCCTTACAACGGTCTTTGGAAATGCCAGGGGGTGTGGGTCTTCATCTTCCCTACTACCTTTTCCGAATTATCCACCAACCTTGCAAGGATCACAACCAGGGTGGCCTCTTTTTCTATTATCCTTTAGAAAACAGTGCCTAGGTTTTAGATTGCTGAAGAGTAATATCTTAATCAAATAACCTCACAGTGAGGGGATAAGTCACAAGGATATTTTGGAAGCCATGAGTAAAGATCTAAACGTTAATTGTTGTCACAAAGCCGATCAAGTCTCAATGATGGACCCTGAATATCTTAAGAAAAGTCACAGTCACTGTGACCTAAAAAAATGATTTTTTTCTGTAATGTGCATGTTGAGCTAATCAATAGGAACTGCTCCTAAGGGAATCCCGTTTGATTATCCCCAAAGTACTGCGGCAATAAGGGATTGAGAAATCCCATGAAGCTCAGAGGGGCATAAGAACAACCAACAGCCTGTAAAGTAAAAAAGTGTGTGTCCCTTTCGAGCCCGGTTAGTTAAAAAGATGCTTTGAAACTGTAGGATCTGTGAGTGTCTGGGAAAACAGATTGTCATTGAGCTGCCTTAGATGTCTCCCAAACGAGAGCATTGGAGAGGGTGACAATTTATTTTTATAGGTCTATTGCCTCAGAGTACTACTTGCTGGTTATAATTGTTGAGTACTCCATTTTTCCTGAGCTTGTACTCTTACTGAACCACTGCTACTGAGGTTGCTACTGAGGTTGCCAGTTGTACAATTGACTGAGTTTGCTCAACCTACAGCATCTTACATATTTTCAAAGAAGAGTATGGACCATGTTTGCACTATAAAGAATTCAAGACATTTACTCGTAATTTTGCTCCTCTGCGGCCACAGGTGAATAGCATGATTGGGCATTTTGTGGCCACAACGAACCAAATCATTACATTCACCCTTCATCTCACAAACAGTCCTCCTCTTTCTCTCAGCCTTAACAAATTATTGTTTATAATGGTCCATGACTGGGAGCTCTGGAGTTGAGGCTCAATGCAATGCGAGTTTCTCACAGTGGGACAAAAATATATTAACAAAATAAAAAATGTACTTACCCATGCTTCCTCGTCCTCAGTGTTTCTTCTTGAATGCCGTCAGTGTGAGTCCTCCTTGAGCCTCAGCCAACTCCCCTCCCCAAATCTGGACGCTGCTCTCCTGCTGCTGATGAGCAACATGAGAGCAGCACCAGGATTGGCTGGAACTGGTTACATTGGTTACATTGACTCTTAAGCAGGCCCTGCTGGCCTGTGCCTGTTCTCCACTCAGTTCTCTTAGACAGCTAGGGGAGAGGTTGAAAGTGTGCATGTCAGGTTGCCCATCGCAAGGCAGCCGGCCAAAGTGAAATGTGGACTTTAAACCTTTAAACTGGAGGGAGCATCACTTCCCTGCTGCCAGTTAGTAGCAAGAAACTCACTCTCAAACACTGCTCGGTCTGGGACCAGTAAAAAATTTAATGGGAATTCATTTTATTACTATTTTATTTTTAACCTTTGCTGCACTGACAGCAGGGGAGTGAGCAATGCTCCTCCGCCCTAATGTGGGTGCCGTCGCTGGAGCTAAGACAATTGCTTTTCATCTCTAGACTATGAGCAAAAGTAATGTTAGGTATTAAGTTCTATTACTCACTAAGCAAAATCACTTTAAGTGTTTAATAATGCCCAAGAGGCAGAAATGAGGAAAGATATTTAAATCCTGGAGGAGATTTGATCAGAAACCTAAACAAGATTTCAAAAGAAGTTGCAGAGTTTAAAGCAACTACAAAGCTATAGGTGATAAGGTGTCTGGAATACAGAAGTTTGAGGATGGATTTTCAGCACAATCCTACTAAGACATTGGAAAATCAGAGGGCCTGGGAAACCTCTCTCAGGATTTGAACTCGAAAAAAATAACAGTAAGGCCAGACAATTAAAAACACAAGAAATGTTCTTGAGGGTAACCCTATGTCTCATACAAAATTCTGAAAGTGCCGGGCCTATTAGTTCTACACCTTTCCAGAGACACACTCCGAAGGTTCTTTTTTGCAGCATGGAAGCGTAAAGGGGAGTAAAGTAGTTACTCAGCAATCAATTAGCCAGTAATTCTCCTTGATACATAGCAACCCACTGATAACTGTGTAAGATTAGTTAATTTATTACAAAACCAAAAATAACTAGACATAAAGACAACTCAACACAAGTGTGTAGAAATACAAAGGAATCAGCATGAAGCCAAATTTACCATCCAATTTAGATGGTGTAGCATGAAGAAAACGATTAATTCAAGAAGTAAGATACAGAGAATCAGAAAGCATGAGTCCAAGTTTCTCTGCATTGAGGGTTGGTGAGTGAAAAGCAATAAATCTATCCCTACTCTAACGCTAAGGAGACATCCCTACATTAGGATCTTCAATATGAGGGAGAAAAGGTGTCAGCACGTGGAGTCTTCCTAAGAAGCCTCTTCACCATCAATGGGTCAAGCAGCATGAAGTCACTATTACAAAGAAAGAGTTCCTTCTGAGATGCCCTCTCTTTGAAGGCAAGAAAGAAATGGGTCTCTTTCCCTAATTCCAACAATAGGTATCCACAGGTAGAATTCCCATAGTGCACTTCGCACACGCCATCCACTCTAGGTACAATCCTAACCTAAGGGTCCCTATTTGGACAGTGGTACCCACCTCTGCCAACTAGAGACCCCCAGTTTTAACAATGGTGTAGGAAATTTAAAAAGCGAAAAGTTCAGCCATCCACAGATATCAACATACCATATCAATTCAAAGATAATTGAGGGTAGAGCTAAGAAGTGGCGACAGTGACCCTCAACAGTTGAGGGGTATTGAGTGGACCGGGAGCCAAACTCAGTGACAGTCATTCCCATTAATCACAATGCCTTTAGGCTCAAGTGCCAAAACTCTAAATCATGGCTCCTTAACAAATTATTGTTTATAATGGGCCATGACCGGGAGCTCTGGAGTTGAGGCTCAATGCAATGCGAGTTTCTCACAGTGGGCCAAAAATATATTAACAAAATAAAAAATGTACTTACCCATGCTTCCTCGTCCTCCGTGTTTCTTCTTGAATGCCGTCAGTGTGAGTCCTCCTTGAGCCTCAGCCAACTCCCCTCCCCAAATCTGGACGCTGCTCTCCTGCTGCTGATGAGCAACATGAGAGCAGCACCAGGATTGGCTGGAACTGGTTACATTGACTCTTAAGCAGGCCCTGCGGGCTTGTGCCAGCTTTACACTCAGCTCTTTAAGACAGCTAGGGGAGAGGTTGAAAGTGTGCATGTCAGGTTGCCCATCGAAAGGCAGCCGGCCAAAGTGAAATGAGGACTTTAAACTGGAGGAAGCACCACTTCCCTGCTGCCAGTTAGTAGCAAGAACCTCACTCTCAAACACTGCTCGGTCTGAGACCAGTAAAAAATTTAATGGGAATTCATTTTATTACCATTTTATTTTTAACCTTTGCTGCACTGACAGCAGGGGAGTGAGCAATGCTCCTCCGCCCTAATGTGGGCACCGTCGCTGGAGCTAAGAAAATTGCTTTTCATCTCTAGACTATGAGCAAAAGTAATGTTAGGTATTAAGTTCTATTACTCACTAAGCAAAATCACTTTAAGTGTTTAATATTGCCCAAGAGGCAGAAATGAGGAAAGATATTCAAATCCTGGAGGAGATTTGATCAGAAACCTAAACAAGGTTTAAAAAGAAGTTGCAGAGTTTAAAGCAACTACAAAGCTATAGGTGATAAGGTGTCTGGAATACAGAAGTTTGAGGATGGATTTTCAGCACAATCCTACTAAGACATTGGAAAATCGGAGGGCCTGGGAAACCTCTCTCAGGATTTGAACTCGAAAAAAATAACAGTAAGGCCAGACAAATAAAAACACAAGAAATGTTCTTGAGGGTAACCCTATGTCTCATACAAAATTCTGAAAGTGCCGGGCCTATTAGTTCTAAACCTTTCCAGAGACACACTACGAAGGGTCTTTTTTTGCAGCATGGAACCGTAAAGGGGAGTAAAGTAGTTACTCAGCAATCAATTAGCCAGTAATTCTCCTTGATACATAGCAACCCACTGATAACTGTGTAAGATTAGTTTATTTATTACAAAACCAAAAATGACTAGACATAAAGACACCTCAACACAAGAGTGTAGAAATACAAAGGAATCAGCATGAAGCCAAATTTACCATCCAATTTAGATGGTGTAGCATGAAGAAAACGATTAATTCAAGAAGTAAGATACAGAGAATCAGAAAGCATGAGTCCAAGTTTCTCTGCATTGAGGGTTGGTGAGTGAAAAGCAATAAATCTATTACTACTCTAACGCTAAGGAGACATCCCTACATTAGGATCTTCAATATGAGGGAGAAAAGGTGTCAGCACGTGGAGTCTTCCTAAGAAGCCTCTTCACCATCAATGGGTCAAGCAGCATGAAGTCACTATTACAAAGAAAGAGTTCCTTCTGAGATGCCCTCTCTTTGAAGGCAAGAAAGAAATGGGTCTCTTTTCCTAATTCCAACAATAGGTATCCACAGGTAGAATTCCCATAGTGCACTTCGCACACGCCATCCACTCAAGGTACAATCCTAACCTAAGACCCCCAGTTTTAACAATGATGTAGGAAATTTAAAAAACGAAAAGTGCAGCCATCCACAGATATCAACATACCATATCAATTCAAAGATAATTGAGGGTAGAGCTAAGAAGTGGCGACAGTGACCCTCAACAGTTGAGGGGTATTGAGTGGACCGGGAGCCAAACTCAGTGACAGTCATTCCCATTAATCACAATGCCTTTAGGCTCAAGTGCCAAAACTCTAAATCATGGCTCCTTAACAAATTATTGTTTATGATGGGCCATGACTGGGAGCTCTGGAGTTGAGGCTCAATGCAATGCGAGTTTCTCACAGTGGGACAAAAATATATTAACAAAATAAAAAATGTACTTACCCATGCTTTCTCGTCCTCCGTGTTTCTTCTTGAATGCCATCAGTGTGAGTCCTCCTTGAGCCTCAGCCAACTCCCCTCCCCAAATCTGGACGCTGCTCTCCTGCTGCTGATGAGCAACATGAGAGCAGCACCAGGATTGGCTGGAACTGGTTACATTGTCTCTTAAGCAGGCCCTGGGGGCTTGTGCCTGCTCTCCACTCAGCTCTCTAAGAGAGCTAGGGGAGAGGTTGAAAGTGTGCATGTCAGGTTGCCCATCGCAAGGCAGCCGGCCAAAGTGAAATGAGGACTTTAAACTGGAGGGAGCACCACTTCCCTGCTGCCAGTTAGTAGCAAGAACCTCACTCTCAAACACCGCTCGGTCTGGGACCAATAAAAAATTAAATGGGAATTCATTTTATTACCATTTTATTTTTAACCTTTGCTGCACTGACAGCAGGGGAGTGGGCAATGCTCCTCCGCCCTAATGTGGGTGCCGTCGCTGGAGCTAAGACAATTGCTTTTCATCTCTAGACTATGAGCAAAAGTAATGTTAGGTATTAAGTTCTATTACTCACTAAGCAAAATCACTTTAATTGTTTAATATTGCCCAAGAGGCAGAAATGAGGAAAGATATTCAAATCCTAGAGGAGATTTGATCAGAAACCTAAACAAGATTTAAAAAGAAGTTGCAGAGGTTAAAGCAACTACAAAGCTATAGGTGATAAGGTGTCTGGAATACAGAAGTTTGAGAATGGATTTTCAGCACAATCCTACTAAGACATTGGAAAATCGGAGGGCCTGGGAAACCTCTCTCAGGATTTGAACTCGAAAAAAAATAACAGTAAGGCCAGACAATTAAAAACACAAGCAAGGTTCTTGAGGGTAACCCTATGTCTCATACAAAATTCTGAAAGTGCCGGGCCTATTAGTTCTAAACATTTCCAGAGACACACTCCGAAGGTTCTTTTTTGCAGCATGGAAGCGTAAAGGGGAGTAAAGTAGTTACTCAGCAATCAATTAGCCAGTAATTCTCCTTGATACATAGCAACCCACTGATAACTGTGTAAGATTAGTTAATTTATTACAAAACCAAAAATAACTAGACATAAAGACACCTCAACACAAGTGTGTAGAAATACAAAGGAATCAGCATGAAGCCAATTTTACCATCCAATTTAGATGGTGTAGCATGAAGAAAACGATTAATTCAAGAAGTAAGATACAGAGAATCAGAAAGCATGAGTCTAAGTTTCTCTGCATTGAGGGTTGGTGAGTGAAAAGCAATGAATCTATCCCTACTCTAACGCTAAGTTGACATCCCTACATTAGGATCTTCAATATGAAGGAGAAAAGGTGTCAGCACGTGGAGTCTTCTTAAGAGGCCTCTTCACCATCAATGGGTCAAGCAGCATGAAGTCACTATTACAAAGAAAGAGTTCCTTCTGAGATGCCCTCTCTTTGAAGGCAAGAAAGAAATGGGTCTCTTTCCCTAATTCCAACAATAGGTATCCACAGATAGAATTCCCATAGTGCACTTCGCACACGCCATCCACTCTAGGTACAATCCTAACTGTACTTTTCGAGGATGTTGACCATAGGCACTCTTCACAACAAGTGGTCATTGGCTCCCAGGCCTTCTCCCGTGTGTATCCTAATGCTCCCCCTTTATCGACCCAAGTCACACAATTGTGACTTCTTCTCTCCTTGCCTAGCTGCTAAAAAAAAGACATTATTCTACCTAAAAGAGCGCTTCTTCACCTGCAATACAAAACGTGAGAAAAAACATATTCCTTAGCGCACAGGAAATTCAAACTATTAATTCTAAAGCGAGAGTTATCAGGGACTTGCAGTTCAGGCCTAAGATTTCAGCTAACATAAGAAAGCATCATGTGCTCTTTACGAATTCACATAATCATGAATACATTTTCAACTAATGCAGTTACTTTCTTATGAAATATCACCATTAATAAGCATTTTTAGTGCATGAGCATTGTCAGTTTTCACAACATAAGTTGTTTGCGTTAATGTTTTTCTGTTAGTTACAGTCAACTAATGCAGTTACTTTCTTATGAAATATCACCATTAATAAGCATTTTTAGTGCATGAGCATTGTCAGTTTTCACAACATAAGTTGTTTGCGTTAATGTTTTTCTGTTAGTTACAGTCATTTACTACGTTAATTCTCCAGGCTAGTTGTCAATAGCCTAAAATACATCACACATTTATGTTAATACATTCCACAGTTCTAACACTTCAAACTAATGCAGTTACTTTCTTATGAAATATCACCATTAATAAGCATTTTTAGTGCATGAGCATTGTCAGTTTTCACAACATAAGTTGTTTGCGTTAATGTTTTTCTGTTAGTTACAGTCATTTACTACGTTAATTCTCCAGGCTAGTTGTCAATAGCCTAAAATACATCACACATTTATGTTAATACATTCCACAGTTCTAACACTTCAAATTTACTCAGTCTCGAGAAGATATGTGGGTGCCCTCTATACATGATTATGATACACCCCCACAAATAAAATGGGATTTTCGCTCCACCAAACCTTTTCAACTGGTTAGAGCAAATAGATCAGGAAAACCGAGCCACAAAGAGAAATAACCCCTATAGCACACATTTTCAAATCATTAATTCTATCCATCCATGGATGTCAGTGAGGCAAAGCTAGGCACAACAGCTACCAGCCCTCTCCTATCCTTTGGTGTACCTACTAGTTCACGAGTTACAAAAGCAGTTAAATAATTGTTTTAGATGGACACAGACAACGATTAGTGTTCTTGTAATAGTTGTGCAGGCAGTTAACACTTTTACCGTAGAGTTATCTGTACAACCGTTAGGCCAGAGTTTTAAATATGTGGAGGGGTGACTCAGCTTTTCTTTTTTTTTTGGTGACGGTAACATGAGTATTATTAAGTTGGGAAACACTAACATCTGTTAATGTTCGCACAACAAAACCGTAAGACTGGCTGCAAATGCAGCATAAAAAAGAATGTACGATTTTGCTGTGAAACACATGCAAGTTTTAAATCTGCCCCACTATTTAAAACAAATAACTGGACTTTAACTTATAATATAGTGCATACATTTAAGCTGCACCCCTTATGAAAATGTGTTTAGCCGAGAGCCACAAGCCACAAGTGTGTATTTCTGGATAAAAAGCTATGTTTATCGAATTTTGCTATGGTTTAAAATTGAAATTCAGTGTGACAGAAACCACAATAAGATTAAGTTAGGCTCTCAGTTAAGTACCAATTGGTTTGTGGCTCATGCTTTATAAATACAGCATGAATAGTGTTATTATAACAAGTTACACTGGGTAAGTAATGTGGTTGCATTATATCTTGTAAAACAGTGGGATTAGTTAAGGGTGCACAGGTATGTGCTCCCTGTAGTGGTAGTGTAGATGTGGCATGTAACTCACCATTGTATATTTATAATAATTGTAGCAACATAATAAAAAAAAACTTGACAACATAATTGGAGTGCAGGAGTAAAGAGAGAACTATAGATTTGACAGTCTACCCTGATTCTGCAAATGGATGAATGGAAAAATGTGATGGGTCTGGACATGTTTACCAAGGTACTAGTATTGACTGGGCATTTGAAACTAAGCTTTAGCATTTAATAATTATGCCAGGGTCCATGAGATGAGTAGCCTAGGTATATGATGCCTATGCTTGGGTACATAATTGTGGTGTCTGGACATTTAAAGACATAATACTTGTAAATGTAATGTGAAATGGTACTTGGGTTTTTGACAACTTACATGGTGTATGATGGTGGTGCCCATGGAAGAGCATCACTGCACTCCTGTTATAGGAAATCTACATTTCTGCAGGGTCACGCCAGATTTTTTACTTTTTCCTGCAGCCTGTTTTTGGCTGGATTTTGAACTATGTACACCTTACTCCTACTTTATAGGAGTAAAGTGCCTTTGACAGACAGAAAACCTTGCCTTTAAATATTGCTACGTCACCCGTAAATACACCTTGTTGCTCACAAGAAAGGATGACTGACCTCTATAAGTGGAACATGTACGAGGAGTAAAGTAAGTAACTAAATAAATAAATAAAACTATTTACCTTGTGCTCGCTGAAGAGTGACTTATAAAGACAGATTTTCGGCCTACCATTAGATCTCTGATCTGTTGTGTCTAATTGCTCTTTCTAAGGAAAAGTGGTTTGACAGTTTAAAAATGCAATGTTGACATTAGCTATGGTGCTTACACCTGAAGGAAGGGTCTGGGGTGCATGAATTGCAAAAGTGTGACATGCTTCGTATTTGGGGGGTTATTTACAAGAAACTGATGCATCTCTGCATTAGAGCAGAGATGCGTCAGCTTCCTTGCGCAAAGCAAAGAAACCCTTACACCACAATGGGTGTGTCGTATTTACAACGCAGCGCACCATGGTGCAAGGATCGACAGATGCGTCAGAAATCTTTGACGCATCTGTTGGTGCAAAAGTCATTTACATTGCTGGAGTTTTGTTTCAAGCATTGACACAACTTCAGGAATGCTATGGGAGGCCTATACTCAATACACTGCTTCACTCATTATGTCTGCTCCAAGGAGGCATAGGGTTTTGACGCAGTGGCGTCCTAGAAGTGGCGCACTGAAATCTTATAGATTTCCTTGCGTCACTTCTACAAGGCTTTCCTGCCTGGGAACGCCCACCCTGCATACATTATACCTGACACAGTTATAATGTGACACAGGGCTTTACGTTAATGGCCTGCAACCTGGCGCATTGTTCAGGCCGGCACTGCATCACAGAAAGTCACGCAACGGTGGCGCAATAGTATCGCAAGGGGCTTTTAAATCTGTTGGTTGCTTTCTAGGGGCTGGAGGTCACATACTAGCTGGCAAGTCTGTCACATTCACTCAATGCATCCTGGTAGATGTAGTGCAAAGATGCGCACCGTCAATCTATTCATCATGCTATCTTGCTCCTGTAGAATCTGCAGCAGTACTAATCAAATGTCAGGTCAGCCCCCTGGCTCTGACAGTCCAGCTCCCCTAACGAACAAGAGCTTGTGTTAACTTTCTAAGGTGTGGGATCACACACTGTCCCAGTTAATGTACCGACGCAGATGAAGTACAAAGAATTTCTTACTCGCTGTTCAACATGATAGCAAGAAGGCATTTCCCAGACATTTCATCATTTCCTTGAACAGGACAGGGTAGTTGTTTCTACCAAAGTTTTCGGGGACAGGTGTCAGCTGTTGCCTTAGTATCAACAAAACACAGTCACTCAGCAAAATATTGGTTTTCCCAACAGCAGAAGTGCTTTGTTTTTCTGTAGCCTAGCATACATTTTCTTCTACATTTGCTCCAGACACACGCAAGCACCACACATATATATATCTACAGACATACACCTGCATGCATGCATGTACACATTCATGTACGCATGCACACACCCAAGTACACACGTCCCAAAATCAAAGTAATTTGCTTTGCCATGAAAACCAAATAAATGTCATACAAACATATATATGTATTTGTAAGTGATTTCATTAATAAAGGAAGCTGCAGCCATTGGATAGGTACGTTCTCATTTTCCCTTTGAATTTTAAATTCATTATTGTAATGATTAGGTTATAACAACAGCGGCTTATCTTAGTTGTAGTGATAGAGTGCGCAGGTCACCCGATCCTTATTCACCAAAATATATACGCTAATGGGGCCCATCAATACATTTTCGGGAATCAGGTAACCTTCACAGCGCTATCAGCAATTCGGGATTCCGAATTTCTATATATTTCATGTGTACCTGACTTACCAATCCTCGAGAACAGGTACCTCCGACCACAATGGATCCGGAGCTAAAATTAAGCTCTAGGCAGATAACACTAATACCACATACATTTCTTATTTGTGTATCCGTATAATAACCACAAACACAGGAAGTTTTAAAAGATTTTATCTAAATCATAAAAGGTTTGTATATGCCATGAGAATAAGGTTTACATTAATGAGAACATCTATAATCAATATCAAAAACACAATATAACTATGAATCAGGGCGAGAAACATTAATTTTCAGAAGGCTACTATGAGAAGGAACATGCTATTTCATCACTAAAGGATAGGTAAGAACAAGGGAACATACTACTAAATGCTAATGGGAATAAACTGAGAGGTTTTGTGCTTCAGAATAAGTGCAACTTCTATAGGAAGGGTAACAGTGGAACATACTAAATATGCAAACAAATCAGCATTTGAGTAAGGGTAGGGGAGAGATAAGGAACATGCTAGATAGAAATACTTCTGACAGAGTTTAATGGTCAGAGATAAATCACAGGCAAGATTGCTTTATTAGAAAATAGGGGAGAAAGATTTTGAAGGACGAACACCCACATATAATTTATATTTACCTAGGACAGAATGAGGAGTAACCTTGGCCAGGGGTCAGTTAGGAAAGGCGGGAAAGGACCCTCAAGGACTTGGAATGCCAGTAGGCGAGTAGGTACAGCTCATGGACAGTCAGGACAGGATCACCCCGGGATATGGATCAGGACCTGACTCATCTAAGGGTACGACCAACACCTGCAGCTTCGGATGCAACGCCTGCGCTACGCCCTCTCTGCAAGGAAACCGCCAATAACCCCGATTGGGTTCTCGAATCTCCAGCAAAGTGCTTCGCCAGTACTTAAAGGTTTCCCCACCCTAAGCTAAGTTTGTGGAAATTACGGACAGAGTGCTCCGCAGCTCTCTGTATCAATCACCTATAGAGTTCGTAGGGTCAGTGACAGGTCAGCTACTCGGACAAGTCGGACGACTTCTCTAGCTAAACCTAGGTCAGTTATACTGTTTTCGGGTCAGTAGACCACCCACAAATGTTGCAAGTGCAAGGATCCCCGATTTCTGATTGGACAAGAGAGGTGGTTAGGTCATTGTCACCACCTAGAATTTGGTGTTCCCACAATTAATATTCATTTACTTGAATCCACCCCTTACATTCCAGTTCCCATGGCATATGAATATGAAGACAATAGCGCACAGAGTACAACAACTACAATGTATCAAGACAGGTATGATTTCGAGCTTTCTCGCTGGGTCGTAGGTTGGTTCCCAGGAGCATCTCAGCCTCGGCAGCCAGCTGGCTTAGTTTCACTCCTGCGCAATTCGTTTTTTCCCTCAACACGTGATTAGAGTGATATGGGCTTCCAAGATGGAGTGGCGCACAGCTCCCAGGCCCCCAAAGGTTGTCACATGAAAAGTAAACGAAAACAATTTAGAAACACAGAAAAAATGAATATACTGTATACCATGAATAGTTGCACTACACCCCTTACTTTATAATATCTATAGCCTTAGGAGTTAAGCAGAAATAAACAGCTGAGCCAGAGCAGCAGTAGCAAGCGGAGAGCATGTTAAAGACAAAGCGGCCATTTTAGCAATACTGCGCATGAGCAAAAACTCCCTCCAGCACTACGAGTGCAACACATCACGTGGGTATGACCGACGCATGCGCAGACTGAAATCCCGCATAGCAGCGACCAAGTCAGTTGCAAGCGTGGTTAGGATTAATAAACACATAAGCAAGCATCTCTGGGACACCCTCGTGTAATGTAAAAGTGCAATATTAATACACGAAACAGATTGATTAGTATTTTTAAATGTTAAGCGAGGGGTTTGAATTCAAGCAAGTCGCGTAACATGCGAATCCTTGCTCCATCAATCCCCTCTTTGATGATATTTACTATCATCACTATTATTGGAACCAGATGCCAACTTTTCTTTCATATCTCATCCATTTCAATCTCAACAAATTTATTGTTAAGCCTTCTCCCTGCATCCTTATTAGGATGGAAATTCTTTGCTTTTTTATAAATTTTATTTTTCAGCTCTTCTAATTCAAGTTCATCAACATTCCTTTTCACTCCTCTCTTGTTCACAGCATACTTCTTTTTGCATTTCTGGCATTTGCAACAAATTATTATTATTAGCACAATTAAACTAATCTCTGCTATTGGCATCAGTATTTTACTCGCAAGACGTTTACCTATGTTAGAAAACCAACTACCGACAGAGGAGAGACCATCAGTTAGTCTCTTCCAGGCACTGTCAACCTCCAGTGGTTTGAGCTCTTTTTCCAAATTAGTTATGTTTCTCACATATTTCTTAATTTCAACACTTTTATCAGGAATGTAAGTGCAACAATGTTGCGATTTCAACATTCTACAGACTCTGCCCTCTTTTGCCAATAAGGTATCAAGAGCAAGTCTATTTTGTAAAACCATTGATCTGATTGCAACCAGTTTGGTATTGACCAGCAAGAATCCAGCAGCAGTGTCAGTAGATAACCGATCCACTACTGTAGACAATTTGCAAATTCAATGTGTATTTAGAACCACTCCCACTCCAGGTATCAATGCACTAAATATATCACCTATTATTTCTCCTACACTTTCTCTTCTACTACGCACTAAACCATTAGTATTTTCATTGCTTCCAGCAGCGTCATTCACATGGTATATTTTCGGGAAGACAATGCCAAAATAGCAGCTTCCATACCAGTGATCCGGCAATTTGAAATAAGCCTTGTTTCCACATATATAATAAATTCCAGGAAACACAGGTTCTGACCCATTTTTGAAACCCCAACCTCCAATTACCTTATAATTGTGTTCGCATTCACTGGAACCGATGAATACATTGTTATAATAACTAGTCTTTTCTCTATGAAGACAAAGTTTCCCCTTTCTTTCGAAATCCAGTAACAGTGCAGCGTTCTCTTCACCCTTTGAGGTGCTTTCTATGTTTTCTGCCCATTTAGGAGTTTTCTGTCTTTTGTCATCGGCCTTTCTTTGGAAATTTTCCCTTCTCTTTTCTGCCATGTTTAAAAACATCTTTTCTTGTTCATGTAATGAACAGGTCAAATTATTTCTGTGTGCTTCACCTAAATCTATGAAAAACAAACAGGTACCAACCACACTATGTTTCAACTCCTGTCACTGCAGGAAAATAACAAACCAATATTATTCTTAGGCCTGTTGGGCGTTTCTTGCCCTTTTAATTACTTTTTTAAAACATTTTAGCAAAGATTTTTATGTGTAAAAAGAATACAAGACATTTAAAACATTTACACAAAAATACAAAACATTTGTCACATATATATACACAAATTATATACAAACTGTACCAGATATTTCTTTGGTCCAATTAATGAACTCAGATGCTTGTCTAAATTTGACAAAGTAACGCTTAATGTAGAAGACAAAATATTTAAATAATATAAACCATAGTACAATTCATAGGTCTATAAATCAATTGATGTCATATTTTCTGTGCCTACGCATTTCGAACCAGTTGACTTCAATTCATAGGTTCTCTTCAGGGCTCTGTCTTTTAGTGAGTATCTGCAAGTATGTACAGAGATGAAAAAAAAGTTTTTTAATTTTAAGTTCTGAAAAAGATTTTTCTTATCCAATACTACAAAACCATCGCTATTTCTACCTGTTTATCCAGCAGCCGCCAGTCTACAGGTTTGACGTTCTTTTCTTTTCTTTTTAGTCACTCTTCTTTTTAGTCCTGTACCTTAGTAGGGAATAGACTTATCACTATTCTGTTTAAACAATTCTTTAAGTCCAGCCATGCTTAGCCTTACTTTCCTAGACATACCTTTTTAATCCCCGTGGGTCTAGTCCACCTGGGTTGAGGTATTTCTCTTATGGGTGTTCTTTCTTTCTATAGGAGACCTGTGAATTATAAAGGTGTTTTCAGTCAGGCCCCTGTTATTGATGACTTTTAATGCTGTCATTCAAGTTAAGTCATACGGGCATACCTGTTGTGGTGTATCACTCTCGTGGTAGCAGCGCGTTCAGTCTCTATTTATCAGCACAGTGTGCCATGCTTCAATATGTTCACACGCTCTAGAAAATTAAGGTATTTCTATGAAGTTGGTTCAATTTAAACTAGTTATCACACTTTTAAACCGACTTTCGCGCGAGGGGAGGCATACCTTTAGTCTTTAGGGGGGGGTCCGTTATTGTTCACCCTTGCGCTCGTTCGGACTCGCAAATACACTTGTGTCGTTTACCTGTGTGGTTGAACGCTAGAGTCAGTCTCAGATTTGGTCATTTTTCACCTTTTTCATTTTAAATTAACATTTGTCTGGGTTGTTCTATCTGGCCCTTACCTCGATGCGGCACGATCCGGCAACTGCAATAGCAATCCGTGGATACCGCCGCCATCTTTGTTTGGGTTATTATAGTCAATCGGAAGGATTGTGTGTCGGCCATTTTGGAAGAGGTTATCTTCATTCTTTCGATCTTTTAACCATTTCAATCTTACAAGTTTGCTTTAAAATCATTGTGGGCCAGCGATTTATGTTTGTGGTATAAAGTGGTCCAGTGAACAATGTGTTGTCATTTTTAATCGTTGTTCAATAACAGGGGCCTGACTGAAAACACCTTTATAATTCACAGGTCTCCTATAGAAAGAAAGAACACCCATAAGAGAAATACCTCAACCCAGGTGGACTAGACCCACGGGGATTAAAAAGGTATGTCTAGGAAAGTAAGGCTAAGCATGGCTGGACTTAAAGAAATGTTTAAACAGAATAGTGATAAGTCTATTCCCTACTATTGGATCAAACATCCTACCAGAACAGTGGGTTTCTCACTATAAGGGGCTGTACAATCACGAGCCAGGAACAACTGAAGAGTATGTAGGGAACTCATACCAGGGCACACCAGTAGTGTTTTCCATTAAGGAGATCACTGCTGGAATAGAGGGCTTGACGAAAAACAAAGCCCCTGGCCCGGACGGGATCCCCCCTGATTTGTTTCTGAGCTGTGTAGAACTGTGGGCCCCCATAATGACTAGGGTCATAAATACTGCCATTACCTGTGGTTTGCCGCCGTCCTGGTCAAAGGCCATAATCGTCCCCATTTTTAAGAAGGGCAATAGGGACGATCCCCAGTGTTATCGCCCGATTTCCTTGATTGATGTGTCTGCCAAACTCCTGGGAAGGGCGATCCTCAACCGACTGTCCGAGTGGACCGAGGAAAATAACATCTTTTCGGACACTCAGTATGGATTCAGGACGGGGAGGTCCACCAGTGACCAATGTCTGAACCTCTATATGCTGACTGCCAAATACACCATGGCCAGCAACGAAGCCATCTATATGGGGTTCATGGACTTGGCAGCGGCATTCGATCATGTGAATAGGGAGAAGCTCTGGGTTATGATGTCTCTTATGGGGATTGAGGTTGGCCTAATTAATATTTTAAGGGAACTTCACAGTGACACCTCTGCAAAAGTCCGTTTTAAAAGGGAGGGAGGGTGGGCTGACCGATTCATTTCCTTGTAAGAGTGGGGTACGGCAAGGCTGTATTCTTGCCCCATTTTTATTTTCACTCTATATAAATAACCTGGAGCAGTTCTTGTTAAATCTAAAGACAGATTGTCCAAGGGTGGGGTTGCGTCACATCCCCGTTCTACTCTACGCAGATGACGCGGTCCTGCTCGCACGCACGCCAAGGAGCTTACAGATTTTGATCAATGGATTTGTCAAGTTTATGGGCTCTTTAGATCTTTTTGTCAATTTGGGCAAATCATATGTGTTGTTGGCTGGTAACAAACCATGCACCAAATTTACGTATATGATACGAAACCACAAAATAGAAGAGGTCAAAACATTTTCCTATCTAGGTCTAATTTTTGATGGGTCTTTACAATTTAACTCCCTGGTTGAGGAGCGCTGTTGCAAAATGATTGCTACTAATGGTGCTATTGCAAGTTATGGTAGGAGGGTAGGTAGATGGAGTCCCGAACAGGTGATGGACCTGTACAGCTCCATATGCTGCTCCAAAGTGACCTATGGGGCAGAGGTATGGGGCTTTGCCAACACTGTGAAAATACAGCGGGAAGAAAATAAATACTTAAGAACCATCTTGAGAGTACCCCCAAGCACCGCTGGCTTCATAGCACACAGGGAACTAGGGAGGCCTTACCTAGAAGATCTGGTAAAACTTAGACCAATAGTGGCCTGGTTAAA
This sequence comes from Lissotriton vulgaris, assembly GCF_964263255.1. Taxonomy (NCBI): domain Eukaryota; kingdom Metazoa; phylum Chordata; class Amphibia; order Caudata; family Salamandridae; genus Lissotriton; species Lissotriton vulgaris. The sequence continues at coordinate 1,433,600,711 of NC_141687.1, forward strand.
AATTTGGGTTAACCCCGAGGCGTCTCTGAGCAGGGAAATTTTAAATGATTGCTTAGAAAGAGACAAATGTATGAGAATCCCATGGCTCAACTATGTAAAGAGTACCTTAGAGGCTCTTGGCTACAGGAACCTCTTTACTGACCCAGTAGCAATTGTATCCCAGCACAAAGCGATAGTAAAAAAAGCTTTTTTAGCCCAAAAAGCATTACAGAGAGCTGAGGTTGAAGGGTCCAAAAAGACTGTGAGGGCTCATAACCTGGTTAAGAGCACAGAGGGAATGGAGCCATACTTGTACCTCATGCATAATGATCAGGACAGATTTCTGATGTGCCGTTTTAGATTAAATCTACTACCTTATTTATTGGCATCACCAGCAGGGTTTATAACTACAACTGAGCAGAAGGGAACCTGCGGCTGCGACAACAGGTCTCCGCAGGATTCCCTTCACTTTGTACTCTTGTGTCCTTTTTATTCAATGCCCAGGCGTAGATTTTTTGTGAATATTTTAAAACAAGCCAATTTGAAACATGCTCGAGAGGCCTTAACCTATTTACAGAAAGCATCTGATCCTTTAACATTGTGTTGTATAATGAATTTTATTAAAGTGGCTGTCCGACTAAGGGTAACCCGAGGAGAGGAATGATTCCCAAAACTGTTATTATATTTTTAATGTGTCATTTCCCCTTCTCCTTTTTTGTTACATGTATAAGAAACTATAATAATTAGGATTCTGATAAGGATTTAATGAAATTTTTTAATCATTGTATATATGTATGTGCTTTTATGGTGATTTTTAATCATCGAATAAAGAATCCTTGACTTGACTTGACTATTCCCTACTAAGGTACAGGACTAAAAAGAAGAGTGACTAAAAAGAAAAGAAGAGAACGTCAAACCTGTAGACCGGCGGCTGCTGGATAAACAGGTAGAAATAGCGATGGTTTTGTAGTATTGGATAAGAAAAATCTTTTTCAGAACTTAAAATTAAAAAACTTTTTTTTCATCTCTGTACATACTTGCAGATACTCACTAAAAGACAGAGCCCTGAAGAGAACCTATGAATTGAAGTCAACTGGTTCGAAACGCGTAGGCACAGAAAATATGACATCAATTGATTTATAGACCTATGAATTGTACTATGGTTTATATTATTTAAATATTTTGTCTTCTACATTAAGCGTTACTTTGTCAAATTTAGACAAGCATCTGAGTTCATTAATTGGACCAAAGAAATATCTTGTACAGTTTGTATATAATTTGTGTATATATATGTGACGAACACTGTTCCCTCTAGGGCGCGCGCGCGCGCGCGCGCGCACCTTCTCTGACGTCAGCGCGCACCACCTATCGTGGAGCGCGCACACAGGCCGTCGCAAGAGATTCGCGCCGCCCGCCGCTTTTAAAAAGCGAGCGGCGCGAACATGACATGCAGCTCGTTTCCAGTGGTGGCGGCGGCGGTTGGCGGCGGTGCGGGCGTGAGAAGTTCCAGGTAAGGAGCGGGAAGCGGGAGGCGGCGGGAAGCGGCGGGAGGCGGGAGGCGGCGGGAGGAACGAGGAACCGGTGCTTATTGTGGGGGTTATGGTGGTGTGGGAGCGGGAGAAGTCGTATGCAAGCGGGAGGCGGCGGGAGGCGGCGGGAGGCGGGAGGCGGCGGGAGGCGGGAGGCGGCGGGAGGAACGAGTGGGGGTTATCTGGCCGCAGTATTTTAGCCAGCCTTCCGCAGTTAGACAGGTTTAGGCCTCACCGGTGCCCCCTCCGTTGAATATGGACTAGTCTGACCCCCAATGACATCAAACCGCCCTAAAGCAACCAATCCCAGCCCTCCAGCATGCCGGGAGAATGCCCGGTGGAATGAATGGCCTGTCCGGCCCTGATGGCCAACTGACCTGGGCCCTGAGGCAAGCCGGCCCGAAGACCACAATAACAGACGAGCAGCAGATTAGGGGCATCAGTGGCTCAAAATAAAACTCGGAAAACGTGGCGTGGAAGGAAGGGCAGTTGCAATCTCAACCATCAGAAAGCCATGTTTTGCTGGACATGGTGAGGCACACTTGTGGGGTTCTGCCCTCCAGAATTTATGGCGTTTCCTAGTTATATACGCAGTGTGTCACTGCCACTTTTATTAAAAACAAACCCTGCGTCTTGCTGCACAAACTAATATTGTTAACACTGAGATGCCTATATTTTTCAATTTTGCAAATCACCTGCGAATTGACCTGCACTGCCAAAGCTATGGGAGGAACTCATTTATGGAGTAAGATAAAGTGCTTCAGGTCAGTGTTGAGGGTCATTAGCAGAGCTGGGTGGAATTACATGTGTGCTGCCTATAAGGACCTCGCTACACTGGCATCGCTGCATATAGGCCAAAGGCAGGGGACGTAGTAAATCAGGATTGGTGGTGCACAAAGGTTGTGTGGGTCCAAGTACTAAAACAGTTGGATTGCTCCAGGTCACGATTTCCTGGGTTTTCCAGTCAAAATACAGAAAGATATTCGGCAGGAAAGATGTAGGTGAGCATTGAGGGTCATCTGTGCTGTTGCCTGTGGGTCCAATGTCTGGTATCATAATAAAACTACTGGCTGGGATTGGGGTGAAGTTACTTTGTGGTCTCAATTGAGAGACAAATGTAGGACGATTCTTTATGATCCTTTTGCACACGGCTACAAGAGGTCGAGATATTACAACATAGGGCCTGTTTCCTATGGCAAAGGGAGCACCCACAGTGCAAAACATCAGTTTGCCTGATGCTCAGGAAAACGTTATACCGCTCTCCTTTTTTTGGTGACTCTAATTAATATTACAATCCAGCCTGGATAGGGAAGAGTCATTTGGGTACTAGGGGACAGGTGCTTGGGAGACGCGAGTAGGGCAGAAGAGAGCAATTTGTTAAAGATGGGAGTGGAAACATTCAGGAATTGAAAGATTGGTAAATGGAAAAAAAGAGGTGCACAGGGGAGACGCAGTGAGCTGGATATAAGATGCACAGGAAAAAGAAAGGCAAGAGGGAAGGATGCAGGTGACCGGGAGAAGGAAAGGCGGCACGGGAAAGAGGTTTGCTCAAGCAGTATAGTCAGGGAAGAAAAAGCAGAAGGAGAAAATAATCATTTAAATAAAATTAATTCCACAAAGATTTAGTTTTGAATACAATGTCTGATCAGGCTACCTTAACAGATTGAGCTTTGGCTCTAAACCTATGAGCATTTGCAGTAATCTGCCTTCAAAAGCACCCCAGGAAAAGGAGCAAAGTGGACTTGAGCTGTTTAAAGGGCACCCTTCCAGCATAAAACACATTTTACACGAGAAAGTAAATCCCTGCTGTGTTGTGTTAGCGCCGGGCCAAAGCATTAACACATTCTCTCTGCCTTACTCCATGCTAAGCATTGCTTAATGGGTCGTCTTTAATTGTAAATGTTCATCTACTTCTACGATTGTTGTTTTAGTGCTATCTACCTTTGCAAGGGAGGTATACAATACAATTTATTTTTACCTGCTCAATACCATTTTTGTGCGTTTATTAGAGCCGACTTTAAGCCTCACACAAGCTCATTAAAATGCATGAGTAACCTTCTACCACCTGCTGCTAACTGACATGAGAACAAATGATTGCTGAGAGGGGAGGCTTCTCTGTAAAATGGAGCATCAGAGAAAACAGCATTATTCAGCAATCACCTCTGACAATGTAATTTAGGATGCATAAGGCAGGGATCTGGGAGTGGCCAAAACAATGCAGTAAACAGATTGCCACACGTTTAACATGTTTCGGTCATTTAAAGTGATGCAGTAATGCGCATTACCAATGCAGGCATGCCACGCGAGCTGCTCTCAGCATTCATTTGTTCTCCTGTCAATTAGCAGCAACAGCTCTCTAGGTGGCAGAAGGTTACTTATGCATACCTATCCAAACTTGCTGCCAAACCCTGCATGACAGCCCTCAACTAGAAAGCTGCACACAAAGCGTCATCTATGCAGCATAATGTGTGAGCGCTAAATTGCAAACCCCTCTGTGCACAGTATGGGCTAATCCAGGGAGCACAGTTTGAGCAGCAAGTCCTACGGAAGAGTTGGGTACATAACATGTGAATTGCTGTTTTGTTATTTAACACTTATAGGCCAACAGGGAAAAACTAGTGGTGTTGACTAATGCCGAAATGGTATAAATGATGCTGTGTTAGTGCTCATTGACAATCGTGTGTACCTTGAGGAGAGATGGGAGAGGGGAGGGGAAAGAAGGGAGAGTGAGGGACTGTAAAAGGAACCACTTCAAGAATGGTGACTTGTTGCTTAAAATACCTAAACAACTCATGGCTCTTCGAGCTGCGGGTGAAGTGATCGATAGGGCGTAGTTATTCAAATGAAAACCCCTGGTTCTGGCTTTAAGAGTAAAACACAGACTTTGTTGGCATCAAGCCAACATGATGTACTCCAGTTCTGCTTCCAATCCTGCATGGTTCACCAGCTTTTCATCAGGCATTTTAACCTCCTCAGCTACTTATTGAGTCAACTTCCAGTAGGCAAAACTGAGATCTCTCTGCAGCAGGTCCATCATTCTTCAGTTATCTGTACATATTTATGGTTGCCTGAAAATTGCTTGAACGTAGTCAATCATATTTTTGGTGCACCACTGCAGCAGCTTCAGGTGGGATCTTTTGATGGATTGTGTGCTTCTCAGCCATCCTGTGGGTTACCTTGTTCACCCACCTCAACCATTTGCGGTTTGTATTTTGTGCTACACCTTCTGTAATGCCGCTTTCCCCCTGGGATTCACATTTATAGACCAGTTTAAGATAATGGATGCTAATAATGGAACACATGGGCACACCCCTGTTTGTCCTAGGCTGAAATCCCAGGTAATTATTTGGTCATTTTTTGTCTTGGGCCTCTTGACCGCTCCCATGCACAGTTTATAATCCTTCGGGCGTTTGCTGACTTACTTGTCTTCACTTGTAGGTTTCCAGTCTGTACGGTATTTGGATTACAGTGGTCAGGTGCGAGTACCACAAAGACAAGGTAATTCTGTTTACGTTCCTCGTTGGGTTGGGGGTTGCTGGGTAAATAGATTCAAAATCTGCACCCTTTTTTCTTTTGCAGGTTCGTGAGACCGTACTACACAATTGCACAGGCAGACGTGAGTGCAGGCAGACGAGGTAATTGTTGGGTTGAGTTAAACTGTGCTGCGTCTTGAACATTGTAGTACCCTATATACTTACCGATGTTTTCTTCTGTTTCAGGTTTCACAGCAAGAACCCCATACATTTAAAGAGGCGCACGTGAGTGCAGGCAGAAGAGGTAATTGTTGGGTTGAGTTAAACTGTGCTGCGTCTTGAACATTGTAGTACCCTATATACTTACCGATGTTTTCTTCTGTTTCAGGTTTCACAGCAAGAACCCCATACATTTAAAGAGGCGCACGTGAGTGCAGGCAGAAGAGGTAATTGTTGGGTTGAGTTAAACTGTGCTGCGTCTTGAACATTGTAGTACCCTATATACTTACCGATGTTTTCTTCTGTTTCAGGTTTCACAGCAAGAACCCCATACATTTAAAGAGGCGCACGTGAGTGCAGGCAGAAGAGGTAATTGTTGGGTTGAGTTAAACTGTGCTGCGTCTTGAACATTGTAGTACCCTATATACTTACCGATGTTTTCTTCAGTTTCAGGTTTCTCAGCAAGAACCCCATACATTTAAAGAGGCGCACGTGAGTGCAGGCAGAAGAGGTAATTGTTGGGTTGAGTTAAACTGTGCTGCGTCTTGAACATTGTAGTACCATATATACTTACCGATGTTTTCTTCTGTTTCAGGTTTCACAGCAAGAACCCCATACATTTAAAGAGGCGCACGTGAGTGCAGGCAGAAGAGGTAATTGTTGGGTTGAGTTAAACTGTGCTGCGTCTTGAACATTGTAGTACCCTATATACTTACCGATGTTTTCTTCTGTTTCAGGTTTCACAGCAAGAACCCCATACATTTAAAGAGGCGCACGTGAGTGCAGGCAGAAGAGGTAATTGTTGGGTTGAGTTAAACTGTGCTGCGTCTTGAACATTGTAGTACCCTATATACTTACCGATGTTTTCTTCTGTTTCAGGTTTCACAGCAAGAACCCCATACATTTAAAGAGGCGCTCGTGAGTGCAGGCAGAAGAGGTAATTGTTGGGTTGAGTTAAACTGTGCTGCGTCTTGAACATTGTAGTACCCTATATACTTACCAATGTTTTCTTCAGTTTCAGGTTTCTCAGCAAGAACCCCATACATTTAAAGAGGCGCACGTGAGTGCAGGCAGAAGAGGTAATTGTTGGGTTGAGTTAAACTGTGCTGCGTCTTGAACATTGTAGTACCATATATACTTACCGATGTTTTCTTCTGTTTCAGGTTTCACAGCAAGAACCCCATACATTTAAAGAGGCGCACGTGAGTGCAGGCAGAAGAGGTAATTGTTGGGTTGAGTTAAACTGTGCTGCGTCTTGAACATTGTAGTACCATATATACTTACCGATGTTTTCTTCTGTTTCAGGTTTCACAGCAAGAACCCCATACATTTAAAGAGGCGCTCGTGAGTGCAGGCAGAAGAGGTAATTGTTGGGTTGAGTTAAACTGTGGTGCATCTTGAACATTGTAGTATAACAGTTTGCATTCATGAGCTAGGCGTCAACGTAAGCCATGTTTCCTTATTTTGCAGGCTTTGTGGGACAGCAGGCTCAAACCGGCGGGTACGGAAATGTTCAAGCGCAAAGCTGTAACTTTGGGAGAGTCCGGTGCTTCACCACAAAGGAAGAAATGTTGCCTTGTATTCAAGGAAGAGTGGATGAAGGAAATTGTGGAGGCTGAGACACAGAAGTCACGAAGCAAGGTCCGCATGCAACTCGGGGAACTATTTCAATACAGTCCGGATGTGGGCTTGATTTGCAAAGCATGTGCCGAAGCCAAGATTGTTGGGGACTTTTCCACAGGGAAGAAATGGAGTGATGGCTGGAAACTGGACTACATGAAACGCCATCTACTTAGCAAAGTACACGAGTCTGCCATGGTGATATTGAGAAACAGAAGTGCTGCTGCGAGGTTTGGTTTTGGAGTACGGGCAATGCTGACAGAAACTGCCACAGACAAAGCAAATAGAATGGAAGTAGTTGAACGCCAAAGATCTATTCCTGAGGAGATAAAGATTCTCATCAACAACGTGTTGCTGGCAGTCAAGATGAACACTTCAATGTTATCTGTACAAGACATCCATGACCACTTAGCTTTGTATGTGAAGATACCAGACAGCTGGAGGAGCAAGAACTATGCCTTTGAGTTCCTTGAGGCCATCAATAGCGTGATACACTGTGAAGCTATGACAGAACTTCGGCAAGCTTTGTATCACACCTTGATAATTGATGAGAGCACAGATATTTCTGTTTCAAAAATGCTCATCCTGTATTTCAAGTTCCGACCTGTAACATCAACTGAGCATAAAACACAGTTTGGGGGCATAGTGAAGCTGACTAGCTGTAATGCTGAGGCTATCACTACTGCTGTGAAGGAATTCTACACTGCCAATGAACTGGACCTCATGAAAATGGTCATGTTCACATCTGATGGTGCATCTGTGATGCTGGGGAAGAATAATGGTGTTGCTACTCGCCTTAAACAATCCATTCCTCATCTAGTTGAGCAGCATTGTGTCGCCCATCGAGAAGATTTGGGAGTTGATGATGCCTGGAAGAGGGTTCCAATGATTAAAGAGATGGAGACATTATTGAGGACTGTCTACACTGTGTTCTCCAGATCTCCTGCAAGGAAGTCCAAGCTGGATGAAATTGCATCGGTCACTGAATGTGAAGTTGTCTCTTTTCGACCACTGAATGAAGTCCGGTGGCTTTCAAGGCATTTTGCTGTTGGTGCACTAATTCGTAATTACGAAACTGTTCTTAAGTACTTTGAGCATGAGCAAGTTGAGGAGAATGATCCAATTGCTAAATATTGTTATAAAAAGCTATCAGACTCCAACTACCATATTTCCCTTGCAGTACTTAATGACATTCTGGGTGAATTTGCATCTTTGTGCAAACTATTCCAAAAAAGTTCTTTAACTACTGTTGAAGCCGTACAGTATGCAAGAGCAAAGATTGGCCAAATTAAGCAACAGTATTTGGGGGAAACTGTCTTTTGGAGCAGCAATGTAAGAGAGCTGATGGTTTTGTACAAGGATAGGCAAGAGTTTGACAGTGGGCCTATTTTGTCTTTTGTTTCCCTTCTTTGTGAGCACATGCAAAAAAGGTTCCCTGAAGGTGAGCTAAAAGAATGGGCAAGTTTTGAGATCCAGGCAATAGCCACACAATCTCATTTTGATTTTGGGACTGAGAATATTGAAAGACTTGTTGAAAAGTATAAAAATGTCTTGGCCTTGGGTGATTGTGAAACACCAGAAGATGTTGTTCGACAGTACAGAGACTATAAATATGTGGTGGCAGAACATGTTAAGGGTGGGTTATTTACCACCTTTCAAGACATGGTGACTTTCACTTTACGCAATGCTGCTCAGTATAGTGTCGTGTCTCAGCTTGTTGATGTCTGCGCAACATTTCAAGCATCTAGTGCAGACTGTGAACGAGGATTCAGCCTCATGAATACTATCAAGAGCAAATTGAGGAATAGACTAGAGCAGAAGCATTTGGACATGCTGATGAGGACAAAGGCCTACCTCCTGAACGGGAAAGTTGACCTAGACAGAGTTTATCAGCACTGGAAAAATGGCAAGGATCGCCGTGAGAAGCAACCCTGTCACCCATCAAGTGACGCCACTTGACGTGTCTGAACAGCCCTCTACCTTCTTGTGTATATGATATTGTATAGGCTCGCAGCATTTCCCCACCCAATGAACTGTGCTCCAGTTAAGAATATTTATTAAAATCTAATGATGGTACCACCATTGAAGTCTTGTGCTTTTGTAAACTTGAAGTGTACTTGCCAGTGTAACCAGTTCATGCCGTGCTTATCCAAAAATTGCAAACTGCCCTTAAGACCCTTATTGTGGCGCTGTATGTGTGACAACGCACTATCTTTTGGCTTTTTAAAGAAAAATTTTGGAGTGCCATTTGACGCCGCAGACGCGCGCGGTTTGGTTCCTGGCGCACATAGCCATGGTTGCAGCGCACAGAGACCCTCCACTGCCGCACACAGAGGAAAAAAATTAGAGGGAACATTGGTGACGAATGTTTTGTATTTTTGTCTAAATGTTTTAAATGTCTTGTATTCTTTTTACACATAAAAATCTTTGCTAAAAAGTTTTAAAAAAGTAATTAAAAGGGCAAGAAACGCCCAACAGGCCTAAGAATAATATTGGTTTGTTATTTTCCTGCAGTGACAGGAGTGGAAACATAGTGTGGTTGGTACCTGTTTGTTTTTCCCAGATATATACGGCCCAACCAGCCACAAGTCCCAGGGCCTGACTCCATTTTTTGTATCACCTAAATCTATGTCACCTATAGTCAGAAAGTATTCTCCCATATAACGAGTCACGTCACTCTTGATATGTACAATGTTCAGGTTTCCCCGAATAGGAAGTTCAGAAAATATTACTTCTGAGTTAGAATAGTAATACTCTAAAGTTCCTCCATAGAAGAGGCTTGCTAAAATGCTACAGGAAATTCAATAGGTTAGGGGTAAATGATGATAGGTCACACCTTCAGCTACAGAAGTGGGTAGCTTCATGCAGACATAACAGTCTTCTATTTCCATAGCTTCTACATAGTGAACTAAAAGATTTGCAAATACATTTAAATGTGTCCTGTTTCTTATTCTGTGATAATGTAGTCCTCCCTCGTCTGATGCATCTACGTCCCTTTTTGTCTGTTTAAGGCTAGAGGTTTCCTCACGTCTTTCTACACTTTGTGGTGTTTCTTCTGTCGGCAAAACATCTGAGTCTTTCGTCACTATTTTAGTAGGATACAGGTTAGAATCTTTGCTTATCATAAAAGGTATTAAAACTGTTAGTCCTATCCATACTATCAGTACTATTGCTACACTACACAAGCATATTTTACAGCATGTTTTACAGAAATTCTGTCTAGGTCTTCCATTCACATTTGAATCAGACATTCTTGGCTCCTGGTCCTGTCCAGCGGAGCATTGTGAGCCCGAGCATTCAGTGGCACGGATCGAGACATAAGAGGACATTGGAGCCAGGAGATCACCTTTGGCCAAACGCCGACAGCACATCACCGCCGCCAGTCGCGCCGCCGCTCCGGGACTACAGTTCCCGGGAGCCTTTGCGGCGGCACGTTCCCTGACGCGTTACACGCGACAGGAGGGGCTTCAAAGGAAGCGAGCCCTCGGCGGAGCGGGGGGTCCTGTCCAGCGGAGCATTGTGAGCCCGAGCATTCAGTGGCAAGGATCGAGACATAAGAGGACATTGGAGCCAGGAGATCACCTTTGGCCAAACGCCGACAGCAGCACATCACCGCCGCCAGTCGCGCCGCCGCTCCGGGACTACAGTTCCCGGGAGCCTTTGCGGCGGCGCGTTCCCTGACGCGTTACATGCGACAGGAGGGGCTTCAAAGGAAGCGAGCCCTCGGCGGAGCGGGGGGTCCTGTCCAGCGGAGCATTGTGAGCCCGAGCATTCAGTGGCAAGGATCGAGACATAAGAGGACATTGGAGCCAGGAGATCACCTTTGGCCAAACGCCGACAGCACATCACCGCCGCCAGTCGCGCCGCCGCTCCGGGACTACAGTTCCCGGGAGCCTTTGCGGCGGCGCGTTCCCTGACGCGTTACACATGACAGGAGGGGCTTCAAAGGAAGCGAGCCCTCGGCGGAGCGGGGGGTCCTGTCCAGCGGAGCATTGTGAGCCCGAGCATTCAGTGGCAAGGATCGAGACATAAGAGGACATTGGAGCCAGGAGATCACCTTTGGCCAAACGCCGACAGCACATCACCGCCGCCAGTCGCGCCGCCGCTCCGGGACTACAGTTCCCGGGAGCCTTTGCGGCGGCGCGTTCCCTGACGCGTTACACGCGACAGGAGGGGCTTCAAAGGAAGCGAGCCCTCGGCGGAGCGGGGGGTCCTGTCCAGCAGAGCATTGTGAGCCCGAGCATTCAGTGGCAAGGATCGAGACATAAGAGGACATTGGAGCCAGGAGATCACCTTTGGCCAAACGCCGACAGCACATCACCGCCGCCAGTCGCGCCGCCGCTCCGGGACTACAGTTCCCAGGAGCCTTTGCGGCGGCGCGTTCCCTGACGCGTTACACACGACAGGAGGGGCTTCAAAGGAAGCGAGCCCTCGGCGGAGCGGGGGGTCCTGTTCAGCGGAGCATTGTGAGCCCAAGCATTCAGTGGCAAGGATCGAGACATAAGAGGACATTGGAGCCAGGAGATCACCTTTGGCCAAACGCCAACAGCACATCACCGCCGCCAGTCGCGCCGCCGCTCCGGGACTACAGTTCCCGGGAGCATTTGCGGCAGCGCGTTCCCTGACGCGTTACACGCGACAGGAGGGGCTTCAAAGGAAGCGAGCCCTCGGCGGAGCGGGGGGTCCTGTCCAGCGGAGCATTGTGAGCCCGAGCATTCAGTGGCAAGGATCGAGACATAAGAGGACATTGGAGCCAGGAGATCACCTTTGGCCAAACGCCAACAGCACATCACCGCCGCCAGTCGCGCCGCCGCTCCGGGACTACAGTTCCCGGGAGCCTTTGTGGCGGCGCGTTCCCTGACGCGTTACACGCGACAGGAGGGGCTTCAAAGGAAGCGAGCCCTTCGCGTCGCGGGACGCGAGCGGGACGCCCGGGGTGAAGCCCGGGCAAAGGGCGGGCCCTCTGTGGCCCTCAGAGGCCAGAGGAGGCTGGGCTGGGCCACGCCGCCTGGTCGGTTATACATAGCTCCTCGTTGCTATTACTGCTAGGATACACAGGTTATGTCCTGCCGTGAAACCAGAAGTATGGCCGTTGCAGGAGCTAAAAAACTTACTGGAACTTTGGACGATTTTATCACTCGCACACACGCGTTAATCGACGAGGGAATAATATTAATGGATAGGAGAGTCTCCCAAGACCTGGCCATGGCCAAGCGCTCCTCCCTGGGCCTTATTGCACAGGCACAGACACCTAACATTGATTCTCGGTCAGATATACAGGCCCTAGTACATAGTACAGGAGAGACTGGGGATCTTGACGCTTCAAACACTGTACAGGATTTGGAGGCTTCACCTAACCTCAATATCCTAACAGAGAGTGGAGCGCAACAAAGTGATTCAAATACCTCTAATATCATATCCGCTACAAATGAAAGGGGCCGGATAGAAGGGGCAATCCCTAAGCAGAAACGTAAGGTCAACAAACCACGCATTCTCGAAGGAAAGAACGTTCAAAACCCCTCTAACCTCCCTAATACGGATAAATTGCCAGCAGTCTTACCCAGTTCCATAGAGGTACCGCATTCCATCAAGGTTGGTTTACCCTTGAGTCTTCCAGACGACACTATCATTGACCAAAGTCTGGAAGAAATTTTGGAGCTGAGTGGGGAAGTAGGTAATTTAGTAAAATCACCATCACAGGAGGGGAACGGTTCAAGCATGAATAACACCACCATTTTTAATATGCTAAAAGAATTGCTGGAACCCATAGAGGCTAGATTACGCTGCCTGGAAACTGTCCTAAAAAACATACATAAAGATATAAGTGCTCCTACTTTCACCTTAAACAACAAAACCGCCCAGGCCACCAACCCACCTAAAACGGCCAACAAGCCTTCGGTGGGTGTTAACAAAATGCTGGAGACCAAAAATGTGGCGCCCAAGAAACTTAGTAACACCCCAAACCAGGCTGGCACCAAGACAAAGCCCTTTGTAGCTGATCAAACTAAGAATATAGATCCAACCCAGAAAACAACTAAAAATAATTCAACCCCTCAGGCTGCAACGAGCGATTGCTTATCTCAGCCTCTAGATCTTGACGCAACCGACAGAGCTAAGGGCATTGCCCGTAGAAATATTCACCTCCCCCCTGATGCCTGTCCCTATGTGGTCATTCTCACTGGTGTCACCAAAATCCCTCCATCAGAGGTAGAATCGTACCAGGCCCTTAAAAACAAAGTATGTCACTGGCTATCCAGAAATTATCCTCTCCCGCCAAACATACAGAGCAATATCCTAATGATAGAGAGAGCTCCGTGGGTAGGAGGCAACAGAAAAAACCTTCCATGGGACTGCGTCGTGGTCACTTTCGAGAATACGGAGGTTGTAGAATTCATCTGTAGTAGTGGAGCCCCTAGATATCAGGCGAGCACGGTGACTGCTAGACCTCTTTCCTACTTCTATCTCCCACAAAACCAAGTCGATAATCGTTGGAGCTGGCTAAAAGGACCACATGACCGCAAACCCAGACAGAGATTTAACCCCCCCTGGGACACATAACCCCTTGGTTGGGAGGAGGGGTGGGACGCGGGATGGAACTTGGCAAGGATCAGAAGAGGTAGACCGCGTCAAGGCGGTCCTGTTTTTGGCCCACACCAGATCCAACCTTATCAGTACCACCAGCCTGCAAATGGTCTAGATAACCCTTTGCACTTCCCGATAGCAAATCGCTTCGATTGCCTGTCAACCACAGATTGGGTTGACTGACACACACAGGGCTCCCCAACTGGACGGAGTCATCAGGCTATTTCCATTCAATTTTGCAAGGATGTCGCCACGGAGGTCTTGACCAATGTAAATCTATCTCCTACAGCTGATAAAGGCTCGGTGGAGGGCGAGTGCCGGGGAGCGCTTACCCCCCTAATGTAGCTTCACCACTATGCAAACTTCTTACCTGGAATGTGGCGGGTTTAAATGCAAAGGCACTAGACCACATATGGCAAGGGTTCGTAAAACAATATGACATCCTGGGAATCCAAGAAACTTGGGACACCACCACAAGTTTTTCATTGGATGGTTTTTGCAGTTTTACTACTCCAGCAGTACCAGGAGCAAGAGGGAGAGCAAAGGGTGGCCTACTCACATTGTGTTCTCTGGACTTGGTGGGGGTTTTCAAAAAATTAGATTCCGCACCCATGAACACGTTAGTCGTGGAGTGGACCCTACCTGATTAAAAAATGTATTTGCTTATTAATTTTTATAATTCCAAGGAGGTTTCCTGCGTGAATGAGCATTTGACCTCCTTGTTAGACTTCCTGTCAGTCTATAGACTTGATTGCATTTCTGTCCCAGAGATGGTAATCCTGGGTGATTTTAACATTCACCCCTGTGAGGGAGATTGCTATAACGATAGATATGGGGGTTTACCGACTGAGGGCATTCCCCATTTTGAACACACAAATGAGGGTGAGTGTCTTGAGACTTTCCTCGCAAACCTAAACCTATTTGAACTTGACCAAGGCAAAAACGAGTCTAGAGCCCCAACTTTTGTTGGGAAGGACGCCAACACTGTCATAGATTATATTTTTGTATCAAACGGGGTCCTGGTAAAGGCGCGTGAGTATAGGGTTGTTACTGCTAGTTTCAGTGATCATCATCCTGTCCTCCTAACGCTGGACCTAGACTGTTTCCGGACCCGTAGATTGACAGGTGTGGTAGCTTCAAAGGATTTGACGACTAAGGACCAGGGAAGGCGTCTAAAATGGGAGAGGATTGTCCCTGATCAATTCTTCCAATTAGTAGCCCAAGAGTCCGAGGCTAACATGGCAGTGTGCTTAGACTCAACCGCCCTGGGCTCCGATGTAGTGGCCGCATATGAGGAGATTTGTGTAACGATCTCTAAGAACTTGGAGCTAAGGTCAGGCGCACAAAGGAATAAGAAGATTTACAAATGGTTCAACAAGGAATGTTCGCAAAAACACAGTGCCCTGCTGAAAGCACTAAAACATAAACCCAGAGACAGGCCCTTAGTGGCTAAATTAAGGAAGGAATACAAAATTGCAGTTATTAATCGCAAAACCCAAATTAAGGAGGAGGCTTGGGATAGTTTACTATCCATTGATGTATTGAGAGATAGCAAAAAGTTTTGGGCCACCGTGAACCAGCCCTTTTTTTCTGAGGATGGAAAAACTGACATGGACTGTGTGATCGAAGATGAAAGATGGCTAGGCCACTTCAAACAGATTTATGAATCCACAGCACCAACTTCACCAGCCAGTGCCCATGACTCACCCAACCTGGTTATGGAGTTTAACACCACTGAGGTCGAAAGGGCAATTAAAGACACAAGCAAACACAAGGCCCCGGGACCTGACGGGGTCCCTGCAGATCTCTACATCCAGTATCCGCAATTTTGGTCAAAAATATTAACCAACGTTTTCAATGCGATACCTACAGCTGGCTTTCCTCCCTCCTGGTCCACCTCTATTATTGTGCCCATCTTTAAGAAAGGGAACAGGGGGGACCCTGCCTGCTACAGGCCAATCTCCCTGCTGGACTCTGCCGTTAAGATCTTGGGCAGAGTCATTCTGCAAAGACTGGGGGATTGGCTCGAGGAGAGCGGGATCCTTTCGGATTTACAATATGGTTTCAGAGCACATAGAGGGACTATGGACCAATGTCTAAACCTTCACCTCATCATTAGTAAATACACCGTGGTGAAGGGGGGGCTTCTTTATTTGGGATTTATGGACTTATCTTCTGCTTTTGATTTGGTCAACCGTTCAAAACTGTGGATTATTTTGCGCGATCTGGGTTTGGACACTACTTTGGTTAATTTTCTGCACGACCTTCATCAAAATTTGTCTGCCTCTGTCAGGGTAACAAGGGAAGGAAGATGCACGGCGAAGTTCAGGTCAGGGAGAGGGGTCAGACAAGGCTGCATTCTGGCCCCTCTCCTTTTCACACTGTACATCAACTCTTTGGGGAAATCTCTGAACTCAGCCACCCTGGACATGCCGCGTATGGGGGGGCTACCTATTCCGGTCCTCCTATACGCGGACGATGCTGTCCTTATAGCTCGGACTGGTACGGGCCTGCAAAGACTATTAGACCACTTCGGTGGTTTTATGGAAGCCTTGGACCTAAAGATTAACACTGCCAAATCTCATGTTATGGTCACTGGCTCACGAAAGAAAAACATGAAGATCAGGTCCTTTAGCTGTAACAGCTCTCCGCTTTCGAGGGTACCCTTCTTTTGCTATTTGGGCGTCACTTTTGACGAGAAAGGAACTTGGGGTGCCCAATTGAAACTAAAGGAGAACGGAGTTACCAGATCCACTACAGCCCTTTTGCATTTCTCTAAAAGATTGGGCTTGAGACCTATGGAAGCTATGGCACGTATTTATAGAGCCAAATGTGTGGCAATTGCATCCTATGGGGCAGACATTTGGGGCTACGTTTCAGCCCCAGGCATCCAAATTGCAGAAAACAATTTTATACGAGCCTTGTTATCACTCCCGAAATCATCTCCTACATACTCAATCCATAACGAAATAGGCTTGGGATACGTCACTGATCTCCTAAAAATGTCCCCTCTGTTATGCTGGATTAAAACCTGGACAAATGAGGAGATCACATTGAATCATTGCATCCTCAAAGACTGTATGTCTCTGGACAAATCAGACAACATACCGTGGCTGGCGTATGTTAGAGCGGCATGCGTGAAGCTAGGGCGCCCGGATATGTACTCTCTTCCACAGAACCTTAAAAAAGAGGATGTAAGGTGGGTCAAGCAGCATTTTCGAAATTTGTTGGAGTGTGAAAGGGAAACGGTTGAACTTTGTAAGCCAATGGTAAGAACACTTTTCCAACTTTCGTCGACCATGGCTATGGAACCCTATCTAAAATACGTAACCAAACCTTACCATTGTTTCCTACTTATAAGGTTCAGGTTCAACCTGATACATCTTGTTCTCGGCTCGTATACAAAGTGGGGTATTCCAGAAAACTCCCCACCCTGCACCTGCGATTGTTTTTCCACACAGGACACTCTGCACCTAGTCATGCTCTGTGAACATTATTCGGTGGCCCGTAAAACATTTCTTGTCCCTATCCTGACAGACTTAAACTTTGTTCAGGTACGGCCAGCTCTATTATACCTACAGATGCTGAATTCGGTTCAAGTCACATATGGTGTAGCTTGTTTTTTGGTAGCAGCCGCTAGACAAAATAAATCAAGAATTGCCCCAATAATTAACCACCAAACCTGACACTTGTAAAAAACTCGGTGGGAATGTTCTACATATACTGAAACGGGTACTCCACATATCTATCTATTTTTTAAAACTTGTTTTTGTAAAGCTTTTTTAAATATGCAATCACTTTTATACTTGTTTAATTGTATTTTAATTCTGCTTCATGAATTATATTGTGCTTTTATGGTTTTAATTAACCGAATAAAGTTCTTTGACTGACTGACTGGCTTAGAAGAAGTTTTTCAACCCCTCTTTGTAACTTTACACAGGTGGCTTACGCATGTAAAAAAATATTTTCAGGTGGGGTCTTCTTCTTCGGAACCCTGATCAGCAATCGATTCTTCGTCACTCTCGTTACTTATTTCGAGGTCTTCAAATTCTTCTAATACTAGGTAAGTCCATTCAGGATTCCGATATTTCTTGTTTTGTCTTTTTATTTTGTCACTCCGTCTTTGAGGCTTGTTTCCAACCCTTTCCTTTTCACTGGCAGCCTTCTTTCGGACTTCTAGTTTTTCTTCCACAGTTTTCAATCTCAGTTTTAGTCTTTTTATGAATCTTGGTTCATCTTTCTTCTTTTTAAGTCTTTTAATTGGCACTGTAATTTGGCTTTCTTCACGAGTTCTTTTGTTTTCATTCAGTTGTGGCACAGCTATTTCAACACTTCTGTCTTCTCTTCCTGTCTGACTAGTTCCAGGTCTTATTACAGTTTCTTCTGCCTGGTTGCTAAACTGGCCTGGTTCAGGTGTATGCTGATTTTGACTTTTGTTTGTTTCAAATTCTATTTCCTGAACACATTCGTCTATTTCTATCTGATCTGGTTCATGCACTTCGAGCCCTTGATTTTCTTCCGCATGAACTTCCGCCCTAACTTCTAGCTGTTCCTTTTCTGTTTCTGGAGTTGTGGGAGGTGTGTCGATGACCTGTTCTGTCCCTATCTGACCTCCTTCTTCATCAGATCTGTCATGGATTTCGATTATCTGATTTTCTCTTCCTAGTCCTGTCTCATCCTCACTATCCCACTCTCTATCTAAGTAGGTGTATCTTCTGATTCTTATTGGATCAAGAGCCAGATCATTGGCAGGATACCATTCATCTTGGCTGGTGCTCGGTTGTTCGTCCTCAGCTACTTCAGGACCATCGTCTGGAGACCCTTCAGCTGCGCAACCTTCAGCCTCAGCCGCTTCCTTTTCAGTCACTCTTTTGGTATGACTTGCATGGATCCACTTTGGCACACCTGCACATTTCACCGCAGTTGTAGTGATGAGAATCACTTGCCTTGGCTTTCCCCACATCGGTGCTAGGCAACTCTTTCGGGTGTGTTTCTTAAGCACAACCCAATCTCCTGGTTTCAAATTATGGACTGGAGTTGTGGGCCTGGCGACGGCGTCATCCCAAATCTGGTGAGCGATAGAACGCACTTGGTCACCCAGCTGCTTGCAGTATCCTAGTACCAAATCATCAGAAATACTTAGCAGTTTGTGTCCTGGTACCCATGCCTGCCGCATCACTCTTCCCATTAGTATCTCATGGGGACTCAGGCCTGTGTTTCGGTCTGGAATGCTTCTCAGTCCCATCAGGACAAGGGGCAAAGCATCTATCCAATTCAATCCAGTAGAGTTACACATCTTTCCCAGTCTTGACTTTATAGTGCCAATCAGCTGTTCTACTACTCCAGAAGCCTCTGGAGGATATTCACAGTGCAGTTTTTGGGTAATTTGAAATGCCTCGAAAAGCTGAGTTATAACGTCATTGGCAAAATGCCCACCTCTGTCCGATTCAACTGTGACTGGAAAACCGTACCTAGGTATCAGTTCCCTTAGTAACAATTTGGCTACAGTAATGGCATCATTTTTCTTGGCTGGGTAAGCTTCTACCCATTTTGAAAATAGGCAGACTATGACAAGAACATACCTATGTCCTCTGCAAAGGGGTAACTGAATAAAGTCAACCTGTAGTCTGATAAAAGGGCCTTCTGCTTTTCCAATTGTACTGGGCAACACCACTGTTTTCTTTCCAGGATTAAACTGCTTACAAGTTAAGCACCTCTGGCAAAGTGCCTCTGCAATGTTCCTGAACTTCGAACTGTACCATGTTTGTTTAAAGACACGAACCATTGCATCTCTCTCTCTATGTGTGTATCTCCATGGACTAGTCTTGCCATAGAAGCAACCATACTGTCTGGTAACACAGGCATACCATCCTTATGAACAATGATACCACCTCTATCCCTTGGTTGGCAATCATCTTTCTCCCATCTTACCTTTTCTTCTGGCTCTGCAGCCTGTTGCAACCCTTTCAGTTCCTCCCAAGTTGATACATCCTCAAACACCATAAGTTGGCAGCTGTTTCCAACTCCCCCCAATGTGATGTTCAATGACATTTTGTTTCGGGCACAATATTGGGCTATTTGGTCAGCATAACGGTTACCAGCTGTCACATTGTGGTTGCCAGATTTGTGAGCTGCACACTTGACCACTGTCAATTCTTTTGGTAACTGGATTGCTTCCAGTAGGTTCTGTACCACTTTTCCATTTCTGATAGGGGTACCTGAGGAAGTCATGAATTCTCTTTGCACCACAATTGGCCGAAGTCATGCACAACCCCGTAACCATATTGAGTGTATATGGTTACTCTCTTATTTTTCCCATTTTTGCAAGCTCTTGTCAATGCAATCAATTCGGCTACTTGTGCAGATTTTACTCCAAATAGGTAGGAAGCTTCTATTGTTTTGGCTAGGGTAACCACAGCATAGGCAGCACTTAGGCCTCCATCCTCATGTCTCAAGTATGAGCCATCAACAAACAATTCAATGTCTTCTATTGGCAAAGCTGTGTCCTTAATATCTGGGCGTGGTTTTGTGCTATATTCAGTAAGATCAATGCAATTATGCTCGACCTCCTCCCTGACTTCTGCAGCCAGCGTATTTGGTAATAGAGTTGCTGGGTTCAGTATATTACATCTAGTGATAGTTACATTAGCAGCACCCACTAAAATCCTCTCATACTTAGTCAGCCGACTAGGTGTGAGGTACTGAGTCTTGGTCCTGGTAAGTAGGATTACAACTGCATGCGGAACGTACACAGTTAATGGATGTCCAATGACAATGGACTCACTTTGTTCAAGACTCGTGCAGGTTGCAGCTACTGCTTTCAAACATCCAGGCAATCCAGCAGCCACTGGAGGTAAGGTGGCAGAGAAGTATGCCACCGGACCTCTAGTTAGACCATGAATTTGAGTTAGGAGTGAGAGTGCACAATTGTCTCGTGTGTCACAAAACAAGGCAAAATCTTTTGAATAGTCAGGCATTCCTAATGCAGGAGCTGAACACAAACAGTTTCGTAATTTTATCCAGGATGTCATACTTTCATCATCCCACTCGACTGGATCTTTTGCTCCTTTCTTGGTCATTTTTATCAATGGTTTAGCTAGGACTGCAAATCCCACAATCCACTGTCTACAGTACCCTACCACCCCCAGGAACATTCTAATGTCTTTTTGAGTACGGGGTAGTTCCATGTCTCGAATTATCCTAATCCTTTCTGAAGTAACCTTCCGGATACCTTTTTCTATCTGGTGCCCCAGATATTTCAATGAATTTTTGCAGAACTGTAATTTGTCTGGCGATACCTTATGCCCTCCTTTTCCCAGATGGTTCAACAATGCAATGGTATCAGTAACACAGTCGTTCTGACTTTTAGACGTCACCAGGAGGTCGTCTATGTACTGGACCAAAACTGATTCTCCAGGTAAGACTAATGATTCAAGGCATCTTTTTAGAATCTGATTGAAAATAGAAGGACTCTCTGTGTACCCTTGAGGGACACGATTCCAGACATAGACATGACTGTCGAATTCAAATGAGAAAAGAAATTTGCTGTCTGGATGCAATGGGATAGAAAAGAATGCGTGACATAAGTCAATGACTGTAAACCATCCAGCATTCCATGGAATTTGGTACAAAATCACTGCAGGGTTTGGCACAATAGGACAGCAAGGGACAACGATCTTGTTTACCTTGCGCAGGTCTTACACTACCCTGTACTTTCCGCTAGGCTTTTTGATTCCAATTATGAGTGAATTACAAGGACTGCTCATTACTTCCTGTATTATGTTTGCTTCTAGCAATCTTTTTTATTTCAATGGCAACTCCAGCTTTCACTTCTGCACTCATTTTATGCTGTTTGGTATTCGGGTAAACAGCATTTTGCTTTATGGCTATTTGAATTGGGTCTACATTTGCCATTAGTCCTACATCTTTTCCAGTGAAATCCCACACTTCTGGTATCACTGTCTGTTGGAGCTCTTCAGGTAAATCTTGCAATGTCAATTTCTTAATTTCTGAGTCAGGTCTTAATAACATTATTTTGTACAATCCATCTTCATCTGGGGTCTGGATTTCGACACCTTTTGGTGTGCAAAAGATGGTACAGTTCATTTTGCACAACAAATCACGTCCCAAAGAGTTCACTGGGCTGGAATCACAGACAACAAATCTGTGCATTTCTTTAAAATTCTCTATTGAAATCTCCATTGGTTCAGTTACAGGAGTACTAATTATCTGGTTTGACACACCCACTACTTGGATTTCTTCTCCCGAGAGGGGTATGTTAGGAACGTCTGCTGTTCTCACAGTAGAACGGGTAGCACCAGTGTCCAATAGAAAGGTGACATCATTTCCTTCAACCTTTCCTTCAATGTATGGTCCAGTCTGGTCTTCCGGCAAGGAGGCGCCAAGTACGCACTCCTCGTCCTCCCCCCTCAGGCCCCGTCAGTAAGGTTCATCACAGAGGAATGTATCAGTCAACAGGAATTGCGAGGTTGCTGCATTTCTATCCTCCCTTCCTTCCCACACCTCAACTGTCTCATTCTGCTGATTTTTGTTCTTATGATTAGGCCTAGGTGCACGAGGCAACTGACTCTGTTTTACCTGTTGCTGGGTCTTTCGGGCCCCTCTTTCTGCGCCTGTGGATTTTAAATCATTATTTTGGATATTACCAGTCTGTAAATTCGGACATTCGTCTCTCCAGTGCCCTAACTGACCGCACCCGTGACAGGGAAACTTTTTCATAGCCTCTTCTCGACTCATTTTAGTTCGGGGTTTCCCTCCTCCCCCAGTACCTGTATTCGGGGTGTTATTATTTATTTTACTTAACTGCTTTTCTTGTTGTTACGCCAATTTCACTTGAGCCCACATTACCTTCTCTTTTAGGGCCTTCCGTTTGTTTTCCATCTTGTCCTCGCAGTATTTTGCATACTTCAGGACCTCGTCTACAGGTTTACCATGCCAACAGATCTTGTTGTCTCTTATCCACTGGGAGATCTCAGGTCTCAATCCCAACACGAATCGATAAATGAAATGGGTCATATCCTTTATTTCAATATTATCGATTCCACTGTAGGTTTTGAATACCTGTAGCAGTCGCTCATAATAGGAGTGGACCGTTTCATCATGGTTCAGCGTAGTTCTATCAATGCGGGTCCAATCAGTTTCCTTTGCTGGCACTTTCCCTTTCAAATATTGTATTACCTTGTCATATTGTCTCATTACATTCGGAGAGGGAGCTCCTGTTCTTGAGTCTCGTTCATACTCCTCACTGGGCCAATCAACTGCTATTTTACATTCTGTCCATAAATCTACAGGAACTACAATGTCGAAGAACCCATCTAGGTCCTTCAGGAGGCATTTTTGGACTTTGACAAATCTCTCGACCTGCCTATACCACTCCACTGGTTTCTCTCGTAATTTTGGGAAGTCATTTGTAAAGGACACAATATCCTGTCGGGACCATGGCACATGTACATATTTTCCCCCTGGCACTTCTTTCATGGGATACAAGGTTTCTGGCTTATCGACTTCTTTTAGAACGTATTCAGAAGTCTTCGGTCCAGCCTTACTGTCTTCCTTTTTCTTTGCCCATCTGGCTTTCCATTTTTCTAAGTCTCCCCATTTCTGCAACACGTTTAACAATTCCCTTATCTGCACCTTTTCCCCGGACACATTCATGTTTTCTAGATCTTTGTCCGAGAATTCTGCTCTACAGTGTTTTTGTAATACTTTGGATTTGCTCACGTCTATTCCCATGTTAGCTGCAGTGTCCATTAGTTTCTCATGGAACACTCTGGTGTTTCGGGTAAGGCTTTTGCATATGAACAGCAACTCTTCCTCGCTAAGAGTGTTCAGCCTGTCTAATCCCACATTTCCAGCCATTAGTTCTTCTATCTCTATTCTTAACTTGTAAATGTCTAACGGTTTTGACTGGGGAGTTGTTTTTTCTAATTCTCTGGTCCATCTTTCTATTTCTTCCGGGGTCACTACTGTGGCACTTCGAGTACCTGACGCTGTCTCTATCAGGACTTCCCTTGGACTAGTCTGGGTTCTCGTTCGAGGGACACTACTTTCTGGTTCCCTTATGGGCAGATCTAACAGGGAAACCACAGATTCGCATTCGCTTGTCTGATCATCAACTATGAGAGGCTCTTTTCTGGGTGGTA
The DNA here is from genome assembly GCF_964263255.1 of Lissotriton vulgaris. Lineage (NCBI taxonomy): Eukaryota > Metazoa > Chordata > Amphibia > Caudata > Salamandridae > Lissotriton > Lissotriton vulgaris. The sequence continues at coordinate 1,433,624,276 of NC_141687.1, forward strand.
CTACAGCTGGTGTAATAACTGGAGTTTTTGGACTAGCCTGTCTATCCCCATAAAGAGGAACAACGGGACCAATAGTTACTGGAATTGTCAAAGCTTCAGGACTGGGATTCAACAACGATATTTTCTGAATTAGTTCATTACGTTGTTTAATTAAGGCTTCCCTTTCCTGTTAAACCTTCTCAATCGGTGTTTCATGTATTACTTGTGGAACTAAAGGAGGATACAAACTTGGGGCAGTTGGGGCTGTTGTTCCTGGTCGTTCATCACCAAATGGCCTATAGTTCGGGAAAGTTGTATTAGGCCTACAAAATCCCTCTTTTCCTGTTACATCTGTTTCACTGGCCCTTCTTTCTCTAGGGTGCCGGAAAAACGGGTGTTTCGAACTCAGGGACCTAGATTCCTCATCATATGGCGGTGGATTTTTCATTAATAAATCCTCCAGGTACTCATCTTCCGAATCACCTGCAGACCTTAGGTGTCGGGTTTTATCTGTGCTTTTCCCTCCCACAGGTTCATTTGCACCAAACATTGGAAATAGTCCCTCAACCATCATATTCTGTCTCCACTGTTTCATCTTTTTCTCTTTGGCATCTCGCTGCAATTTCGGGTACCATTTGCTCACTCCCTTATCCATTCTGGGTCTGTCTCTTTCTAAGGCCTCAATCTCCCATTCCTCTACAGCCTCATACTGAGTCAACCTTGGTCTGGGATGTAAGTCATTCATTCGGGTCCATAAATTAAATAAAATTCTACTATTAAAGGTACCATCTAAGGGAAATGCTGGGATTCCGTCATCTTCAGTGTATTTTACCCAGTTCTCCAGCCATACACAGGTATGATGCCCTTTGTCGAACATCATAAATGATGCAGGAGTATTAGGTGGTGGAATAATTACACCTTCTCTAGTTCTAATGGGCTTGTCTTTCTTAAAGTAATTCTTGATCTTATCAGCAAATTACATTTTTCTCTTGCTTCTGTACATATTGTAAGGTCTACCTCTTAGCATCTGATCCTTGCGAAACCCTAAAAGTTGTGGATCAGGTAAGAATTCAGGATACCACATAGACTGTGTAACTAAAAGGTCCGTAATCAGCTACAACTTCTCTGTTTACAAATCTTCCTCCAATACCAGCGCGTCTCTCAACAGATGCAACAACCAATCAATCCTGTGATTGCAAATAATTTCGACCAATGGGTGCGCGGCCTTTTTCGCGAGACGTGGTCTCACGCTTCGGCACTCATCCCTCCTTTACAATACCAGCTTCGTTACACACTCGCTGTTTCAACCAATACCAGCGCGGCACGGAGTGACGTCAGCGCAGCTTTGCGACCGACTCCCTCCTTCACAAGGTAACGGAAACTTTGAATTTTTCTTAAAGTGCAAGTGCTCAATTTAGTTAACAACGTATAACATTCGCCACTGTGCTCGAGTGTCTTAAAAAGAAAAAAGGTTTTCGTTTCACTGCAAGTAAACCACTTCTGACTACTTTTCATTCACTACGGATAGACCCTTCTACCTACCCTTTCACACAAGCATTAGAGAACCTGTTACTTCTTCGACTCATCCACTCTTTCCGGGATATATACTAAGTCAAAAGTTTCACCAAGGCACTCGTTTGCTATCATTCAAGCTCCGATGAACCTACTACTCCTTCCTTGTGTGACCCTTACTAGGTAATATCACAACTAAAGTTTCATTAGTGGACTCGTTGCTATCATTTATTCAACTATTCACTCAGAAAGGTCCTAATTAGCGCTTCCGGTTCTACCTAACCATGCACTAATCTTCCTCGCAGCCAGTGACCTCACAGCTAAGTGAATTCTGCTCACCACCCGCTATACCATTCCCCGGGGATTCCAGACAACATAGAACAATCACTAACAATTTGTTAATCACATGCAATAATATAGCAGCATTTCATAGAATATAATTTCAAAACATTTTTATAACATTTTCAAAGCAATATTTCCGATCGGTTTTAGCAGAAAAAATATTTTAGCAGCAATAACATTTTAGCAGCACATGTTTATAGATTGACGGTTTATTCACAAGACATCTTATCTGCTTATCTTAACTAGTCCTAACCATCCCTCTGCTAACCCGAAAATTAATGATAGAGCGCGCAGGTCACCCAATCCTTATTCACCAAAATATATACGCTAATGGGGCCCATCAATAAATTTTCGTGAATCAGGTAACCTTCACAGCGCTATCAGCAATTCGGGATTCCGACTTTCTATATATTTCATGTGTACCTGACTTACCAATCCTCGAGAACAGGTACCTCTGACCACAATGGATCAGGAGCTAAAATTAAGCTCTAGGCACATAACACTAATACCACATACATTTCTTATTTGTGTATCCTTATAATAACCACAAACACAAGAAGTTTTAAAAGATTTTTCTAAATCATAAAAGGTTTGTATATGCCATGCGAATAAGGTTTACATTAATGAGAACATCTATAATCAAGATCAAAAACACGATATAACTATGAATCAGGGCGAGAATCATTCATTTTCAGAAGGGTACTATGAGAAGGAACATGCTATTTCATCACTAAAAGATAGGTAAGACCAAGGGAACATACTACTAAATGCTAATGGGAATAAACTGAGAGGTTTTGTGCTTCAGAATAAGTGCAACTTCTATAGGAAGGGTAACAGTGGAACATACTAAATATGCAAACAAATCAGCATTTGAGTAAGGGTAGGGGAGAGATAAGGAACATGCTAGATAGAAATACTTCTGACAGAGTTTAATGGTCAGAGATAAATCACAGGCAAGATTGCTTTATTAGAAAGTAGGGGAGAAAGATTTTGAAGGACGAACACCCACATATAATTTATATTTACCTAGGACAGAATGAGGACTAACCCTGGCCAGGGGTCAGTTAGGAAAGGCGGGAAAGGACCCTCAAGGACTTGGAATGCCAGTAGGCGAGTAGGTACAGCTCATGGACAGTCAGGACAGGATCACCCCGGGATATGGATCAGGACTGGACTCATCTAAGGGTACGACCAACACCTGCAGCTTCGGATGCAACGCCTGCGCTACGCCCTCTCTGCAAGGAATCCGCCAATAACCCCGATTGGGTTCTTGAATCTCCAGCAAAGTGCTTCGCCAGCACTTAAAGGTTTCCCCACCCTAAGCTAAGTTTGTGGAAATTACGGACAGAGTGCTCCGCAGCTCTCTGTATCAATCACCTATAGAGTTTGTAGGGTCAGTGACAGGTCAGCTACTCGGACAAATCGGACGACTTCTCTAGCTAAACCTAGGTCAGTTATACTGTTTTCGGGTCAGTAGACCACCCACAAATGTTGCAAGTGCAAGGATCCCCGATTTCTGATTGGACAAGAGAGGTGGTTAGGTCATTGTCACCACCTAGAATTTGGTGTTCCCACAATTAATATTTATTTACTTGAATCCACCCCTTACATTCCAGTTCCCATGGCATATGAATATGAAGACAATAGCGCACAGAGTACAACAACTACAATGTATCAAGACAGGTATGATTTCAAGCTTTCTCGCTGGGTCGTAGGTTGGTTTCCAGGAGCATCTCAGCTTCGGCAGTCAGCTGGCTTAGTTTCACTCTTGCGCAATTCGTTTTTTCCCTCAACACGTGATTAGAGTGATATGGGCTTCCAAGATGGAGTGGCGCACAGCTCCCAGGCCCCCAAAGTGTGTCACATGAAAAGTAAACAAAAATAATTTAGAAACACAGAAAAAATGAATATACTGTATACCATGAATAGTTGCACTACACCCCTTACTTTATAATATCTATAGCGTTAGGAGTTATGCAGAAATAAACAGCTGAGCCAGAGCAGCAGTAGCAAGCGGAGAGCATGTTAAAGACAAAGCGGCCATTTTAGCAATACTGCGCATGAGCGAAAAATGCCTCCAGCACTTCGAGTGCGTCACATCACGTGGGTATGACCAACGCATGCGCAGACTGAAATCCCGCATAGCAGCGACCAAGTCAGTTGCAAGCGTGGTTAGGATTAATAAACACATAGACAAGCGTCTCTGGGACACCCGCGTGTAATGTAAAAGTTCAATATTAATACACGAAACAGATTGATTAGTATTTTTAAATGTTAAGCGAGGTGTTGGAATTCAAGCAAGTCGCGTAACATGCGAATCCTTGCTCCATCAGTAGAACATGTGGATATTCAACATATTTCTTTGGATTATGGCCCGTTAATCCCATGTGACAAACAAATAACCTAATTTGCTTTGAAGCAGACACTACTCAATGTGTACTGCAATTTTACAGAACAATGAGCATTTACCCTATTCAGCAAAAGAGCATGCTTGCTAAGAAAATCACTGCCCCTGATTTTGGCAGGCAAGTAACAGGAAAAAGGGATGACTCTAATGCTCTCTTATTCTGCATTATAATGAGGCAAATAAACAAACAAAATACTTTGCAACAGGCACATGAGCAGTAAATTCTGCGAGCTATGACCGCCTTATTACAAAAAATTAATGAAATGATCTGGCAAGGCATCTACATATAATCATGAACACGTCAGTCCTCACAAAGCAGTCAATTTCAAAAGAATACTCTTTGCTAAGAGATCTCAGTCCAAAAGTTGGCTCTATACAAACTCCCTTTCTAAATAACCACCAGCCTCTTAGGACAAGGCAGTTGGCAATATTATTAATGAACTTTCATATAGGGCACTTTGCGGTTATAGATAGCATAATGCTTCCTAGAATCACACACTTTGCTAAGAAGATATGGAATCTAGCATCTTCAAATGACAAGGATAGCTTCAATGTACAGCTTTTATGTTTGACAGTAGCAGTCTTGCCACACCTTTCTTTCTTTGATATACCCTTTGAGAAGTAAGCTTCTCTCCAAAAAGTTAGCAATTTATAAGGTAACTACCACTCTTTTAGTGTTATTGCCATATTGCCACGCAGTGACGTTTCTCTTTCTCGATTCACACGCACTACTTCTTCAACTGTGTCTACCACTGCTTTGCCACATGAAGCAAAAGTGGCCAAAGACCATTACAGATCAGTAGGTAGCAAAAGTGGGAAAAAACATTGTCACATTGTATATATGTAGGGAGTTAACCTAGTGTGAACTTCCCAAGAACCTCTGCATGTCTGGGTTACTTATAGTGAATAAACCTCTGCACATTCTACCCGACTTTCTACTCTAGACCATAACCACAACTCCCAGACCAGATGAATACTGTCAGGGTGAGGTGCATTTCATTGAATTACCTAACTGCTTCATCACAAGGCAACTTTGTTATGGTCACCTATAAATAACTCTAGTAGATCTACCTGAGAAGCAGCAAGACTACTACCGAAGGACAGCAGACATGAGCCTAAGAAAGGTCTTAACATTAGGTGATAAAGCAAAAGACACACAGATGATGGACGGAATGCAGTACAAATCAAAACATTCACCCCAGTCAACAGATCTGGGTTAAATCCATAGAGACAGCCTTGATTGCTGTCACTGAGGAAACCAGAAAAATGATGGACTCCGGAGGCTCCGCAGCAATTATCCTCCTGGACCTGAGTGCAACCTTCGATACCGTTAACCATCAACTGCTTATCTCTAGGATTAGAGAGGCAGGGATATTGGGGGGAGCACTGAGTTGGCTGTAGTCTTTCCTAGATGGCTGCTCATTCCAGGTCTTCGAGGAAAACTGCACCTCTAAAAGCATGCCCTTGAGGTGTGGGGTGCCACAAGGCTCATCCCTGAGCCCCACCCTTTTTAATATTTATATGAGCCCCCTAGCCAAAATAGTTGAGCCCTTTGGCATCCGAATCATTACATATGCTGACGAAACCCAGTTGACGGTATCCCTCAACCAACCAGGACACAGCTCAAACAATCTAGCCAATTGTCTTAAAATAATCTCAGCCTGGATGGAGTGCTCCTTCCTTCAACTAAATGGAGCAAAAACAGAATTGATGCTTCTGGGTAAACCTCTCTCGGAGGGGTCCACCCCCATGTGGCCTAATTGTTTGGGCTGCGCACCAACCCCCAAAGACCAAATAAAAAGTCTGGCTGGACAATAAACTAAACATGAAAGTCCAAGCGCAGAAGGTTTCAGGATGCTGCTTTGGATTACTAAGGATGATGAGGAAAAATTTTCCGATATTGTCCTGGGAGACTAAGAAACTAGTGGTCCAAGCACTAATCCTCTCCCGTTTGGACTACGCGAATGCCTTTTATGTCAGATCTCCACGATCCATACTAATGAGACTCCAGGCAGTGCAGAATTGTGCAGCCAGACTGCTCCTGAATTTTCCCTGCAGAGAGTCAGCTCGAGCAGCCATAGCTTCGCTGCACTGACTGCCTGTCGCAGAGAGGATTCAGTTCAAAGCCTCTGTCTCACCCACAATATCATGGCTGCCAAAAGCCTGCCAATTCTACAGTCAATCATTGTCCCATATCATCCCAACAGAGCTCTGTGCTCTGGAAACAAATGCCTGGCTACTATCCTGAGAATTCGTAAGACCAGAAGTGGAGGCCAACGATTCTCTTATGTTGCCTCCAGAAGGTGGAACACGCTTCCTGACTATATTCGGTTGTAAGAAGATCATCTGGCTTTTCGTAAGCAGCTGAAAACATTTTTATATCCATCCAGTTAAAGTGGGCACTCGCAGACTAGATTCTCAGCGCTGGGAGGCCTCATAGTAGCCATGCTCTTTACAAGTACCTTTTTCATTTCATTTCATTTTCATTTCATTTTATTTCTATTGCTCACCATGCCACCCTAGTTTAGACCCAGCCATATGCAAATCAGTCTTGACCCTGTGCCTCTTGGGAACAGTACAGCCTGAACTGCCAAGTCAGGTCCTCACTGGATTAGAAACAAGCATCTTAGGACCGGTTTCAGGGCTTCACCCCTCATCAGCCAGGGTAGCTTGAATCCAGTGGCAAAGTGAGCCCGGGACCCACGTCTGGGTATACCTGGCGCTCTTAAGGCGAGAAAGCAAAATACACACACATGATGAACGGAAGGCAGAACAAATCATAACATTCACCCCGAGTCAACAGATCTGGGTTTAATCCATTGTTCTTTTGCTCACCATGCCACCCCGGTTTAGACCCAGCCATTTGCAAATTAGTCTTGACCCTACGCCTCATGGGAACAGTCCAGCCCAAACTGCCAAACCAGATCCTCACTGGACCAAAAACAAGCATCCTAGGACCTTTTTCTGGGTTTTGCCCCTCATCAACCAGGCTAGCTTGAATCCAGTGGCACAGTGAGCTTTCATTCTTGACAGTGGCAGTCTTGCCACACCTTTCTTTCTTTGATACACCCTTTGAGAAGTAAGCGTTCTCTCCAAAAAATTAGCAATTTTCACATTTATAAGGTAACTACCACTCTTTTAGTGTTGTTCCCATATTGCCAAGCAGTGAATTGACTCTGTCGATTCACACACACACTACTTCTTCAGCTATTTCTACCACTGCTTCACCATATGAAGCAAAAGTGGCAAAAGACAATTATAGATCAGTAGGTAGCAGAAGTGGGAAATATACATTGTCACATTGTATATATGTAGGGAGTTAACCGGCGTGAACTTCACAACAGCCTCTGTATTTTGGGTTACTTATAGTGAATAAGTATGTTTCTTTCATTTGTCATCACAGAGGTTTAAACTTCTATACATTATACAGGACTTTCCACTCTAGACCATAACCACAACTCCCAGACCAACTCCCAGACCAGATGAATACTGTCAGGGTGACGTGTATTTCAATGAATTAGGTGAAGCAAAAAACAATTTAAAAAGGGCTCACAATCAACAGACAAAGCTAACCTTCTCTCCGGGTATTTGCTCACTAAGAATACCCACATATATCCAGGACCAATCTGAGCTCATCAACTAACTACCTTCTCAACAATAAAAGAGACAAAATTCCATAAGCAAAATTACTTTCTCACAACCAAATGCCACTGTCATCTTATAGAACAACCTGCTCCATCAAAAGAGGACAAACATTGGAAAAGAGCATATAGCACTACAAGAATGACTGACAAAAAGAAGCAATCTTATTATGACACATGATGGTGGCACATGATGGTGTTCCCCATTACCATGTCTCACCAATTTCATCTTCTCCCAATCCCCACAACCCCAACAATCATGCAACACAATCACTTGCACCATTGTCCCACTCTACCACCAGCAATGGCAACTAATCTTCTGCATGGAGAAAAACACCTCTTCATATAGCCAACACTATAAAGTTCAACAACCAGTTATGCACTAACAATGCGGCAAAGGCAACACACTCTCATTCAACCACTCTTGTACTAACTCCTAATATCAATCTAAACTACTAATCCATACAAAAATACTCTCTGATGCCCAAAAAGATACACGCTAATTTATTCTTTGTCCTTCTTCAAACCACAAACTACACCTGCTCATTCACTGCCCCTTCGAGTTCACAATTTTGACCAATAATTCCAGAAAATCCACTAACCACCATCCTTCAAACTCTTTTCTCATTAAGACTAAACACACCACTATCTCCTTCAAACTCTTTCTCACAAACACTAATTGCACACCACTATCTACCAATATTTCCTCAAACCAGCTCTGGCACAACCTTTGCTAGAATAACTCACACTAATATTCTTCCACAAATCCACTTCAGATCTGATTCATGATAACAATGAATCCAAACCCCTACCCACAAACTAGAAGAAGTCATTTTGTCATTCAGTTCTCAACACACACAAAAACAGTCCAACAACCCCTTGAACCCAACAGCTTCTTCTGAACTCAAGACACCTTGGAAAATAGCACCAATCAAGTGGGAAAACTGAAATGCTCACTAAATCGTTCAACATCATGATGGCCATTAACTGCTACAGAAATAGCCAGAGAAGGATTATGTCCCCAGAAGTGTGCATATGAGGGGCATTTCAGACCTGTACACTCTTCACTTCTTCAAAGAAATAACAGCCATCCCTGAATTTCAGTGCTTACTTTGACATCCTCAATGCCTCCTACTGAGGGGAGTTACCCCTGGGAAGCACATATTTCCTGAAACTGTTCCTTAGATTACCGCTGCACAAACAAATAAAGGCCTAACCATTCCCTGTAAAAATACTTAAGCACTTTATGCACTTACAACTCCAAAACTTTCTGGAATCTAACAACCCACCAGACGATGCATAAGTAAGGTTCTGAGTCTGCAGAAGCAAGGAACACAGTCCTAGCCTGAATATGGAAAAACATTTATATGCAAGCATATAAGGTCTGTGCTGCCATTTTCCGAAAACTGCACCTTTCTTCAGCTTGCAATAGCGTCAACCACTCTAATCAAATGATAGTCAAGGCTAATCACAAAGGAAATTCACACTTATGAACAAATTACATGTGCAAGTTTACTGTTACACAATTGAGTAACTTTACTTCTTACAGCTATTCCCCAAAACACAACACAGTGCTTATGCACTGTGATCGCCTTTCCCCTTCCCGCGGCGAGGAGGCTAGCTTCTAAACACCAGAGCACACTGTTATCCCTTCTTCGTCTTAACAGCAGACACATCAAAAGCTTTTCAAGCAGTGATTTATTCAGCAGATAAACAGACCCACTCTGCTTGAAAAGCTTTTGATGTGTCCGTGGCTCCTGTTAAGACGACAAGGGAATAACAGTGTGCTCTGATAAATATATATATATATCCAGCTCAGGGGGAATGTCCAACATTAGGGCAGCACTCGAACACAAACCAGCCTTTCCCCAAACAGCTTCCCACTTGGTACAGAGCAGTCCCAGCTACCAGTACAGTAAAAGCATCAGACTGCTGCCCAACGCGTTTCGGGAGTTCCCTTCTTCAGTGGCAGTGCAGTCACAGAGCGCAGGTCAGAAAACGCCTCCTAATTTAGCCCTATCGTACGCCAATGATTGGATGCTCTGTATGAGCAGTACATTGCATTATGGGAGACGCAGTCTGTTCTTTCCTTTTCAGATAGTGCGCCCTAAAATAAATGCTGGATAAGGCTCTACATGAGCCCTGGAAGCGTTCTGTTCTTCATCCATGGTTCGTGCCCCACAGAAAGAGCCCTTCACTTCCAGGGTCCGTGGCCCCCTTCCTCTGAGGTGGTGCAGTGAAAAAAATAAAATAATAAATATATATATATATTAAAGGACGACCGATAATCTCCGCCATTAATAGTACCTTTGAAAAGACGTAAAAATACGTAGACTTTTTCTTACAAAACTTTGTCATAGGATTACCCTCATACATACAGGACTCCCGTGACTTTTTAGCTAAACTAAAGGAAGTGCACTGGGAAAATGATTACCTGTTGCTAACATTGGACATTAAATCTCTTTATACAAGTATCAAACACAATGATGGCCTAGAGGCAGTAGAATGCTACTTGAAACTGCGCAATATTGAGTGTTATAGCCATAACAAAATGTTATTGAAAATGATTCATTGGTGCCTTCACAATAACAGGTTCCTTTTTGACGGAAAAGTTTACAGACAAAAACAGGTGCGGCTATGGGGGCATGCTTCTCCCCCAGCTTTGCATGTTTACATGTAGGCTGGTGGGAGGAGCATGTCCTGAAGGGGGAACATAAAGCAATGTATGATAAATATATTATACAATTATGGAGATACATAGACGATATTTTTATCGTCTGGAGGGGTACAGAAGCAGAAGCAGAGAGATTTGTTGATACTATTAATGTGAATACACTTAATCTGGATTTCACACATCATATAGATTCCACCTCCATCAGCTTCCTTGACATTTTGGTTTCTATCAGGGCAAATGTCATTGAAACCAGCCTTTCCCAAAAACCCACAGCAGGAAATACCCTGCTCCACGCCAGTAGCTTTCACACCCACCATACTATAGCAAGCTTACCCTATGGTGAATTCCTTAGAATTAAGAGAGCCTGTAGCACAGAAGTTGCTTATGAGGAGGCAATATTAATATCAAAACAGAGGCTATTAGAGAGAGGTTACAGTGAGAGAAATTTAAAAACAGCTCTATATAAGGCCAACAAATTGGATAGAAGTACACTGTTACAGAAAAAGCAAGATACTATCACCCACGCAGATACCTTTCCGCCTAATAAAATCAGTGACAAGGAAAGTTCAGGTAAAACCTGTAGATTTATAGCCACCTACAGCAGGCAATCACAAACTATCAGAAAAATAATGAATAAAGAGTGGCCAATAGTGATGACAGACAGTATTCTCAATGAAATCTATGTTCATAAACCCATATTTACTTTTCGCAAAGCTCATTCTGTGAGATCAGATCTAGTCAAAACTACCCCAGACGTATTCAATAAAGTAAACTGGTTTCCCTCCCGGAACGGCTTCTTTAAATGCAGCTTATGTCGGGCTTGCAAATTTGGCATTAATACCGTAGAGTACACCAATGCATTTTCAGAACGTCCAATTAAAATAAAAGGACAATTTACGTGTAAAACTGAATATGCGGTGTACATTTTAACCTGTATATGCGGATTAAAATATGTCGGGAGTACGAAGCTACCAGTACAGGCAAGAATATTACAACATCTAAGGGCCACAGTAAATTCTGACCCTACATACCCTGTAGCTAGAGATGTAAAAGCAGAACACGGGACCAACTTAAACGTGCTCAGCTACTTTGTCATTGATAGCATTCTGAGTACCAAAAGGGGAGGCGACAGAGAAAAACAACTTCAACGCCTAGAAACCAGTTATATAGTGAACTTGGATACTAAGAGCCTGCGGGGCCTTAATATTTGTGAAGACCTGTACCATTTCTTGTAATGAGCGAACAAAATATATATATTTTCAAAACAAACTACTACACAACAAAATTTACATTGAGATAGGATAGTGATTTAAAGAAAGTATAGCCTGATATATCAATTTTAAGTATTATGGATTTTTAATAAGGCTTTTATTCTGGATTTTATACATAGTGAATGTTTTTGTATCTATTTATTTTTTTATGCAAAGAACCAGGCATGCTGGAAACTGTGTAAATAATGGATGGGTCAAACACAACACTGTAATATATTGCAAAGTGTAGACAGATACATGTAAGTCCCTATGAAACTGAAGTTTTGACTAAACTATCTATCCCATGAAATGTAGAAAGCAATGTTTAACTAAATAATGATATAAGAGAGATCATAAGTTGAGGATTACTAAAGGGACATAGTGTTATGAACTGTTAGTTCAAATTCCACAAGTTGAAAGAAATATTTGTACAGATATTAATTAATACAATGAAATCAGTCGTCTGCCCGAAATCCCTGATTCCCTCCCTTTTATGTAAATACATTAATTCTGACTCCCAGCTGGGAGATCAACCTTTTGCACTATGTGAGAAAGTATTTACTGTTAGCACTTTAGAAACTTCACTTTGCACGTTGTAGGGTGAGCGCCATTTGTTTGATTTTAACATAATAATGAAATACCAAAAGAATAATAGTGTATCTATGTTTTAAAAAAAGAAAATCACACATATGCGTATTTGCACAGGAAACGCATTGGCTAATTTTATTATGGCTTGATATTTATATAAGTTGATATATATGAATGTATTTATTGTGTGACTTGTTTACAAATTATTGTAGAAACTGAAAGACTGAGACAGCACCTTTATATTGAAGTCTGTCTACAAAGATACTCCTTCACAGTTGATGTAAAGTGTTAAGTATTTCATCTATGTTTAAAAATGTATATTTCCTAACTATACCCACTAACTTTTGACATTGAGTATGCGAGCGAGTGCATGAGTTTCTCAGAGGGTATATGAGTGTCTGAGTAGGTTTGTAAGTGGATGCGGGAGAGTATGAATGGGGCTGTAAGTAGGTATATGAGTGTCTGAGTGGCTCTGGGGGAGGGTATGAGAGCCCATGAGAGGGCCTGTGAGTTAGTGCATGATTCTGAGTAGATCTGTGAGTGGGTGAGAAAGAGTCTGGATGATTCTTTAAGTGGGTGCTTGAGTCTCTGACTGTGTCTGGGAGTGGGTGTATGTGTCTGTGTTTGTCTGTGAGTGAGTGATGAGCGAATGGGTCTGTGAGTGGCTTTGAGAGTGTCTGAGTTGTTTTGTGAGTGGGCACATGAGTGCCTGAGTGGGTTCTGCTTGTTTTTTGTAGGCCTGGGTAAAGCTCGCGGAGTTTCACTCCACGGAATTCCACGGAGTTACTGAAAAACACTGCCAAATTCCACAGAGTTCCGTGAGCGGGCGGAGCATTACACCGCCAGCCCTAAAGAGGTCCCCTTGGCTGTTGAGGGTTCTTGGGGTCCAATAACCTCTATTGTCATCACAAGTAAGTTTGCTGAGATCTCGTCAGAGGCCCTGCCCCCTTTCTCAACCACTCTGCAAATGCGCCTCCTGGTGCACTACTGGTTGGGGGATGAACTCCTCTAGGCTGCTGAGGGTTGTTGGGGACCAAGAACCCCTATTGTTGCCACAAGGGGATTGCTGAGACCTTGTTGGTTCCCCCTTCTCAATCACTCTGTAAATGCACCTGTTGGTGAACCACTGGTTAAGGATGAAATCCCCTTGGCTGCTGAGGGTTGTTGAGGCCAAGAACCCCTATTGGTATCACATGTAAATCCCCCAAAGTGTCAGGTCCCTGGTCTTGGCCTACACTGCTGTGCGGTCCGACCGCACCAAACACTGAGCAGTTGTGACATGACCGGGAAAGAACTACAACTCCCATACTCCCCGGCGGCGGGGAGGTGAAAAGAGTGCTGCTGACACGCATCCTGTTGCGTGTAATTCTTTGCTATCCAGGTCCTTGCCGGCTGGCGGAGGGACACCTACACGTCGTCCTGATTTCCTGTTTCTTGGCTTTCTCAGAAGAGAGGAGAAGCATTCGAGTACGTTTCCAGTCCGAGGTAAGAGTGGAAACTCTGTTGTGTTAAAACGATACTGTTCAGCGGAGAGCGTTGCCATCAGCCGCGTTGCCGTTTTGTGGAGCGGAGCATTATCTTTGAGTGTGCGTTTGGAAGTGGAGCTCTGTGGTATTTCCGGTACGCGCTACTGTTTTGAATTATCCTGGAGAGTGCGCTTAGAAGCGGAGCGCTGTAGTATTTGCGCTACGCGTTACCGTTTCGAAATCCGGTTTCAAATAGAGAGGTTATCTATGGAGGAGTCTGGTGCTTTGTTTTGGTGCCAGTAACAATTGGAGGGTTGGCGGAGCGCGGTAGTGGTCTCAACTACGCGCTGCCGTATGGTTGAATTCTTTTTACATTTTCTCTGTGTTCTAATAAGGGAATTGATACGTGTGCCTGAGGATCCTGGGCCCTGTGAAACAGAGTGGAGCATTGTGGTTCTTGCTCCCTACACGCTTCCGTCTCTGAAAGGCTTGGGCGCTTCTTCAACTATTATTTCCTTTTTGGCATCGTACTTGGAACATTGTGTTTCGAGTATATGCTCTTTTCTTTCCTTCATCAGAACCCATTATTGAAAGACATCCTCACACCATAGTCTAGGTAAGAGGAAAGGTAGTTTTGTGATATCAACGATAGGAAGGCCTGTCGTAATTTGACGATGGCTGGGTTAGCGCTTAGCTTTGCTACACGTTATTCTCCTTAACTTGGCCATGTTAGAAAACGCCATCTTGTATGTTACGCCGGCCATCTTAGATCATGAGCGGCCTCGTGGCCAGCGTGCCCTTTAGTCCGTTGTCCGTACCACTGACCACTCGAGTTTGCCCAGCAACAGGCTATTTTTAGTAACGGTCAAGCCTGTACATGCGCAGTCCCAACTGACCAGTCACCCCTCAGGAATGTGCCGCCCAAACTGACCAGTGAGATTGTAACCCCTCCCATGAACTGGCTGTGTTCCAAAAATGACCATATATGTACATAAAGCTCTGTAACTTTGTACCGCCTATCTTTTTATTACCTGTAAACTGTATAAAAGATTGAGTCACACCAACGTTCGGTGTGATACTTCTTGCATTACCGAAGGGTGCTGTAGGAATGTACCACCACCCCATGGGGTCTTAATAAACTTGTTCTTTGTACTTTTCAGTTTCCGTGCCAACAGTTCTTTCAGTGTAAGTGGGTTATCTACGGAGCATGTAGGCCTTGGGAACCCGATACCACAAATTGGCGACCACAAAGGGACTCATTGGCGACTCGGATGCCCGAAGGAGAGGTCGTGACGAAGGTTTGGACACTCGCCATGGACGCGTACGCTGCAACCGAGTGACCCGAGTCTTGGCACCCACGGTGTTTCTTCCTTTCCTTCCGATCTGACCTTCCAGGTGGCGCCGGTCTCCGACTGAGTTCTTGATCGTCTGCGTTGCTGGATAAGTGCCGTTTGGCTGATTCGATTAAAGACCTTGGCAGTTGGAATCTGGACCTTTGAGATTTGGGTAAGATTTGTGATCGGTAAGGTAGTCTGCGGACGCTTACTGAAGTTCTATGATTTGTGATCGGTAAGGTAGTCTACGGACGCTTGCCGAAGTTCTGTGACTGTGACTTTGATTTGAGTTAGCTAACATTTGTGAATTTGTGAATTTTGAACTTATATGTGTAGTGCACTTCACATAGGCAGGAATGTAGAGATGTTTCTCTGATCTTGTTTTCTACTTTGAGCGGAACATTTGTGTGAAGTACTGTAAGTGCCATTTTATACGGTATCACGCTTTCGTGATACTTTTTGAACATGCCTGTTTTCAGCACACTCCGAGGGATGTGCTGTCTTGGAAATGGTACCACAATTAGGTTAGCGGAATCACAGCCGGCTCCCCCAGAAGGAACTCCAAACCATGAAATGTACATCAAATTCGGTCTTCCCCCTATAATGTACAGTAAATTATGGCATAAATATACCAAAACCGATCCTGAATTGCAATGGCCACTACATGGGTCGTTCGATTTGCGAAAGGTTCAGTTTGTGGAGCAGTGTTTGTTTCAACGAAGGTCTAGACAAAATATGTTTGATTGTGTGCGAATGTGGGAGAAAGCGGTGCGTGAACGAATGAAACATGAGGTTGCCTTGGCGGACAAAGAGCAGCGCAAGGCTGCTCGAGATAAGGCTTTAAAGCTTGAGGAAAAGGAAGCTCAGGAAAAGAGAGAGAGGGAGGAACGGGAACGTAAATTGCATACGACTGGTCAATTCCCTATTCGTCGACCGCTTTATCCTGTCCTTACTAATGAAATTGATGATTTTTCGTTACTAGATCGATCGCCGCCTCCATACGTTCCACCTACGGCTCCGACTGTGGACTCGGACGATGACGGACAGGATAAGTCGGGAAAAGGGAGCAAGTCGAGTGTCAGGTTATCTGCGGAAAGAGCCGCGGATTTGCGTAGTTGGGCCCGTAAATTGAATAAAAATTTTGTAACTGTGGCCGAAGTTATTGCCGAGAGGGGTAACTGGACAGAGCAAGATTTGATGTGTTTTTTGTCTACTTTGGCTGATGAAGTTGTTACCGCATTTCGTAAATATTCGGATACTTTAGAACCTAAGGCTGTATCGGTTCACCATGAGAATCTAGATAAAGGTATATTTGTTCTTGCAGATGTTGATACATGTTTCAAGCAACTGATCCAGCTGCGGGATGAGACTTCCAGATTGCGGGACGAGCGGAAAAAGGATAAGGAGTCCGGGCCGGAGTCCACTGGGCAGTCTAAGGAGTGTTCTCTCCGGGGTTCAGATAAGAGTTCTAAAATGCATGTTATGCCTATGCGTGAAGCTGCACCTTTGTATGTTCCACCTAAAGGGGATGGTACAGACGATGATAAAACATCGAAGGATGCGAAGGGGTATTTTATATATAATTGGGTGTATACGCCTTGGAATAGAGCAGATGTTATGGCGTTGAAGAATTCTTTGCCTGACCTTCGTAAAAATCCGGCAGCATTCTATGAAGGGGTGGAAGGGGCTATTTCGTCCTGTGTGATGACTCTTGTCGATATAGATTTGTTTTTTGGGTTAATTCTTCCGCCTGACATGTGGAGATTAATTCGTAAAAATAATGATGAAACAATACTTGGGGGAATGTGGAAAGAAATAAATGAAGCAGATTTAGATAGGGAGCCTGCATGTAAGCCATGTCAGTTGATTCTAGACCTCCCGGCGGCTATTTTGATTAAATTAAAAACGCTTGTTCCTTCTAAAAAGATCGATTGGACCATGTTGGCTTCGTGCAAGCAAAAGTCAGATGAAACGGTTTCAGATTTCTTTACACGCTTTGAAGAGGCGTTTCACGATTACAGTGGTCAATCGTTAACAGACGATACGGGTAGGCATTTGTTTGTAGATAAGTATGTGGCTAATCTCCTACCGGAGATTGCAAAACGATTAAAATCAAGTGAAAGTTCCTGGGCCACGGCGACCCCTGCGTCTTTGTTAACTATGGCTCAGTATTATGAGCGGCAGGAATTGGAGGCTAAAGAAAGTGTTGATAAGAAAGCGAAAGAATTGAAAACGAAGGTGATGTTGGCACAGGTTCGTGGAACACAAAATAGAGGGAATGATAGGGTAGACGAGGTGGAGGCAATACGTCGTATGGTCGTACGGATATAGCGGAGGATCAATGTGCCTATTGTAAAGAGTTTGGGCATTGGGCTGAAGATTGTCCGGTACTTCGTGAGCAACGTAGTCAGCGTGGTCGAGGAGGTGGAAGGTCGAGGAGTAGTTATTCAGGGGCGAGAGGTGGCGGAGGTGATCGTGGAAGGGCTGAAGAGAGGGGCCGTGGCCAGGATGAACGAAATACTTTTGATAGACGAAATCAATATCAGATATCGGAGGGTGAGACTGTGGAACATCAGGATTATGTGCATGCATAGGACTGCGTAGGATGGGGTACGGAATCAGTTGAAGTGCCGGTAGATCAGAAAGGTCCATATGTATAAGCGGGCATTTTGGGTTCTACTGATCAATTTTTAGTCGACACAGGAGCTACTCGTAGCGCTTTGTCAAAAAACTTGGTTCCGAGGGCTCCCCTGTCTGGCGAAATGATAACATGTGTAGGGTTTGATGGCACACCCTCCCCTAGCCCATTGTCAAAACCCCTTGCACTTTGTCTCGATAGATTTTTCAGTTTTGGTCAATTTTTGCTATCTCCCCATACACCAGATAACATCTTGGGCATTGACTTGCTTAAATACTTTCGAGCAACGATACGCTGCGCTCCCGAAGGAGTGTGGGTTATTTTGAATGACAATTACCCTGAAACGGACAGGTTTTGTACTATACAAGACACTGCAGCTTTGGCCTCTCTCCCGCACACGTTATGGGCGACCTCAGACACGGATGTGGGAGAGATGCGTATTCCACCTATTCGAATTACTGTAAAGGAGGGAGTATCTTTGCCACGTGTGCCACAGTATAAGATTTCCAGGAAAGGTGAAATTGCCCTGACACAGATTGTCCAAGATTTGATAACTAGAGGAGTGGTGGAGGAGGTTCCTTACAATGTTTGCAACAGCCCTATTCTCCCGATCCTTAAGAAAGATACTGACGACAAAGTCTATCGTTTTATTATTGATTTGAGAGAAATTAACAAAATTGTCATTCCCCAATACCCGGTGGTGTCTGACATCACAACATTGCTTACACTGGTGCCACCAACGGCAACAACATTTAGTGTTATTGACTTGAAAAATGCGTTCTTTTCTATCCCTGTCCACCCTGATAGCAGATATTTGTTTGGCTTTACGTTAAATAATAAATCGTATAGATTTTGTCGTGTTCCTCAAGGTTACACTGAGAGCCCTAGTATCTACAGCCAGGCTTTGAAAAGACAGCTTGATTCTTTTGAGTTACAGTCTGGGGTTGTCCTTATCCAGTACGTCGATGACCTTTTGTTAGCTGCAGACTCTTATGCACAATGTGAGGAGAGTACAATTGCCTTGCTTTCCTTTTTGGCACAGAACAATCATAAGGTTTCAAAGAAAAAGCTTCAATATTGTAGACCCAAGGTGACCTACCTCAGTCATCTTTTGTCTAAGGAGGGGCGTGCATTAACATCAGATCGAATTCAGGCGATTTTAGACACACCAATTCCCCGCACTCAGAGAGATGTACGTGCTTTCATAGGTTTGACGTCCTTTTCCAGACAGTGGATCATGGGGTTTTCGCACATTATAAAACCTTTGTTAGCGTTACTGTTCAAAACAACACCAATGCCCCTTGAATGGACAGATGAATGTCAAAATGCCTTTGAACAATTGAGACAAGCCCTTTGTTCTGCACCCGTGTTAGGTACACCAGACTATACAAAGATTTTCACGTTGTACGTGCACGAGAAAGATGGGTGCGCGTTATCAGTGTTAGTGCAAGCACACGGGGACAAACAAAGGCCATGCGCATACTTCTCGGCGGTTCTTGACCCTGTAGCACGAGGGTTACCTGGGTGCTTTCGAGCAGTTGCAGCAACAGCGGTAGCTATACGACAGAGTGAGGGAATAGTTTTATCGCATAAATTGTTGGTGTTAGTCCCCCATGCAGTTGATGCCCTGTTGAATCAGACGAAAACCCAGTATCTTACGAGTGCACGTTTGACAGGATATGAGCTCACACTTCTGGCGCCACACATCACACTGAAAAGATGCGCTACCCTGAACCCTGCCACTTTATTGCCCTATCCGGTTGAGGAGGGTCAGGAAGAAAAACATCATGACTGTGTTTTCCTGACCGAGGAACAGACAAAGGGTCGTGTCGACTTACAGGATATGCCACTTCCAGATGTGGATGGGGAACTGTGGGTTGATGGATCGTGTTTGAGGCTGCCAGATGGTACGACTTCCGCAGCATACGCGATCACGACACTTAAGACAGTGGTAGAAACAGCTAGAATACCACAGAAATCGGCTCAAGCAGCAGAGCTGATAGCTTTGACAAGAGCCTGCGAATTGAGTGCTGGCCTATGTGTGAACATATACACAGACAGCCGGTACGCCTTCGGAGTAGCGCATGACTTCGGGCTACTCTGGAGAGAACGTGGGTTTTTGACTTCTCATGGAGTACACATTATGCACGGAGAACTAGTGCGTGATCTCCTAAACGCGTTACTTTATCCAAAGAAAGTAGCGATAATCAAATGCAGTGCCCATAAAAAGATCACCGATAAAGTGGGTCAGGGAAATGCTTTTGCGGACAGCATAGCGAGACAAACGGCTATGTCTCGAACTGACTCCCCCATGTACGTGACACAATCACAGGCTGAGCGATGGTATGATGCTAGAGCAGAGATACTAGATATTCAGAAATCAGCTACTGAATCAGAACTTGCGGCATGGGCAGCAGAAGGGGTGCTAGATGATGAGGGTTGTTGGAGAAGCAAGGACATGGAGAGATGGAAATTGCCTGCAGCTTACTTGCAAGCGATGGTCCAGATGACACATGGATTGGCGCACGTGGGGGCTCTTGCAATCACTCGACTGTTAACACGAGTTTGGGAGCATCCCGAGATTGCCAATACTGCCACGAGAGTAGTGCAGACCTGCCTGATATGTTTGCAGCACAATCCTGCAAAGGGGACCCATACTCCGAAAGGAGGGTTCGTTCCACCTTCTGCACCATTCGAGGTACTCCAAATGGATTATATCCAGCTTGAGCGTTGCAACAACCTTAAGTATGTCTTAGTGGTGGTATGTGCTTTTAGCAAATGGGTTGAGGCTTTCCCCACGAAAGACAATACAGCTTTGACAACAGCTAAGGTGTTGCTCAAGGAGTACTTCCCTCGATTTGGAGTTTGCAAATTTTTGTGGAGCGATAATGGGCCTCATTTTGTCGGGAAAATTGTGGAGTATGTGCTGAAGGGGTTGGGGATCCAGCAGAAGTTTCATGCTGTGTTCCACCCTCAGTCGGCAGGTCTTGTTGTACGGTACAATGCCACGTTGAAATTGAAACTGGCTAAGATTGTAGCATCTACGTCATTGAAGTGGCCGGATGCTTTACCGCTAGCATTGCTCTCTCTCAGATCAGTGCCCCACTCTCGAACAGGCCTCACACCGTATGAAGTGGTGTTTGGAAGGCCTATGAATATTTGGGGAGTGCCCAAGCCGCGATTGATACATGATGTGCCTTGTATAATGATGAACGATTATTTGGCACGATTAACAAATGATTTGCTTTCTATTCATCAGCAGGTTCGAGAAGCGCTCCCTGACAATTCTACTGGAGAGGCTCACAATCTTCGTCCTGGTGACTTTGTGATGTTGAAGTCGTTTGAGAGGGCGAACAGCTTGGAACCGAGGTGGCGTGGCCCCGAGCAGGTCCTCCTGGCTACTCGAACAGCTGTACGAGTGACCAACAGAAAGCGGTGGGTGCACTCAACTCACTGCCGTCGTGTTTCTCCTGATCTGGTGAATCCTGCCATGCTGACCGACTACAAGGAGATTCTGGATAAAGAAAAGAGCCCAGCTGTGACATCGGCCAAAGTCGAGGGAGCCTTCCCGAACCACACTGTTTCTGGACGACAGTGTTACAATCTGCGGCCACAATAAGAAGATTTTTTTTTTGGTTTTCGAGACTGGTTGGTTACCGCTCTGGGGTTTGTGAAACGGAAGCCGGGAATCTCAGGGGGGGGGATCAGTTCTGCCAAGAGTAGCGACACCCGTCTTGACCCCGGAGAAGAAAACAGCGGCTACCTCGGAGCTCAGCACCGTATTTTTCTTTTTTAGGTATATATATATATGTACATTTGAGACTTTGTGAACTTTTCGAACCATTTGAGACTTTGTGAACTCTTTGAACTATGGCGTCCACTACATCGCGAGACAAAAGAATACTTGGTGCCATCTTATTCGTCTTGACAATTGTGGTAATAGCAGTGATAGCTTGGGTAGTTGAACTTGTGGTGCCTGCACGGGAACATTTGCTGCCGACTACCCCGGCTCCATCTGAACATTTTCACTTCACCTTACCCTACCATGAAGAACGGCACCGACAGACTTATTTGAACAATAGCTTCATTCAGATTCTGCATCATACTCATAACATGACAAATACGTCCAATTGTTGGGTGTGTGGGATGTTGCCTGGTCATCAGAAGAAAGGGGGCACTCCACTCATTCCACTCCCGTTTTCACATAATGGATCCTGCAATGCCTGGTACACTCTTCTATTCACTTTGCGATGGCCAACGAAAGAGGGGGTGCTTTTCCGTTTGAATAAAATTTGCTACCATGACCGGGATGGGTATCCACGAGCTGAGAGTACTCGATTTGAATGGGAGGAATACCGCCCCGACAATGCATCTGCAACCCGTATTTACAGCAACCAAAGGAACATTAACGTATCCAGTTCACATGTTATTAATGTTATTGCAACTAAAGCTGATTTGTGCATACGTAATAAAGGTACAATCCCGGTTGGAAAAAGTGAATGCAACACTACACTTACGTTTGACAGTCCGAATGGCATATCGTTTGTGGCATCTCGTAATACTTATTTTGTCTGTGGAACTAAGGGTTATCATCAGCTCCCGTTGGGATGGTTAGGCACTTGTTATGTATCCTTTATATTGCCCCCTGTATTCATTGCCCCACCAATGTATCATAATGACTATGTACTTTACCACGACTTCGTGTTAAACCGTGTTAAACGTACTGTTGTTCTGGACGATATCGACCAGACTGATACCACACTGCAGCAATATGTAGACTTTAATTTGGGACTGTTCTCCTTTGTGGGGGCTGCTTTGAATAGTCGGAAAATACGACGATTGACCCATGTTGTTGAAGCTGTAGCCAATGATACTGCTATTGCACTAGGGAATATTACTGAAGAACTACAGATTTCTAGGATTGTTACGCTCCAGAACAGAATGGTTCTAGATGTGGTTCTAGCTGACCATGGGGGGGCATGTAGAATCATCGGAAGCAGCTGCTGTGTATACGTACCTGATAATTCGCCATCTGTTTACGATGCCATTTCGAAGTTGCACAAAATAGCTGCTGAAATACACCCAGACAATGGAACTTGGACTCTTTCAGGGTGGTTCTGGTCAATGCTTACAGCTTGGGGTTGGAAATTATTAACAATTCTATGTGTCATTATTGGGATACTGTTCTTCATATGTTTATGTATGCAATGTGGTCCTGCCCTATGTTCCATGTGTTTATCAGCCTGCATTCCATCCAGACGTACTCTTGCTCAAAATGAAATGGTACTACATAAAGAAGTTGCTCAAATAATGCTGATTGATATCGAAGATGAATACCCGGACTATGTCCACTATGAGGTAGCTTCAGCTAAACGCTAAAAGGGTCGTCTGTCGTAATTTGACGATGGCTGGGTTAGCGCTTAGCTTTGCTACACGTTATTCTCCTTAACTTGGCCATGTTAGAAAACGCCATCTTGTATGTTACGGTGGCCATCTTAGATCATGAGCGGCCTCGTGGCCAGCGTGCCCTTTAGTCCGTTGTCCGTACCACTGACCACTCGAGTTTGCCCAGCAACAGGCTATTTTTAGTAACGGTCAAGCCTGTACATGCGCAGTCCCAACTGACCAGTCACCCCTCAGGAATGTGCTGCCCAAACTGACCAGTGAGATTGTCCCCCCTCCCATGAACTGGCTGTGTTCCAAAAATGACCATATATGTACATAAACCTCTGTAACTTTGTACCGCCTATCTTTTTATTACCTGTAAACTGTATAAAAGATTGAGTCACACCAACGTTCGGTGTGATACTTCTTGCATTACCGAAGGGTGCTGTAGGAATGTACCACCACCCCATGGGGTCTTAATAAACTTGTTCTTTGTACTTTTCAGTTTCCGTGCCAACAGTTCTTTCAGTGTAAGTGGGTTATCTACGGAGCATGTAGGCCTTGGGAACCCGATACCACAGGCCTATGAGTATTATATGTGTTGTTTATATATTGTTTGTGTTCCATTTTAGACGCATCTAAGTCCAGACTGGTGGTGAATGAGGAGGGATTACAACTAAGCATCGGCGAATTTTGCGAATCTGGCGTTCGCGAATTTTGCAAATTTGCGAACTCGCAATCCGCAAAATCCGCGAATTATTGCGAATTTGCAGATTTTTTTTTTGTGTTCGCAAGGATTTCTGCCAGTTCGCAAGGATTTCTGCCAGTTCGCGAGGGTTTTGTACCAGTTCTCAATTGCGAACTTACATGTCGGCTCGCAACGGTCACGATTATGTTATTTCTACGTCTGGTTCATCATCACAGGTTCCCAGCACCCTCTGTTTCACCCCTGCCATCCTCTGTTTCACCCATGCCACCCTCTGGTACATCAATGCCACCCTCTGGTTCATCATCACTGTAGATTATGGGGGGATAAGCAAGCACACCTGCCTGCTTCAACTAACATGAATTAATTTGGGGTTGATTTATTAATGTGTCACTGTTTTAAAATTCCAGTCTGGCACCTGCTTCCTTATCTGTAATTTGCTTTCTGTTGCAGTGCAATTTTTTTTTTCCAGGACCTTTTGGCCTACTTGTAGCTATTCTATGAGCCTGCTGTGAGGGTCAGAGCAGGGTCATACAATTGTTGCAACTAGCAACTGAACTCTGGAGGGGCCCTTGTCAGGAAGCACTTCAGGGAATGGTTACTAATGATGAGTTTGAACTTTTGAACCTGCTGAATGCATTCAGTATTGCAAAACTCGTTTTTCTGCAGAACAGCATTACAGCAACTGTAATGCCCCAAACAAGCTTATATGAGAAAGTTGATTTCTAATCCAAAAGTTATCCAAAGAAAATCAAAAGGCCTCAAATCCAAAAAAGTGCAGGCAAATGTCAACCTGAGGAGTTATTCTGATAAAAATCATCATTTTCAGAAGGTCTATGCTGCTTGCTAGTAGATTTCTTGTGCAGAATTGCAATTTTTGTAATTTCGCGAGTGCAAGATTGTTGCTGCCCGCCGCCCCTACATGTTCGCAATTGCAAACTTACACCGCACGCCGCAAAATTGTATCACCAAGAAAAAAAAATCCGCTGCGTGCGAATTTGCGGATTTTCGGTAAATTTGCGAGCGTTCGCGGATTGCGAATTTACCGAAAATCCGCAAAATCCGCGAGCGGAACGGATTTTCCGCCCATGCTTAATTACAACAGACGTTTTTGTTTTATTTATGATGCAGGTATAAATGATTCCTTAGCGAGACCATTTGAGAGTAGCCAATGTATGTGGATTTATTCTAAGTATATGTTTCTGTCATTACAGGTTACTCCCTTTCCCTGCTGTCCCTTCCCTTCCCTTCCCTGTTTTTTTCCCTCGCCTAATGGCTCAAATACTCTGTGTTATACAGTTAGAGTGTTTGTGACGTTGGGAGGTGGACCATTGTATCTACAACCGGATCCTGCGGAGCTGTCTCTGACAGAATTACACGCCCAAGAAATTAGCTCTGCCGGGTTCGGTTGTCTTTATAATGGCTACCATGGAGGATGTACTCCAGGCCTTAGTAATGGTTCAGCAGGAGTTAGCCTCCTCTAAAGCAGAAACCGCAGCATTAAGGGAAATGGTAGACAAATTGAATAGAAATCCCTTTGATGCCTCTCCCCCCCAGGTCAAGGTTACTGTACCTCCTCCTATCCCTTTGGCCAGCCCCGAGCGTTATTCTGGGGATCCAGCTAAGACACAAGTGTTTCTTACTCAAATAATGCTTCTCTTTTCATGTAAGCCAGCATCCTTCCCGAATAACCACTCTCGAGTGGCGTTTGCCATATCTTATCTGGTAGGCGATGCAGCCAATTGGGCGGTTCCCCTAGTGCGGAAGAATGATGCCATACTATCAGATTGGTCGGCGTTTCGAGCCGAGTTTGAAAGAGTGTTTGATCGAAGGGCCACCACGTTCAGTGCTGATCGAGAACTCCTCACCCTTAGACAAGGACGACGTGACCTAGTGTCCTATCTCACCGACTTTAATAGATTGATAGCTGAGACAGATTGGCCCTAAGAAAAAAGAATGTCTCTTTTTTATCAAGGGCTAAGAGATGGCTTAAAGGATGTAATTGCGCAAATTGATCCGCAACCCGTCACTTGCACGGATATGATCAATTTGACGCTGTGATTGGACGGTAGATTAACAGATAGAGGGGGCGATAGGAGACGTTGGGATAAGGTTTCTTTCAGTTCTGAGGGTAACCCTCGTAGAGCCCTACCCTCGTCAGACACAGGCAGCGAACCTATGGAAATCGGTGCTGTAAGAGCGCCGTTATCCCGAGAAGAAAAAGAGAGTCGCAGGGCCATGGGGTTGTGTATGTATTGTGGGAAGAAGGGGCATTTTGTAAGAGAGTGCCCCACCAAACCCAAGACCTCGGGGTATGGAATCGGAGCAAAAAAGTAGCAGTCTCTGTCCTGGGTACACCCGAGAGGAGAACCGAGATCCCACAGGAAAAAGAAGAGATACAGCCTTTAATGATCCCTTCCCAGACTGTTTTGACCTTGCAAGACTCTGAGACCCATATCATCCTTTCCATGAGTCTGGAGAGCCAGTTACAGGTCCATCAGGCCAGGGTTATGATTGATTCAGGGGCCACGGGCAATTTTATAGATAGTGGGTTGGTATCCACCCTATCCTTGGAACGAGTGCCTCGAACCACACCTGAAGAGGTATTAGCGGTAGATGGAACACCGTTGAAATCTGGTCTCATTACGGAACAGACCGATTTAGTGGTGCTGTCTGTGGAAGTGCCAGAGGGTAGACATAGAGAAGAACTGTGTTTGAACATCATAGAGGCCCCTCAGTATGAGGTCATTTTGGGCACGCCCTGGTTAAGCCATCACAACCCTATGATTGATTGGAAGACTACACAGATACAGTTTCTGTCGGATGAATGCAAGGAGCATCTGAAGGGTCCTAGGACAGTTCCTGTCGCAGCATTGTTGTTATCAGTGTTAGTGGCTACGGCAGCTGAGAAAATGCTTACCTTGCCCTCTGAGTATATGTGTTACAAGGATGTGTTTAGTGAAAGTAGGGCAGAGCAATCGCCACCGCTTAGGATGTATGACT
This sequence comes from Lissotriton vulgaris, assembly GCF_964263255.1. NCBI lineage: Eukaryota > Metazoa > Chordata > Amphibia > Caudata > Salamandridae > Lissotriton > Lissotriton vulgaris. Next base: position 1,433,651,201 of record NC_141687.1, read on the forward strand.
GTCGGATTGATCTGGTGGAAGGGGCTATCATTCCATCATGTCGGGTGTACGCTTTATCAGTCCCCGAAACCAAACATCTGAAGGAATATATAGACCATTATGTGGAGATTGGGTTCATTAGGCCATCCAAATCACCTGCTGCCTCTCCTTTGTTTTTTATCAAGAAAGCGAATGGTGAATTGAGAGCATGTGTGGACCACCGCATGTTGAATAAGAATACTGTACGGAATCGATACCCTTTACTACTCATATCGGTCCTATTGGATCAAGTACGGGATGCGAAAATCTACACCAGACTAGACCTCTGTGGCGCGTATCATTTGGTGCGCGTAAGGGAGGGGGATGAGTGGAAAACTGCCTTTAAGACACGTTATGGGTTGTATGAATACACCGTCATGCCGTTTGGGCTCTGTAATGCCTTCAAATACTTCCTAAATGATGTCTTGAAGGAGTTTATGGACGTCTGTGCGGTGGTCTACATAGATGATTTCCTAATATACTCAGAAAGGATTGAGATGCACCGACAGCATGTTTCAAATGTGTTGCAGAAATTGAGGGAACATAGGCTTTACTGTAAGTTGAGCAAGTGTGAGTTCAGTGTGCCCAAGGTGGAATTTTTGGGTGTGATGCTTTGCCCCACGGGTTTGCAAATGTCTGAAAGAAAGGTTCAAGCTGTACAAGAATGGCCCATCCCCACCTGTGTGAAGGATGTCCAGAGCTTTCTAGGGTTTGCGAACTACTATTGCAGGCTTATACTCCAATTCTCACAGGTGGCAGTACCTTTAACTAGACTGCTTAGGAAAGGGGTGTCTTTTCATTGGACTAATGAGGCGGCAGAAGCATTCAGAAAGTTAAAGGAGGCTTTTACCACTGCTCCCATTTTAGCCCATCCAAAACCCGAACACCCCTACATAGTGGAGGCCGACGCCTCGGATGAAGCAATAGGGGCCATTCTATCACAGAGGAATCAGAACACAGGGCAGCTGCATCCAGTAGCATATCTGTCCAAGAAACTGAGCATGGCCGAAAAGAACTATACCATTGCTGAGAAAGAGCTGTTGGCTATAAAAAGAGCCTTTCAGGAGTAAAGACAGTACTTGTGGGGAGCGTCTTACCCGATCACAGTATTCTCTGACCATAGAAATCTCCAATTTATGAAGACAGCCCGACATCTCACTCAGAGACAAATGAGGTGGATGCTCTTCTTTTCAGAGTATGACTTTGTGATCACTTTCCGACCTGGGACGGAAAACCGGTAAGCGGACCCGCTATCCAGGCAGGATCAAACTGATAAGGACACAAACGAGGAAGTATCGGAGGCTATTGTGGATCCGGCAAAGGTGATTTGCGTGGTTCAGGCAGACAGTTTTTTTAATCTGATTTGCAAAGCTAAAGATCAGGATGCCTGGGTGGTGTGGGCCACCAAGGGTGTCAGTCGTGTGATAAAGAAAGGGCTGCCTTTTCACGATAACAAACTGTATTTACCTACCAAGACCTTGCAGAAAAAGGCATTTGAGTGGTGTCATGATTCTCCTCTAGCGGGTCATCAAGGTGTGAGCAAGACTGTTCAATTGTTGCAATGTCATTTTTGGTGGGAGTCCTATAAAGACGATGTGGGCAATTGGGTACGGCAGTGTGAAGAATGTGCTTGTGCTAAAAATGAGACAGGAAAAAAGAAAGGGAAGTTGATGCCTCTGCCCACACCTAAAAGACCATGGCAATCCATCAGCCTAGACTTCATCACAGGTCTACCACCTGATCAGGGTAAGAGGGCTATACTGGTGGTTGTAGACAGCCTCACAAAAATGGGACATTTCATTCCTTGTGTTAATCTCCCCACAGCTGGACGAACGGCACAACTACTGTTGAGCAACGTGATACGTTTACACGGTGTGCCAGAAGTCATAGTGTCAGATAGGGGCCCACAATTCGTCGCTAGGTTTTGGAAAATTTGGTGTCAGGCGATGCACATCCAACCCTCTCTCTCCACTAGTTTCCACCCACAGACCGATGGGCAGACAGAAAGACTCAACCAGACCCTAAAGAAGTACCTACGGTGTTACGCAGCGGATGCTCAAGACTCTTGGGTCTCCTTGTTGTGGATGGCTGAGGTGGCATACAACAATGCCTGGCATAGTTTAGTGGGGGTATCTCCTTTTTGTGCCACCTTCGGATTCGATGCTCGAATACTGCCTATCAGCATTCCGGAGGGAGTGGCTGATCAACCCACGGTATTGGGACACATGCAGAAATTGCAGAAGGTACATAAGAAAGTCAGAGTACATCTGCAGAAGGCAAAGTTGGAGTACAAGAGATGGGAGGATAAGCATAGGAGAGTGGGACCTGCGTATCAAGTGGGTGACAGAGTGTGGCTGTCCACCAAGAACTTCAGGTTCAAGTTGCGTAGTATCTTCCATCCTAGATTCATCGGCCCTTATGTCATCCTAAGGAAGATCAATCCAGTTGCTTTCAAGTTAAAATTGCCTGGTACTCTTCGGATACACCCGGTGTTCCATTGCAGCCTGTTGAAACCTGCTTTCTCTGCTAGGAGACGGGCTCCTCCTCCTGTGCTCTGTGATGGGGGTTTCGAGTATGTGGTACGGAGCATTAAGGACTCTAAGTGGAGGAGGGGAGTGTTGTGGTATCTGGTTTCCTGGAAAGGGTACTCGGCTGAGGACGATTCCTGGGAACCTGTACATAACATTCATGCCCTGTAGCCGTCAGTTCCTTCCATCATAGGTTCCCTATGCGGCCTGGTCCTAGGAGGCGCTAGGGGGGAGGACATAGTGTCAGGTCCCTGGTCTTGCGCCTACACTGCTGTGTGGTCCAACCGCACTAAACACTGAGCAGTTGTGACACGACCGGGAAAGAACTACAACTCCTATACTCCCCGGCGGCGGGGAGGTGATAAGAGTGCTGCTGACACGCATCCTGTTGCGTGTAATTCTTTGCTATTCAGGTCCTTTCCGGCTGGCGGAGGGACACCTACAAGTCGTCCTGATTTCCTGTTTCTTGGCTTTCTCAGAAGAGAGGAGAGGCCTTCGAGTACGTTTCCAGTCCGAGGTAGGAGTGGAAACTCTGTTGTGGTAAAGACGATACTGTTCAGCGGAGAGCGTTGCCATCAGCCGCGTTGCCGTTTTGAGGAGTGGAGCATTATCTTTGAGTGTGCGTTTAGAAGCGGAGCGCTGTGGTATTTCCGCTACGCACTACTGTTTCAAAGTATCCTGGAGAGTGCGCTTAAAAGCGGAGCGCTGTAGTATTTGCGCTACGCGTTACTGTTTCGAAATCCGGATTCAAATAGAGAGGTTATCTATTGAGGAGTCCGGTGCTTTGTTTTGGTGCCAGTAACAATTGGAGGGCTGGCGGAGCGCGGTAGTGGTCTCAACTACGCGCTGCCGTATGGTTGAATTCTTTTTACATTTTCTCTGTGTTCTAATAAGGGAATTGATACGTGTGCCTGAGGATCCTGGGCCCTGTGAAACACAGCGGAGCTCCCTACACGCTTCCGTCTCTGAAAGGCTTGGGCGCTTCTTCAACTATTATTTCCTTTTTGGCATCGTACTTGGAACATTGTGCTTTGAGTATATGCTCTTTTCTTTCCTTCAACAGAACCCATTATTGAAAGGCATCCTCACACCATAGTCTAGGTAGGAGGAAAGGTGGTTTTGTGATATCAACGATAGGAAGGCCTATGAGTATTATATGTGTTGTTTGAATATTGTTTGTGTTCCATTTTAGACGCATCTAAGTCCAGACTGGTGGTGAATGAGGAGGGATTACAACAGACGTTTTTGTTTCATTTATGATGCAGGTATAAATGATTCCTTAGCGAGACCATTTGAGAGTAGCCAATGTATGTGGATTTGTTCTAAGTATATGTTTCTGTCGTTACAGGTTACTCCCTTTCCCTGCTGTCTCTTCCCTTCCCTTCCCTGTTTTTTTCCATCGCCTAATGGCTCAAATACTCTGTGTTATACAGTTAGAGTGTTTGTGACGTTGGGAGGTGGACCATTGTATCTACAACCGGATCCTGCAGAGCTGTCTCTGACACAAAGTGTGTTCGCGAGACCTCGTTCTTTTCTCAACCACCTTACAAAGGACCCTCCTGGTGCATTAACAGGTGGGGGATGTAGTCTCTTGTGCTGTGAGGGTCGTTAGGGGCCAAGAACACCTCTTGTTGCCACTAGTTAGTCTCACACAGTGGGACTGCTGAGACCTTGTAGGAGGCCTGTCCCCTTCCTCAACCACTTTTCAACTACGCCTCCTAGTGCACTACTGTTTTGGGATGAACTCCCCTTGGCTTCTGAGAGTCATGAATGGTTACATGTAGGACAGAGTTTGCGGTTTACATTCTCGAATGCTCTTGTCACCTACAATATGTGGGCAGCACGAAGCTGCAGGTATTGAATCGAATCCTGCAGCACCTTCGTGCAATGGTCACTTCAAACCCCAGCTACCCTGTTGCTCGGCATTTTAAGTTAGTCCACATTAACAACTTGAATGACCTCAGATATTTTGTTATTGATGCAGTGCCGAGGCTACCAAGGGGCGTTAACAGGGAGAGAAAATTATGTCCGTTGGAAACCCATTATATCTTATCACTTGATACAAAGAAACCTACAGGATTAAACATGGGGAAAGCCATGTACGATTTTTTGTAATTATAAGAATTAGAGCTGGTTTCTAAGTACAAGTCTGTCTGTTTTACAACCGCGTCATAATTAATTATATGTATATATATTAGTTTTCTATCCGATTTTAGAAGACCTTGTTATACCTAACTATTTAAACCCTGTTTTTACCTGTCCGGTTTTTACATGGTTTTTATTGGGATTGCTCGGCTTTTAATCGGTTTTATGGAACTATTTATATACTCCTAAAATTATTACTATCCAGGTGCGCAACACCCATTGGAATCAAAGGGCTTCAGCCCCCCCGTCGTGAGTGGCAGCCCGGGCTCAGACAGCTCCCGGGCAGGCACACAGCGGCACCCGAGCACTTCACAGGTCTTTTAAAGATCATGTGCATGTTAATAAGGCTTTGTTGTTGTTTTACCCCTTCCAAGAGCCCCTGCCGCTCCACTCAGCCTATTGCTTAAAGTTTCAGCCCCACCCCGAAATTTTTTCTTAGCCCTCCCCAAAATGTCGCTCTAGTTGCGCTTCTGTTACTCTCCCTGTACTGTATCTCTGAGTATTGCAATATTAAATGAAATCCTATAATGGACAGATATTGATCATATATATATATATAGAGTATCAGAGCACTGAACTTACTGTCATACATGTTGATGTCCCCCAATTGATAACATTTAAACTATTGAATCATGATGCAATGTCTAAAAAGCATTATTAGGCATTTCAGATATGTATATGCACTTGCATTTCAAAGGTATAAATCATATATCAGAATTTGCTAGCCTTTAACCTGTTTTAGGCACTTAGGGGCCCATCAGGATCATGGGCGGATCGCCACCGCCCGCATGGCGGTGGTGATCCGACCATGATCCGACCCCGCTCGCCACCCAATTCAACCACCATATTACTATGGCGGGGGGACCACGGTGGACGAGTTGGCCGGGCAGAAAAGGGTTTAATATGGTGGTGGTGTCTGTTAGACATTGCCATCCATATTAATATGCAGGCGGGGACATGCCTTTCCATAGGGGCAGCGTCGCCACGGAAAGGCATGCAGTGTTTGACATTGGGGGCCCGTTGCGGGCCCCCAGGGACTCTGGGGTGCACATGGGGGGTACCTATGGTACCCACCAGCAGTTCCATGCACAACATGGCAGGAACCACACAGTGCCTGCCATGTTGTGCATGGAAGTGCACAACATGCCTTCCTGGCATTGTGGCGGGCGGTGCTGAGTGCACTGCCTGTCACAATTACAGGAATGCAGGATGCGCCCACCACTCTGGCGGGCGCATCCTAATTGCCCCCATGGGACCCTTGCTGGTCCCGTTTCCCGATAGTGTGGCGGGCGGACAAAGTCCACCCGCCATCCTAATGACCCCCTTAGTTGTAGCTATGATATTTTAATAGCTATTTTGTAACTATTGACATTCTAAAATCATTTGCACTAGCACTTTACTTAGTTATTTGCACTCACTCTCCTGTATTGAGCAACACTAATCTGCCATTAACTGCACTGAATTTGGTCTTGTTGTCATTGATGAAATGTATGAAAATAATTAACTAATATTGCTAGGCACTTGGCTACAAATACCAACATAGGTTTACCTATGTTTAGATGTAAGCAGCTTTCATTAGTCTAATAATTACGGTGACATTTTTTGCACAGTTAAATTATAATGTAGTGTTTTTTCTAGCTCTATTATAGTAGGGGGAGTGTTTTACTTTGGTTCACGTCACTATACAGTCTGTCTATGACACAAGCATGTCATGTGATCAAGCCCGGGGAGACCCGATCGAAACACGTCATGCTGGAGGATTAAGCCGCAATAAAGCACTATTGAAATTTAGCTCACTGTGGTCCGTGGCTGATTCCGAAAAGGAGTGAATGTCAGGAGTTGTTTTCTGTGTTCAATGGCGACATAAATATACGGGAGATTGGGGTCCAGGAGCAGCTGACCACAGACAATAGGACACCCAGCGCAACATTTTCACCAGCCCACAGGGGTTTTAATCACACAGTTATTTACTGCTTCAATGATGAACTCACTCGAGACAAATTGGTTCATGCACTACAAGATCTAGAAGGCCATTTCATGTGACCACGCCCATGGAGGCAGGCGCTTTAAATTACGTGCATGCTGCATCATCATTGCCAGCAGATGCCATTGAGAAAGGGATAGGATTCACAAAACCGGTTTGGCTGATAAGAACAGATGGTGACTGTTTTCTCAGTGTCTCCAGTTGCAGTTGATTCCTAAATGAAATGGATGCAAATGTTACCGATCTTGTGGCTTCTTCCTTCGAGGGCTAAACTCTACGATGGTATATATATATATATATATATATATATATATATATTACCTACTGGCGGTCGCCAGTAGGTATATATAGTTAGGATTTTTTCTCTATGGGATTTTTGAAAATTCTATGTCTAATAACTTTGGCGTTTGTGGACAGAATTGGCTGAAATTTTCAGGAAAATGGAACATTTTGTTTCTGAGCAGCCCCTGACAATTTGGGGGGGTTTCATCAAGGGGGGGCCGAGAAAAAAGGGGGGTCCCAAAACGCGTTTTTCCCATGTTAATTTCCATAGGGCGGTTGGCCTCACTTTTAGCTCGAACGGCTGAATGGATTTCCACGAAACTTGGCAAAATTGTAGGGACTGTTAGCCCGATGTGCCTTTGCTATATCTCAAGATATGTGCTCCAGTGGATTTTGAGTAATTTAGGTTCAAAAAAAGATATATATCTGGGCGGAGCCTAACCAAACATCTGATCTGATTGGCTGTCAGCACTTCATCCAAGAAGTGTTGGCAGCCATCTTGGGACCAATATACATGATAGCACCTCATTAAAAAGCATTGTAGTTAATAGAGGGTTTTAGGACTTTAGTTACATTATAAATCATTTGTTGATGGTACCATACTCGTTTTAGGAATTGTGGTGGGTTCTAAGGTGATTTTACCATGTGAAAAAACCTTCTGCTGTGATATCATGAATATTGTTTGAAAGAAAACTAATATCTCATGATTTTCCCACAGTGGTTTGGAAGGGGATCTATAAGCTAAACTGAAAGCATATTTTCTGTAAATTCACATTATCTTTCTCAGTCATGTGAAAATGAAGTCTGACATTCTCAGTAAAACATGTACATCCAACAAGGACAGAGACTGTCAGTTGATTCCTTTGTGTTCTACTGCAGCCTCCTAGAGTGTTCTAAAGAACAACTAGAGCGCTAACAGTCCTACTTATTACAAAGGTATGGCACACCTGAAGCCATCTTGATTGGAATAAAGTGGTAACTCTTAAAACATTTAATTTAAAAAGAAACAACATGAGGGGGTATATTTTGCCATAGAAAGTATGATTAGTGCTGCAGAATGAAAAATTAGGGCACATTTTGAGTGACTTCTCAAATCCTTTTCTATTTCATCAAAACATTCTGACATGCAGTCTCCCAAAATGGCCACCAGAGACAAAAGAGCCCAAATGTAGCCCAAATATCACCCAGATGTAGCCCAAGTATAGCCCAATGACAGAATGTCCCAGAGTGTTCTAAAGAACAACTAGAGCGCTAACAGTCCTACTTATTACAAAGGTATGGCACACCTGAAGCCATCTTGATTGGAATAAAGAGGTAACTCTTAAAACATTTAATTTAAAAAGAAACAACATGAGGGGGTATATTTTGCCATAGAAAGTATGATTAGTGCTGCAGAATGAAAAATTAGGGCACATTTTGAGTGACTTCTCAAATCCTTTTCTATTTCATTAAAACATTCTGACTTGCAGTCTCCCAAAATGGCCACCAGAGACAAAAGAGCCCAAATGTAGCCCAAATATCACCCAGATGTAGCCCAAGTATAGCCCAATGACAGAATGTCCCAGAGTGTTCTAAAGAACAACTAGAGCGCTAACAGTCCTACTTATTACAAAGGTATAGCACACCTGGAGCCATCGTGATGGGAATAAAGTGGTAACTCTTAAAACATTTAATTTAAAAAGGAACAAAATGAGGGGGTATATTATGCAATAGAAGGTATTATTAGTGCTGCAGAAAGAAAAATTAGGGCACATTTTGAGTGACTTTTCAAATCCTCTTCTATTGCATTAAAAAATTCTGACATGCAGTCTCCCAAAATGGCCACCAGAGACAAAAGAGCCCAAATGTAGCCCAAATATCACCCAGATGTAGCCCAAGTATAGCCCAATGACAGAATGTCCCAGAGTGTTCTAAAGAACAACTAGAGCGCTAACAGTCCTACTTATTACAAAGGTATGGCACACCTGAAGCCATCTTGATTGGAATAAAGAGGTAACTCTTAAAACATTTAATTTAAAAAGAAACAACATGAGGGGGTATATTTTGCCATAGAAAGTATGATTAGTGCTGCAGAATGAAAAATTAGGGCACATTTTGAGTGACTTCTCAAATCCTTTTCTATTTCATTAAAACATTCTGACTTGCAGTCTCCCAAAATGGCCACCAGAGACAAAAGAGCCCAAATGTAGCCCAAATATCACCCAGATGTAGCCCAAGTATAGCCCAATGACAGAATGTCCCAGAGTGTTCTAAAGAACAACTAGAGCGCTAACAGTCCTACTTATTACAAAGGTATGGCACACCTGAAGCCATCTTGATTGGAATAAAGTGGTAACTCTTAAAACATTTAATTTAAAAAGGAACAAAATGAGGGGGTATATTTTGCCATATGAATTATGATTAGTGCTGCAGAAAGAAAAATTAGGGCACATTTTGAGTGACTTCTCAAACCCTCTTCAATTTCATTAAAAAATTCTGACATACAGTCTCCCAAGATGGCCACCAGAGACAAAAGAGCCTAAATGTAGCCCAAATATCACCCAGATGTACCCCAAGTATAGCCCAATGACAGAATGTCCCAGAGTGTTCTAAAGAACAACTAGAGCGCTAACAGTCTTACTTATGACAAAAGTATGGCACACCAGAAGCCATCTTGATTGGAATGAAGTGGTAAGTCTGAAAACACTCAATTTAAAAAGGAACAACATGAGGGGGTTAATTTTGCCATAGAAAGTATGATTAGTGCTTCAGAAAGAAAAATTAGGGATCATTTTGAGTGACTTCTCAAATCCTCTTCTATTTCATTAAAAAAATTCTGACATGCAGACTGAAACATGCACTTTGAATACCAGCAGCAGACGCCCCTGGTGAGCAGTAGCTTTACTACAGTGATCTAATGTGCAACTAGAGTGCTAACATTCAGAATTTATGGCAAATGTGTGACACATCTGAATGCCTTCTTGATGGAACCAAAGTAAACAAGCATTGAAAATGCAATAGATCTCGCCCTCGTTTAAGTTAAATCCATTCTGTTTGTAATGAGGTGGCTTTTTAGCTTTGTTTTTATTAGTGTTTTTTCAACTTTCATGTAAATAACATGCATCTGTATGCATATAAGTATATGTATGCATGCATTTATGTTTGTATTTATATAGATATACAGATGATATATGTTTATATATGTATGTATATATATATATTCACTGAAAAAACCATAGGCTATAGACCATATATAGTTAGGAATTAGCATTTACAAAACCTTGAAAATTCACTGAAAAAACCATAGGTTATAGACCATATATAGTTAGGACTTAGCATTTACAAAACCTTGAAAATTCACTGAAAAAACCATAGGTTATAGACCATATATAGTTAGGAATTTGCATTTACAAAACCTTATTTTACTCACACAAAACCATTGAAATTCCATATATAGTTAGTTGCACTAACTATATATCGCGCACCCGCAATCCACTGCTGATGATGTCACATATAACATCATTCATGACATGGTCAGTGACATCACTGATGACATCACTGATGACATCTCAAATGACATCACTGATGACATCACTGATGACAACATCCAGTGACTGTATGTTTCTGTAAAGTTAAAATATGTCTTACATATTGAAGAATGAGTGGATGTATAAGTGTCTGGATGAAGGATTTAGTAGGTGCATGACTGACTGTATGAGTGAGTGATTAAATGTGTCTCACTGCGTGCATGGGTTAGTGACTAAACTGTCTTAATTTGTGCATCATTATGTCTGTTGTTCTGTAAACTGTTGCATGTGTTGATAAGTAGCTATATGAGTAACTATATGGGTTATTGATTGGTTGCCCAAGTATTTGTATGGGAGACTGAGTGTGTGTGTGGGTGGCTGGGAGGTGTATGACTCTGTGCATAGATGTGTGAGCAGTTGATTCACTAGATGTATGGTTTCAAAAGTGCATGTGGAAAGAGCTGTATGGGCGGTTGACTGTGTGCATGAGTGTATTGGTGAGTGAATGGATATCTCAGTGCTACATGTCAAAGTAAGTACATATGTAAAACACAGTACATGTGAGAGTTGACATATATAAATAACTGTGCATAAGAGCCAATGAATGTGTGAGTGGCTGTATGGATCATTGTGAACTTGTATCAGGGATTGTATAAGAGAGTAAATATGTGTTAGTATATGTTTGAATAAGTAAAGTTTGTATAACTGTATAGTTGAGGAAATGGAGGTGTGATTGATTCTTTGCATGACTGACTAGGTGTGTGAGTAACTCCATGGATGAGTGACAGTCTGTGAGTGTCTGTTTACACTGATTGTATCTAAGGTTATATTAGAGTCTGAAGAGGTTCATCGTATTATCACATGAATGATATCATCATTGATGTGATCAGTAATGTCAAATGAGATGTCATCAGTGATGTCATCAGTGATGTCATTTGAGATGTCATCAGTGATGTCATTTGAGATGCCATCAGTGATGTCATCAGTGATGTCACTGACCATGTCATGAATGATGTAATATGTGACATCATCAGCAGTGGATTGCGGGTGCGCGATATATAGTTAGTGCAACTAACTATATATGGAATTTCAATGGTTTTGTGTGAGTAAAATAAGGTTTTGTAAATGCGAATTCCTAACTATATATGGTCTATAACCTATGGTTTTTTCAGTGAATATATATATATATATATATATATATATATATATATATATATATATATATATATATATATATATATATATATATATATATATATATATACATATATATATATATATATATATTAATGACGCTAAAAATCCCTCCTGTCGGAAAGGAACACAGCACTCCGGGGGTGTGTATATATATATATATATATATATATATATTCACTGAAAAAACCATAGGTTATAGACCATATATAGTTAGGAATTCGCATTTACAAAACCTTATTTTACTCACACAAAACCATTGAAATTCCATATATAGTTAGTTGCACTAACTATATATCGCGCACCCGCAATCCACTGCTGATGATGTCACATATTACATCATTCATGACATGGTCAGTGACATCACTGATGACATCTCAAATGACATCACTGATGACATCTCAAATGACATCACTGATGACATCACTGATGACATCTCATTTGACATTACTGATCACATCACTGATGATATCATTCATGTGATAATACGATGAACCTCTTCAGACTCTAATATAACCTTAGATACAATCAGTGTAAACAGACACTCACAGACTGTCACTCATCCATGGAGTTACTCACACACCTAGTCAGTCATGCAAAGAATCAATCACACCTCCATTTCCTCAACTATACAGTTATACAAACTTTACTTATTCAAACATATACTAACACATATTTACTCTCTTATACAATCCCTGATACAAGTTCACAATGATCCATACAGCCACTCACACATTCACTGGCTCTTTTGCACAGTTATTTATATATGTCAACTCTCACATGTACTGTGTTTTACATATGTACTTACTTTGACATGTAGCACTGAGATATCCATTCACTCACCAATACACTCATGCACACAGTCAACCGCCCATACAGCTCTTTCCACATGCACTTTTGAAACCATACATCTAGTGAATCAACTGCTCACACATCTATGCACAGAGTCAAACACCTCCCAGCCACCCACACACACACTCAGTCTCCCATACAAATACTTGGGCAACCAATCAATAACCCATATAGTTACTCATATAGCTACTTATCAACACATGCAACAGTTTACAGATCAACAGACATAATGATGCACAAATTAAGACAGTTTAGTCACTAACCCATGCACTCAGTGAGACACATTTAATCACTCACTCATACAGTCAGTCATGCACCTACTAAATCCTTCATCCAGACACTTATACATCCACTCATTCTTCAATATGTAAGACACATTTTAACTTTACAGAAACATACAGTCACTGGATGTTGTCATCAGTGATGTCATCAGTGATGTCATTTGAGATGTCATCAGTGATGTCATCAGTGATGTCACTGACCATGTCATGAATGATGTAATATGTGACATCATCAGAAGTGGATTGCGGGTGCGCGATATATAGTTAGTGCAACTAACTATATATGGAATTTCAATGGTTTTGTGTGAGTAAAATAAGGTTTTGTAAATGCTAATTCCTAACTATATATGGTCTATAACCTATGGTTTTTTCAGTGAATTTTCAAGGTTTTGTAAATGCTAATTCCTAACTATATATGGTCTATAGACTATGGTTTTTTCAGTGAATATATATATATATATGCATATATAAACATATATCATCTGTATATCTATATAAATACAAACATAAATGCATGCATACATATACTTATATGCATACAGATGCATGTTATTTACATGAAAGTTGAAAAAACACTAATAAAAGCAAAGCTAAAAAGCCACCTCATTACAAACAGAATGGCTTTAACTTAAACGAGGGCGAGATCTATTGCATTTTCAATGCTTGTTTACTTTGGTTCCATCAAGAAGGCATTCAGATGTGTCACACATTTGCCATAAATTCTGAATGTTAGCACTCTAGTTGCACATTAGATCACTGTAGTAAAGCTACTGCTCACCAGGGGCGTCTGCTGCTGGTATTCAAAGTGCATGTTTCAGTCTGCATGTCAGAATTTTTTTTAATGAAATAGAAGAGGATTTGAGAAGTCACTCAAAATGATCCCTAATTTTTCTTTCTGAAGCACTAATCATACTTTCTATGGCAAAATTAACCCCCCTCATGTTGTTCCTTTTTAAATTGAGTGTTTTCAGACTTACCACTTCATTCCAATCAAGATGGCTTCTGGTGTGCCATACTTTTGTCATAAGTAAGACTGTTAGCGCTCTAGTTGTTCTTTAGAACACTCTGGGACATTCTGTCATTGGGCTATACTTGGGGTACATCTGGGGGATATTTGGGCTACATTTAGGCTCTTTTGTCTCTAGTGGCCATCTTGGGAGACTGTATGTCAAAATTTTTTAATGAAATTGAAGAGGGTTTGAGAAGTCACTCAAAATGTGCCCTAATTTTTCTTGCTGCAGCACTAATCATAAGTCATATGGCAAAATACACCCCCACATTTTGATCCTTTTTAAATTAAATGTTTTAAGAGTTACCACTTTATTCCAATCAAGATGGCTTCAGGTGTGCCATACCTTTGTAATAAGTAGGACTGTTAGCGCTCTAGTTGTTCTTTAGAACACTCTGGGACATTCTGTCATTGGGCTATACTTGGGCTACATCTGGGTGATATTTGGGCTACATTTGGGCTCTTTTGTCTCTGGTGGCCATTTTGGGAGACTGCATGTCAGAATTTTTTAATGAAATAGAAGAGGATTTGAAAAGTCACTCAAAATGTGCCCTCATTTTTCTTTCTGCAGCACTAATAATACCTTCTATTGCATAATATACCCCCTCATTTTGTTCCTTTTTAAATTAAATGTTTTAAGAGTTACCACTTTATTCCCATCACGATGGCTCCAGGTGTGCTATACCTTTGTAATAAGTAGGACTGTTAGCGCTCTAGTTGTTCTTTAGAACACTCTGAGACATTCTGTCATTGGGCTATACTTGGGCTACATCTGGGTGATATTTGGGCTGCATTTGGGCTCTTTTGTCTCTGGTGGCCATTTTGGGAGACTGCATGTCAGAATGTTTTAATGAAATAGAAAAGGATTTGAGAAGTCACTCAAAATGTGCCCTAATTTTTCATTCTGCAGCACTAATCATACTTTCTATGGCAAATTATACCCCCTCATGTTGTTTCTTTTTAAATTAAATGTTTTAAGAGTTACCACTTTATTCCAATCAAGATGGCTTCAGGTGTGCCATACCTTTGTAATAAGTAGGACTGTTAGCGCTCTAGTTGTTCTTTAGAACACTCTGGGACATTCTGTCATTGGGCTATACTTGGGCTACATCTGGGTGATATTTGGGCTACATTTGGGCTCTTTTGTCTCTGGTGGCCATTTTGGGAGACTGCATGTCAGAATGTTTTGATGAAAGAGAAAAGGATTTGAGAAGTCACTCAAAATGTGCCCTAATTTTTCATTCTGCAGCACTGATCATACTTTCTATGGCAAAATATACCCCCTCATGTTGTTTCTTTTTAAATTAAATGTTTTAAGAGTTACCACTTTATTCCAATCAAGATGGCTTCAGGTGTGCCATACCTTTGTAATAAGTAGGACTATTAGCGCTCTAGTTGTTCTTTAGAACACTCTAGGAGGCTGCAGTAGAACACAAAGGAATCAACTGACAGTCTCTGTCCTTGTTGGATGTACATGTTTTACTGAGAATGTCAGACTTCATTTTCACATGACTGAGAAAGATAATGTGAATTTACAGAAAATATGCTTTCAGTTTAGCTTATAGATCCCCTTCCAAACCACTGTGGGAAAATCATGAGATATTAGTTTTCTTTCAAACAATATTCATGATATCACAGCAGAAGGTTTTTTCACATGGTAAAATCACCTTAGAACCCACCACAATTCCTAAAACAAGTATGGTACCATCAACAAATGATTTATAATGTAACTAAAGTCCTAAAACCCTCTATTAACTACAATGCTTTTTAATGAGGTGCTATCATGTATATTGGTCCCAAGATGGCTGCCAACACTTCTTGGATGAAGTGCTGACAGCCAATCAGATCAGATGTGTGGTTAGGCTCCGCCCAGATATATATCTTTTTTTGAACCTAAATTACTCAAAATCCACTGGAGCACATATCTTGAGACATAGCAAAGGCACATCGGGCTAACAGTCCCTACAATTTTGCCAAGTTTCTTGCAAATCCATTCAGCCGTTCGAGCTAAAAGTGAGGCCAACCGCCCTATGGAAATTAACATGGGAAAAACGTGTTTTGGGACCCCCCTTTTTTCTCGGCCCCCCCTTGATGAAACCCCCCCAAATTGTCAGGGGCTGCTCAGAAACAAAATGTTCCATTTTCCTGAAAATTTCAGCTAATTCCATCCACAAACGCCAAAGTTATTAGACATAGAATTTTCAAAAATCCCATAGAGAAAAAATCCTAACTATATATATACCTACTGGCGACCGCCAGTAGGTAATATATATATATATATATATATATATATATATATATATATAGATATATATATATATATATATATATATATATATATATATATATATATATATATATATATATATATATATATATATATATATATATATATATATATATATATGTATATATGTATATATTTATATATATATATATATCAACTCGTGTCATATCCGGCAGAAAAATTAGAGAGCAGCACTCCAATAGGGCATCTCAAATGTGGTTTATTGATTGAAAAGACCAGCAAGCGCATTTCGGTTGCGGACTCATGACAGTGAGTGCCGTTTCGTTCAGTGTATATATAATGTGATATCACAAGGTGGAAACATAGAAAGGGTACTGGGAGATGTCAGGTCATGCCAATGCGGTTGCCATTTCAAAACATGTTCATGTATTCTAATTACCCAGCATAAATACTTCAATGGTATTCAAAGAACCAAATCATTTATACAAATCCAAACAGGTCTGCGGACCATAAAATCATAAGTATAATAACAGCCAACTGATATCTATTAATAATAATGCAAATCTCTGTGTAAAGAAAACTCAATTTAATATGGCTGTCACCTCGTACACTTCAAATTGTATCTTTATGGTGGTTTAAATACTTCTGTTTGTCACATATATCACATGATTCATCATTAATACTTTCATCATTAATACCTAACACTTCAATCAAAAATCAGAAATCAAATTGATCCTAATTGTTATACAAATTTATTGTAACAATATAAATTTGGTATGACAGCTGACTCAATTCAATATCGCCCTATTCAAGCGCTCTATATGAAGTGCGAAGGTGTATTTTGTTATTACGTCGTTCATGACCAGGGACATCATAGGACTATATGTGTTGTACCATGACATCAAACAACCTAAAAAAGCCACTATAATTGTGGCTTTAGATCTACATAGAATGCCATATTATCTGCATAAATGGAGCTCCATGTACTGGAACTGCCAATAAAATGATATGATGTATTAAAAGTGAAGCCCCGAGTTGGTATATAATGCAGCATATGTGCTCCCAAGTGTGAGTAGTGATTAACCATGCCTGATGCTTAATATCACATAGCACGTTATATGATACAGAAGAATATATGTGCCTAAATGATGCTCAAAAATAGAACATGTAGTTACTTTGCAGTAATACTGCCAAATGACCATAAATAATAATTGTGTTGGCTCAAAAAAATAAAAAACCCAAACAGAAATTGTTCCAAATTCCTAAAGTTGAAATCAATGGTACTGAAATATAATAGTACTCAGAGTGTGTGTTGGAGTAAGACAGGCTTCAATGTAGGCAGTTATACAGTTCCTAATCTATATTAAAACCATTTGTTTCTTTACTGTCTAGCTCCAATATGCAGTATGTTTCCAGTTTTCTGAGCTCCTTTTCTCCGTCCTCCCTCTATTTTTCTTGGGAACCTGTACTAGGCAACTGTATCTTAAATTTGTAGGATTGTTCTGGTGAACCTTCCCAAAATGACATGCAATAGCATAACTGCAATCATTATTAGTTATTGCTCTTATGTGCTACAGTATGTGTTTGTGAACAGGTAACGTGGTTCTTCCCATATACAGTTTTGCACATAGGCATTTAGGAATGTAGACAACAAAGCTGGATCTACATGTAAGATTTTCTTTGATCTTAATGGCTCTCTTGAAAGGGAAATAGATTTTAGACATATTTTCACAGCTTTTACAGGCTTTGCACTTTGTGCATTTAACAAAGCCTTCTTTGGAGGTGAGCCAGGTTTTCTTAATGCGACCAGCCTTAAAGTCACTCCTGACAAGATAATCCCTCAGGGCTTTAAATGTCCTTTATGTGAACCGTGTCCGGCATAGATGAGCCTATGATGGTGTCCTCTCTTATGAGGTGCCAGTGTTTTTGATAGGTATGTCTATCCTTTGAATGTTGTAGCGTATATGTTGTAATAAATCTATGAGGTTGATTCTTTTGTCTACTTTTCATCTCTAAGGGCTTTTGTACATCAAAAAGGACTTAAACTCTCTTTTGGGCTTCAGCTCTTTGAGAAGCTGATCTAAATATTTTATCTGAGTATACCCTTTTTTGAAGCTTTCCTCCATTTATGCTTCTACCAAGTCATACTCTTTATTGGTACTACAGACTTGTGTGGCTCTGTAGAAATACTCTTTATAAGGGGGCTGAATGGAAACTAGTGGTATAAAGACTGGTATTCCCTGCTGTGGGCTTCCTGAATAGAGTAGTCTCTAATTTCTCTCCCCCCACTTGCACTAGAACATCCAAAAAGAAATAGAAGTGTTGCTAATCATTACCATGAATCTCAAATTGAGGTAATTGTCATTTATGTCTGAGATTAATAGGTTGGCTTCCGCCTCCGTGCCCTTACAGAGCACAAAGAGGTCATCTATAAACCTGAGCCATAATGCGATGTTATCAGACCAATGTTCCATGATGGTAACCCCAAACACCTGTTCTTCCCACTAGCCCATACGCAAATTTGCATAGCTAGGGGTAAAGCAGGTGCCCTCAGCTGTTCCTCTCAGGTGTTGAAATATTTATTGTCAAATAAAAACATGTTTTTATTTAAACACCACGCCATCATTTCTAGTAGCATCCTGTTATGTCTCATTCTAAGATATTGCTGTGTGGTTTCCAGGCCATCTTGATGTTTAATGCTTGTATATAATGTGGATACATCTATAGCCATAAGTAACATGTCATTCTCCCACTTGATATCAAAACTATGTCACAAAAAGTCAGCGGAGTCCTGTATGTAGGAGGGAAGGGTAGTTACAATTGAATTTAGAAAGTAATCAATATACTTAGAAACATTGTCAAATTGGCTGTTTTGTTCCGCTATGATAGGTCTTCCTGGAGGCATCATATCTTTGTGAACCTTAGGTTTTAAATAAAATACTGGTAATTTGGGGTGATTACATTTTAAAACGTCTCTCCAGGATTTAAGTTTGTCTGCAACATCTTCTATGAGACTGTATTAAAAAGAATTGATGGAGCCTGTGCTTGTTTTTTTTTACTATGAGATCTGAGCTTAGGCTCCATCCATATATCCATATTTGATTTCCCTAAATTTCTCAACAACTACTGAATAAATATACACCAAATAATTGAAAGTGTGATCTGCAGGCCAAAATCTAACTTCCTGCCAAATTTGATGTAATTCCGTCCAGTGGTACAGGCTGCAGTTGTGTTCATATTTTTTTACCACTCCCCCCTTTTTCTCGGCTCCCATTTGATAGATCACCCCCAAAACTCTCTATGTACCACAAGACTTTGACAATTTGTTGGGGTAAAAGTTTGTGAAGATTCGTCAAATGGTGCCAAAGATATAGGCAAGTTGGAAAATGCTTTATCTAGAAAAACATGACCCTAGCTATAACTACCTACTGGTGACTGCCAGTAAGTTATATTATACATGTATGTCTCAAACAGATACGTGTTCATATTGGTGAATTTGTACTACACATAGTTGATGTTGCCAAACAAAAGTCTTGTTTCAGTTACTTTTAGGGTATCTATAGGGTCTAGTAGTACTGACGCAGCTGTAACATCTATGTAAATTGGTGGGAGGAAAGGGCTCTGGGACCAGTCTTTGTTGTTCCCTCACCACACCAAGGATAGTTGTTTCTGTTGGCCCTTGCAATGGTACTTGATTGAGTAAAGGAGATCATTATGTTTACATAAGTATGTTGCCTGTGTGTAGATGTGGGATAATTGTTTGGTGTGCTGGAACTTTTGTTTCACTGTGTATGTGTTCTGTGGTAAGCATGGGCGGAAAATCCGTTTCGCTCGCGGATTTTGCGGATTTTCGGTAAATTCGCAATCCGCGAGATTCGCGAATCTCCCGCAAAATCCGCAAATCCACGAGCAGCGGATTTTGCTCACACTGCTCGCACTGTTCGCGTGAGTTCGCGGCTTCCCAGTACAACTTCGCGCCCCGCGAATAAGTGCAAAATTGCAGAAATACGATCTTAGCAAAACTGAAACTACTTACCAGGTTCAAAAGTTCAGGCTCATCATTAGTAGCCATTTCCTGTAGTGCTTCCTGAGGGGCCCCTCCAGAGTTCAGTTGCCAGTTGCAACTATTATGTGACCCTGCTCTGAACCTCAGAATAGTTACACATATGCCACAAAGGTCCTGAATTACAGCTAAGGGAGACAAGCAGGAGCCAGGCTGGAGGTTCAAATCCATTAATCAGCCCCTAATTCATTATTGTCAGTTGGGGCAGGGCAGGTGTTGTAACTAATTTTGCAACAATGAAAGCACTTAGCAAGTTCAAAAGATCACTAATCAGGAAGCACTAAGGAAGCAGGTGCCAGCTAAAAAAATATTCTGTGACACATTAATCAGCCCCAAATTAATTCAGGTCACTTGAGGCAGGGAAGGTGTGCTTGTGTTGCCACAACAATGTACACTGACTGGACAACCAGAGGGTGCTGTGATGAAACAGAGGGTGGCATGGGTGGGCCAGAGGGTGGCATGAGTAGTCAGAGAGTGGCAGTGGTGACAGAGAGTGGCAGTGATGAAGAAGAGTGTCCCAAACAGGCTGGACACGTAGAAACAACAAGTTCGCGAAACTTGCGACCCGACAGGTAAGTTCGCAATTTGCGACATTGTACAAAACCCTCGCGAACTGGCAGAAACGCGCGCAAACACACAAAAAAAATCCGCAAATTCGCGAGAATTCGCGGATTTTGCGGATTGCGAGTTCGCAAATCCGCAAAATTCGCGAACGCGAGATTCGCAAAATTCGCCCATGCTTATTCTGTGGAAGGTGTTGGAGTATGCCCCGTTACACAGCTGCATGGCCATTGGCATACTCTGTTGAGGTGCCATGTGTAACCTGGCAAAATTGTCTTTCATGTGCCCCCTCTTGTCTTGTAATTGTGATTATTTCTTGATCTATCCTGTGGTGTCCACCTCCAACCTGAAAGCATTTAACCCTTTAGGTGACCTTCTGGAATATGGTCTGCTGTGTAGTTCCCATGAGGGGATGGGTAGACAAACTATGTAGTCCACCAGATTGGTGAACTACAAAGTTGACCACATTGTTTGCCTTTTCCTCAGTGAAGTTCCTCTTCATCGTAAGTGAAAGCTTGCATCATGAGTAGTGATGTGACAAAGTTGCTTCAAAATGGCATAAAGCAAAAGGAGAAGATGGTAGAGCTTTGGGTATTGCTTGTGTTTAATTGTTTGTTGGTGACTGGTGCCTGAAGTTATATCTAATTTCCTAATCCTCTATTTGAACTGCTGCACAGAGTTTGTGTACAATGCTTAAAATTCTGCTACATTATGTATGTGGTGGTACAAACTACTAATGTAACATGTGTAGTAGCATTATATATTCATATTTACTTGTTTCGAAAATTGGCATGGTTGTAAGATTATGTAATTATATTTATACACATACAACTATGTGTATTCGTTGTGACTATTGTTTTTTGGGCATGTACCTTCAATAGTAGACATATTTCTAAGTGTGCGTACATTTCCAAAATATGATTTACCTATCTAAATCAGACTTACAAATGCTCTAGAACTGTTGAGTGAGCAGCACAATGTGCAATTCGACAGGCTGGGGCTAGATGTACCTATTTCAGCAGCACTGGGGTGTTCCAAAAGGTGTTACTAGATGCCCCTCTTGCCGCACTGTTCCTACTGAATTACCAGCTTTCCTGCATTGGTGAAGCAGTGATTATTTGTCTACCAGCATACATTTTTCATATTATTTAAGATTTGGGATCTTGGTCTGTTGCTTTCATGTGGGTTGAAGATCAATTTGGTAAAGAATACTTTACTCTCTCATATGTGCTGAATAACATTATTGGTGTCTGTTGACTCTGCAGTTTTCCTTGAAAAAGGCCCTGCAAATTCTGTTTTTAGATCAGGCTTTTTAGACCGTTGGTAGATCATTCATTAAATGAATTCACCTATGTACAACTGTAACTGATCCATAACATTGTGTGTGATTTTATTATTTGGATTCCTTGTTTACACCTCTACCATTCCTACACTTGTTCACTATGCCACTGTTATTATGTTTGCTTTGCCGCCACTGAATAAATATTTGAAAAATCTAAAGAATTATAATTTCTTCGATATTCTTGGCCTTTAATAAAAATGAATCAGAATCATTTGGTACATTCATTCTATTATTTAGAAACCTATTTCTCATTAAAAAGTTTTCCTTGAATTCACCTACAAACATTTTGAAGAGAAAATTGTTTCAAATTGTATTAGGTAGCATTATATTTTTATGCCTGCTCAGCTGTAAGGATTCAGTTGCAGAAGTTATTATTAGAAGCACAAGAGTGCAGTACCACCACCCATTACTAGATGTCCCTTTTGAGTCAGCCGCACAAGGATGCAGCACTACAGGCTGCTTCTACAAGTCCCTATTCGCTTTGTATGTCTATATGTACCTGTTATTTGTGCAGCATGAACCTAACCAAAAGGCTTACAAAGCAAAAGTGGGAGAATAGAATATGCATTATTCTTAAATAAAGTAATAGTTGTTTATGAAAATCTTTAACAAACGTATGAATTCGTCTACAGGTGAGACAGTGCAAGCAAGGCCTTGGCAGAACATGTGCAGACCTGCAATGCTATATACAAAATCTGCAGACCAAGAAATCTTTGCATCATCTCAAATACTTATTTTCATTCTCACAGGAAGATTAATCCCTTATTAGTATTAACTACTCCCAACCATTTTTAGTCTTTGCTCCCTTATAGCATAGTTCACAGACTCCCCTGAATCTGAAGGTATTTTAATTGTTCCTGTTAATATAATTTCCAAAGAGAAAATGAATTTTTTAATGCTGATTTCTGAAGGGGTAATAATGTAGTAAGGGATATAAACATAAAATGTGATGTCTCTGGACAAGAATTAGGAAGCAAGTGTCACACTCACAGTTCCACTGAGGGATGTCTGGACTTTGATGCAGCTCTGTCTCATCCATCGTAAAAAACGTATTGCTGCATTCCACTGTGTCTTGCACCTGGTATGGGGTTATCTCATGTGCTCAATTCCTGAATAGAGTAAACAAACATTATTGTTTATCTTCCTAAACTGAACTGTCTAACACACTGTTAATTATGTGCCTTTTATAGTTGGGCAACAATCTCCAGCTCCATTTGCTTGTTAATATAATTGGGTAGCCTCTAACATACAATGTGAAATATTAGTCTTCAAACTGAGCGATGCGCAAGCAGACAAAATACACACAATATGGAGCTTTTGGGAAGCAAGTTTCTTCCAGGTGAGTGTCTTGATATACGACAGTTCAAAGATGACAGACACATTTTAGTTCACTTTCGTTCTCATTTAACATAAGATTTTCATTATGTTGGCACCATCTTGGTTTAGAAAAGTCACCTCAGGCACTTACCTTTTCATCTTCTTAAAGTATAGAACATTACTTAAATCTGCATTTGATAATTACAATAAATCAATATTAAAATCATAATGTTTTGAATAATTGAAATATAAGAATCCATAAGTGTACCTAGTGCACATGTCCATCTACCTTGACTGACCACTGTGATGAATCCATGTCTACTCTGACCGCATGCTGTGCTGATGTTCCTGACAGTAGTTTTTTTTAAAGAAAAGAGGAAGAGCGAGGCACCAGTGTAGGGCAGGCAGTTCATGCAAAGCTTTAGGCCAACATTCTCAGATCCACAATCCATGGCAGAACATAAATCTCAGACCCTTAATCCAGTGTGCTATAACTGTATACTTAAAATTGTTATCGCCATCCCAAGTCCTTCTTTTTCTTTACTAAATAAAATTAAATACTAGGAAAGGCTTTCAAATTTTACTGACCTATTGTCATTGTGGAGAAGCATGGTGCACAAAGACGCCTCTAACACTGAAGAAGTTTTTATTTAACATGTCAGTATCCTTAACATCATAGAATCATGAAACAAACAAATGCTCACATCTTGGAATGTTAATTTCTGTAGGATAGTGGCAGGCTTCAGAGAATGAGGTTTTCATTACCATCAATGGAAAACCCCAATGTAAGGGTTGCAGCCATGTATTACTGTAACTGAGAACTTGAATCCATACATCCAGCAACATACAAGAAGAACTACAGTAGTGATGCAGTGAGATTTTAAAAATTATAATGTACAACATATTTATAGGTAGGGAACATGAAAAGGTTGAAATTTTACATTGCACACGATGAATAGGGATACACGAAACAGATACAATTGTAGTAGACATATTGTAAAGTATACTTTAAAAAATAAGAGGAAAAAAACATATGTTGAATATTATTACTTCACATGAATGAAGTTGTACTAATGAAACCTATGCTTATTAATGGAAATGTGTGCTAAAATCGAGTGGGTTAGAAATATGGTGCCTATTGCTAAAAAGCATCATTTAGAAAATCGATGCTTAAATGTGTTAGAAATGAAATATAAACCTGATATGTTACAGAATGATATTAGAGATGTTATAGAATATGAAAACACTCAAACAGGATTTGAATTTAGTTTTTTGAAAAACGTGCATTTACAAAATGAATGTAAAAACATTGGTGTAAGTAGGATATTTTAACATTAGACATTTCATGTAAAAATACTCATGAAAGTTTTTACATTTTTATGTGAATCGATTTAAATTAATGTCAATTAAGGTAGAGTTTAAGCTTATTTCATTTAACCATGTAATGTTAACTTAAAGGCCTTTCTTTCTTCTTTCCAGATGTTTTTTCACTAGTATTGACCTTTACCCTGATTTAATACAATGGATCGTTCTTTACAAGTGTAAAGTAACTTATTTGTTCTGTACACAACTGTTCTTGACATATTTTCATTAGTTTTCGAATGTTCACAGTGAAATGCTCCAGTGGGAATAGGATTTTATCTCTGATCGTAAACTGCGACTTTGTATTTTTTTAAAGCAACTTTAGGCCTATGTGGACTTGCAAGGTTTTGTTTCAGATGACAGTATGGTTGTTAGACCTGGCATCATTGGTGTGAGTCTCCCTTCTGTTTTGACGGATTGCCTCCTCTGTTTTGATATGTTTTTGCTGGTTATATGCTTTGGGCCCTGTGCCACTGCTATTTAGTTCCACAGTGCAAGTGCTCCCTATGTTAAATTGATGTACTAATTGGTGATTCCATGATTGGGTTATTTGATTTACCTGCCAGCCCCTAGTACAGTGCATTATGTGTGGCCAGGGCTTGTAAATCAAACGTTCCTGGTGGGCTTGCAGCACTGGTTGTGCCACCCACAGAAGCAGCTTGTAAAGTGTGTCTCAGGCCTGCCATTGCAAGGCCTGTCTGCAGTCTAGTACTGCCATATCGACTTGGCAAGTGCACCCACTTGCCAGTCCCTAAACCTTCCCTTTGCTTCATATTAGACACCCCTGTGGTAGGCCCAAGGGCAGAGTGCATTGTAAGTATGAGGTAGGACATGCTCTGGTGTGTGTAGCATGTCCTAATAGTAAACTACAGACATTTTTGTTTCTTTACTATTGAAGGCTACCTGTTCTCCATAGGCTAGAATGGGCAGTTAGATGATTACATTCTTATAATCCTATCAGACTCAGGGAACAAGGTAGAAATTCGAAATTAGTATTCCTGAACTCAGAATAAGAAAATACATCTTGTAGTAAAGTTGGTTTTAATATTCTGTGATGGAAAATACCACTTTTAGAAAGTAAGTATTTTCTTGCCTAACTGTCCAGGCCTGCCTCTGCTAGGTTGTGTATTCCTTGTTTGGGTTTGTGAGTGACAGGGCTGGGGGATTCCAGGAGACAGGCTGGGGCAGCCCAGTGGTGAATAGAGAGATCTGCATCTAGATGGGAGGGAGGAGTTGCACCTGGGATCGGAATAGGGCTTGGCCCTCCATCTACAATGCTGGCTCCACCTCCTGTGGCATGTCTAATGTCGCTGCCCTGCACTGTGAAAGGAGAGTAGGAATTATGTCAACAAAGTGCTCTAGAGCTGTATCTTCCCTGCCCTGTGCTGGCTCCACCTCCTGCGGGGCATCTGATGTCTCTGCCCTGCACACTGAAAGGAAGGAGAGAGTCATGTAAACAAAGTGCTCAGAAACTGGTTTGGACAAGGCAGAGGGCTCTCTGCCTCCAGCGAACAAAGGATTTTGGGATATAAATATTGGGACCCTGATCCCAAGAAATTAGATCACTTCTGGAACAAGAAACCTTTTGCCAAGGAGAAGAATCAAGGAAGCTGCAGGAGTTTTACTGCCCCTCTGCCAGTGTGCTGTTTGTTGGGTTGGCCTGCAGTGGTTGCTTCATTGCCAAGGAAAGGAGAAGGAACTTTTTAAGGACTTTCATCATCTTCAGAATATTCTCCAAGGGCTTGAACTGTGCTTGCCTCCTGCTAGAGTGTCAGGGACAAAAGACTTCATCTCCAGCTCCCCTCTGAATTTCCTTGCTGGGAATTCTCAACTCCAGACATTTGCGTGTCGCTGGGAGCTGGAAGCACGACACATCGAGTGGAAGCTTGTCGGTGCCGCACCTGAAATCGTCGCATCACAGGAGAAGCGAGCCTTCAGAAGCATACAGAACTAGTGACATACATGAAAGGCCACGAACGACACATACAGCAGATAGAGAAACAAAACAACTTCAAATAAAAAACAAGCCAGCCAATCCAACCTTGGGAATGGCCTGGGAACATGAGTAAAGTAATGACACAACTCAAAAAGAAAAGTATATAAGTGATAGATAATATTTGTCTGCTTTTAGTTTTTAGTTTTTGTCTGCATTATCTTTTTTATGTAGCTTTTCCTGCACTGCAGCAAAACATAAAATTTAATGTAAAGAATGTACATACTTAGGGGCATATTTACAAGAAATTGGCTTAAGGCTGAGTCTCAAATCATTCTGCTGCGCTGCCCTATGCCAACTTGAAAGGAAAGGAATGCACTGAATTTATAAGTAATGATGCATTCCTGTCCTTTCAGCCAGCACCAGTGCACATTTTGCAACTGTGAGCCAATGCAGGCATCCTTGCACAATGGTGCAAGGGTGTCTAACTTGTTGGCACAATTGTTTTTGTGCAATCTTTCTATGTGTGCTGCAGAATTTAAACATTTCTCCTCATTATGCCTGCTCTTTGGAGGTGCAAGGTTTTGGAGCTGCCCCAGGTAAATCTGGGGCAGAATCAAATTCAATGGGTGTTGAGTGGGAACAGCAACACAATACCCATGGAACACTTCTTTCACATGCACTGCCTCACATTACCCCATATCTACTTGGCCATTAAAAGCCACGTAGTGTGGCTTTACATGGCCTTGTAGATGTGGCTAAGCCTTGTGCGCCACCGGAACATCACAAAAAGTCATGTTCCAGAGCACACAGGGCTTGGAAAAATATGCCCCTTATTTTTTAACATCATCCTTTGAGTATAAATGAATGAATCATTTATTGCTTGGTTACTCAAAACCACTGCATTAAAAACAAAATACAAAAGTTAAAAGAATCATCATGTTAAAAGAAAGTCTGTATAGTTGGGATCAGGGTGGTTGGGGTCTGGGAGGAATAATATCCGTAGGCTTTCGGCCCATCGTGCGTTCTCTGGTCACTTAGCCCGAGATGGCCATCAACTTCGTGCGGGTCTGTTGGTGAATTTACCAAACGTGGCCATCTGTTTTACTGTGTTCAGTGTGTACAGTAGGTGGACTGCCTCCTTTGCAGTGCACGTGCCCAATTGTAGAATAATGGGCCTGAGGTAAAGACTGCGAGCTGCGCCCAGGTCCGCAAAGTAGGAGGTGAGCCAAGGACTCGTGCTTGTATTTACAGAGCCGATTTACAAAAGGGGGTGGTGATGAACAGAGTGTCTGAATTGAGCAGACCACTCTTACCCAGTCCAAAGATCAGGGCTTGATCCATCACCGTTATTTATCTCACTGCCCCATCCCAGCTCAGAACCTGGCTATATGCAAATCAGTCTGTCCCTGGCCCAGTGCATCATGGGAACAGGGCAGACTAAACTACCAAGCCAATTCTTTACCAGAAAGGAGACAAGCTACCGGGGACCGGTTTCTGGCATTTCAGCCTCTTCGGCCCGGCTTGCTTGAATCCTGATGGAGCAGTGAGAAAGGGACTCATGTCTGAGTATACCCTGCCACACCTATAGTGGCCAAAATCGATTTACAAAAGGGGGTGGTGATGAACAGAGTGTCTGAATTGAGCAGACCACTCTTACCCAGTCCAAAGATCAGGGCTTGATCCATCACCGTTATTTATCTCACTGCCCCATCCCAGCTCAGAACCTGGCTATATGCAAATCAGTCTGTCCCTGGCCCAGTGCATCATGGGAACAGGGCAGACTAAACTACCAAGCCAATTCTTTACCAGAAAGGAGACAAGCTACCGGGGACCGGTTTCTGGCATTTCAGCCTCTTCGGCCCGGCTTGCTTGAATCCTGATGGAGCAGTGAGAAAGGGACTCATGTCTGAGTATACCCTGCCACACCTATAGTGGCCAAAATCGATTTACAAAAGGGGGTGGTGATGAACAGAGTGTCTGAATTGAGCAGACCACTCTTACCCAGTCCAAAGATCAGGGCTTGATCCATCACCGTTATTTATCTCACTGCCCCATCCCAGCTCAGAACCTGGCTATATGCAAATCAGTCTGTCCCTGGCCCAGTGCATCATGGGAACAGGGCAGACTAAACTACCAAGCCAATTCTTTACCAGAAAGGAGACAAGCTACCGGGGACCGGTTTCTGGCATTTCAGCCTCTTCGGCCCGGCTTGCTTGAATCCTGATGGAGCAGTGAGAAAGGGACTCATGTCTGAGTATACCCTGCCACACCTATAGTGGCCAAAATCGATTTACAAAAGGGGGTGGTGATGAACAGAGTATCTGAATTGAGCAGACCCTTGCTCATTGCACCATCAGGATTCAAGCAAACCGGGCCGAAGACGGCTGTAATGCCAGAAACCGGTCCCCGGGAGCTTGTTTCCTTCCCAGTGTAAGAATTGGCTTTTGTAGTTTGGTTTGCCCTGTTCCCATCATGCACTGGGACAGGAACAGACTAATTTGCATACAGCCAGGTTCTGAAACTGGGATGGTGCAGTGAGCTAAAAAACGGTGTAGGATCTAGCCCTGATCTCTTGACTGGGTGAGAGCTTTCTGCTTAATTCAGAGACTCTGTCCCTCACCACCCCTTGTTGTAAATATTTTTGTCCACCCTAAGCGTGGAAGGGTATTCTCAGATGTGAGACCCTTGCTCATTGCACCATCAGGATTCAAGCAAACCGGGCCGAAGACGGCTGTAATGCCAGAAACCGGTCCCCGGGAGCTTGTTTCCTTCCCAGTGTAAGAATTGGCTTTTGTAGTTTGGTTTGCCCTGTTCCCATCATGCACTGGGACAGGAACAGACTAATTTGCATACAGCCAGGTTCTGAAACTGGGATGGTGCAGTGAGCTAAAAAACGGTGTAGGATCTAGCCCTGATCTCTTGACTGGGTGAGAGCTTTCTGCTTAATTCAGAGACTCTGTCCCTCACCACCCCTTGTTGTAAATATTTTTGTCCACCCTAAGCGTGGAAGGGTATTCTCAGATGTGAGACCCTTGCTCATTGCACCATCAGGATTCAAGCAAACCGGGCCGAAGACGGCTGTAATGCCAGAAACCGGTCCCCGGGAGCTTGTTTCCTTCCCAGTGTAAGAATTGGCTTTTGTAGTTTGGTTTGCCCTGTTCCCATCATGCACTGGGACAGGAACAGACTAATTTGCATACAGCCAGGTTCTGAAACTGGGATGGTGCAGTGAGCTAAAAAACGGTGTAGGATCTAGCCCTGATCTCTTGACTGGGTGAGAGCTTTCTGCTTAATTCAGAGACTCTGTCCCTCACCACCCCTTGTTGTAAATATAATTTTGTCCACCCTAAGCGTGGAAGGGTATTCTCAGATGTGAGACCCTTGCTCATTGCACCATCAGGATTCAAGCAAACCGGGCCGAAGACGGCTGTAATGCCAGAAACCGGTCCCCGGGAGCTTGTTTCCTTCCCAGTGTAAGAATTGGCTTTTGTAGTTTGGTTTGCCCTGTTCCCATCATGCACTGGGACAGGAACAGACTAATTTGCATACAGCCAGGTTCTGAAACTGGGATGGTGCAGTGAGCTAAAAAACGGTGTAGGATCTAGCCCTGATCTCTTGACTGGGTGAGAGCTTTCTGCTTAATTCAGAGACTCTGTCCCTCACCACCCCTTGTTGTAAATATGTATTTACAGAGCCGACATTCCTTGATCGCCATTCCTCTCTGCTCGGTAGTGTATAATTCTTTGAGGGGCAGGGGGTGTAATCTGAATGCTAAAATCCTATGTCAGTCTGCACGGCCCACAGCCTGCGTGAGGTGGTGTTTAGAGTTATGCACTGTGTGTGGGAGACTTTGGGACTCGTGGAAGCCTCTTTTAGCCATCGATTCCAAGTCTAAAGTGCGAGAGCAAATGCGGACTTGTTTTTTGATTGTACTTTTGATGGCATAGTACTTGATTAACTCAGGGTCCCAGTTCTCTAGAGCTAATTTAAGAAGATCCGTGGCCGCGGCAAGGGTGGCTGACAAAGGGTTGCCTGGTTCCAAAAAGATGTTTTTTAGGACTGCCTTTATTGTTTTCTCTAGTGCCGCTGTTGTGAGATAAAAGTATTTGCTCAGGGAAGCCATCTCTTCCAGCTTTTGTTGGTTCAAGGAAAATTCTAATCGCACAAGTGTGTTTCTGGTGCACGCAGGTAGGTGGAATAACCTTTTGTATGCACTGCAATGGATTATTTCCAGGTCCTTCATTAGTTTTCCAGGAAACGCTTGTTGGGCGTAGTTGAGGGTTGGCATTAGTTTTGCCCTTAAAACTCTTTGGATGGCCATCGTTGTGGGGCTGTGTAGGGTGGCTTGTAGTTTGTAGAGGACATAGATAATGCATTTCCCTTTGGTTTGAATTTTACGTAAATGAACTCCTGGGCGCCCTGCTTTGTTGAACCAGATGCCAAAGTAGTTATATTGCTGTGTGCAATCCAGGGTCAGATGGCCGAGGCTCCATTTTGCTAGTTTTTTTTAATGATAGTGTCCAAAGATTACAATTTTGGATTTAGATGGATTGGGCACTAACTTGTTTTTATCATTGTAGATTGCCAGGGCCGACAGTGCTTTTTGTAAGCCTATTTTGATGTGATCTAAAAGTACCAGGTCGTCGGCGTATTGCAAGAGCTGTATCTTAGTGCCCCCAATCCTCGGTGTAGCTAGGGTGGCTCCGGTCAGGGCTTGGCCCATGTCTGCTGTGTATAAATTAAACAACAGCGGTGCTAAGACGCACCCCTGCTTTAGGCCGCGGTCTGTTTAAATTTTCTCTGTGGCAGAGTCACTCGAGAGTTTAATTCTGACCCACGTTCTTTGATACAGTAATTGAATTGCTTTCAATAGTACTGGGTTGATGTTCCAAAGTGCCAGCTTCTTCTAAAGAGTTGGGCGGTCTACCCCGTCGTAGCTGCAGAGTAGTCAATGAAGCAGGCGAAGAGAGGGAGACTTTTGCGAGACACTACTTGATGGACTAGGTATGAGAGAGCTATATGTTGTCAACAGTTGATGCCCCGGATGTTAACCCTGTTTGAAAGAAGGGCAGGAGGCCTTGTGTACTCACCCAGCTTGCTAGCTCTGCCAGAATGGTACTCGCGTAGGCCTTTCCCTCAATGTCCAGCAGAACGATCATGCGGTAATTATTTGGGTTGGATTTCGGCCCTTTCTTGTGTATTGGGTGCAAGAGCGACCCTCTCCAGGAGTCTGGAACTTCTCCCAAAAGCCGACATTCTGTATATAGTTGGGGTCAAATTCTCAGACCAGAATTCTATGTTCGCCCTGAATAGGGAGCCAGGCAGGCCATTGGGGCCCGGTGCCCCGTTGTCTCTGATTTTTTTTAGGATCTTGGAGACTAAGGATTTTTCGGGAACGGCCAATGTGTGGGCTGTGCAATCTATTTCTTCACTCCCAGCGAGGGCTTTATTTGAGTGAGTTCTACTTCGATCATCTTTGTATAATGTTTTTACGTGGCCGACCCAGGTGCGTGCGTCGAGGGAATTCTCTCTGTGATTATTTTCTTGAGTTAGGGTGTTTAAGTATCTCCAAAACTCTTGGGATTTACAAGGTCTCAGCAAGTCAAAGATCTTCCGCCATTGTGCCTCTGAGTGTTCACATTTCGCGGCCCACACCTTCTTTGAATGACTTTTGTTGCTTCTTTTAGTAGCATTTTGTCCGATGCTGTACCGTTTTTTCCAATATGCTCTACGTTTTGCATTTAGTTGTCTAGCGCTTTCTTTGATTGCCGGGATAGTTCCAAGTATATATGGTGAGTTCCAGAGAGTGGTGCTTGCTGTGTCTCCTCGAAGCAAGGACGCTAAGTTCCAGGCGGATCTGTCCCATTCTTTTATAGCGCCCCTGTTGTTGGCGCTTGATGGCCAGCCTGCCCATGTGTTTTTCTATTCCTCAAACTTAGTGATAGGCGCCTGCCCCCATTTGATTCTTCTCGGTAGCTTGTACAGTTCTTCACCATTAGGAACCCCAATGCAATGTGTCCTATGGTGAGTTTCTCCTGTGAGATTCAGTGTAAGTGTTAAGGCAGCATGATCGCTTTCATTTCGTGGATGCACTGTGTAATTTGACATCGAATGTTGTAATTTTTCACTTAATATGATATAATCAATCATTGTTTGATTATTGTAGGTGGGGGCCACAAGAGCCCCTGGGTTGTTCTTTAAAAGGACAGAGTGGGCTGTTGCCAGGTTATAGGATTTTATTATGGCATTGAAAGTATTGCTAGCCCCAGGGTGGTGGCTTTGTGTGACCGTGGCCCCTATGTTATGTATATTGAGGTCGCCAAGGATGATGGAGTCCAGTAATGGATGTTGTAAGAGCAGAGCTTCTAGCTTACTTGTCAACAAGGTCAAATTGTCCTTGGCCCCCGGCCCGTGAAAGTTGTAATAAACATTAATTAAAAGTATTGAAAGTGGGCCGTTGGTCGAGTGGAGGCCTTTCAATATGCCCGCCAGGAATATATTTTATTGTTTTTTTTTCTATGAATTCAATGTTCAGCGAGTGCTTAATATAGATGGATATCCCTCCTGAGGGTTTTCCAAATATGTTGTCCTTGATGGCTGGTTTGCAATACTCTGCGTATCCTCTTATTGATATGGGTTTTGTTGCCCAGGTTTCTTGGGTACAAATTATGTCCGCCCCTTCCGAAAATGCCACGGCCGCTTGATTTTGCACAAGATTTGTGATCCCTGCGACGTTCCAAGTCATGATGTTCAATCTGCTGGTGGTCGACATTCGGTTATTATGCTTTTCTGAGCTATTTGTCGACCGCTGCTGGTTAAGCTCCTTGCTTTCGGGAAGACAGATGTTAGGGGCTGGGATTTAAAGCTTGCGGCAGCCAGGACCAGTCTTTGCTGGCGCTCCCCTTGATTGAGCAAAAGCGTTTGCCCTGTCCTAAGTTTGTTGTTATTTTGATGAGGCTTTCGTTGGTAAAACTTATACTCGTACCGCCTTTGGTCCCATGGAGAATGGACTCCGCTTGTAACGCTGGATCGGCCGGAGCGTTCGTGCCTGACTTTGGAGCGTTCGTGCCTGGCTTGGAGCGTTCGTGCTTGACTTCATCCTTTGAGTATGCATTTGCTTGTAATGTCTAAAGTGATGCTTAAGGAGGGTGAAGCTTTAGTTCCAAGGTGCTTCTCCATTCACAAAATAGTCCATGTCTCATGGTGAAAAGAATGCAACTCATACGTTATCATCAAACCATTCTGTGGAGGCAGAATGATACCCCAAACAGATAATAGCATAAGGTGAGAGATGTACAGTCATTTGGGCTGATCGAAGATGTGATTGACAAAGTCTCAAAGTAATGTCTGACAGGGTCTGACCAAAATTAGACAAAGCCTTAAGGGGACTGACCCAAAGACCACTGTGTATATTGGAAACAACTGATCTTGCAGACAAATGCACTGTAAAGTCAAGCCCAAACGGGACGTTTTCATGAGCCAGAGGGGTGCATGTACTTAAATGTTGCACACATGCTCATGTTACACAATGCTGTATAAAAAATAGTACTAGTATCCATTTTGAAGGCCTGTGAGTGAAACACAAATTAATGCTGTGCAGCGTGAGCATCCACACAACCATTAGTTAATCTTTACCAGAGTGACTGATCTTGCTTCCTACTCCAAGATCCATGCCAGAGCTTCAATGCTAAGTTGCAGGAGTGCATCAAAGAAGGGGGCCATTTATCTGATTGACTGGCAGAGTTTATAGAAAGTACAAGCACGATGGAGCAATTTTGATACTCTATGTGGTCCTTTCTAAGTATTTATTATTGACAAAGATCATCTTGTATTTCACCGATACTGATCTAGCCCAGGCATTTGACTCATTAGTCAGAAACTGCAATGCTCCTGCCTGAAGTGAGTGGGGCTGAAAGGACCTTTTAATGAGGCAATTCAAACCGTATCTAGGGATATGCAGGTCAGGTAAAGGTTTGAGAAAAAGGGCAAGCTAACAATGGCCTTCCAACTTTTTTGAGGGGTCTGACAAGGGTGCATCTGGGCGCACGCTTGTGCACCCTTGCAGTAATCTGCAGGAGGTGAATATTTGCTGCTCTTAGTAGACAATGCAGTCCTTTATACATTGGTCGTATTGCATCAAGTGAGAATAGCAGCACCATGACATTTATCACCCATTTATAAAATGTTCACTGTGCCTTTTAGCAGGGCACTAGAGAGATGACTCACACATATTGGGAACATTAGCTTCTCTTTGTGTATAGTGAAAGACAATAGCTGTTCGTGCATGATAATTTGCTTAACCACTAGCAATATATTTTGTTGATGGCAATATAACTGACCAAAAACAAAAGACGAATACAATAGGAGATCACTTAGGTAGTAAGAAGCGTTATAGGCCATTGTCAGGATTAGATAAAATAGCCTGGGGCTTGTATGGAGATCCTGAATTAGTCATATATGCATGATTTGGATTCCACTTTCTTTAATTGCTTGTAAATGCATGGTTTGCATTATTATATATCAGGAGATTGCATTTAATGACATTACTTACTGGGGCAATTTATGTGCAACTTGATTCATTATTTCTTTGGCTATACTGTGCCCTGTGTCTCTTGGTGGTTTCATTCTAGCTCTACTATGTGGAAAAACAAAATTACAATACATTTTTGTATAGTTGTGTTTTTCTCCTTTTAGAATTATTTCTTCTGTACTGGATAGCAGTTTGTCCTGAGGAAGTTCCCAATTGATGCATTGTGTGGAAGGTAAATATCATAGTTATTGATTGTACCGTACACTAAATTATGAACAGGTCTAAGTCTCCTTTATATTAATGGTTTTAAAATGCTGTATTGAGTTTACACTTTTTTTACCATTACAAATGTTGACTGTCTTTGCAATATTCATATAATGCCACATAATATTATTAAATACAACAGTAACATTTTTATATCCCAGGCCCTTTCGGACAGTTTTTTGACAATAATTTGGAAAGTTCTTGGATGGGGTGATGCTCCCAATAATGAAATATCATAGAATCTGGTTATAAATATTTCCTGAGGGACCATTGTCTATTTGGTTAGCTATACCGAGTTTTCCTCATGGAATACACTAGCCCTATGTATTTACATATGTGAAGGCTTTTGAGGCCTAGGAAAAAGAATCAAATGATTAACATTTTTTCTGGCACATAAGCATTCTTACAAGATAATGATTTAATAAACTAAAATATAAGGCTAGTTGGATATTGGTGAAAAACAACCATTACATTGCACCGAAGGCCCATCAAACTTAATGACAAGTAAACAGAATTTATTCAGGAACTGGAACAATTATAAGTGATTGGATATCAGGGGGGCGATCCACAAAAGTAAATCTAAGTGCGTGGGTCTCCCCACAAATACAGTTACATATATGCCTCCACCTAGGTTTAGGTTTTGAATCACCATCCCCTATAATTAGAGTGGAGCTTCCTACAACCGATGGCATAACTGTAAGTGTACTACAAGAGGCACCTGTTTAGTGAGTTCTCTTTCCTCAGGGTGGAAAGCTGAGAATGGAAGAGAATAAGAAAGCACCACCCACTTGACCCAAAGCTCAAACAACTAGCATACATATGCATAAAACAATTAAAATAAAATGCAATTAGTACTCTTGTATAACTAATTTTCCTTAAGAGTGCCTCACTAACAGGATGCAACACATCGGCTCTAGAATCTAAGATGTATCAGAGTCCTAAAATGTGGAAGAGTAACTTCACTGAGGAAGTGATCTACCATGTAGTAACCTTTAATGTTGATCAGTACAGCGAGCTACATGGTCTGCCTCCACCCAAACTCAGTGGAATATGTATGTTGCAATTACTCACAGGTGTTGATTGGTGTGACAGAGTCCTGCCTATTAAATACCTTCTCCTTGCAGCATAAGGTATATGAAATGAGTTTGTAGCCTGGCTGCAATATGTGTATTACCTTAGTACTACATGATTCTTTTTGAAATGTTAGTTTGTTTTGAAAATTGTATATTTTAAATATAATGTGTTTATTAGATTTTGATTATTTAATTGTTTACCCCAACCACCTTGCAGAATCAGTTGTGTTTAATGTGTCTGAAGCTTGGTGTATTATATGCCATTCACAATTTGTTAGCGATTCAAATAAATGAAAAGTTTATTATGTATTATAACAACGTTTTTACATGTAAATAATTAAAATATATTATTTCATTGAAATAAATGTAACATTTAAAAAGGAAAAGATCTTAGATATTCATTAAAAATATTGTTTGCTAAAATTTAACTATTAAGGGCCTGATTCTGATGCGGTTAGGAAAGCATTCCCACCTAGGGCCTGATTCTGATGCGGTTAGGAAGGCCTCTTAATGGCATTTGCTCCTTCCAAATCGGATCGGGAACATTTCTTCCTGACCCAGGGCCCAATTATGATGTGGTTAGGAACATATGCTCCCATTGAAGTCAATGGGAGTCCAACCAAATCGTATCTGGAAGCATCCGGATGCATCATACTCCGTCAGTAGGACTCTCCACATCCGAGTGGGTCTGAAACCATTTCCAAAGCGGTTAGGTCAGGAAGCTTTCCAACCCGCATCAGAATCAGGTGCATTAATAGAATGTTTTACACCTTTCATATATGTTATTAGTAACAGTGTTAATACCTACCTCCATTGATTTCCATGAGAGAGTGGTGCAGTACCAGTGATTGGCCATGTGTGGTGCTTGACTTAATCCAAGGCTTCTCTGCAATAGTTTTGGGCCTATTATGTCAGTACTACTATTTTCTTTTGGTAAAAGTCGCTCAAAAATCACCATAAACACACAGTACAAGAAAGACCTCTCTGGAGTTGGTGAGTGGAAACACCCCATAAACTGCTAGTTGGAGCAGTGCTCTTAAGGCCAGGATGCAGAATGGAGACTGAAGGCTTGGAATGCTGGCATCAGGATGATGAGACCACGAGACTTAAGGTTACAGAAGAGAGAATAAGATCCACTAAAGTAGACAAGAAATTCAAGGGGTCAATTGAAAAAAGCCAGAACTTACTTATGAGGAAGACCATCAGCATTAAGGCAATAATCTCAAAATACACTGCTGAGGCCCACAGGGTGGGATCCTTTCACTCTCCCTACCTTCCTTCACTACATAGATGCGTTCATTGCCACAAGTCCTTGAACACCATCAGATAAAATTCCAGATGTACTCAGATGATACTCAGATATACATTTGTTCATAGATCAATGGCAAGATGCACTTGAGCATGTTTATAAAGGAAGGTTACCTCTGATCAGGCATGGCTGGCACAGGTAAGAGCAGTGGGGCGGGCGGTGAGGGGAGGGAGTCAACAGACAATGAGATAGGTAAAATTAAATACAAAAATAAATAAAACCAGCTTGCACTCACCGGATTGCTGACTCGAGATGTGGTGAGCTCAAAGGAAGTGGTTTAATATTTTTTTTTAAATGTAATTCTTTTACATTGTGCACAAGGTATACAATGCCCAGGATGTCTCTAAAACTGCCACTCTACTACGTTGCAGCCAGACACCTATGATCTACTTTGGCTCATAGGATTCAATATGCCATTTATTGACTAACATATTTTGGAAGATACTTGGGAATTTATGGCCCAAAATCTGGGAGCAGGTTCAGCCCTCCACTCACATCAGAAATGTGTTACTTCAATTCAGAAAATTCCAGAAAAACAAACTTTTTAAATAGGCTTTAAAATAGGATAACATCATCCTGGTATTGTCTGAAGCATACTATATCTCCGCATCTGGTCTCAAACTCTCATATTTACTGAACTTTTTGAGTGTGTGTTTTTGTAACTGCTCCAGCAATCTGAAGTGGCCTAGGTGATGCGTAGTGCTTTTGAAAACTATCAACAAATATATGCATCAATATATAAATATTAAAATATAAAAGGCATTCAATAAAAGTATAAAAACATGGGAGGGCTGTTATTCTGTAATGATGGGCATCAGACTATGCCCATGTTACCCAAGAACTACTTAAATCTTGACATAACTTTGTGGTTTTGTCCCTGCCTTTAAGGTTCAGAACCAACCTTCATTATAATTTGTTTACGGATTGTCCTGGATGATTGTGCCATCTTTAAAAATTGATTAATACATTCATCATATTCCAAATAGTTATTTTGACTCCAGTTCTTCCTCCTTTCTGGGAACATCACCAGAAGAATAATATACCCCTACACATGCTGAGTACACTCTCATCTTTTTTGTAGGCAATTCCACACTTCATAAGCTTGCTTTTCCAGTACTACTATTTTTGTCATTTGTGAATTTTGGGGCAGCTCTTGCACCTTCATAATATCTTTTGGACACCTCTAAGCTCAGGGCCTTACTTTGAGTTTAGGAATAGTATACTTAATCAAAAAAGGGATGATATCCCAGCCACCATATTACAAGTGCCATAGGCTATATTATATTCTTAGCAGGACATTCGCCAGGGTTTGTGACAGAGTATCCTTTCCACAAAACTCTAAGAGCCTTCGTCTAGATTGTGAAATTGAGGAATGACAGACAGCTCTTGGTTGAATAATTTTGGCAGTTTTTTAATTTGGAGAGGAGCATATTATTTGATTAAAACATTGGAGAAGATGCTGTTGCATGAGTCTGCAATCACATTAGCACAGTTTCTTGAGTGCTTTTCTCATCTTCTACAGCCCATTGCTCCCTTCTTCATCCATAGCCAGTACTTCTAGGAAATTGCAAGATTTCAAAGTTGCATACAGATCGCTCCCCTACGCAGAGCAATTTTGCAAATATATCTCGGTCTTTGAACCTTGTGGATCTAAATAGAGCACACTCTGGGGCCTGTCTTTGGTAGTCAAGATGGCGGTCGCACTCTGAGAGTGCTCTGGACTCCTCAGTCATCTGCTGCCATAAGCTGCCTCCAACACCCACTTACCAGCTCCCTCCCCACTGTTGGTGATCAGGTTGGGCCGGCGATCCATGTTTGGGGCCATCTGGGACTCAACCTGTTCACTGAGTGACGGATTTGCGGTGCGGTTCTGGAGCGGGAGCTGGCTAAATTCAAAATGGCTGCTCACACAAGGCTTTGAGGCCGAAAGAAGCCCTTCTGTGTGCTGCTTTCTCTGCACATAGCCACTGATAATGCTGGTCACGGGACAGCCTTGCACTGCAAAGAGACGTCCGGTGCCTTCTGGTGCAGCCATCCCACCAACTACAAGAACGCTGTGGTTGGGAGGCGTGGATTTGGCAGGGGACTTGAGGGGAACACTGCAGGGTCGCCAACACCTGGCTCACCTTCTGGCGGCCTGTGTGGAATGAACAGCTGCTGAGCCTTGGGACCGAAAGTGGACTTTGCCAGAAGAGGTGAGGCAGGCTGCACTGCTGAGCCCAGATGTGCTATACATTTATCCTACCTGGCAGTGCTGGAGCTCATATTCGCACCCCTTGGGGCTAGCATAGATAGCGCACAGCAGGCCAGGAAATCTCCGAGTACGTATCGTGCTGCTGTTACCCTATGCCCCATTGAAAATGTAGGATCCCAGGTTGCCCTTTGCTGTGAACCTCCCGAACTGTCCTCTTGCCGATCTCCTCACCCTGCCTCCTCCTTCCTTTATCTGCCATTGATTACCACTTCCTGACTGCATCGCCCTTTGATGGACCAACAGTGTGGCAGTGACTTGCCTGGCCTGCTCCGATGCTGTGGCAGGAGGCCTGAATGGAGGGGGTGGGGTTGCTTATACTGCATTTGGTCTGGACTGCTGATAAAC
This sequence comes from Lissotriton vulgaris, assembly GCF_964263255.1. Classification (NCBI taxonomy): domain Eukaryota; kingdom Metazoa; phylum Chordata; class Amphibia; order Caudata; family Salamandridae; genus Lissotriton; species Lissotriton vulgaris. The sequence goes on from NC_141687.1 coordinate 1,433,691,604, forward strand.
TTGAGGTCGAATCCCATTTCAAGCACTTGACCACATCTGTACGACCTTCACTGTTCCTGCGGGTTGCATAGGTGCCCAGCTGCTCATGTTGCCATATCTGGATACGGCAAGCGGACTGGGCAACCGTACTAACACTTCCTGGCTCCTCTCATTTTCACAATCATGGGGAAAGACAAGACTCATCAACCTCACTCTTTCCAAATCTGCATAGATAAATATGACACCAGATCGGGTAGAGGCTCCCTTGCTCCTGGGGGAATCCTCGCAGGGCTCACCTGCCTGATGACACCGGGGAACCTCTCCATGATCCAGAAAGCCATCAACACGCTGCAAACAGCAGTGGAAATCAAGATTGCTGAAGTTCACATTGATGTGGCACTCCTGTACCAAGACTTACGATAGGTTGCCAGCATGGCCCTCATTTGGTGGTAGTCAGGGGTCATGGCTGTGACCTCTAGCTTGCTTCCCCCTACTCTTGACACTTCCTTTGTGACCCCTAGCCTCAGAGAAGGCAAAGGTAGCAGGGAGCAAGCTAAAGGACACAGCTGAGACCACTGACTACCTTCAAATGAGGTTCATGGTTGCCAGGAGGATTACAGAAGCTGAGAAGCAAATCTCAAGAGTGGAGGATGAGGTGTCTGAGCTGAAAACTAAGGCATTCTGCCTAATGCCTAAGACTGCAGAGCTGCAAAATCAGGCACGAGATGCAAAAAAATCAATCTTGGTGCAGCAACTTTACAGTAGCTAACTTGCCTAAGGGCATGTAGATGCCAAATCCCACTGAATTCTTAGAAAAGTGGTTCTATCCTGGATGCCAATGGACTTATAATCTACCTGGTTCATGGTAGAACAGGCACACAGAGTTCTGACACCCAAGTCTCCTCCTAGAGACCCACACAGGCCCATGATCATTCTCAACCTTGGAGATAGAGACTCCATCCTATGTGAATCCCGACAACTTAAAAACTTGCATTACGACAACTCTAAAATACTGGTGTTCCTGGATTATACAAGAGCAGTGCAGGCCAAATGGAGTTCATATGTAGAAGTTAAACAGAAGTTGAAGGTCATGGACTTGTCATATATGCTCTTGTTTCCAATGCGGTGAAAAGTGATTTTTAAAGGCAACACAATTTTCTTTGATACGCTTGAAGCCGCTTGGGAATGGCTCACTGAGGAAAAAGGGATCCATCAACTGACCCGGTCCTTCCTATCCTCGCAGAAACCACTTTTATTGCAGAAGTCTGAGCCCAACCTATCAAAATGGAGGATTCACACATGCTCCAGCAGAGACCATGGACATCCAGTGACCAGGTCACTTTTCCTGGATTCAGGCACATCTGGTCCACAATCAAAAGCCCCTGCATGGGCATCGCAAATTGACCTCGCAGCCTCAGATCTATGCCATCCACTGCTACCCCCTGGGGAGGCTTCCCACTCATGACCTACTGACACCGATGTGGGGGTACATTAATGCCCTCCCACCTGACTGAAAGCTGTCAAACAGGCTGTTGGCATGAGGGGCCGGTTTGAGCGGATATTGCAATCCACGTCTTTATTAGACAATGGCTTCTCTGACATCCTGTTAAAAGGGGTGGTCCACCACACCACATCGTATATAAATAATGCTTTGGGGTTTTGATGTAGTTGTAAGGGCAACAGATGCTTTGGGGTAGAAGTATAAGGCGAGGGGTTGTTGTGGCGTTGTTTCTCAATTGTTTGAATGAAACTGTATTTTGTTTTTGTACACTGTTTTTTATTTACTAGCCTGCCAATTATTTCACCATATCGGCAAAATTTCCAGTGACAGTGTTCCACCTTCTCCCCAGGGCCTCATGTGTGGCACTCACCCTTTAGGATCTAATATCTCTCACATACCGACCTTCACAGATGTCCAGTTTTATCATGGAATGTTAACGGGTTGTTAGACTTCACTTAACAGTCCACGGTCCTGCACTATGCCACCGCTTCCTCTTTGCATAGTTGATGCTACAAGAGACACACTTGTTGGGTACCCACTGCTCCTTTTCATGCTGGGTTGGCGCGGGGCTCCTGATGGATGGCAATACTTCTTCACCAATCTTTTCCTATGGTAATTAACAATGTCCTCCTTGGTGCCCTAGGCCGGTTTCTTGTTCTTGAGGATAGAGTAGAGTAGAAGGACAAGGCCTAAACTTTGTGTGTGTCTATGCACCACGCATCGGCGACCAAGCTTTTTTACCAATTGGTGGTAGTAGGGAAAAAAACAACTGACCACAGCAAGGGGTAAGAGAGGTGAGAGTAAGGATACTTCCTCCCAGGCTAGACCGTTTTTCCAATAGTGTATCCAATAGTGTATCCTGACCCTGATATGGTTAAAAAAAGACCTTTTTCAACTCCTTAGCAGATATATACCGCTGAAGCGTGAAGGAAATAATTCCTTTTGTTATTTAACCTTCACACACCATATTGGTGTCATGCTTCATCATTGGGTTCACCCCAACTCCTAAAGGTCCAGGTGGGCTCAATCATATCTCAGGGAGCGCTTAGGAGAAGTAGGCCAGGGGGACTAAAAGATAAAAATCCTACTCCACCACCTAGTTATCCCTTTATTAGTGGTGATGTAGTTGATATTAAAAAAGTATAAAAAGGGTCTATGTCGGAGGGTATGGTCCTATGACCCTAAGAGGTAGCCAACATGTTTCAGCCTGTAGGTGGACTGCTAAAAATGGTCCTGGGCTTTCGTCAGGGCAAAAATGATTGTTCCCTCCCTGGTGAAGATCAAAATTATTGTTGGTTGACCTTTATAATATTATTCGAAGGTGCAGGTAGTTGCAACCATTCATGATCAAAAATAATGGCAGTGAAAAATGAATCACAATCAGGAGAATACTTATCTCCCTTCTTCCAGATACAAAAAATTCCGCCCAATTTGAGGGGAATATGCGAATCAACGGGTTCCTGGTAGGGTAGCCATGTAGTCAAACATATTCCAAAGGTCCTGCCCGGCACTGTACCTATTTGGTATCCTGGAGCCCCTTTTTGCTCCGTCAAGGATATGACAGAGTATTTCATGCTGGGTTTGCGCGGGCTCCCGATGGATGGCAATACGTCTTCACCAATTCCTTGCTATGGTAATTAACCATGTCCTCCTTGGTGCCCTAGGCCGGTTTCTTGTTCTTGAGGATAGAGTAGAAGGATAAGGCCTAAACTTTGTGTGTGTCTGTGCCCCACGCATCAGCGACCAAGCGTTTTCTTCACACTATCACTAACCTTATTCTGGCATTCCCTGGTGGCATCACAATGGTGGGAGGAGATTTAAATGCAGTAGTAGACCCTAGTGCTGAATCTACAGGTGTCCCATCCATGCATAGGTGTGAGAGAGCCTATCAACTCTACAACTGGGTGGACGCCGTAGGTTTGTGTGGCACATGGTGACTGTGGTATCCTTGGCAATGACAATAGACACAAAACTTAGCGACACATCACTCACACACAGGCATAGACCTTATTCTTATGCCAGCCACTGACTGTTTACTTATTTCAGAAATACACAAAATTCCTAGAGGGATTTCTTACCACTTCCCCATGATCCTCCGTCTAGTCTTGAAGACATGTGTAATCTCAAAGATGAAGCATACCCTTGGGCTCTCTCTGATGAGTTCAATGCATATTTTCAAACTAATCAGGGAATGGTTGAGTCTGCTGGTACCGTATGGGTGGCCTGTAAGACTACCATTAGGGGATACACCAAAAGCATTCTTAGGTCAAAAGAGAAATAAAGGATCCAATGTGTGACTCCACTGGAGGCTCAGGCCCTCCGGCTGGAGGCACAACTTCTTGATGACCCCCAAGGAGAGGTCTCAAGACAGCTTGCACTTGCTGAGATTCCACATATTTTGCTTGAGGAGGCTCCAAGTTTGGCGCACCTCCACAGTGAGGATCTATGAGTGGGGTAATAAAAATGGCAAGTTGCTATACTGGCTGGCTACTAGGCCTCTGGCTATCAGAGAGATACCTATGGTGCTGTATGCTGATGGCATCCCCCCTTTGTTCCCCTCTAGCATTAGTTCAGGCATATGCAAAGTACTACTGCTGACTGTACGCAGCAGGTCCAAGACTGGTGGCTGAAGAGGTCTCCGCACTTTTAAATGATATTCCATTAGCTTGAGTCTCGCGGACTGATCGGCATGACTTAAAAAAGCCAATCATGGCTGAGGAGATTGCCACTGACATCTCTCACATATCAGCTGGGAAAGCACCTAGTCCCAATGGTTAACCACTCAATTCTACAACAAATATAGAGACATCCTCTCCCGCAACTGCTTGAGCTTAATAACAAAGCCACTACAAAGACCATTTTCCACCAGAACTTGATATGGCCACCATAGTGGTCATTCTGAAGTCGCACCTCCCTATCCAACACCTGTGGGGCTAACTGACTGATCTCCCTCATCAATGGGGAGTGGCTGAAAACGATCCTTATCACTCTTATGCACCCACACCAATATGGTTTCATGCCAACTAGCAGCACAAGGCATTGTCTGATACGACTCCATGTTGTGTTAGCATGCCGCCACCTCCTGACAACTTCCATAGCCATACTGTTAATGGATTTTGAAAAAGCATTTGATAAGGTGGACTTACCTGTCTCAGGTCCTGCAGAAGGCGGGACTGGCACGGCTCATTCGGTGCAATGCACAAGTTCAGTGCTGGAAGTTGAATACAGGCCATGATGACCATATTGCATCATATGTCAATGATGTTTTCCTATTCATGTCTAACCCTGCGGACACCTGCTCATGCTGCCTTCAACTCTTACATCTCTATGTGGAGGCTTCTGGCCTACAGGTTATTCATTCTAAATCGGTGCTGGTCCCACTCCGCCCCTCTCGAGAGTTTGTTGAATGGAAAACCACCATTCCTCTGCAATACTTAAGCTTTCCCTACCTGAGGATCCATGTCGCTCTCCATCCTGAGCTGACAAGGAATCTTACTTTACCCCTAATGATTTGAAAAGTAAGAGCAGATCTTAAAAGATGACAAACCCTCCCGGTGAATGTGATGGGAAGGATTGCGCTCTACAAAATGATGATTCTGCCGAGGTTTTGTATCTCTTTGAAAATGTCCCACAGACAATGCCCCAGCACAGATTCAGAGAAATTACCAATCTATACCTCTATTACTTAGCATCCCAGGTCGTGGTTATGAGCAATTGGTTTAATGAAGTTGGTTGGATCCAGCATATAGAATGAAACTGACCTCGTTGAGCTTTCAGGTTGTCCTGGGACTGCTTTATGGCACCCAAATCCCTAGGGACTTACCCAAAGATACCCAAATGTTTTTTCTTAGCTAGTGTGCTGCTCTCCTTTGCACAGGCTGGGATTCCAAGCTCACTCTGCAGACACCGCTTTGCAGGGGGCGTGGCTACAAGAGATGACTGGCCTGGAGTGATTCACGAGGATACAATAAGCATTCCCCTACTGGGACAGTCACTCATATTTACTATTTTTAAAAAACTCCAATCGACCTATGCCCTATGAACCACACAATTCCATAAATATCTTCAGCTGAAGCCTGCACTGAAAGCGCACATCCTCCTAGGCATGACACTCCCCGAATTCAATACCATAGAGGCTACATTCTTGGCTGCTGCTCTGTTAAAAGACGGAATTTCCTAACTTTACTACTCCTTAACCAGTAACACCCCTGATGTATTTCCACAGCTGCAGACCACAGCTGCAAAACCAGTAGGAGGAATGGGTGAGAAAACTGGATGAGGACTATTGGCGAGAAGCTAAGATATTCCCTGCATCATTACAATCTCTTCTAGAGTGAGGTTGGTACAGATGTACTATCTCCATCATGCTTACCTCACCACCAATTTGTCTACACAAGGGAGGCCTCCACCCTAGGCCTATATGTTGTAGATGTTCATATGCTCCTGTGGACTTCTGCCAAATGGTCTGGACATGCACTCTTATTGTGAACAAATGGTGTGAGATAACTAAAACACTATCAGCAGTAGTGGGGCGGGAGGTGGAGTTTTCACCTAAATCCATCCTCCTGGCGTCGTTGAAAGGAGGCGAGGCATGAGTGTTGACCAGGCACTGGTTGGAGTAGCCACCATGGTTGCGAAATGGGACATAACCTGCAGGCGGAAGTCTGACACCATGCCCATGTTGTTTCAATGGTGCAGTGGAGTGGACTGGGGTGGACAGCAAGAAAAAAACAGTATATAAAGCCAGGGGCTGCCCAAAAAAGCATGCAAAAATTTGGAGCAAATGGTGGGATCATTGTGTACTTGGTTCTTTAGTGTAAATACTAATCTATATAAAACTCATTGTTTTTCTCATTATTTTCTATTTCCCAATGTTTTAGGCATTATTTTTTAACATGTATTTTGGAGTTTCATATAGCTACATAATGACACCTTACAGCCAGTGCAGAGTGCAAAATTATCTTCAGCTCATACCCTAGATGCATGCTGGGGTATTAGTCTAACTTTCTTTGCACTGATGTTTTAATGCACTACGGTCTGTGTGCGTGAATTTCAAAGTAACTCAATTGATATATTGCTCACAACAGGGATTTCTGGTAGCCAACCAGACTCTCAAGTGGTTTTGCTACTGTATAATTGCAAACCAAATTCTTCATAAGGGATGTCTCAACTTCTTGTCTCTGCTTGTGTGGACCCTTCAAGACTATGCCTGATTTGTCCATAATTGTTTTCCAATACTGAAGAAGCCAGCTTGTAGTAATTAAATGTATTGAGAGTTATTAATTTGCTAATTTCTCTACTATCCTCCATTACGACTAAAGCAGTGAGTGACTGTTGACGTTTATGAGTTACTGAATGGTGGCTGGACATTGTCTTTAATACCTTGAAAAATTTTGTAAGGTTTACAAAGGTCCTTCAGTTGATTCCAAAATATGCTGGAATGAATAACTTGCATGCTCAGAATTCCTATAGTAGGTGTGTGGTGGCTCCTCCGCTATGGCGGAGGAGCGTCGCACCACTGCTTTTGGCCAGTGCAAAGTAAAGGAAATATAAAATGATAATAACTTTGAGTTATTATCATTTTATGTTTCCCTTGTGGACGGGTGGGTGAGCTGGACTGTTCTGCTATCAGAGCAGGGTCAGGGAGAAGTGGTTTGCTCACTCCTAAGTGCGCAATGACCGTTTGACCGACCCTCTTGGGTGCCTAAAACAGTCATGCACACTTTACTTGTTCTCCTTGCATTATAACCTGCTTGGACACCATGCCCAGGCTTCAGTTCCCTGGTTGAGTGTCAAACCAGGACGCTCAAAACCAATCACAACGCTGCATTGCAGCGTGGTGACAGGTCAGAGGAGCCTGACTGTTCTTCCTGGCTCACAAGGAGAGCAGGAACAGAGACGCGGGACATGGCTGCAAGGTAAGTTATATCAATTTTTTCTATTGCGCAACCCCGCACCCTCACACTCCCCCCTCAACTGCCCTGCCACCCGCGAGTCATGCCGGCCGCCACTGTAGTAGGCGTTAGGACTGCTGGTTGACCTGTTCTTCATTTTGAATATGTCTTTTGAGGTATATAATGAGGGTGGGTTGAGCAACAATAACTCACAGCTACTGGTGAAAAAGCGATAGCATCAACTAAGAAACAGTGCTGTTCACATATGATATGACTATATAACAAGGGAACATCACACACTATTCCAATTGTTTTATTTCAGTTGCCCGAATCCTTTGTGCTGCTTGTAGTGATTTGAATTAAGAGGCCACAAGGATGGTTTGACTGTCTGAAGATATTACTGAGATCTAAAATATAATAAACAGCCACAGAGTTTGGAACAGAGAAAACTGATTGCCAAAGTACACACAATTGATTGTACTTTCATTGTGTAGTGTGGTTAAGAGAGCTTCCTGGTACAGAGAATTGATTGCTCCCATCCTCTTCCAAAGGTAGATATTTGTGATGGGACTCTGTGAAATTGAAGGTATCTACTTTCAGGAAGTGTCAGTGTGGCTCTTGGTGGCATGACTTAAGGATTTCTCAGATTTCATCACCTCATCTTCTTACAGCAATGTGAGTATAGGTGATCCACCAACATCCTGCCTTAGACAACCGGGTCAGGAACATGAAGTGTCTTCCTCTGGGTGCCGCTATCCTGATCTCCCACACTGTGTTTTTGAGTAAAAGAGTCCAGACCCTTACAACTGTGTCAACTTCACACGCAGTTGGAGATATATCAATACTTCTCCATTGTTGCATCATATCCTTACCTCTGTTGATAGCATGGTCCTTAGCTTAGTATTGTGGTCCCAGGCTGGAGCATTTTCTTTTGCATCTGCACATCCTTCTTTATCTTTTTTCTCCTGCTCTTGTATATGTGATCTTTGCTGTCCTAATTTAAAAATTCTAAAGTTGAATGGCACAAATGAAAGCAAAATTGATCAGGATCTACTCACAGGTTCACATCGAAGCTAGGTCAATCTACAAGACTGCCTGTATCACCCACAAAGCCATGCACACTTCCACCCCTCGCTATCTGGTGAATTAACTCAAAATCTCAGGCGGCTCTAGACCTTCACGCAATGCTAAAAACGTACTGCTCAAGCCTCATACTTTCAAAAAGGAAACATTTATGGCTAAATTCTTTTCAGGCAATGCGGATAAAATTGGAGCTTGCTTCCTCCAGTCCTCTGAACCACCGCCTCTATCGTGACTATCAAAAGAGATCTTAAAACTTTTCTCTTCCAAAGACACTTCCAGGACTAATTCATCCCATTTCATGATCCTCACAGCTGCTTGGCATTCACTTGAGCTCAACTTTGTAAATATGTATTCTATACCTTTATTAGGCTAATGTTGTCACCTTTAATTTTTTAATCATTCTGAAACTGGCCCTTGGCTGGTCTAGGAGGTCCTCGGCCACAGCGGCGATGGCCGAACTCCACTGGCTTCCGTTAAAACAGCGAGTGGCCTTTAAATCCCTCTGTCTCTTTTTCAAAGCCCTGCATGGATTTGGGCCCAGCTCTTTGCAAGCCATGTTTGCCTGGTACACCCCAACCAGAGCACTTCGTTCTGCAACGGCCTGTCTTGTAAAAGTGCAGAGATTTAAAAAAGCTAGGACTGGAGGCAGATCCTTCGGAGTTGCGGCCGCTAAACTCTGGAACAGTATGCCCCTAGATATCCGTCAAACGAAAGAACTCCTTCCTTTTAGGAAACGTGTCAAGACTTGGCTGTTTCCAAAGGGTTAACTTGATGGCCATTGTACTGCTTGCTCTCCCCCGTGCTTCTTTCCCCTGGAGATATCTCAGCGCCAGGATGCCTGTAAGGTGACAGCTGCTCTATACAAATGTTTTAAATAAATAAAATAAATAAGATTGTATATGTAGCTTGTTAGTGTGTAAATCTCCTTAAGTAACTTACTTGGTTCTTTGTAAAGTGCTCTGACACCTTTGGGTGAAGTTCGCGCTATATAAAACTGCATTAGATAAATAAAAAATAAATAAAAAAATAAACAAATGCATGGATGGTTCTACCTATCCTAATGTCATCCCTCGGTCAATTTCTTTGCAATCCGTGAACTCAGAGCAGTAAATTGCATTGACCTAGTCATCAAAATGTGCAAATGAAGAGAATTATCCATGTGTTCACTAGAAGAGAACTTGGTGAAGAAGTCAGCTACAAACTTTCAAATGTGACCTGAAAGTTATAAGTTTGATTTCTTGTGGGTCTAATCGTTTTCCACTTTCCCGGTGCTAATGCAACGAACACCTTTAAGTTTGGTGTTAGTAAAAACGATTTTTTGATTGTTCTGTGGTAACACTGTGCGTGTGTTTGATATTGGGAAGAAAACTGTGCTCAGTTCAATTTCTCCAGTTTTCCTTTCTGGGAAGTAGCAGTCAGTACTCCATGTGCATCCGCACATGTCTGGTTCCAACTGTAATCAAAAGCCATTAGGGAACACACCAAGGACGTCGCTACTGTTGTTACTGCAGACATCAATCACCTCAGATTGTCAGCAGTCTCCTGATCCAGACTTAAGACCTTTTAAGCAGATCTTAGAGTGAGTTGAGGTTTTCAAGGAAGGGTGAAGAGGTGAAGGACAAACATTTCTTACCAATAATCCTTGGTAATCCATCTTTTCATCACTGCAGTAATTAAACACAAGTGTCTACTGGCTATTTATGAAAGGAACTTGTTCAATTTCTATATACACTAAAAAAAACACGCCCGCCTCTTTTACAAATAGGTGCGTGCATGACTTTAGTTTCCTTTGTCCTCCTGTTGAATGTTTTCCAAACCTAGTAAGGCGAAAGGTATACATTGTTTCTACCTTTGAATAAAGCGGATGGAAGTGATTAAGGAATACATTAAGCTACTGGGTATTGACAGATAATAATCTCATTGCTATTTACACATTTACCTAATGACTGCAGCTCCTGCTAATAAGAATTGTACAAATAAGCGCGAAGGGCATTGATTTTACCCAGACATCAGTGAATCGCAAGGAATAATTGAGAATGTTTTCTTTTAAACTCCCCCAACCCTTGGACAGGCAAATTGTCAAACTGTGGCCCTTGGGTACATTTCCCCTCCGTAATTTACAAATGCAGGTGACAACTTTTGGAACCTCTAATGATTTTGGGACCATTTGGAAAATATGGCCCAATAGTGGTATGCTTTCTCATATGATACTTAACTCCACTTTCCCCATGTTTGGTGCAAATTGCTCAAAGAGAGGAAAAGGTATTAAGAGCGCAGGAACAAGACTACAACCTTAACTACAGAGATATGACTGTATCTCTATACTATGGCCCAGGTTTACTAACCTTTCATGCAATGTAATGCTGCATTTTTGAAAGGGAGAGAGCAGAAATGTGCCTTATTTACTAAGACATGGCTCGCTTTTGCTCTCTTCATGCGCTGGCGCACTTGTGACAGCCTAGTGTAATGCTGATCCCCTTGTGCCACGATGTAAGGGTACCTGTGTTGTGGTCAGAATAGTTTTGTGCAAGTAGGGATACCTTCCTGCACCAAAACTATTACTTGAGGATTACTGCTGAATGAAGCTCACATGCAAAGAGGAAGTAACTTAGAGAAATAAAGATATTTCTCATTACTCCAGCCTCTGGTAGGCACACTATTTTTGTGCAAACCCCAGGTTCACAGACTTTAGAAAATCTGTGTTTGCCTCAAAATACATGGGTAGAGGCACAGGAATGCCAAAGCTTACGTCTTCCTGAGCTTCATCAGTCACCTCCCATCAGACCTAGCCCATTTGTATACCCCTGCAGGTCCCCAGAATATTCTTTCTACCTAGTTACAAGAACCTTGTCAGTAAAAAGACAGTTTAGCCCCCAGGCCCTTTTCTGTGCACTCCCAGTTCGACCTCTGGTCCCTGGGCTAATCCAGTCTAGTATGTACTATATGCTTCTATTAATGTTACACTCAATGTTATACGGGCTAATGACTTATGGCACAAACCTGAATCCTTTAGAGTGGGACTTCGTGCCAGCTTCCTGTGTCAAGCGGTCCAATGGCCATTTTGCATTGTTTCCCTATCTAAGCAACACCCAGTGCACGTGCCGGCAGTGCAAGGTGTTGTAATGAACAAAAGCAGTACAAGTAAAATGAGAGTTGCAAGAGGATTTATTCCTGAAGTAAATTCCCGAGTAAGTAAAGCGTGGCTCTCCCCGGCCAGTCAAACAGCAACTGCCAGGTTAGAGAACATTTAGACACAAGCAGAACATGGAACATTACAGCAGAGAGCTCCACACTCTATAATAGAAATAGAAGATCATAACACCAGGCTTTCTGGCCGTCGTCTTTAGAGGACCTTTCCAGTTGAGCTCCAAATCAAATGAACTAAGTTGCATCCTCAGTCCAGCTTGTTCCTACACCATCTTCTTTTCTTCCGTTGTTTAGCTGCAGCAACCATATTTGGATATTCCTATGAAAAGAAAGAAAGACAAGATGACTTTGATTCCTCTAAAGACAATTCGTGTTGCTTTCTCATAGAGCGCACATTTGAATAAACAAGGCACAGAAGCATTTCGGCATTTGACCTGAACCATTTCCTGAATTGGTGTCATTAAACCTAAGGGAGCAGCATAAACATTCTAATAGCCCATCAGTAATATGTATATGCTGATGGACAAAATATTTGATGGGAACATTGAAGCTAAAGAAAGAGACTAAACATTCTTATGATTCTGTAAGGTAATCCCTCCTAGTAGAACTTCAAGAAGTCGATCCAAGTGAACAATTTCAAGTCGCTAGTAGCAACAAGGATGTCTTCTAAGTGTGTACTGATAGTAAACACATAACTGAATATTGTTGGTGAACGTTCCAAATTGTTCTTAGGTAAAGGCTAATTGTAAGTCCTTTGTGGCACTAACAGATGTTCAAGAATCATTCTGAAATGAGAAAGAAAGAGAGAGAGAGAAAGAAAGAAAGAAAGAGAGAAAGAGAGAGAGAGAAATAGAGAGAGAGAGAGCACGAGAGAGAGAGAGAGAACGCATCCCATACCCATCAGTCCTGACTTTGAGATTGGAAGCAGAACTCAGGAACAAGAAACAACACGGTCAGGTTGCAACACCAACCCTCGCTTTCTGTAGCTTGTTGTTGGCAACCTGTTGTTCTCCTCAGTTGGAGCTAGCACCAAGAGAGGAGATCGGTCGGTACTACGTCAATCCTGCAACTCCTAGATATCACAGGTTAAAAGCCATGGCACGCAACATGATTTATGCTGCTTCCTTCTTTGATTCTGTGCATTGGAGACTACATATGTAAAATTGGAATGTATATAAACCATGCAAGAGTGCTCCTCCTTTGCTGTGTGATTGTTCAGCTAACACATCACAACAATAGCCCCCGTGATATATAGTTTTTGCAAATGTTTTGAGGGTATTTTGTGGTGCATTATGGGACATGTACAGTGTTGGCTTGTAATCCAAATATCAGTCGATGTACACACAAGAATCAACAAGAATACTTGCCATTTAGTAACATATATTTTACAGCTTTGAGGTTGCCCTTTCACTGTTGCACGTTGGCAATTACCAACTATGGCATAACGTTAGTCACTTATTGTCTCCTGTGCATTATGGGACATGTATAGTGTCTACCTGTATTGGATCAATTATCTGATTTTCACACACTAATTATATGAATGTAATATTGGCAATTAATTACTTATCCAGATGCATTTTTTGATCTGAAAACCTCATACTGTTAAGAAGTCATGAGTTGTAAAGGTTTGCAGTGATTCCTTCTTCCCTTTTTGTTTTAATATGGAATACTGTCTTCCATTTCTATTTGTGTAACACAATATGTTTCTAAGGGAAGTTGTGGTCCTAGACCTATTTTATAAACGATATATATAGAGTCTGCATTTGTTGTTTTTAAACAATGTTGTGTGCATGCATAATGTTTGGCTCGTTTTATTAAATACAGTAATTTTAACTCAGAAAAGTGCAAACAACCAAAATATATTTCACAGAGAATTTATTCCATAACATCAGGTGAGCAGTATATTATTTACTGTCTCAAGTAAGGAGAGAAGAAAAGGTTAAAAACATTTAGATACTTAGAAAAGCTCTTTTCAGAGCTACCCTATACTTTCATTGTGTATGTTGTTTGTACTATGTTATTATGTTTTTCTTCTTGATGACTCTCATGAGACACCTACGAGAACCATGGTGCTCTCATACATAGTAAGGATGACTCTTTGAGAGGTTTGGGAGATCCAGGCATACAGTCATTTGCATAATGCAAGGGGGCACTGTTTGTTCCTTTATGCTTGCAAGTATCTCAAGAGAGCATACTTTCATAATGGAATTTATATTTTCATTGAACATGTACTGTTGTAATATGTATAAGTTACATGCACCAGATATTTGCTCCCCCCTCTTTTTTATTGATCCCATGAGACTCTTGTGAAATCGTAAAAATTCCTTTAGAGGAAGAATTTACATTTTCCTTCATTACAATACTCATCTCTTACAATCCCCACTACTAAACTATGGGGAGAGACTGGCCTCTCCGATTAGACCTTGCATGAAGATAACTAGTGTGCAGAGTAGGATGCAAAGAGACACTCCCTCTCCATTCACATCTTTCCCCAGGCTCAGTAGTATCCATAGTAGTACTCACCTCACATTTAAGACCTCACGATTCCATACTAAGTATAACAAGTACTAGCCCCCGCTGGCACTTCATCCCATTAAAATAACCATATATATCTTAGGGTGTGGGAATGGATTTGCCTGTTCACTAACAGCTCTCTCCAGCATAACAGATATATACAGAAATTCTTCTGCACTAACACCTATCTGTAGGACAACTTGGATGTGCAGTATGGTGCAGTGAACCAGTGGCCTCTGTGCTCACACCTCTACTTGGAACAACAGTGATATGCAGTGCTGTCTGGGAAAGGATTCACCTCTCTTCTAACACATCCAACCAGCTTATGAGGTGTCTGTAGTAGGTTATGAGAAAAATGTATCTCTCTACTCTTACCTCTTTTCATGTAGATAGGTATGTATAGTAGACTGTGGTGAGAAACTACCCTGTTTCCTTTTATGCATGATACTTCAGAGCAGTATAGTGTGGAGAGAGATGTGCCTCTCTACTGTGACCTGTCCCTTGGATAATGCTCGTGCAAATTAGGGTGTGAAAAGTGGCTTACCTTTCTGGCCACAACTCTCCCTATAGAGTTGAAATTACCTTATGCTCAAACATCTGGTTTGCAAAACAACTATAGAGACTATGACAAGAAAACACAGTGCCCTCTTAGTTGAGACCTTTCCCCAAAGTAACATATGTGCAAAGTAGCCTGTGGGTAGAAACTGTTCTCTCTGCACATCCCTCTCTTCATACTGATGAATGTCCGTAGTGGAGTATACAATTGAATATCCTCACTGTTCAAAATTGTGTCTTGTAGAACTCATGTCCATAGTTCATTTTGGAGACATACTTACCTCCGTTTCAAACACCTTCACCAGACCCCTTACACGCACTCAACCATTGGCTGGAACAAAAGATCTCCAACAAAGAGCGCCTACGGTGCCCGTCGGACATTGCAGCGCCAGTCTGACGAGGAGCAGGAGACCAATGATGAAGCATGACACCTAGGTTTCTGGGTGTGTGAGGTCTTCTAGTTCCAACAAGGGAACACCCCGTTCCCTGCTTCTGCTCTACTCCCATATTTACACACACATACCTCTTTAGTTTTCCCGGGGAAACTTTGTATTCTGTTGCTAATTAGTTGACTGGACAAGTACACTGGACCCCGTTAAACATTATCCACATGTGGTTCCCACTTTTGTACTGAATTATCCATTGCTATCTCTGTAAGATAAAAGATGTGTATAGATCCCTTGACACACATATACATGTAGTAGCATGTTCACAGTCCCTGAACATAGAACTGACAGTTTTAATTAATATTACCATAGTTTAATACACTTAAAATTCTTAATAAATATCAAAGAAACCAATCCATTGTAACTTTGAACTTTTTATTACAACAAAACAATTTAATAACAATACACAAGTACAACAACTACATTGACAAACTATATGAAGAATTATAACTCAAAGAAAATAAATAACTGTAAAATACATTAAAACGCTGCACGTAGACAAGGCTGTAGTAGCAGCCGAAATGTGTTATGGTGTTCATCTTCAATAAATGAAAGATAAATGAAAGAGATCTGCTGGCCCTTTTATCACCACTCCCCCGTCGTTAGGGCAGCACTGTGGCAGCCGATGGGCTAAAGAATGCTTCCTCAAGTCCGTTTTTCTTTACTAAGTATTAAATGCAAACAACTGTGAATGTGACCTGTAGCAACAAACACTGGAATGTGGTAATTAGTATAGTTGCTCTGTGATGTGTACTGTATATTGTTAGGCCTCATTAATTTTTTTACTGCTGTGGTATAAATATCTTTATGGTAGGGAGTTTGTTTTTCATAAGAAGAAAGGGGTGGGGTTCCCCACCTTGGCATTGGGCTATGTCCCCATTTTATGGTCTTTCTGCCTTCTCCCAGGGCCACATTGAATGGGTTACGGCCCTCACGGTGGGGGGCAGAAAGTCCACTACAGTGCCAGAGAGTTTGATGTATAAAAAGTAAAAGGGGCAAGTCACCTGCCCTGACCCATGGAAAGAGATACACTTTTGCCTTGGATTTCCGCAGCACAGTAAACATGACATTATCCTGGGCAGTAGGTAGTATCAAGGCTTTATTTCTTGGCATGTTCGTGATGGTTTTCATTGACATGAAAGTTTTCAACCCTGGCAAAATAGTGGTGTTTGCCTGACCATGGTAATACTTGACATCAGTGTCAAGTATACACAGTATGAAAGTGCCCACCACTGACAAAAAATCTTCCTTGGCATATTAGTAGTACCTTAAGGCATATCGGGCTATTTGTGCATGGCATGATGGTTGGTAACCCTGAATAAATGCTAGTCCTTTTGTGTTATGTAATGTAATGCAGATTTGTAGAGCACACTATCACCCGGAGGGTATGCTCACACTGAGCAGTTATGGGTCTAGTCACAGCTAGGGCTTAGTGCAACTACTCAAAAAGCTGAGTCTTCAGCTTCTTGCAGAATATAAGAAGTAAGAAGGAGGCTCTGATGAAAGATATGTAGAAGAAGGCTCAACCGCAAGATCTGGTTTTTCGTTTGTGTGGGATTTGTGCAAGTAGGAGTTTTCATTTGTGCATACTGCAGCTTCTAAGGAGATTCTCAACCATTAAACATGATTGAGAATCTATAAGGAAGTGACAAGATAGAAAATCAAAGAAAGTTACATGTAGACATCTAGGTGCATGCTTTGTTAAAACAGATAGGTCACATGAAATTGTATTTTCTGAACTGCCAGTTTCAGACATTTTAGTTAGAAAATTGTGGTAACAAAAGCACAATTTTGCCACCCATTTTTTAAAATCAATTTAGGACGGACAGCCCTGATTCATTTTTGGGGCTGGTCAAGCCTATGACTTTTTAGAAGATTTATATGGCAATTGTACTTTAACATGTACTATTTGAACCTTTTTTTGGAAAAATTCCCAAGGGGTAGGACTCCACCAAATACCACTTATATAAGTAGTGCTAGCTCACTTGCTACACAAATACACACATACGCACACATACATGCACGCATGCATGCATGCACACACATACACATACACACACACACACACAAACATACACACATTTCTAAAATGTGTCAACCTCTTTCCACAGGTAGGGTGGCAGGGTGAATTGTCTAGGACATTCATGTGCATTTAATTAAGGAAGGCCTTCCTAAATTTTAGAAGTACCAAATAGTTCCATTGGCATCATTAATTTTATTAGTTTCTACCACAGCAGTATGGACCTCTACCCTAATTAGTACAAGTTGAATTTGCGTGCTAAAGAACATCTGTTCTACTTTAACTGAAGATGTCTTATATTGTGGAGACTGCAAATTGAAACCATTCTAAATCTTTAGCTGCAGATGCTTACTTGTACATGGATTGGCATTTAGCCAAGAACTAGTAATCAGGGTCCTAGTTTGGTATATTCAACTTAAACAGGTGATTTTTTTTCTGAAGGATAAGTGATTTTGGTGTCATGGATCCTGTTCTACAGACTGCCGTCAAGCAAGGGAAGAAGTTAAGAAGGGCTTGCATTTCTTTTTTTGGGGGGGAAATCAAAGTTGAAGGCAATATTGTCATTCTTTCACGTCTTGTGATTTTATTTTGTTATTTAGGCAGCGTCGAAGACTAGATGGGAGAGGCTTATGAATTATACAGGCTATATTATATAGCATGTCTGTGACGATAGCCAGGGTTGTTTCTTTAGGATTGGAGTGATCTGGCCACATTGCAGACCCAGTGTGTGGCTGAATCAATATATCCTTGAGAGGCCACATAGTGGATCTAGGAAACCTACTAGCAGATCATTTTCCTTGTTGAGGTGGGAAAGGACTGGGGCTCGTACTGCTAGCCTGATCCTGTGGATGGGATGAATGATTTGATATTCTTAAGAAGTGGAATTTGCAGGATGCAGTTTTCAACAGTTTAGTGATGCGACGAATCAAACTGAGATTTCGGTTGATGATGAAGCACAGAAAGTTGGTGAATTGTACTAATGAGGATGAGACGGTAAGAAGGGGTTGGCTTTCAAGCCATTTTCAACCAGAGGAATACAATCATTGCAGTACTAAAGTAAGAATTCAGTTTTGTTCTGGTTACAGTTTGAGTACTAAAAATACACAATATATGATACATAACATTAACAAAAGGCAGCTATCATATTAAACCATATTGAAAAGAATTTTGATCACTATCAGCTCTTTATTTTAATTTTAATATTTTTATTAACATTTTTTATCAGCAGACAGAAAGAACACCGACAAGAAATAAATAAAACAGGGCATCATAATGGTGCATCATTCATTTTGGTATCAACAAACAAACATTTTATACAATTAACTAAGAGAAATCACAAAAGAGAAAAAGAAACAACCATATAATAGCTCCGGGCAATACAACAAGGTAACCTCTTATCCAATAGGTGCCCACAATTTCAAGCCTAACATTCTCTTTCTCTTACCCTTGGATTTATAAACCGCCATCTCAAGATGGTATATAGACAATAATTTAGATTGCCAATTAATAAACGTTGGTGGTTCAGGATCCAGCCACTGGGGCGTTATACAAAGTCGGAAAATAGACATACAAATAAAAATAAAATCTGCCTCAGCCTCCTTCCCCGGTCTAGCCAAATGTCCTTGGGAGCCAAAAATCACAAGATCCACAGATAATTGCAAATGGATATCTAAGCTGTTATTAAAAAAATATTCCACATCCCTAATAAAATGAAAAAGTTTGGGACAGAGAAAAAACATATCAGGCGCATCGCTGCGTATAGTCCGCAGCGATTACACTTATTGCCTCAGGTATAGTTCCACTTTGCCAATTTTTCAGGAGTATAGTATAAATTAAACATAGACATGACATGTTGGCTCTTTAGGGGACCATTAAATAAAACATTAACAGATAATTCAATCATTCTCTCCAGATTAATTGAGGGTAACCCCAATTTATTTTGCCACTTGGTTTCCCAAACCGAAAGATCATCTTCAGTCTTCTCTATAAGCAGCTGATATAAAGGCCCCATTTTAGATCTACAATTGATTGCCTCCAAAAATTCACTCTTGTTACATGTGGTCAGCTTTTGAGTTAATTTCTGTTAAAAAAAACTACAGACCTCAAGATATTTAAAAAAATCTGAACGGGATATATTATATTCTGCCTGCAAAAAACCAAAGGAAACTAACTCTTTCCCCTGAAACAGGTCTCCTATCTTAGAAATTCCAGCTCGATACCAGCTGGCAATAACCTCATCTCTTAATATTTCTGGAAGCAGCAAGCAATTATTAAGAGGCGTGTAAAAATTTAAGTTAGAAGACATACCAATTCTCCTCTTAACCTTCCTCCAGATTTCATGTGCACTCAAAATAATTTTAAACTTTGTCTTTTTGTAGTAACTGGGTTCAATTATACGAACTAGACATTGTCGCGCCTCTTCACCAAGCACCATCTCATATATTGATGGGGCCGCAAAGTCTTCCGTGGGATCATCCTTTAAAAATAAAACACCCATATGTTGCAAAAGAGCTATCCAATGATATAGACGGAAGTTAGGGACACCCCAGCCACTTCTTAATCTGGGTAGCATACACCATTTAAGAGCTCTCCTTGATCGTCGATAACTCCATAAAAACCTAGAGCTCATTCTTTTGATTCGGGAAAAAAATATAGTTGAGATAGATAAAGGGATGGTTCGAAATGTGTATAAGAATTTTGGAAAAATAAGCATTTTTAGAATGTTACAGCGCCCAAAAATTGATAAATGTAAATTATTGATCCTTTCTAATGTCTTCTTAGCTGAGGCTATTATTGGGTCTAAGTTTAAGCGCACAATATCCTCAACCTTAGCTGAGATTTTGATACCTAAATAGATTGCCTCCGATTCGAAAGTCATTTCACTAGGGCGCCCAACTTCCGAGTGTAACAATTGGGTCTTATTGACATTTAATTTGTACCCAGAATATCTCCCAAATACCTCAGCTGCTTCAAAGATCTTAGGTAAGGCTGCACAGATATCAGATGTAGCGATCGCGATATCATCCACGTAGGCCAATACCTTAAACGCTCTGCTATGTATCTCGACTGGTTTTATTTTGGAATTAATTTCTAGGTGATATATAAAGGGTTCAATATAAAGAGCAAATAGCAAGGGGGAACAGGAACAACCTTGTATTGTCCACCTTGCTATTGCGATGTTCCCTGAGAGCTTACCCGATATACGTAAAGCAGCCTTTGGTTGGGTATATAATGCCTGTATAGATGTAATAAATTCTTGCGGAAATCCCTTCCATGCTAGAACTGTCCACAGGAACCTCCAGGAGACCCTGTCAAATGCTTTTTCTGCATCTAACAGGGCCACAGCAACAGGGGAGTTGGTAGCCTGTGACCAGTCCAGCATGGAAACAATCGTTTTGACGTGATCTGTTGTATCTCTGTGCTTGATGAACCCATGTTGTCTACTGGACACCAAACTAGGCATAAGATCATTAGGCCTTTTAGCGAGTAGCTTCGAGTAGACCTTGCTATCCGCATTGAGTGGAGAAATTGGTCTATACGACCCCATTTCAATATCTTTCTTCCCTTTTTTAAAAAAATCACAATAATTGCGTCTGACCAAGATTCCGGGCAGTTACCTAAAAAGGCTTGTTGGACACCTCTAATAGTTAGTTTTTAAATATATTCCTAAAACTCAAGTGGGATATTGTCAGGACCCATATTTTTGCCGGAGGACAACCCTAATATAGCTGCCTCAACTTCCTCCAATACTATAGGGGCAGCCAATAGTTCTTTTTGTACATCTGAAAGTTCATGGAACTCTATATCCTTCAAAAATTCTCCTTCGTCTTGTACAGGCGACTCTGCCACAGTCACACTGTACAGAGATTGATAAAAACTTCTAAAGGCTTCTAAAATGCCGTCCTTTATTTCTTGCAGCACTCCATTTAGATCATTAACCTTTACGATATCATTAAAAACTGCCTTCTGTCTTAATCTTTTAGCCAAAGATCTACCTGTTCTCTCACTAAATTCATATGTGTCTTCCTTATGCTGAAGAAATTTCAATGCTATTTGATTAGACTATCGGCTCTTTAAATAAATATATATTTTTTTTTAAATAAAAAAACGAAAACCTGTAAGTTCTGAAAGTGTTAGGACCTTTTTTCAGGTGCTTAACCAGCAAACTTTATTAAAACATTGGCTCATGGAAAATGCTCAATGGCACTCTCAATTTTCCACTTTTTCTCAAACAATGTGGAAAAGTAGGTCTGTTATATTGCCATTCACTCCACCGTTTTCTGCTACACCCTTCATGACTGACATTCTCTCTGTATCACAAACACTCTGGAGCTCCACTTTTGACCTGCCACATTCCTTCATGGACACTAACACCTTGTTTGTGCGTTGGCCTGCCACAAACGGACCAACCCATGCTCAACCAGTCGACAGGGAGTTTCCCAGATGTTTATCGTCCTCACCCTGCACACTACGCCCTGCAGGCATCCAACAGCTACCATCAACAGGCCTATCAGATTTATCTCTGCTTGTTGTGTAATCATACTTCTCACCTGTGCCCTGCAGGGGTCCAAACAACTACCATTTGCAGACTTATTTGTATAAACATGCTTTTCGCCTACACAATGCAGGGGCCTCACCGCAACCATCTGTGCTTATCAGATTAACCTTTGTTTGACATATAATCATGCCATTTTCACCTGTGCCCTGCAGGGGCCAAACAGCCAACACCTGCTGATTGTATCAGAACTGACCATTATTTGTCTGTAAATTATCAGTGTTTGTTACTGTTCACCTAGCATGCACAGGGTGGGGATGAAGGGTATATAAGGTGCAGAACCAAAGCACTCAACAGACTGCCTCCTCAGACAGCTATGGCCGGCTGTTGTTGATGCTCTCTCCATCTCATGAGATTGTAATAAATATCCTTACTCTCCATGCTCCAGAGTTGGTCTCAGTTTGTATTCCGGACCCGTGGACTATAGGGTGACCCTGCACCTTTTAGGTGGTCACCCAAAAGACCCCAAAAACCACAACATGACACCTTGAGTTCACAGCTAATTCTGGCTAACGCTGTACAGTTGAGAACTCTTATTTTTTATGTTCTAAAACTTTACTACTTTATCCTATAAATTAGAAATTACCCACATCAAACAGAATGTGACTGCTTCTGGAGGACATGACATCATTACTAATTCATGCTAAATGTTCCTAAATAATTTTCTTTGTACCTCCTCCAAATCTCTTGTATATAAAAAGAAATATTCACATACGACTCACGTTTATAACCTCAGCATCTTCCTCCCACAGCTGGATCACAACATACTCCTAATTTCATAAGCCACAGCTGCCCAAAACATAGCCTAATAAATATATGCCACATACCTCTCAATAGTAAACATGCTGCATAATTCCTTAGGGAGTAAAGAGCTAACATTTTGCTATTGCTTTTAGGCTAAACTCAAAATAGTCTGTATCAAATAACATTTGCTTACTATGACATTCAACATTTCCTTCGATTAATGTATGACATGCCTCGCTTCCCCTCTATGCTGATATTTAGGTTCTCTAATGTTCTTACAAAATATTTTCTCAAAGGACCATTGTGTCATGTATTTTTGGGCTAATTCACCCTCTTAAAATGTTCTTTACTGTGTCTAACCCAGTTACTCTAGCGCACAATCAAATATGAGATATTGCTATTCACTTGACGGTCATTCCCTAACCAGATTAAGCTCTACTGAAATCTGCATTAGATCTAGTGCAGTTGACACAGCACTGATCTACAATTTCACAGACTTTACCAACAAGATCCTTGTTCCATATATACAACACTGACAACAACGTTTTTTGAATTATAGGGAAGATAGGGGTAACTTTGACGCTTTGTGTGCTCAAATAGAAGGCCCTCAATGCAAGTGGTAAGGATGCTGCTTTAGTAAGGCTTCTTTTAGAGATAATGCAATCACCGTATGTATTAGTTTGCTGAGGATGCTTTTCAAGGTTACTTTGTTTAATGCTTTTTAAGATTTGAGATGTCACTGAGTGTCATTAGTTGAACTTTTCTTTTCTTGGACCATCCAGCACAGAGGGTCCATGAAGAGATTGAGTAGGTGCAGTGACTGAATTGGCATATGATGAGGATTTACAGCATTTTGTTTCTCAAATTGTAATTTTGATGTGAGGAAAGATTAGAACCTGTTTGTTACTTTACACTCTATGACCAATCTTGAAGCAAGAATGTTCAAAAAGGAAATGTAATTGGTGGTTTTGAACACTGTCAGCAGATTCACTAAAGCCTGTAGGCATAAGTCCCCTTCATTCAGGAATACGATTACAAGTGTTGTAGTCTGAATTTAAGCCTGAAACCGGTGAACATTGTACAATAAGTAAGTTAAGATTTTATACAGAGTGCGAATGTTGAGGTGTCATGGCGCTAAGCATTCCTGAAGCAAGTTATAGGACTCTTTTAGTTCATGTGGTTAGTGAAAAGCCAGGTTTTTAACAACTGTCTGAATGATGATGATTTGATTAGGATCTAAGTGCCATAGGGATAATGTTCCAAAGTTTACAAGCTAGAAAGGAAAAACTTCTCCCTCCCCATCTAACCTTCTTGTTTTGTGAACTGAGACAGGTTTTGCAGAGCCAGAGCTCAAATTCTGTTGGGTGTATGCCGTAATAAAGTCTCTTGGACATTTGCAGGGTCTTGGCTGTGCACAGCCTTATGCACTATACAGAGGGCCTTAAATGGAACCCTTCCAGCAAACTCTAAATCATGCCCATAGACCCTCATTTAGGGATTGACAGAGCAGGGCTCCTACCTAAATAGGTGGCATTGCTACTCTGTCAAAATTTCGATTATTTCTTCATTTAGAGTTCAGGGAACTGTCTGATTTCTCACTTTAGAGCCTCAGCTGGTTCTACTGTCAGAAAACTTTAGCTGGCAGTCCATTTGCCACAGAATTGCTGGTTAATGAATGTCAGAACGCCCACACTAATATAGTGCTGACCTTTTTACATTCATTTTTCCTGTCTGGAACTGCCACATGACGATTAGCAGACCCAGGAATGAAAAAGAAAACACTGGGCCCAATTCACAAACTGCAAATTGGAGTATGTAAATAGTACTAAAGTAGTGCTATTCATGTACTACAAAATGGTGTACACTGTGAAGATCTATGCCTTCTCCAGTCCTATTTTTTCTGTGTGGAGATTTATCTACTCACCCGGAGGTATATGTTTTAGTAGTAAATTTGGGAGTGGTGCAGGAGTGAAAGGTAAATAGGAAATAGTTAAACATAAATGGAAGGGTTTAAAAGATAAGGAGGGGTTTGGAGAGGGGCAGCTAAATGTAATCATCCTCTCACAAGAATAAGCTAATTGCTATACAAAAACTATACTTCTAAAGTTAACACAGACAAGAAGGTCCCAAAACAGTAGTAAATGTACACCACCTAGCCTTCAAGTAAGTCTAGCACCGCAGACAGCCGCTCACAGGTACTGCAACATTCCAATTAAAAATATTTGCAGCAGCGGCTTAAAATAACACTCCCTAGGAAATAATGTGAAATACATTTTAAAAATATATATTATGTTTGATGTTAAAAAATATATAATCAATTATTTCATTTTTACATCTAGTCATGCACTTTAAAAAAAATGTAATTACACTTCTAAACTTTTGTTGAATAGTTATATATTTAAATATAAATTAATTCTTTACATCACTTTTAATATACAATAAATAAAATAGAAATGTAACACTAGGTTGGAATATTTAGGAATATCTTAGGTAGTGTTCTTAATGAATCAAATAAATATATTTCAATTACTTATTTAGGATATTTAGTGCACATTTCATTTATTGGGCTGTAACATTATATTTTATTAGTGCTAGCTATAAACTAAATATTAACTTTAATTTACAATAAAATGTTATATTGAAATAGTTGTAATTTTTTTAAATGATATATTTCAACAAATTTCCCATTATTTACAATAGGGAGATCTCTGTGACAGTGGTGGAGGTTTCCAACTGACGTAAAATGTCAATTGGAAATCCTGGTGTAGGAGGCTCCACCAGGGGGTGAAGACATGTACATTTACACCTATCAGGAACTTTACACACGCAAAATGTTGAATAGATCAAACATGTATAGTTATTACTTGGTGGAACAGTAATTACACATAAGCGTTAATTCACATGTGTATATTTACCTTTGTGAATAGTCCTAATCATCCTGCTATACAGGAATAAATCTACCTCTGGTTCAGGTACATTTGTTTTTTGTTTCACAAAAGGAGGCATCCCGTAGTGTTGGCAGAAGCACTTAAATACCCGCTACAGCAGTTAACAGCTATGAATATGTTAGGTGGTCTGCTGCTGGGTAGGTGCCCTCTGATGTCTTGACTGTTTGGCTGACTGGGTATTGGGCTTTAAATGATCCCATCAGGCTTCTCACACAACATTGTTTAAGGAAAGCAGAAAATGTTAAATTGGCTTAGCACCATTTCTACTTGTTTTGGCAAGACGATACACCAGGGCCTGTACAGATAACTGTAATACTGCTCAACATCGAAGACCTGGTTCTGCAGTTCTGAAGGTTATGATCCCATTGAAGATGCCTATGGGTGGTACTGGGTCTTAAAAATTCATTTGTACCATTAAACATGCAATGGCATTTAGCGTTAAGAATAAAGTTTATTTTTTCAACTGCCTGGCATACATGATTCATCAAAATGAATTCAACACTCTGTGTATGTTTAGATGGTACACAGTTAAAATATCGAGTATTAAATATCTATCTACCAAAATATTGTGTTTGAAATTTCGAAGGTGCAGAATATCGATGTCAAGAATATCGCTGGACAGAATATCGACCCTAAGGTAAGTAATATCGAAATTCTTTATATCGATGTAAGTAATATCGAGGTTAGTAATATCAATAGCATATATATCGATGTCACTAATTTCGATGACACTAATATTGATATTTGTATTATTTTTTTGTTTTTTATTATGTATGTGTTATATGTTTAACTTAAGTATTTAAAATGAATAATAATATATGGGTATTATTTTATATATGAATACATTTATTTATAAGCAAATTATATGTTTTAGTACCGGAGCTGGTTGTGGGTTTATAGGGGAATAGGGTGGGAAGTAATTTAATTATGTTAAATTGATTATTAATTAGTAGGATTTATTAATAAAATTGTAATTAATTGGTAATTTTTTTTAATTAATTGGAAATTAATTTTAATTAATTGATTATTTGATAAATATGTTCTGTAGCGGGTTATGGGTTTATAGGGAAATAGGGTGGGAAGTAATATAATTAGGTTAAATTAATTAATAATTAGTAGTTATTAATAATTAATTTTAAATAATTGGTAATTACATTTAATTAATTATTAATTCATTTTAATTAATTGATTAATTGATAAATATGTTCTGTAGCGGGTTGTGGGTTTATAGGGGAATAGGGTGGGAAGTCATTTAATTATGTTAAATTAATTATTAATTAGTAGTTATTATTAAATAATTTTAAATAATTGGTAAATAAATGTAATTAATTGGTATTTCATTTTAATTAATTGATTAATTGATATATATGTTCTGTAGCGGGTTGTGGGTTTATAGGGGAATAGGGTGGGAAGTAATTTAATTATGTTTAATTAATTATTAATTAGTAGGAAATATAAATTAATTGTAATTAATTGGTAATTAATTTTAATTAATTGGTAATTAATTTTAATTAATTAGTAAATAATTTTAATTAATTCATAAATAGATAAATGTGTTCCGTTGCGGGTAGTGGGTTTATAGGGGAATATGGTGGGAAGTAATTTAAATGTAATTCAGTAATAATGTTTTTAAAATAATTGTTTTGTAAATAATATAATTGTTAATGAATTATTAATTGGTAATTAAATGTTATAAAATTGTATTTTTTAATATTTATTTTTGGTTAAATATATTTACCTAATCATGTTTTTTATAATTATGTATAGGTATTGTATATGGTTTATATTTATTTAATAGTTTATATTTTTATTATTAAAAACAACTTTTATTTATAAGTATGTTATTTTAACCCCTACGCTATCCAACACTTTCCCTACTGTTGCACTCTCTGTAGTTGGAATAGTAATTGTTACCCCTACGCTATCCAACGCTTTCCCTACTGTTGCACTCTCTGGAGTGGGAATAGTAATTTTTACTCCTATGCTATCCAACGCTTTCCCTACTGTTGCACTCTCTGGAGTGGGAATAGTAATTTTTACCCCTACGCTATCCACCGCTTTCCCTACTGTTGCACTCTCTGGAGTGGGAATAGTAATTTTTACCCCTACGCTATCCAACGCTTTCCCTACTGTTGCACTCTCTGGAGTGGGAATAGTAATTTCTACTCCTATGCTATCCAACGCTTTCCCTACTGTTGCACTCTCTGGAGTGGGAATAGTAATTTTTACTCTTACGCTATCCAACGCTTTCCCTACTGTTGCACTCTCTGGAGTGGGAATAGTAATTTGTACCCCTACGCTATCCAAAGCTTTCCCTACTGTTGCACTCTCTGGAGTGGGAATAGTAATTTTTACCCCTACGCTATCCAACGCTTTCCCTACTGTTGCACTCTCTGCAGTGGGAATATTAATTTTTACTCCTACGGTATCCAACGCTTTCCCTACTGTTGCACTCTCTGGAGTGGGAATAGTGATTTTTACTCCTACGCTATCCAACACTTTCCCTACTGTTGCACTCTCTGGAGTGGGAATAGTAATGTTTACCCCTACGCTATCCAACGCTTTCCCTACTGTTGCACTCTCTGGAGTGGGAATAGTAATTTTTACTCCTACGCTATCCAACGCTTTCCCTACTGTTGCACTCTGTGGAGTGGGAATAGTATTTTTTACTCCTACGCTATCCAACGCTTTCCCTACTGTTGCACTCTCTGGAGTGGGAATAGTAATTTATACTCCTACACTATCCAACGCTTTCCCTACTGTTGCACTCCCTGGAGTGGGAATAGTAATTTTTACCCCTACGCTATCCAAAGCTTTCCCTACTGTTGCACTCTCTGGAGTGGGAATAGTAATTTTTACCCCTACGCTATCCAACGCTTTCCCTACTGTTGCACTCTCTGGAGTGGGAATAGTAATTTTTACTCCTACGCTATCCAACGCTTTCCCTACTGTTGCACTCTCTGGAGTGGGAATAGTAATTTTTACTCCTACGCTATCCAACGCTTTCCCTACTGTTGCACTCTCTGGAGTGGGAATAGTAATTTTTACTCCTACGCTATCCAACGCTTTCCCTACTGTTGCACTCTCTGGAGTGGGAATAGTAATTTTTACTCCTACGCTATCCAACGCTTTCCCTACTGTTGCACTCTCTGGAGTGGGAATAGTAATTTTTACTCCTACGCTATCCAACGCTTTCCCTACTTTTGCACTCTCAGGAGTGGGAATAGTAATTTTTACCCCCACGCTATCCAACGCTTTCCCTACTGTTGCACTCTCTGGAGTGGGAATAGTAATTTTTACTCCTACTCTATCCAACGCTTTCCCTACTGTTGCACTCTGTGGAGAGGGAATAGTAATTTTTACTCTTACGCTATCCAACGCTTTCCCTACTGTTGCACTCTCTGGAGTGGGAATAGTAATTTTTACTCCAACAGTATCCAACGCTTTCCCTACTGTTGCACTCTCTGGAGTGGGAATAGTGATTTTTACTCCTACGCTATCCAACGCTTTCCCTACTGTTGCACTCTCTGGAGTGGGAATAGTAATGTTTACCCCTACGCTATCCAACGCTTTCCCTACTGTTGCACTCTCTGGAGTAGGAATAGTAATTTTTACTCCTACGCTATCCAACACTTTCCCTACTGTTGCACTCTGTGGAGTGGGAATAGTATTTTTTACTCCTACGCTATCCAACGCTTTCCCTACTGTTGCACTCTCTGGAGTGGGAATAGTAATTTATACTCCTACGCTATCCAACACTTTCCCTACTGTTGCACTCTCTGGAGTGGGAATAGTAATTTTGACCCCTACGCTATCCAAAGCTTTCCCTACTGTTGCACTCTCTGGAGTGGGAATAGTAATTTTTACCCCTACGCTATCCAACGCTTTCCCTACTGTTGCACTCTCTGGAGTGGGAATAGTAATTTTTACTCCTACGCTATCCAATGCTTTCCCTACTGTTGCACTCTCTGGAGTGGGAATAGTAATTTTTACTCCTACGCTATCCAACGCTTTCCCTACTGTTGCACTCTCTGGAGTGGGAATAGTAATTTTTACTCCTACGCTATCCAACGCTTTCCCTACTGTTGCACTCTCTGGAGTGGGAATAGTAATTTTTACCCCCACGCTATCCAACGCTTTCCCTACTGTTGCACTCTCTGGAGTGGGAATAGTAATTTTTACTCCTACGCTATCCAACGCTTTCCCTACTGTTGAACTCTGTGGAGTGGGAATAGTCATTTTTACTCTTACGCTATCCAACGCTTTCCCTACTGTTGCACTCTCTGGAGTGGGAATAGTAATTTTTACTCCTACGCTATCCAACGCTTTCCCTACTGTTGCACTCTCTGGAGTGGGAATAGTAATTTTTACCCCCACGCTATCCAACGCTTTCCCTACTGTTGCACTCTCTGGAGTGGGAATAGTAATTTTTACTCCTACGCTATCCAACGCTTTCCTTACTGTTGCACTCTGTGGAGTGGGAATAGTAATTTTTACTCTTACGCTATCCAATGCTTTCCCTACTGTTGCACTCTCTGGAGTGGGAATAGTAATTTTTACTCCTACGCTATCCAACGCTTTCCCTACTGTTGCACTCTCTGGAGTGGGAATAGTAATTTTTACCCCTACGCTATCCAACTCTTTCCCTACTGTTGCACTCTCTGGAGTGGGAATAGTAATTGTTACTCCTATGCTATCCAACGCTTTCCCTACTGTTGCACTCTCTGGAGTGGGAATAGTAATTTTTACTCCTACGCTATCCAACCTTTCCCTACTGTTGCACTCTCTGGAGTGGGAATAGTAATTCATACTCCTACGCTATCCAACGCTTTCCCTACTGTTGCACTCTCTGAAGTGGGAATAGTAATTTTAACCCTTACGCTATCCAACGTTTTATATAATTAATTTTAAAAATATTAAAAGCATATTTTTTTACATTTTATTTATGTTAATGTTTTATGTTTGTAAACGTATTTGTAATTTAGAATATTTTTTATTAATTTATAAATTAGTAAAATAATAATTACTTTATTGTTCAGTACATATATATTATATATTTACTGTATATATTTAATTAATGTATTATTATTATATATGTATCATTTATTAATTTTAAACATTATTAGATACTTTTAACTATGTAGATTTTATTTATTAGTGTTATTTACTTTATTTTACATTTATATTTTAAAAGAAAAAAAAACGATATTTTCAACATCGATATTTTTAACATCTATATTATATTTTCGATATTTTTGTACTTACAATGTTGTAGATAGGATGTCGATATTCTTGCCCTCGATATTTTTGACTCGATATTCCTGTAGGTCGATGTTTTGTAGGTCGATATTTTGTCAGTGATCCATTCAAGCAATTTATTTGATTGATTCATTATAGGTATAGTTTGACCAATACCCATTTCCACACCAGAGAACTAGTAGCGTATCTAGATCAACTTTTAGCGAGGTAGAGGAATTGACATCCAATGCTATTCTCTCTCAATAATAGCCCAGGAATATGATATTCTTTTTTTATCAATCTTTGTTGTAAACATGAGGCATATGCATGTTAACAATCACTGGTCAATCACAGGCGCAGATGACCAGCGTCTACTATCAGCAAGAGGTAAATACATACTTATTAATAAAAGATCAGTCGTGAGGTTGGCTAAGAACATCAGCTGCAAAGCTTTCCAAACCGCAACATAAGGCTAAAACACTTTACACTTTACTTGTCTCCCTTGCATCAAACAGTACCCTGAAGTAACTATAAAGCGACAAGTAATGCTCTATAATACTGCAATTCTGCTAGGTAAATACTTGAGTACACATGACAAACAATTGCTTGTTGGTGTCTCACTAGGCTACAAGACCTTGTAAAAGGAATGGAGCCTAATATCTAGGTTCGAAGTTGGTGAGTACTGTTGAGGGTATACCGTTGTGCAATAGTTTCAGACAATACTAGGTGATCAGCTGAAACTGTTCTATATGTTGTTGGCTGTATTTCAAAACATTATTATTTTTTAAAAGATGCCTTCTCTCACTGGAACCAAAACAAATGACAAACTTTGTAAAATTAGGAGGCACATTACAATGAAATGGTGCATCGCAGCACTGCAAGCAATTGTGCTGCACTGAACTGTGTCATTTCAAAAACGCCTTATTTAAAAGAATAAGGCATACCTTTGTGCTCTCCCCTGCGCTAAAACAGCAACCAAGTGGCAACGCAAGCACCCTTACACCGCCTGCGTTGAAGTCCTGAATGTTGTTGTGCAAGAAGGGATAGCTTCCTACAGAAAAACATTTATTAATGGTGTTTTGCTCCTGCTATGTGTGCTGTAGAATGTAGCACATATAGAAAGAGCAAAAAAAGAGGGGAAATAAAAATATTTCTCTTCATTGCGCCACTTTAACGCCTCCCCTGAAAAGCCGCTGGTTTTTTAACTGCCTCAGGTTTACGAATCCTTGTAAATCTGGGACAGTGTCAAAAAAGTAATGGCAGTTGCATGGGAACACCCTCTGCAGCACCCATGACACGCCCCTTTGACGCAGAGTATTACGTGAAAGAGGGCCATATTTATAAGGCTGTGTAAATTTGTGTGGCGTTGCAAATATGGGTCAGCACACAGGCCACCCTTCTGATGGTGCTAGGGGCTTGTAAATATGCCCCTAATTCCTTGTTGTGGGACTGATGAGTTACACATTGAAAGGCGCAAAAAGAAAAGATCTGAAGCCAATGAACACCTACCTCAATAATATAATCTTGTCTAAATTCGGATCTTGCCTTTTGGTCTATTTGCGATCGCCAAACTGTTCCTAGGCAAAGGCTTTTTTGCATGCTCAGTGGCAACTTTTTTCTTCTTTTTCCCTCAAAGAGGAAAATATTATTCAACGGGGAGAAATTATTTCCTCTACAGCACAACTAATTTGGGGATATTGGGATTCCATTCCCACCTTGAAAAGCTATCCAGTCCTGCTATTGTGGAGAGTAAATCACAGACCATTTCAAGGGTAGAAATGGGTTGGAAATATTTTTAGGGATGCCCAGAAAGTTTAGGTGCCCCAAATATTGTAAAGAAAAACAACAACAAACTTGCCTGTACTGATCCTTATTCTGAGACTCAAATCCTCAAGGTAACAAAAAACAAATTACTGTCTACCTCCTCGAAGTTTATTCAAAAATATATATTTTTTATTTTTCAAAAATTAATTTGTTTTCCCATATATCATATAGCACAACTTACCAATTTTGCACATTATACCACAAGACCAAAGAAGACATTGAACAACCAAAAGCAACAAATGACTCTGGGTCACTACACCAATGATAAACAACATCAAGGACGACTCACTGACATACAAGACATAGAACACAGACCATATAACCTAGTGATCTTTTCTGTTCAGAATATTTTGAAATTGATTAATCAATCAATGAAAAACCAGAAAAAACGGTGTGAAATCTTAGACGCAATAATTTTCTGCCCCGTGCCAGTTGATGGACGTTATTTCACGAAACATTTATCCAGGCAGAGAACGTCTTCACATTAATCACACTTGTTAAACACAAAGGTCGACGCGTTTAGAAACCCGTGGGTTGTTGACTGGGGGTGGGGGTTCTCTTCAGGACCAATCACCATTTTGCGAAATCAGCCGATTTCGCACTTACGGCCAAATTCATTAAACGAAAATCGGCTCGCAAAGGGTCAGATTCTGAGAATCTGGTCATTTGCGAGCGCAATTTTTGCATTTGGGATTCATCATCCCAAATGCAAAAATCGATATTATAGAATTCGCAAATTTGCGAGCAATTGCATTTAAGGAATCTCTATTTGAGATTCCTTAAATGCAATTCATGATACATTTAAATAATGCGAAATCGCAATTTTGGGCCGCTATTTACCGCGAAATCAAACCTCGTGGTAAATAGCGGAAACTTAGAAAAATGCACTTAAGTACATTTTTCTAAGTTGTATGTTACACACACGCATGTCCTTGGGACATGTGTGTGCGTAACACCAGCGTCCAATGTCATTTTAGGGGTGCAACAGGGTATCCTTTGGACACCCCTGCACCCTTGAAATCGCAAACTCAAAATGCGAATCGCTAATAGCGATTCGCACTTTGATTTGTCATCCCATTCATCCCTAGGCCCATAGGGATGACTGGGGAGTTATTCCTTATTTGCGATTAGCAATTAGCTAATCGCAAATAAGGAAGCTGTAGGATTAGCACAAAAAATTGCGATTTGTACATGAATCCTTTTTTGCGAGTCTGTAATAGCGATTCCTTAATAATCGATATTACAGACTCGCAAAACGGGACTTTGATGAATCTAGGGGTTAGACTTAATCAACTGTAGGCTTACAAGATATTTAATGCAAGGAGAGCCTCTGGGCTTCATAACAGCTTCATAACAGCTTGGGAAGGGAAAATGTGGCCTTTTTAATTGGCTTCCTTGGAATGAGAGGTCTGGTCGGCCTCGTGGCGGGGCCAAACCGCTTTTTCTTTGGGGTGAGGCTTTTCAAAACCCAGGACTGAATCGCAAACATTGTATGGCATATGGCTCTGGAACGGCCACTACCTGCTGCTGAAGGAGGATTTACTCATACACAATATTACAGTAGTGCAGTACGATTACACGAGTACATGAACAAATCCAGGGAAGATGCCTGAACTAACTTTTCAGCTTACTAGAAATGGGTCTCTCATGGAATCTCTTTTCTATAGCTTTCAGAAGGTAACAGTTTTAAAATATGTCACATGCTAGCACTTGTAAGAGTAACATGACTTTCGCAAGCATCCAGTGTCTTTCCCCTCAGATAAGGCCCCAGTCTGCCGCACTGACTGCAGCCAGCTGCCCTGTCTCACCTGTCAGCCGAAGAGAATGGCGAACCATTATTTTAGGTTCAGTGTTCACTTGATCTGTTTACCAAGAGAAGATAACAGTAAAATCCACTCATTCAAGACACATGGACAGGGAAGGGCCCACACTTGATCCACTAGCCCGGGGCCTAATAAGCAAAGTTTTCCTAAGCAGTCACAGCTTGGAATATCAAGTCACTGCAAAACACACGCTTAACAACGTGACCTTTAACCCGGTTTAAATGAGAGTCCAACAGGAGCCGTCAGAATTTTTAATAATGACATGCACGTTTTAGCCTTTGGGAGTGGAGTTGTTGTTGGCTAGCATTACTTTCTGTGGAAATGCAAAAATGATTCATGAATCTACAATGGGGTTTCACACTGGAGATAACATTTAAAAGCATTCTTTGCTTTAAATTCAAATCCGAAATGTTGGAAGGTGGATCATATTTTGTAAAGTTACAGCGCCCATCTCAATTAGCCCCTGGCAGGATAATGCAAGCAAGTAGCAGAGCCAACTATTTTTAGGAATTAAAAGATTACATGAGATAACCTCAGAAATGAGGCACTATAATACTTTGGCACAAATTGGCTTATGTTAGCAGGTTTCTAAAATTCGACACAGCCTTTTTGTCGGTTGAAAACATTTTGATTTGAAATTAGTCAGCAAAAAGTAAAGGTAATACAAATTGTTCATGTAAAATGTGATTTGAATTTAATTATTGTGGCTTTTTCTTGCCATTCATGCTTCACCTTTGTCCATTGACATACTTACACGTAGAGTCGTCAACACTTTGAATAATCAACAGTGCATTCGGCAACCACACAAATGCTTTTAATATAATAAAGACAATAAGAGACGGTGGACTACTCCCAAAGGTAAAAATATAAATGTTTATTTACTATTACATCTAGGTGTAACTCTGCTCTTTTTTTGCTATTCCTCATTTATAAGTGAAGATTTACATCTTACTTGTCTCCTCCTCTTCATTTCAGGGGATGGACTATCCTACAACAGGATTTATGAATGTTAAGTTACTTCTACTATCTCTGCACATGCGTGGCCCGATTCACAATCTGATTTTGTAGTACGTAAAGTATTATACCAGTAGTACTACTTACTTACTACAATTTGCAGTTTACAATCCCGCGAGTGGAGATCTCCACCTGCACCCTCCATTCAATTCTATTGGGAGAGCGCCACACATGTAAGTTTACTACTTGACAGTAAATGGTGGAGGGACTATGGGAGTAGTTGGAAGATGGGAATATCTGCTGAAAAATAGGAAGAATTTAGGCAAAAGTAAAGAGGGGGTTAGTGAGGGACAGGATACTTTAGGCACTCACTATAAACGCTCAACCACAAAATAGAAAGCCCATTGCTATTTGACAAACTGCACTTCTAATGTTAGAACCCTGAAAGTGACAAAATAGTTGTAAATGTTCTTCAGGCCAGCCTTGGAGTAAGCACAAAATAATGGAAGCAGGGAGGGAGTTAAAATAACAAAATAACAACCCAAGTGAAATAATTAAAAATTAATCTGTCTCAGCCAAATATATATATATATATATATATATATATATATATATATATATATATATATATATATATATATATATATATGAGCGTAAATTCTCCTCCGAGGAAAAGAAACAGTGACCCAGGCAGAGGATTCAAAGGGGTACTTTATTAAAAGAAATGTCCTCAGCGAATGCATTTCGGCATGTGTGCCTTCGTCAGCGCTCCTTCCCATCTGCTTGCTCTGCTGTGGCGTAGGCAAACCTGCCTCGATGTAAGTACAAGTCCACATTGCTCCGCCCCCTGATGGTTTTGAGCTCCCACGTGCAGTCCTGTAGGCAAAGACTGCAAGTCCCAGAATGCCACGGTATGGTGCCAGCTCGGGAAGGAGATGCTCGGCGGGGTTTCAATCGTGGAGAGGGAATCGATGACAGGCACAGACTCCAAGTATGATGGCAGGTAGGGCATCTCAATAATCCAGCCTCCCCTCAAGTCCCCTGCATTGTGACCGTAGCCCCCTCAGCCGGGAGTTTGTCGCGGGTGTGCACAGGAATCCCGGTCACCCAACAAGGAAGTGGAATTCTTCCTAACCGCTGCATGGTCCCGGAGTCCTGGTGGGTTCTGTGCGAAATTGCTTGCGCAATTAATGTAGAGAAATGCTCGGACGAGCAAGCCAGAGCGCCCAGGCCTCTTGTGCTGCGGGGGTAACACTGAGTGCGAACTTGCAGTCGCATTGCTAGATGAGCGTAAATTCTCCTCCGAGGAAAAGAAACAGTGACCCAGGCAGAGGATTCAATGGGGCACTTTATTAAAAGAAATGTCCTCAGCGAATGCATTTCGGCATGTGTGCCTTCGTCAGCGCTCCTTCCCATCTGCTTGCTCTGCTGTGGCGTAGGCAAACCTGCCTCGATGTAAGTACAAGTCCGCATTGCTCCGCCCCCTGATAGCTTTGAGCTCCCACGTGCAGTCCTGTAGGCAAAGACTGCAAGTCCCAGAATGCCACGGTATGGTGCCAGCTTGGGAAGGAGATGCTTGGCGGGGTTTCAATCGCGGAGAGGGAATCGATGGCAGGCACAGACTCCAAGTATGATGGCAGGTAGGGCATCTCAATAATCCAGCCCCCCCTCAAGTCCCCTGCATTGTGACCGCAGCAACCTCTTAGCCGGGAGTTCGTCGCGGGGGTGTGCACAGGAATCCCGGTCACCCAACAAGGAAGTGGAATACTTCCTAACCCCTGCATGGTCCCGGCGTCCTGGTGGGTTCTGGGTGAAATTGCTAGCGCAATTAATGTAGAGAAATGCTCGGACGAGCAAGCCAGAGCGCCCAGGCCTCTTGTGCTACGGGGGTAACACTTAGTGCGAACTGGCAGACGCATTGCTAGATGAGCGTAAATTCTCCTTCTCCTTTAATTTTCACTGAAAAAACCATAGGCTTCAGGCCTGATGTAGTTAGGAATTAGCAAATAAAAAAACTTAGAAATTCACTGAAAAAAACATAGATTTTAGGGGTGTTATATTTAGCTGGACATTTCACTCATACAAATCCATTCAAATTCCTCCGATATAGTTAGTTGAACTAACTATATCTCGCGTGCCCGCAATCCACTGCTGATGATGTCACATATTACATCATTCATGACATGGTCAGTGACATCACTGATGACATCTCAAATGACATCACTGATGACATCACCCAGTGAATGTGGGTTGCTTCGTTATTTAAATATGTATTATATATAGCAATTTGCATTAAAGAATGAGTGGATATATAAATATAAATATCTGGATGGAGGATTTAGTATCAGTGTGATTGACTGTTTACATGACTAATTTATAGTGTTTCACTAAATATATTGGATAGTGACTAAACTGTGTGAATATCTGTATCACTTTGTCAGCTGTTGTGTAAACTGCTTCTCCAGTTGGCTACTAGCTATGTGAAAGTCTATATTAGTTATTGATTAGTTAACTGAGTATTTGTATGGGAGAGTGAATGTGTGTGTGGTTCAGTGGGGGGTGTGTGACTGCCCAAAGATGTGTGAATAGTTGATTCAGTAGGTATATGAAGTTAAAACTACATGTTATAACAGCTGTTTGGGTGAGTGAATATCTTTATGGGTGTGGTGATGAGCAAATATATCTCTCAATGGTACATGTCCAACAAACTAGAAAAATAGAAAGCAGTGTATTTGTCATTTGTTATATATAAATAAGTATACATAAGACTCGGTGATTGTATGAGTGACTGTATGGGTAACTGTATACTTGTAATAGTGATTTTATAACACACTAAGTATGAGTTACTATCTATATGAATAGATTAGGTGGTGTTTTTATAAGTGTGCAGCTAAGTAAATGTAAGCATGATCTATTGTTTGCATAGGATGACTTCATAAGTGAATAGGATGTGTGCTGGTGTGTAATGTCGATAGAGGTGTATAAGTATATTTGATACTGTTGTATTGATCATTGACAGCATGTATGAGTGAATCTATAGGTAAGTGATTAGATGTGTGTATAGATCTAGGAATCAATGAGTGGGTTTTTAGAAACTTGTATTGGTGTGTCAATGGATTCAAATATGGTACTCTGTATTTTACAGTGAGTGATGGAAGGTTATATTGGTGTATGATGAGGTGTATCTGTCACGTGGATGATGTCATCAATGATGTCATCAGTGATGTCACTGACCATGTCATGAATGATGTAATATGTGACATCATCAGCAGTGGATTGCGGGCCCGCGAGATATAGTTAGTACAACTAACTATATTGGAGAAATTTGAATGGTTTTGTACAAGTGAAATGTCCAGCTAATTATAACACCCCTAAAACCTATGGTTTTTTAGGTGAATTTCTAAGTTTTTGTTTTGCTAATTCCTAACTATATCAGGCCTGAAACCTATGGTTTTTCAGTGAATTTCAGGGTTTTTCAAATGCTAATTCCTAACTATAAGATGTCTGAAACCTATGTTTTATTTAGTGAATTTCAAAGGTTTTGTGAATGACAATTTTTAAATGTATTAATTGTTATATTTATTTTTTTATACTGATTTACTAATTTTTTTAACTATTTATTTTTAGATATTTTATTTTTTTAATTCATTTTTCATTCTTTATTTTGATCAATTAGATCATAAAAGATTACAACCAAAATTAAAAAAACACAGTTAATTTTAACAAATCCATTGAGCATGAATTAAAAAAGAACAGTGCAGTTTTCATCCTAATATACAGATTCAGGCTGTTACTATAGTTTGCCTATCACAAATCGAAAGTTAGGTTTAAAAGATCATAAATTGATTGCACTATATTTCAATTAAAAGTCAATGAAACATAAAATTGTTGTAAAACTTATACCGAATCTGTATCAAAATTCATGCAACGAGTACGTATGTGATACATCGCAGTTTAAAATGTGGCTACCTCAAACACAGTCAGGGGTGATACGTCCGTCTTTAAAATTCTGTAAGCAGGCAAGTAGTGCCTGAACCCTAAGCTTTTAAGAAGGGGAACAAGCCAATACTTTCTGGGTTTCTGGTAGGCCTTGCAGAAAAATATGACATGCAAATAATTTTCCTGTTGGTGTGGGCATACTGGACAGTGCTCTGGTGTAGGAGGCTGAGACCAGGTACTGCTGAGTGCTCTGAGAGGGAGTGTGCCGTACCTCCACTGTAGAAATAATTTTCTTGTCAGGACGGGGCTAATTGTATCAAGGAGAAGTTCCCTGTGATATGAATCTTTGGATTGAATTATCCGCATGGTGTATGTTGCGCATGGTGTATGTTGCGCTATACAAATATTTTAAATTCAAATTCAAATTCAATAAATAAGCGTGTTAGGGACCCCAGGCGTGGCTTCTGAAGTAAAGATGTTATTTTAGAGTCATAATAGTCCTTTGATAGAGATTTGCGTGAAACCTTGCTACAAGCATTTGCTGGGTCTAACCACAGTTCCGGCCTTCCCAAACTCTCACATGTCTTTTTTATATATTTTAGCAAGGGAATGTTCGTTATGTTTGGTAAAGATAAAATCTCTTGCAACTCCATCCTGTAGCTCATGAGCTCTGGGGTACTCCAGATTCGTCGCCAGAAGGTTAGTGGTTTTAACCCCAGTTCCTCCTCAATTGTTCTTAGGCCCAGATCTAATCTGAGCAGGAAGAGTGGGGTGCTTGGTGGTAAGGCTACCATCTGCCTGATGAATTTATTCTCAGTGGTTGTCAGGATTTGGGTGGGTATATGCCCCCACAGCTCCCCCTGTGTGTGACTGCCCCCCGCACCTGCATTTTTATAAATTTGGAGCACTGGGCCTAGGGGTTTGTAAGTTGATCTGTTTGCTATCCTGGAGATACCACCCGTTAACTGCGCTAATTTGATATTAGCCTTTGTCCGATGTGTATCCCAGATCAGATTTTGATTGATGGTCACCCCTAGGTACTCAAATGTGTGGACCCTCTCTAGTCTCAGTGTGCCTATGGTGGGATTGGGACGTGCTGAAGGTGGAGGACTAAGAATCATATATTTCGTTTTCAGGGCATTGATCTCCAGTCCCCGCTCAACACAAAAGGTTGCAAACCCATCCAAGACCCGTTGTATTCCCATTGGGGATTTTGACAGAAGCAGGGTGTCATCCGCAAACATAATAGCGGGCACCCTGCTGCCGTTGAGCTTTGGGGCATCAATGTCGGCTATCCTAGTCAGGTGGCCGATAACCCCGTTAACAAAGAGGCAGAACATGGTGGGTGCAAGCACACAACCCTGTCTCACCCCCCTGTCAACGGGGAATCTTTTAAATTACATTATAATTACATCATACATTACATTACAAAATATACTTTCTCAAAATGACGCGCTTGCAGACTCACAGTAACGACGTGAGAGGAACGGCCGTCCATGGGCTCCGGTCCTCATGCCATGAGGGGAACGGCTTCCTGCATGAAACCAGCGCCGTGAGGGGAACAGCTTTGCGGCATTGGGCATTGCCGCCTACATCCCCCAGCAGCCTCCAGGGGAGCCACGTGAGTCCTGCGCCTGCTCCAGCCCTCAGAGCGCGCCCGCCCCCAAGCATCACGGTACGCGCGCTGGCAGCGCCAGGCTAAGCCCGGGCAAAGGGCGGGCAGTCTGTGGCCTTCAGGGGCTGAAGTAGGCTGGGCTGGGCCACCCCACTAAGCCCCC
The DNA here is from genome assembly GCF_964263255.1 of Lissotriton vulgaris. Taxonomy (NCBI): domain Eukaryota; kingdom Metazoa; phylum Chordata; class Amphibia; order Caudata; family Salamandridae; genus Lissotriton; species Lissotriton vulgaris. The sequence goes on from NC_141687.1 coordinate 1,433,732,546, forward strand.
ACGGAACAGACTGTTTGAGGTTGAGAACTTTTAGTTCTGTAACGGTAACCACTATATCGCTTATTTGTTATATATTTTTTTAAACCAGTCAAAGCTTGGCCCGATAATGTTTTGTCTCTATTAGACGGTTCTTGTTGTTGGGCCCTGGTCATATTATCTTTTATTCTTGTCCTTAAAGCGCTAAATGTAATTTGTTTTTAAATTGTAAATTGTGAAATATATACTCCTCTTAACTATCTAGGTTGAGCATTATGGGTAAACCTAATCCCACAACTTCTCGTGCCTTGACTGGGCAAACAGCGGCAGCTAACCAACCATTGCCGACTTTAACCGCTATAGATAAAATGCTTCAAAAAACAATAGGGGTGGTAGCAACGGCAGCTGAAAATATCGAAAGGTGACTCTCACTTACCCCTGTTATGCCCCCCCTATGTCTACGGGGGATTTCTCTACAGTCACAGTTAACCTCCCCGAATCCACATCATTTTTTATGCCCTCTTTTTCTGAGCTTCCATGTGCTCAGTTAGTACCTGACATGAATGTTTCTATAGAGGCTGCACTGCTCTCCCTCTCTCCGGTAGCCACAAAGGCCCACAAACCCCGTGGCAGAAGTAAGAAGTCAAAAGCCGCTAAAAAAACAGCCAAGAGAGTAGTATCCTCTGTTGAGGCTCCCTCGCTCGACCCTGGTCCCCCTCTTCCCAGTATAGGACCTCCCGTCTGGGCTACTCACTTATTGATTGATCTTCAGGCCCACATGGAACAGCTTATCAACTCTCATTTTAAGACCTTGTCTTATAGGATTGATAAACTAGTTTCATTGACAAACAACAAAGGCCCAGGTGGAGCACAGTCAGTAACCATGAAGGGGAATCCTGCCATTAAAGGAGCCCCGGGCACAACCATCTCGGCCACTAAAAGTCTAAATACAGCTGATACCATTTGCCTTGGTAATTCCATACTTGATTCAACTCCTCTAAAAACGCAGAAACCTAGCGCTGCTCCTACTGGTTCTGGTTTAGCTAATCGACCTAATGTGCCTCCAGCCGCTTCAGGCTCGATATCTAGAACCACGCTCCTCACCCCACTAACTCAAGACAAACACCACCCAGATTCCGGGAGGTTACAGAACAACTCCTCTTGGAAATCGCATGATAACGGACTTTTAAAATCCCCCCTTGTCCCCAGCTACCTCCTGAGGCATCCCCGTATGTGGTCGTGCTCACAGGAGTACCCCCACTGGCTAAGGAACGAGGCGAAACATATCCCGAGCTTAAGAACAAAGTAATTTTTGGGCTAAATAGATACAGACCCTTAATGAGCCCCGGACAGGGTGAGATTTTATTTGTCCGACGAGTTAGCTGGCTAGGGACCAGAGCCAAAGATATCTGTGGTGACTGTGTAATTGTCAATTTTAGCACTTGTACAATTAATACTTGTCATCTGCGGTATTTCTACCCACATGTACTAGCACCGGGTAGGCCTACCCGACCCTATTTTCATCAGGGCGGCCAAGACTCAGTCTACAACATACCCGTGGCTAATACATATAGTGCCTGAAAGTAATGTGGATTGACTACCGCTGCCCCCAGGTCTAGCCAGCTTTGCTTTGAATTCACCAAGGAGCAATGCTGTGGAGGGCTCGAGTGCTGAGGCTGGATCTACCAAGTTGGTCGCTATGTATAGGGTGGTTAGCGTTGGCCCAACAACCCCTTCACCACCCCAAAACTCCAGCCTCATACAAAGTGAAAGGGAGTTGGACACACATTTCCCCCTAACCAGCGGCCTCATAGATGGTGAAAGTGAGTTGAACTCAGGCAAACATATAGTATTTTCATCCTTAAACTTGTCCCACCCCACTGAAGCTCCTCCAGTTCGACTGGCGACTCGTAGACCACTAATTGGGTGTTGGAATGTTGCAGGGCTAGGGTCTAAGCTACATAACCCGGAGTGGGGAGAGTTGATGGATGGTTATGATCTACAAGAGACTTCTGTCTCCCCCTGTTAGGGTGGGCTTTGCAACATTCCATTCCCCAGCCGTTCAGGGACCCAGGGGAAGACCTTCAGGGGGGCTATGTATTTGGGTTGCTGTGCAATTGGGGTGCTCAATTAAGGTAATAGACACCCATTGCCCGGACATCCTTTGCATTTTGCTTAACTTTTTGAATGGTTTAACCCTGGCAGTGATTAATATATATATACGTGCCTCATCTCACCAGCTGGGCTTGTCTATTTTAGAGGCCTTAGAGGTGCACCTTTCTTCATTTCCCTCGTCGTACCACAAAATGATCGGTGCAGACTTTAATTGTCACTTTGAACCGTTCCTTGGGATTCCCCTGTAACTTCAGATGAGGATGACATTTGGCTTATTCCGGAATGTATTATGTATCCGGTAAAGCGTTTATCGCCCTTGGCTCTTATGATAAACAAGCTAGTTGCAACATACTCGTTTAGGGCCTGTAATGACAGACTCCTTCCAGATGTCCCGGGAACTACAACTGTTAATAGACCAGGGAAAAGCACAATTATTGATTACATCCTGGTAAATGTAGAATTCTGGGCATGTCTGAAAGCTTTCTCTGTCATCACAAGAATCGATAGCGACCATCACCTTCTGGCACTAGAATTAACTAACATATTGGGTCACCGTAATGAATTGAGAGCAGCGGAGACTATTACTAATTCAAACCTTGTTATAGTGTCGGTGGTAGACGTATTTGGTGGGTAAGGATTGCGCTAGCTCCTGAGAAGCTATCTGGGATATATAACCTTGTCGCAAACTCACTAGTAGAGGTTTGCGATCTCTTGAGCCCTAATTGTGACCTGCCCCATCTCCAGGGGCTACAGCGCATCCATAATAAGTTCCTTCACACCTTGGCCGACTATTTGTATATTAATGTTACCAAGAGGCCAAGGGCAAAAAAGCAGGATAACTGGTTTAACAAAAGTTGTAGGGCGGCTAAAAATATCCTTATAAAAGAGGTCAAATCAGGGTCCCAGTCAAGTATTAGAAATGCTAGGCAAACATATAAAAAAATGATCATGGATGCCAAGTTGGAGTGGGAGGCAGCAAGGTGGGAAAGCATCAAATTAGCCCTGGATGATCGTGACTATAGGTCCTTTTGCAATCTGGTTCAAGGAGGGGTGGCAGAGGGGTCGTCCGCTATTATCCCTAATCTTAGTGAGGAGGTTTGGATAGCTCACTTCAAGCCTCTCTGCTCTCTCACTGACCCCGTACCTCTGATTGATTTAGCTGCCCAAAAGAGCATACTTGTCCTTGCTCCTTTGGAGGGCCAGGGTGATGACTGCTCCCTTGGACCCTCCTGGAAATCCAGGTGGCACTCAAAAGTCTGACCGCGGGGAAAGCCCCGGGCCTAGACAGGATCCCGGGTGACCTCTATTTGAGCGAACAGAAGCTGTGGGCCCGTGTATCTGGGCATACTTCAATGCCATTCTCCAGGGTATGGAGTTCCCCCCAACTTGGCTGGGTGCAGAAATTATAACTGCCCATAAAAAGGCTTCCCCTCTCGACCCGGCCAACTACCGCCCTCCAGAAACTATTTGCCCACTTCTTACTAGCAAGGTTGCAGAGTTAGATGGATGATCACCACATTTTAACCTCCCTCCAAGCGGGCTTTCGTGCAAAGGTTTCCACCATTGACCAACTGTTTAGATTACAGTTGGTCTACTGGAAGACAGTTACCCTGGGGGCGGGGAGTTTATACCTGATTTTCGTGGACCTTCGGTCCTCATTTTACCTGGTCAAGAGGGATAAGCTTTGGGCCGTTTTATTAGAGATGGGTGCCCCGGCCTACCTGTGCCATTTATTTAAACAAATGCATCAAGGCACATATGCAGGGGTGAGGTATGGAAGGAATGGGGAGTTGTCGGCTCTTCTTGCTTTTCCTCAACGGGCTGATAGAACATTTACTCAGAGCAAAAGACCTAGACTCTCCTAGTCTAGCAGGTTACAAGATACCCACCCTAATGTTTGCTGATAACACCCTTTTATTAACTAAATCGTCTACAGGCATTCAGCGTACATTAAAGGCATTTTGCTCCTTTTGTAAACTGAGGAACTTGGAGATTAGCCTTTCTAAAACCAAGTTCATGGTCTACAATACCAAACATTCTAACTGCCCTCACCCCCATCTGGATGGAATAGCGTTGGATCGTGTGTCTACCTTTGATTATCTGTGGGTCACATTCAACGACAGAATGGATTGGGGGTCTCACATGGCTAAGGCTAACCTGAAGCTGGCTCAATCATCCAGCGGTATCCTAAAAGTTTTTAACGAGACAACATTAAATCTGTTGGGTCTGCCTATGGAAATCTATAAAGCCCAGGCGAGAGGGGGTGCGCTTTACGGTGCAGACTGAGAATAGTTTCATCAGGCGCCTCTTGAGACTTCCTCCGAGCACTCCACTGACCCCCTTACGGCTGGATCTAGGTGTGGTACCTATACAGGAGATTGTGTTAAACCGTCCTCTTCTGTACTGGAGATGACTTTGGTCCACCCCGTAGCTTATAAGCTATAGGAAGGACTTGAGGTATCTACTGTCCAGAAGGGTTGTGGGGATAATCCCTTGGCTAAACTACATTAAGCACCTTTGTCAGGCGCTTGGACTGGGGGGCATGTGGTCCTCACCTGAGCAGACCTGCGCCTCGATTTCCAAGAAATTGTTGATCTTGGTTCTCAAGCGCTATCGAACTGATCTTACATGAACAAACTCTTCTTTGGGTAGATTGACCAACACCTTTTTGGATATTAAAGCCCATCCTTACTTTGATAAAAGTAAGCCCCCCTTGGCTAAAAAACTATACATCCAGTTCAGACACGGTTCACAGCCACTCAGGGCTGTAACATACAAGTGGTCTAAAGTACCACGAGAAGGGAGTTCTTGCCCTGGGTGTGAGGGCAGTAGTGAGACAGATCTGCACGTTCTGCACTTCTGTCTCTCCTACTCTAAGGCGAGAGCCAAATGGATCATTCAATTCAGCAAATCTAGGGGCCTTAGGGATTACAGGGAAGTATTTAGGATTCTCAAATATGATACCTCCCCTCAGACAGTGTTTGCAACCGCTAGATTTCTTCTATCGATGTGGCATGTAAGATGTGCAAAATTAAAAATTGGCAGTCCACAAACTATTGATTCTCTAGCAAATTAAATATCGTGCTATGAGGTTCGTTACTAATAAAATGCCTAGGGTTTGTACAATGCGACTGTTATTTAAATCATGTAGTCCTCCTTTATGATTGTACTCTTTTAACTTTTAATCTTTTATCCATTTATATGTACTTACTATGCTTCTGGACTTTCATGTAACTTTGTCTTAAACTATCCATCTTATCTGTAAATGTGTACATATGTCTTTTTATGGTTCTTAACAGATAATAAAAGCTCTTGACTGACTGACTGACTGATCTAGGAATCAATGAGTATTTTAAAGTGAGTGATGGAAGGTTATATTAGTGTATGATGAGGTGTATCTGATTGTCACGTGGATGATGTCATCAGTGATGTCATCAGTGATGTAATTTGAGATGTCATCAGTGATGTCACTGACCATGTCATGAATGATGTAATATGTGGAGTGGTGTGGATCACTGGTTAGAGGCGGCAGACCTGTAAGCACAGAACGGCCCGGGACCAGGGTTCAATTCCCAACGTGGCAGGGTCTTGGACCAGGGTCAACGGACTCGATAATTCTCGCCTCAGTGCCTTCTCTAACCAGGGAACACACTCGGCAACTCTGGGCATTAAGCTTACCTCATCTCCACAACCGCTCCCCACAGCCGCCAGGGATGCCTGGTTTCACCCTGGAGATACCCAGAAAGGGACAATCTCACAGGGAAAACCAGGACCGGTTCCCCAGCTGTCCATAGCGCCAGGACACCCGGGTAGAGTAACAGTGCGCTTTACAAGTATCCCACATTTACATTTATGTGACATCATCAGCAGTGGATTGCGGGCCCGCGAGATATAGTTAGTACAACTAACTATATCAGAGGAATTTGAATGGTTTTGTACAAGTGAAATGTCCAGCTAATTATAACACCTGGTGTTATAATTATGTTTTTTTAGTGAATTTCAGAGGCTTTTTAAATGCTCATTCCTAACTATATCCGGCCTGAAACTTATGTTTTTCTCAGTTAATTTCAAAGGTTTTTCAAATGCTAATTCCTAACTATAACATGTCTGAAACCTATGTTTTATTCAGTGAATTTCAAAGGTTTTGTGAATGACAATTTTTAAATGTATTAATTGTTATATTTATTTTTTTAATACTGATTTACTAAATTTTTTTAACTATTTATTTTTAGATATTTTATTTTTTAAATTACATTATAATTACATCATACATTACATTACAAAATATTCTTTCTCAAAATTAATTACTTTAGTTTAAATACTTCACAAATTGGCAATAGACTTTTACGTACAGTAGTTACAGTTGTTGCAATGGGCAACACAATTTCAAACACAATGCTAAATTGAGCTCAATGTGAATTTCTAGTTTAATGCAATTAGTTACTTTATGGATTACTTTTTTAACCACAGGACTGGATCCTAGATTCAGTCCTTGGACATCCCCTGTAAACAGTTGAGTAAAAGCGTATTAGTTACAGTAGTGATTTTTTAGGAATATTATTGTATTTTAAAAGTTGACACTTAGAAATGTTTTCACATAGAATCACCAATGTTATCCTATAGCAGGAAATTCACTTAGCAGGTAAGTAGTCTTATCTGCCACACTCAAGTCCAAACGGACTGCCACACTAGAGTCCAAACGGTCTGCCACACACAAGTCCAAATGCGAGGGGGCAAACATTTCCAAATGGGAGGGTTCCAGAGCCGCGAGGGTGCCTCTATAGCGCGGCAGGAGCCGCAAACTTTTCCAAACGCGGCAGGAGCCGCGAGGGTGCTTCTGCAGCGTGGCAGGAGCCACAAACTCTTCCAAACGTGGCAGGAGCCGCGAGGATGTTTCCGCAGCGTGGCAGGAGCCGCAAACTCTTCCAAACGCGGCCGGAGCCACAAGGGTGCTTCTGCAGCGCTGCAGGAGCCGCAAACTATTTCAAATGCGGCAGGATCCGCAAGGGTGCCTCTGCAGCACGGTAGGAGCTGGAAACTTTTCCAAACACGGCAGGAGCCGCGAGGGTGCCTCTGCAGCACGCCAGGAGCCGCAAACCTTTCCAAACACGGCAGGAGCCGCGGGGTTGCTTTTGCAATGCGGCAGGAACAGCGAAGGTGCTTCTGCAGCGCAGCAGGAGCTGTGAACATCTCTAAACGCGGCAGGAGCCACGGGGGTCATCCCTGTGATGCAGCAGGAGCCGCAAGGGCATTTCTAAACGCGACAGGTGCAAAGTGCAGCCGAGGAAGCTCGCGCTCCCGCCTCTCACAGAGCGCAGCCTTCAAGCTTCCAAGCTAGGGTGGGCTAGGCAAAGCCCTAGCATTCACCGGCCGCCCTCAATACCTGCACCTGGACCAGCCCAAGGCCAACATGCGGTAAGCTGCCACACCCTCCCCCCCACAGTAGCCCTCTCGGTATCAGTGCCTGGGGAGATTAAGCCCACAGCAACATCTAATACCCACAACCTCATTAGAGGAAGGGTCGGAGAGGGGGTCACCGGCGAGCGAGCCTTAGCAATCCCTTGACAGGCATCTGCACAGAAGGGGGCTAACAGTAGCGGCAAGTGCAGCCACACCCAGGTGGCTGCAGCAAGTGAGTGTGTGCCCACGGTGGGTGCAAGACGGCCCGATTGGGTCAGGTGGAGCCCACTACCTGGAGAGTCCCGCTAGCCCAAATTGTCCCCACCACCTCCCCATCTGCCTTGACCTCCCCCACACCAGCCGGAGGAAGGGGGAACTTGGCACCATTAAGGCTGCATCAAAGACCCAAGTGACACAACCTTCACCACCAAGTACTAACCCAAATACCATCCAAAGGAGCAGCAGCAGCCCAGCTTCTCCCGTAAGGAAAGAGTGGTGAGATTGTAGAGAGACAAAAAAGAGCCAAAGGAGACAAAAGTGATAAAAGCAAAAAAGAGACAAAAGCGGCGAAAGGGCAATCAGGGTCTTAAGCCTGTATTTGGCCCAGACGCCAAGTATACAGTGGCCAACTCCAGCTGACCCTAGCAACCTATAGGGTATATGGGGCCCAAAAGGAAGGGCCGATAGTTCACAACCCCGAAAGAAATCCCTACAAGCAACCCATACAACAAAGGGACCAAAAGGACTACGAGGAGCAAATCATTAACTGATCGCCTAAAAGAAATGCCACAAAAGGGAGATCAAAGGCTCTCGATTAGAAACTTACTTATTAAGAAAAACGACCCCCCCAGCAGTGACAATGGAATATCACTGGACACTCCCCCCTCTGGCCCAAGCCCAGCTCAAGTCAGCAGTATCAACGTACATAGTCGACGATCGCCCAATCACATCTGCACACTGAAGGACAGGATCTCCCCCTGCGAGGAACTCAGGACCAAGCAGGAAACGACCAGGATAGCACCCAAGTATACCCCTCCAAAGCAACTTAAAGGCCCATCTGGGGGCAGAACCCCCTCACTTCTCAACAAAGACAATGGTCAGGACACCACAATCATCAAGATCCCTGGTACAGCTCCACCCAAAGGCAGCTCTACAGCAACGACGATCACACAAATCCACCAGTCCAACGCCTTCGGTCCAGATACTTTGATCCCAGAGATCAGTGAGCCCCAAGTGCAAAAACCAAGGATCTCCCAGTCTCAATCAGCTCCCTCTGCCCCAGTGTCTCCTGTGGTGGGGGTGCTCACATCATCATTCCTTTCTAATCTAGAACAAAAGATTGAAAGAACTCTCGATTTAACTCCAAACTTGTTATGGCCTTCAGCGTCCCCATGGGTCCCCAACACAACAATCGAATATCTGTCACACAATCTCAGCGCTGAAGTGGAATTTGAGAAATCACTCTTGTCTGAGACAAACAGCACCACAAATAAAGCTTTTTTGTGGCAATCAACCAAGATGAAAGTGCAAATAGATCTCCTACAAGCAATCGCAGGGCGTCTAGTAAACATAAGCTCTAAGGTGGGGGACCTAGAGAAAAGAATCTCCCAGTAAGTGGCTTCCAACCGGGGCGAATGCTCCTGTAGTTGTTCAAATCTCATAGAAAAGTGGGCCTCCCTTCCAGAGGTTCTAGCGGATATAGTTAAGATATCAAAAGGGCACACGGACGCACCAACCTCAACAAACACTGATTATTGGGTGAAGCCCAACAGTCAAACTCCATCGGCAACAGAGTCAGTAGGGGCTTCAACAGAACAAAAGATCACAGGCGACAATGTCAAAGGTACATTGCACACGGCCATCATTCCTGCCAGCACCCCCGAAACACCTAAAGACACACAAAGCCCAAACTGTAGGGCTAGCGACGCTGTTGAAACAGACTTGCAGGAACATACCTCACTCTTAACAGACACACATGAACCCTCCCTATCCAGGAGAGCAACAAAAAAAACTGAAGAAGCAACAGAAAAAGTCAAAGCTAAAGGTGAGACAATTGCAGTCATCAATGATCATCCAACCGCCCTTTCAAGGGGACACAAGAGTCACTCCGCTTTACCCAATCTTTACTGACTAAAACTGGGGCAAAAATGCCCTTTCAGCCCCCATGTCTTTGGAAATCCAGCACAAGTCAACCTTACCACCAAGCACCTTCAGTGTGAAGGGCCAAATGTCATCAGAAAGGGCGAATCTTTCAACAAACAATGACTCAACGGCCGGAATAAGTCCATCTACTGCAGAATCTCTTTCCCAGACAGCCTTGCCAACTCAGTCACCACAGCCGGCCACCTTAAATCTACCACAATTAAGTCAGGGGCCTCAGTCTGCCACCAGGAGCAATCACGGTCAAAATCAGCGGCCTCAAGCAGGAACTGATCCAACTCACTAAGGAAGCACCAGCATATCAGCAACACCAGCAGAGACAGCCACAGAAAGGGGAGAAAGGATACCAACTGCGGACGCGCCAGCAGTTGTACATGAGGTGGCCCTCACACCGAGATTCCTTAGCACAGGACAGCATGACATCCTGAATCGAAGCAACATTCTACGTCTGTTCAAACATCTCAATGCCCTAGATAAGATAGAAAAAGGAGATCTAGAATGGGTGAAATTCCTGAGCATGAAGGGAGACACACACATGGCGACTAATCAGTGGTTGGACTGAAGAATAAAGAAATAAAACAAGCTGTCATGAATAACCCCACCCAACTCGCTGAGTGGGGCATCAAAGTTCAGGTGTTACCACACCCAAAATACCCACACGTCTTGGACCCAGACCCAGGGGGCAAGGCCACCTGGTCGGTCCTGCAAGGGAAAAAAATTGCAGGACCCTCGGATAGAAGCCAGATGGGCCAAAGGGACCTAATGGCAATAGGATCTCTTGTCAAAATATCCCATTGTGTTATACATACCACCTCCCCTAATATAGACCAAAAGGGACTTGGAAGAAGGAGGCCACAGTATTCCTAACCACGACATAAGCCAGCCGGTCGGAGGAGAGGCTGGGCCAGGTCTAAACCATAAGCAGCAATTAACCATAATCTCCTGGAATATAGCAGGAATTAGCAAAATCTGTAAAAATGAAAATCTTAAGCAGTTCCTGGAAAGCGGGGATATAATCTGCTTCCAGGAAACATGGGTCTTGTCCAGCACTCCTCTGGCAGGGTACTATGAACTTCAAGTCCCTGCCACCAAACGGAACCTCTTTGGCCGCCCAGCCGGTGGGTTATCAGTCTTTATAAAACACGAATGTGCCCTTGCAGCCACACCAATCAACTCAAATTATCATGGACTACAAGCCCTACAAATCAGAGGTCTGACTCTCAATAAACATCCAATGCGCCTGGTAATAATTAACTGCTACATCAACCCAGCACATACCCTCATGAAAGACCAGCTAGAGGCAATGGTACAGAACCTCGAAGACTTGTTAAACAGATATAAATCACACCAGGTCATCTTAGCGGGGGATTTCAATCTGAAGGACCTTGACAAAATTGAATCCCCGCTCGGGGCTCAGGCAGGGCAGCCCCCCTGCACGACCTCCTCAATATTTACAAGCTGACATCAACTCATGTCCTGAAAAAAGGTCACTCAGCCTCTTGACATCCTCAACCCACCTTCCAGGACACGTCAAGAATTGACTACATCATGGCCAGCGAAGAGCTGGCTGTTAGAATGGAAGACTTCGAAGTCACAGACCGCAAGACCACTAAGAGCAGCATTTCAGTTAGAAGTTCCATCCGCCATCATCTAGCAACCTATTGGGGAGACCAGTGGGGAGGAAACACAAAGCGTCTTGAGGAGGATCAAGTGGTCAAACAAGATCGGGAATGCATTCAAGCTTGGTTGGCTCAGAAACAGGAAGGGAGTCCAACCGCCGACCCTTCACCCATAAAAGGATGGGAGAACATTGTCGAGGATCTACAAACCAAGTGTGGGAACCTCAAGACCCAAAGCCCGAGACTGAATGGGCAAAGGAGGCCAGGAACTACCTGCCCAAACAACGGCATACGAGAATGTAAAAGGCTTCTGCGCAAGGCCCTCACAGAAAAGAAAAGAAAGGACAGTCAAACAGAGGGACCATCAATCGCATCGCTGCAGTCATCTTTCAGGAAGAAACTATGGGATCATAAAAAAGCCACTATGGAAAACGAATGGCTTAAAGTCTTCTCCCTGCTTAAACAAAGGAATACAGCACAACTCTGGAAATACATAAACCAGCGGAGCAACCGAGGACCCTCAAAGAAAACGCAATGTCTGAAAAAGATTGGTTGCTACGCGTGAAACAGCTATACGTAACATCGCCTTTTAATAGAGATTTAACACGTGGCACGGTGGACCCTGCCGGGCAAGCCGATCCAGCTAACACAAAGTCAGGAGTCATGATCCTAAGCCCAGGCAAGGTCCCTTTGAATAATAGACCCTGTGCCAAGGCCCATGAACCTTCATCAGCCCAGATAAAAGTCCAACAGGTCATCGAAACCATCAAGAACATGAAAAACGATGGGGCCCCTGGGCCTAACGGAATTCCTGCACAGGTCTTCAAACTGGCACCAAAATTCTGGGTATCACTCCTAACCCCGCTCTTCAATCACATCTACTTGACTGCCTTAACCCCGGAGTTCTGGAGGGGTTCCAGACTGGTCCCCATTTTCAAAAAAGGGGACAGCCTAAAGCCGTATAATTATAGGCTCATTGCCCTGCTAGACTTGGAAGCAAAGGCATACGCCTGTCTACTACTGACAGACTTGGAGAAGTGGGTTGAAGAAAGAAACATAATACCTTTGCACCAGACTGGCTTCAGGCCACAGGCATCAACCACAGACAACGTTCTGGCGATAGCTTACCTTTCAGCCCAAGCAAGCCTGAAGAATCATCCACCACTCTTCTGCTGCTTTGTGGACTACAGCACAGCTTTCGACAAAGTCGTTAGAAAAAGTCTATGGTGGAAATGAGAAAACTGGGGCATGCCACCAAACCTTCTGAGGGCAATAAGATCACTCTATGAGGACACCTGGGTGCGGGTTAAAACAAGTGCCAACACAGTATCTCCCAAAATAGGCATGGAGAATGGGCTGAAGCAAGGATGTGTGCTGGCCCCCATCCTCTTCAATTTATATACGGCGGATTTGGGAGAGGCCTTAAAAGGAGCTAGTTTAGTAGCCCCAAGACTAGGAAGTGTGAGGCTCCCAGTGTTAACAGTATGCCGATGACACAGTCATAATGGATCACACGAAGGTGGGCCTACAAAGAGCCTTAAAAGCACTAAACAACTTTACATTCACCAATAACTTGATAGTCAACCAAGGAAAAGCCAAGGTCATCATTTTTGGATCCTACCACCTGAAGAAAAATGCACAGTGGCAACTGGGAAACGTGCAAATCAACTCGGCAGCCTCATATAACTACTTGGGGGTTTGGCTGACGTAACGGGCTAAGGACAACATACACCTAAAACAGCAGAGTGCCAGGGCCAGCAAGGTTATACACCTACTAAAACAACTAAGCCTGCATCTGATCAGCCCGTCTGCCAGTCCTATTCTCACAATCTTAAGAGCTAAGCTGCTTCCAGCAATTAATTACGGTAATCTTGCCTTTCCCAGGAAATTGGACGCCCTCCTTAACACAGCCCAAGCTAAGGTGCATAAGGCAGTGCTTTCGATTCCGGGGACAGCCAGAAATACAAGGCTAAGACTAAAGTTAGATCTGGCAAGCCCAGACCTGTTGTGCCAGGGGGAGATTATAAAGTCATAGTTAAGGATTTTAGGGGCACCGGCTAACTCCCTAAAAAATCAGCTGAAACCAATCTTTGAGGGGCCAGGTTCAGCCTTGCACTCCAGCCTTGCTAACGCAATTAAAGCTTTGAGGATCGAGGATGAAAGCATCAAACGGCTGGGCATCCCACTGAATACCTGGAAGAGAGCAGTCAACAAACAAGTGCGTGTAATCTCCTTCAAACGAGATCTTAAATCTCTCAGCCGAATCGCTCACTTTGACCCGTTGAATAACTCCTACGCAGCAGGTAAAGCTCAACCTTACCTAAGTGAGGCCCTCACCACACAGGCCCGAAGCAAAATTTTGTTAATGAGGCTGACCATGCTAGGGATTGCGGAATTCAACCCAGCATGGGCTCGAAGAGGGGTACTCACAACCTGCAGACTGTGCCACTACAAGAGGGAATCTTGGCTGCATCTCCTACGCTGCTGTCCCAATTTTGTCAACGAACGTTGGCGACTCCTGTGCCCGATCTGCATTAAAAATGGTATAAAGTCATGCAGCGAAGCATCAGCCCTGTGTTTTTCAAATACCAACACTACGGTACTAGCGAGACTGGCGAAACTCATCCACCAAATCAGGATAGCCTTTAAAGCTGCTGATTAAAGTAGCGATACCCCGGGTAAGAGCATGGTAATCTCCGTGGAGGAAAGCTCATGGGTTTTCTCAACGTCGAACCAGTGTTGAATCAACAGTGCCTTCCTTGCATGCTCTCCAAGAGAATTTTGCCCACTGAGAGACACTTACTGCGACACAAAGGGCAGTCTAAGAGCCCTGCATACCAGATCATCTTTAGGTCAAGAACACATGCTCACACGCTGGGGAAAGACAATACGGGTCTTGGGGAGGGGCCTCAAAATTTTAACCAGTATTAAGGTGTTGAATGACAGTTTTTAGCCTTTTGTACTGATCTTTTGTACTGATCTTTTTTACTGTAAAGATTTAAATTAATTGACAGTCAATAATAAAAGCGTAAACGTAGTGTTATCGTCACTTTTTCTTACTCAGTAGTGGATCCTGGATCCAGCACTGGTGCATCTCCTGTAAACAGTTGAAAGAATGCGTTTAAGTCATACAGGCGATTTTTTAGGAATACTTTTAGTTTGTGAAAATAAACACTTAGAAACTTTTCTGGTGAAAACCAGACAATGGATTCCTATGAAAGGAAATACAAGTTACTGGTAAGTACCTTTAGAATTACTTTTCAGAGTCAGTGCTAGGCTAAAAGATGCAGCACTGGGTTCTCTCCTGATAACAGGTGAGTAAATCGGAATTCATTGTTCAGTGGATTTTAGGTGAATGTTTAAAAGTTCAAAAACTACACACTTAAAAGAATTTCCAAGTGAAACCAGTCAATGTTAGCCTATGGAAGGAAATTCAAGTTACTGGTAAGTATGGTTAGAATTACTTTTCAGGATCAGTACTGGGCTCAAAGATGCAGCACTGAGGTCACTCCTGATAACGGATGTGTAAATCGGAATACATAGTACATCCAGTAAGCTCCACAGAGCTGCGTAGCAGGGAGATATAAAAAGGGGCACGGCCTGCACCACCTCTCTGCAACGCAGTGCAGTGGCGCTTCCTGGAAGCACCTGGTGGGCTACTTGTCGCCCATATTCCCTCAGGTTTGAAGTGGAATTATTTCCCCAACTTAAAACGTGCCACAGGGCATGTTTGCACACATCACTTCAGGCCCCGTCAACTCCCTTCACCACTGTGTAAATGCACCTTGTCAACGTTGTAAGTTGAGAAAATAAATCCCCTTCAATCCTAAGGGTCCTTAGGGTCAAACTAGCCCACTAGGTACCTCCAGTAAGCGCCACAGAGCTGCATTGCAGAGAGGTGTAAAAAGGGGAGTGGCCTCTGAACACCTGTCTGCAACGCAGCTCCCTGGGGAATACTGGAGATACCTGTTGGGCTATTTGGCCCTCAGGAACCCTCAGTATTGAAAGAGAATTCATTCCCCAACTTAAAACTTGCCACGGGGCGCGTTTGCACAGTGGTGAATGAAGTGGGCGTGGCCTGAGGTGACATGTCTGCAAACACGCCCTGTGGCGCGTTTTAAGTTAGAGTATTAATTCCTCCTCAATCCTGTAGGTCCCTTGGGGCCAACTAGCCCACTGGATACCACCAGTATGCACCAGGGGGCTGCGTTGCAGAGGGATGTTCAGAGGCAACGCCCCTTTTTACAACACTCTGCAACGCAGCTCCGCGGCACTTACTTGAGGTACCTGGTGGGCTAGTTGGCCCCCAGGGACCATCATCTGCAAAGCCCCGATTTAAATATTTAGTGCCCCGCGGAGGTGGTGGTCCCCAGGGCTGTGGGGGGCAGTGTACCCCGCAAATAAAAGTCGAGCCCCGGGGGTGGCGTTCCCGTGGGCCCCCTACATTAAAGTATAAGCCCTGGGGGTGGCAGTCGCCGGGTCAGTGTGGGAGGGATTGGGCCCCCACATACTAATTTTTCGAAATGTCCCCGGGATTCCGTCCCCCGGGGGCTAATAAGCTTTTTTTCCATCGGCAGGATCCGTGCATCCTGCGCAGATTTTGCCGATCTTTTAAAAAATATATATATTTTTGGCCTTGGAGGTCGTTGTGGGACCCCCTGAGAAGGCCTAGCTGGTCAGGGTGTTTCTACCCTGCCCCCTTTTCGCATTTTGCGCATTTGTTTCTTATGTTTCTTCTGCCTCGGTTCTACCGCGGCACAAGATGGCTGCCAACACTTCCTGATTTGGAGTGTTGACAGCCAATTAGAATACAGCTCGTGCACGGCAGGGTGCGTTTAGGATACGCAGATCCTGCGCGGCCATAGATATATAAATGCTTTTAACTGTCATTTTCTCAGGAACTACTGAACGGATTTACACCATTAAAGCAAAAGGCACGAGTCTGAACTGAGGACTACCTCTTTGCCAAATTTGGTGTAATTCTGTTCAGCAGTTCGGGTTCTAGCTGCGTCAAAAGGCCCCTATGGAAAAATGCATGGGGAAACCATGTTTTGGGACCTCCATTTTTTCTCGGCCCCCGCTTGACGAATCACCCCGATACTTTCAGGATAGGAGCGGATCTTTTTTGAAATGGGTGTGGGGACTCTCAGGCTCCACCAGCCCCCGGGGACCGCCACCCCCCGGGGGTCTAATTTAAAGTATGCGGGTGGTCTCACGGGGCCCCCCTGCAGCCCCGGGGACCGCCACCCCTGGGTCTTATTAAAAATGTTTTAAAACCTGTGTGCGTAGGGCAAGAGCCCCCCCCCACATGCCCCGGGGACCACCACCTCCCCAGGGCACTACATTTTTTATTTGGGGGTCCGTTATGGACCCCCAAGCCCCGGGGACCACCACCCCCGGGGCTTGATGGGAGGGGGGCTGTGTGGCCCCCCCTGGAGCTCTTGAGGGCCCTGGGGACCCCCACCCCCCAGGGCTGGCTCCTGCAGTGTCCCGGGGTGCCCACCCCCGGGAAGCTGCCGTTTGCAATGGCAAGGCGGGAGCCTCGCAGTTCTCACCCTGCCATTGCCATTGTTTCCTGCTCTCTCTTCCAAATAGGAAAGCAAGCTAGCCCCCCCAAAATAATAATAAAAAAAAATGGGCCCCCGTCACCCCCCTTCACCACTGTGTAAACGCGTCTTGTCAACGTTGTAAGTTGAGAGATTAAATCCCCTTTAATCCTAGGGGGCCTTAGGGTCAAACTAGCTCACTAAGTACCTCCAGTAAGTGCCACAGTGCTGCGTTGCAGAGAGGTGTAAAAAGGGGAGTGGCCTCTGAACACCTGTCTGCAACGTAGCTCCCTGGCGCATACTGGAGATACCTGTTGGGCTATTTGGCCCTCAGGGACCCTCAGTATTGAAAGAGAATTAATTCCCCAACTTAAAACGTGCCACGGGGCGCGTTTGCACAGCGGTGAATGAAGTGGGCGTGGCCTGAGGTGACATGTCTGCAAACACGCCCTGTTGCGCGTTTTAAGTTAGAGTACTAATTCCTTCTCAATCCTGTAGGTCCCTGGGGGCCAACTAGCCCACCGGATACCGCCAGTATGTGCCAGGGGGCTGTATTGCAGAGAGGTGTTCAGAGGCCACGCCCTTTTTACAACACTCTGCAACGCAGCTCTGTGGCACTTACTTGAGGTACCTGGTGGGCTAGTTGGCCGTCAGGGACCATCATCTGCAAAGCCCCGGGGGGATGGTGATCCCCGGAGCTTGGGGGTCCATCACAGACCCCCCAATTTAAATATTTAGTGCCCCGCAGAGGTGGCGGTCCCCAGGCATGTGGGGGGGCTTGAGTCCACACACACAGGGTACAAATATTTTTTTTAAAAGCCCGGGGTGTGGTTGTCCACAGGGCTATGGGGGGCAGTGTACCCCCGCAAATAAAAGTCGAGCCCCGGGGGTGACGGTTCCCAGGGGGCCCTTACATTAAAGTATAAGCCATGGGGGGTGGCGGTCACCGGGTCAGAGTGGGAGGGATTGGGCCCCCCCACACTCGTTTTTCTAAATGCCCCCGTTATTCGGTCCCCCGGGGGCTAATTAGCTTTTTTTTTCCATCGGCAGGATCCGCGCTCTTTTAAAAAAAATATTAATAATTTTTCCCACCCTGCCATTGCAAACTGCCTTCCAAATAAGAAAGCAGATTGCTTTTCCATATGGGGAGCAGCATGTTAGCTGCTGCCCATATGGAAAAGCAATGCCGGCTCCCGCAGGAGGCGGGGAGCCGGAGGGACCGTGGAGGGATTGGGGCCCCCCATGGCCCCAAAGGAGTGGGCCAGCCCCGGGGAATGGGGTCCCCGAGGCTACAAGTGGCCCAGGAGGGGGGCCACGTGGCCCCCCTCCAAAATAAAAGATTAAAAAATAAATAAACTGCCCTGGGGGATGGGGTCCCCGGGTCCTCAACTGGCCATAGGAGGGTGGAAAGGTAGCCTTTAAAATCTTCACCTAAATCAGACGAATAACGAATTTCGATTTACTCACCTGTTATCAGGAGAGACCTCAGTGCTACATCTTTCAGCCCAGTACTGATCCTGAAAAGTAATTCTAACAATACTTACCAGAAACTTGAATTTCCTTCCATAGGCTAACATTGACTGGTTTCACTTGGAAATTCTTCTAAGTGTGGAGTTTTTGAACTTTAAAAGCAGCAGAAGTACGAATTCCGATTTACTCACCTGTTATCAGGAGTGACCTAGGTGCTGCTTCTTTGAGCCCAATTCTGATCCTGTAAAGTAATTCTAACCGTATTTCAAAGTTTTTTTAATGCTAATTCCTAACTATAACCTGTTTGAAACCTGTGGTTTTTTCAGTGAATATATATATATAGGTAGTTATAGTTAGAACCTAGTTTCCGTAGAAAAAGCATTTTTTGATTTGCTAATAACTTTGGCGCCGTTTGATGAATCTTCGCAAAATTCTCCACAAAAAAAGTCTATCTAGGTCAGCTCCTATCCTGAAAGTTTTGTGGTGATTCCTTAAGCGTGGACTGAGAAAAAAAGGAGTCCCAAAACCCGTTTTCCCCATGTTAATTTCAATACAAAATTTTGAGATGGGCTACAGCCCGAACTGCTGATCGGAATTATCCCAAATTTGGCAAAAAGGTAGAGCTTGGCTCAGAAAGCAACCTTTTCTTAAATGGTGTAAATCCGCTCAGTAGTTTTTGAGAAACTCAAAAAATGAGAGTCAAAAAATCAATTTCCCATAGGAAACTTTGGGCAAGGCTACAGCTAAAACTACTGAACGGAATTACCCCAAATTTGTCAAAAAGTTAGTGCTTGGATCAGACAGCGACCCTTTTTTTTTAAATGGTGTAAATCCGTTCAGTAGTTGCTGAGAAATTAAAAAAATAAAAATTTCGATGTCTATGGCTGCGGTGGAGTTGCGACCCCCCCAGACCAAAAGCTTCATTCTAATTGGCTTTCAACAGTCCAAACCAGGAAGTGCTGGCAGCAATCTTGTGGCTCGATAGAAGTGAGTCACCAGAAAACATTTGGCGTAATATGCGCTGGGGTCGTGAATTTCACAAAAATTATTTAAAAACAATGAAGCGCGGGTTCCTGAGTTTTATTTTACTGAGGCCCCGAGGTGGGCTAAGTCCCGGGGGCAAAAATAATAGCGGGGGCACGCACAGCCCCTGGGACCACCACCTCCCGGGGCTTCACTCATGTTAGAAGGGGGGGCGCGCAGCCTTTCTATTGGAGCCCGTGATGGCCCAGGGGACCGCCACCCCACAGGGCCGGCTCCTGCCGAATCCTGCAGTGTCCCAAGGTGGCCTCCCGGGGGTGGCCACGCAGGACACGGCTGTTTGCTATGACAGGGCGGGAGCTGCGCTTCTCTCGCTTCCAAAATCCAAAGCTGATTGCTTTCCACACGGGGCGCTGTATGTCAGCAGCTCCCCATGTGGAAAAACAATGCTGGCTCCGCAGGAAGCGGGGAGCCGGTGGGACCGTGGGGGCATTGATGTTCCCCCCACGAACCCCAAGAGTGAGGCCAGGCCCCAGGGGATGGGGTCCTCGGACCGAAATTGGCCACAGGAGGGGGCCGACGGGCCCTCTTCTGTTTTTTTAATTTTTTTTAATAATGAATATGTCGGTATGCTTCGGGGAATGGGGTCCCCGAGGCGAATGTAAATGAGTGAAAGTGGAGGTTTAAAAAAAAAAAATAATAATCGAGTTGTGACTCTAGTGTGGCTCTCAGTGCACCCCTCGTTTGAAAGTGATGGGTGCGCGGCTCTCAGCGCGGCACTCAAATACTTTTTAAGTCTTTCAAACACCGATAGGTATATTCTGAAGGACATATCGCTGAGTTAACGGCACTTTATCGCAACCAAAATGGTGATAAATTTAACGCATCATTCACAAGCTGGAGCAAACAGCCCATATCACTAGTTTACCAGCGATAGCAGCCTCAAAAAGCATCGTCATGGATGACCCCGGCAAATATTGCAAATGAGATGTAGAGTAGGCGTTCCTGTGCAAAAAGCAGCAAACACTTCACTTTGCAAGTTTCTCAACACCAGCAAGATCGTCGAAGAGAGTACAAAACAGGTGATAAGGTATGTAAGTAGCAGGAAGTTTACACCTGCCCTGAGCTGGTGTAAAGTTGACTACAACCTGCAACATGAAAGGGAGCCCAGCCCAGAGCCACACCTGAATGACAACAGATGCAATAGAGCCAACGATCATGCAGCTCGGACACCCAACACTACTCCAACACCCCCGCTACCAACCCCTTATCCTCCATCCCCCCTCACCCCCACCCCCCACAAACAAATGTGACAGCAACCTTAGGAAATCTGGAATGTAATGGCTGAGGTTGCACAATTATAAATAAGAAGATGCATGTGAGGTTGGACAAATAAGAGAAAGCGGGAGAGAGAGAGTGTGTGAGAGAGAGGAAGAGAGAGAAAGAAAGAGTGAGAAGAAGACAGAGAGAAAAAGTGAGAGGAAGAGAGAGAGAAACAGTGGGAGAGAGGAAGAGAGAGAGAAAGAGGGAACCGTGTGAGAAAGAGGAAGAGGGAAACAGAGGAAGAGTGAGAGAGCGATAAAGAGAGAGACAAAGAGAAAGAGAAAGAGTGAGAGAGAAAGGAAGAGAGAGCGAAAGAGAGAAACAGTCTGAGAGAGGAAGAGAGAGGTAAAGAGTGCGAGGAGAGAAAGGTAGAGATGGAGAGGGACAGTGAGTACCCACACTGTGGACAAAACCCCCACTGCTCACCTTTCCGCCACCGGTGTGTCTCCAACCACGAGCCGGGATATAGTGGAGCCTTCAAGCTCACTCATCTAAAACATAGTACAGAATAAGTAATGGCAGTGTACATACAACTGCAGATGCGGAATTCTCTGTTTTGCCTCTGTGCACCCAGGCTGCTGCACCCCATTGACTCCTGCCGCCCAGTGGTGTCTGTCCACCTTGCGTACTCTGGCTGCTGCACCCCATCGACACCTGCCACCCAGAGATGTCTGCCTACTGCTGTGCCCCTAGGCTGCTTCACCACATCCACTCCCACTGCCCGGAGGTGACTGACTTCCACTGTGCACCCAGACTGCTACACCACATCCACTCCCACAGCCCAGAGGTGACTGCCCGCTGCTGCACAAACAAGGCTCTCTGCTCACTTTTCGCAACCTGCGTGTACAAAATAGGGCCTACCACATGCTGCTGCAAACCCCAAGCATGGGATCTGTGGACAGGGCACCCTGAATACCACCCTGCATACCATGCAGCCCCGCTCTGCAGGCCACCATCTCACATTTGGTGCTGTGTCTTGATTTTACCATGGCAGAGGACATGCCAGCGCACTCGCCATCATCGCATGTTGCACACCGGCTCAGCCCTTGCGATGGCACTAACTCAGTGACCAGTGAGGCCATGCCATGTGGTGGTAGGCCCCCGCTGTTCGATGGCTCAGGCCTACACTGCTGTGCAGCAGGGCACACAAAACCTGACCTGTCCGGAACAGGGCCTCATAGGAGGCTGCACACAAGCTCAGGACTTACAGTGCCCCTACCTCAGTGAACCGAAAGTCACCATTCCAAGGGGGTGTGCCTGTGCCAGCCACAGTGCATCTGGTGCCACTAAGTCTGAAATGGAAATGGCATGGAGCATGTGTGCCTGATACTTTTTATTGGCAGTGTCATGTGTACTGTGATGCCTGTGCTTGATGGGTGGGGTGTGGGTGTAAACCAGCCATCAGGGAGTGGCTGTGGCATACTGACAACTAGACCTGTGAGCAGCAGATCACTACAATGAAAATCAGGGCCATGTAGCATTGCTATCCTTCTCTGTATGCGTAAGCAGAGTGGGCTGGCCTGGCGTATGCCAGTCCTGCGTGAGGCGGTGAACAATGACTCCGGAGCTCCTGGCCTGGTTCCATCCTGGGCTGTATGAGGAATCCACTGATGTAGGCGTCCCAGTTGTAGTGCTGCCGCCACCCAGGCAGCAAGCGCCAATGTGTCACCCTGTGACCCAAATCCCAAAACATGGCCAACATGGAAGGTAGTGGGAATCACTTACCCTACATTCATCCATACTTTCACACATGAAAGATCGTGCACATGACACATCTGTGTGGATATGAATGTTTATTGCACATTCAGTGGAACGTTGCAGCTGTCGCAGTACAGGGCCATACAAAGCCCAAAATTTCCATTTTTGGCACATGGAGGACAGCCAATTAGAGCCAGACTTTTGCTCGGCGTTAAGCTTCGTCAACATATGTACTTATGCAATCACTCCGCCAATTCTGAAGCACTTATAAAATCACTATACGCAGTACTCTAATGATCCAGTCTCTACCTATGTACTTATACAATGACCGAGACAACGTTACATAACTGAAGTTTTCGCCACTCCCAGAGGTAACATGTTTGCGAGCGCTGTCCACAGCAGAATGTAATGTGGTAGGGCCCACGGGCAGCATTATGCATACATAATGAACATACGGACACAGTTAGATAGATAGTGGAACTGGGTACGGGCACATGCACACAGCCCCATTTTATTACCAGGGTCACATGTCCAGGGACGTCTGTGCTGGATGCGTGTGGGGTGAGTGTAAGTCAACCCTCAGGGAATGGTGCTGGCAACAAGCACAACAGTAATCATCGGCTCACACACAGAGATTCAATCATAAAGGGTCCATGACTTGTGCTGCACTAAGATAGGGGCACCAGATGTGAAATAATACACAAAAGATTCTATTGTAAAGGGTTCATGACTCATGGTACTCTGAGGTAGGAGCAGCAGATCTGAAATCATACACAAAAGATTCTATCATAAAGGGTCCATGAGTTGTGGTGCACTGAGGTAGGGGCATCAGAAGCATTCCGTGTGTGCACAGCTAGCGATGATGCGTGGTCCGGGAGCGCCGCACTGATAGCAATGTCTGTTGCCTACGTGGACTACGTAATCTGCAATCGCAACTCGTTCTGAATTATCAGCCCTGCAATCCGCAATGTAGATGGAAGGCAGTAGTCAGCACAGACATCTTGGAATGCTTTCGTCACTTCCTCTTGACAAAATCCCAGGACGTAGAGTACAATTTTGTCTGCAAGTAATAAATCAAGACTGAATTCAAATTGTGAGCTCGGCTGACCGCAGTGTAGGTTACAAAAGATGAAATATGTTTGGAATACATTGTCAAAATTTGTAGGTTTCGGGGAAGTTATAGTTAGTTGCCGACTGGACTCTGAAATGAATGAATCAAGACTGAATTTGAATTGTGAGCCCTTCTGACCACAGTGTAGGCCCAAGGCAGCGCTCAGTGAAGGCCCACAGCCATGTGGCGTTGACTTTAGCTGCACAGATTGGGAGCATTTAGTTTTCTTAACCAACTATAGTCTCTTACACAATTTGCATCGGTACTAATCTGGAATTGTGAGCCCTGCTGTCCGCAGTGTAGACCGGAGGCAGTGGTCAGGAAGGGCCCTCAGCCACGTGGCATTGACTTGAGCTGTATAGAGTTAGTGGTAGGTATGGCGCTCAGCGTGTCCAGAGCCAGCGATAATGCATGGTGTGGGCGGGCTGCACTGGGAGCAATGTCTCTTACCTACTAGACTTCATCATCTGCAATCTCGACTCCATCTGAATTGTGAGCCCTGCTCTCTGCAGTGTAGATCGAAGGCAGTAGTCAGCACAGACATCGAGGAATGCTTTTTGTGACTTCCTCTTGAGAAAATCCAATGACATAGAGTACAGTTCCCTCTGCAATAAATAAATCAAAACTGAATTCACATTGTTAGCTCTGCTGTCCACAGTGTTGACTGCCATTCAGTGTTCCTTTGGACCTGCAAGATGAATTTGGTCATTGTACTAAAGCTATAATTGATATAAAAAAGTTCTTGAAGCAAGGATACTAAGAAGATATTATGTAGGCTTTAGGGATATTGTAGTTAGTTGCCTAATGGACACTGTAATTAATGAATCAAGACTCAATTTTAATTGTGAGCTCTGCTGACCACAGTGTAGGCCGGAGGCAGTGGTCAGCAAGGGTCCAAAGCTACGCGGCGTTGAGTTGAGCTGCACAGTTTGTGACATCAGAAGTATTCAGCGTGTGCAGCGCCTGCGATGATGCATGGTCCGGGCGGGCCGCACTGGTAGCAACATCTTTTGTCTAATGAATTCTGCCTTATAAGGGTACGTTGCGATGACTTATGGTGCACTGAGTTAGTGGCGTCTGAAGCACTCAGCGTGTGCGTACCCTGCGATGGTGCGTGGTCCAGGCGGGCCGCACTGGTAGCAACGTCTTTTGTCTAATGAATTCTGCCTTAATAAGGGTACGTGGTAATGACTTATGGTGCACTGAATTAGTGGCACCTGAAGCACTCAGTGTGTGCGTACCCTGCGATGATGCATGGTCCGGGCAGCCGCACTGGTAGCAATGTCTTTTGTCTAATAAATTCTGCCTTAATAAGGCCACGTGATGTTGACTTGTGGTGCACTGAGCTAGTGGTACCTCTGGCGCTCAGCGTGTGCGCAGCCTGTGATGATGCGTGGTCCGGGCGGGCCGCACTGGAGCAATGTGTCTTGCCTACTGGACTGTGTCATCTGCAATCACCACTCCATCTGAATTGTGAGACCTGCTGTCCGCATTGTAGATCGAAGGCAGTAGTCTGTACAGACATAAGTCTGCGATGCTGTGCCACTGTGTTTGTAGGGGACCTGTGTCGAGGAGGCCAGCGGTCATGGTGGCCCATAGTAAGGTCTGTCCAGCACATTACCGCTACACTTGGTATTGTGTGCATTATTATTGGTGCGTGACTTGCGTCTTTCACACATGTTTGGTTGCCACATCTCGCATCATCAGTAGCTCTATGACATGTGTTGGTCTGCAGATGTGATTCTGGACTGGGCTCCCTTTCACATTGTAGGTAGTCGTCCTATTTTACACTGGTAAAAGGCAGATGTTACATTCTTACTGCTAACGTAGCTTATCACCTGTTTTTGAATTGCACCGCAGATTTGGCTGTTCATTGAAAATATCGGGAATTGGTGTTTTCATATTATTTTTGCACAGGAACGCCTACTCTGCATATTATTAGCTTTAGTTGTTGCTCTCATTTGTGTCAATTTCTTTTTTTGCGGAAGCTATTGCTGGAAAACTGGAGATATTGGCTGTTTTCACCAGGTTGAAAATGGAATGATAATTTAAAATCACTGAAAAAACCACAGGTTTAATGAACATTATATTGAGAAATTAGGATTTAAAAATCCTTAGAAATTAACTGAAAAAACGTATATTTCAGGGACGTGATAGTTACAAATTAGCATTTAAAAATCTTTGAAATTCACTGAAAAAAACCATATGTTTCAGGGACATTATAGCTAGTTGGACATTTTACTCTTACAAAACTATAGAAATGCTACCGCTATAGTTAGTTGAGCTAACTATAACTTGCACCCCTGCAATGCACTGCTGATGACGTCACATATTACATCATTCATGACTTGATCAGTGACATCATTGATGACATCACTGATGACATCTCAAATGACATCACTGATGATATCACTGATGACATCATCCACGTAAATCTGATGCACCTCCTCACACCTTAATAAAACCTTTGATATACCCACTCTAAAATATAGACTACAGTTTTTAAAACAATGGAGACACCAATACCAGATACTACGTATGCACTTACTGATTCCTAGGTCTACACACACACCCACTCATTCACCCATACAGTCACTCATACATACAGTGACTCATCAATACCACACTATTATAGGCACTCATACACCTATATAAACACTCACACACCGCCACTCATCCAGAGTTACTCACACAACTAGTCACTCATGCAAAGAATCAAAAACACTTCTGTTTACTCACCCATACAGTTATACACACACACAACCTCACTTAATCATACAGATACTAACATTTACTTACTCTCTTATACAATCACTGATAGAAGTACACACTCATCCATACAGCCACTCTCACAATCACTGAGATATCCATTTACTCACCAGCACACCCATATACATACTCACCCACCCATACAGCTATTTTCACATGCACTCTTGAGCCCATACAGTGAATGAAGCACTCACACATCTATGTACAGAGTCGCACACCTCCCACCCACCCACACACACACTCCGGCACCCATACAAATACTCAGGCAACCAATCAATGACCCATATAGACACTCTTGTAGCTACTCAACAATCAATGCAGCAGCATACAAAGCAATAGACAGACTGATAGAGACATTCACACAGTTTAGTCACTAACCCATGCATTCAGTAAGACACATTGAATCACTCACTTATACATTTAGTCACACACCTACTAAATCCTCCATCCAGACACTTATACAACCAGTCATTCTTCAATACACCTTGGCCAATATATATATATCTAAAACAGATTTACACCTTACAGGAACACAAGTCACTGGATGATGTCATCAGTGATGTCATATGAGATGTCATCAGGGATGTCATTGACCATGTCATGAATGATGTAATATGTGACATCATCAGCAGTGCATTGCAGGGGCGTGAGTTATAGTTAGCTCAACTAACTATATATTTCTATGATTTTGTAAGAGTAAAATGTCCAACTAACTATAACGTCCCTGAAACGTATGTTTTTTAGCGAAAAAATATATATATATATCCGCACACACAGATATATATAAATACATATATAGATTACACATAGCATATATATACAAATAGCATATGTCACAAGGACTCCAAGTCGTGTTCATCACTGAATTCAGATATGCTAAGTGTGCCATATACCATATTCAAGGATGAGGCACAAAGGGGTTACAAACTCCTTTTATTACATTTTCAGCACCAGAAAAGAACAGGACACCTACACACTTCGTCAACTGCCTTCAACCAATCCAACCCACTTCTCTTCACCATTCTGCCTATATATAGTACTTATTTCATTGCATTGCCTCAGGAATATAACAACTACACCACCACATTCACATTTACTTTGTATTCTACTGTGCCATGACAATCATAACTTTTCATCTCCATTGTTCACAATTGGACATACTTTTTTCCACGTCCCCCATGCCTCTTAATACGATTGTCATCTCATGTTTTCTTATTGCATTAAATTCACCACCGGTTCTCTCTCAGACTTGGTCCTGAGTACCTCAATATCAAAACGGGTGAGACCAATTGCTTTGCACTTAAACTCATACAGTATCACAGCACAGATCGGTATCAACAATGATCAATTGTAGACATTTCAAAGCAGCTGGTTTAGACAGCAACATTTTTTAAATTGAGTTAAATTAATTCATTAGTTACTTTTCCCTTCATGTGTAGGATAATCCCTGTATTATGACATCAACAAGTTGTGAACAATTAAAGTCACAGACCTAGATAGCAGTAAATCATGCCAGGCTACAAGAGTTGATCTCTCTCATTTCATGTCAAGGACAATTATATTATCATTTATATATGGGATTCTTCATGTCGTTTTCAAACAGGGAAGGGTCAATATATAAATTGAATTCTGATATCGACTATGATCCTTACACAGTCCAAATTGCATGAAGCTATGAAGCTGCTGGTGCCACAATTCAGACCCACTTCAATCGTATTCATTTTCAATCTGTACAGTGGCTGTTAGAAACAATTAAGCTATGTAAAGTGTCATAGTGCAAATTTAATTACTATTCACAATAATTCATACATAATCAATTTTCATAAAACTATAAAGTGTTACATTGCAATTTAGCTCCAGACATATTCATTTCAGTGTCCTTGTGAAAACAATTGAAGTATCAGTACACTATGTTAGGTGGAATTGTTTGTATATGTGACCCTTTCTCTCGTTGTGTGTGGCGGTCATTTATCATTTTTACTGCTACATGCTTATCATGTTTGGGAATGTGTCAGTTTCATTCTAATATGAACCCTATGTGGTGATGTTCATTGCTTTACTCCATAAAGAACCTGATTTTGGATTGGTTCTGATCTATTTCTCTTGCTGGATGAGTTGCATTGAGTTCACTCCACTCCCTACTATGCAATATTTCTCTCTTTTCTGTGTTTGCCTCAGCCGTGATTTTCTTTGGCTATCTACATTCCAAAAACCTCTTAATCATCATATCTGCTTCATGGCAGAAATCACTGTCAGAGGAGCAGATTCTGCGAGCTCTCAAAAGTTGGCTGTGGAGGATGCTCCACTTTAATGCATTTGGTTGACCACTATTTATATGTAGGATCAAATTGCAAGCAGTTTTCTTCCGATAGAAGAGTTTAATTTGTTATCATTCAAATACAGTTTTACATCCAGGAATTCCATTCTGGCGGTCAACTGTGTGTAGAATATGTTATGGTTGAATCTTTCAAGATTCTCTTATAATAGTGATTTCTCTCCGTCCCACATAATGAATAGATCATGGATAAAGTGCTCCCACAGTACGACTCTATCCATGTCTGCTACATGTTCATCGGACCATGCTACGTCCTTTTTCCATCATCCCATGTATAGAGTGGCATATGTGGGCACAAAGGAGATCTCCATGGCTGTTCTTTTTGCCGGTAGATATTATCATGAAACAGAAACACATTGTGGGCAAGACAATATTGAATCATCGTCATGATCATCCGTGTATGTTGCGTGAAGTTTATTGGGTGAGCTCTCAAGAAATAATCACATGCATCTAGCCCATATTCATGTTTTATAGACATGTAGAGGGATGTCACGTCCATCGTCACCATTATTTATGTCTTCTTCAAGGCAATGTCATTGACTTTGTGCAGGAAATCATTGGTGTCCTTGATATTTGAGGACAAGCTGGTAATGTACCCAAATAAGGACAAGCCCAGGTACCTAGATGTATTTTCCAGAAGTGATTCAGTCATGCTAACAATAGGTCCATCTGGAGTTTTTTTTATCTCTGTAGATTTTTGGTTAGAAATATATGATGGGGTGCCTTGGACACTATACTTTAAGGTACATATCTTCCTCCGATTGCAGGAGCCTGCAATCCACCTATTCTTTCAACATCCCATGATAATCTCATTGGTGTTTCATAGTGGGGTTGTTTCTCATATTCTCATAATTGTCCTTCCTGTTCAAGTGCCTGGGCGGTACTATCATGTATTTATTTTTGTCCATAATAATGATGATGCCACCTTTATCTGAGTGTTTAACGAGGAGAGAGTCATTGTTCCTAAGTTGGTTCAATTCCTGCCAATCCTTAGGTAAAAATCTGCTCTTGCCTTGATGTCTGGATTTCTTTCTTAAGGTATTAACTAATTCATAGAAGACATCAATTATGTTACCACTCCGTAGTTGAGGCCATAATTTACTTTGTGACTTTAAACCACTTTCAACGTGCAAATCATTCTGAAATCCAATTTTTTGCAGGAATACATATATATCCTGATCAGCTGATGGTGGGCGAGCTGTTGAGTGCTTCTCTAAGCTCTTGGGCATTTGTTTAAATAAATATCCACACAGCACCCTGCTGTGGGAGAATGCACCATCTCTTAATATGAAGGGCTGAGGCATGGAACTGTATCCATGCTAGTCAGCACAGTGAGCTGTAATAAAAAGAGTCTTGCTTTGAGTTTCCTGAAACCTACCAATGACATAAATTAAGTTTTAATCTTAACAGTATGGCGCATGGAACCAACTTAGGGAATTGAACTTTACAACTTTAAGAACTACAGGTCCCTTTAGGCTGTAGCACAGAAAACACACTGAGCACGCCCCTCCAGGGACAACCATCCAATGAAAAACATACCTCACACTTTAAATGAAGAAAGCGCCACTTGGCCATTTGTTTGTAAATTGCCTTTGAGAAAGCTTTGCAGAGCCGCAAACGCGTCAGGCATGAAGAAAAGATTCGGGGACATCAAGGCAAGCTGATCCTGATCACCTGATGGTGGGTGAGCTGTTGAGTGCTTCGCTAAGCTCTTGGGCATTTGTTTAAATATATATAGTTACTCCTGGTGATTGAAGACTTCCACACAACGAATTGTTGCAAAGCAGTGAAGACATTTATTTTCGGCAAAAAATGTCACAGGCAAGTGCCCTCCATGATGCGTTTCGCTCTGCGTGGGAGCTTGATCACATGATGCGTCCCTTTACTCTGACGTTTTTAAAGTGCTAGCAGTGAATAAAGTGCACAACTGACCTTTGGAAACAAGGTACAGTGTTTTCCTTATGAAAACATAGCAGATAGACAAATGGCAATACAAATACATTTTGAAATTCATTATGAGGGGAAACATATCAGTCAATTAAATCGTAACCACAATTAATACATAGTTCAAAAAATTCACAGCAGATTTCAATGTGCAAATATGCAGTTACATAAAGTTCAAAGTGCAAGCAGCAATAAAGCTTCACTAACCATAGTCACATTAAATCATATCACCATGGTCTGCAATTGCAAAATACGCTGATGAAAGTGTGTGTGTATATATATATATATATATATATATATATATATATATATATATTACCTACTGGCGGTCGCCAGTAGGTAGTTATAGTTAGGATTTTTTTCAATGTTAAATCTGAAAATTCTATTTGGAATAACTTTGGCGCCGGTTGACGAATCTGCCTGAAAATTTCCTGAAAATGGCCTCGCGGGGTTTCGGTCCTTCCCTGAAAGTTTGGGGGGGATACGTTAAGCGGGGGCCGAGATAAAAGGGGGGTCCCAAAACGCGTTTTCCCCATGTTAATTTCCATAGGGCGGTCGATGTCACTTTTAGCCCGAACGGCTGAATGTATTTCCACCAAATTTGGCAAAATTGTAGGGACTGGTAGCCCGATGTGCCTTTGCTATGTCTCAAGATATGTGCTCCAGTGGATTTTGAGTAATTTAGGTCCCAAAAAATATATATATCTATAGCAGCGCACAGGTGCGCGCACCGGAGTGCGCTCCAGGCGCGACACGCGAGGTGCGCATGGAAAGCTGATTGGCTCTCGGGTGTCTGTAAACATTCGAAACAGTCCGCAGCGGCCGCCATCTTGTACCTCGGTAGGATTGAGGTGGTAAAAATCAAAGGGGGAAATGAGCAAAAGGGGGCAGGGTACACCCCCCCTGACCCCCTAGGTTTGATGTGGGGGTCATAAAAAAGCCGTACGGGGCCCCCCAAAATTTTTTTTTTTAAATTTGCGCCGAGGGAGCGCCTGGTACGCGCACCGGTGAGCGTACGATTGAGAAAAAGAATGGCACTTTTTTTAAAAAAAAAAATAGCATTTTTTTATAAATTGGAGGTAGTTCTGAAAAGAACTTTTTTTTTGTTTTTGTTGTTTTATATTTTTTTTATACTTTTTGAAACGATTTTATATTTTTTTTGGTTTTTTTTCAGGGGAAAAACAAAAACAGGGATTCAGAAAATGCTCAACAGGAGCAAAAAAATGAGAAAATTTAGGGACGGGGAGAGCATTGGTGTTCCTGTTTCTTTCTTGCAATGAGTTCAACGCTCTGCTCCCCGTAACAGAGTAGTTCGTCACAGTTTGTGCATAAACATTTTATTCCTGCAAATACCGGCTGGATGTTAGGGACCATTCTTGCACGTGTTGTACCTGAAGGTGTTGCTCCACCAGTGGAGGTGCTGCTGCCATCTCTTCGTGCCTTCTCTGCCAGCTCCCTGACACTCTCCCTGGAGTAATTGTTGGGGTGTCTTCTTTTGACATGCCTAATTAAATTGGCATTTCCAAAGCTGTATTTTTTTAGAGGATTGCCTCTGGATAAAATACTTCCACATATTTTACAAGTTACTTTACTTGCATTAACTTTTTTTTGTCCTTCAGGGATGTCATAAAATTTCCAGATGAAGTGGTTCTTTGTTTTCTGGTGAGGAGGGTCCTCTTGCACAAATCCATCTGAATCACTGCTGGAGGACTCCCTTGCAGCCATTGCTCTAGATCAGGAAAATTAATGAGTAGAGAATTCACAAAACACCTCTTGCTCTCTCCAAGTGAAAATCAATAGTGAGAGAAATGGGTGGGTTTCTCTAAATTTAGAAAAAAATAATTATTGAACCAATGAAAAGTGTTATTTACAGGTCACATGACCATGGGCTTCATCATTATGAAACCAAAACTGTTATGAACCAATGAAAAGTGTTATTTTCTGGTCACATGACCCGACGCGCTTACGCGACGCGCCGCGGGGCGCGGCCAGAGGCGCGCCGCGTAAGCGTGTCAGACGCCTACGTTGCACGATCGTATTCGCGCGAGTACTTCCGGGTGCGCTTACGCCGTGCGTATCACGCGGTCGCGGCTACGCGAACGTCACAATCATGTTTTCGTTTGCGATATTGGCGCTCACGAGACGCTCCTCGGAGCGCGCCCGGGGGCGCTTTTCAGAAATACGCTTTTCGGGGCGCACTCCGGGGCGCGCTCTGGGAGCGCTCCCCCCAAAAATTAAAAAAAAAAAATGGGAAAATTGTAGGGACAGGTAGCCCTATTCTGAAGTGGTTTGTAAAAAAATTAACTTTATGAAAATATGAATTGTGCTACATTGGGCTTAATATATGTTAGAGCCAAAATGTAGCCCAAATGTAGCCCAAAGTAGCCCAATGTAGCCCAAAGATGGCCACCAGAGACCAAAAATTGTAAATGTAGCCCAAATTTCAACTAGATGTAGCCCAACTGTAGCCCAATGACAGAATGTACCAGAGTGTTAAAAAGAACAACTAGAGTGCTAACAGTCTTATTTATAAAGTGAAACTTATAGTTAGGAATTAGCATTAACAAAACCTATGAAATTCACTGAAAAAACCATAGGTTTCACACCAGTTATAGTTAGGAATTAGCATTTAAAAAACCTATGAAATTCACTGAAAAAACCATAGGTTTCACACCGGTTATAGTTAGGAATTAGCATTTAAAAAACCTATTAAATTCACTGAAAAAACCATAGGTTTCACACCAGTTATAGTTAGCTGGAAATTTTACTGATATAAAACCATTGAAATTCCCACGTTATAGTTAGTCGGACTCACTATAACTTGCGCGTGCAATGCACTGCTGATGACATCACATATTACATCACTCATGACATGGTCAGTGACATCACTCATGACATCACTGATGACACCATCCTTGTGACACAGTCACAGACCTCCTCTCAGTGTAAAGTAACCCTTGAGACACATATTCAAAAATAGAAACTGAAATTTTTAAAAAATGGACATACCTATATCAGTTACAACAAGCAATTCTGTACTTCCACTATCTATATACACATCCACTCATTCACCAACAGTTCTATATAGTCACTCATACATATACTCACTCATCATATGAAGAGATACACCTATACATCCTGTTACACACCGACATTCATCCAAAAGTTACTCACAGACATATTCACACGTGCAAATAAACTATTGAACAACCATTTATTTGAATATAGAGTTATACACACACTTCCACCTTACTTCTATTGAAAATTACACATATTTATTCTCTTAAACAATCACTTATAGAAACACATACTTATTTAAAAAGGAAATCTTACAATCTCTTACTCTCACATATACTCACTTATATACATCAATATTCATATATACTAGATTAAAACATATGTAGTTACTGATAAAGACACTAGTGAGACAGTCATTCACTCACTAACAAACACATATAGACACTCATCCACCCATACAGTCCTGTACATATGCTGTCTTCAAAACACATACAAACAAAGAGTCAGTCACTCATGCATCTATGTGCTAAGTAATACCCCCACCAAACCATATAGACACTCATACTGATACTAATAATAATATCAAATAACCCATATACATACGCATGTTGCTACTTATCAACACATGTAGCCACTTATACACAAAGTGAAACACTAATATATGTATTTAAATTTTTAAACATAACTCACTAATATTTATTTTTCAGAAAGACACATATTCACTGGATGGTGTCATCAGTGATGTCATGAGTGATGTCACTGACCATGTCATGAGTGATGTAATATGTGATGTCATCAGCAGTGCATTGCACGCGCAAGTTATAGTGAGTCCGACTAACTATAACGTGGGAATTTCAATGGTTTTATATCAGTAAAATTTCCAGCTAACTATAACTGGTGTGAAACCTATGGTTTTTTCAGTGAATATATATATATATATATATATATATATATTCACTGAAAAAACCATAGGTTTCACACCAGTTATAGTTAGGAATTAGCATTTAAAAAACCTATTAAATTCACTGAAAAAACCATAGGTTTCACACCAGTTATAGTTAGCTGGAAATTTTACTGATATAAAACCATTGAAATTCCCACGTTATAGTTAGATGGACTCACTATAACTTGCGCGTGCAATGCACTGCTGATGACATCACATATTACATCACTCATGACATGGTCAATGACATCACTCATGACATTACTGATGACACCATCCAGTGAATGTGTGTCTTTCTGAAAAATAAATATATTTTATATATGTATATGTAAAAGTTGATGGAAGAATAAATGTTTAAATAAGTGTCTAAATGGATGGTTTTTAAAAATTGATTGGTTAACTGGCTTAATAAGACATCATCAGCAGTGCATTGCACGCGCAAGTTATAGTGAGTCCATCTAACTATAACGTGGGAATTTCAATGGTTTTATATCAGTAAAATTTCCAGCTAACTATAACTGGTGTGAAACCTATGGTTTTTTCAGTGAATTTAATAGGTTTTTTAAATGCTAATTCCTAACTATAACTGGTGTGAAAGCTATGGTTTTTTCAGTGAATTTCATAGGTTTTTTAAATGCTAATTCCTTTGTATATCGAGTTTCTAACCTTTTTTTTTTTTACAATTTGCTGTTTTTTTTAAAGTATTCATGTTTTTTTTATATAATTTTTTTCTTTTGCGCTCTGGGTGCGCGCTCCGGGAAGCTTTCAGCTAAGCTCTCCGGTAAGCTTTTCCGTGAGCTCATCTGAAAGCGCACCCAGAGCGCAACTGTCGTTCGTGAAAAAAAATATGAATGAAAAGTTAATAATAATGCAAAACATTTCGTACCATACAAATAAAATTAGTTTTTTTTAATAAGGAAAATGATTATGCATTTCTGTAAAAGTTTGATGACGTCACTTCGGCGCGCAACGTAAGTGCCCTCGGAAGCGCCTACGTTCGCGGCGCATAAACGCACGCAAAAGCGCCTACGATCGCGCCACGTTTGCGCCCCGGAAGCGCCTACGATCGCGCTGCGTAAACGCACCGGAAGTGCTCCGGAGCGCGCAGCGTAAACGCGTCGGGTCATGTGACCCTAAAATAACACTTTTCATTGGTTGCTAACAGTTTTTTTTACAATGAATGAAATCCCCACCCATTTCCTTCACTTCTTCTTTCACTTTTGTGACTGAAAGACCTGCCTCTTTTGCTGTTCAATATTTCTTGATTAATCATGGCTGCCAGACCATCCAGCAGTGAAGATGACTCCAATGATTTCATTGATGAAGAGCCTCCTCAGCCGAAGGTCAAAGAACATTTCATCTGGAAATTTTTTAAGTTTCCAGCAGACCAGAAGAAGGTGAATGCACCAAAAGTAGAGTGCAGGATCTGCAAACAGGTCCTGTCACGGGGTAACCCCCCAAAAAAATACTCTTTTGGCAACTTCACCATGATTCGCCATGTGGAGAGGAGGCACCCCCAGAATTTTGCCCGGGAAAGTGTCAGGGCTCTGGCACAAGAGGTTCCCAGAGATGGGGCCTCTACATCAACAGGAGGAGCAACTTCTTCTGGGAGAGAACAATCGCAGGAGCAGGTGGCAAACATACAACCTGCATTTAACCATGGGGTCGTCAAATGCAGATACTGCAATCAACTCCTCACCTATGGGGAGCAAAGTGTCCTGCTCATGGTTCGAGCATTGGAGAACCATCGCTGCCCTTCCCACCCCTAATTTTTTTGTTTTCTTTTTGCTCCTGTTGAGCAGTTTCCATTCCCTGTTTTTGTTCCTGTTCAGTTAAAAGAAGAAAACCAAAAGTTCTTTTCAGAACTACCTCCAATTCTCATCAAAGAGCTATATTCTTAAAAAAATGAAGAGTAAGTGAAATATAGTGCATTGATAATTGAAAGGAGAATGAGTAAGAAAGAACAGAAAGGTATGAGAGGTGAAAGGAAGTGAAGTAGGAGGAATGAAAGAAGGTGAGTGTTAGAAAAGAAAGTTATGACACAGTGAATAAACTGGAGGCCTCATTTCTGAAAAGTGACGCATCGCTACGTGAAAACAGCGATGCGTCACTTTTCTGGACGCACTCCTTATGACATTCCAGATATGTCATATTTAATATATGACTAATCAATTCGCAAGGAGTTACAGATATGTCAGTATTTCTGACGTATCTGTAAACACAAAAGTAACGCATTGCTGGAGTGCGTCACAAAAGTGACGCAACTCCAGTAATGTGTCCTTTCACATGGAAAAAGCACCATGTGAAAGGTCTGCTGTGAAGCAGGCGCAAGATTTTGACGCAACAGCATCCTAAAAGTGACGCACTGCGTCGTTATTACCAAGCTTTTTGCGGGGGAACACCCCCTCTGCATGCATTATACCTGACGCTATTTTTAAAAAGTGACGCATCTAGGTACATGGGTCACTTTTTAAAACTCTGCGCCACATTATATCTGCATCAGGTATAATGTATGCAGAGGGGGCAATCCCTCGCAAAAAGCTTGGTAATAACGACGTACTGAAATCTATGAGATTTCTCTGCGTCACTTTTAGGATGCTGTTGCGTCAAAATCTTGCGCCTGCCTCGCGTCACTTTCATGTTTACAGATATGTCAGAAATACTGACGTATCTGTAACTCCTTGCAACATGATTCGTCATACATTAAATATGACACATCTGGAATGTCATAAGGAGTGCGCACAGAAAAGTGACGCATCGCACCAACAGTGTTAAAAAAATGTGCCTCGTTGCACTATATTTAAAGGACGCAACAGCATCCTAAAAGTGACGCAGTGAAATCTCAAAGATTTCACTGCGTCGCTATTACAAAGCTTTTTGCGGGGGAACACATACCTCACGCAGATATAATGTGGCGCTTGATTTTAAAAAGTGACCCATCTACCTAGATACGTCACTTTTTAAATATAGCGCAACGAGGCGCATTTTTTTACACCACTGGTGCGATGCGTCACTTTTCTGTGCGCACTCCTTATGACATTCCAAGTAACGCATTGCTGGAGTGCGTCACAAAAGTGACGCAACTCCAGTAATGTGTCCTTTCACATGGAAAAAGCACCATGTGAAAGGTCTGCTGTGAAGCAGGCGCAAGATTTTGACGCAACAGCATCCTAAAAGTGACGCACTGCGTCGTTATTACCAAGCTTTTTGCAAGGGAACACCCCCTCTGCATGCATTATACCTGACGCTATTTTTAAAAAGTGACGCATCTAGGTACATGGGTCACTTTTTAAAACTCTGCGCCACATTATATCTGCGTCAGGTATAATGTATGCAAAGGGGGCATTCCCCCGCAAAAAGCTTGGTAATAACGACGTACTGAAATCTATAAGATTTCTCTGCGTCACTTTTAGGATGCTGTTGCGTCAAAATCTTGCACCTGCCTCGCATCACTTTTATGTTTACAGATATGTCAGAAATACTGACGTATCTGTAACTCCTTGCAACATGATTCGTCATACATTAAATATGACACATCTGGAATGTCATAAGGAGTGCGCACAGAAAAGTGACGCATAACACCAGCAGTGTAATAAAATGTGCCTCGTTGCACTATATTTAAAAAGTGACGCATTTAGATAGATGCGTCACTTTTTAAATATTGCATAACAATGCGCATTTTTTTACACCGCTGGTGCGTCACAAAAATTGACGCACAGGAGGCGCAAAACTAGCAGCGCAAGGCCTTCATAAATATGGTCCTGGATTTTCCCCGTGCTTCGTTGGTGCGCGTACCATGCGCTTCCCCCGCGCAAAACGAAAAAAAAAAAAAAAATTTAATGCCCTGCAGGACCCTATTTTAGCCCCTACATGAAACCTAGGGGGTCAGAGGGAGTCTACTCTTCCCCCTTATGGTCATTTGCCCCTTTTTTTTTCAAACCCCTTGTGTCTCGATTTTACCGAGACACAAGATGGCGGCCGCTCCAGACTGTTTAGAATGTTTACAGACACCCAAGAGCCAATCAGCTTCCTGCGCGCAAGTCGCGTGTCGCGCCTGGAGCGCACTCCGGTGCGCGCACCGGAGAGTGCATATAGATATATATATTTTTTTGAACCTAAATTACTCAAAATCCACTGGAGCACATATCTTGAGACATAGCAAAGGCACATCGGGCTACCAGTCCCTACAATTTTGCCAAGTTTGGTGGAAATCCATTCAGCCGTTCGGGCTAAAAGTGAAATCGACCGCCCTATGGAAATTAACATGGGGAAAACGCGTTTTGGGACCCCCCTTTTATCTCGGCCCCCGCTTGACGTATCCCCCCCAAACTTTTAAGGAAGGACCCGACCTCGACGAGGCCATTTTCAGGAAATTTTCAGGCAGATTCGTCAACCGGTGCCAAAGTTATTCCAAATAGAATTTTGAGATTTAACATTGAAAAAAATCCTAACTATAACTACCTACTGGCGACCGCCAGTAGGTAATATATATATATATATATATATATATATATATTTATATATATATTACCCACCCAACTTAGAGGCCGAGTCCCAGGGTATGTGGTCCCTGGGACTAAAATCGGCCCGGGACGGAGGCTACGTGGACCCCTCCCCTACATTATTAAGAAATTAAAAGGCCAGACTCTGGGGAAAGGGGTCCCGGGGGCTAAAATTGGCCCGGGGAAGGGGACCACATGGCACCCTCCCCTAAGAAATAAAAATACATTTAAGAAACTGGACCAGAAAGTCACCGGAGGCCCTACTCCCTTTCACCACCACTCCACAAACATACCTCCTGGCACACAACTGGTTGGGGTATGAAGTTCCCTTGGCTGCAGAGGGTCTTTGGGGGTCAACAACCCCTCCTGTTAACTCCAGCATTTCTCACACATGAGGATTGCTGAGAGGTGCTCAGAAGCCCCACCCCCTTTTTCTATCACTCCGCAAATGCACCTCAGTCCCCTTGGATGCTGGGGGTCCTTGGGTGCCAGGAATACCATCTGTTACCTCAAGTATGTCCCAAAAAGCGGGATTGCTAAGAAGTCTTTGGAGGGCATGCCCCCATCTCCACCACTAGGCAAACCCACCTCCAGGTTCACTACTGGTTGGGGAATGACATCCACTCTGCTCCTGAGGGTCCTTGGGGGCCAACTACCCCTCCTGTTACCTCCAATAACACAGTGGGATTGCTGATAGGTTGTCAGAGGCCATACCCCCCTTTCTCCACCACTCTGTAAACAAGCCTCCTGGTGCACTACTAGTTGGGGGATAAAGTCCTTTTGGTTCTTGATGGTCGGTTGGGTCAACTACCTCTCCTGTTACCTCCAGTAAGTCTCACAAAGCTGGATTGGTGAGAGCTGGTCAGAAGCCAAACCCATGTTCTCCACTACTCTGCAAACCCACCTCCTGGTGTACAACTGGTCGCGGATGAACTTCCCTTGGCTGCTGAGGGTCTTTGGTGGCCAACTGCCTCTTCTGTTACCTCCAGTAAGTCCCGCACAGTGGAAATGCTCAGAGGTCTTCGGAGTCCACGCCCTCTTTCTCCACCACTGTGCAAACATGCCTCTTGGCACACTACTGGTTGGGGGATTTTATTTATTTATTTATTAATTTATATAATTTGTACAGTGCAACTAATGCCCATGGGTGTCTCGGCAATATAGGAAAAAGAGTAGCTACAGCAGATGTCGGAAGCTAGTCTGGCCGGTGGCCAGGTGCCTTCTACTCCTGCGGGAACAGTGAGGTCTTTAAGGCTTTTCTGAAAGTAAGTAGGGAGAGAATAGCTTTTAGTGTCAGTGGGAGGCTGTTCTAGAGAACCTCTGTGGCCCTACAAAAGTCCTTCCCACTACAATTTATTCTCCTATATGGGGGCACGATCAGGTTCACTGCAAAGCCTGAGCAGAGCGTTCTTACAGGGACATACCAATTGAGTTTCTCCCTAAAGTGGGCTGGCCCCAATCCATGCAATGGTTTATAGGCCAGACAGAGAGCCTTAAACGTACAGTGTTGTTTAACCAGCAACCAGTGTAGTTCCTGATGGCACCTCTAGCCTATTCATTTTTGGGGATTTTGAAGAGTAAGCAGGCAGCAGCGTTTTGCAAAGTGTGGAGTCTCTTTTCGAGATCCACTGCAAGAGTAAGATAGAGGCTGTTGCAATAGTCGACTTAGTGAGAACCAATGCACTGATAGCCTTTCTCAGAAGTTCAGGTGGCAAATATTTTTCAATTTTTTTCAATTTTTCAATTGAACAGGATGAAGTCCTCTTGGATGCTGAGGGACCTTGAGGGCCCAAGAAGCCCTCCTTTTACATCCAGTAAGTCCCATACAATGATGTCATGAGTGATGTCACTGACCATGTCATGAGTGATGTGATATGTGACGTCATAAGCAGTGCATTGCGGGGCATAAGTTATAGTTAGCTCAGGTAACTATAATTGCAGAATTTTACTGTTTTTTTACGAGCAAAAATCTTAACCTAACTATAATGTACCGGAGGCAGAGCCAAGCCAAGCATCAAGATGGGATCTACCAGCTGAATACAGAATCCTGCACAATCCTGTTGAGTCAGTTAGTTTCTTGCTGCCACAACACTCTCCCAGTGACTATTATCAGTGTGGTGACATACCAGATGTGTAGCGGAGTGCCAGAGTGACTGGCAGAGGTGCTGGGGGCTCTGGCAAGTTGTGGCCTAGTCGGGCTTCCCTGGGCTGTGTGTAAGACACTGCTCCGCTGCTGCTCCTGCAATCCCTGGGAGGAAGCTAGTGGCTGAAGGGTGCCCAGTGCCGCTGGGCATCCATGGCCCTTTGACCCTCAAATGAAGCGGCTGGGGAGGCTCGGTGACCTGTACCTGGGCAGGCCTTGAAACCCAGCCCATAACTGAATTAATCCACTGGATCGCGCCAGCCTGAGGAGCGGCACAGGTCTGGGAAGCTGCTTGCAAGTGAAGGCAGTAGGTGCGGGCTTCGTGTGATGTCACTGAGGCTCCTATGATCCCATAAAGTAAGACTACTGCTGAGGAATGCCTTGTGCTGCTGGAGGCATACGCCTTGAGACCCCCGAGCAGAGCAGCTGGGGGTTACCCGTGGCCCGCAGTCGGACAAACCCTAAAACCTGGCCTACACCTTCACCGAGCCTCTGGATCGAGGCGGTCTGAGAAGCGACACAAGCCAGAGTGGCGACCAGCATAGAAGGCGAAAGGTGTGCACTGAGGGTACTGCCACCTTTGGAACATGAGGGCCTCCCACTGGGAGCACCATCCCTTTCCACTGACGCAGGCAATAAGCCTAATAGACTGCACCATACAACATTCTCACTCCCCTGGTCCTGTCTGGGTCTCCGGCCTGGGGCATGCTCGCTTTCCCCGAGCCTCTCTTTTTCTCCTTGGCAGGGGGTCAGGGTACAAGCCTGAACCTCAGGACTGGCTCCCAGCTGCTTCTGCATTTTGTATGAGATGGAGATCAGAGCTGCCTCACCTGTTTAACACAGGGCTTGAGGGTCCTGGGTTTTCTCTCACCCACTTGCTCTCGTTCTGCTATCTGGGTTAGACATTGCTGAGGTCTCAGCACATGGAGCCTTTAGTCATCTTGGGTCACTCAATACTTGGGGAGACTGCGTTGGTTACAGGGAAATATTGAGTCTTCACACCTGGGAGGTCTATTTGGATGGCGGGCATCCATTTTTGTCCGTCCGCCTAACATTTACCCTGCCATTTTACGATGGCGGTGGGGACCGAGGCGGACAGAAAGACCGTCCGCCAGTTTTCTGCCGGTAGGCAATCTGTCTGATTGCCTACCGGGTGGAAAAGACATTCAATATTACGGTGATGTCGGTCTCATGCCTTTCCATGGCAGAGACTCTGCCATGGAAAGGCATGCAGGGAATGCCTTTGAGTGCCCGTTGCTGGCCCCCATGGGATTGGGGGGGGTCAGCACTTAGGGGGTACCCATGGTACCCCTGACATTTGCATGCACAAGGTGGTAGGCACCACACGGTACCTGTCACATTATGCATGCAAATGCATAACATGCCCTTTTAACATTGCGGCGGGTGCTGAATGCAGCACTGCCTGCCACAGTGTTAAATATATATAGGATGCGACCGCCATAGAGGCGGTCGCATCCTAATAGGCACAGCAATACCGCTGCGCCTCTTGCAGTCGGTCCCGCTTACTGTTACGGTGGCGGGCGGACATTGTCCTCCCGCATCTTAATAGGCTCCCTGGTGTTTCCCCATTTCAGTGTGCTGCATCTGGACTGCAGCACTATGGGCAAACACAATGTGTGGCAATCTAAGCTGCAATTCAAAGGTAAATGGCTGGCTCACCTGGCAGACCAGGAGGCGGTGCAGGGGAGGAGTCATCCACGGGGGCACACACCCCGATGAAGATCTCAAGTCAATATAAGTTGACGTGAAGGCTGGACTACAGAAAATATATGCTTAACTTGATCTCATGGGCTGTCGAATGGACCGGAATGAAGGAACGCATGGACAAATATGAAGACCGCTTAGATCACCTAGAGTCACAAATCTCGGCTACTGATGATGCTTCCGCCAAGGGTAATGAACAGCTGCTATGGATGGACAAGGTCCTGGAGATGATCAAACCCAAGACCTAAGACCTGGAGGCGCACTCAAGGTGCAACAAACTCCAAATTGTGGGCATCCACGAAGCCACGACTATGGACAGAATGGAGAACTTTGTTGAAACCATGTAACAGGACCTAATTGGGGATGTTCTATCACTGGTCTTTATAGTGGAGTGAGCACACCGCTCTCTGCACCCTGGCCACTTCCTTTAAACTTCAGTTTGTCCAAGCATTGCAAAAACTCTTAAACTACAAAAATGCAACACATTTCTTCGACTGGCATGCGAGAGGGGGAGTTGTGCTATCGCAACAGCGACATTTAATTTTATCCGGATTTTACTGTCGCAGTTCAGGCAGCCAGAAGGGATTTCCTACCTGCTAAGAGACTGCTGCAAAAACCAGAAATCGAATACGCTCTCTTACACCCTACTAGCCTGCGAGTTTCATACAAGGGGAAGTCTCACCGTTTCACAGGGTGCAGAGT
Organism: Lissotriton vulgaris; assembly: GCF_964263255.1. NCBI lineage: Eukaryota > Metazoa > Chordata > Amphibia > Caudata > Salamandridae > Lissotriton > Lissotriton vulgaris. The sequence continues at coordinate 1,433,776,026 of NC_141687.1, forward strand.
AAGAATGTCGATGTAAAAATATCAACTTACACAAATATCGACGTAAAAATATCGCAGGTCAGAAATATCATCAGAGAAAATATTGTGATCAAGAACATAAGAACATCGATTTTAGGTAATTAATATTGATGTAAAAAATATTGAAGTGTTTAATATCCTTTGTAAAAATATAGGGGTCTATTAGTATGGTGGGCGAATCGCCACTGCCCAAATGGGGATGGCGATCCACCCACCATAACAGAACGCCTGCATGCAATTTACCCCCGCGGCGCACCGCCATCCATATTACAATGCATGTGGGAAGCAGCTTTTCCGTGGCGACGGAAAGGCATGCAGTGTTCACAGTTGGGGGCCCTTTGGGTTGTGGTGTTGGGGAGGCACAAGGGGGGTATCTAAGGTACCCCCATGCATGTGCATGCACAAGGTGGCAGGCACCGCGAGGTGCCTGCCATGTTGTGCAACCATTTTTCACTTTGCGGCGGGTGCTGCATACAGCACCGCCGCCACAATGTGAAAAATGCGGGATGCGCCCGCCAGTGTGGTGGGAGCATCCTAATTGGATTTGCGGGACCGCCGCACATATAGCGGGCGGTCCCATGTGCCGTTACGAAGGTGGGCGGACTGTGTCCACCTACCATCGTAATAGACCCTAGTTGTTAGAAATATCAATTTTGTATTAATGTTATGTATTTTAATATATATTTTATATGTGTGTGATGTTTGTTTTTTATTTATTTATTTATTTATTTATGGGATTTTTAGTGCGCAACTAATACCCTAAGGTGTCTAGGCGCAGCAAATACTCAGGATTACAACACCAATCAGAGCACGTTCTCATTGATTGAAAAGCCAAGTCTTCAGTGATTTGCGGAAATTAATAAGGGTGGGAGCAGTTTTAATGTGCAAAGGGAGTGAGTTCCAAAGCACGGGAGTTGTTACCAAGAATCGTCTGTCACCCCAAGTAGCCGTTCTTGTCCGGGGGACGGTCAAAAGATAGCTAGCTGCTGATCTTAGATTCTTTTTGGGGATGTACACCTGAAAAGCCTCTTTTAAAAACTTCGGTCCTGTCTGGTGAATGGCCTTATAGGCTATGCAAAGAGCTTTAAATTTGATCCTGCTTTCGACCCTTAACCAATGGAGATGGCGAATGGCTGCAGAAGTGGAATGTCGCCTAGGGATGTTAAGCAGGATACGTGCTGCCATGTTTTGGACGGACTGAAGTTTGTTTAAGATGTATTTGTGTGTACCAAGAAAGAGAGCATTTCCATAATCTAATTTTGAAAATACTAGGGTGGTAACTAGCGTTTTTCCTGCAGATACTGGTAGATACGGCAAGAGTTTTTTTATTTCCTTCAGTACAAAGAAAGCAGCCGAAACCACCTTGTTAACATGGCATCCAAAAGATAACCTGTTATCAAAAATCACTCCCAGATTTCTGACCTTAGTGGCTGGCACCGGGGGGGGGGGGGGCCCATCTGACTGGGCCACCATGTGTGAGACCATTCTGGGGAAATTGTGCCAAAGGTCATAACCTCGGTCTTCTCCGCATTAAGTTTCAGGCAATTACTGTGCATCCATGATTGTACATCCAGTAATCCCTCCTGAAACTTTGCTGCTACCACAGGGCCATTCTTGTGCACCGCCAACACAAGCTGGGTATCATCGGCGTAGGTGGTTACACGCATCCCATGGGATTTAATGACCCTCGCTAAGTCCGAAACATAAATGTTGAAAAGTGTAGGACTTAGCGAGGATCCTTGAGGGACCCCACAAGGCAATTCTGTGGTGGGCGAATAGTAATTGCCCAGTTTTACTGCCTGTCTACGGTTGGCTAAAAAGGAGGCAATAAGGTCTTTGGCCAGATGATTGATTCCAAGGGTCGCGACACGGTCGACCAAGATGGTGTGGTCGACCGTGTCAAAGGCCGCCGACAGGTCCAATAATATAAGAAGTGCAGCTCCTCCTGAGTCCATAATCTCTCTAATTTCGTCCGAGGCTTTTATTAATGCTGTCTCAGTTCCGTGTTCCCTCCGGAACCCGAACTGAGTGTCATCTAAGAGTTTATGATGTTCAATAAACTCTGAGAGCTGTTTATTCATGGTTGCCTCTATGATTTTGGACGTGAAGGGAAGGCAGGCAATAGGCCTGTAGTTGGACGAAATAGTCGGGTCTAAGGAAGGCTTTTTAATTAAAGGTTTAACAATGGCCTTCTTCCAGCTTGCTGGGTAGACACCTGATTTAAATATGGAGTTGCATATTTCAGTTAGCGGCTGTGTGATAACATTCTGTAATTTATTCATTATAGTGGGGGGGCAAGGATCAAGTGGGGAACCTGATTTGATCTCACAAATCAGTGCACTGATCTGATCTTCAGTAGCTGGTTGAAACTGATCAAAGGAGGGATGATTGGGTACTGGACAAATGATGGGTATAGCATCAGTTTTTCCTGCTTGTTCATTAGAAAACGTAGAATAGATGTCCATCACCTTGGTTTTAAAGAAGGTGGCTAATGAATCACATAATTCCTGCGAGTTCTCAATCACGGGTCCACTTGGATTGGAGAGAGAATTTACCACTCGAAAGAGCATCCTAGCTGAGTTGTGTGCTTGCTCAATTTGGCCAGTGTAAAAGAGATTCTTTTGCGTGTTAATAGCTTTTTTGTAAATTGCTAGAGCACTCTTATAATCTTGCTTAGCAGATGGACTGTAATGTTTCCTCCATCGCCTTTCAATATTTCTACAGTACTGACGCTGGAGGCGCAGTTCCTCTGTGTACCATTGAGCAGATGGAGTAGCTCTATTGGGGCGATAACATTTTTCAGATGCAACTTGGTTGGCTGCCTTTAAAATCCATTCCTGAAAAGTCGTGGACATGGTCTCAGTATCACCTATGTTTTCTGGAATAGATGATATCAAGAGATTAGTGAAATGCGGCATATCTGCCTTATTCCACATCCGTGCCCCCACCAACGGGCAGACTTTAGTCTGAGAAGGTTTAAGAGGTAACAATTTAATCCTAAAAATTATGGCTTGATGGTCAGACCATATCAAAGGAAGTACTACTGGTGTCTCAATTTTGGGGTCGTTGGTAAATAATCCATCCAGTTTTGTATAAGAATTGCTTTTTTTAAAATTATTTCAGAAGTTATTACATTTTTTTTATTGAATTTTTTGTTTTTAGTTCCGTAGCAGATTGTGGGTTTATGTGGGAATAGGGTGGGAAGTAATTTAATGATATAAAATGTATTGATTATTTATAGTAGGTTATAGTAGTTATTATTTATTTTTTATTTGAAATTAGCATTTTTAGTTCTCTAGCGGGTTGTGGGTTTATATTGTGGAATAGGGAGGGAAGAAATGTAATGATATAAATGTATTGAATAATTTTTATTTATTCATATTTGTTTAATTGTAATGTTATAGTATTAAATGCGTAAATTAAATTATTAGGAATTGTTTAATAATTTGTTGTTAATTAATTTGAATTATTTAATTAATTAATTAATTATGGTAATTGTGTAATTAATTGTAGGTGGGTGTTGTGGTGTTTATAGATGTAAAAGTTGTGAAGGGTGGGAAGTAATTTATTTTATATTGATGAATTAATAATTATTTCTTAATTAATTTAAATTCTTCATTTAGTACTTAATTTTGGTGATTGTGTATGTGTGTGTTGTGAACGTTATAGTGTCAAAGAATGTGTACTCAATGAAGGTTTATTATCTTTTTTTATAATTTTTTTTTATTCATTATGTTAATTATGGAAATAATTTTAAATAAAAACGTTGATGCCTTTTTTATTGGTGTGGTGTTATAGGGTAAGAAATACAATCAAATACATTTATGTTTCACATAATTTGTTTGTGAATATTTGCTCCTTTAAACAAATATTGTTTATAAATGTATTTATACATTTTATATGTTTAATATATTAATTGTATATTTTTAAAATATTGTTTATTTATTCTTAAGATTTTTTTAAATTGTTTAATGTTGATATTAATTTTTGTTTCTCTACTATCCAATAGTTTCCCTACTGTTGCACTCATTGGAGTGGGAATAGTAATTTTTACCCCTCCGCTATCCAATACTTTCCCTACTGTTGCACTCACTGGAGTGGGAATAGTCATTTTTACCTCTCCACTACCAGCACTTTCCTACTGTTGACCTCACTGGAGTGGGAATAGTACATTTTACCCCTCCGCTATCCAGCCCTTTCCCTACTTTTGCACTCACTGGGGTGAATCGTAATTTTTTTGTTGTTCAAAATAATTTTATTGAATTTTCAGAATAAATAACATAAACAGACAATACAGAAAAATTGTACTTAAGCAAAAATACCTAATCAAAATATGAAGAAATATATAAACAACAGTAGAATGTAATAGGTATCAAAATTTCAATACTCAATAAGAGGGAAAGGAGAATAACAAAAAGCAAGGGAAAAGGGGAAAGGGGAAAGGGGAATATGAGTACATACTATATCATATTTTATATAGTAGATTTACTATTAACATATCAATAATGTAATATAATGCTATTAGACTATATAACAGACACACAAATACATTTAAGATGACAAATATGTATCTATAGGTAACCAAAAGGATTGATAAAAATGAGAATTATGATTAATCCCAGTCAGAGATAATTGCGCTCCTCTTCTTGAAAAAATGACCCATGACCACCAAGCCTGAACCAATAGATCTGAAATATTTTTCCAACAGAAAGTAATGGATTTTAAAGCAGATGACATTAAGAAATTAAACAGTTTTTCTTCTAAATCAGTTAGATGATGCACACGACCAACCAATTTAAAAATTAATAATTTATAAGAAAGAACATCTTGAATAGGTAATATATTTAGCATAATATCCCAAACATCAGACCAAAATTTAGAAAGTAAAGGGCAATCAAATAGCATATGTTGTAAGGATCCTGGGTGCATTTTACAATGCCAACATGTTTCAGATTGTAGCAGTTTAGCATGGAATAAGCGTATTGGGGTCCATAAACAATTGAATAAGATGTAAGACTTGGTCTGGTAAAGCGACACTGGTAGCCATCCTGAAATACTATTAAGCCAAATAATTTTCCAAATGTCATTATTTAAAGAAAGGGAAAGTTCATTATTCCAAAATATCAAAATTATATTTAAATTATTACCTATAGAGGTAGCTAATTTATTGTACAAAATAGAAACTGTATGAGAAGACGTAGAGACAGCTTGGATAGAAATTACTAAATCTGTTGTAACATTAGATGGGAAACCATGAGGGAAGGAGTCTAAAACTGAATTACATATAAACTCAAAGTTAATAATATCAGATTTAGGTAACTTAAATGTCAATTGTAAAGTTTTGAAGGGAATGAAGGCATTATTACAATATATATCTTTAAGATAGAAGATACCAGCCTTAATCCAAGAATTCCAGAAAATCCCATTTCTATTCAATTTAATAACATTACTATGCCATAATGATAAATCTGCAGTATGACCTATAGGAGACAAAAAAATTGAATCTAAGTCATTAAAAATTAGTTTCGAGGATTTGAAAACAACTGAATGGTGTAGGACTGTAGGCTTGTTAGATATTGTTAGCAAGGTGGGTAATGGAAAAGGGTTAACAAGAGATTTCTCTATATTGAACCAAATATGAGGGTTAATAACAGAGAAAGAAATAAGCCATAGAGAACTTTGTTTCAATATAAATGCTTTATGATATAGAAGAAAGTCAGGTAATCCAAAATCAGCACTACATTTAAGTATTTTTAGTTTTTTATAACTAAATAAGATTTATTATTCCAGAGAAATTTGGTTAAAATGTTATCAACATCTTTAAAAATTGTAACAGAAACTGAGTAGGAATCATAGCAAGGGTATAAGAGATTTTAGGAGCAATATTCATTTTAATGGATTCCATTCTACCCCACCAAGAGAGATGAAGTAATTTAGGATAAAGTTCCTATTCAATGTTAACGTTGCTTTGATGGAGGACGAAAACAAAATACCAAGATATTTCAATTTATTTTTTGCCAAATAATATCAGTCATAGGTAACATATCAGGAGTACAGAGAACATTTAAGGGGAAAAATTCAGTTTAATTAATATTAAGTTTGTAACCGGAAACCATGGAATAATTTTGTAATGATTTCTAATAAGAAAGAGATTGAGGAGATAGGATCACTAATAAATAATAACACATCGTCAGCATAAGCTGAGGTTTTGATAGTAACATTCTTCATCGTAATGTCTTTAATAGTATCACATTTTCTTATCTGATTAAGGAAAGGTTCAATTCCAATTAGAAATAAAAGTGGAGAAAGGGGCCAGCCTTGTCTTGTGCCTCTAAAAAGGGAAACTTGACTTGATATTTGGGCATTGATAAATAACCGAGCATTGGGAGCAAAATACAAGGCAGAAATCATGCGAATAAACAAGGGACCAAAATTAAATGATAGTAAGCTCAGAACTAAAAATTGCCAATGGATTTTATCAAAGGCTTTTTCTAAATCTAAAGCCATAATTCCTGAGGGTGCAATTAAAGTAGAACTCTGTTCATTTGTATGCAATAAGGTCCTTTTGTTGTTTGTAGAATATCTGTTCTTCATAAAGCCTGATTTATCTTGGTGAATAATAGAGTCATGGAGTGGGAATAGTACTTTTTACCCCTCCGCTATCCAACACTTTCCCTACTGTTGCAGTATTTGAAGTGGGAATAGTAAATTTTACCCCTCCGCTATCCAACTCTTTCCCTACTGTTGCTTTTATTGCAGTTGGAATAGTACATTTAATTATTTTGCTATCCAACATTTTCTCTACTGTTGTATTTATTGTATTGTGAATGTACGTTTTAATTTTGTAATAATAATTTTATGTTTTAATTAAATATAGAATAGTTTTTTGTTCTAAATGATTGATATATGTATATATTTTATTTTATAGGATTTAAGGGGCCCATTATGATGTCGGGCGGATTGCCTCCGCCAGGCTGGCGGTGGCCACCGCCTGCCTGGCGGAGGCAATCCGCCCGACATGCATGTCCTGATTCCCCCCCGCCAGATTAGGATGGCGGAGGGGACAGCGGCGGACGGAAAGACCGTCCGCGGCTTTACCGCCGCGGTCGCCCTGCGACCGCGGCAGTGATAGATCAATATGGTGGCGGTGTCCAATGGACACCGCCAGCCATATTATGATGGCTAAATTCAGGGGCCTTTCCGCGGCAGCAATGCCGCCACGGAAAGGCAGGCGGTGATTGCTGCGGGCCCCCCCGCGGGGCCCCCAGATGATGCCAGTGTTGGGGGTGCACATGGGGGGGTACCTATGGTACTCCCCACATTTGCATATGCAAAGCGGCAGACACCGCGCGGTGCCTGCCGCTTTGCATATGCAAATGCGTGCTGAAATGTTTATCATTGTGGCGGGCGGTGCTGAGTGCACTGCCCGCCACAATTATAAACATGTAGGATGTGCCCGCCACTGTGGCGGGCACATCCTAATTCCATCTACGGGACCCCCGCCCTTATGGCGGCCGGTCCCGTTCTCCGTTAGGGTTGCTTAATGTGCCCCTAAGTGTTTAAAATCAAATAAAGATAATATTTAGTAAATTATTTTGAAGAAAATACATGTATACGTACAAATTATTATGTTTGCGTATTTCTTTCAATTAGGTTACATTTTTATATTTAGTTACAATGTATATTACATTTAATTCATTTTTTATTAATATTTTATATATTCAATATATATTATTTTATTTTATTTACATTTTCAAATTGATATTTCTTACATCTATGTTGTAACTTCAATTTTTTTTTTAAACAGATTTTATTGACAGATTGCACATACATTGCAGCACTCGGCACTCCGAAGTTAACTGCACAACTATAGAGCATCAGGAAATTGGCAATCTATACATCATTTTGGATGCAACTAATTTATCAAACTAAATAACTTCCCCCCATCCCCCCAACCCTCCCCCCAACTCCCCCCACCCGGATCCCACCCACTCCGGTCGTACGACATCGTCTCTCAGGTCCTCCAATGCAAACTGCAGTCCAGCATAACATGTACACCTTCCATGTGGCTCTCCTATCCCACCTCCTGATCCAGCTCCCGGTCCACCCAAAGGCCCCTATACTCTGCCCATATCTTCCATATCTTGTAATGCTTTCGTGGGCACCCATGAGCTACGAAAATCGGCTGTTCCAGCCCCATACAGAAATCTAGCCCCTTCTTCCACACCAGGACTGAGGGAGGCCGGGGGTCTTTCCAAGCCTTGGCCACATCCCGTTTAGCCAGAGTGAGACCCAGTAACAGAAGATGCCTTTTGTATAAATATTGCCCCCCACCCCTTCCAGTACATGTACCAAGCCTAATTGCGGTGTGCCTGGTAGCTCCCACCCTAGGACCTCCGTCAGGCAATCCCACGTAACTTCAATATTTTTGATTCAATATTTTTGTACTTACCTGCTTAAGTATAGGGAGTAGATATTTTTACTATCTATAATTTTTTATATATTTTTAACATCGATGTTTTTACCATATATTCTATCAGTGAACCATTTCACAGATCCCAAAGCCGCTCTTAAATTTACAAAGAGCATTGCGGATGGAGGGCGCTCGCCCTGGGGGTCCTCAAACTCTTGGAAGGAGACTGGCCATGAGGACAATGACTGATGTCCCTCCTGACCTGCCCTGCTGTCTTGCAGCTGAGCCCCCAGGGGGGTTTCTAATCTAGAGGGAGGGGTAGCTCCCTCCACACCACGCAAGTTGACTTTTACATGGGCAGGAGACTGTGTGGTGCGCGGCAACTGTGGGGTCACTGGTGCACAATTTGAGTGACTTTCACCACTTCAGCCACCCAGATGCCCATTGACTGGGGAGTTCAGCTGGCTCTACTTCGCCTCCATGAATGTATCCCACATGTGCTGTTTCTTTTTGGGATTGGGTTCAGGGTGGAGGGTGGGCTCTGGGATCTCAATCGTTTTTTGGGTTTGATGTGGGCGGGGGCAGGATCGCTTTTGTTTCATTGTATGTTCTGAAAGTTGTGTTTATTCTCTTATGGCACAATTGTACATTGCTTGCCTTCCCTGTATTTGCCATTGTCACAGTTGACAGACAGCACTGGAAACCTCTGTACTTCCACCACTATGGTTCAAAGGGTCTTTCCTGCAGGGATCTGAATGAAAGCCATTAAATGTCTGACCTGGAATATACGGGGTCTGAATGACAAACGTAAGGCTAGACTGGTACACATGTATCTCCCCTGGCACCACATTAATATCTGTATTTTACAGGACCTAGATCTTACCCAAAACACGGTTTCTCAACTTTGAGCATTGTGGTGCTCAGAAGTACACACATCCTTCTACCCCAACTACACCCACGGTACTGCTATACTTATTCAAAATGGTACACCTTGGTATCTCACTCAGGCCAAATGTGACCTGGAGGGACAATACATCCTATTGGCAGGCCCCCTGTGCTGTCACCTGGTCATATTGGCATCCATTTATGGCCCAAATACAGACTCCCCAGAATTTTTCTCCAAAGTGTGGCAACTAGACTGCACGGGTGCCTCTCACCATCCCCATCCCAGCTGAGCCGCACAGCTGCATACCCTGCTCAGCTGTAACTGTCTACTGGATGTCTGGCCTAGCCTGGCCTGCAACCTTAAAGAGCATTATATTGGCTCACAAAGTCTGGTTGAAAATACACTATTGGCTGCTCTCTCAAGATTTCCTTATATAGACGGCTGGCATGTCTCATCTTCTCCATACTTTATCTGACCCTGCACCAGTAGTTTTGGAACTATCCCCACCACTCGCCCCTTCACTTGCATTCACTTGGCGCTTACCAGCCTGAGCGCTTTGGGATCTGGTGTTTCGATCTGAGGTCTGGAGCGCCACAGTAGACTATTTTGCCAATAACAAAGGTGCTGTTTCCACCCCAAAAATGTTCTGGGAGGCCTGTAAAGTGACCATTTGTGGGGCCCGTATCACCAAGCAAGCCAATGCCCTAAAAATGATATGATCTCTCCAAGATCGAAAGCGAGATCTCTCTGATCGAACACGAATACTACATTTACAAGGATCCTGCCTTGCTTGCAGACATTTGCAGGAAAATTACTGCGTTTAATGAGGAGGCAGATCGTGAACAGAATTTCTTGTCTTGTGAGACCACGGAACGTCACTACTGCGAGGATAACCGGCCTAGCCGAAAACTGGCCAACATGCTTAAACGACCTCAAGTCTCTGAGCATGTAGTGGAAGTTTCAGATGAGCACCTAGAGGCCCAGTCCACACCCAGTGGTTTCCTACACACAATGGTGTCCTTTTATTTCCACCTATTTCAGTCAAAGTTATTGCTGAATGGCAAACACCTATAGGCCTATTTAGACACAGTCCAGTTATTATGACTAGACCACGTTCATCGACTTTCCCTGGAAGCCCCTTCGCTGAAGAAGAAGGTTATCCAGAGCCTCCCCAATGATAAGCGCCACGCCTAGATGGGATAACAGCTTCCTTGCACAAATAATTTGCTTCTTTGCTAAGTCCCCACCTCTTGGCCATGTACAAAACCTCCCTGGAGTCTGGTGAATGACCGCCCTCTCTCCACGCGGACATTATTGTCACTATCCTTAAGCTGCCAAAGAGGCAGATAGGTGTGATCAACACAGATAACAAAATATTTGCTAAGCTAATTGTGAATCACCTACTGGCCTTATTGCTAAACATAGCACGCCCAGACCAGTCTGGGTTTGTGCCTGGCTGCTCCACAGGACACAACCTTTGCACACTTTTTGCTATCTTGCATAGCGTCAAGCCTAGTTTGGCAGCAATGGCCATGTTACTTGACGCAACAAAAGCGTTTGATTCATTATAATGGCGTTTTAACTTACTCTGCTTCACCGCATGGGCCTGAGCCTGAAATTTGTGCACCTTATTAAGTTATTGTATACTTACCCCGCAAATAGGCTGTGCTTAAATCAACCCTTTTCCGGTTTCTCCGGCAGTGATGCCCCTTATCCCCAATTTAGCCCTTTGCAGCACACCTCCAACAGCACCATGCACATCGTGGGCTCAATTTTACAAATTGAAGAGTCATGGTCTTCACGTATGCTGATGATATTGCTCCCTAAGTCCTAACACCCAGACCATTCTAGACCCCATCATTCGGGAAGTTATTACGTTTGGTGGTCAGGCAGGCATTCAAATAAACTGAGCCAAATCCATTGCCTTTCCCCTCACTGATTCCACACAGAGTTCAACACTGAATTCCCTCTGACTTGGGTGACAGAGCTGGTGAGCTACTTAGGAATCTAGCTCGTCCGAGACAGGGACAGATTATGGCATGCCAACTATGGCAGAGTGATGTCCTGGTTAGAAGATAGAATACCGATCTGGACTCACCTCCCCATATTGCTGGCCGGCTCACTGGCCATAGCCAAAATGGTGGTTATGCCAAAAAATCAATACATTTTTTATCAATATTCCCATGCTGCTGCCTCTACTTTTCCTATGAAGATTGCGATCCAATCTGATATCACTGGCATGCACCGGAAAACAATCTAGACTTGAATGGGAGATCCTCATGCTACCATTTCAACATGGGGGTTTAAGTGCACCAGACATGACGTTGTATGCACTCTGTGCTCAGGCCCAATACCTAAATATTTGGATACACCTGGTACAATTACATCCACAAGTGGTGGTTGAAGCGGACATTGCCCCCCTGATATCTTTATCCACCACTCTTTATAAACACTTTAGACATCCACGAATGGAGGTTTACACTGTGGAGTGTGTATGCTGGGCATGGGATGACCTGCACCAACGGGCTCAGTTACATTGCCTATATGCTCCATCCGTTTCCTAGGCCCACAATCCAATGCTGTCGGCGTTACAGGACACAAAAACTCAGGCACGCTGGCAGAAATTTTTCATGTACACCCTACAGCCTCCCCTGCAGCATCGGGGATACCACCTCCCCGGAACACAAATAACATATTTGCAGGGGAAACACACTGCTCCCCTGCTGCCCAGGGGACTGCCACCACTCCGAGGCAACAGTGAAATAATATTGGGGGTTTGTCATGGAGAAAAGAGGGGGGTGCAAAGCTACCCTCCTGAGCCCTAGATGGCCCTGGGGATCACCATCCCCAGGGTCAGATCCAGCAATGTCCTGAGGTGTCCTTTGCCAGAGCTTCTTGGGAGCAGCATGAGAGATTAGAAAAAGCTCTTGCTTGGTGAAAGTGGAGCATGTCTGTTTCCTTGCCTGCTATCAAGCGAGCAGGGAAACAGATACATTGGATTGAGATCTAGGGAGCTGCATGTTAGCAGCTCCCTGGGTTTCTAAGTAATTATGGCTCCTGCAGGAGACGGGGAGCCAGCAGGGACTGCAGGGGGCCTTCATACCCCCCCCCCCCAAGGTCCCCATGGGTGCCCAGGGTGGGACCAGGGCACCCAGCCTAGAGGACAGGCCCTGGAGCTGGGGTTCCACATAGTGGGACTGCTGAAACGTTTTCAGTGGCCACGCCCTCTTTCTCCCCAACTCTGCAAATATGCTTTCTGGTGCACTACTAGTTGGGGGATGAAGTCCCCTTGGCTCTTAAGGGTCCTTGGGGGCCATTTACCCCTCCTGTTACGTCCAGTAAGCCCCACACAGCTGGATTTCTAAAAGGTTGTCATAGGCCATGCCCCTTTCTCCACCACTCTGCATATGTGCCACCTGGTGCACTACTGGTTGGGGGAAGTTCATTTTAGTTCCGAAGCCCTCACGAGAAAAGTGGAATTTATTCCCCAACCAGCTGTGTTGTAAAAAGGGGGCGTGGCCTCTGAAAAACTCTCAGCAATCCCTCTGTGTGGGGTTTTATTAAAGGTAACAGGAGGTAATTTGTTGGCCCCCAAGAACCCTCTGGACCCAAAGAGACTTAATCCCCAACCGTCAGTTGGCCAGGAGACGCGGGTGCAGAGTGTGTGGTTTTGTTTTGTTTTGTTTCTTTTTTAAGGGAGAGGGGGGCTGTGTGGCCCCATTCCCTGGGATATTTTCAGCCCTGTGGACCCCATCCCCCATGGTCAGGCCTTTTTTCAATGGGTGAGGGGGACCAGGTGACTCCTCTCCTTGGGCAGATTTAGCCTTGGGACCCCATCCCCTAGGGCACTGCCTTTTCCTTTTTCTTTTATTATAAAAAAATGAGAGGGAGGCTGCATGCCCCCCCTTCCTAGGCCATTTTCGGCCCTGGGGACCCCAACCCAAGGGACAGGTGTTTTTTGTATGGGTGAGGGGGGCTGAGCACAGATTTTGCCTCAGGACCCCATCCCTGGAGCTCTGGTCTTTCCTTCTTTTATCCAAAAATAAGGAGAGGGTAGAAGCACAGCCCCCTCCCGGGCTGATTTTGGCCCTGGGGACCTCATCCCTGTGGCCTGCACTCCATTTTGGATGCCCTGGTCCCACCCATGGCACCCATTCACATTTGTAAGGGACTGTAGGTTGATCCTCAAGGCCCCGGCAGTCCCTGGTGGCTCCCCGCATCCTGTGGGAGTCTGTACTGATTTCACAGAGAGGAAGCTGCTAAACATGCAGCTCCCTGTCATTGAAACCAATTCTGCTCAGCTTTAACACCTTGGCTGCTCGAGATATGCTGGACCACAATAGAAACGGGTGTGGTCATGACGAGCTCAGCTCGTCATGAGCACACGAGAACTGTGCCTCATGACGAGCTGAGCATGAGCACCGAAGGGGTTAAACAAGCAAGAGCATTTTTTGCTCTTGCTTTTTGAAACAGGAGCAGTGTTTGGTGTAACTTGGCAGGAGTGGTAAAGCTCCATCTAAGCCACAGCAAGCAACTAAGTCCAGGGGGCGGGCACCCCAGGACATATTGAAGCCGGCCCTGGTGAGTGGTTGTCCCCAGGGCCATTAAAGGCTCTTGGAGCAGGGCCCAGAGTCAGGATCCCCAGGGCATTATCGATAAAGGCCTAGTGCCAAAACGTGTCTGTCAGTGCGGGGAGGCTCTGCACATTCAAAGCACTTTTATTTTGAATTCCAGTGAGTGTTCTCCTTCTTGGCCGGCACCGAACCTGTTCGCCATTGTGGATGCATACTTAGCCACTCACCAACGCTGGTGATTTGCACCCAGGACCAGTGCCTAATGTGTAAAATATTAAGTGCCAGGGCTCTCGTCAGGAGGCCACTACAGCTTGGACCACAAATTGCTCCTACCAGCGTTGCCAATCATAGTACCAACACAACTTCAAACCACCACACACCTAGTAGTGTGACAATCCAGACTATTCTAGGCCCCCATCACTATAGGAATGGATTGTGCCACATGTATTGGTCATTTTAATGTATTTCAAAATAATAAAGAAATGTTGATGTGCTGATCTCTAAATTGAGGAAGTCAGCCACATGGTGACGCTGCTTGTCTGAGTACTGGTGATGACAAGTGCCTGTTTTGAGGATTAAGTGGTGGTGCTGAGCACCCGAAAACACCAGCTCAAACTAAGAACTGCCCAAGACACGCAGTGCGGTGGCGGTGACTTGTTGTTTTTGAATAACGGCCCCTTTCTCCACGGCTCAATGTCAAGGGCTTCTGCAATTTCCAGTCCAGTGTTGCACTCTGCAGCGCCTCCCAACGCTGTACTACTTAAGCCAGCAGGGACTGGAAATTGCAGAAGCCCTTGACATTTGAAACGCAATGCTGTTGTGTGCTTTCTTCAATGCAGAGCCTTTGAAATACAAACATTTAACTCGACAGCTTCGTCGAGGAAGAGATGCACCACCTGGACACACAGGAAGGAGCCGTGGAGAAAGGGGCCGATATGCGGAGACCATCTCAGGCGTGATCGGCGCAGCAGAGTGCAACACTGATGAGGATGTTCGAGGTGGCCGGGGCATACTGAAATGCCTACACATTGCAGTGGAGTGCTACAAAACCACTACAACTTGTCACAACATAATGCCAGTGTGGAATCCACGAAGGATAATAAATTCAGGCGATAATGACTACAATTCCCAGCAGACAACAAAAAAGTCACGTGCTACTATAGCGCCTCCCAACGCTGTACTACTTAAGCCAGCAGGGACTGGAAATTGCAGAAGCCCTTGACATTTGAAACGCACTGACATTAAGCCCCTGAGGAAAGTGCAGGAAGCACTGAAACGCGTTGGGCTCACAGGAATGAATGACGGAAACTGGGACATCCTCACGCAATAAATGAAGGTTTTTTCCGACTTCTCTGCTGTCGTGTGCTTTCTTCAATGCAGAGCCTTTGAAATACAAACATATATGTATATATATATATATATATATATACATTTATATAAAGAGTCGCACTCAGGATTTAAATTTTCGGACGCATTTCGACGGCACGGTCTTTGTCAAAAAGTCATACAAAGACCAGGAAGTGACAGTGTCTTTTTAAGCATTTTCTGTTTGGTAATAGATATAGAAAACACTGCATATGCTGAACGCCTGCCTTATAAATTTAAAAGACAGTCTTTCAAAAACGTTATCAATTCATTTGTGAAATAAGTTAGAAACAATTTAAATAATTCATGAACATGAAAGTTAAAATAAACATATGCAAAATGACAGTGATTAGAGTAATTCACGTGGGCAAAGGGTGAAAAGCTCAAATTAAACCGCCAAGTGGCAGAGAACCCTGAAGTAGTACTCCCTCGTGTGTTCAGAGGGGGGGTTATACTGCGCTTTATTTCACTGTATGCCTCATCACAATTTCGCCCCTGGCGAGTTGTAAGTTGGGGAATTAATTCCCCTTGAATACTGACGGTCCCTGGGGGCCAACTAGCCCAAGTACCTCTAGTATGCGCCAGGGAACTGCGTTGCAGAGAGGTGTTCAGAGGGCACGCCCCTCTTTACACCTCTCTGCAATGTAGCTCTGTTGCGTTTACTGGAGATACCTAGTGGGCTAGTTGGACCCTCAGGATTCAAGGGGACATAATCTCACAACTTAAAATGGCCACAGGGCATGTTTACACAATGGTGAATGGAGGGGAAGAGGACTGAAGTGACACGTGTAAACACACCCTGTGGTGCATTTTAAGTTGGGGAAATAATTTCCATTCAACCCTGAGGGCCCCTGGGGGCCAACTAGCCCACCAGGTGCTTCCAGTAAGCACCACTGCGCTGCTTTGCAGAGAGGTGGTTCAGGCCGTGCCCCTTTATACACCTCTCTGCAACACAGCTATGTGGCGCTCACTGGACATACCTGGTGGGCTAGTTGGACCCAAGGGACCCTCAGGATTCAAGGAGACTTTATCTTCCAACTTAAAATGGCCACAGGGTGTTTTTGCACAAATGCCACCTCAGGCCCCCCTCCCTTCACCAGTGTGCAAACGCGCACTGTGGCACATTTTAAGAGGTAGTTTTAATCCCCCTGCCCTATTATGTACTAGGGTCTTACAGAGGGGGTCATGCTAATCACAGGGGTACCCCAACTCACAGTGTTCCCTATGTGTATGTAGGTGTTTTCACTGTATTCTAAGTGTCTTTTAGCATAGCACTGGCTCTAGGCCTGGTTAGTCAGATTCAGTTACCACCAGTACCCGTCTGTAAAAGTTGTGGGCAAGGGAGGACTTTTTGCTCCTCGGTTGGTTCTTTCTGCACATCTCTTCTTCTTCTTGCACTTTTCTTCGTCTTTGTTGACTTCTGTTGCTTCTTTCTGCATTTCTTTTTTTCTTCCTGTGCGTTGTTTCTTCTTTGATCACATGTCCTACCTCTATAGGCATAGTTAGAAACTAGCATTTAAAAAACCTTTGAAATTCACTGAAAAAACCATAGGTTTCAGGCACGTTATAGTTAGAAATTAGCATTTAAAAAACCTTAGAAATTCACTGAAAAACCATAGGTTTCAGGGGCGTTATTAGTTGGACATTTCACTCGTACAAAACCATAGAAATTTCCCCGTTATAGTTAGTTCAGCTAAAATTCACTTGCGTGCCCGCAATGCACTGTTGATGACGTCACATATTACATCACTTATGACATGGTCAGTGATATTACTCATGACAACACTCATGACATCTCAAATGACATCACTGATGACATCATCCAGTGAATGTGTGTTTTTCTGAAAATTAAATATGTTTTATATATGTATATCTTAAGTTCGATGGAAGAGTAAATGAGTATATAAGTGTCCGAATGGATCATTTTTTTGTAAAACTGAATATATGACTGACTGATTAAGTGTATCTTAGTGAATACACAGGTTAGCGAGATGTTTGAATATGTAATTTTCTGTATCAGTCTCTCACTTTGTGTATAAATGACTGCATGGGTTGGTGAGTGGCTACATGAGTGTCTATATGGGTTATTAGTTGTTTTTGAGTATCAGTATGAGTGTCTGAGTGTCTGAGTGTCTGTGTGGTTTGTTGGGGGTATTACTTAGTGCATAGATGCATAAATGAGTGAGTCACTGTTTGTATGTGTTGTCGACAGTATCTGTGCAGGACTGTATGGGTGAATGAGTGTGTGTATGGGTGTGTTTATGAGTGAAAGACTGTCTCAAAAGTGTCTTTATGAGTAACTACATATGTTTTAAACTAGTATATGTCAGTATTTGTGTATATAAGTGAGTATATGTGAGAATGAGAGATTGGTAGAGTTCCTGTATAAATAGGTATGTGTTTTTATAGGTGATGGTTTAAGAGATTAAGTATGTTTAAGTTTCTGTAGAAGTGTGGTGGAGTGTGAATAACTGCATATGCAAGTAAATGGATGTTTGATACTGTGTTTGCATGTGTGACTATGTGTGTGAGTAACTCTATGGATGAGTGGTGGTGTGTAACAGGATGTATAGGTGTATGAGTGCATATGATGAGTGAGTACATGTATGAGTGACTGTATAGGACTGTTGGTGAATGAGTGGATATGTGTGTAGATCTTGGGATTACTGAAGAGATGTGTTGTAACTGGTATTGGTATGTCCATTGTTTTGAAAATGTTAGTTTGTATTTTTGACTATCTGTATCAAAGGTTATATTAGGGTGACAGGAGGTCTGCCACTCTAGCACAAGGATGATGTCATCAGTGATGCCATTTGAGATGTCATCAGTGATGTCATGACTGATGTCACTGACCATGTCATGAGTGATGTAATATGTGACGACCTCAAAAGTGCATTGCGGGCGTGCAAGTTATAGTTAGCTGAACTAACTATAACGGGGGAATTTCTATGGTTTTGCACGAGTGAAATGTCCAACTAACTATAACGCCCCTGAAACCTATGGTTTTTTCAGTGAATATATATATATATATAGTTCAACAAACTTCTCCAAAGGAGTTATATATAGATTTTTGAGGCAATTTTAAATTAGTACGACACAGTACAGAGACAAAATAACATCGCGGTCAGTGGCAAAATCCACTAGTGACAATCAGTCACTTGCAGGTCAAGTTACTTGAAACCATTATAAGGGGTAAGGTCATCCAGGCCCCAGGCCAAAACAATCAGATATATTTTACTTAGCCTGTGGAGTCCGGGAGCAGAGTTGTTCTGGCTGTCCTTATATTCCCCCTTACACGGTGCGGTGAGAAACAAAATGCAAAAACAAAACAGGTACACAGCTGCTGATGTCGGAAGATAGTTGGATAATATTCTTCTGTAGCTTCAGCATCGAGTGTGGGGTTCGGGTATGAGACTGGTGACCAATAGTCCTCAGCAGCAGCAAGCACAACAAAAAGCTTTGGGAAATTTACTGGGGGAATACCATAGTGGCCTGAGACATCAAGCAGGCAAGACTACAACTCCCACAATGCACTGGACCACCTGGATTTGGGTAATCCCTCAGACCGCACGATGACCAACAATTCTTTTGATTCAGTGAGCGTTTTTACCTGAAGCTTGTAGGGGACTAGTGCCACTAGTCCAGGGGAGAATGAGGTTGCTTTTGGCTTACAAAAGGGTCTCTCTATTGGGAGTGTTGAATTTTAGAAAAGGATGAGGGTTGTTCACTCAGTTCCAAGTCTGTTGCCTCAGGGACAAAGTATCCTTCTTTTGCTTTGTGCTTCTGTCTGGCACACAGGTTTCCTCATGGTCCTTCCATGAAGTAAGTTGGTCAGATTTGAGGTTCTGGTTTCAGGGGGTCCCTTAAATCCAAGATTTAGGGGAGTTAGGAATGTAGGAGCTAGTAGCCAATAGGCAGCTAACCCCTGCAGGTAGTCCGCCCTGAGGTGACCACATCAAGTGGTGTAGGTCACCTTTTCTACCATAAACCCACTCTTTATGCCCTCCTAAAGATGGCAGAATTCAATTTAGGTGTAGACAAAAGGTTGCCCACCCTAGAGGTGTGGCCAGCCTACCTGCCTCCTGCATAGCTAATTTCCCATCTTGTCCGGGTGCAAGCACAATTGAAGAAAGGGGAAGGCTGTTTCTCACTTGGTGGGAAAGCCCAGATGCAATCAGAGGTGGTGGAGCATTTGAAGTTCATCGCTCTGATGTGCCAATTCACTAGCCATCTAGGAAAGAGGGAGTTGTTACCTCCTTACTGCCCAGACGTTGCCGCTGACTCCTGGGAGTGATTACACTGCCTGGCAGGAGATCGGAATCTTGTCTTGGCGGCAGCAGGTGCGGGAAAGCTGCGGGTGGTCAGCCAGAACACAGTAAAACTGGGGGAAAGCAGGGGGTAACCCTTAAGGTTCCGTTTTGGTGCATACCACGTCACCCAGGGCACAAGAATTGTGTTAGGAGTGGGAAGGCATGTTGTTTGATACCAAACATGACTTATTTTAGTGGTAACATCATGGAGATCCCAATATCGAGGGGATCCAGTTGCCAGACCATGTTATCCTATGGGCCGCTAACACAAATCATGTTTTCCATTGGGAAATGCCACTATATGGGAACCAATAGGCTTGCACTTCCATGTCCACACCTTAATTATAATGCACCCTGCCTCCTGAGCTGAGGAGGCCTTCCTTAGGGGTGCTTTACATACGTATAAGGCAGTGTGTGTCACTGTGCCACAAATGGTGAGGGCACAGTTGAGTTTGAGCAGTTTGTACTGCTCCTGCAGTCTGAAATGGTTGACCTGCTGTCAGTGGGTTGTATGGGTTGCCCAGGGTGGCACAAACTCGTGCTAAAGTCGTGGTGACCCCTTTACCACCATTACCCTAGGTACCCTTGGTAGCATATACTAGGGACTTATAAAGGGGTAACGTTTTTGCCATGTTTGGATTACCAAGTCAAACATAACAGTTTTAGGAGAGAACACAGGCACAGGGGTCTGAGCAGCAGACTCCAATGCATTATTAGAGTCATAACCATCCGCATTAAGAGCAAAACATTTGGGGTGACCATACAAAGAGGGGCACTTTCCTACAGTGGAGATTCACCTCTTTGTAGTCACATCATCTTCTCTATATGAGGATTTATGTTTTCGCAGATTTCTGGAAAAATCACATTGGTGAAATGAAACCCACGCAAGGTCACTGTACACATTTGTATTTTGTCCATTGCGTAGCTGGAGCAAGGAATATGAACTAAATGTTTACCCAACGAGGTAGCACTTACTAATTAACCAGTAAAAAGTACTCCAGATGAATACACATTTTGTCGAAAATTGTGGACTCTTGTTAGATTAACAGGAAAGTCAGGTTCAGTTCAGGCCTTGGAGCTCATTTAACGAAAATTAAACCTCAACTGGAAGCACTTACAAATAAAAACATAGCAGACACACCAGTACAAGCTCCACTTCTGAACAGGACCATTGAGTCTAACTTCTTGGGCCTAGTAAAGGCAAATCAAGTGTATTTTCTTAGCAATTCAACCTTGAAAAATGATCTGAAATCTTTGAAGCAGGTGAATGCTGTCACGTTTGAATCCGAAACCCAAATGGATCCAATTCTGATTCCACAGGAGCGAAGATGCTAGTCCCCACACTTTTCAACCGCTACTCGGAGGAGAGCGAGAACTCACTCACAAGAAATAGTAGTCAAAAAGTGAGGGGAATAAACCATAGAGTGACCATCACTCTTTCCCCTGATGTTACAGCAGGGAACGCTGGTATGTGGAACTGGAGGGAAGTTGTGCTAAAAAATAAAATACAAGCTGGGTATAACTTACACAAGAACTACAGACACTCTCAGAGCTGTAATGCATGACAGGGTTAATTTCACAGTTCACTTACCATTCAGCATGTCCCATACCGTCTGGAAGGTTCCAGTCTCAGGAAGTATCACAGGAAATGTTGAAAGACTCTCCGCGTTGAGTAAGGGGAGTAAGGATACCTCAGGGACATAGCTATCCTCCACACGCACTCTATAATTGCTCAGAATTAGAAGTGCAATGAGTGGTTTTCTCTAAATAAAGATACAAAAAAGGGCAAAAGAAATCAGGGCCAAATACACTGCCTACAGACACAGGCAGGGGAAGGAAGGCTCAATTCTCATGGTGTACAGGCAGGCTCTCTACCAAGACCAAGAGCGAAGCTGTTACACTCATGGAGGAACAAGGTGGGGAAATTGTGAGGCGTGCGGGCCGGCTCCAGTGAAGCGAATAGGAGCGGAGCAGCGTCGCCCTCACAGGGAAGCCACTTAGATGATGAGCGGTGAGATGCGATGGCCGGCTCCGGGATAGAGGAGCTGGAGCGGAGCGTCGTCGTCCTCGCTCGGTAAACCCAACAGGGGAGGAGTAGAGAGACGCGCTGGCCGGCTCCGGGTGAGAGTAGCTGGAACAGAACAGCGTCGTCCTTGCTCGGGAAAACAAACAGGGGAGGAGTAGCGAGACGTGCTGGCTGGCTCCGGGGGAGAGGAGCAGGAGCGGAGCAGTGTCGTCCTCGCTCGGGAAACCAAACAGGGGAGGCATAGCGATACGTGCTGGCCGGCTCCGGGGAAGAGGAGCGGGAGCGGAGCAGCGTCACCTTCTCAAAACGGGCGGATAGGGGAAAACCAGAAGCAGTAACACGTCTCCACACGAGTCGAAGTTCAGCAACCAAGGAATGACTACACACAGGAACAAGGAAGGGGGCGTGGTCACAGTCAGAAACAGTAAGCCAAGCATCGGCTTACAGGGGGGACGACCTTTTAAAGGAGTAAGGGACCGTCTAAAAAGTATCATCATAGTAAACTAGTGAAGTCTGCACATACATAAAGCGTCCGTTCGCCAACCGAGGAGGAGGGACCGTCCGCAGGGGCAGCGGGGTTCTCTCCATAGGAATTAGGATGTGACCGCCACCTGGCACATTCTGTATATTTAACATTGAGGTGGGTGCTGCTTAAAGCAGCACCCGCCGCAAAGTTAAAAATGCATGCTTTGCATGTGCATGCACAAAGCGGCAGGCACCACTCGGTGCCTGCCGCTTTGTGCATGCACATGCAGGGGGGTACCATAGGTATCCCCCATGTGCACCCCCAAACCCCCAACATCCTGGGGGCCCGCAAGGGGCCCCCAGAAGCAAAGGTCCACATGCTTTTCAGCATGTCTCCGCACCCATCATAATATGGCTGGCGGCGTCTTGCAGACACCGCCACCATACTGTTGTCCACACCCCGCGGATCAGCGGCGGATGGACCTGCCGTCCGCCGCTGATCCCACTGCCATCATAATCTGGCGGTGGGTGTTTTCAAGGACTGCGGCAGTGAAACCGCATCCTCCCGGCTGGCGGTGGCTTCCACCGGCCCGGAGGATGTGGATTCACCGCTATCATAATCTACCCCTTAGTTCCTAAAAGTAAAAGATAACACACCTGTTCCAGCGGGGGTGGGAGATCTGTCAAAGTGATCCTGCCAACTGGAAGTGGAGGTTTCATCTCTTTCAATGCCAACAGACATGCGGGCAGGGAAATAGATGAACCGTTCCTCCTGCACAGAGGGAGCTACCCTTACAGCAGCTCCCTCCGTGCAGCAACAATGCTGGCTCCCTCAGGAGGTAGGGAGCTGGATGAGACCCCGGGGGTCTTGAGGCTCCTCATGTCCCCATCATACACACTGGGTGCCTAAGTAATGGCCAGGGCACCAAGAGATACATTTTGAGGCCCCTTGGATGGTGTCCCTGGGGTCCAATTTGGTCTGGGTAGGGGGGTGCATGGCCCCCTCCCCTTTTGTTTAAAGCCAGGCGGGTCCCCAGGGTCAAAATGTGCCCAGGGAGGGGGCTGCATAGCCCCTCTCCTCCACAAACAAATATATATTTAAAGGGCAGGCCCGGGAAGCTAGAGTATGGGGTCAAAATTGACCCAGGGAGGGGTGCTGTGTGGCTCTCCCTCACTAAAAAAATAAAGGGAATTGAGTCCTTGGGGCTGAAATGTGTTCAGGGCGGGGGCCACAAGGCCACATTCTCCCATTCATTTAAGGCTGGGCCTCAGGGGATGACTCCCCAGGGCCAAAATCAGCCTAGGAAGGGGGGCTGCATGGCCTCCCTCCTCCATTCTGTGGCCAGGTCCTGAGGGTTGGGGTCCCAGGGCTGATATCAGCCCAGGGTAGGGGGACTGCATGGCCCCCCTCCCCACTTGTTTATGGTCGGCCCAGTGGGATGGGGTCCCCAGGGCCAAAATTGGCCTGGGGAGTGGGGGCATGCAGCCCCCTAACCCCTATGTGCTTAAGGCTGGGGCCCAGTGTCTCCGGGGTCTAAATTGGCCCAGGGAAGGGGCTTGCATGGTCCTAACACAAAATATATATATTTTATGGTTGGGCCCCAGGGGATATGGGGTCCCCAGGTCCACAATTGGTCCAGGGAGGGGGGCTGCATGGCCCCCCTCCACCATTCAAATGTGGCCAGGACCCAGGAATGGGGACCCAAGGGCTGAAATCAGCCTGTGAAGGGGGCTGTGTGGCCACCTCCCCATTCAATTATAGCAGGCTCCAGGGGAATGGCCTGGGGGCAAAATCTACCCTGGGAGGAGGGCTGTATGGCCTCCATCCCCATTCAAATATGTCCTGGTCACTCATATACTCTCTCACAGACCCACTTACTGACTCACATACCCACACAGACACCCACACACCCACTCAGTGACCCACTTAGGCACTCACACACCCACTCACAGACCCACTCAAATACTCATGCCCTACTCACAGACCAAATCAGACACTCATACACTCACTCAGAGACCCACTTAGACACTCCCACATCCACTCACAGACCCAGTCAGAGAATAATGCACCCACTCACAGAGGTACTCAGACTCATGCACCCACTCACAGACTTATCTAAGACTCATGCACTTAGTTACAGACCCTTGAGTAACTCATGCACTCACTAACAGACCCACTCAGAGACTCATGCACACACTCATAGACTGACTCACTAACTCACGGAGGAACTCTCAAACCCACTGAGACACTCTCATACCTACTTACAGACCCACTGAGACACTCACTCAGACACTAACATACCCACTGAGATACTCATGCACTTACTCACACACTCACTCTCAAAGGTCATAGGTTACAGTTAGGTATTACAAATAAAAAAACCTTAGAAATTAACTAAAAAAACAAAGGTTACAGTGATATTTTAGTTAGGAAACAGAATTAAAAAAACAAAGAAATTCATTGAAAAAAGCAAAGGTTAGAGGGATGTTATAGTTAGGCTCAGATTTTACTCATACAAAACCAGTGCAATTCAGCAGTTACCGTTACCTGAGCTAACTATAACGTATGCCCCCGCAATGCACTGCTTATGACCTCACATATTATATCACTCATGACATGGTTAGTGACATCACTGATGACATCTCAAATGACATCACTGATGAAATCATCCAGTAAGTGTAAGAGTGATAATATTTGTAATATATGTCATCTGCCTAGCTGTGAGACTGTTTAAATCTGTCTGCAAGTGACTGTCTGAGTGGCTCTATAGGTGTGTGAGTGGATGTCTGAGTGACAGTATGGGTGTGTGTGTGAGTGAGTGTGTGACTGGCTGTATGGATGTGTTAGTGTGTATATGAATAGCTGTATGAATGTGTGAGTGACAGTATTGTAGAGTGAGAGGGTGTGTGAGTAGCTTTATAGGTGAGTCAGTGACCATGTGAGTGGCTGCATAGGTATGTGAGTGGGTCTGTGAGTAGCTGTATGGATGACTTAGTGGCTGTGTGACTGGCTGTATTTATGAAGGAGTGGTTAGTTATATGAGTGTGTGTATAGTTAAGTGGGAGGGTGTGAGTGCCTGTATTAGAGAGTGAATGTCTATGTTAAAGGGTATAAGAGCGAGTGAGTGTGTTTAAGTGGTTGTATGGATGTGTGAGTGGGTATATAAATGGTCATGGTTTTGTGTGAGCAGGTGCATGAGTGTCTGTCTGGGTAAGTGAAGGTCCATGAGTGGCTGTATGAGTGTGTGAATGGGTCTGTAAGTGTGTGTATGAGTAAGTGGGTGTGTGAGTGGCTGCATGGGTGAGTGAGTAATTGTGTGACTGGCTGTATGGGTGAGTAAGTGAGTGGGAGAGAGGCTCCATGGGAGAGTATGTGGTTGTCTCAGTGACTGTTTAGGTGAATGAGTGCATGTGTTAGTATCTAGATGAGAAGTGAGTGGGCATGTACGAGTATCTGTATGGGTGAGTGGCTGATTATATGAGTGCCTGTATGAATGAGTGAGAGGTGTAGGAATGGTTCTATGGATGACTGAGTGGTTGCGTGAGTACTTTTTGGGGTCTGTGAATGGGTATTTGAGTGGTTGTATGGGTATGTGAGTGGGTGTATGAGAGGTTTATAGAGGTGTAAGTGGGTGTGTGAGTAGTTCTGTGGATGACGTCATTAGTGATGTTATTTGAGATGCCATCAGTGATGTCATCAGTGATGTCACTGACCATGCCATCTGTTAGTGATGTAATATGTGAGGGCATAAGCAGTGCATTGTGGGGCGTAACTTATAGTTAGTTCAGGTAGCTATAACTGCTTAATTTCACTGGTTTTGTATGAGTGAAATCAGCCTAACTATACTGTCCCTGCAACCTTTTGTTTTTTTCATTTAATATATATATACATGTATATGACTCAAATCCAATCCGCTTGAAATGTCCAGCAAGAGGACCGGCTGCAGACACCATCTGGATGTTTGATCCATTTATTAAATCACTGCACTTATTTTGTGTAATGCGTTTCAGCTGACATATGTGGCCTCGATCACAAACATTCGCTGAACCATTCCTTTTCCCAATAAGTACTGTGCACCAAATACATTGTGAAAAATACTATTTCAACAGCATGTCAGAAAGCAGACTTTCACTAAAAATATATACCATTTCTATAACACGTCATAAACAATAAATAAACTGTTTGTATTTTTCAATAAATCAGTTCATTATTGGGACAAAATTACCCCGCATATACAGAGGGGAGGCCTCTCCTGGGTGGCACAGTCCAGAAGTTCCGACCAAGCCCCGGCCCAGGACAGGGGTCTTTCGGTCCAGGGGAGGCTTCCCCTGCTTGGGCGTGTTCAAAAGCTCTGACCAGGGCCCCGGTGGGCCCTGGGTTGGGCCCCCATCCTGGGTTCCTGTACTCTAGCCTCCCCTGTATGCTGTGTCCAGAAGCGCCGACGGCGCCCGGGGACCCACCAGGCCCTGTCAGGCCCCGATGTGGATGCTCGCACCCCAGGCTCCATCTTCCGGATTGCTGCACTACCAAGGGACAGAGTCCAGCAGGCCCTGGGAGGTAGAGAGAGGCACAGTTTAGAAGAGGGGTGAGGGAACATAGTAGGGCCCCTCAAAATGATGTGGAAGAAATGAGAAGCACAAGTGTTGAGAATATACTAATTTTTAAAATGAGTGTAGGAAGAGGTTGGGAGTGACGAAGAAAAGGGGTAACAGGAAGGAGGGGCAAGGGCAAGAAAATGGGTGAGGATTTAAAAAGTGTAAAGAGGGAATAAATGGTTGCGGACATAACCCACAGAGTATCAAAATTAAAAAAACGAAGTGCTACCCAGCGACAATAAGAGGAAAAGGAAGATAGGTGAAGTTAAAATGATAAAATCAAAACTTGGAGAAAAACTAACAATCGAATTTTAACAAGTTGAATAGGTAGGACGATAGATGCAGCCTTGTCTAATTCCTTCACCAAATTGGAATTGGTCTGTTTCACCGTGCTATCTGTGAATTCTTATCAAGTGTATAGGTTATACATGAAAACAACGAGAGTGTCAGGGATACCTATTTTCCTATGATCATTCCACGATTTGGCAAGATCAACGCAATCAACGGCCTTGCTGTAGCCAATACAGAACATGTTGATTTCCTCGTGGTATTCCCTGGCGTTTTCAATTATTCAACGGGCATCAGCAAATTATGTCTCTTAAACCAACTTCATAAAAGTGAAATCAATAATGGAAGATTGAATGTTCAGTTTCACTTAGTACTAATAGTTTTCTGATAACTTCATGATGATGAATTGTGACCTACCAATGACCCAACAATAGCTGTGACAATAAGAAGCCGAGGCGTATAATGTGTAGGCCTAAATAGAACACAAAATGGAAGGATTTGTTGAACCTTTTTTTACTTAAAAACAAATAAAGAAACAGTAAAACTCTTTGAGAACACTAAAGAAGGCAAAATGTAAATGTGTCCATTCTTCCTCATTAAGAGAAACGTACGAAAATGTGCTTTTTGCATTTGAACAACTTGAATAGTCAAATTATGCATTGAACATCATTCTGTTTTCTTGGCATTTTTCCACTTGTAGATGCAAGTATTGGAAGGCTGCCAGCATCAACTCTGTGGAATCAAACATATGCAAATTCAATTAGAGTCAACAATGATGTTGCAACTACACAGAAATGAATACAATATCAGAGGTTTTTCATTAAAAATATAAATGTTCTCGTGTGCTAACACTGAGCAAGTCTTTCATACACAAGCTCAAAATATAGATTTTAATTACATGAGTGAAAACAGGGCGTCTCCTCAAATTTATTTGGAATACTGAAAACACACAGTTCATGATATGGCGAACAATTTTTAATTTTACCGCTGAATGCGTGGGTTACTTGACTCCAAGTTCAATTGTTACTGTTGGAGTAATATATTAATTTCATACAAGCACCTTTTAAATAAGTAAGTTGCAAATGTTTTATTAATTTGGGGGTTGTTGTTGTATAGTGCACATTCGGAATTGAATGCTTCCTTGAGCTTCTCAAGGTGCAGAATTTGGGAGCACTTTTACAAGGAGCTTGCATCGCTGTAGCATAATTTTTTTGATGTGGTGGTGCAATCAGTGCCGCACACTGCTCCATATTTACAAACTGCCGCATTGGGACCAATGTGTCATTTTGGAGATGCCTGCCTCACATTATATCTGCACCAGGTATAATGTGTGCATTATAGACGTTCCCACGTTAAAAGCCACATAGAAGTAATGCAGTGAAATTTTCAAATTTTCACTGCGTCACTCTACGACTTGACTGAATCAGAATCCATACGCTTTCTCAAACCAGGCATAAGGATTGATGCAGAGTTTTTAACATGGGACTTGCCTCTGTGTTCTGACGCATTGCTGGGGTTGCGCCAGTCTTATGACCAACACCAGCAATTTGTCCCTTTAGCGCTAAAAGATGCATGGGAATTTCTTACGCATCCATGAATACTTGTGCCATGGAGCACTGTATTGTAAATACAGCACATCCATGGTGTCGTCAGGGTACTTGTGTCAGACGCAAGAAATCTCACGCATTGATGCTGATGCGTCAGTTCTTGTAAACATGCTCCTTGGTCTTGCATGATGACTCACATGACAGGCAGGTGGGGATAGATGACCATGTACAGGCAGCAGTGTTCCTCAACAATCCTACCATTTTAGCTACCACTGATTGCTAGGCCTGGGGTGTGTGTTAAAATATTATAACATTGTCAGTAAGTGTCCCTTTGTACAACATCACTCTGCCTGATTCTGATGGTGGTCGCACCACCATCGACAGGACGTGGTGGCAGTCTGTCCCCAACAGCCTTTCGGTATGACTGCTGGATTACAATTCTGGTGGTCGGACCCACAGCGGTCGGAGAGATGACCGCCGCCTCCGCCAAGATCAGACATCCCGATGGAGTCATATCCCTGAATGGTGGCAGTACCGAGACAGGCACTGATTAATTGAAATATAATATCCATTTCTGACAGCCTTTACATGGCAGGAAGACCACCTTGAAAAGGCCGTGGGAAAGAGATATGGGTGGCCTGTCTGTCATGGGCCACTGTACAGTGACCCTGAGGGCACATGTAGTGC
Organism: Lissotriton vulgaris; assembly: GCF_964263255.1. Taxonomy (NCBI): domain Eukaryota; kingdom Metazoa; phylum Chordata; class Amphibia; order Caudata; family Salamandridae; genus Lissotriton; species Lissotriton vulgaris. The sequence goes on from NC_141687.1 coordinate 1,433,805,201, forward strand.
CCTCACTCACCTCCATGTCCCGTTTTCCAGGCATGACATGGTGCATGGCACACAGTTCATGGATGTGCAGGAGGTGCTCTGTACCACGGTGGCTTGTGCTGCAGCCCTTTTCTTTGGCTGCAGCACAAGCCACAGTGATAGGGAGCACTTTCCGACCAACATCATGGTGGTCATATCGAAATGCGGTGATCGGACCACCGTCGGGCGGTCTCCTGACTGGTGCAATAGTGCGGGCGGTCCAAGCAACCTCAATTGTAATTAGGCCCTCAGTTTGACTTATCCAGTTAACTTGAAATATCCTTGTAAAAATACACATAATTATTTAAAACACACTAAATAAAAAATTACTTAAACATAACCTGAACCTGTTTCCTCCTGAGGCGAAAAGCTGGGAGTTTGTTTGCTCGTTTTTTAAAACTTTGTGTCACCACTTACTTGTTGATTTTAAACGCACTCTTCTCCTGGCACCACAGAACTCTGTTTAAAAAACTCTCTGCACAGCGGATTTTAGCGCTGGCTGTGGAATCGAGTTTCCCTAACTATTCTCGCCGCCATTGACAGCGAGCCGCGAGGCCACGCCCACTCGAGGCCACGCCCCCCCGCCTTCCTCCTTCCCTTGATAGTATGTGCTTACACCGTACGCGCAGCGGACGGGCGCAGCGGGCGCGCCTAAGGCAAGCCCGTCTATGCCCGTCATCGCCAAGACATCGCCTCTCGCCTGTTCCCCTGTTCAAATATCAAGAGACGATCACAGATACGACAAGGAAGATCTCCTTGCACTGAACCTGACCCAGAGATGTAACAATACAGTCGGCTGCCTAGGACAGACTGGCCTACAATGTAAGTCATGTAACTTTGTCACTACAGAACCCTGTTTGTCTGGATATCAAGTTAGGGTGTCCAAACACACTCCTCTTACGATCCTCCAGTTAAATGTCAGGTCTCTTGTAAAACACTATCCGGAAGTTAACTCTCTCCTAATTGACGAGAATCCGGATATTCTTTTCTTATGTGAGACCTGGCTCCAGGACGATCTGACTAGTATTCCAGGCCTTACCTTGCCAGCAGGTTACTCTATGAAGTCTATCAATAGAGACACCAGGGGAGGGGGCATAGCTGTCATATTCAGATCGCTATTTACCTGCTCTTTCTTGAATGAAGGCATTAAGGGATGCGAAAGTGCCCGCTTCAAAATCATAACGGGCCCTCACTTCTCCCTCTCTGGGCTCTACATCTATCGACCATCGGGTCCCTCATCTAAGTTCATTGAAGCACTTTTAGAGGCAGCCCATGCCCTAACGGTAACTTCACCCAACTTCACTATTTTGGGAGATCTCAACCTCCATTTCGATTCTACCCTAGACTCCACTGTTAAAAATCTTCTGGCGGACTTTGCCGCCCTTCAGCTAACTCCACTTATTCACACTCCCACACACTCCGCTGGTCACCTACTAGACCCTGCCTTCCCTTGCTACGCTACTCAATCTCTCCTTCTCCTCGGCTGTTGTCCCTTATTGCTGGAAACAGGCATGGGTTACTCCCATTATTAAAAAGCCCACTCTGGATCCCACCAAACTGGAATATTTCAGACCCATTTTGCTGCTCCCCTGGGTATCCAAGCTAGCTGAAGCCCATGTTAACAACGTTCTGTCCCACCACATGGCCGAGAATAACATCTTGGACCCTTCCCAGAATGGGTTCAGACCTGGCCATAGCACAGAGTCTGCCCTTCTAGCTACCACCGAACACCTCCGTAGGATACTGGGTGCCGGTCAGAGTACTGCGCTGATTCTGCTTGACCTCAGTGCAGCCTTTGACACGGTGTCCAACAGCATCCTGCTAAGACGCCTTGAGGCTATTGGGATTTGTGATCTCGCACTTGGCTGGTTTCGGTCTTTCCTGATGGATAGATCCTTTCGGGTCTCAGCTCCTCCGTTTATCTCCCGGTCCGATTCAATCGGACAGGGAGTTCCCCAGGGCTCTGCACTCAGCCCGTCCCTTTTTAATCTTTATGTCCAGACTCTAGCTGCAGTAGCCAAAAAGTGGGACCTCACGCTGGTGTCGTACGCTGATGACACACAGCTAGTTATCACTCTTACTGAGGGCCCCTCAAACTCGGCTACAAGATTTAGGGATGGCCTGGCGGCAGTTGCCCAGTGGATGACGGACAACTGTCTCCAGCTGAACGCAGGTAAAACGGAGGTGCTACTCCTCGGAAGGAACTCCAGTCTTTGGAGCGACCACTAGTGGCCTTCGGTGCTGGGCCCAATCCCATCCCCAAAAACCCTGGTGAAAAACTTGGGTGTATGGCTCGATCCATCGCTCAGCTTTCAGGCCCACACAAAGAAAGTGGCAGCTACTTGTGTGGACCTGCTGAGGAGCCTTAACCCAATTCTTGGATTTTTTTATTCAAAAACACGCCAACTGATTATCCAATCCACTATATTATCCAGGTTGGATTACGCTAGTGTCTTATTCTTGGGCGCTAATAAAGCGGAGATAGCCGGCCTGCAACGGGTTCAAAACTCAGCAGCACGGGCTGTGGAGGGCCTTCCTCGTAGATGCTCCGCTAGAGCTACCATCCAAAGACTTCACTGGCTCCCCATTGAATCCAGAATTAAATTTAAGACCCTCACCATTGCCTTTAAAATTCTTAAAGCTGAATGCCCTGAACTACTGCGTCCCCTCCTAGAACCCTATATCCCTCAGCGCGCTTTGCGCTCTTTAGGCCAACATCTGGTGACTGTCCCCCGAACGAAACTGTGTCGGGTTGGAGGTCGTTCCTTCAGAGTCCTAGGGGCTAAGTTTTGGAACTCCCTTCCACCTTCTATTTGTTCCATCAACAGCCTGTCCGCCTTCAGGAAGGCAATTACAACCCACTTGTTCCCACTATGCAAGGCTCCTGTTCCCAGTTCCTTTCTCCCCTTAGCAGGTTTACAAGGTTCCCTAGCGCCGGGACGCCTCTTTGCCGGGGCAGCTGTTTGCGCTTTACCAAAATAAACATAACATAACATAACATAATAACAATAAATTGGAGTTAAAAAGGTGAATAATCCCATTCTAACTTACTTTGGAATTTTTGCTCTCTGCTTGAGAAAAAAATGCTGAAGTGAATTTAACCAACCTTAGCATATAACTAGAACTTTACTCAGAGAAGCGCCTTTGCTTTGTTTGATGTAAATCAATGCAGTACCTTTTGAGAAGTTAGCCTTGCAAACATGTGTTCATTGAGATTTGAAGGGTTGATCTTATGCCAGATAGAGCAGGGGCTTTTCAGGAACTCCCAATCCCACTTTATAGTTCAAGGTTCTATTAGTTGCTATGGTGAACAAAAAGACAAGCCCTACACTGACAGACTTCAGTGCTTCCATGTTTTTATATATGCTTATACAGTAGATTGACAACGTGTTTAAGCCATGTCTGACATTGCTCAGAGCATGTTACATGTGGCAGACTAGTGTAATTCTGTGTAAATTTGCGTTTGGATTCAAGCTACATTATTGATTTACAAAATCGTCATCCAAGAAAATTTAAATCTTGATGAAGACATATCCTTGCATAGGTGATTTGTATTCGTGAGTAATATATAGAACTGCACCCTTACAGTTAGGTTTCCTTTAGGTTCACATGAGTTTTGAATGTTTCTAATGTAAATTCTCTATTTTCTTACAGTTTTCACAGACACTTTTGAAATGTGATAGATGGAGAACCGTATTACTGAGGACTGATATGCTACAGAAGTTGGATAAACAAATTCATGTTTTGGTCCCTGAGGCTATATTCATTGAGTATTAAAAAAATTAATTAATTTCATTATTCTTAGTCAATTTGGATGAGATTAGTATGAATTATTTAAAAATATTCTAAAAATAAGATTTGATGAAAAAGCAGGACATACAGTCATTTGATCATAAGTGAAAGAAATGTATGCCAATAAGTAACAACATCTGAAGGCACAAAATAATAAATAACAACATGCATTCAAACCATTCAATAAAATTATATTCATGCCTGTCTCTTTGATGGTGTTAATGTAACTGTGATATGTAATCTCTCCTGGAACATCATCTATGTCATTTGTAATCATATCTGTCACATCAAGGGGGTTGTCATGAGCAGTGCATTTAATGTGCAATTTCAGATTTGTGTTGGAAATATGCATTTTCTGTGTTATCACTCCGAATATTCCACTTTTTTCTGGAACCTGCTTTTTGATGGTTTTTGAACTCTGTGCACCTTACCTTGCTAGCCAGTGATAAATTGTTTGTGCTCCTATTTTCAACATAGTAAAATTGACTTACTCGAGGCCACTACACAAGTTATAGGGGGGTTCACAACAGAATTATAGGGGCGGGGCTTTACAATAGATTTGCACCACTCTTAGATCTGGAGACCTGTGACTGACTAACTCAAACAACTCGTCCACTCCATGAGAGCACAAATGACCCAGAGCCACGTATTCCAGCTATTCCAGCCCCCATAAACCAAGGGAGTCTGATGAGTCCCCAGAACACCCAGCTTACAAATGTGACAATCACTAATAAGTTCAAACTAGCCACTTAGAACATAGCTGGAATGAATCCAAAGTTAGGGAAAGAAGAGTGGCATATTCTTTGGCATGAATATCAAAAACTGCACATCACTATGTGGATGTGTCCCCCTGGGCACTATTTTAGTCCTCTAATTGAGGTTTCTATCCAGTTTTGAGTAGGTTTTTGCTCCAATTCTTCTAAATGAAAAAATCAGAAGGCGTGTTTCTTCTTAAGAAGGTTTTATTCACTTTTCTTTGAAGATTTAATCGTTCTTATTTTCTTGCTTGTCTCATTTGTAATTCATTCCAATGCATTTCGGGTTTAAAAAACCCTTCATCAGGGACAAATCTGTAATAGCAACAATACTATGAGGAAACTACTCCAAATGTCATAAATTGACTAATCATTGTGTGGCATGCTCTCATGCAAAGTGGTTGCAGTTATTGTTAGGAGGCGAAATCATTAGGAGGGTGATTTAATATGTGGTATAAAGAAGGTCCTGTGATACTCAACACAACAGTGGGAGTTTTTGGTTATGAAAAAGTGAGGCTTTTTTCATGCTTCACTAGAAGTGAAAGCTTCACAAAAAGTGAACGTTTTGGTAATGTGGTTAGTGTTGCCAGAATTACAACTAAAGAAGGTTGTAACTAAAACCACTTACGAGACGATTTTCTGTAAAGATAAGGCAACTAAATATTGTGCTTTACACAGTGAATCGTATTAGCAGTTAAATGTGGTGAAGATATCACTTACATGCTTGCGGCGGGTTATTTCATAATCATGCTGACAAGTGCAATGGGTTATTCAGTGTTAGTTCTTGCCGTGAAGCAGCCGTGGTTCGGGCGTATTAAGTGTCTGAATTGAAAACGGATTACGTGTATTGTTAGTGCACGTGTGTGGATCGTAAAAGCAGTGTTGCAGTGGTGGGTTAAAAGGCGGCCATATTGAGAATAGTCGCGCATGTGAATGATGGTAAAATGAAAAAATTAAGAAATAAAACATACGGTATCACACATATCATTGCTGTTACTATGAATGAACAATAGAACAATGGCATAACATTCTTATTATATTGCAAGCACAATATGCGTAAGGCTCAAGTTGTAAATAATAGTGAATAAGCACTTAAAGTTCGAGGTGGAAACAGATATTTACAAGTAACATTGATATTCCATACCATCATTCATACAGTATGGCTTAAGGGAGTCCATATGTCTTATCAAATAGTTCTTTCTTTGGAGGTGATATTTGTGGTTATCTCGTCCTTCCATTTTTTGTACTGTTTCTAAAACTAAGAATTTGAGTTGACTGATGTTATGGTGATGTTCTTGAAAGTAGATGGCAACTGTAGACTTGATGTTATTAGTCCGGATGTTAGATTTATGTTCCTTAATCGTGGTTTTAATCTTACGTTCAGTTTTTCCATTGTAAACGTGTCCGCACGGGCATTTCAATAGATATATTACGTTGGTGGTATCGCATGTTGCTGTTACTTGTAATTTGATTTGATGTCCTTTATGTGGATGCGTAATGACGGGAAACAACCTTTACAACGCACTACCATTACAATAAAACTTTTACAACGCAACATCCATTACAAGCATGCCATTACAACGCAACCCTTACAACGCATGACACTACAACGCATACCACTACAACGCATGTCATTACAAAGCAGTCATTACAACGCATACCATTACAACTCATACCATCACAACACATAGTACCCTTACACTATCCAACACTTACCCTACTGTTGCACCCCCTGGACTTAGAATAGTAATTTTTACCCCTACACTATCCAACACTTACCTATTGTTGCACCCCCTTGAGTTAGAATAGTAATGTTTACCCCTACACTATCCAACACTTACCCTACTGTTGCACCCCCATGGAGTTAGAATAGTACATTTTACCCCAACACTATTGAATACTTACCAAACATGCAATGTAATGGTATGCGTTGTAATGGTTTACGCTGTAAAGGTAGTACGCGTTGTATTGGAATGCGTTGTAAAGGTAGTTTTTAGAGATGCGTTGTAATGGCATGCGTTGTAATGGAATGCATTGTAATGGCATGCGGTGTAAAAGTATGCGATGTAACGTCATACATCCATAATGACTGGTCCTTGAATGATATTATGGCAGTTGCTACTGTTGTGACATGAGGATGTTCCTTTGAATGTTTTGTCAATGGTTTTCTTTTTGTTTTTCAATAGTTCACCCAAATGTCCGCTTCTAGTGTACGCGAAAATGGGAAGTTCATTGAAACATTGTTGAAATCCTGTTCTTGTGTTCAAATCGACCAATGTTTTTTTATGATGTTTTTAAAACTGTTGCTTATTGTAGAACATTTGAATACTAGGACATTGGGATTACTGACTTTGGGTTTAGTCTTGGTGAAAAGATCATCATGTGTCTTGAATTGGCTGTGTTGAATGGCTTGATCTAGGATTTTGTTAAGATATCCTCTTTGTTTGAATCTAGTAGCCATTTCTTGTACTCTTTGGATTACGATATGTCGTTGTGATATGATGTGAGTAGGGTAAATGTTTTTTTAAGGACACCTGCAGTCGAGTCCACGTTGGGCAGAGCAAAGGGAGGATTATTAACTTTAATATCTAATACCTTTCCCCTACAAGTAAGGATGGTAAGATTCCAGAATAAACACCTCCACCTAACTCTTTTCGAGGTCTTAGATGACACCCCTTGTCTTTTAATTAACTTTTATAATAATGACACAGGGAGTCACAGGAAGATAGTGGTGGAGGAACTAAACGGAGAATCAGATAAAGTAAATTCCTCCTCAAGCAAGGGCTCCATAAATAATATCTGGGTGGGGGACTTCAATGCTCACGTCTGTAAGTATAAAGAGGTCATGGTGTGCGGGCTTACAGACAATCAGGGCAACTCCCTTCTCCACTTCACACAAAATGAATATGGTGATAGTCTCAACAAACTTCTTATTCAAAGAGACTTGGGAATATCAAACAATAGAGAAGGGGGAAGCTTAGAGAAAACATATAGGAGGTCTAGCTATGAGTCCACTATTGACTTTATTTTAGTTTCCTCGAAAATTAGCTGGAAAGTTGCCCATATACAAACCACCTTCCCCTGGTTCAGCGACCTCACAATTTTATTGAGCCAACTAAATATCCTGTCTAAGCAGAAAAATCAACAACAGATAGCTAGAAACGTCTCTCTAACCAGAAAAAAGGGTACCAACTTAAGTGGGCGCAGGTGGTTAAGCTGAATTTGGCACATGCACTTACAGCGCAAGTAAGGGACAATATCCTACTTTGTTTATTGATAGAGTCTGCTCCAGCACTACTAGTGTCTCAGTTTAGATTAGAACTTTGCTAGAAAAAGTAAAGGAAGCACTCACTCGACCCACCAGTGCAAGGGGCCAAATGGCAAGAGGCTGGTTCAACTCACCATGCTCGCATGCTAGAAGAGCGCTCGTTAATGCCCTACAATTGCAGCTGAGAGATCCAGTACAGATAAGTAGGCTACAAAGTGATTATAAGATTGCTAAAAGGGAAAGAGAGAAGGAAATTAGGGAGGAATATTGGGACGAATTACAGCAAACCACAAATTCAGGGCGCAGTAGAGACTTCTGGAAAGTTATAAATACTACCTTCTTTAAAGACCTCACAGATCCACCCTTGGATGTGCATGTGAGTGAGGATGCCTGGGTGGGATATTTTGAAGGCATATTTGGTCACAATACCTCCCAGACCACCCGCCTGCTGAGGCAATCAACCATTTGCAAGGTTCCCTGGAATTTTATCTTGATGAAGTTATAAAAGGGCTGAAGGCCTGCTTTCCTGGGAAGGCGATAGGTCCAGATGGGGTGCCAATTGATTTTTTTCAATGATGCAGGCCCAATATAGTTTCCAGAAGGGGAAGGGTACAGTTGGCCAATGCCTCAACTATTCATTATGTATTGATAAATATACCATGGGGAAAGGCGGTAAGATCTATATGGCCTTCATGGACTTGACAGCTGCCTTTGACTGTGTTACCCATCACAGGCTGTGGTCCATGATGGAAGAGATGGGAATTGATCTATCAATACTACTGTTCATCCTTCAGCTATATGCCAACGCTACAGCCTGTGTTAGATATGGCGTCAATGGGGAATGCACTCATCCATTCAAGATCGAGAAAGGAGTCAGGCAGGGATGTGGGCTCACCCCTTCTCTTTTTTCCATCTACATAAATGGGGTTGGGGCCACCTTAACTGATTCCCCCCAGGACGTGCCCATTTTTGACAGCATTCCCCTTCCACTATTAGCATATGCTGACAATGCTGTGCTGATTGCTAGGACTGGGCTGGCCTGGCAAGGCCTGATAACAATATATGCCTCATTCATGCCCTCACAAGATCGAAGGGTGAACGAGTCAAACGTCAAAATCTTTTATTATCATAGCTGGAGCTTCTGGAGGCTCGAAACCCCCCTGCTTCTATCTGGAAACAAAGAAAATCGAGGTAGTAGATTTGTATCTATACCTGGGTGGTTTATTTGATAAAAATAATTCCTGGGAAAACCTGGTAACTGCCAGAGCCCTAGGTATGGAAAGAAGTCTCCAAGTTATTAAGGGTTTTGCCAAAAATCTGGGTACAAGCCCCCTGTTACCCATCAAAAAGATTTATGCTGCAAAAGCAAAGGCAGTGGTGACGTATGGGGTGAGAGTTTGGGGGATGGCCAAGATTGAGAAACTTCAAATACTTGAAGACACCTTTTTTAAAAATAGGGTGTCGCCTCCCCAGTCGTTCTCCAATTTTATCCTACACATTGAATTTGGGCTGCCTTATCTAACTGACTCAATTAGACTGGCCCCAATTCTCCTCTGGTTTTCAAAATGGCGCAGGTCTACTGTAAATTTGACACAGTGCATAATTGATGACTGCTTGAAACTGGAGCACTATAACAAGATTGGTTGGCTCTGCTACGTAGAAGCGGAACTGAGCGCAATTGGGCAGGGTGATCTATTTAGGATACCTACATCCTGTAAAATGGTTTCTAAACAGAAAATCATTGAGGCGTTCATGTTCTGGGCAAATTTTATCTGTAGAGAAAAGAATCAGCAACAAAAAGGGTTAATTGTATACAATCTCATCCCCCAAAGAAAAGAGGGTTGTTTTTCCTACTTATCTAGTATCGTTCCCAGCCAACACAAATGTATTCTTCACTGCTTTCGAATGAATCTCATTCCCCTGATGCGAGGGTTCCCGGAGAAGTAATTTAAACGTGTAGATTTGACTCTATGTCCTTGTGACAACTACTCGCCCCAAACTGACCTTCACTGTGTCTTGTTCTGTAAATTTTTATCAGACAGAAAGAAAAGCTCTAATTCTCACAATTTTTTTCAGTATAATTTTAATCAGTATAGGGTGGCTTTGTAATTTTTAAATCTCTTTTAGATCCATTTGTCTGCTTTTCTGTAGCTACTTTTTATGGGCATGCATGAGAAAGAGAAAGTCCTATGGTAGACTGGCAAGTAATTAATCTGTCAACCATATTTTGCACTTCCTGATATAATGTTTACAAAAGAGGCACTGGGCACTTTGAGCTATAAGTACTTTTATGAGTTGTGTTGTATGTATTTGTAGCTTGTATAACATGTATTTGTAATGAATTATGTGCTTTTATGATCACTACCAAGTGATTGAATAAAGATTTTAGAGAAAGAAAGACTTACTCCTAACTTGCATACTTAATTTACTTATTAATCGCTACTACATGGTACCAAAGTATACAAAGTATAATGCCTGTAAGTTAACTGTTACAAGTGGAGTGTAGCCAGCACCCATTGTGCCATCGGCTACAGTAATAATGTTAACATGGCTGTAGGCCTCTATTGTTTGGCTATGCAGTTTTGAACTGCAATCTCAGGGGCATATTACCAAGGGCCATTATCGCGTCATTAGCGGGACTTTTTCCCGCTACTGCGGCGATAATTTCATCGCCCTATTACCAAGCTGTCGCTAACACCAGTTAGCGACAGCTCGTAGGTGATAGCGGGCATTTAGGGGCCCACTTTGCATGTCAGCGATAATTATTACATACTGCATAAATATTTGGGAATTTGCCTTTAGGTTAAGCCTCTGCTTTGTGCCATAGCTACCAAGGTGTTGGTCTTAGGTTCAATTAGTGATGTTAGTGGTTCACCATGACAAGTATTGTGATTATTACATGAGGCGGGTACTTAACCCCCATCAGCTAATAACTTATTTTATTACAGTTTACATGGGTGTTGATTTGTGTGAATTATGGATTTTTTTATTGTATATATATATGAAGGAACATCATTTAAAACATACCTGTGATTTAATGACCCTTGTGATTTAATTGGCACTCTGGTGTAATGACTGCTGATGTAGTGGATGTGACTCCAGCTTTACAACATACAACTACTGAAATTAGGTTGCAGAATTATAATTTTGTTAATCACCACACATCATACCAGGGTCCTTGCCCCTTATTTAAAAATACATTACATTAACTTTACTCACCCTAAACAAAAAAAAACACGTAAGCTTTGGTAAGTTGCTGTTATTTAAATGCAGTTTTCTGGTCCACATATTTTACTACCCTTGCTAATACATGATTGTTCTTTGCCATAAACCAAATGTCTCATGCTCTTTCAATAGAATTCACTGTAAGCCAGAAGACCCAAATTGTAAACTGTGTATCCTGGCTTCCCCCAGTGATGGGCAAAGGCATATCACATGTGCTAGAGATTCAATCTCATAGCCTCACAAGAGGCCGCATTACCAATGGTACTTTCCAGAATTCATGGCGCAATGCGGTGCTACATGATGCAAAGTGGTGCAGATGTTTGTGTTGATAACCTTTCCTTTGCAAAGTGTTGTTATGCAAAACCACTGATAATATATGCAAAAGGAACGTAACATAATGGGAACAACCTAAGCACCCTTAATATTCCACAGAAAGCCAGATCTACTAAAGTTACATGAAGTAGCATGACCTAGATTTGTGTGGAATATTAGTATGAAATGCAAACAGTTGCAAACAATGGACGACAGAAATATTGCATGATATTTTCATGTATAACATGTGTAAAGGGGCAGAGGGATGTCTAGTATTATGACATGCCCATTTCACAATCCCCCCACCTTATTATCATCCCTTCACTTAGTGGACGAGTCTTTAGATCTATAGAATTTCTAAGGAAAACAAAGAATGTAATAAGGCCCTGAAATATTTTGCCTGCTCATCCTCAGCAGACTCCGAAAAAAGTATGGCTAACCATCTGTCTAGTCACCGAAAGAAGAGCGTGTTTGTGTGTCACAATATCAACAGCAAAAGTATTGTAGCCTTAGTATAGTAAACAAAATTATTGACTTTCAATACACACTATGTAATACACCAAAATATCCACAACGTAAATATTGACTACAAATCAAGTCAAAACAATATCAAGCACAAAAATATGTGAAACCAATTTTTTTTAAATTACAGTGAAATTGACACATTTAAGGACAGTCACTATCTACTGTACTACAACATTGAAAAAAAATATATGAAAATGCTACATACAATGTGTAAACCAAAAAAATAAAAATGGCAATATACAGCTAAAACAAGTAAACATAAATACACATATTATTATAAAATTAATGATCAACTGATTACACATGCCAAACAAAAGAACTACAAAAGTATTGTAGCCTTGGTATAGTAAACAACACTATTGACTTTCAATACACTCTATGTAATACACCAAAATATCCACAACGTAAATATTGACTCCAAATCATGTCAAAACAATATCAAGCACAAAAATATATGAAACAAAAATATATTTTTTTATGACAGTGAAATTGACACATTTATGGACAGCTACGATCTACTGAACTACAATATTGACAACACGTATAAAAATGCCACATGAAATGTGTAAACCAAAAAATAAAAATGCGAATATACAGCTTAAACAAATCAACATAAAAACACATATTATTATAAAAATAATAATCAACTGATTACACATGCCAAACAAAAGAAAATAAATTGTTTAACCAATCAGATTCAAACTTACAACAGTTGAAACCAAGAAACATCGTTAAATAATTTAAGAATAAAAGAAAAGCCCACCACAAACAATAAAAAATCCTTCCAAATCTGCCTGAGCAGAGAAGAATGTTACTATTCTGGAGAGAAATATTAAATAACCAAAGTGCACATTTATTTCATTTAACTATAAACATATTTACTATATCACCTCATGACAAACCAATACATTAAATTACATATGTATCCATAAAAATATACCAATACTATATATTCAGATATACATCAACTAAAAAAAGGCAAATTATGAGTATGAGTATTGCATTTCTAAAGCACGACTGCCACTACCGGATGAGCATCCTGGCGCTAGAAGGGAGGAATAACCATTGACAGGTTAACAAACTATTTTTATATAATTAAAAAAATAAATCTAAATGTTACCTCTAAATGTTACATCTCCAAATAATTAAAAGTGAAGGTACTTAGAGGCTTGATGCTGTAGAGAATCCAAGTAGCACATTTCTCCAAAGAATTGAAACCCAAAAATTGATTAGAAAAATAAAATGGATTTTCAAAAAATAGTAAACTATTACTGAAGAAAAAAGCTCGATATCAAAACCAGCAAGATCCTCTAAAGCTCAACACATTACAGAAAATAAAACATTTGAAGAAAACTGTAAAAATAGTTGGAAACGAACAACATTCCAGCACTTTTATCTCTAAAAAGGTCCTAAAATTTGAATTTACACACCTCCAAAATTGAAGATTGTACCTGCAATATTAAAACAGTTCCCCCAAAATGGAATAGTCATAAAAATAACAGCAAAGTATGAATTAAAACAATGATACCACCCTAAAACAACCATTAAAATAAACCAAAACAGCCCCCATTTTACCACCCTTGCTTTATTACAGTAATCATTATATAAATAACCCGTATAGCTTTTACATTATAAAATCAAATATGCACATAACAAATGATACTTAAAATTAAAATTAGTTAATTGAAATACTTTAAATATCTAAAGAAATACAATTTTCATGTCTGATCCAATAAAACAATATCCTGCATTCACGTACCTTGACATCTGCTGCACAATGATATCAATTAAAGAATATACAATGTTGTGATTGAAAAGAAACAATGACAGTATAATGAAAACAAAAAAGACACTAGTTACACATTAAAGTCTCTGTGTAATGACTTTAACTGTACTAAATGTTGTTAAAATGTATACAATCGCAAAAATACCTGAAATATTTGTCAAAATATAGAATAAAACGTACATTTATTGCGTGCTAAATAAAAGTTTGTTTTGCAAAATGTTAAAAATTAGATTTACTTTACATACTTACACTATAAAGGCAAGATGTACAAACATATGGGTTTGTGACTCGCACATAGTGATTTTTTTACAATGTGCAATTTGTGAGTCGAACAATCTGATGTGCAACAGTGTCTGAGACTTAGGGGCCCAGTACGATGACTATCGGACGAGCCATCATTGCGGTAAAGGGACCGGCCGGCAGATAGTTGGCAGTCCCGACCGCCAAATTAGGATCCAACCACCATGGAGGCAACCGGAAACATGCCTCTATGCATTGAGGCTTGTGTTGCGGCCCGGAAAAGGGCATCAACCCACGCCCCAATGCTAAAAGTCATGTTTGTAAACATCTCTGCACCCTGTGGCAGGCATCATGCGGTGCCTGCCACACGATGCAAAGATGTTTAGGGGGCACAACAGGTGCTGTCCAGGGCCTATAGCAGAGGGCCACAGGGGACAGGGGCCTGACTAGGTGCCCCAATAAAGCCTTTCCACCAGCCTTTTCACGTTGGAAGAACTGACGTGAAATGGCTGGCAGAAAGGGGGGATCGTAATCTCCACGGTGTTGCCTGAGACGGTATCACCTCCATTGTGGGTAATAAGATTCGACCGAGTGCCTGTTGGGCTCCTCAACCCCGCTGGAAGCTGTCGATCGGTCCCTGGGCCAATGCGGTCTGAACAACCACATTGTAATGCAGCAGTCTGACAGCGAATATGGATGTTGGTGGGACCGACATAGATGGCACGTCAGTGTTGGTTCCACGAACATCGTAATTGGCCCACTTGTTTGTGATTCCCAAATGGGTCGCAAGAGACCAGCCTCATTAATATTCATGAGACAGGCTGTACTTTGAGACTCATTTAGGAATGGCCGGCACTCACAGGGATGGTGGCCTGATGGGGTCAGCAGACCCCATCAGGCCACCTGAATTCTTTTTAAATGAAGAAGTTTTCAAGGTGGGCAGTGGTTTGTGGGGCCACTGCCTGCTCTGAAAACGTGTTGGTACCCCCATTCACAAATGGGAAGGGGTATTTGCGAATGGCTTTCCACCAATGTGAAATTGGCGGTAAACTGCACATTTTTTGCAACCAAAATATTCCCACATACCAGTGTGACCCCTATTAGGAAGGGATGCCCTTGGCATTCCACTTCCTAATAGCAGCTCGCAAATCATATTTTGCAAGTCGGTAATAGGTTACTGTCTCACAAAATAGGGTTGTTACATTTAAAAATGCAATTTACCGGTCGCAAACGGCCTGATGGGCAATTTGTGTCCTGTAAAATGTGTCGTATATCTGGCCAGAGTTAAACAAATTATTATTTTGTAGTTTTATATGTATCATTTTGAGTTGAAAATATTTCTCCAGCCTGACAAACATTGGGGACATTTCATAAACTGGCTGTAGGGATCTGCTGGAGGGTGTATGAGTAGCAGTCCAGCTGAGAAGAGGTGTTGAGCAGGCTTTTGGAAGTTTATGCCGTTGTTGTGGTACGTGGAGCCAATGTTCTCTAAGGCTTTGCATGTTTTCATGAGGAGTCTGAGTAGTGCTTGTTTGTGGATGGGAGCTAGGGAAGCTCTTTGAAGTGCCAGGTGTTCTGATTGTTCGGTGAGGAGTTTAGGGTTAGCTTGGCCACTGAGTTTTTATATGATCTGGATTCTTCTGGAGCGTTGATTCCAGCATAGAATGCATTGCTATAGTCCACCTTACTGGTGATGAAAGCTTTGATTACGGTTCTGTGAATGATGTGGTGACCTATTGAGTATATTAAATGTGTGGAAGAAGAAGATGGGGTCTGCGTTCACTTAGCCAACCTGATGAGTTGGTTGTCCATTACTTTCCTGATTGCTCTTTGTTTGGGTTCCCAGGATGGGTGTGGGTCTGAGTTTGGCAGGCCACCAGGTGGAGCCCCAAAGTGAAGTATCTCTGCTGACGATTACTACTTCAGTCCTGTCTGTGTAGAGCTTGAGGCAGTTGGTTTAAATTAATCTGGCTCCTTCGGTCATGCAGTTGGAGAAATTGGGTTGTTGGCGTCTTGTCAGAGAGGGATCGTATGAGCTGCTTTTTATCAGCATAGGATATGATGTTGATTCAGTGTGGCTCACTGGTTAGAGGAGGCAGACCCAGACGCTGAGATCAGGCCCGGGACCAGGGTTCAATTCCCGACGCGGCAGGGTCTTGAGCCCAAAATGTCCACTGACTCTGTAATTCTCGCTTCGGTGCCTACTCGAATCACAGGTTCACACTCTGCAACTCTGGGCAATAGCTTGCTTAATCTCCACAACGGCCCCCCGCGGCAGGATGCCTGGCTTTCACCTTGGGGATACCAAGTAGGGGCTATCTCACAGGGAAAAACCAGGACAGGTTCCCAATGCAAAGCGCTTTGAGACCTGGCGGTGATATTGCGCTATATAAAAACCTATCCATCCATCCATCCATCCATTCAGTGGGTGTGGATGATGCTGGTGGGGGGGGTTATGTATGTGTTGAACAGAGTGGGGTAGAGTAAGTATCCTTGTGGAGCTCTTCATTTGAGGTTAATGGCATCTGAGGTGAAAGGGGCCAGACTGACCAAAGGCGGCCTGCCATGAAGGAGCAAATTGATCTAAGTGTGTGACCATGGGTGCCAGTTTCCTGCAGTCATTGGATAAGGATGTGGTTTGAGATAGTATCCAAGGCTTCAGGAAGATACAGTAGGATGAGGGCTAGGTTGCCACCTCTGTCCATGATCCTCCAGATGACCTTTGTGGCCCGTGATGAGTGTGATTACTGTACTGTGATTGGGCCTAAATCCAGATTGAGAGGTGTCAAAGAGGTCGTTGGCAATGTGGTAGGTGGCTAAGCATTTGTTTATCATCTATTCCATGTCTTTTGCTGGGTAGGGTAGCAGGGAGATAGGAAAGTGGTTGGATAGTGTCTTTGAGTCTGCTGAAGGTTTCTTGAGGATAGGGATAACTGTGGCATATTAACAGGATGGAGTAATACAAAGGTTTTGGAACCTATATGAGTTTGGGGGAGGCTGTTCTGGGTTTTACTATTCTAAATTCAATCCCAAAAACAATGAAGTACAATGCTATTTTAACACCAGTATCACAAAGATTTGTTCCTACCATGTTGCTATATAGATAAATTCCTATTGTATGTTTGGGATATTAGCTCAATTACTCTGCTCACATACACTGTACCAACCCTCACTGCACTACCTTTGTCACATGTTAGAGCAACCATAACCCTGTGCAAGCAATCTCACACTACATTGGTTTTTATGAACAAGAAAAACAGTGCATGTCTTCTTGTTGAGTTCCTTTAACCACTTGGGTGCGGAGGATGTGCTGGGGCTGTTCTCAGCCCCAACGTTCAGGTGCTGAGGATGGCTCCACCTACATGCCACCTACGGGTGTGGTAGAGGAAGCACCTCTGCTGCCACCCCTACCACTCACTCAGCAATCTGATTACGTAAAACTTGCTGTCAGCACACCAAGATCAACAAGGAATGGGCTGGAAGACATTTGCTTCCAGTGCATCCAGAAAAGAGCACACTTTCAGGTTAGTCTTCTCTATAATGAGGGAACTGGATGGCAAAAGACACCGGGTGAAAGGAAAGAGTTTTTACTTTCCCTTGGTGTCTCTCTAATGGACATTCCTTCTGTGCAATCACAGGTGGGACCGCACTTGGGCAACAGGAATGCACCCAGTAGACACCAGTGGTGACATTTTGTGTGTGGGGTTGACCCCTTGGGCAAAGGCCACTCTCCATATTTTTGACAAATGTTTTTGCCCGTTTTCTGACAGAGCAGCTATTTTTCAAGCCAATCTGCACCCAAGGGAACATAAAACCGCTAGACACCAAGGAGGTTATTTGTGTATGTTGGGGAGTGGCCCCTTAGGAAAGGGTCATGCCCAATTCTGAGAATGACATAACTTTTTTTTTTACCCCCTCCTCCCCCCCAAAGGCAGATCAGCCATTCCTTTAGTATGATCCCCCTAGGGGTGGCGAAAGAACACTAGACACCAAAGATTGTTTATATATAAATGTTAGGGCAGAGGCTCCTTGGTCAAGGGTTGCTTCCCATTTTAAAATTGGCATGTTGTATTTTTTCCAGCCTCTCAGCATGCCTATCAGCCATTTTTCAGGGAGATCTGCCCCTAGAGAGGAGTAAAACAACTAGACATCAGGTTATATTTATTTGTATAGGTTGGGGGAGCGGTCCCTTGGCAAATGTCAATCCCCATTTTGAAATGGGCATGCCCTTTTTGTTTTGCCCCCCGGGCAGATCAACCATGTTTTCGGCCAATCTGCCTCCCAGGGGGAGCAGAAATCCGCTAGACACAAAGGATGTTTTTATTTATACATGCTGGGGGAGTGGTCCCTTGGCTGGCTGTGTGTGTGAACTGGTGTTTGGCTGGTGGTATGTCTGAACTGATGTTTGGTTGGCGATGTGTGTGGACTGGCATGTGGGTGGCAGCATGTGCGACTGGCATTTGACTGGCAGTGTGTGTGAACTGGCATTTGACAGGCAGTGTTTGTGAACTGGTGTTTTGTTGGCAGTGTATGTTGATTGGCATGTGATGGCGCGGTGTGTGTGAACTGGCATTTGGCTGGAGGCTTGGGTAAGGAGCGCCAATTTTTGGGGTGTAGATCAGACATTAAGCTGTTTTATTTCTTGTTGTCATTTATGAACTTAATTTATTTCTTCTTTTTATGGGGCTACAAAGCTTTAGATTTCCTTGGTGGCGACTACTCTTTATGATTTTGGCATTGGTAGATCTGCAGTTTGTGTAATTACATGTGTTTGGTAAAGAGAGTAAATGAGTATCATTGCTGTGCTTGGATGTGTTTTTTAATGGTTGTAATAATTGTAGCATATGTAACTCATGTTTTATTGTGTTTCAAATTCACTTTTGGATTTGTGCAAGATCTGCATTGTGGGCTATCTTTTGTGCTTTCTGTGTCTGTGCAGAGTAGGTGCAACTGATCCTAGTCTAGCTGTCAGTGGCAAATGAGAGAGTTCTTTTTGGAGTAAAACCTTCATTGTGTGGTTTGCATTAATAGTTTTTTTCGGATCATTATATGTCAACAAATATATTTACTGTCTGATACCACCACAGTTTGTTGAGTTCCAATTTTACATTGTGTTGTTTGTTGTTGTCTTGTTTGTTGTGTTATTTTGATTAGTATGCATTATAGCTGCCCGCATGCTGACCCCCTAACAAGTTGCAGGTTTGCTTTTTGAATCTGCCTCTGAACGTGTATCAGAGACCGACTCCACAATGGAGGCAGGGGACGTTGTTGAAGATTCTGGCAGTAATTACCTGTCCAAGAGGAATCATCGGATGATGGAGCTGATAGTGATGATGAAGTTCCTTTTTAAGAGGAGGGCACCAATATGCCGGTAGTGCAGCAAGAGCAAGCTGGATAGCAGCCAGATGTTTGAAGACTTCCCATTGGAAGTGCTGAGCCCAGGGTTGCCCTTAACATGGTGCAGCCAGTTTTGCATGCCTTTAGTGGTAGTGCTGGTGTAGGGTTGATCCAGAGAACATTTTGTCTATCAATTTCTTCCAACTGTTTATTGGTGATGTGTTTTTGGACAATATTGTTGAGCAGACTTATATGTATGCAGAGCAGGTTTTGTGGGACAATAGTGCCATACTTAAGACCCTCTTTAGGCCCATTCGGTGGACTCCTGCAAATCTCCATGAGATTAAGCAGTTTCTGGGGTTGGGATTGATAAGGAAGCCATCCTTGTCTTTATATTAGTCACCATTTATCCATAGACAATTTCTACACAGGTATACAATTATTTAAGGCATTTTTCAAAGTAGACATTATAGCATGAGACACAATTTACTCAAACCGTAACTGTTACCCTAAAATGCTTGGGCCCGATTCACAAAGGTAAACTGAGCCGAAATTCTAACTTTATGACTTTCGGTATTCACAAAGGGCATTTACGAATAGTAAAGTTAGACTTCTGTCTCTGTTGAACTTCAGTTTTGGTCTTATGTTTAGCTTAAGTACGTTGAAAGCACAAAAAAGTTCAAAAATTGGCTAACTCTTTGAAAAATGCCAAAGCTGTGGTAAAAATAGGGTCTTTGATTCAACTGAGCATGTGCCTAAAAGCTTTTGAAAATGGTCACTTTAGCACAGCAAACATTTTGTTGGTGCCATTTTTAGGAAAGAAACCAAACACTTTTTTTGCAGAGCACTTTTTTCTCAGTTTTCCCCCAAAAATTAAAATGTAGCTATAATTTGGCTTCATTCTAAGTTCCCTCCAAGGCAATTCACAAACTCTGGGTATCTTTAGACTCCCCAGGATATTGGAAAAAAAGACACACATTTGGCATTAATTCATTAAGTAGAAAAACAGGTATGGGGTGTGAGGCCACTGTATCTAAGAGGCAGAGAGCCACTGGCATCTCCTTTAGAAGACATACTAGCTGTAATGAGGTGTTGCACCTACTTAAACTAGTGGGAACTAAACTCTCTGAGGTTGGAGAAAGGGTTGTGCTAGACCCTTAACTACCCAACCCTAAGTGCAGTAGAACTTACTTATTCTAAGATTGTATTATATGTGCCTAATATTAGTGATAGTTTTTCAATTAATCCACAGCAAGATTATCTGGTAAAACAATGCAGGCTTGAATTCCACCCGCTGCATACCAATGTGAGAGGCTGGTTCAGTATATGATGTACACTTATGTAAGTGGACACCTTGCACTGATCCAGGCAACCCTTATGGTGATTTTAGGAGAGCAGCATTCAAGCTTACACCTCAAGGAGTGTAAATCAGCTTGTTTTACCAGAACACCATCTTATAGATATAGATTAAGTGAAAAAGAACCACACAGTGTATTTATAAAAATTCGTATTTATTATAAGACGCTCACTAACAGATACAGATATCTCCTAGTCAGAGAAATACACAATGAACACACTAGTTTGCAATAGAAACAGGTAAGTAGCACAGAATACACAGTGGTCACCGGGGGGGGACCAAATCATATACCAAAATAGTGGTATGCGAACCACGACTCGAGTCAAGAAAATAGTCAGAGGATATTGAAGTGCCAGGGACCCAAAGAACCACCCAAGGTGAGTATCTAGGAGCCCCATAGAGTTTGTTTGCAGTGTGGGAACACAACTGCCTTCTCCGTACAAATCAATATGTAAGTTGCAGTTGCAATTGTAAAGAAGAAGGACCCTTTCCAGTGGACCCTGAAGAAACCCAGTGGAAGACAGAAGGTTGGAGAGCCACCCCACCCGTGGATACTTTAGGAGCCAGGATACCTGCCCCAGGGGAGCCGAGTGCATAGGTGTGAAGTTGTGTCAGAAACCACCGTCGAACACAATGGAGGACTCCAGGAAGATGCCGCTGCTGGAGAAGGGGAAAGTGTCAGTGGAATCCAAAGGTGGAATCAAGTCAAAAAGTACTTGAAAGCAGAAGGGACAGAGTCTATGCCACATGGAAGTGACCAGGAGGCTCGGAAGACAAATGCCCACCAATGTTTGGTGTTGTAAGAGAGTTGACTGTGCCCTTGGAATCGCAGCTGTGAGGACCAAGCAATGCTGTGGAAGACCAGGAGCCATTCATGAGCTGTACCACATCCGAGGTCGAGAGAAGATGGGTCTGTGTTCGGCAGGAGCACCAACAAGCCTTGGCAACTACAAACAGTGTGGAAGTAGAAGAAGGTGCAATGAGGGGACCAGCACAGTTCAGGAGACCCAAGTATTCAATCTGGGATGTACCTAAGTATTTACCATGACAATTCCTGGGAGAAAGCAGAGAAACTGGGGTCCTGATTAGCAGGATCCCAGTCAGACTAGTCATAAACAGCATTACATCAAACAAAAAGTGGGGGTAACCATCGAAGCAGATCCTACTTTCCTACAGCTACTACCCCAAAGTACCAAAAAAAGGCTTAGCATTCTAGGGAAAAAAGGCTTAGCGGCCAAGGGTTAAAATGGCATTTGTGACTTTTAGACTTGCCGAAAGATAGGGTACTCAGTTTTCAAACTACACTCTAATGTGAGTTTGAAACTGTGTCATCGATTAGAATGCAGATCATCGTCCTTAATTTCAGTGCTGCGTTTTGCCTGCTCATTCAGATGCATGGATTGAAATCAGATGGGAGAAAACATCAGAGTGCGATTCTCAGCTGGGTAAACACTTAGGGCCCTTTATGATCTCAGATGTAAAGCATTCGACCTTAGATTGGAGGCTTTATGACCGAGATCGTTGGTTTCACTTCATCGGCTGATTATATACAGCCGGTCAGAATTGAAACTGGATGGTCATTCTGGCTGGCTTGCGACGGGCTCAAGGACCCCGTTGGCCAGTCAGAACCATCTTGTAATCCATATTAATGCCATTTTACAACATCAGGATTGCGATGCACGGTTTCCAGCAGGCTTTCCATGCCGGCCTTCCCGAAATGGAAAGCATGTTGGAAAGCGTGTTTGGGGGCCCCTAGCAGGGATCCCTTCTGTTTTCAGCCTCCGGTTGGGGGCCGAGGGGGCACTTAGGGTCCCCACTTATTGATCCCTGCACCTTGTGGCAGGCACCTTGAACTGCCTGCCACAGGGTGCAAGGATTAACACAATCTGCCATTTCTCTATGGGAGCATGTGTTACGGCCGGTCGCATCGGAACTAGGCAGTCAGGACTGCTGACTGGAGGTCTGTTGGTTCCATTTCCACCCCAGTGTTGGTCAGAGTCTCATCGTAATAAGCCCCTTACTATTAACATTTTCAAGGATGAGCTAAAAAATATATCTAACAAAGTGGTAGCTATAAGAAGATAACTTCTCCCAACTGTAGTTCATTCTGATTGATGATCCTCAATATATTTGACCGTCTAATTTCAACCCTGCACTTTCTGTCTTTGCACTTCTTTGTTGTTTGTACTTGTTTTCTTCTAAACCCTACTGTGAGGCATGCTCTAGCCATTCAGCACAATTAACTTAATTTGATTTTATTACACTTGCCTTCTCCATATGGTCTTCAAGAGTCCCTGCTTGGCGAAAACATTATACAGGATTTCGTATTTTCCTTTGGAGACTCTTAAATGCTTGGTCTTATTATTTTGCTTAGCTTTGACTTCATTACAACAGCAATAATGTAGCACACACTTAGGGGCTCATCACGATATCTGGCGAAAACTTTCCAACCGACCCGTCTCAAATTCTGGAACCAACCGACTTGCGGTCGGCTGTTCCGTCCAACCGATTACGACGCCACCGAACACTGTTCGGTCATAGTCCCATTGTTCCCTTTGGGAGCCTGTGTTCTGCCCAACAGCACAGGCTCCTATGGGGAAATGGGGTGTGTGTGTGTAAAACCATGCACCCTGTTGCAGGCACCCTACTGTACTAGCCACACAGTGCAGGGTTTTACAGGGGGGTCCCTCAGGTACCCCCTTGGCCCGCAGGATGAAGAGGACCCTGCTAGTGGCCCCCCAAACCACTTTCCGACAGCCTGTTTGTGTCGGAAAGGCTTTTGGAAATCAACATTGTAATCAGTCGGTCAGAAATGCTGCTCGCAGAGGTTCACAATGCGGTTCCGACCGACACAAATTCTCCGAGTGCCAGTCAGAAACGATTTGGAAGTACCACGGGGTTAACAATCTGACCGCGAACATCGTAATTGGTCAGGCGGATTGTAAAACCGACCGAGTCTGTCCGAAGGGTTGCAATGCAGTCTAAGAAATTCTGACTGTCGGGCAGAGGCTTTCTTCCTGACATCGTAATGAGGCACTTAGTTGCAAGATGCCTTTTCACTGTTAAAGGTGTTACTGCCTCTCATCTTTATACCCCTTCCTGATTGCAAATGGTTTGCCACCAATTTGAAGATCATTAATTTTAATGAATTATAATTTGCTTCTTAATTAATAATATTTATGTAATTGATAATCAATTATGTTAATTGTGCAATGACATATTTTTTTTTATTTGTGGGTTGTGGGTTTTGTAAGGGTATGGGTTGGGAAGTAAATTAATTTTAACCAATTGAAAATTATTTTTTAAATTAGTATGAATTATCAATTATGTTAACTGTGTAAATACATTTTTGTTAAATGTTATGAGCGTGTTGTGTGTTTTGTGGCGGTATACCGTCATAAACCTGTCTCTCCACACCGCCACAGTCCCACCAGAATGAAAGTGAGCTAAATTACTACAGCTATTGAAAAAGCCCACCTTAGATCCAGCTATGCTTGCTAGCTACCGACCTATCTCTTTCATTCCAGCTGTGGCAAAGGTGTGCAAAAAAAAAGCAGTCTTCAGACAGTTAGCCACCTATGTTGAATCATCTGGCGCCGTCCATCCCGCTCAATCAGGATTCAGGACGACCTATAGTACAGAGACTGCTTTTTTTAAAATGTCGGAAGCAATGAGGGAATGCTTGGATGCAGGCAGCAGAGCGGCTCTGATTTTATTGGACCGCTCTGTCGCCTTTGATACGGTGCCCCATCCTCAACTGATTGCCTGTCTTTCAAGCATTGGCATATCTGGACGCACCTGGGACTGACTTAAATCCTTTTTAAAGGATCGAACCCAGGAGGTATGGTTGCCACCATTCTCCTTGGCCCCCAGAAGGGTGCAGCTGTAGTGCAACAAGGACAAATTGGAGGTCCTCTTGTATGGATCCTTTCCCCCGCATTTTAGGGAGGCTTTGTGGCCCTCAGAGTTTGGTTCAGTGAAGACCGTAGGTTCTCAATACAGATAAAGAAACTTGCTGGAGTATGCTTTGGCATGTTGAAATCGCTTAGAAAGTTTCTTCCACTGCTACCAGGACAGCCAAGGAAATGGTGACTCGGCCCTCATCTTGTCACGCTTTGATTATGCCAATGCTCTGTACATTGGCTTGCCCGGATACCAGCTAAAAACACTGCAAATAATACAGAATGCGGAAGGTAGGGTTCTGCTGGGAATTCCAGGAAGATCAAGTATGAAACAGAATTTGCGCGATCTTCATTGGCTCCCTGTGGCACAGCGTGTCCTGTTTAAAGTTCTCACTCTGGCACATGGAGCTTTGCATGGATTTGGGCCTATCTATCTGAGGAGACACTTTGACTTCAATGTTCCTCATAGAAGTTTGCGCTCTGCTGTGCAGCGTCTGGTAGTTGTCCCTCGCTTTCGCCTAACTCGATGGAGGGCAGCTCCCTACCCATTAAAGCAGCGGAAGCCTGGAATTACCTTCCTTTATAACTACGGAACATTCAGGATACCAGGCTGTTCAAGAAGCAGCTAAAGTCCTTTCTTTTTAATTAAGTGTTTTTTCTCAGATTCTCTGCTCTTACGTTGGCCTCCTGCGCCAGGACACTCTTGAGTATCCGTGCACGCTATAAATGCATTATAACATAACATAACATATTGTGGGAAATACATTGATTATAAATAATAAATAATAAATATTTAATCAATGAAAATTAGTTTGTTGATTAATATTTAAACTAATATTGGTAATATGTGTTAGGAGCAGGATGTGAGTTTTGTTGTGTTATAGGGTGGGAAGTGACTAAACTAAATGTATGTAATAAATAATGTTTTTGTTAAAAAAAATTTTTTATATAAAAATATTTATTTGTATGAAAATGATGTTTGTATTTTATATATAATAATATCTGTAGGTATTTGTAATATATATTTAACATTGTAATATGTTTTTAGTTTTTAATTTTTTAATATTAAATATATTTTTTTTATTTTGTTTATTTTTAACGTTAAACTGACTGGAGTGGGAATAGTAAATTGTGCTGCTCCGCTGACCAACACTTTCCCTACTGTTGCATTTATTGGAGTGGTAATAGTAACATTTACCCCTACGTTATCCACCACTTTGCCTACTATTGCACTTATTGGATTGGGATTAGTAAATTTGACCCCTCCGCTATCCAACACTTTCCCTACTGTTGCACTTATTGGTTTGGGAATAGTACATTTTACCCCTCTGCTATCCAACACTTTCCCTACTGTTGTACTTATTTGAATGGGTACAGTACATTTTACTCCTCTGATATCCAACACTTTCCCTACTGTTACACTCATTGGGGTAGGAATAGTAAATTTGACCCGCTCGCAATCTAACAGTTTTCCTACTGTTGTGGTGATTGGAATGGGAATAGTACATTTTACCCCTTTGCACTCCAGCAGTTTTCCTACTGTTGTACATGCTGGAATGGATACAGAAAATATCACCTATCCAAAAATCCAAAGCTTTTACTACTGTTGCATTTATGGGGGGGGAGATTTGTACATTTTAACTAGTTTTAATTTTTTTGCGTTGTGTGACATGGGAGTTGTACATATTTGATAACTTTTTTCTAATAGTTTGCGTAGTTTGGTATAAATTGTAGTGGTAATAGTATATGTATTACATTTTATATTTTATCATTTATTTTATTCTGTTATAATTTATATTATTCTGTTGTTTATTTAAAGTTATAATATTTTTAATGTGTAAAATAATTTTTACTAACTGGAAAGAATCTTAAGTTGTTGAATTTTTCATTGAATTAAAACGCTTTGTTTTTTACAGATTTTTGGGGTCTACTATGATATTTTGATGCGACCGCACATGATGTGGTCGAATTCTGACATTTCCCTATGGTAGCATGTGTTACGGCTGTAAATTGGCCATAGTACATTCTCCCACACGGAAATGTGAAGTGGTGTTAATCCATGTACTCCGTGGCAGGGATTAAAAGGGGGGCACCATATGTGCCCCCTCGGCCAACAACGGGGGCCAAAAAGGAAATGGGGCCCTGTTAGGGGGCCCCAAACACACTTTCAACAGGGTTGCCATGTCGGAAAGCCCAGCATGGAAACCCTGCCAGAAACAGTGCATCGTAATCCAGGTGGCATAAACCACCGTCCATTTGGATTACGGGCCAGTTCTGACTGACCGACGGGCTCAATGAAGCCAGCCGGAATGGCCAGCTGGTTTCAGTTTTTACCGTCTGAATCAATATCAGCCAGTCAGAATTGAGACTGATGATGTTTTGTTGTAGCCCCTATATGTTAATGGTGTGTATATATATATATATATATATTTATACATATATATATATATGGAAATACTTTAAACAAAGGGCGCTTAGAGAGAATACACAGAGGTCACCCACGGTGGGCAGTACGGCTCAACAAGATCCTTTTGACATTAATATTAGGGACTTGGAGAACTTGGCCGTACTGGAGGAACTACTAGAAGAAAGTGGATCCCAGATAACATCACCAGTGGATGTAGTAGAAAGAGGAACTTCCATTGGTATCGCCCAAATAGGTGAACGTAGCGCCTTTAAGCCACCCTCACGCTATCTCGCCCAGACACCAACTGATGCAGTGGACATCTTCTCAGAAGCAGTGAATCAGGACTTACAGAAGTTATCTAAACAAGAAGAAAGTCACAAGGAAAAAATCAAGTGGAATCTCTCATCACATCAAAGAGATGCTATTTCAAACCTTGAGAAGGATGATTCAATCGTGATAAAGACTTCAGATAAAGGCGGAAACGTAGTCATCCAGAGTTGTGATAACTACTGTAAAGAGGCCCTACGACAGTTACAGGACCGCGAGAACTACTTGCCGACAACGGAACATGAATACCAAGAAAGCATTCGGGAATATCATTCCCTTATTGAACACTGGGATGGAAAAGGAATACTAGCCTGGGAAGAATTTCTATTCCTGCAGAATAAACAACCAAGATTACCCAGTTTTTATCATCTCCCAAAAGTACACAAGGACGCCACTAAACCACCAGGAGACCGATTGTGTCATCAATGGGAGGATTAACTGAAAATATGTCTAAGTTCATTGACTCTTTTCTGGCCCCATGGGTAACACAGTTGAGTTCATACACAAAAGACACAAAGGACTTCCTCAGACAAATACAGGATGTGGAGTAGGAGGACGACCTGGTGATGATAACTCTGGACTTCTCTAGTCTATATACGAGAATTAGACACTCTGATGGGATTGAAGCGATGAAGACCTTTCTGAACTTACGATCTGCCCGCTACCTGGAGCACAGCAGAATAATTTTAGATTGTATATCTTTCTGCCTGAATAACATCTTTATTTTTCAGAGCCAGAGATATAGACAGGTCAGGGGGACTGCTATGTGCACCTGCTTCGCCCCCAGCTACGCAAATTTATTTGTGGGCTGGTGGGAGAAACAGGTGGCCTGGGCGGACGACAAAACGGAATGGGTCGATAGGGTGATCTGCTGGAGGAGATACATCGACGATCTCTTCCTGATTTGGAGGGGATATGAATCCTCAGCAGAGGACTACTTAATGGCCCTAAGCACAAACGATTTGAACCTGAAATTCACCCACAGTATGAGCAGGAAAGAGGTTAGCTTTCTGGATCTGGGAGTTTTCGTTGATTCAGGCGCAATTCAGACTGCGCTCTATAGAAAGGAGACAGCAGGGAATTCCGTCCTACACGGACAAAGTAGTCACCCAGCATCCCTTGTTAGGGGAACTGTTGAGAATAAAACGCAACAGTTCCCTGGAAAAAGACTTTGAAGAGGCTGCAGAGAAAAGCGTGGAACGCTTTAATTCGCGTGGCTATCCGCAAACAGTACTCCAACAAGCCAAAGGCAAGGCGAAAGCTATAGATAGACAAACCCTACTGACTGAGAGAAGGGACAGAACCACGAAAGTTGGCAATGGCATAATCAGATTAAAAACTAACTATTCGGTGGCAGCGAATAGGGTGAGAGCCATCATGTCCAAAAATTGGGGTATCCTCAAATCTGATGTCGTAATCGGTAAAAATCTGCAGGAGCACCCGATGATCACATTCAGGAAGATAAGATCACTGAAGGACAGGCTGGTCAAAAGTCATTTGTCCAAGGAAAGATCCAAAGGAGAACTGCACGCCATGCATGGGTCCTACCCATGTGGGAAATGCAAGGCCTGCAGCAACAGTCAGAGGGTGCTTTCATATCAGGTGCCACACAAGGATTCAAATATCAAGATTGGCAAGTTTATTACTTGCTCAACAACATTTGTAGTGTACTGCCTGAAGTGTCCCTGCGGACTTCGGTACGTGGGGAGCACCACGAAGGCAGTCAAGTTGAGAATCTTAGAGCACCAACGGCCATCGCGAATAAGGATGAGAACTATCCGATGGCCCGACACTTCGCCTCTCACCACAACAGTGATAGAACACTACTTAGCTTCTTCAGCTTAGACTGTGTCCCACAAGATGTAAGGGGTAAGCATGGGCGGTAAATCCGTTCCGCTCGCGGATTTCGCTGATTTTCGGTAGATTCGCAATCCGCGAGATTCGCGAATTTCCCGCAAAATCCGCGAACGGAAATCCGCGAACGGAGATTGGGTCAAAAGTTCAAGCTGACTTTTGTAACTCTTTTAGAATGGCGCCAGCAAGCTGCCAGAGCCATTCTAAAATAGTTACAAAAGTCCGCTTCAACAGGAAGCTCTAATAGATAAAGTAAAGCAGGTGCTGCTCAAATTCAGTTACACAATCATTAATCACCCCCAAACGTGGGGTAATTAATGATTGTGTAACTTAATTTGACCTTCAACTGGAGCACCAGCTTTACTTTATCTATTAGTGCTTCCTGTTGAAGCTATTTCTAGCTATTTTAGAATGGAGCTGGCAGCTTGCCGGCACCATTCTAAGTGGGGCTGAGGGCAGAAGGGCACAAAAGTGGGACAGAGGGCAGAAGGGGACAAAAAATGAGTGGGGCAGAGGGCAGAAGGGCACAGAAACAAGTGGTACAGAGGGCAGATGGGCATAAAAAACAAGAGGTGACTTTGGACAAGACTATCTTTGATAGATTTCAGCTTCCTGAATGTAATCAATGGTTTCGCTGGGACCTCGTTTCCTATTACAGGATCGGTACGCAATATATGCCAGTTTCTAGTGAGCATTTTTCTGAGTACATTTGCCTCATGGTAATCATGCGAAATCTCATAGTTTTCTCAGATTGCCCGATTCTTTTTTGGGCTTGCTCAAGGAGATGTTTTCTGGGGATTCTCAGTACCTTTTTAAGAGTATTATCTAAGAGTGATTGCTCATATCCCCTGATCAGAAACCTGGCAATACAGTCTTTAGCTGCTAGAGTAAAATCTGTTTCTAATGAACAGTTGCGTTTCAGTCTCAACAATTCACCGTAAGGAATACTGCGGATCAGACTAGGGGGATGGCTACTTCCGGCGTGTAGAATACTATTGCCGGCCGTCATCTTCCTATAGAGAGCTGTTTCCAGACCACCCTTGCTGATAAAGACCCTCAGGTCAAGATAGTGTACCTCAGTCATACTCATGTCAGAAGTGAATTTCAGGTTCATTTGGTTATTGTTGAGATCCATTATAAATTCCTCCGCTTGTGTGGTGGATCCCCTCCACACTAAGAAGAGGTCGTCGATATATCGACGCCAAACTACAATGTACTCAGCCCATTTCAAGTTGTTACCCGCTAGGGCCACCTGCTCCTCCCACCAGCCTACGAAGAGGTTCGCGTATACACAAATATACATACATTTTTCTATGTTTTATATTATTTTTACATTTTATTATAAATTAAAATAATTAGTTTAGTAACTTGTTTGTGAGTCGATATATGTAAATATATTAATTATTATATATGTGTTTTAAGTTAAGTTTATTTGTTCTATTTGTCAAGATATATATTAAATATATCTATATATTTCTTAATTAATGTTACTAGTTCATATATTTACGATTTATTATTGTATATATATTTTAAAATTGATATTTAATACAACTATATTAATGACCGATAATTTTTTTTATATATTTCTGTACTTACCATTATTAAGATAAGATATGATGACAATATTTTTGTTCGCGATGTTTCGGTCTCCATATTTTTGATTCTCGATATTTGCATGGCCGATATTCTGTCAGTAAACTATTTTCAGTAATGCTTCACGCACTTTCCTATGTGGGATTTAGTATCACCAACTGTGTTTATTGGCAAATTTGTAAGTCTCCAAGAGGTTTTATAATCTGTCAAATGCTTTGGGTTATTATGGAACTCCAAGGGCCTTACCTTAAATAGCAGGAACAAGTACTTAGGGCCTCATTATGATGTTGGGCGGAAACTTTCCGCCTGACGCTGTCTCGAAATCGGGACTGACCGACTCGCGCTCGGCGTTTCCGCCTGACCAATTACGATGTGACCGAACACTGTATGTTCAGAGTTCCACTGCCTTCTATGGGAGCTTGTGTTTCGGTCAAAACACAGGCTCTTAAGGTGAAATGGGGTGTGTGTAAAACCCTGCACCTGTCGCGGGCACCCAAGGGTGCCTGCCACACAGTATGGGATTTTCAGAGGGCTCCCTTAGCTACGTCTTCACCCCCTAACCTGAGGCCTCAGGATGAAAAGGGCCCTGCTGGTGGCCCCCAAGGTCACCTTCCAACACCCTTTCTGTGTTGGATAGGCCGACTCGGAAAGGCTGTTGTAAATCGACATCGTTATCGATCAGTCGGAAATGCTGTCCATAGAGGTGTACGATGCAGTTCCGACCAACACAAATTCTCTGAGAGCCAGTCAGAACCGATTCGGAATGACCAAGCTATTTACAATCCGACTGCGAACATCATAAACGGTCAGACGGATTGTAAACTAACTGAGTTGGTTGGATGGGTTCCAAAACGGTTGAGGAGATACCAACTGTCGGGACAAGGCTTTCTGCCAGACATTGTAATGAGGCCCTTATTTGTGCAGGTGGTGGACTCAGCACTTATTTTGTAAGACTTATTTTTCATCATCAGACTTTCACCCCCAAGCAAGAGACATAAAAGCGTAAAAGAAAGAGAGTAAGAGGGAATGTAAGATAAAAAAACATTGACAAAGAGAAAAATCAGGTATATGAAACTACTTCCAAAGGACAAAAAGTGTAGGGTGGTGGAAAAAAGATTCATTGTGTTTAATCATACTAGGCACCCTTGGTATTCGACGCCACCAGCAATGGGCTCCTATGAAAAAAATGAAGAAATTGGGCCTCCTGGGCTTTATATATTAATATTATTTTATTTTTTTTACAAATGAAGCATTGGCTGGAACATTTGATTCTTTAAAATAACCTCAATCCACCTCACCTGGCCATCAAAAAAATCCTGATGATCTCTGAATGAGAAAATCCTTGTTATTCAAGATTGTCTGTCCCTGAATTTGAATAGGTAGATTTAACAATCGCATTAACAGAGAATATTAGCTGGCAAGATGTCTCAGTTAATTCAGTTCTTGCTACTTATATTAGCAATATCTGCAGGTCAGGAGTTCTAATCCTGGCACGGCCAACTCAGTTTTTTCCTCTAACTTCAATAAATTGAGCACCAATAACTTTCAGAAACAGCGGTCCTGAAGTATAACTTATATGAAAAAATCTAAGCATTTAATGCTGATTTTCTTCAATTATTCATGTTATTATATTTCAATTGTGATCCAATTTGTTTGTACAGATCACTTGTGATAAATATAGATATATAGAAATGTTTCATACTTTATAATCTAAGTAAACTCTATCCCAATTATGGCAATTTCAAAAGGATCTGAGAATGACTCATCCTTTCCAGCAAAACAACCTGTGAACCTTGAAATTGTATGCATGTCACTTATACAATAGCAGCTGAGAATTTCACAATCTCTTGAGAAAACATATCATGCACTCTGTTTCAAATATAGTTGCAAAGAAAGATAAATGACAGATTCAAATTCCACTTACATTTAGACTCATTAAGGTACACAATATAAAACACATTTTGACATGTACATTTATTTTATGAAGCTTGGTTGTCATTAGAATATAAATGTATGCAAAGTAAAGTCAAACTGTCATACCTAAAATATATTCATATTTTAGAGAATTACAAGTTGTTATAGAAATGTGTTTTTTAACATTTTAATACTGTTTTAACTAACGTTTCTAAAATGTATGGAACAGGCTTATGTTTCCCATTCAGCTGTCACATAATGGGGGATTACTTACCAGAAAGGTTCATCACACTGATTCCAAATCTTCCACATCTCATTCATTATCTCGAATGAAGACCCTCACCCCTAGAAAACTATCACATTGCATCCCTGCTTTTTTCATCCCCCTTCTTGTAGATCATCCTTCTTCCTCGTACAAATACCTTTATAGTTGAAACTACACACCCAGTTGGGAGTAGGAAAGGACACAGAGAGTAGTTGAAGAAGAGTAAGACTGTATCATTAAAATAGCTGCTAAGTGATTAGGCCACTTTAACTTCATTTCCTTTCATTCCCTTTCTCATCATAGTCATGACATGTGAGGATATGTGCAGCAGTGTAGGAATTATTTCAACATGAGCACATAGGCACGACTACTGCAAAACCCGTGGAATTTAACAAATGCAACCTTCATATATAATTTAGAGTTAGGTTGAGGTGAGCCCAGCTTCTTTCTCAATTGGCCAGACCTAAAAATAACAAACAGGAAATCAGAAGCTTAAATCCCTGACTTAATGCTTACAGGGGACTCACATAGAGGATTGAAGGAGCCAGGCTGCAAGGCCTTTAGGTCCACAGGAAGACCCTAAAGGGAAAAGAGTGTGGAGACTGGGAGTAAAGAAGCCAACATATCATAGTAGATGAGATGTATTAGCCTCAAACTCAGATATTTCAGCCAAAAGTTCCCTAAATATCTTGGTGGCTCAAATTGTTCTTTAGATTTGAAATAGAGATACTATCTTTCAGGAAGTCAAGGATTTTGAAAGAATCCATTGAGAGGGAATAATGAGCAGTTTAACACATCAAACAGAAAAAGATGCCAGTGCTTGAATTAGGACTGCTTGGTAGCCAGTCTCTGTCTTGAAGGTCCACCACTAAGTATTCTGAAAATTCCTTCCTTCGACTGTTGATTCTTTTGGCAGTTAAATTGAAAGTGAGGTATAGGTATAGAGAATGTAATCAGCAAGAGAGAGGAGAGAAATGAGAGGAGAGAGGGAGAAAGTATGGATTGAAAGAAAGAGATTGCATTAGGAGACGAAGAGTGCAGGGCTGGTTTGAGTATTTTGGCCAGGGCTATTTTTGTTTCCCTTGTCCGGTCCTGCTGGGAAGGGGCTGCAAAATAGATTGCCATCCTGAAAGTGGCTATATTCCCCAGACAGCCTCTTTTGCTGTGCACATGAATACATATGAAAAAATCAAAGAACTAGGCATGCTTGAAAAGTGTGACTTTTTAAAACTTGTTCAGCGGTCATTATAAGTTGCTAAAAAATTGTTTATTGGCTATTGTCTGGAAACTGCAAAAAAGCACATTGTTGAGATAAGTTTTATTTCTAAACTAGCAAAAAGATTCTGCTCCATTTCTGCAGTCGACATTTATACAAAATAATAATTAGAATAAATACTAGTTTTCAGCAAAACATTAAGAACAGAAAACATTAACATCTGATAATTAAAATATCATTTTAGAATCTTGGCAGGGGTTGATTTTTGCATCCTCTGTTTAATAAAGAGAATACGAAATTGAACAAAAATGATTGATTGATATGATAGTGTAGTAATTCACTCCAACAAAATGTAATTGAAGTCGTTTATTTGTAGAGACTACACAGCTGCAGGTCCTCACATTGCCAAGTACAGCAGCAAAGGCAAACTACAATTCTGACACATGAACTTAAACATTTTATACATGCACATACCTCGGATGACATCATAGCATCTGACTGAGCAGAAGAAGTAAGTACAACATACCTTCTCTTGTGCTACAGAAAACAAACAAATACATTTAAAAAATGAAAAGAAAAACATGGATAAAAAAAATACAATGAGGAAAACCTAAGGATCACTCACAAAATCTTTTAGGAGTGACTATGACCCTTGAACTCCTTCTACGTTCACCAAAATCTGGTAGATCAGTCACCCGACTACCTGCACAGTAATTGAGCACACAAGAAGGTCTTACCTTAACAATTTTGGAAAGATTCCACCAATGGCCACCCTACACCTGAACGGCATTGTTCCCAATCTTTACAAGTTTAGTATGTTCCCCATATTTCCCTTTCCCTTTTTTGACGTGCGCAGGAGACTTGACCCGAACAACAACCCCCATAATCATAGGAACCATTTTGACACCTTTTTTTTATCAAACCCAGTCTTTTATTTACTTTGGGTAATTTCAGAATTCTACTTAACCAACTCCATGAGTGTCTCCGCATTAGATTCTGATTTGAGCCATTTGCTCATCCAGCCAAGCCTGAAACACCTATTAGCCCTCCTACCGCTTAAAAGTTTAAAGTTTGAGACCTTTGTGGAAGAATGAGGCATGGTGCTGTAAAACCATAGCATACTTTCTGAAGATTTGACAACGTCATGGTTCTCAGCCATAGCCCATCCATCACCCTGTTCATTCTTTCTACCAGACAGTTTGTCTGTGGGTGATATAAGGACTTTTTAAAGTGCTTTACCCCCCTTGAAGTTAAGAATGCCTAAAACTCCTTTCTCACAAATTAAGTTCCATTATTAGAAACAAGAAACTCAGACAAACCTTCTCTCAGGCAAACTTTTCTCAAAGTGTAACAATACTAGCAGTATTGGCTTCTCTGACCATCTTTATCTCTGGCCATTTCAATGCGCAGTCCATAAAAACCAAAATATACCTGCACCCACTAGGTAAAACCTCAAACAGACCCATGACATCAATGTCCAATTTAACCCAGGGTCTAGAAGGACACTCGACAGGCAATAATGGTGGTGTTATTCCTTGGAATGTTTTCTCAGCATTACAACACACAGGACACTTTGGCACCAAATCACTTATCTCCAAATCCATACCTGGCCACCAGAAGTCCTCACGGATACAACGTTTAGTGAGAGTCACACCCAAATGTCCCTCATGAGCCTTCATGATAATAACAGGACTGACATAGTGCAGTGGAATGAGTTTATCACATCTCAAAAGTACACCATCCTCTAGGAAAATTTCAGGTTCTACTTTGCAATAAGGTTGTAGAAGAGGGGAAAACACATTTTCTCTGGGCCACCCCTCTCTAACCTACACACATATCGGTTGGAGAAGATCTTCCTCTCTTAAAGCTGCTCTCCAATCCTCCTCTGAACCCACAACAAGGTCAGGAATATCCATGGTAGCCACAAAACAATCCTCAGCATCTTCCTCACACAACTCTTGAAAATTCATGTCTTCACTCTCATCTTTCATTTGAAGAAAGCTAGACAGAAAGTCTGCCCTACCATTCCTTCCACCAGAGATATGCGAGATGTCCAATTGATATTGCAACGACTTACTAACCATCCTTCTTATTCTGGGTACACAACACTTACTGGAACTAGAACCCAGAAGGGAAATCAATGGCTTGCGGTCGTTAACCAGCTTAAATCCTTTTACCCAAACATATGGGTGATATTTCTCAATAGCCCACAAACAGGTAAGCAATTCCCTTTAAATAACAGACTATTGGATCTCTGCATTCCTTAACAATCTTGATGCAAATGCTACAGTATTTTCTTTATCTCCACAACTTTGCATTAGAAAAGCCCCCAATCCTACTTGGCTAGCATCAACTGATATACAACAAGGTAAATCAGAGTCAAAAGGTTTGAGAGCGCCACTACTCTTTAAAGAGGACTTGACCTCATTGAAAGCACCATTGCATTCCTCAGACCATTAAAACCTGACTCCCTTCTTGAGTAAGTTGCTGATAGGTCGGACAATAGAAGCAAAACTAGAAATGAACCTTGAATAATACTCAAACAAACCCAGCAAAGACTTACCACCGGTCTTGTCTTTGGGTATGGAAGCTTTGGAAATAGCATCAACGAGTCCTTGGCCAGGTCTGATACCTGTGAAAACAAATAACCAAGATATTCAATCTCTCTACAGAGAAACTTGCACTTCTTAGTCTTAAGAATGACACCATTCTTTTTGAAGATGTTGAAGACTTTTCTAAGAACAATATCATGAGAACCATTGTCTTTAGCATATATTAACACATCATCTTGAAAAACAAGTACTCCTTCAACATCTCTCAACATTTTTGGCATTATTCTCTGGAACACCAACTCAGTGGATGCTAAATCAAAAGGCATCCATCGGTATTGAAATGTCCCAAGAGGAGACACAAAAGCAGTGAGGGAGCGTGAGTTGGGATATAGTTGAATCAGGTGGTAGACACTAGCCTGATCCGATTTGGAAAAAACTTGAGCACCCTTATCGCACATGAACAAATCATTGATTTTAGGTAAAGGGTGAGAATCAACCCAGATCTCCGCTGTTTAGTGACCTTAGATCCACACACGCAGCTGTCCACCTCTCTTGCGGGCAACAACCAAAGGGGACAGCCACAAAGATGATTCTGTCGGTTCAATGATGCTCTTGTCACACAGACTCTTGAGTTCTTTGTTGAGATCCTCCCTTACACTAAATGGGACACCTCTTAGCTTGTGTTTGACTGGAATCGCTCTATCTCTAACAATGATCTTGTGCCTCAAGGCACATATTTTTCCAAGAGTGTCGCCAAAGACAGAGGAGAATTCTGTTTTCTACTTAGTACCCTCTTCTTCACAAGTGACTAACATTACTGGTTCGTTGGTGCCAGGCTTTATGTTTGGTTGTGCTGGTGCCACTGCTCTTGACAAACCTTTGTTTCAGTTTATTGTTACCCACAACTACATTCACACTTTCAGAGGACTTTTCATCAAGTTCTTTCAATGACACCTGTGAGATCTTGATACTTTTAGCCACTTTAAGGGTTTTATCAAGAGACGGATTACCCATGGCAAGATGTTTTTGTCTAATATGCATATCTTTGCATTGACAAACAAATTGATCTGTGATGAGCTGATCAGTGAAATCTTTAAATATACAAACCAATGCCAACCTTCTTAAAACAGACATATAAGAATCAGTGGCTCACTGGTTAGAGGAGGCATACCCTGAAGCAGAGGTCAGACCCGGGACCAGGGTTCAATTCCCTACGCGGCAGGGTCTTGAGCCCAATTGTCCACGGACTCGATAATTCTCGCTTCGGTGCCCACTCTAATCACGGGTTCACACTCTGCAACTCTGGGCATTAGCTTGCTTAATCTCCACAACGGCCCCCCGCGGCGGGATACCTGGCTTTCACCCTGGGGATGCCCAGTACGGGTTATCTCACAGGGAAAAGCCAGGACGGGTTCCCAAGGCAAGCGCCGAGATGCCCTAGGGTAAGTCGAGCGCTATATAAGAACACACATACACATACATACATACTTTCTGGTTGTTTTCTCTTGAAAAATGTATGTTTCAAAAACATTAGACTTGGCTGTTTGTCAAACCTTGTTTTAAGTTTGCTTACAGTTTCTTGATAGTCGTCAATGTTTTCTCCAGCCACTTACGGTATATCAGGTAAATGTTTAAAAATCAACCTGCCCTCAAAACCTAACGTGTGGAGCAATAAACACTTCTTTCTTTCAGCACTAAATCTAATAGCGCCAATGGCTCCTAAATATGTTTCAAACACGTCAAACCAGACCTCCGATTTAACAGATGGTTCACCAGGCGTGTCTAGAAAAGCTGGGGTGGAGTGACGGCTTGGATTGTACACATAACAGTGAAATATAGCAATAATAATATATGGAAAAGCTGTGAGGACTTATAT
This sequence comes from Lissotriton vulgaris, assembly GCF_964263255.1. NCBI lineage: Eukaryota > Metazoa > Chordata > Amphibia > Caudata > Salamandridae > Lissotriton > Lissotriton vulgaris. Next base: position 1,433,843,722 of record NC_141687.1, read on the forward strand.
TGCAATAAATTGGAGAAAAACTTGTTTAGTACAATGAAAATGCTGTACAATAAAAATGGCACCCATAAGGTAAATTGTGAGAAAATTGACATAGTGCAATAATGTAAGATAATGTTAAACGATTATTAATCCCAAAGAGTTTGATAAGTAAACACTTAAACGAAAAGAAACAAATGGAAATTTGCAGGCTGAAAGTGTGTGAATCACTGAGATCCACGTAGAAAAGTGAGAAGCTGAAAGTGTGTGAATCACTGTGATCCACGTATAGCCAAATAGCAGGTTGTAAGTATGTAAATCACTGAGATTCATGTGTAAGCAGGCGTACCAATGTTGAAACAATATGAAAATGGGTATGGGAATCACCAGGACTCGCGATTCTGACGTAAGAGCTAGAAGAATGAAACTGCGTTGAGTATAGCTGTGGATTGTCATGGTAACAATGTTGAAAGAAGCTTTTGCTTATTGTGGTAGCGTTGTCGTGTCATCAAGGGTGTGCACATGCACCTTGCGCAAGCGTCGGTGATGTGCCCGAGATGAAGGTTGAGGTGCGAGCAGCAATGAGGAGACATTGAAAATGCCAAATATTACCAGAACTTGCTCCCACTCATGGACGTTGACCCCAAAGTAAGACACAGTGGGTACGAAGAGAATGTCGCTCTGTCGGCAATGCAGCGGGAACCTGTTGAGCTCCGGTTGGGCACCGGTGTGAAGAATCCTTTTGGATGGATGGAAACAGAGAAATTTCACAGAGGAAACAGCACCAAAACTGGAACATCGAGGTTGGGCTTGATGGTGATAAAACTTCGAGAAAAGCTCTAAGCTCTTGTATACACAGCGTGTATACTGTTGGCTGTGGAATTCATGGCGTGTAGACTGTTAGCTCTTGAATTCACGGCATGTTGAAGAGGTGAGGTTTGCTCACGCTGCAGGTTCCGCTGTGCAGTCAAATCCTCGCCTTGTAGTAATTTACTCGAACAAAATGTAATTGAAGTAGCTTATTTGTAGAGACTACACAGCTGCAGGTCCTCACATTGTCAGGTACAGCAACAACGGCCAACTAAAATTCTGACAGCTGAACTTAAACATTCTAAGCATGCACATAACTCTTATGACATCATAGCATCTGACTGAGCAGAAGTAGTAAGTACAATAGATAGCCTTGTTGGATAGGGAGGGAAAATGATAAGCAAAAAATTACTGTTTAATTGGAGGAATAGAATGATAAAAACAAATTGCCGCTAATACACAGATTTAGATAATATCATGGAAACAAGCATAATTCGGTCGAGAGCATTGCCAGAAAAAAAGTAATTTGTCACATTTGATTGTAGTAATCGTAAACTACTGCTTCCTGGACCATCTTCTGAGAGCAATCAGATTGCTGTACACCAATACTTGGTTAGGTTTAAAGTCAGTGATGGAACAAAGATAGCAGATAAACAATCTGCTAAGTGGGACCGCAAACAAGACTGTGTCTTGGCCCTTCTTTTTAATCCATTCATAGTTGCGTTATGTTTTATCCTTTCACCCTAAAGTGGAGGAAGTTGATGATACAGCACTATTAGACCAAACACCTTTGAGCTTTCCGCAGTCTCTTGTGGCCTCAAATGAATATAACGCCTTGCATAAAACAGTGTCGCTTCCTTTAACAGATTTGGTCTAACATCAAGGTGAGTCCCATAAAACAGCTGCCTCTCCATCTCACAATAGTGATTCAAGATATGTTAACTAAAAGAATGAAATAATGAGTGTAAGTGGAATAGCTGGGTTCAGGTGCAGTTCAATCAAAAAAATTGTTTTGTTTGTATAGGATCCACAACAGTTTACCCACTGCCAAATGCAGAAAACTGCTTAATCATTCAGAATTGGTTTTGAGAAAAAATGGCAGGTATGAACCTACTTGAGGCAACTGGGTGTGCAATTTGACTTGCGTCTAGTATACTGAGGGCCGAGCTAAGGCTTCACTCGGACTGACACAGCTTACCCGGAGGGCGACGAATTTGGCCGCCATCTTTGGGGAAAGGCACGGTTGGCGCTCTAGCGGTCGGGCGAATTAAGGCCCGATCACCATAAAATGAAGCACACTTCCCATCCGCGCAGCGGGCGCGCCGATGGCGCGCCGATGGCGCGCCGGAGGCGCGCCAGAGGCAAGCCCGTCTGGGCCCGTCCGGGCCAGACCAGGCCCAGGGCCTGTCACTATGCCCGTGGATCCCTTGGGATCTTCGGTATACTCAAGTGATGAACTCTTGGCGTTACGACACACTAGGGTTCAGTGTGATCACCAGCTGGATGGGACCGATCCACTATTCAGTCGCTGTCAATTCTGTCCCGACCTTCTCCCTGTGGCGACTAACGGCAAAAAGGCCGGTAATGTCTTGAGGATGGCGCTTCTAAACTGCAGATCACTACCAAAGCATGCGGTAGAGATCAATTTGTTGATTGAAGAAGGCAGCTTGGACCTGCTCTTACTCACAGAGACATGGCTATCCCCCAACTCAGAGTTTGACATTATCTCCGCCCTTCCTAGTGGTTTTCTTATTCAGAATCAGAATAGAGGCGAAGGGATAGGAGGTGGTCTCGCCATAATCCATAGAGATTCTCTGACATGTAGACTTGAGAACGGCAGCATTTCAGATTCAGAAAGTGCTTGTTTTAGCATTCAGCTAACCCCCACCCATTCTCTTTCAGGAATCCTGATTTACCGCCAGCCGGGCAGCATAAAGCACTTTGCTGACTCCTTATTAGAAGTCACCTTAGTAGTGGCTGCTCGGGCATCCAACTTTCTGGTACTCGGAGACCTTAACCTGCACTTCGATGACCTTAATGATAAAGTAGCTGCCGATCTCATCCTAAATCTTAAAACATTTGAACTTAATCTTCTGAACAAGGAAGCTACCCATAGCAAAGGACATTTGCTAGATCCTGTTTTCTTAAACAACACCCAGCTCCTAGCTAAATCTCCTTTGCCCCTACCATGGTCCGACCACTTTGTAGTTCCCTTCTCTTGGGAACTCCGATCGGAAGAGATTAGTGCCTCCCGCCCACGTACTCTTCAAAGAGCCTGGCCGAAACTTTCGGTGGAAAATCTGAAACTTGCCCTCGAACAATCAGCTCGGGAGGCAGAGTCTGATGTCTTGCTTGCAGACATGAATTTTCAGAACTGGCTTAATAACTCCCTGAACATGGTTCTGCCTCTAAAAATGGTGACAAAGAAGAGCAGCACCTTTAAATCTCCCTGGTATACTACCGAATTAAGAGACCTCAAAAAAGCCTGCAAAAAGGCGGAACGCATCTGGAGGAGCAACTGGGCCCTTAACAGCAAAACCTCCTACCAGGCGGCCTTGAGACTCTATAAAGCCGCACGGCAAATGACTAAGGCCTTCTTTTTTGAGTAGAAAATTAGACTTTCAGCCAATTCCTCCAAGGAAACGTTCAAAATCGTCAATCAGCTGCTTAAAATCCCAGCCCCGAACACTTCACAAGATGATACCGTATCAAGATGCGACTTGCTAGCAAAGTTTTTTGATGAAAAAATACAGAAAATTCTTGATAGCCTTCCTCATACTGCCATAACTTCGATCACCGATGCCCCCCTTCCCTCAACTACAGGCCCCCGACTCGAGGCGTTTACTTGTATCACTAGGGAAGACTTCTGCACTATTCTCTCCAACATTAAAAGCGGCTCTCCCTCTGACCCAGCTCCTATGCACATTCTCAAACAAATTGTGAGCACCATCGCCCCTCTCGCCACTGATCTATTGAACACCTCATTCATCACAGGCACCGTTCCCCCGAGCTGGAAACAGGCTAAAATTAAAACCCTCCTTAAGAAACCAGGATTAGACCCTACCGATTTTGCAAATTTTCGCCCCATCTCTTTGTTACCTGGATTGGGCAAAATCGCCGAAAAGCTGGTGAACCGGCAGCTCTCAGGATTTTTGGAGAGTAATGGCCTACTGAGCGAATCCCAAACGGGATTTCACCCTGGACAGGGCACGGACACAGCCCTTATAGTGGTGGCGGAAGAGGCTAGATGCATCTTAGATTCAGGGGGATCAGCGGCCCTGATCCTCCTGGATCTGAGCGCTGCATTCGACACCGTTGACCACGCAACCCTTGTCCACCGTCTCACTAAACTAGGCATCGTGGGGTCAGCCCTTAGATGGCTGGAATCTTTCCTGGATAATCGATCCTTTAGGATTTGGGAAAATGGTACTATGTCAAAGCCTACTCCCCTCCAATGTGGGGTTCCTCAGGGATCTTCCCTGAGCCCCACATTGTTCAATGTTTACATGGCCCCGCTGGAAGAAATAGTAGCCCCTTTCGGGATTAAATCCATCAGCTACGCAGACGACACACAACTTGTCGTCTCTCTGACTCAACAAGGGGGATGTCCAGACAACCTCTCGAAATGCCTTACTGCAATCTTCTCCTGGATGACCGACTCAAAGCTTAAATTGAACGGAGCCAAAACGGAGATTATGCTCCTAGGTCATCATTTTACATCTCTGCCTTCTGAGCACTGGCCGCCCTGTATGGGTGATCTGCCCCCAGCAAGGGAGAAAATCAAAAGCCTCGGGGTCTGGTTTGAACCCCAATTAACATTCAGGACCCATGCACAGAAAGTTGCAGGCAGTTGCTTTGGTCTGTTGCGCGCAGTACGGAAAGTGCTCCCCCTCCTGCCTTTTCAATCCAGGAAGCTACTAATCCAGGGTCTAATACTATCTAGACTGGATTATGGCAATGCTCTCCTTTTGGCTGCACCTAAAGCCACAATTAACACCCTGCAGCGGGTACAGAACGCCGCAGCTAGACTGCTTATGGGGGCACCTAGAAGGGCCTCAGCCAAACCATTACTGAGAGCCCTTCACTGGCTCCCCATCCAGGAACGAGTTGCTTTTAAATCGCTGTGCATCACTCACAAAACATTGCAAGGTAAAGGCCCCCCTGCCTTAAGAAATCTGATCTGTCCCTACAAATCATCGCGGACCCTTCGGTCTGACGGGGAAAACCTGGTCACCATTCCTAGAGTGAGAAAAGCCCGTACCGGAGGTCGCCGGTTCTCATTGAACGCGGCAAGACACTGGAACGCTCTCCCCAGGGAAATCCGGATGGAACCCTCCTACCTTAAATTCAGAAAATCCCTTAAAACTTTCCTTTTTCCTAAGGTTGCATAATTCCTTTTTTTCCTTCTCAGGGTTCTCTGTTATTAGTTAAGTTAGCGCTGGGACGCTTCAGGGCAGCCATGCGCTTTATAAATCCAATTTCATTTCATAATCTTTGGTTAAAAAAATAAAACTTGAGTGCTTCTCTTTAGAAAAAGGAAATAATCTTTTACATGGAAAATAGAAAAGTTCAGTAAACTATGGTTAACTTGACCCTGGGAGAAAATCAGGGTTGCGGCTTGAAAAAAAGTCTGGAAACTTTTATGATAACCTCTTCCCATCACAAAGTTGAGCTCTCATGGACAATAATCAGTAGACTTTGGGATTTTAGTATCCTTGCTAGAGCTTGATGCAAGTTACCTAAAATACTGCTATAGAATGAGTAAAGCAGAGATGGGTTCCTTGAAAAATCTTGTTCAAACCCATCTCTGTTTTCAAAAATCTGCATGGTAGAATTCATGGTTCACTTATGTTGAGGATCTTTCTGCTAAATTAACATCAGGCTTGACTTGGGAAAGTTTTACCTTCTACAAAAGATTAAACAAATGCTGACAGGGGATTGCCGGCCATGCTAACTCCAGGTCTTACACAGAGCGTTTATATTTTGCGATGCAGTGAGGAGAGTGTTCTTAGGACGGTGGTATGGGTGGGTGGCAGGTTGAGATATCGTCTTTTTCAGATTTTTGTAAAGGTCCGAGGAAGGTGTTTTCAAAGGGTAGTTTGGGAGGGTGGCAGGACGCCAGCTATGGGATATTTTTATTGGTGGTGTTGAGGAAGGTTGTCAGGACGTGAAATAAACTTTGTGTTTTAGGTAGGGGGATTTTATTGACAGCATTGGGATTAGATGGAAGACCGGGGCTGAAGGATTGGGGCCATAATGTGTATGACTTCCTCATGATTCCTCTTTCCCTGTGCAGCTCATTCATAAGATCAGTTGTGTAGTGGATTGGGTAGGAAGGGTTTTCATATGGCATACATTTGTAGCTGCGTAGCTCTCAATAACAAAGAGTTTTCCTCTTTTGCCTGCCAAGAGACAGGATAGGTAAATCAACCTTCAGTCTTGCCAATTTAATATAATTGAAACGCCTCTGTGGAAAATGACCTCATTATTGACAGTTACCCATCAGTAATTCTACATGTTATGTCTTTTTATGTTATGTTTTGTTGTGTTGTGTTATTTCATTTTATGTGCACTTTCTGAACTATTTTCTATTCCCTAAATTGAAAGCCACATTTGTATACATCTAATAAATATACTTGCAACCTAAATCAGTCAATCAATCAAGCAGGATTTATAAAGCGTGGCTATTCACCCATGAGGGTATCCAGGCACTGAGTTTCTTGCTGCCATAGGTGGGTCTGTTGAACATCCAGGTTCTTGAGTGCCTTCCGGAATATGAGGAGAGAGGCGGAGATCCAGAGGTCATTGCGGGATTTTGTGGCGAGGTAGGAGAAGGAGCTTCCTCCACTGTTGCTTCGTTGGATGAAGGAGGTGTGTGCGAGGGAGCGGGAGGTGGACCGCAGGTGTCTGGCGGGTTGGTAGAAGTTCAGGCGGTGGTTGATTTAGGCCTGTAGGTGTGGATCAGCATCTTGAATTGACATCTCTTCTACACAAGGAGCCAGTGGAGTTTCATGAGGTGAGTCTATTTAGGTAGGTCAAGGATGAGCCTGGCTGCAGAGTTCTGTATGGTTTGTAGTCTCTTCGGTAGTTTGATGGTGATTCCTGCGTGGAGTGCATTGCCGTACTCCAGCAGCTTGTGACTAGAGCTTGAGTGACTGTGCATCTGGTCTTGATACTGATCCAGCGGGCCAAAGGAAATTCAGTCTCATATAAACAACTCTACACCATGATACTCACCATAATTCATAAATCCAACACTAGGCCCATAGATGACAGAGACATGAATTGACCAACTGAATCATATGACCTAATTAATCAAAACACTCTATAAACATTTAATTAAGCCAGAATCATAGGCAATGGATTAACTAATGGTAACTCAAGGAAACAAACAAGACCAGCTTGTCATTTCAAAATCTATTTTATTAACTTTATTATTAAGCAACGTGCAATTTAAGATTTAAATTCTTTTATTAGCATTTTTATTAAGCAAAATTATTTATTAGAAAGGCACATTTGACTGTCAGCTTAAATCAAAATCAGCATGAGAAGTGCTCAAACATTTAGGAAATCCCTTCCCTAAACCCTATTTCCCTAACTTAACTAAAGAAAAACCTAAAGGGATAAAGTAAAGTTCGAAGAATCTTACGTGAGTCAATAGTCCGACAGCATCTCTGGAGCACAGGAACAAGCCAACAGGGCTCTTTCCAAGGGGGCAATTTTTATACCTTTTTCCTATCGAAAACTAACTAAAAGAATACAAATATTCGAGCAGCATGAAGCATGATTGGTCGAGAAATGTCACTCGATGAAGTCATTTGCCTTTCACATAGCAAAAATCACGTTCCTCAAGAGCGGCATTGTTCATTGACTACGTGTGTCACAGGCTCTTCCGAAGCTTGCAACATTTAGCAAAAATCGTCCGTTGCTTCCTTCGTCCAAACTTTTCCGCCGCTACACATCCTGTCCTTGGCAATGAAAGTTTTAACAATGACCATTTCAATGCTCTGTACAGCCTTGCTTTCACGAGTGTCTTTCAAAGAATTATGAAGAAAATATTTCCTTTTCATAAACTGCTGTGCAAGGCCCAACTCGACAGGACTTCGGACATCCATTTTAGAAATAGGCCACAGGCCTCTTTTAGCATGACTCTAGTATGCAAGGAAACACAAGACATCAATTAATTCGAGAAATTATAATTATTCTGTTACCCACCCCCTTTGCTAATGTTAACCCATTAGTCTATGTTACCTAGCTTTGCATACAAAAGACAAACATAGCACAGTCACATAAAAGGACACAACATAAACAAAAGCACATAAAAGAATGCACATGCTATTATTTGAAACAGCCACAATTAATATTTGACAAAATTAAAGACAAGGTAAATATCTTATTTGAAACGTATTGACAAACATAACAAGAGCACATATAATTAAACCCAAGTGTTCGTGTAGGTGCACATTATTCTAGGTTGAGTCAGTACAAAAACATGCAACACTCATTAGTGAATTAAAAATTATGGAAGTTTTAAATCAGCGTACTGATTCTAAACTTATCTCTAAAGTCTGCTTCATCAATACTGAGTCATTTGAAGATCTTCCGGAGCATGAAAAGAGTGAGTAAGCAGGCAGAAGAGACTGCATTGATCTGGGTTTTCATGGTGAGTCTGCTGTCCAGCATTATGCCAAGGTTACACGCATGGGTCCTAATTTATGAGGCCCCTTGCTAAGCCGGAAAGTTATCTTTCTGTGATGTTCCCGGGCCATGAGCCTGCTCCATATATTCACGAGGCAGCTCTAAGCCACTTTTTTGGGCTTAATGCAGCCTCGTAAATATTGTTCCCTTTAACACAGTTTTCTTTGTTATAGAGGCATGCAATGAGTATTGCTGGGGGGGAGGGGTGGGGCGGGAGGTTCCCAGCAACATCCATGGCTTTTTGACGCAGCCCCACTTTGACGAGAAATCGTAAATCTCAGGCTGCGCCATAAATGTACACCTCCCCAGGGGAGGCGTAAGGAAGGCACAATGAGAAAAAATATCTTTATTTCTCCTCGTTTTTCCTTTTTCTATGTGTGCTGCACTGATAGAAAGAGGAAAAAACCTCTGTGATTGTTTTTGTGCAAAGAAGGTTTCCCTTCCTGCACTCAAATAATCATTCCCGCAACACAGGCACCCTTGCACCATGGTGCAAAGGCACCTACATTGGAGCACAGCAGCCCATTGTATGCCGGCGCAGGGGAATGGAACAGGAATGCGCTGTATCTGATAGATAAGTGCATTCCTGCCCTTTTCTTTTGCCATAGGGCAGCACAGCAGGATGGCCTGCGGCGCTGCCCTACGGCAAAGCCTCATCAATGAGGGCCAAGGTCTGTTGGAGTGCGTGAGGGTTCTTGCTCCACCAGGAGTCATTCCACAGGGAGGTGTTGTTGTCGATGTTCTACAGAGAATTTAGAAAACTATGTTGCCAGTAGTAGTTATGCAAGTCAGTGATTACATTCATCTAGTCAAGAGAGCGGCTTGTGCTTAATCAATCTCAGCTTGTGTAGATGCTGTCTTCATACAGGGTTAGTGCTCTTTGTGTGGTCCTGTGAGCAGTTTTATTTAGAAGAAAAAAGGGGAGTAGCTTCCATTTATGCAGTAGGGGCAGTGGCACCAGGGCCCATAGGTCTTTTACAATTCAAACAGCAGCCATGGGTGTCAATTCCTTCCTTGCACTAGGGACCATGACACACTGGCTACGCTCCTGAGAGTAAGAAAGTGTTTTGATTGGGCACTTGGTAGTAGATATGAGAGTTGTGGGGATTGGCACATAAATGAACATGCTTACGTCAGCAATAACAACAGCAGTGAAAGATATTTGCTTTAGTGCAGAAACCAAGGATTTGATGCTATTGGAATCTGCACCGCTCTCACCCGCCACTAACAGCTTCCATTGTCATTAGCAACAGAATTGGTACATGTGCTAAATAATAATGTGTCCTACAAAGTAGGAAGCAAATTTGAATAGTGCATTAATCATATGACCCTCAATCGAATGAATGCACCACAACTATTTCACTGACTACAAATGATCTTAAATTACATGGCACCCCAAATCATTATGCACTGCGCAACTTTTCCTAATATTGTCACCAGGATCTTTCGCATTAAGATATAATATGTCTTTCAATATATTGCATTACATCTTCAACACAAACCAGCTGAGATATAGTACTCCGTACAACAAGCCAATTTAGAGCTCTGAGAAAGGGATGCTTACAAAGGAGGGCAAGGAAGAAAGACTTATGTTGGGGCATATCATCAACAAACTAAATATCGCAAAGCGCGCTTAGCGTGATTTTTTCTATCGCCGCCTATCGCTGGATTGCATCGCTGTGTTAGCGCGCTATTAACAGCACTTAGCGCCTTGGCGGTATGAAATCCAGCAATCACTGGCAATAAAAAGATGAAAAATCTCATTATTGACAATGACATATAATTCATTATAATTTGAAAAACATTCACCATATCATCTATATTTACTCATAACGAAATATTTATTCACGGTGCAGTTAAAATAATTCTGTATAAATAATCTATTTCTCACATGCGGGCAGCTAATACATATTTTGAAGTAGAAAACACCACGCAAGAGATGCTATCATACTAACAGATTCTTAAAGCATCCTGGTAATTCCTTACACCTAGCACCAAACGCATTGGTTTAACCCTTTTAACTCTTATTTTGATGTACGTATCGCAGACAAATAGAGAATGTGCCTCGGGCTCTTCTACCTGCTTGCATATCAGGAGAAGCTGGCAAGCATAAATTATAGGTGCTGAGGAAATAGTAAATGGGGGTAATGGAAGGATGGCCAAACGAAACTAGAGCCATATTCATGACCCTGTTTGTGTCGCTCTTGCGCCACGCAACGTGGTGCAAGAGCGACATAAACCTTAAGTCATACTTTTGAAGCCACGCAAAGCCACTTTGCATGGCTTTGAGTGGCTCCAAAAACAGTAGCGTCGGGTTAAATGGGAAAGTGTGGGGGGTCGGGGATAAAAGTTGGGGATGAGTGTTGTGCCGCGAATGATTGAACTGTGTGCTCCTGGGCAGAGACTGCAACTATGTGTAATGATTCCGTTGCATGTGAAAACAGCTGTTATTAACAAATCGTCTGCTTTGCTGTGCAGGCTCATGCCGAATACTTTTGTCATTACAAAATGGTTTGTACACCACACTAAAATACAAATAAAGATAGCTTATATGGCAAAGGCACCTACTGCAGAGATATTTGTGTATCCTCCAAGTTTCAGAGAGTGTGGGGGGGCAGGGGGGGTGTTTAATTTTATTCATAAAAAAATTACTGACCTTAGCCGGCCCGATCCGGCCCCGCGTCGTCTCTGCTTCTCTGCTCCTCGCAGGAAGCAGGCAGCCTCCCTTCCCTCCTCTAGGCCAATCACAATGCTGCAATGGCAGCATTGTGATTGGTGGGGACGGCGCCCAGCCAGGCGCCTATGTGGAGGCCATTTTCTCCAGCCTACATGGAGTAAATGGCAGAGTGCGCATGACTGGTTTGGTCGGCTCCAGAGGGCCGACCAAACAGTCAGCGCCCACAGCATTGGGGAAGCCATTCCTACCCTTCCCTGTTGCTGGACCGCCCACCCCAACCCCTAACCAAACCCTTCTGCTTTATTGCAGTGCGAGAAGCAGTAAAATAAAATGGTAGTTATACCATTTTATGATACTGCTTCTCGCACTGCGAGAAAGCAGTGGGGTGACGCTCCTCCGCCCAAATGGAAGAGCCGCCCCTGGGTTAATGCTTTTGTTGCAAGGTACCGTGGGTCACCTGCAGGCCACAAGTTACAGTCTTGATAATGTAATGTAGCTCATTGAGTTATACTGCACCCACATCAAAGAGCTGCATGTGGCTGCATGTAACATGAAAGACAGAAGTGCAGAAGCTTGCTGATATAGTCCTCAGTCTTCATTGCGCCAAGGTTGTTCAACTGGTTCCTTTGGGTACTAATAAACACGTATTACTAAGGGTCATATATAAATAATTACACACATACACAGGTGTGCCTGACCTTCTTGCATAGACATCAACATCTTAGCACGCAGACCCACAGAAATTCCAAAGCCACTTTCAAATGTTAGTTTATCTTTTAACAACTGACGAAGTACATGCTGATTCACTCAAGCTGCAGCAAGGTGCTGTGTCCCAGTTGTGATCAGTTGACCTCCGACTGTTCCCAGCCAGGATATAAGACAGGCATGTGTTCCTTTGCTAAACTCTGTCAAACTACTGGGACAGGCCAGTTCAAAAATAGGTGTCGTCTCAGGAACCATGCTTGATCTACTCTATTCCAGAACTGGCTGTGAGAGACTTTAGAATGTCGCAGCATATTTACAATGAACTGGCAAAGCATGTCGTCAAGCCAAGAAGGCTAACGACCTACTTCGTCACTTGAGAAACACGCTGCACCATATTTACTAGAATGTGGTGCAGCCCTACGTTTCCCCCTGCGCTGGTGCTAACTTTAGCTGCCTAGCGCCAAAGCAGGCACCCTTGAGAGGAAGAATGTTTATGTGCAGGAAGGTACCCCGTCCTGCGCATAAACAATCTTTAAATGCCGTTTTGTAACTTCTATGTGTGCTGCAGCACCCATAGAAGTTGCAAAACTGCATTTTTCTAAATGATTGTTTATGGGCAGGAAGGGGGACTTTCGGGCACATAAACAATAACAGGAAATTTGCTGTGCAGCACACATGACAACTGCAAAAACGAGGAGAAATAAAGCATTTCTCCTTGTTTCGCCTGTTTAAGACCAGGTTTCCCCTTGGTCTTAATTTTGGCGCTGCCTCCTATTTACACTGCCCTTGTTAATAGGAGGCAGCATCAAATCAATACATTTTGCAGTGGAATGCACATCGCAACAACCATTGCCCTCCTCGTTCAGGCTAACTACAACGTGAAAGGGTGCCTTATTTACAAGTGGTTTAATGCTGCTTTGTAAATAAAGCGGTACAAAAGGGGGTGGTGATGGACGATGATGGATATGACTTTGCCACTTGATTCAAGCAAGCCGGGCTGAAGACGGCTGGAATGCCAGAAACCGGTCCTAGGAAGCTTGAGTCTGGTCCAGGGAAGGCATGGCTTGGCAGTTCGGGCTGGACTGTTCCCATGAGGCACAGGGTCAGACTGATTTGCATATGGCCATGTCTGAACTGGGGTGGCAGAGTGGGCTAAAGAACAGTGATGGATTAAACCCAGATCTGTTGACTGGGTGTGAGTGTTTGATTGGTTCAGATGCTCCGTCCATCACCACCCCCTTTGGTACCGTTTTGTAAATAAGGCGAGGCCCCTATTACCATCACAATGGCACTGAAAGTGACATTGTGGTGGCGATAGATGCTAGTAAATATGCCCCCTAGTACGGGTATGATAAAAAACATGGAGACCTGCACCACAACGACGGTGCTAAGGGGTTAAAGAGACACTGACTAAGGTAGTAAAAAGCCATACAATAAAGTGAATACAATCCTTAACTGAGGTGACACAGAGCAGCAACAAAGAGGCCGGGTTCTGACATGGGAGTCTTTTACCGATTGACTTAAGTGTTACGTGCTTTGCAGCTATGAAGTCAGTTCCCCTTATGCCCGCTGCACCCTAAAGGTCTGTGCCTCGAGGCGAGGCACCACCCTGCACCCTCATCCCTGGCTCTGGAGGCACACCAACCTGTTCTTACACATGTACCAGGCCCTGACCCCTAGCCTTCACTAGACAATTCTCCCTGGCTAAGACGATGAGGGCACCTCTTACCCGTAACCTGATTCCTCTCCTAAAGAATGTCCTACGCCATGCTACAATTGTCAGGGCTAGGGAACTTTGGCTGAGCTGTGTGATAAACTTGTCACTGTACTGGAAGACCACAGGTCCAAGAATGATGTACATTGTCAGAATTCTGTGTGAGTCCCAAATTCTGCAACATAAGAGGTGGTGCAGGCTAGGTTCCAGAGTCATAGGTCAACCTATGCAAGCGTTTACTGGATTGTGTGGGGTGTTGCCTGATAGAACTGAGGCATGCTGACAGATCTGTGTGAGGATTCCAGTGTGCTAAGACTGCGGTCCAGTGGGTAGACTGGGGGCATATTTACAATAGAAGTGGCGTTGGCGTTAGTGGCGTTAGCCTTCTTGGCTTAACACCGTCTGCACCGTATTTACAACAATATGGTGCAGCCCTGTGTTTCCTCCTGTGCTGGCACTTAATTTAGATGTCTAGCACCAACACAGGCACCCTTGCACCATAGTGCAAGGGTGTCTGCGTTGCAGAGGAAGATTGTTTATCAGCACGGTACATGCAGGAAACAGCGGTGAAGCGTTGAGGCCGAGTAAGGGGGGATTTCAAGGGACGATGCAGAGGGAAAATTAAATGAAAAATTTCTGAATGGGTGTTCGGACGCATCGTAATCCGTCGGGAGGAATCGCCGTCCGCGAGTCGGTCTATCCCGATTCTGAGTCGGTGTTGATGTGCTGGCAATCACTGTTACACTCTGCCTGCCTGCATGCCCTGCCCACCTCACTCATCATCATGCAAAACCTGACCCGTAGCTGGAAAACAGCAACGGCAGGCAAACGAAGTTCAATATTTATGTTTAATGCTGAGATATCGGGAGCAACGTACATTGGGGGAAACGCCCCTTGCGCCCATACAGAGGGTTCTCATCTGTCCAAAAATATGGAGTAACGCAACGCAGCTCAAACTGCTGCACTGCATTACTCTGCCCTGTATAGGTGTTCCAGGTGCTCTGCTTAGGTATTCCCACACAGCTCCCATGGTTTTTGACGCATTCCCAGATTTACAAGACCTTGCAAACCTGGGAATACACCAAAATGATACACCTCCCCGGGGAGGCATAATGAGGAAAAATATGTTTATTTCTCCTTGCTTTTTCGTATTTCTATGTGTGCTGCAATCTGCAGCACACACAGGAATAGGAAAAAGCCTCTCAGGATTGTTTTTGTGCAGGAAGGTGGCCCTTTCTGCGCAAAGCAATCCTGCCTACAAACACAGGCACACTTGCACCCTGGTGCAAGGGTGCCTGTGCTGGTGGTAGGCTGCGAAAAAGAACACCAGCGCAAGGGAAAAGAACAAGAATGCACTGTATTGTATACATACGGTGCATTTCTGTACTTTGCTTGTGACGCAGGGAGCGCAGCAAGGTGACTTGCTGAGCTGCCCTGCATGACTAAAGTCGTAAATATGGTCCTTCATATAAAGGGCTCTAGCTGAAGGTGGATGTATATTATCCACAAAATCCTCGAATAAATACTCCTATTTCGTTTTTAAGAATCTAGTTGTTAATCTGTCTGTAGAAGAGCAATGGTGTTTTTTTCCCGATAAACAGTACCAGAATCGTTCCTTCTAATACTTTTGGCACTAGGGCAGAGTGAATTGGGGGTGCTCCAGAAGGTGCATAGCCCTTATTCTATGAATACATTCTTGTCATATTTCAGTCAAGCAATCCTGCTTCTGTAGGCTCTATCTAAAACGTGCTGGAAACCCGCCCTGTAGGTTAGATGCCCTGTCGGCCAGATTCGGATTCAGTATAAAAGTGGTGGTCTCCGAATTGCCTGCTCGCTTAAAGATTTCAAGCCCAGGGCAAATTTAAACTCAGGGGCCAGGGGGAATCTTCAATAAAGTTCTCATAAAAGTATTTTCAGGTGTATTTAATTTGTGAGCGTTATACTGTCCCCAAGTTCTGAAAAATAGAGGGTCACGATTACTGTTCTATGGCCAGATCTACAACCCTACCAATTTGCGACTCACAAATTGGAATGTACAACAGTGTTTCAGACAGTGTTTGAGATTCCTAATGGGGTTGCAAATTGCATGACTCATTAATATTTATGAGGAAGGTGCAATTTGTGACCCCACTAAGAATGGCTAGCACTCCTAGGCATGGTGGCCTGCTGGGGTTAGCAGACCACCATGTCTGTGACTGTTTTTAAAATAAAGCAGTTTTTTGTTTTTAAATGCAGCCCGTCTTCCTTCCAGGAAAAATGGATGCATTTAAAAAATAAAAATGAAACGTTTCGTTTAATTTTTTAAGGGCAGGCTGTGATCCATAGGACTACTGGGTGCTCTTAAAAAATATTTGTGCATCCATTCAAAAAGTGGAAGGGGTTCCCTGGGGACCGCTTCCCGTTTGCGAATGTGGCTTACCACCTACTTGAAGTAGGTGGTAAACTGTGAGTGTTTTTCAGCCGCAAATGCGCTATTAGCCCCCAAGGAACAACCAGTGAAAGATCAACTGGTGTGTGTGACCACCCATTCTACAACGAATGAACGCATAAGGCAGATCATCAATGCTAACTGGCATATCCTTAATTGTAACCCTACCTCTAATTCTGTATTACCTAAACCCCTCTTTGCCCATAGGAGGAACAGAAATTTAAAAGACAAGATTGTCCACTCCAGGTTCAATGCTAAATATCCGAATGCCAACCAGACACAACGATCCCTAGTTACCAACCTCCCTGTGCAGGGAACAGTTCTTTGCTCCTCTTGCAAATCATGTAAAAACATCTTAAATGGTGAAGATTTCACCCACAATGGTTTTGCAGCTAAAGCAAAGGAATTATGGAACTGCAAAACCACCAATGTGGTTTATTTTATTATCTGCCCATGTGGCTTAGGCTACGTTGGGGAAACCTGCAGATCCATCCAAACACGCCTTACTGAACATAGATCAACGATAAAGACGAAGAAACTAACTGCTCCCTTAGTTAAACATTTTCTAGAGAAAGAACATAAAGTAGATTAATTTCATTGGCGCATCCTGGAGAAAATAAAGACATCAGATAACAAAGGTGGATGCGCCCTCAGGAAGAAAAGAGAGGTCTACTGGATTTTCGTTTTGGACACATTTAAAAGGGGACTCAACAACGAAATTCCCTTGGAGAATGCCATATTTTAGCTACTCCCAGAGCCTCCCCATAGAATTGGTCCTTATTTAGGATAGAATTAAATAATTAGATTCACAGAGACCTATAGGGACTAATTTTTGTCTTAATTACTCGCAACTACATAGGCCTGTAATTACAACAAAATCATTTAGCTAGACTCACAGGGAATACCTAAAAAAGGTTATCGCGCCGAATTATCGACTTTAATGGCATATGTAGTTGCCATATGATAATTATCATTAACTTACATCTGGATGTTTATGCATTCTTATGGTAAGTCGTCCCTCTCATTTTTTCTTTAGACCGTCCATTTTTCAATTACTATGAGAATTAAGATCATGAGAGATTCATTGCATGATCTAAATACTTTCTTTGACTACCGATGTGATAGCTATTGCGATAGATCTCAATAAAGACCTTAAACAATAACCTTTCTCTACCGTTTGATACACAATTATATTCGTATTAGCCTTCGAATTGCTTCTTCCTTTTAATTCCATAGTAACATTGATTGCGTGGCATTTCTATTTTTTCACATCCTGATTATCATATACCGGTATTTTTAAACATCCGTCCTATACCATCTATTGGATTTCTAATTGAGAACGATTCCCCTTTAACATGAGGTGGGACCACAGTGATCACATGTCATCACTAAGGCGAACTGATTGGTTCATATATAAAGAGACGTTTCCGCGCATGCTGGGTTATATATCTTTCCCAACGGCTGCGGGACGCCAGCAGCCATCTTTCGCGGCTACCGTAGGTTGTAATACACAGGACGGAATTCTACTTTTTCGGTAAGATCGCTGTCGGTTATTGGGCCATCATCTCCATACTCTTATGTATTTGTTACCTTCATTTATCCAGAACTAGGCTTGATTTATTACTAAGACGGGTCTATCGTTTTTTATCTACTCTCTAATTTAGTTGTCAAATCGGCGTGGCAATACATTCTCCCACGGCCACAAACACACCGGCAGGCATCAGCTGCTTTATATTGACGGAACCGAAAAGTTAACAACATACTCTCTCTTTTCGGTAAGGTGATACGGCTGATTTAATATAGTCGAATTTTGGACCGATTTCAATAACCTTTCTGGAATCAAGGTCACTGATTTTGATGCGTTTTTTTTTTTTTCACATTCAGCTTCCCTCTACAAGGCTAGAAATCTGGTTTTTAAGAAGATAAAAACATTTGCAGCTCTAAGACGCCAACAAGCATAGTCGCTCCGTGATATCAGCAATATACAAAGTATCTAATCTATCGGTAAGAACGCCTAGTTATACTAATAACCACTAAGTTTATTTTATAATAGATACACAGTTACGTTAGTGAAGTAACTGAATATTTTGTTGTCCCTTTGAGTAATGTAGCTATCTTTATGAGGAATCACCGATATCGCTCTATACGAGTAACAGAATTAAAGCTTATTATCGCGCATGTTTTCTCTTTCCATCCTTTTCCATTCTAAAATATCGCTACACCTTGCCTTTCAGATTTAGATTCTAGTTTTGTTGACAAATCAGATGAAAGTCGACCTTCCGGATAAAAGATACAGTAATGATCTATCTAGATGGTGTTACTCCTTTAAGGGCAACTGTCGATATTGTGCTAAGGTAAGCACTAGCTAACCAATGATTGCATATCTCTAGTAATGATCTATCTAGATGGTGTTATTCCAGTAAGAGCAACTAGCGGTAGGGGGCTAAGGTAACCACTAGATAACTTATCGTTGCAAACCATTATGAACTAACTATTGTGAACATACGTCTTCTTTCGAGGTTTTTCACATAGAATAGTTATAATACGTCTCATACTGTAATATGTTATCCCATTGCGAATAAGTAGAGATATTGTGCCATTGAGAGAGCGCAAAACTGTGTTAGAATTTGTAGGGGTGCATCATATTCACAAGTAATCTGCACCCGCATATATAGAGGCTTAATATTCTGTTTAAGTGTGACAAAAAGCTATGAACTCATGTACCAGAAATTTCCATATCTGCAACATAACGTGTTTTTGAAATACTAATGCCATGTAATTTAGAAATGTATTTGTGAAAGTAATGCTAGTTCAGTTAAAGTGTGTTTAAAGAAGCATCATGTATTCCAATGTACGTTTAGTAATTCATTATTGTATTCATGTAAACGACATAGAAGTGTTTAGTTGGGAAATGTATTCTTTTCTTTTTGCTATAATGATGTAGGCCTAACGAGTAAAACTGTTTGCCAAAAGTTAGGGGGTGACATCTCGAAACGTGCAGAGGCCAAGGTAGGGATAACGGATTGAGTAGGCCGAGTTAGGAATGTGTCTGCTAACTTTAAATCATGGAACTGCCCCCTTTCCTAGAAGGTTGCCTTAAAGAATTAATTGCAAGTAGCATGTTGTCGCGAACCGATTTATGTGCGTTCCTTTGCAGGTGCAAGGTTAACCAAAGATAGTAAAGAAGGGCCCATTGTATATGAGAGTTAGGATGATAGTTACAGACCCGGAGGAGTGGCTGTGGAATTTTAGGGAAGCAACTTCAAGCGGAGACAACTGTGGGACCCAAGGCCGTTTTTCAACGAACAAGGATGAAGACATCAAGATGAAGACCCTTTGAAACTTAACTCTCTGAGAGGGGCGTCTTTTGGGGAGTGTCACCCGAACTGTGGGT
Source organism: Lissotriton vulgaris (assembly GCF_964263255.1). Taxonomy (NCBI): domain Eukaryota; kingdom Metazoa; phylum Chordata; class Amphibia; order Caudata; family Salamandridae; genus Lissotriton; species Lissotriton vulgaris. The sequence goes on from NC_141687.1 coordinate 1,433,863,124, forward strand.
TTCGTATTAGGGACAGCACCCCGGGAGGAGTGTAGAGTAGAAGCGCACGAGGGCGAAGTAAGATGCTGGGTAGGCAGAGAGCTGCTGTGCGAGATGAACTCAAGAGGCTAAGTCCGAACTGAGTGAGTGAACTTCTTTGGAAGTCACCACGGCTGACACCTTTGTTAGGAGAACCTGGTTGTAGGGATGTCACTTAGTATAGTGTAGGGACAGACTTATCTTAATGTATTTCTTCTTTTCTTCCATGCCTACCAAGACCCAAATTATAGCAATCCTTGCGAGCCTAGTGGTCTTGGAAATTATATTAGTGCTGTTTCTCAGTCGTTTGAGACTTTTCTGTAGGATTATGTTTGTACTAGTGCCTGTGTATTTGCTGAACCTTTTACTGAGGTGTTTATATACACAATTGCTTTTGGCTTTATAATAAATTTTCAAACTTGACTTTTTGTCAGTGGTTCTTTGGGGAAGGAAATGGAAGTGGTTCGAATTGATTCGTTGAGAAAGATTACCTTCTACACTCTATGACAGGTAAAAAGGTCTAATCGACCTGTGACGGGATACTAGAGTCTGATTCTAATTCTAGATTGAATTTCCCGCCTTTCCAGTTGGTAGCAGAGTAGGATGGTTTATCTTCTGGAGTGAAGGTAATCCACATAGGTTAAGATTTCCCCAAGGCCCATAGAGATCCAAAGATGTGCGTCCATAGAACTGCGGACGGAGAATGGCGATCCACGGAAGATGACGGAAAGTGACGGTGCGGCAGAAAGCAGCAGGTCGTAAGAGTGTGAGTATTAAAAGGGTCATGCGTGTTAGATTGCGGTGTGTATTGTGTTGTTGTATTGTATTGTCTAGCGGAGATTGAGTGCCTGTAGAGTGAAAGGAGATCAGGTTGTGAGCACGCGCAACCGGTGAAAATCTTAAGCTCAAGGAGAACTTAAGTGGTTCGCGTGTATCGAACACCCACAGTAATTGTCGACCATTGAAAGGGGATCATGAGGTACCATTGATTGCCCGCAGGACCGAGATAGGGGGAATGAGTGTGTGAGTGCGTGGGTAACGGACGCTGGTCGGGAGTTACAGTGTGTATGAAACCTATCAGAGAGGCGATTGTTTGCTCTTTAATCGGACAGACATTTGCCAGTTGGTGACAATTACAGTTAGACTGTGGACGCACAGTCAGAGAAGTGATTGCTTGGTCGGAAGTGATCATTTCAAAGCGTATGATTGGGATGCATGCATGACCGAGAGACGAGCGGAGAAAGGAGGGGAACTGCTGCAAACGGAGGAGAGTGACGTCAGGAAGCGCCGCGCTTGGATAGGACGGTTAGCGTGAAGCTGCGCTGAGATAGGGCGGTTAGCGGGAAGTGAGTGACGTCAGCGAAGAGCCGCGCTAGGATAGGACGGCCAGAGTAAAGCCGCGCTGGGATTGGTGGATTGCCATTGAGAAACGAACAAAAGTAGTAAACAAGAAATTGTTGTGGGTATCATCATGAAATGTTTAAAAAGATTGCGAAGTTGTTTTTCTGGAGAGAAGAGGCTAGAACCTCGGGGTGGGTAAGAGGCTCCACCCGAGGATACGCCAGCTCATTACATGGCTACGAACGTTGGATTACATACTATATTGTGGCTTGAGAACTGGTGTAAGATGACTGAGGGGAATGAGGAACTAACGTTTCCCAAGTACGGGACATTCAGATTAGAGGTGTTGTACCAGCTCAAAGCGATTATGTCTTCTTTGCGACCTTTGCCTAGGCCAACACAGTTCGAAGCATTGAAAGCATGGATCAGGGCAGCCCACGAAAAAAACAGTGACAGAAGACAAGAAAGAGTGAACAGATCAGTTAGAGCAGTGCAGGACGCGAGGTGGGACGCACTAGCCAAGAGATGGAGAGTACAGACCATAGAAGGGGATAGGTTGTACCCATTATTGGTTAGTGAGAAGGAAGCGCAGAAGAAGAATACAGAAGACGAGGACAGTGAAACGGAAGATAGTCTGATAGAGAGGCTGTTGTCGGACAGACCACCTCCATATAATCCAGAAATAGAAGGGACCTCACCACCACCAACAGAGAGGGGAACATCGGCAGTGGACGGTGGTATCCTAAGAGAGATTGACTTAGGTCCGGTAGGGAACAGGGCCGTCTCAGTAGAAGGGGAGGGGGTACCTCAATTGGCCCCGGAAGCAAGAGTAGTGGGAAGATTCACTGTACAGAAGGTACACTGTGAAGAGGGGGCCAATGCTCAGAGATTACCAGATGCCCTTACGGTACCTGTTACCATAGGTCCGATAGTGTCAGTATACAATCCAGAACAAGCGCAAACCGAGAGTCTGCCACAGATGGACAGGGAAAGAAATACCAACGAAGGTAGGAGTAATGTGGCAGACGAGTGGAATCAATGGTCCAGACCAATAGAAAGGAGCACCCCTTTGGCAGCATCAGCAGATTCCTCAAGAGAACAGGGAGGCTTGAGAGGACCGATGGATCTGAGAGGACCACGGCCCCGGCCTATTAGAGAATTGAGGCCAGATTTGAGAACCTGGGAGACAGTTGCGGATATCCAGAGCGACAGGTCAAGAGACGACTGCAGACAGTGGGGTTCAGAGAATAGGGAAGTATCCCACTGCAGGTCTAATGGAGGTAGACAAGAAGGAGATTGTGAGGAAAGTAGGGGTATGCTTAACCATGGGACTGCAGAAAGAAGACAGGAGTGGAATTTCGAAAGATGGGGGAGAGGAAGCGTTCCCCATAACACCCCTGAGGAAGACAGAAGGGTGAGTCAGGAATGTAAAGGGAAAGACTCGAGTGAGACCTCTAGTCAAGGCACATTGAGAGCAGTGATAAAGGCAAGAAGAATAGATGTGCTAAGACTCAAGTCAGAGGTAGAAGAGATAGTGGAAGGTACAATACCATTGGAAAGAATAGAACTATACGAACCAGATGAACTGTTGTTTGTAGCGAAGGATGTTACTCGTCGAGCTAGGGCAGCTCACGAGAAACTAACAGAATTAGCGAACAAATATTCAGTGGACTTGACCAGGACAAGGGCCTTGCAGGGTGGCCATAGGTTACAGTACTCAGATCAAGAACTAGACGAAAAGAGGGCGATCGGATTAAAAACCCACATCAGACAACTAGTAGTGGGGATCCGAACATGGATACAATTGGATAAATGGGAGGAAAGGTGGTCCAAAAAGAAGAGTGTTAGGCGGAGCACCACAGAGACTTCTCCAGGGACAGGGCTAATGCATGCAGAAGCCTACCCCTTGAGAGAGGTTGCCCATGGAGGATATGTGCACGTACCCTGGAGTAGGGGAGATTTGGCTGCCTTTACGAACACATTTCCAAAATTGAGGGAAAACCCGGTAGAATGGTACAAGCAGGTAGAGAGGTTTGTCAAAATCTCAAAGGTACTGTGGGTTGACCTGAACACACTGTTTGACATTGTGGTTCCGGGAGATCTGTGGGTAGCGTGCAAGGTCAGTGTCGAGTGGCCCACCGAGGAGCCAGAACAGGATGCACATACGAATGGACCTTCACCAAGAGTGATGGTGAAATATGAGCAAGTGATTACGTGGTTAAAGACCAAGGTGCCAGCACAAGACATAGATTGGGTGAAAATAGACCGAACTAGACAAGAACCAAAGGAGACAGTGCATGAGTATTATGAGAGATTATTACAGATATTTAAACAGTGCAGTGGTCTGGATGTGATGGATCCAAAAGATATGGGACAGTTTGTGTCCAAGTTTGTTTTGGGCTTAAGACCCGAGATCTGTCTAATGATACAGCAACATTTGATTTGTTGGCAAAACAAGCCTCTAGACGAGATCCTGAGGTACGCGAGATATTGCAGTGATGAGATAGATTCTAGGACCAAGAAGCTTAAAGATAAACTGATGCTAGTCCAAATGCAATCGGGAGCACAGGGTCAGTCGGGAAGTGGGACTTTGGGGAGAAGATCGAACAGCCAGAAAAGGGACGGTGAGGATGGCTCAAGGCCAAGGGTGGATCTGGCGACTCTAAAAAAGACAACAAGATGCCATCAGTGTCACGAGATCGGGCACTGGAGGCGTGAGTGTCCCCATAACCCAGAGAATCAAGTACAGGAGGAGGAAGAGGAGAGTCAGACTCCCCAAACTCCGAGATCAACAGTAGTCAAACTCAAAGTGGCAAAAGGGGGGACTTCCGCTCCTAGAGCCCCTGTTCCCCAGCCACCGAAGATCGGAGCAGGGAACAAGATATATCAGCAGATGCCTCTCCTGATAGACGGAGACGAATACTATGCTTTTAACCCAGTGACAGGAAGGTGTCTGGATGGTGAGGAAGAATGCACCTTAGGAGCAGCATTAGAGATAGACCACAGAGGACCCTTTGTAGATGCGGAGGTAGCTGGACATCCCACTACCTTCCTGGTGGATACGGGTGCGACTCGTTCTACTGTACGGTCCGCAGTGGTCCCTAACCTGCCTTTGTTAGGACAGACCATTCAAGTCGTGGGTGTAGCGAATAGGAAAATGACGAATCAACTGACCGAGCCAGTTCCAGTGAAAATAGGAAATTTCAGGGACAACCATCAATTTGTGGTATGTGATTCTAGTCCTGTGTGTCTGCTAGGAAGGGACCTGTTGTGCAAACTCAACTGCACCATCTATTGTACACCAAAAGGAGTAGAATTGGAGACAAATGATGATGACGCGGCCTTTAAGGTCGCAAACACACGTCTGTGCATAGAATTGTATCCTGCACTAACAGTAGAGGAACTCCCCTGGGACTTGAGGGAAACAGTCAGACAGGAGGTTTGGGATTTTACAGGAGAAGAGATTGGACTAATCAAAGGCGTAGAGCCAGTCAGAATACAAGTAAGACGAGATGCAGAATTTCCAAGAACACCCCAGTACAAGCTGACCCCAGAAACAATTGCGGGAATAAAACCTGTGATTGAATCCATGATTAAACAGGGAATCCTAAAAGAGATAATGGGCAGTCCGTGTAACTCTCCGATTATGGGTTTGCAGAAGCCTAGCGGGAAGTTCAGGATTGTGCAGGATCTACGAAAGGTGAACGACATTGTTGTTCCATGCTGTCCAGTGGTACCGAATCCTATACCGTTACATGAGGAGAGCCAATTTCTTTTCGCTTTTAAGCTGGAAAATCGTGTATTAACATGGTGTCGTATCCCACAGGGGTATACAGAAAGTCCATCGATCTTTAATCAATTGTTGAAGAAGAATCTTGAAAGTCTAGTACTGCCCCAGAACTCGGTTCTTGTACAGTACATAGACGACCTCCTTGTTGCGTCAGAGACAGAAGATGCCTGTAGAATAGACACTATCGCGTTGTTGAACCATCTGGCAGAGAATGGTCAAAAGGTATCTCCTAGCAAGTTGCAATACTGTCTTCCAGAAGTACAGTATTTGGTACACAGGATAGAGAAGGGAATAAGGAAAGTGTCCCCAGACAGAATAGAGGTGATAATGAAGATGATGGTGCCTACCACACAAAGGGAGGTTAGAATGTTTCTAGGAATGGTTGGCTACTGTCGCCAGTGGATTGCAAATTTCTCACTAAAAGCGAAGCCTTTACAGAAACTGACGCTCAAGGACGTGAGTGATCCAGTACCATGGGACACAGACTGTATGATGGCTTTCCTAATGTTGAGAGAAGACTTATGTCAGGCTCCGGCCCTGGGAATGCCTGATTACACTAAATTGTTTTCACTGTTTTGCTGCGAGCGGGAGGGCTGCGCGTTAGCAGTTTTGACCCAAGATCACGGAGGTGCCCGTAGGCCAGTTGCATATTTCTCGGCTACCTTAGATCCAGTAGCCGCAGCGTTGCCCGGATGTCTCAAATCCGTTGCTGCAACAGGTGTCAGCATTGAGCGCTGTGAGAGCATCGTAATGGGGCATCCATTGGTGGTACACGTTCCACATTCTGTAGAATTGTTAATGACAAGGACCAAAACGCAGCACCTGACTAACAACAGGCTCACACGTTACGAGCAGGTTATACTTGCTGCGGAAAATGTGACCCTAAAGAGGTGCTCAGTTTTGAACCCTGCTACTTTGATGCCATTGCCAAATGTTCTAGATGATGATTGTGAAGACCACGACTGCCTTGAAGTGACTAAACTATGTACCAAACCAAGACCAGACATTGTTGAAGAGCCTTTGGAAGACCCAGATGAAATTCTCTTTGTAGACGGCTCATGTATAAGAGACAATGCTGGACAGTTAAGGGCGGCTTTTGCTGTTTGCACAATTCATGGAATAATCGAAGCTGCCTGCTTAGAAGGAGTACATTCCGCTCAGGTAGCTGAGATAGTTGCGTTGACGCGTGCCTGTTTGGCAGCCAACAAGATTCGAGTCACCATATACACCGACAGCAGATATGGGTTCGGCCGCGTTTCATGACTTCGGTCAGTTATGGTCTCAAAGGGGTTATATGACATCGTCAGGCTCCCCTATCAGGAATGGAGAATTTGTCAGGTTACTGCTGGAAGCTCTGCAGGGACCCGCAGAAATTGCAGTGGTAAAATGCACAGCACATAGTAAGGGTGCTGATTTTGTGTCCCTGGGTAACAGATATGCGGATGAGTTAGCACGTTATTGTGCCGAGCAAGCTTACTCCTTTACGGACCAGGTTGTTGAGGGAATACACAGAGGGACCAAGCTAACCATGGTACTTGAAGTGGCTGATACTTGGGATGAATTGAGGAAGATGCAGGAACAAGCGTCAGATTTTGAGAAAAGAGTGTGGGTGACTTCTGGCTGTACCAAGGGGGATCTGGATTTGTGGATTTCGGCAGATGGGAGAGCGGTGTTGCCGAATGAACTGGTGAGCCCGATGGCTCGCCAGATACATGGTTCTGTACACTTGGGAAGAGATGCTATGATACGAGTGTTTAGGCAGACGTGATATAACCCAAAGTTCAGAACGGCTGCGGAAGCAGTGTGTCAGAGGTGTGTTACGTGTCAACAGATGAATGTTGGAAAGAGGACACCAGTTACGTTGAGTCATGTGGGAAGGTCTGGAGGGCCTTTCAACAGAATGCAATTGGATTTTATTGAGATGCCTAAGTGTAACAGCCTCAGATATGTCTTGGTAATTGTATGTGTGTTCTCCAGGTGGGTCGAGGCATATCCCACTCGCAGGTGCGACACACTCACAGTAGCTAAATTATTGTTGAGGGAGTTAGTACCTAGATTCGGGGTCCCGACCTCTTTGGAATCGGACAGAGGAACACATTTCAACAGTGAAGTTGTGAAGATGCTCTGTTCGGCATTGAACATTGATCAGAGATTGCATTGTAGCCATTCGGCCAGAGGCTTCTGGCATAGTGGAGCAAATAAATGGAACGCTCAAGGCACGAATGGCGAAAGTGTGTTCTTCCACATCCCTGAAATGGCCAGATGCTTTACCCTTGGTGTTAATGAGCATTGGTAGTAGTACACCAGACAGGAGAACGGGACTTTCGCCTCATGAGGTGCTGATGGGAAGAGCTATGAGGTTACCATCCTTCCCCTCAGCGGCCTTGCTGAATATCACAGATGATCTGATTCTTGATTACTGCAAAGGATTATCTGACGTCATCCATTCTGTGTCCCTTCAGGTGCAGACGGCAGAAATCCCAACTTCTAGAGACCTCTGTCACGACCTGTGTCCCGGAGACTGGGTGCTAGTACGGAAGCACGTGAGGAAGAGCTACTTGGACGTCCGCTGGCGAGGGCCGTTCCAAGTCATCCTGGTGACGAACACTGCTGTGAAGTGTGGTGGATTGCCAAATTGGATACATGCTTCGCACACCCGAAGAGTACCAGCGCCCCTGGAAGAAACAGCTCCTCTCGTAGAAGAAAATCCAGCTGTGGAGGAAGATCCACAAGAGGGGACAAGTCAAGCTGTGGGGGTGTCTGAAGAAGCTGGTAACTCATCCGACCAAGCTGAGGGAGATCACAGCGACAGTGACACTGAAACTGCCACTGAATGGGAAAGCTGCTGTGAGGGTGATCCCAACTCTGGAGAAGCTGAAGGTCGAGATGAGCAAGTTGTGCCGACAAGGAACAGAGGAGTAAAGGGCACCGAGGCAAGTTGGCCTGAAAGGCGGAAGAGGTTGAATGTGAGGTTGACCTCTGAAAAAGATCTTGCGCCTGTATCCGAAGAATCAGACCCGGAAACAGGAGACCAAGAGTCAGAGGAGAAGGGTCCGAGGAGATCAAGGAGGGTGAGAGTACCTTGCAGAAGATACGCCACTCCGGAGTGGACCTACCCTTTGACAAATGCCAGGTGTACTGAGATCCGGGAGGGTGAGGTCAGTGCTGGTGACCGATACGGCCCCGAACTATAAATTGGAAGTGATACTGTTGGTGCCTGGACTGGAAATCGAAGGCTTACTGACAATCACTGTTCCTAACCCCCCTTTCCTTAGTAAAATAAGTGACTTGATCCTAAACAGATTGACCTTTCCTACATTTGGCCCTGAAATACCTGCCTACGATGCAATAGTCCTTCATATGGAACTCTTAAACTACGTACTATGTGCACTAGGAGAAAATCTTATCATTGATGCGCAATAAAGACTTTGTAAATAGCTACAGAAGATACTTAGAGCCGAGTGGAAGAAGAAGAAACTCAGGGACATCCCTTAGAGGACGGAGAAGGGTAGGGTCACCTGAACACGAAATGGACAATGAGAAAACTGAAAGGGGATCTCTGCTTCTAGGTGTGGTTCGAGAAAATTTATAAAGCCAAGCAAGAGACTTTATATTGCCAAGACTTTGTGTTGCTGCTAAAATCGAATCACACTGTCTGAGACCATGGAGGCTGGGAACCCGACTCGTTGGGCAAAATGTATTATAGGTACACTATTAGGGTTAGTGATTTTCTTTATATTTGTTGTAGTTTTAGTTTCTTATTTAGCCCCACAAGAGCAGGAAGCGGAGGTCAAGGGAACACCTACACCTACCACTCCTAGCCACAAAGAGGTAAACATAGGAGCAGAGAAGGCTTTGCTAGCTGAAGAGAGCCGTAGATTACATGCTGATTTGTCCAAAGGAAACTTTGGGAAAAATGCTTACGCTAAATTGTTGTATGAGTACATTGATGCGATGGATGCGAAAGATTGTTATGTGTGCATGCAATTGCCAGCTTCAGTAGACGAGGGTATTAGATACCACCACCTGCCATTAACATATGGAATTTCATGTAGTTTGCTGCTTAGCATATTTTATGGGAGATCCCATTTTGAATATTTCTTTTCGAATTATGATGCTGTGTTACCAGAAGTCCCAAATTATAAGCATTTAAACAAGTGGGATTATTACAAATCTGAGGATAGACTTAGATATTTTTTCATTCCAACGAAAACCATAGATACCTCATATGCACACCGACACAACTTGACCTGTTCATTGACAGAGATAGAAAAGAAGTTTGTGGAGCAGGTTGAGGACAGATATAAAAAACAGAAGCAGTTACAGACGTCAGGTCAGGGTAAGGTAGATTGGACGGATGAAGAGCTTGGACACAAGTCTAAGGGAAGTTATGGTCCAATAGCCTTAGACGTAGTACAGAAGGGGAAGTTGTGTTTACATAGGCCAAAGACATACTACGAAAATGTGTATGTGGGTGAGACAACTTGTGAACACACTTTCAAGTTAGAATATTATACCAAAGACTTCCTGAAGAGTGTGGTGCAAGTGATCCCTACAGTGTATTTAGTTTGTTGAAGAAATGCATACGTGAGATTGCCGGATAAATGGTATGGGACATGTTACCTGGCGATTATCTTTCCCAAGATATATCACACTGAGGATTTTGCTCAAGTTGAGGGTGGCAAGTTGACAAGGGTGAAGAGAGGAGTAAGCGCTGCTGCAATAGTGGGAGATGTGTTTGGAGCTGCCATACCAATGCTGGGAGTGATTCTAAATGATGTAAAGATACAAAGATTAGCAACAGTGGTGGATGAATTGTCGATGAGTACGGCAAAATCACTGGTGTTGACTCATGGTGAGATGTTGTCGATACGGGCGATAGTTTTACAAAACCGCCTTGCCTTAGATGTCCTTTTAGCGAAAGAGGGCGGAGTCTGTAAACTTTTGAAGGTCCAGGAATGTTGCACGTATATTCCGGACAATTCTAAAGATCTGAAGAAATATATACGCAACATTACTGCTATCCACTATGAGATTAATGATTTGACACAAGAAAACATATGGCAAAAGGTTGGCAAGGGTCTTGGAGGTGTTGGAAATTGGTTTGCAAACCTGGGTAGGAGTTTTCTTGAATACGTTTTGGAGCCTCTCCTCATCATAGTAGCCTGTGTGGTTGGAATATGGGGTTTATTGAGATTGTACAAATGCTATAAGTCCAATAGGTTGGATAGAACAGTGAGGGGACAGGCACAGAGAATGGAGGAGTTGCAGGACAGTCAATACCGAAGCTTAAGAGCTCTGGAAATGCTCAGACGAGGAAATGTTGCAACAAGTGCTGTTTAAGAAATTGTCCTTACCCTAAAAGAATGTGGGATGGTGGTGATGACACAGGTCATCAAAGGGGGGACTGAGAGAGCGCAAAACTGTGTTAGAATTTGTAGGGGTGCATCATATTCACAAGTAATCTGCACCCGCATATATAGAGGCTTAATATTCTGTTTAAGTGTGACACAAAGCTATGAACTCATGTACCAGAAATTTCCATAGCTGCAACATAACGTGTTTTGGAAATACTAATGCCATGTAATTTAGAAATGTACTTGTGAAAGTAATGCTAGTTCAGTTAAAGTGTGTTTAAAGAAGCATCATGTATTCCAATGTACGTTTAGTAATTCATTATTGTATTCATGTAAACGACATAGAAGTGTTTAGTTGGGAAATGTATTCTTTTCTTTTTGCTATAATGATGTAGGCCTAACGAGTAAAACTGTTTGCCAAAAGTTAGGGGGTGAAATCTCGAAACGTGCAGAGGCCCAGGTGGGGATAACGGATTGAGTAGGCCGAGTTAGGAATGTGTCTGTTAACTTTAAATCATGGAACTGCCCCCTTTCCTAGAAGGTTGCCTTAAAGAATTAATTGCAAGTAGCATGTTGTCGCGAACCGATTTATGTGCGTTCCTTTGCAGGTGCAAGGTTAACCAAAGATAGTAAAGAAGGGCCCATTGTATATGAGAGTTAGGATGATAGTTACAGACCCGGAGGAGTGGCTGTGGAATTTTAGGAAAGCAACTTCAAGCGGAGACAACTGTGGGACCCAAGGCCGTTTTTCAACGAACAAGGATGAAGACATCAAGATGAAGACCCTTTGAAACTTAACTCTCTGAGAGGGGCGTCTTTTGGGGCGTGTCAACCGAACTGTGGGTTTCGTATTAGGGACAGCACCCCGGGAGGAGTGTAGAGTAGAAGCGCACGAGGGCGAAGTAAGATGCTGGGTAGGCAGAGAGCTGCTGTGCGAGATGAACTCAAGAGGCTAAGTCCGAACTGAGTGAGTGAACTTCTTTGGAAGTCACCACGGCTGACACCTTTGTTAGGAGAACCTGGTTGTAGGGATGTCACTTAGTATAGTGTAGGGACAGACTTATCTTAATGTATTTCTTCTTTTCTTCGATACCTACCAAGACCCAAATTATAGCAATCCTTGCGAGCCTAGTGGTCTTGGAAATTATATTAGTGCTGTTTCTCAGTCGTTTGAGACTTTTCCGTAGGATTATGTTTGTCCTAGTACCTGTGTATTTTCTGAACCTTTTACTGAGGTGTTTATATACACAATTGCTTTTGGCTTTATAATAAATTTTCAAACTTGACTTTTTGTCAGTGGTTCTTTGGGGAAGGAAATGGAAGTGGTTCGAATTGATTTGTTGAGAAAGATTACCTTCTACACTCTATGACAGGTAAAAAGGTCTAATCGAACTGTGACGGGTTACTAGAGTCTGATTCTAATTCTAGATTGAATTTCCCGCCTTTCCACCATACTAAATACTAGTCTACAGAATGTTGTATATTAAAATGAAACCTATGCTACCCCCAAGAACCCTCTACTGAACAACAACTAGCCGGTCGATATTGCAATGAGTACTTTAAATAGGAACCCCCTTATAGAATAGTATGAACTTAATGATAGAATCAAGGGACGCTTATCTTAAATAGCATCTTTATATAGGTACCAAATTGTCTACTATAATAAGTGAGTTTGACACATTTAGAATAATTTTACGCCATACCACCTCCATGAATAATGCAATTCATTCCAAGTGAGTTCCTTTAAGAACTTTTCAATTAGCAAGGTTTTTTTATTGATGGTTCTCTTTCTTTTTCCTTATTGTTATACCTCATTTCAGATCTAATCAACCGGACATAAAACATAAAAAGAGAAAGAAAATACTATCTTTGATATACCGTCCTTATGATTTGTACTTAGGTAAGTGCTGCCTAGTTAATATTGTGAATATTGCTTAGGTCTAACAACCATCCAGACCTTGTTCTCCACATGAAAATTTTTTGTATTGTATTCGCGACACATGCAGGCATATTTGAAAATATATAAGTCACAACAATAGATAATAAGAAGAGACGAATTGCATAACAGTTGACAGCATGATGGGTTGGCTATTTGCTACTTTATACATAGATACCTACCTATCCAATCAGATGACGTAGAATCTCAAAATTGTGGGTAGATACTGACATTAGAGGTATACCCTGAATTTATATTCCAATCAGGACAATATTGATTGCCACTGTCATAATACCTTTTTATATAATTTGTATGTATTGTATGAAAATTGTATGTTTGTTTCTTATATAACTCATTTGAATTTATGTTTTTTACCAATTGTTTTTAATATGAATATTTGTATACTTATTAAATGATATATAGTTTTTTACAATTTATTGGTTTTTGTGGTTCCTTCGTGCATTCTCTCCCTAGTAAATTTGTCAATATTATGCCATGTTTTTTACACTGTCTATTGCCCTGTATTAAGAATTAGTATTCCGAACAGGGGGTCCTTGTTATTTACATTGTTGCAAAACAATGGTACATTCCATTTTGACTCGCTATTAGGAAAGGACGCCCCTTTCTAATTGCCAGAGTTGACAACACTATTTTACGAGTCACCGACTCGCAAAATAGCATTTGTACATGCCAGGATCCTTTTTTGCAGCTGCAAAAGGGGCGATTTCCCATTCGCGACCGCAAATAGTGGTCGTACATCTGGCCCTATATATTTCAAGGGCCGATAACACTGGATGAATTGTGCATTTAGAGAACCTTATTGTTGATGCAGCTCTGGTTTTTAACAAAGGTATACTTTTTAATATGAGACCAGTCCATAAAACAAACTAAGAGTTCCTGACATCACGATAATGAAATTATTTGACCCTCTCTAAGGTGGACGATTCTAAAGTTACTTTGCCCTGGGTCTTTTATGAGGGATGAAATGCGATGAGGTTTTTTTCTGTACATTTATCGTCAATCCATTATAACTGCATAGCAAAGCAAACCTTTCAATCTGGAGCCTCTTCTCTGTTTTGGACAATAAGAAAGTATCATCTGTGTAAAGCAGAACATTCACCTGTTTTCCGGCGACTAAGAAATATTATAAATTTGGCAACACAAACTTTTGGATGAAAAAATAGGGGAGGATAGGCCTTCCTGGGGATTATGCATTCGGGCTAAAACAACCCTGTCTTGTGGTTTTAAATAAATTTGTACTGGCTCACTAGATCTGCTGGCACTTAAGAATATCTTTTTGTGTGTGCTGCAGAATGCAGCACACATGGAAAGAGGAAGGAACAAGGAGAATTGAACACATTTCTCCTTGTTACGGATTTGACGCTTCCTCAGGTTCTTATTCTTTGTATATCTGGGACAGTGTCCAATTTCATGGGTGTTGCATTGGAAACCCACTGCAACTTCCATGCAATGCCTCCCAGGCATGCAGTAAGGTGATGCAGCCATTTGCGCTGCGTTGCCTTACTCATGATTTATGAGCCCACTCAAGGGCACACAGGGTGGATTTGCGTGGTTTCTTAAATGTTAATGAGATCCCTGTGGCACACATGCACCACTTTATGTGCTGCAAAAGTGATGTGGGGCTCCAATAAATATGCCTATTATGCGCCTAAGGTGTTTGCTAGGTATTCACTTGAGGAGAGGGCATTCCCCCTGACAACACTTGACTCACATTGATAAAGGTGAGCGCAGTCATGGTCATACCTCCTCCTGTCCCTGCCCAGAATTTGGCTGCGCCCTGCAGTCTCCTTTAATGTTGAATACACTTAAGAACTGCACTACCTTCGTGGGAGAGCTTTAGTGCCCCAGAAAGTATAAATGGCATAGAGCCATTCTTGGGCTTATTTACAAGTCCATTACACCCTTTGCGTTCTTTTTCTTGATCCACCGGCAGCGCAATGGCCTTGCCCATATTTAGAAGGCCACGTAAAGACACCCTGCGTGTGGGTTCAGTTCCTTATATTGCAAGGGGCGCTGGACTCAGAAATAAGTAATGCTGCAATAGAAAAGTCCACTTCGCTCAATTATACAGCTCAGTGTGCGTACACATTAATCAATCAGTTTTTATCAAATGATGTAGAAGCTCTATTCACCATGTACATCTTTCAAAAACATTTGATTATCATCAAATCTTAGAACTTCGGCAAATCACATTTCCTACACAAGATGAAAAGAAGAAAAGGAAAGAGACTGTCAACAGTACAAAGGAGCATGAGTGCATCAAACAAATTGATTGACATTTCTGTCTGTTGCAGTAATCAGTAACGATTTTGAAATATAGTGAAGTGTTCTAAACACCAGTCCATTCTTTATTGAGTGAGAACTAATTTTCGTGAAAGGCCCTTAGGTGGGGGTGCCCAGATTTTCAAATGATTTCCAAGGATCTTTTAAAAACTCTTAATGGCCTCTTTGGCTGACTTCCCAAGTGCAGGGGCCTTGGTTAATGTTCTTTGTGGCAAGGCAGTAGTTTAATGAACTATAATTTGCAATCCTTAAAGTTTTCCAAAATCGAATGTGTCTTTACAAAAAAAAAGAATTATTGGTCCTTAGCGGAACTTTAGGTGCTTAAAAAAAAAATCTGTTTTGGAATGCAATCATAAACTGTGGGTGTGCTACTCAATCAATCAATCAGGGTCTTGTAGAGCACAACTTGTTACCCCGGGAGGTCTCCAGGTGCTTGGATTCCATGAGTCTCAGTCGGAGGATGGTGGAGGTCTTGAGCTAGGTCTTAAGCTGTTTACTGAACTCCTTCAAAGGTGGGGAAGTGAGTAGGTGGAGGGATAGGTTGTTACAGGACTTGGCAGCGAGGTAGGAGACAGATGCGAGGGATGTGGGCCAAAGCGACGGTGGAGGATCAGAGCTCTATGGTCAGTTTGTGGAATGTCAGGGGGTCATTGATGTAGGCATGTCCGGACTTGTGGAGGGCTCTGTAGGCGTGTGTGAGAAGTTTGAAGAGACATCTTTCTTGGACTGGAAGACAATAGAGGACTCTGAGTTGGGGGTGATGCTGGTTCTTCTGGGGAAGTCAAGGATGAGACTTGCCACTGAATTCTTGATGGTCTGAAGGCTGTTCAAGAGCTGTTTGGTTGTCCATTGTAAAGTGGGTTGCCTTAGTCGAGTCGGCAGGCGATGGAGCATGGGTGACCATTTTCCTCCATCCATCAGAAGATCTTACGGAGCATGCGGAGGGTGTGTAAACAGGCAGAGGAGACGGTGCTGATTTGTTGCTCCATAGTTAGTTGAGAGTCCACGATGATTCCCAGTTTTCAAGGGTAGTTGGAAGGGGTGGGTGCGGGGCTGAGTGCGGAGGGCCACCAAGTGTTGTCCCACAGAGAGGGCTTGTTACCGAAGATGATGACCTCTGCCTTGAATTTGAGGCAGTTGGCCCTCCAGGAGACGATGTTGGCCATGGTTATTGGGAAGTTGGCTCTTGTGGGGTCTACATCTTCTGAGAGGGATAGAATGAGCTGGGTGTCGTCGACGTAGGAGATGATGTTGAATCCGTGGGTGTGGGCGATGTATGCCAGTGGCATCATGTAAGAGTTTAAGAAGGTAGGGCTGATGGAGGCACCCGGGGGGATGCTGCATATGATGTCTTTGGTTGAGGAGGAGAAGGGATGGGAGTCGGATCCTCTGGGTAAGGCCGAAGAGGAAGCAGGTGATCCAGTTGAGTGCATTGTATTGAATGCCAATGAGGTAGAGCCTGGTCATGAGGGTGTGATGAGAGATGGGGATAAAAGTAGCAGATAGGCCGAGGAGGATGAGGGCCGCTGTTCCACCTTGGTCGAAGAGGTGTTTGATGTCATTTGTTACTGTGATGAGGGCAGTCTCGGTGCTGTGTTTGGATCAGAAATCAGACTGGGAAGGGTCGAGCAGGTTGTTTCTTCAATGGAGTTTGTGAGTTGGTGGTTGATGGCTTTTTTCAGAACGCTGGCGGGTAAGGAGAGCAATAAGATCGGGCAGTAGTTTTCAAGTTTGTTAGGGTTTGCTGAGGGTTTCCTCAGGAGGATTGAACCAGGATAACCTTGGGCCCAAGTCCTTGATAGTAATACACCATAGGATAAGGGCTACAGTGTCATAGCAATAGGTTCAGATCTAGACCTGAACACAGATAATCACAATCAGCCCTGGACATTTGTAATTTAATTTGAACCTGGATCAAGAGTTTGTTGGACATTTTGGACACTAAAAAGTGTGCTCAGGGTGACTGATATTCATCATTCATTATGGTTCCGAACACTTAACTGAAAAACTTTATACACTATTTTGAATCATAAAAAAATCTCAGTGCTTATGTGGCACACAGTGATTGAAAGGGATGCTAAATGTGTGTATGAAACAAAATATTGGAATTTTAAATAATTTCAATCAATAAATCAATCAATGGGGGAGCCAAGATGGCGCTCAGGTCAGACGTGTAGTCCCTCGGCTCCGAGGACCATCTCCTCCCACGAGACTATCCTGCCGGAGATCCTGCACCGAGGCGGCACGCTGCGACAGCGGATGTGTTCTAACGCCCTGCCGCGAAATCCTGGGGCTTGCGCTTCCTTCCAAGCGGGTGAAACGCTCGAGCGCAGTTTGCGGCCCACAGAAGCCCTGAGGCCGGGACCTCGAGTGGACGTCGAGACCGGCCGCCAGGCGACCATCATCGGGCTTTAGCAACGGAGGGGTACCGGTCGGAACTTTGCCGAGAGACGGCCGAACCTGCAACCTGCGCCCCGCTGTACTGCTGACACAGAGCCGAGCGAACCTGGCAATTTGACTGCGGCCCTCGTACGATCTCAGGCGCCCAGACTGTTGGCTGCCGAATGTCTGGTAGCGCACTTTCCTGCTAACGGCGGGGGGCTCCCGACTTTGCCGAGTTCTAGATACCTAACGGGGCGATGTTCTGAGGGGACAATGTTTCTGGCCACATCCCGGTTCTGCCAGCCGTTCCCTGCTACACAGGACCCAGATGCTTTGTGGTGCGCAGCCTGACTCAAATCGGAGTGTCTCTACCAGAGTTTGCAGAGGGCACCACGAAATGCAGCTTGAGGAGTTGGGGACACATTGTGGTTGCGGACGTGTTGAGCGGGAGGACATGTCTGGAAGGGTACGTGGCGATGCTCAGGGCTATGGCACTTTACTGGCTGCTGTTCTTTCCCTACACCACGATATGATGCAATCTGCTCGCACCCTGGTCAGCAAGATGGATGACATAATGTGTGCATCGGGTCGCTTGGAAATGGCTGACTCACGGGGTCGCAGTGTCTCTCCTTGCTCCGCGTCTGCCTGCGACAAGATGGCTGCCTCATGCGACAGGGACGGCTTTGGGATCCCAAGCCCAGTGATGATTCCCGCTGCAAATGGTGATTTCCCGGGACGATGTGTACTTCGCGGATCTCCATCGCGACGGGAGTGTTCTCCCCACGTCATGCTCGCTGTTCCCCGAAGTCCGCTCCAGAAGGAGCTAGACATTGAGACCTTCTTCCCTGTCCCGGTTACGCTGCACAAAAGGAGGAGGGTGTACATTGTGCCCTGCCTGGGATCGCTGGATTTGCTTGTACCTGACACGGTTGGGTGTTTGCAACATAGTGACTCTATTGGACTGCCGAACACGTCCTCCTGGATTACTTCGGTAAGCGGTGGCGGTAAGGAGAAAACGGGACAGAGATAAACGCTTCTTCCCACAGACTGGCAGATTCCTCGTTGCTGACCGTGGCAGATGGGCGGCGTGCTTATGTCCTTGATGGCGCGGTGTGCCGACTTCGTGCTTTACACTGTTTTGCTAAGTAATGCTCTATGTCACCGGACTACCTACCTTTTGTTAATATTGGACTCGCGGGAGGGTGCAGCCGGGGGACGGGTGGTGGGCTCCTCCCCACTTTTTCTTCCTTATAGTAGTTTAGGATTAGGACCTTTTTCTTATTCTCTATATTTCGGGACTCCTTTTGTGGGGCGACAGGCACACTGCTAGGGGGGGGTAGGCCGTAGCCAGCTGCAGTGGTGCAGGGTGGGGGGTGGGAGGGTTTTTTGTTTATTTTCTTTTGTTCTATGGGCGTTCTATTCTTTTTCCTTTTTTCTTTTTCTTTCTCTTCTTCTGGGTTAGACGTTTTTCTATATCGTGGCGAGATGTGGTTCTGGTGTTTTTAAGTGCACTGTATGCTACTCTCTCCTGATTCTATGTGGCCGGGACCAATGTGTTGTTTTATGATATCCTGAAATCGTTTATCCTACAGACTTTAAATTTGAAAATTAGACCGCAATACCTCTGTAATAGATCCTTGGAGCGTCGTCTTATTGAAATGTGCTACATTTGTGAGCCTTCGGGCTGCGTATTGGACTGTATGTATAAACTCTTATCAATAAAGGTCTTCCAAAAATTAAAAAAAATTAAAAAAAATCAATCAATACATTTGTAGAGCGTGCTACTAACCCGTAGGGGTCTCAAGGCGCTGGGGTAAGGGGGGAGTGCCGCTACTGCTCGAAGAGCCAGGTCTTGAGTTGTTTCCTGAATGTGAGGTGGTCCTGGGTCAGTCGTAGGTGGGTGGGGAGGGAGTTCCATGTCTTGGTCATCAGGTAGGAGAATGATCTTCCTCCGGCGGTGGTTCTGCGGATCCGTGGGACGGTGGCGAGGGTGAGGCTGGCGGAGCGGAGTTTGCGTGTTGGAGTGTAGAGCGTGAGGTGGTTGTTGAGGTATTTGGACGTATGTTGTGGAGCGCTTTGTGTGCATGGGTGAGGAGCCTGAACAGGATCCTTTTGTTGACGGGAGCCAGTGCAGGTCTCTCAGGTGGGCTGATATGTGGCTGTCGCGGGGGATGTCGAGAATGAGTTGTGCGGATGCATTTTGTATGCGTTGGAGTCTTTTCTGAAGTTTGACTGTGGTTCCTGCATATAGGGCGTTTCTATAGTCTAGTCGGCTGGTGACAAGGGCCTGGGTGACCATCTTTCTAGTTCCAGAAGGGATCCATCGGAAGATCTTGCGGAGCATGCACAGGGTCTTGAAGCATGAGGATTAGATGGCGTTGACTTGCTTGGTCATCGTGAGGGAGGAGTCCATGATGAATCCCAGGTTGCATGCGTGGTCAGTGGGTCTTGGTGCGGTGCCCAGTGCTGTGGACCACCAGGAGTCGTCCCGAGCGGATGGGGATGGTCCGAGAATGAGGACCTCCGTCTTGTTTGAGTTCAGTTTCAGACGGCTGAGTTTCATCAATTCAGCGACATTTTTCATTCCTTCCTGGAGGTTCAGTTTGGCGGTGGCTGGGGCTTAGGTGAGGGAGAGTATCAGCTGGGTGTCGTCGGCTTATGAGATGATCTTGAGATTGCGTTTGCGTGCGATGGTGGCGATGGGGCTCATGTAGATATTGAAGAGGGTTGGGCTGAGCGATGAGCCTTGGGGTACGCCGCAGATGATCTCGGTGGCCGTGGAGTGGAAGAGAGGGACGCGGACTCTCTGGGTTCTGTCGGAGAGGAACAAGGTGATCCAGTCCAGGGCTTTACCTTGGATCCCGGCATTGTGGAGGCGGGATATTAGGGTACGATGGCAGACTGTATCAAAGGCGGCTGAGAGGTCTAGGAGGATGAGGGCGGTTGTTTTCCCGTTGTCAAGTAGGGTCCTGATGTCGTCGGTGGCTGCGATGAGGGCGGTCTCGGTGCTGTGGTTGGCTCAAAATCCTGACTGGGATGGGTCGAGGGATCCATTGGCCTCGAGAAATGCGGTCAGCTTTTTATTGACGATCTTCTCGATAACTTTTGCAGGGAAGGGAAGAAGAGAGATGGGGCGGAAGTTTTTGAGGTCTTTAGGGTCCGCTCTGGGTTTCTTCAGTAGGGCGTGGATCTCTGCGTGATTCCAGCTCTCTGGGAAGGTGGCGGACGCGAGAGAGTTGTTTATGACATTCCATAGGTGGGGAGCAATGATGGTGTCAGCTTTGTTGAAGATGTGGTGAGGGCATGGGTCGGAGGGAGAGCCGGAGTGGGTGGTGCTCATAGCGTGGGCGGTGTCTTCGGTGCTGATGGGAGTCCAAGCGCTGAGGGTGTTTGTAGGGGGCGTTGGTTCGGTGGCTGGGGTGTAGTCTGGGCACCGAAGCTGTTGTGGATATCGGTGATCTTGCGGTGAAGGAACGTGGCAAGGGAGTTGCAGAGGTCTTGCGATGGTGTGATGTCGTTGTTGTTGGCGCTGGGATTGGAGAGCTCTTTTACGATGCTGAAGAGTTCCTTGCTGTTGTGTGTGTTGTTGTCCAGCCGTTCTTTGAACGATGTCTTTTTGGTGGTGCGGATCAGCTGGTGGTGTTTGCGGGTGGCGTTCTTGAGGGCTGTCATGTTTTCTGTTGTCTGTTTGTGGCGCCAGGTTTTCTCGGGGGTTCTGCAGGATTTCTTCGATTCTTTGAGGTCGTCGGTGAACCATGTTGTTTTCCTGTTTCTGGCCTTGCCTAGAGGGTTCTTCAGTGGTGCAAGGGCGTCGGCGCAGTTGCCGATCCACAGTGTGAGGTTGCGGGCTGCATCGTTGGTGTCCGTAGTGTTCATTGGTGGGTTTCTGTTCAGTGATGTGGTTAGCTGGTCTGCGGTGACTTTGCTCCAGCATCTATGGGGGATCTGTTACGGGCGGTGGTGGGATGTGGTCTTCTTAAAGGTGAAGTGGATGCAGCTGTGGTCGGTCCAGTGTAGTCCGGTGGAGTGGCTGAAGGCAACATGGCAGCTGGCGGAGAAGATGGGGTCGAGCGTGTGGCCAGCGTAGTGGATGGGGGTGTTCACCAGTTGCTTGAGTCCAAGGTTGGCGAGGTTTTCGAGCTGGGTGGTGGTGTTGTTGTCATTGTTGTTCTCCAGGTGGAAGTTTAGGTCCCCTAGGAGGAGGATGTAGTCTGATGAGGCGAGGGCATGTGGACTGATGAAGTCAGCGATGGCTTCACTGAACTGTGTGCGTGGGCCCGGGGGTCTGTAGATGAGGGTTCCTCTGAGGGTGGTCTTGGGGTCAGTGTGGATCTGGAAGTGTAGGTCTTCGGCGGTGGTGAGGGCATCTTCGGAGTTGGTTGTGACGCTGATGGTGTTCCTGTAGATGATGGCGATTCCTCCTCTGGTTTGGTTGACGCGGTCCTTTCGGGTGATCTTGTAGCCGTCCGGGATGGCTATGGCGATGTCGGGGGCGGAGGAGGCGTTCATCCAGGTTTCTGTGAGGAAGGCGACATCTGGTGCTGTTGTGTCGAGGAGGTCCCAGAGTTCGACGGCGTGCTTGTGGACGGAGCGAGAGTTGAGCAGGATGCACTTGAGGTGGTTGTTGTTGTTGCCTGGTCCGAGTGGTGGGGTGCAGGTCCGGACACAGGTGATTTTGCAGGTTTGGCCTTCGGCGCGCCAGCGGAGCGGCCACTGCGCCCGTCCGCTGCACGGCCTCCATATGAGGGGCTGAGGAAGGGAGGAGCAGCTGGGAGGCAGGAGCGGGCGGCGAATGGGGCACCAGGGGGGGCGGGCCGCAGGGGAGGCAGCGGCAGGAAGGGAGAGAAAGGGGAGCAGGAGGGGGGTGGTACAGAAGGAAAACAGGGGGCGGGAGGAGAGGGCACAAAGGGCAAGAGGGGGTGGCAAAGAAAAACAACAACAGTAACAGAAAGTAACAAAAGTAAATCAAAAACCGAGGAGAGCAGTACAGGTTGGACTCAGGCAGCGATCCTGGTCACAGCGGGTGGCGGCAGTGGGACAGCGGCACAGGAGGACCGGGTGGCGGCTGAGGGGGGCGACCTACCTGGTGACAGGGTCAAGGGTGGCTCCCTTCACCACCGCGCGGCCTCCATATGAGGGGCTGAAGGAGGGAGGAGCAGCTGGGAGGCGGGAGCGGGGCGGCGAATGGGGCATCAGGGGGCGGGCCGCAGGGGAGGCAGCGGCGGGAAGCGCGAGGGAGGGGAGTGGGAGGGGGTTGGTACAGAAGGAAAACAGGGGGCAGGGGGGGAGGGCACAAAGGGCACGAGGGGGTGGCAAAGAAAAACAATAACAGTAACAGAAAGTAAAAAAAGTAAATCAAAAACCAAGGAGAGCAGTACAGATCGGACTCAGGCAGCGATCCTGGTCACAGCGGGAGGCGGCAGCGGGGCAGCGGTACAGGAGGACCGTGTGGCGGCTGAGGGGGCGACCTACCTGGTGACAGGGTCAAGGGTCAAATACAAAGTGTTTGATGTGCTATAATACTTATGGCCTGGTTTAGATCACAGTGGGCAGACAGCAGGAATGCACAATATAATCTTAAATACGGTGCATTCCTTCCCTCTCCCGTTCACGGAGCACAGCGAGATGGCTTGCTGTGTTGTATTGTGCAAAATGTTGATTTATAAGGGCCCATGTGTTGTTTTTTTCTGAAAAACAAATGATGAATTCACCCACACCCTGGTAGTTTCTTTCCTGGGTATGGGAGTCATTATTTTTTTTCTCTTTGTGACTACCAGGTTTTACCTGGCAATGGGGGACAAAATAAAAGCGGACCCCTGCCCATCTGTATGGATGTGCTGTTTACTTTTGTGAGCTCTGTTTGTTCTGGAATGGAACAATTGCCGGCACTTGGCTGCAGCTCATCAGTTGCAGCCTGCACGCCTGGTGAGCAGTCCAGTTTTGGCTGTGAGCAATTTACCATGAATTAACCTTCTTAAAGATCACTTCATTTAGCGTGATCTCTACATTTTGACAATCAGCAGACCATGCTGTGGTCTCACCCACCAACCAAGATACAGCATCTCCCCTGTGCAGAAAGATCAGCAGAACACACTAAGCCAATTAAAATATGCAGCAAGCCCGTAAGAAGCAAACTGGGAGCAAGGCTGGTGCAGGGGGAGCATAGATGACGTGGTAAGCGGTAAGCAATATTTTAATACAGTTTTACTTCCAACCGAAGTGTGGTCCTTATCAGTTGTAGATCATCAGTTGCAGCTGGTGCGCAAGCAACCACTATTCAGTGCCGGGGCTGGTATGCTTCGTGAGCCAATCAGGCACGTTTGCAAGTTAAATTACAGAGGACGTATTGAAAAGAATGATATGGAGTGGCACAGCTGACCAAGCATACGCAATGATGTGGACTAAGCAGCTTTTGGCGAAATTTCCAATGTGCATCTTTTGGGCTCATTTTTCAATGGTCATTTTAATTTGATCAGTTTTCATGGTCACATTAGACGGTTGTTCCAGGAGGGTCTTGATCGTTTTGGGAGCGAACATAAAGGTATTTGACAATTTTTAAAATGTATTCTTTGTGTTGGCTTCTGGAATTGGTGCTTTAGTGAGAGATGGCTTAATTACATCAATTCACCAACTCCTGTCTTTCTTTTTTACAACATCCAGTAAGGCCCCAATTCAAGTAGAAACACTAGTTAAGGATGTTTGAGAATTCTATGGTAGCCATTGACGCCGTAGAATATTCACCTGCATGGAAGTTGGTGTTATTTTTTGGGGAGCCTAGGTCAGGCAGCACAACATGTTTTTGATAATCTACCAGCTTCACAGGGCAGCTCAGGGGACAATAACTGGGATGAATATACTGAAGCATTTGAAAGACAAAGTAAGTATTATTATGAAGACCCGAATTATGTTGGAAGATGTTGGAGCCTCATTTTTTTTTAAAAACACAAACAAGATATAGAAGAAAGTATTGAGGATTATGTCTCGTTATTGAGAATCTTAGCTGCTACATATGAATTTGGTGCCAATGTGGATACATATATTTTTTTTTACGAATTCGTTTTTAATTGCTGTTTCAGGAAGATACAAGAACAACTTTTGAGTTGTAGAAATTCCTAATTGTTGGAAGTTTTAGATTCATCAAAAGGGATTTAATTTTCCATGGTCTCATCCAAAGTGTTACATGCATATGTTCCTGTAAATGCAATTACAGCCAATGAACCTGATTTTGATGGATCTGTATGCCTGGTAAACACTAGCACTAAACATAACAAATCAGGAGGGAAATGGTCAAATTAAGCATGTTATAGAAATGGGCTAAAATTTATGTCATTTCCCTGCCATCGGAAAACTTTGTCTAGCCTGTAAGAAAGTTGGACACTTTCAGGCAATGTACAAGAGTGAGAGAGGTGTTCAAATTAATAAGGTGGATATTGCTGCAGGAGCCTGTGCAGAGAAGTTGTGTAATGTTGTCATGACGATTGAGTGTGACTCTGTTTCATTGTCAGAAAATTTAAGAGATCTATTGTGTAGTGCAAGAATTGGTCACGTGAACCTACAAGTTAATGTGGACTCGGGCTTTGATTGCCATTTTGAGGGATGCAGCCATTTACAAGAATTGGGGTGCATGATTTCACCCTGATACCTACGGATGTTAATCCAAATGCATTCATGGAGTAGACATTAATATGTTGGGCCACTTTGTTCCTGGGATTGAGTGTTTGGGAAGAGTAAATTCCACAAAGGTGTATGTAGCCATCAAAGGAAAATACATTGTTGGATGACAATGCTTACCAAAATGGGCCTCTACCTGAAGTCAGGTGCGAAGAACCCCATATTGTTGAGGGAGTTGCCTGTGACTTATTTGGAATGTGAGTTGGAAGGTGCAAATCTGGGAGACATCTTAGAACAATTTGCAGACGTTTTTCTGACACATTTGGGAAAATTGAGGGTTTTGAACATCAGATTTGTTTGAAGGCACATGTACAACCGGTTGTAAAGTCTATTCCAAACAGTTAAGCATTAGAGGGAAACTTAAACAAGTATTGTAAAAATTATGTGAAAAGGGCATATTAACACCTTGCGAGTCTTCACAATGGTTGATGTGGTTAATTTCTAAACTCCAAGAATATACTTTGATGTCAAACATCTTTCTGGAGGTAATAATTATCATGCAGATTGTTTTTCACGTATGGGTTTGCGATTCTGAGGAGAATGATGAGCTGGACCCTGACACGGAGCGTGTGGCCATAGTGCTAGGTGTTGTGGATGCATGTGATTTACAAATCACAAAGGCAGAATGGAGCAGCCTTTTTGAGTGACGAAAAACTGTCTCAAGGTCAAGAATTTATTATTGATGAGTGGCCGGAAATCAGAAATGTAACTGGTGATCTGAAAGTGTATTTGCAAATTTCTGAAGATCTCTCTATTGTAAATGGTACGGTGAGGGGCTGTTTATACCCCCAGAAAAGATGAGGAAGACCCTAATAGCTGATCAAGGGCTTTTAGGAATCAGTAAAATGAATTATTGTTTAAAACAGCATTAGTGGTGTCCATCGTTGGATGCCCATGTCAAATGTGTTATGAATAATTGTCAGGGGTGTCTTCTGTTGGAAAAATAATGGAAGACGATGAGCGCAGAGTTAAAATATCACCGCAAAAATATTGTGGGACAGAAATATCGCCACAAAAATATTGTGGGAAATAAATATCGAGAACAAAAATATAGTTGACAAGAATATCGACTGATAGGTAAGTAATATCGATTACATAAATATCTTTATAATAAATATTGTTTTCAAAAATATAGTTTACAAAAATATCAATTTATTAATAATTTTATGTATTTTAGTGTTTTTTATGATAATTGTTTGTCATTTTATTATATGTTTTAGAGTTGTATTAGTTAATAAATTATTTTAAGTTTAATTCTGCCTTTTTAGTTCTATAGCGCATTGTGGGTTTATAGGGGAATAGGGTGGGAAGTAATTTGATTGTATAAAATGTATTGAATAATTAATGTGTTAATTGATTAATTAATAATAGTTTAATAATTAGTTGTTAATTAATTTTAATTAGTCAATTAATAATTCATTGTTTAATTAAATATAGATGTGTGTTGTGGTGTTTATATGTGTAAATTGTGTGAAGGATGCTAATTAATTAATTTTTCTATTGATCAATTATTAAACACTTTTAAATTAATTACCATTAATTGATTAATAATTATCACTTGTTATTGTGTAATTAACTTTAGGTGTTTGTTTTGGTTTTCATATGTGTAAATGGTGTGAAAGGTGGTAAGTAATTAATTTTGTATTGAATAATTAATAAATAATAATGAATACATTTTCATTAATTAATTAGTACTTATTAAATGTAATGGTGTAAATAATTGTAGATGTGTGTTGTGGATTTTATAGTGTTAAATATTGACCAATTATATATATATAAATATATATATATATTTTTTTTAAATATATTTTTTATTGAACATAGCAATGGATAATCAATGGTACAAAGCATCTTTTCAATTTTCATTTTCAATAATCATTTCAATAGTTAAACAGGCTTAAAAACAGCAATAAAAAAAGAAATATATATATATATATATATATATATATATATATATATATATATATATATATATATATATATCAGACATGAGACACAAAAATTAGGAAAAGGAGAAGAAATTCATCAAGCACAGAAAGGGAATACAAACAACAATTTTATCAAGAAGGGTCTGTGCAAAATCCGCAATCTATAAAGTGACACTGCAAAAAAGTGCAAAAACCTGCAATAAAGTGCTACTGCATGTGCAAAAAGCTATAATAAAGTGAAATCTAAAAAAGTGCTAGTGCAGTCAAATGTATAGACCCTTTCCTTATCTCCATCCTCCTTTTGCAGCTCATCCCTCCTTTAGTTGTTCCAAATCCCCAAAATATTTCCAATTCCTTTCAAACCTCCTAATAGAACCTACTCTGCCCGCGTATGCTTTTTCAAAGAGACAGGTTCTCCTCATCTTATTGAACCATTTTATCAGTGATGGAATTTCCCTTGATTTCCAATTTTGTGGTATTAAAGAGCGAGCGACCGCACATGATATAAATATAAATACCTCTTCGGATTTGTTGAACCTGCTTCTATCCTTGCTTATGCCAAACAAGGCCACTTCTACCATAGGCGGAAATGATTTTCCGATGGCCAATTCAATTTCCGCAAATATCTCTTTCCAGAAAGACTCCAACATCGGGCAGGCAAAAAAGATATGATACCATCCTCCCTGACCATGTGCTAAGCATCTAAAACACTTGTTTTCTGTTCCAGGAAACATTCTTTCCATAGCCTCAGGCATATAATAAGCTAGCCAACGAGACAAGAAGGCCATCCTCTTGTAGTTGGCAGCGCGCAAGGATTTGTTTCCCAGTAAACAGAGAGCCTCCCAATCTTTCAAGGAGATAAAGCACTGGGTCGAGAGACTTACTTTATTCAAATGTTTATCGATCAGTGGGGATTGACCAGAGCAATGGAGCAATTTATACCACTGACCTATCCCGCTGCTCTTCCTTCTGTAAAGGGTATTTAGTAAGTTATTAGGGGCATTCAACAGACCACTTACCTCCTTTTTAATAAAATAAATAACCTGTAGGTATTCAAAAAAGGACGGTTGGCTTAGAATGTTCGTTCTAGTTATCACCTCTTGCCAACTAATAACCCTATTTTGGACTCAATTCCCGAAACCCACACAAATCCCATTTTTTAATCTTAGACAAACTTAATGGAAGGCCTATTTTACTACATTCGGACAAACTTAAATACTGGGAACCATCAGAACCATGTTTTTTAAAAAGCAGCAACAAGCGCGTTGTATATTCTTTCAACGTCTTATACCTTGATTTTTTAGGAAGCTTTGCGGTCTTTAAAAAAATTGGGATCTGGGAACCTGCTTCTTGAACCATCTTCTCCAAAAAAAAATTATCTCTTGTCTGATAAACCCTCAAAAGACCTGCCACTATATCAAAAAAAGCAGCTTCGTAATATGTCTTTAAGTGGGGTAACGCTAACCCTCCCTGATCTATTGAGAGTTGTACCGCCGGGAGCTTAATTCTCTGAGTTTTATTGCCCCAGATAAATCCTCTTAACATTGTTTCTAATTCTTTAAAAAAAGACAGATTAATTTTTATCGGTACATTAGTAAATAAAAATATAAGTAAAGGCAGAACTGACATTTTAACTATTGACACCTTACCAATCACTGACAATGGTAGCAAAAGCCATTTATCTAACATGTGCTTGATTTTATTTTTCATTCTGATGTAGTTTAGGTCTAAAAGCCTATCATACTCTGCAGTTACAAAAATACCCAGATATCTTATTGGGTCTCTTCTTGCAGCTTGGACTTGCAAGAAATTAGGGAGAAATCCTATATCTGTATTTAAAGCAAGGACTTCAGTTTTTTTAGCATTTATATTATATCCCCCGATCTTTTCATAGGCTTTAAACTCTTTCAGTAAGTTCTCAACTACCTTCTTTTCAGGAGCAAGATAAAGGATAATGTTGTCGGCAAATATTTTTAGTTTAGACATGCCGATGATGGGGGGCACGATAGCTGCATTATCCCTAATCCTTGCCACCAAGGGCTCAATAAAAAAGGTAAAAGCAAGGGAGATAAGGGACAGCCCTGCCTGGTGCCTGGTTACATTAATCCTCCCGGCCTGTTTCGCAGAAGCTCCAGAATATATATTATGTAGCATCTTAATTATTTGCGCCGGGAATCCAAATTGGCCAAGAGAATAAAATAGGGCTTCCCAATTCACCAAGTCGAATGCCTTTTCGGCATCAACCATTAAAATGCAAGCTGGCACCGAATTGGCATTCAGATAGTCCAATGCCTGAATTAGATATTCCGTATTTGTGGCCATATAACGTCCTGCAATAAACCCAGTCTGATCATAATGGATTACTTCCTGGGCTGCCAGAACAAATCTTTCTGCCCATATCTTCATAACAATTTTATAATCAGAGTTCAAAAGGCTGATTGGCCTATATGAATTTACATCATCCTTTTTTTAATCTTTTTTAAAAAAGCATATAATTGTCGATTCTTTGAAAACCCCAGGAACGTGGCCCCCTAATTTAATATGGTTAAATAATTTTATCAGAGGTTGTTCTAGTTCTGCAAGAAATACTTTATAAAATTCAATAGGGTACCCATCCTGGCCACAGGCCTTTGCCCCAGCCGTTGCCTTGACACTTGTACGAATTTCTGAAACAGTTAATTCACTATCTATTTGAGTCTTCCGAAATTCTGAGATTTTAGGAATCTCTATATTCGCGAAATACTCGTGAATCTTTTCTTCCTCTACCTGGTAGTTTGTGGAATAAATTCTCATAAAGTGGTCTAGGAAAATCCCGGAGATCTTCTCACTTTCTACCACTTCGATCCCACTCAGAGGGTCCTGAATTTTCAGTATATGAGAAGATTCCTGTTTTTTTCTTACAGAGTTGGCTAGTAATTTCCCAACCACCTGACTGTCTTCGTAAATTTTCTGCTGAAAAGTTTTTGAGCTATTTATTTCTTCGAGAATAAAAAAATCCCTTAAGCATGCTTTTGCTTGTTCCAAATGGTTTGGCTGAGACTGAAGCTGTAATAAATACTGCTCCTCGACAGTAGATTGTAATTTAGCTATTTTTAGTTTCCTTTCCTTTGCCTGGGCGCTTGTGAAAGCAATTATCTTGCCCCGTGCTGCTGCTTTAAACCCGCCCCAGACTGAGAAGGGTTCAGCTGAATCTTCATTTATTTCAAAATATTCCACAATCCATTATCTAAATCCTGATACCCAGGTTTGGTCTTGAAGCAAAGTACGATCTAGCTGCCATCTTGGGCGCTCCCTATGAGCAATTATATTTGTTAAAATTAATACATTTAAATGTATATATTAATTATGTTAATATTGGGTAATAAATTTATTAAAAATGTTGATGGTTTTGTTTTTTATTGTTTCGGGATCCAGCACTTTCCCTACTGTTGCACTCATTGGAGTGGGAATAGTAATTTTTACCCCTATGCTATCCAGCGCTTTCCCTACTGTTGCACTCACTGGAGGGGGAATAGTAATTGTTACCCCTCCGCTAGCCAACGTTTTAACTACTAATGTTATTATTTTGTTATTAAATCTATGTATTTTTTTAAATAGTTTATTGTGTTAAATATAGAATATTTTATTTAAAAATATTTATATATGTGCTCATTTTATTTTTATATAATTAAACAAGTTTATAAATTAAATAAAGATAATAGTTAATACAATGTATGTAAATATGTGTATATGTAAAAAATGTTGTGTGTTTATATTTATTAAATTAAGTTTATTTGTTATAACTAGTTAAAATATAGATTACATTTAATTGATTGTGTTAATAATATTAATATTCTTTAATTAATTTATTTTAAGTTATGTTATATTTTAAAGTCGATATTTTTTACATCTATATTTTTTACATTGATATTTTGGAGTTGATATTACTGTACTTACCTGTTTAAGTATAGGGATTCGATATTTTTGTAATAGATATTTTTATATCGATATTTTTTCCATCTATATTTTTGTACTCGATATTTAAACATTGAATCGAGTACTCCATTACGGCCTGTTCCCTTCCCAGTTTCATTTTGGCATAAATACCCAATGGATTTTTCTGGTCCCTTTTCTGTTCTTTCTACAGATATGAGGTATCTTATCATGGTAATTGACTACCACTCCAAGTGGATTTATTATTCTTTTGTCAATGCACCTAGTGCTGAGTCCACTATAAAGTTCTTGAAAATATTTTCTCCTTAGGAGGGTCACATAAAAATCATTTCAGTTATCGGTACTCATTTTGTGTCTAGCGTAATGTGCATATTTTTGAAAATGCATGATATCTAGCACATGAAAGTTGTCTTATATTCCCCCAGCTCTAATGGCCTGGTAGACAGGGCAAACAAATTTGTGACAGAAGGTATTCAAACAGTATAGACAGGATGTTAGAGAGTTCCTAAAAAATAAAATGGAGTTACAATATGTCATTTCATGCCACCACAGGAGTGGCTCCTTTCACCTTGATTCGGGGTAGGAAAGTGCAAACCAATTTGTGTCCCACATGTCTATGATTCAAAGGTGATTGTTAGGTAACACCAGTTGTCACTAATGAAGCCCGTGTCAAGGTGCTTAAAAAGAGGTTTGACAAAGGAAAAAATGATTTAGACTTGAAAGTTAATGATTGAGTCTTAATACAAAACACCCAGGGCTGTAAAAAAGGGGAATCTAAATGTACTCTTCCCTTTCATGTAATGAAAGTCTATAAGGAAGCAGCTTTGCTTGCAGAAAAAGGTTGGTGGAACAAACATAGTTTAGTGTGTGAGACCCCTAAACAAGCTAAAATCATAGAGAAATACAACAAGGAATACCACAAGAAAGAGTGTGGCAGGTCTTCTTGGTTACAGGGTAAAGAAAGGAAGGCTCATGATGCTGGTGATGTCAATTTCCATCAGATGACTGATATTGTGAATGGATCAGTCTCGCTTCTAGGGTCAGAGTGTAGTGTACCTGGTTCTTCCTTTCAACATGATCCAAAAACTCTGGACAGACATTTATTGTAGGAAAGTGCCTCTTTTTTGTACGGTCATCACCACTGTTTGCGCTAAATGCTGATGGTTATGACTCTGAGAGTGCAGTGGAGTCTACTGCCAGACACCAGTGCCCGTGCTCTCTCCTAAAACTGTAACGTTTGACTTGGTAATCCCAAATTGGCAAAATCTTTGCCTCCTTATAAGTCCCTAGTATATGGTACCAGAGTACCCAGGGCATTTGTGCTAAAGGGGTAGCCCAGGGCTGTATCACGAGTTTGTGCTGCCCTTGATGACCCACGCAGCCTATTGACAGCAGGCCTGCATTACAGCTTGCAGAGCAGTGCAAACTGCTTGAAATTGACTGTGCCCTCACCATGTATGACACAGTCATCTACACTGCATTTAATGTATGTAAGGCA
Organism: Lissotriton vulgaris; assembly: GCF_964263255.1. Classification (NCBI taxonomy): domain Eukaryota; kingdom Metazoa; phylum Chordata; class Amphibia; order Caudata; family Salamandridae; genus Lissotriton; species Lissotriton vulgaris. The sequence continues at coordinate 1,433,895,282 of NC_141687.1, forward strand.
CCCCTAAGAAAGGCCACCACAGCACAGGAGGAAGTTTGCATTATATTTATGGTGTGGACATGTAAGTGTAAGCTTATATGTCTATATAGTGGCATTCCCCATTGGAAACCACTATACGTGTTAGTGGTCCATAGGATAACAAGGGCTGCCAACCGGGCACTCTCAAGATTGGCAGCTCCATTATGGTACCACTAAAAGAAGGCATGTTTGGCATCAAACAATGTGCTTTGTCACCCCTGACATAATTCTCGTGCCCTGGGTGACGTGGCATGCCCCAGAGGGCACCTTAGAGGTTATCCTTGGGTTGCCCCTAACTTTACTGTGTTCTGGCTGGAATTGGGCTTCCTAGCAGGCAGTATGATCACTCCCAGGAGTCATAGACAAAGGCTGGGCAGGAAGGAGGTCACACCTCCCTCCTCTCTAGATGGTTAGTGTATTGATACATCAGAGTGGTGACCTTCAAAGGCGACTCCGCCTCTGATATGCATCTGAGCTGTCCCTCTGAGGACGAAACAGCCCTCCCCATTACCCCAGCAATGCTTGCACCCGAGCAAAGAAGGCAATTAGCTATGCAGGAGGTGTACACCCCCAGGAAGGCTGACTACACCTCTAGGGTTGTCAGCATGGACTGTACACTTAAATCGAATTCTGCAACTTTTAGGAGGGCAGAAAAAGTGGGTTCTTGGTAGAAAATGTAACCTACACACCTGGATGGGGTCATCTCAGGTGTGGACTAGCTTTAGGGACTAGCTGCCCATTGGCAACTACCTCCCACACCCCAAAATCTAGGATTTTAGGGAACCCCTTTCACCAAAACCTCAGATCTGAACAACTTACTTCCAGGAAGGACCATGAGGAGACATGTGTCGTAGACTTCAGTACTTTGGCCACCAACACAAAGCAAAATAGGAATACTTTGCCCCTGAGACAACAAACTTGGAACTGAGTGAACGACCCTCGTCCTTGGCTAAAACTCAACATTCCCAAAGAGAGGGACCTTTGTGGAAACCAGAAGCACCCTCAGTCTCCTATGGCCTATTGGCGCTAGTACCCTGCCAACTGCAGGTAAAAACGATCACCAGATCTAAAGAATCGACAGACGACAGAGGCTTGTTGGGTACCGGTCCAGTAACCAACGTCCGCACTTGATGCTGCAGCTACAGAGAACATTGTGCAATCATCACCAATGTCAACAGTTGTGCACCTGTTGTGGTTTTGCATTTTGTTACTTGCAGCACCATGTAAGCTGTAAAAACAGCACCACCCACGGCTTCCATTCAGCACTGAGGAATGCCTGAACAACTCTGCACCTGTACTCCAAAGGCTAGGTAAAATTGATCTGACTGGTCCTGGGGCCCCATCACCATATCCCTATAAGAGTTCCAAGTAACTCGACCTACAAATCACTAATTGTCACTAGTAGATTTTTCCATTGACCATAATGTTATTTTGTCTATGTATTTTACTGCCTTGAATATTTTGCTTAAAAATTCTTTAACTCTGGTTATATGTACGATATCCCATTCATTTTACTGTCAAAATTAAGATAACAATACACTCAATTTTTTAAAATTGAGTTATCATGTCAATTACTTATTGTCCATTTTGGTACTCTGAAATGCTTCCTCTAGTAAAGCCTGACTGCTATTTGCCACTCTACCAGGAATGAGCTAAAGATGTATTAGTGTGAATCCAAGGAACATCTTAGGGTATTGTCATAATATTACATGCTGAGCCCACCCAGCCATACCACATAATATTTCACTTTCCTACATAGGTGTTACAGTGGTGGAGATCCAAACCTGTGTTGCCAGTACCACTTCATCATAAGTGATTTTCACGAGAAATCCACTTAATTGACTTTAGCATCAAAAATATTTTTTTCCAAATGTTTTCATTTTTTCTACTTTGATTGTTAGGGCCCTGTATAGATCCCCATTCCACTTAGTGCATTTTAAAAGACTTGGTAAGTTTAGTTTAGTAAAAGTTGAAAAGCTTTTTTATAAAGTTTCTATAAGGTCCCAGCTACAAAATAAAAGTTATGCACAATGGAGGCTGGTCAGTATCACAAGCTGGCAGTCACCCCAGCCCTAAAGATCATGGATCTGAGAGTGTTGTTCAAAGCGAGGGGCATTAGATACAAAGTGACAGCTATGAAGGAGGTCCTAGAGAGGCTCTTCAGCTCCTATAAGAAGGAGATAATAGAGACGGAGGGCCATGCCTCACAAGATGATCCTGAAGAGGATAAATAACTTTTTGGAAGAAAGTGAAGACCTCAACCCTTCACCCTCACCCATGAGAAGTGACAGGAATCACACAGATCCCCCACTGGAAGGGTGCTAGTAGTCCTTGATCCAAATCTCCCTAGAGGAGCGAAAGTTTGAACTTAAAGAGAGGGGACTAGCCCGGAAGAGAGAAGGGTTAAGTTGGATCTTAGACACAAAGATGGTGGCAGCAACAATAATACCAGGGACAATGATTAATTCTTTACCCCTAAGATCTCCAAAGAGATTGTCCTGAAGTTTAGCGATGGTGATGATATTGACAAATGTTTTTCAGCCTTTGAGAGGGCCTGAAGAATGAGGAAGATAGCACACCAGCATTGGGGCTCTCTACTTTGGGATTCTCAGTGAAGAGCAGAGATAGACTTCTGACCCTTAATGAGGAGGTAGGTGAGTCCTATCAGATTATGAAGGAGACCATGATAGAAGGATATTGGTCAGAGACACCCATAAAGTTCAAAACCAGACGTGGGTGGACTCTGTCTACTCTTCAGTCAAATCACTAGACTGCTGAATCAAGGGGAATGAGGTGATCACCTATGATGGACTGTATAATTTAATTATGATGGAGAACATTTTAACTAATTGTACCACAGAAGAATTGTATCAGTATTTGGTGGATTCTGGGCTATCTTTTCCTAGACAGTCGGGTAAGACAGCTCACAAATGGTTTAGAACCAGGGTATCCAGAAACTCATTATGTGAGGACCATAAAAAGGGTTCATAGATGTCCCAGCAGCTGAAGGAGATTAACAACAAACAAGAAAAAGGGAAGAATTCTCTAAAGGCCCCCAAAATACTTCTCAAAAGGGTGGGCCCAAGACCTCTCCCAGACCACTCCCAGTCCAAAGACAAGGGGACTAGGATAAAAGGTGGGATCCAGCAAAAGCTTCTGGGCTATGTCATGACTGTCATCAGGCAGGTCATAAGAAAGGAAATGCTGCATGCTCCAAAAAGTCGCTCAATGGTGGACAGTCCAAGGGATTGGCTAACATGGAAGTGGGGCAGAGGTGTACTCATAAGAGGCCAGAGGTTACACCAAGGCTACTTTAGTTTCCCTGGGTGGGGTGGATGTTGAACCCCTGGATATCTTGCCTCCAATTTTGGAGAAGTATAGACAAAGGCCAAAGAGCATGACCTGGCCTGACCTGGGGCAGAAACTCTGAGGGATACAGGTACCAGTGTGACTATGTTGGCGACTAGACTGGTTTCCCCAGACCAAATGTTGCCTGTGTCAGTTGCCAGGTTACCAATGCTGACAAAGAGACTAAGCTGCATCCAATGGTCTTGGTAAGCTTAGAATGGGGAAAGGTTACTGGCCCAAAGAAGGTGTTGTGTCCCCTGCCATCCCAGTATAGTGTCTTTTGGGAAATGATCTTAAGACTTCTGAATGGGCCAAGGTGGAGAGGAAGGCCCATTCAGAAATGTTTGGCCTCCCTGAGTGGGTGTCTGTTACTACCAAAGCACAGGCAGCACATCAGGGGCAGACATTGGGCGTTGGATCCTACAAAGTGGATCAAGTGACCACCACCAAGAGAAAGGGAACAAAGTCTGCTAAGGCAGCTTTAAGAGGTCACAGGACCAGGGGGAGAGTTCACCTAAGGGAGATGTCCGGGGCAGCCTGGAGAATGGTGGTCCCCCAAATGTACAGAGTTCATCCTTACTTTAGCCCATGACGTCCACCTAACTGGACATCTGGGACTAACCAAAATCTGTTTGGTTGCCATTTTTATTGGTCCCAGATGTTTGAAAAAGTGAAGGAGTTTTGTCACTCCCGTGTGACCTGTAAAGCCAAGGAAAAGACAGGCTCACAACCAAAGGCTTCTTTAATTTCACTACCAGTGGTTGGGATTCCCTTTGAGAGGGTAGGGATTGACATTGTTGGTCCTCTTGACCCTCAAACTACATCTGGGGAAATATTTATCCTTGTGGTGGTGAACCATATTATTAGATTCCCAAAGGCAATTCCACTCAGGATTGCAACTGCTCCTGCAGTAGCAACCACTTCCTTGGAATCTTCATCAGGGTTGATTTTCCTAAAGAGGAGGTCTTTGATAAGGGGCTAACTGCATGTCTGCATACCTAAAAGGTATGTGGGATGAAGGTGGTGTGAGCTATAAGTTCACTACCTCCTATCACCCTCAGACAAATGGCTTAGTTGAAAGGTACAACAAAACCATGAAGGTCATGATAATGGGCCTCCCTGGCAATCTCAGAAAGAGGTTGAATGCCCTGGAACCTTCCCTACTGTGTGCATACAGAGAGATGCCACAAAAGGGGATTGGATTCAGACCATTTGAACTTTTGTTTGACCGTCCTCTATGGGGTCTATTAAGTCTTGTAAGGGAAAGATGGGAGAGACCTCCTAAAGAGCCCACACAGGACATAGTGGACTATGTGCTAGGCCTACCTTCATGTATGCCAGAGAACATGAAGCAGGAAAAGAGGAACTTAGAGGCCAGCCAGGAGCTTATCAATCACAGGGATGACCAGCAGTCAGCACTGGTGGAGTACCAACCAGTTCAGTCAATGGGTTGGTTGTTGGAGCTTGTGGCTCCCAGGGCCCTCCAGGACATATTGAGGTGTACACCAGCAAAAGCCAGTCACAAATGGAATGAGCTTCCTTGAAAACCTGAGAAAGAAAGTTTGGCAGTGGTCTGGGATTGCAAATATTTCCATGTGTTCTTGTACGGACAGCCTTTCACAGTTTTGACTGATTACCAAGCACTGTTGACGACATTTGGCAACCCCAACACCAAAATGCCTTCTTGAATTGAACGTTGATGTTTGAGGTTACAAGAATTCAACTATACGTTTCTTTATTTCCAGGGAAGGATCAGGATCCTGCTGATTATTTTTCAAGAGTGCCATTGCAATGCCCTGGAACCCCATCTAAGACAGCAGAGGCCTACAGCAATTTTATAATGAAATCGAGTACACCCGTTGCCACGTCTTTAGATCAAATTGTCTCTGCCACGAGCCAAGATAGAGACATGTTAAACTTAAAAGACATTATTACTAATTGTGGAACCAGCACTCTAGACCTCTTACTAGTGACAGTGAGCATTTGAAGTTCACAAATGTAAGAGATGAACTTTCAGTAACTCATAAAGGCCTCATTCTGTGAGGTACACTCATTGTTATTCCAGAGAGTCTATGACAACAAATGATGGACATCGCCCATGAGGGGCATCGAGGAATAGCTTCCACCAAGAGAGCTCTTCTTGTGACCAAGTCTTGTTTCTTTATCTCGACAAAAGGGTAAAAAAAAAATTAAAGACTTGTCATATATGCAACTGTCTTTCATCTTAAGTTATTTAGCACCCTTTGAACATGTCAGAATCGCCACATCATGCTTGGGAGAGAATTGCTGTTGATTTCTTTGGTCCTCTTGAGAATGGACATCATCTTTTAGTCATTGTTGATGAATACTCCAGTTTTCCATTATCCACTACACATGAAAAGGTTATTCAAAGATTTGTTGGCACCATTGCAACATGGGGTGTACCTTCAATCTTATAATTGACAATGGCCCACCTTTTGATCGTCAGAAATTCAGACTTTCAAAATCACCTCAATATAAAGCATCAAAAGCACTCCTTTTTGGCCCCAGGCCAATCGCCTGGTAGACCAGTTCATGAGTGCTCTAAAGAAAGCTGTCCACAGTGCTGCGTTAGAGAAGCTCAACCTCAAAGTTGTTTTAAACACTACTCTTCAAGCTTACCATTTGACCCCTCACTCAATGACAGGGGAAAGCCCTGTGAATCGTATGTTTGATAGTACCATGATGACCAAGCTGCCCCAATGGACCAACCTCAGATCCAAGAATGAAGTAGATATTAAGGGGCCCATTAGGATGGCGGGCGGATCGCCCCAGCCAGGCTGGCGGTAGCCACCGCCGGCCTGGCGGGGGCGGACGACCCGCCATCCTACCCTGAATGACCCCCGCAATATTAGCATGGCGGGGGGTACCACGGCGGACGGAAAGACCGTCAGCCGCTTTTGCACCCCGGTCGCCTTGCGGCCGGGACGTAAAAGGGTTTATATGGTGGAGGTGTCTATTAGACACCGACAGCCATATTATGATGGGCATTTGTGAATGCCTTTCCGTGGCAGCAATACCGCCACGGAAAGACATGCGGAGACCCCCTGCGGGGGCCCGTTGTGGGCCCTCAGGGACTCCGGGGGTGGGGGTGCACATGGGGGGTACCTATAGTACCCCCCTGCATTTCAATGCACAACATGACAGGCACCTCGCGGTGCCTGTCATGTTGTGCATTGAAATGCACAACGTTAATTTTTAGCATTGCGGCGGGCGGTGCTTTCAGCATCGCCCGCCGCAATGCTAAAAATGCAGGAAGCGCCCGCCACTGTGGCGGGCGCATCCTAATATGTGCAACAGGACCCCCGCCCTTATGGCGGGTGGTCCCATTCACCGGTAGGATGACGAGCGGACAAAGTCCACCCGTCATCCTAATGGGGGTCTAATACTACAGACTTTGGTTGCAAATGAAAATATATGCTGACAGATGACGTCATGTGAAAAATGTCACCTTTACAAGAGGATATCAAGTGCTTGCCAGACAACCCAGAAAAAGAAAGTCTGATGCTCCTTTTGAGGCCAAACCATTTATGATCACTAACACTGGGTGAACTTCCAGCATCCTGGGAAGTCCCTTATGAGAGATTCCTCTCATTTTCGATCTGTGGCCCATCGCTCACCAAACATCGCCAACACCAACACCGCCTACCACCGTACAAGTCAGAGGCCACCGAAGTCATCTGCGGCGTCCCTCAAGGATCCTCGCTGAGCCCCACCCTCTTCAACGTCTACATGAGCCCCCTCCGGGCCATCGCACGCCAACACAACCTCAACATCATCTCCTACGCTGATGACACCCAGCTGATCCTCTCCCTGACCAACGACCCCGCCGCCGCCAGAGCCAACCTTCACGAAGGGATGAAAGACGTAGCCGAGTGGATGACGACCAGCCGCCTGAAACTGAACTCAGACAAGACGGAGGTCCTCATCCTGGGCTCCTCGCCCTCCGCCTGGGACGACTCCTGGTGGCCCCCCGCCCTGGGCATCGCACCCAAACCGACAGACCACGCACGCAACCTGGGCTTCATCTTGGACTCCTCCCTCACCATGACCAGACAAGCCAACGCAGTCTCCTCGTCATGCTTCAACATCCTGCGCATGCTACGGAAGATCTTCCGGTGGATCCCCACCGAGACCAGGAAGACGGTCACCCAGGCCCTCGTCACCAGCCGACTGGACTACGGCAACGCCCTCTACGCCGGAACCACCGCCAAGCTCCAGAAGAGACTCCAGCGGATCCAGAACGCCTCAGCCAGACTCATCCTCGACATCCCTCGACACAGCCACATCTCTGGACATCTGAGAGACCTGCATTGGCTCCCCGTCAACAAAAGAATCACCTTCCGCCTCCTCACCCACGCACACAAAGCCCTACACGATCAAGGCCCGAGCTACCTCACAACCGCATCAACTTCTACGCTCCCAAACGTCATCTCCGATCAGCCAGCCACGCCCTCGCCGCCGTCCCCCGCATCCGAAGAACGACAACAGGAGGAAGGTCCTTCTCCTACCTGGCCGCCAAGACCTGGAACTCCCTCCCTCCCGACCTGCGCCTGACCCAAGACCACCTCTCCTTCAGGAAGAAGCTCAAGACCTGGCTATTCGAGCAGTAGCAGCACCCCCCCCCCCCCCAAGCGCCTTGAGACCCTCCGGGTAAGTAGTGCGCTCTATAAATGTCTGTGATTGATTGATTGATTGAATGTAAAGACTGGGCTCTGACTGACGGTTGATGACTCTGTGCCTGCAAATGATGCCACCTCACCTGTGCAGATCACTGACACTTTGACTGCCAGTTCCTGGTTTTAAGTGACCCGATAAGGACGTGTGATTCAGGTGCCATGATAATTAATTGAAGAATTACAATTACGTGCATTTCTATGATCAACTGTATGTTTATTCATGTATTTAGATTTGTATTTATTTATTTATCTATTTTGAAAAGGTTGTTTAACTTTTTACAAAACGAAGCAGGAGATGCAGTGTCTTGTAAATAAAAGAACACTGGGACTCTTTTGGTTCCAACTGTACACCATAGTCCTGCGCTGTAAGCTTTGGAGGCATGAGTTGAAGGCACTCTTAGAATGGTGAGTTCTGACTTATATGTAGCTGAATATAGACGTGTAAAACTACTCACTGTATGTGGCGTATTATTGGCGAGAACCTTGGTTGGTAGGACGCTACAATGAGGACCTGGTCCAGTGTCAATAGATACCGCAGAACCTGTAGACTCTGCCAGGGTCTGTCAAATCACTTCATCACATCACAATGTACTGACTCGATATATAGAGAAGCTAAGTCCCACGCTCCTGGCAAAGGGTGGTCTGGCAGTAGGTGGGAACATGCACACTAGCTATGGTCTTCTGTGGAATTTCATTTCACGGAGAAGGCCTCAAAGTTGTTGAGTTCAAATGATGACGACGTCAAAGAAAATGACTGCACAGATTCCTTTTGTACATGTTTTTATTGCAATTCCAATAAAAAGATCTGTGAATAAAATAAAGTTGTTGAGTTCACCTCAGTTGCCGAGCAACCATGCACCCATTCCAGTAAAGGAGACTGACATAGACGACAGACTATAAGCAAAATAGCAACCATCCGCTCATTTTAAAATGTAATGTCACACTGTTTTAACTGTAAAATGTTTGTGCTCTGATCCAGCTGTTTGTATATGTTTGTATGGATTTATTTAAATTGAGGGCAAGCGTTCATAATACAATTAATTATAGAACTCTCTCTTAGATATAAGGTACTGCTGGTCTCGCCTCTATCCTGAACATTCCTATGCGAGAACTTCACCATTAGCCTGTACGACGAATCAGCACCGAGCGAGTCTCTGCTATCTGTAATTATACGAGGGAAAGAAATCTGGGTTATTTGGCTCCACCCGAGGTATATTGAGTTTGCATTTCCCAGGTCACATTTTTTATATATATATAGTGAAATAACTGCAGTGCAATGATTTTGTACGTAAAGTCAGACATTCAGTGAACGGAAAATGCATTCCTATGAATAATAGCTACAGATATATGCAAAAATTGTCAATGGCCAGTAATTCGCTGATTTTTTTTATTGCAGTTCATTAGCATTCCTTAGGAAAGTCTAAACATAATGCAACACGCCAGCTACACTCACAACTGAGAGATATAAACGTAACATTAGAACAGTAATCCTACATATAATAATGTGTCTGGTCTGATAGTAGTTCAGCAGAAAGAAACCTCCTGCTTAATAAATTGTCAAAATGTGCCTGCCTTTCTGATTGTGTTGTTTGTTTCTTAAGGTTACTCTGGAAAGCGGCTGTTGTTGCTCCACGTTCTGCTGCCATTAAAAATCTACAAATGAACAATGTGCTTGGAAGTACATCAGAGAAGAAATCCTGTCATTATTAAAGAGTGTTATGGCACTTTCCTAATTCCATTTCCTGAATTGATAGGAATGATAACAACACGGGCAGCTTTGGCAGAGATCCATGAACACAAGTGGGGCCTGTCTCTGTTTTGACTGGGTCTGAAGACTGAGAAGAAAATAACAGGGCAGAGCTACAATAAAAAAAAACGAAAAAAAAATCCACACAAAACCGAATCTCAAGCCAGGAAAGGTGCCATCAAAACAAACGAAATAAAGACATCTTATTTAATATTAAAGGCATGATGCTTATATTTGCTTAAATGTTTGGTCACCTAAAAATGCATTTTTGCTTCACAGTTCAAAAACCTATAGAACCACAAGTGTTGACAGAACAAACAGACAACTTGAAAACATTTCAAATGAGGTAAGATTTATATAAGACCAAGCGCAAGATTTGTTTCTGTTGCAAAAAGTATAATTAAAATCTGAAGAAAATCTGGAAAGGGAACTATTCATATGATGGAAACAATGGCCATTTGCAGGTTTCACCTCCACTTTTTACCCCCACTTTTTTCTATTGGGTAATGGTGTAATGCCTATGTAGTACACTGTGCCCTGCTGACTAGGCCTCAATGAATATGCTCTAGCCTTTAAAAGTGTGTGGTTAAATGGTTTATACCCAATTGGTATACATCAACTTACTTATAAGTTTATAGTATGAGGTACCAGGGGCACCTAGGGCCTGTAAGTTAAATGTCTCTTATGTACTGTAGCACTAATTGTGCCAACATGAGTGTGACAAAGTAAAGCATGTCTCTCAGTCTGCCACTGCATAATGGTACCACTGTTTTTAAACGGCAAAATCAACTTTGCCATTTAAACCTATGGCAAAGCCCAAACCTACTTTTTAATGCATATAAGTCACTCTTAAGTTAGGTCTAACGAGTCCAAATGCAGGGTACAGTATCTTTGAAAAAACATGTGTTTTTGTATTTCTTGACCATAAAAAGCCAGCATTGCTGTTATTACTGTTGAAAGGCAAGTAGCCCTATTGCCAGGTATAAAGATACATGCTGGCAACACACCACCGCTAATTTCTGAATGTGACTACTAGAGTTGGTACTTAAAGGTATCAAAAAAATGAGTGCATTAAACCTGAATTTTTGCTCAAGCTGAATGTAATGTCACTAGCTTACAAAGTGCAACTTTAGAAAGTTGCCACTTTGTTGCCCAAAGTTGTCCAGTAGCCGTTTTGTGTTGCACACAGTTGCTGTCTTCGAGGTAGCCTGCTGCCCTCCTGGGGAGAGGTGGGAGCGACTGTCAGGAAGGGAAACAAAGGACCAGCTGCTGGAAGAGGTGAGACCACCTCCTGGAGGATGGCCAAAGTGGGTGTGAGCCCAAAGGCAAGCTTCAAAGGGGAATCCGCCTTTAAGGACAATTGGTGGTCCTGCTATGAAAGGGCTGCTCTTTTGTTTTAGCAGACAGGCTGTCATCTTGGGCAGAGAGGGAAAAGCCATTGCCAAAATAGTTTCTCAGTGGAGTGTAGCCCTCAGGTTGCCCCTCCTCTGGGAGGGGCTAAGGACCTTTCACACACAGAGAGAAGGGTTCTATCTTGTTGAGAGTGGGCAGAATAGTGTACCCTGGGATGACCAGATGCCACACTTCACAGGAGCTTGTCATCAGGAAGGAAGGGAACCTGGTAGCCCATTGGCTAGTAATTCACCATATCCCTCAGGCAGTCACAGCCGGCATGACTCGCGGATGGAGGTGTGTGTGTGTGGGGGGGGGGGGTCGCACAGGCGGATTTAATTTTAAATACAATTAAAAAAAGTTAACTTACCTTCACCGGCCCAGTCCCGTGTTGACCAACGCTGTCACTGAATCTCTGCTCCACACACGAAGGAACCAGCCTCCCTCCTCTCCCCTAAGCCAATCACAATGCTGCAATGGCAGTGTTGTGATTGGTTGGGACGCTGACCACACAGGCGTCTATGGGGAGGCCCTTTTCTCCATGTAACCATTAAGAAAATGGGGTGACCCATAAGGTGTGGACCTGGGTATTTAGTAATATCGAAAAAACAATGGTCCTAGACCTATTAATTATAATGAATGACTTAAATCAATTGTAGTACCCACAGTATTATGTATGCAGAGCAACCACAACCAGTCTGCTCTATTGTACTGAAGTAACTTAGTACCACAAGATAAACCTCCACCACGGTTAAAGAAATTACTTTTGATTTATTAACTTATTTATCATTTTTTGTATTTTAACAGTTCATTTTATACACAATATTTCATTTCAAAATTGATAAAAAACACAGAGGTTGCCCAAGAGAGGAACTGTGCAAGAAAAAGAGTGATCAGGAGTGTGAAACAAGTGAGCAGAAAGGAAAATCAAACTGGTGGATAGAAAAAATTATTCACGTTATTTGAAAAACAATATCGGTCCTATGATTAGCCGTATTGAAACCCTGGCCAAACCTTTTTAGTTTTTTTTAAAAATCAGGACACTGTTATAAGTAGACATATATGTCTTAAGGTTTTTTTGCACTATATAAAGTTCTTTAATAGTTGGTCCAAGGGTAATTGAAGATACCGTCGACGTTTCGACTCGTCTTATGCCCAAACGGTGATTTGAACCTGGGGATTGCGAGTCTTCATCAGGACTGGAAAAACAAAACGGGGGCAACCAAGGGATAATAATAAACCTATGAAAGATAAAATTGGAGGTTACTAACCGTGGTGGATAGGATTAGTTGCGAGGCCGTAGCCCGTGAAAGGTATTATATTCTTACCCATCAAAAATGCGAGAGCAAGAAGAGGTGGTCCATAGTTCCAACTTCCCATATAGTCTCCTGTAAAACAAATAGTAGTGCCGAGAATTTATCTAGGTCTAATAATTCTCTAGCCCATACCTGTGTTAGAGAAGAAGTTTTTTTACCTTATTTTCAGATTTCATCCTCACTACATGTTGGGAGGGGTACAGTACTTCATGCGTGCGTCATGGTATGTTAATACCTACAAATAATTATGATAATATCAGTGTAAAATTCACCCTAGATACGACATAAGGACCAGGATTAAATCCCAAAGATTTACCTTGGTGTTATAGTCTTTAATTCAAAGTATTGTCTAGAGGGCTCCTGTTGATGCTTCCAGGTAGCTGCATAAGGAGACACAATGAGGTCTCACTTAAAATATGCATTTTTTGTATTGTACATCAACAAAAAATTACATGTTTAAAAATATGTTTAAAAATAGGTATAAGCACCCAATTACCTTGTAAATGCAATTTCCGATGCATATAGTATGGGCGCCTACTCGTAGGATCAGGTTGCCATGTGAAAAGGAGGAGATACAACTTGTTTAAAGGTCTCACTCGATGCAATAGAAATCATATCGCTCTACTTAACTACATAAACCGAGATTAGAGGCTTATGAGTGGGATAACCGACACCAAAAATTCACGGGGTATTTTTACCTTCTTGACGGTGTGACGATCCGTATATACGGCCGAACCTCTGTCTGTTCAAGGACGCCGCCGTTACTGCTACAGCATTTCCGCATGTAGTTGTACCTGGCCACCTCTTCCAACTAAACATAGACAGAGGACTAGTTTTGGGTGATCGCGTAGCGGTACAGAATCATGTAGTAAAACGGGCCAATTGTTCTATAGATAACCCGTGTACATGGTCCTGACCTATTTATTAATGCACTGTGCGAGGTTATATTTAAAGTAGAAAGTTTTCCGATTTCTAAAATTTTAGCGATTTTTTGGAAAAGTATATGAAAAACCTATTAGATTAATTGCAGAGCCCAACCAAGGTGCGCTCAATCGGTTTCAGCACTGGCAGAGTCCTGGACAAGGTGAAAATCGATTTATCACCGAAGGTTCAGTGATCAACTTCACGAATGAAACAAACGATGGACAAATCACTTGTCGGGGCTGAGCCTATGTGTTATCGCTTACTCACATATTGATGTCATGGAAAGGGGAAAAACGCTTAGGTATTAGTATTGCCAGTCAAAGGCAATGGTTAATAAATTTGAAGATCCTAATTCTATTTAAATTCAAGTTGATATGCTGCTTAAGATCTAAGATTATATTACATTAAGAATGGCATAGTAATACCTATAGCAACAGTAAGTAGATAATTAACAACAATTATTCATTCATTCATTCATTTTATTGTGTATAAAATGAACTGTTAAAATACAAAAAATGATAAATAAGTTAATAAATCAAAAGTAATTTCTTTAACCGTGGTAGAGGTTTATCTTGCGGTACTAACTTACTTCAGTACAATAGAGCAGACTGGTTGTGGTTGCTCTGCATACATAATACTGTGGGTACTACAATTGATTTAAGTCATTCATTATATTTAATAGGTCTAGGACCATCTTTTCTCCATGTAGGCTGCATGCAGCCTAAGTGGAGAAAAGGGAGAGTGCGTATGACTGGTTTCGTCAACCCTCGGGCCGACCTTACAGTTAGCATCCTCAGAGTGGGCAAGCCACTCCTCCCCTGCCCTAGAGCAGGCCCACCTACCAGCCTGCCCTCAACCAAACCCTTCTGCTTTCTCACGGTGCATGAAGCAGAAACTTAAAATGATATTTATAATACCATTTTATGTTTCTGCTTCTCGCACTGCGAGAAAGCAGTGGGGCTATACTCCTCTACCCACAAGGAGGAGCCGCCCCTGCCCCGGGGCACCAAACGCTGATATCTTGGTAAGAGACCGAAAAATGATTGCCCTGCTGTCACTGGACATGGAAAAAGAAAGGCTAAACCAGGTATCGGAGTATAGTAAATGTAAATGTACAGGAATTTATATAGCGCAAATCACCGAGCGGTTTCTAAGCGCTTGCTTAGGGAACCCGTCCTGGTACTCCCCTGTGAGATAACCCCGGCAGGGTATCCGCAAGGTGAAAGCCAGGCATCCCGCCGCGAGGGGCCGTTGTGGAGATTAAGCAAGCTATTGCCCAGAGTCGCAGAGTGTGAACCCAAGAGTCGAGTAGGCACCGGAGCGAGAATTGTTGAGTCCATGGACATTTTAGGACTCAAGACCCCGCCGAGCTGGGAATTGAACCCTGGTCCCGGGCTGACCTCTGCTTCCAGGTCTGCCTCCTCTAACCAGTGAGCCACACTTCTCCACATAGTAGCTGCATCAGTGGGCATGCAAAGAGAGGATTGCGGAAATTGCCCCACGAGCACCAGAAAGAAGGAGTTTCTCCAAGAGCTAGATGGCTGATATCCTGTTACAGCCATAGGACCATAAAAGCTAAGTCTGCCTTTGGAGAATTCTTTGCCCAAGAATGCCTGACCGCTGTTGGACACCAAGGTACATCCTGGTAGACCGAGTATGGATCCTCAAAAGTTACACCCAAGTTTGCTGGACCCAGGAGAGTCATCAGAGTGCAGTTTGGTTGTCCAGCACGGAAGTTAAACGGAAACTCTGGTTTGGCTGTAGCCAGAGACCAGTAGACCAATGGCAACTAGTTTTTAGCTTATGTCGTGAGACACAGACCCCTGAGTTCAGTGTTGCTTCCCCCTGATTGAGGACCATGAGGTGGTCTCGGGAAGACCCCCAACACCAGCTCATCAACCCCAGCATCCCTGAGCATCTTCTGCACACTGTATCCATACATCAAGAACACTCCACTGATTATACTGGCGGTTCGATCATAGGACTTGGAACTGGATTGGGGACTTCTACAAGTAACAAGTAAATGCCCCCTTGGACCTTTTTTCGTCCCTGTGACTACTGCCCTACCAGAGTTACAACCCCAGAGAGTGCCTCAGTAGCTGTTTTTAACTTGCATGTCGGAACTAACCCTAAACCGCATTTTTGTTGTTGGGGTGTCTGCTTAAAGACAAAAATGCAACCTACAAATGTATAAATTGGTGTTGGATTTTTACTGTGTTGCATTTTCTTTGTATTCGACTGTTTTGGTACTTCTTAATGCTTTACACTTGGACCTATGACAAAGCCTGACAGCTCTGAGCAGGGAAACAGCATTAACCATGTGGTCTGAACCACACATGCTGTTACCAAGCATATGCCTTTATAACCCAAATTTCTTTGCCATGCATGCCTTTACAACAATTTTCACTGTAAAGGCAGTAAAGTCATCTGTTTGGTAAATGCAGTTAGCACTCTAGACATGGAGCAAATGGGTGGGATGGGAGGTGTTGGAGACTTGGGGGACTTCCTACCTGGACGAGATCATGAGGAATGTGAAGGATCGGGACGCAGCTTGGTGAGTAGTTTTGTAAGCAGCGCTGGGATCCGCGTAGTTTTTAGGGCAGAAGTTCAGGTTTAGGGCTCAGGGCGGGTGGTTGGGGTAGTTTTTAGAGCTGGGGGATGGTGTTAGGGCTCAGGGTGAGGGGCTAGGGTGATTCTAGATTTGGGGTCAGGGTTGTTTTCAGGGCTGGGGCCCGGGTCCTATGGCTCAGGGTGGGGTGTAACCTTTAGCAGGCATATGCTTTTACAACAAAATTAGTTGTAAAGGCTTGCGTGGTAAAATCATGTGATCATGGTGATCATGGCAAAGACTGCATTGTTAAGGCATGCAATTTACTCGCATGCGAGGTTCCATCATACAATCTTCTGAGCCACATCTACCCACAACTGAGCGAAGGTTTTACAAACAAATGTGACTGAAGCTAATACAGAATTGTGTCATATTACATGCTGAGGTTGCACAACCATTGATAATAATCCACATTATCACAATATTAAGGTAAAAACTATTAATTTCTTCATTTGTAATATGTGTGTTATAAATGTAAGAATTGAATTGATATTAGAGTGGTTTTAGATTTATCTCCTTAAAAAATTAGAGAAAGAAAAAGGGATGCTATTAGAAAATATCTGTGCACTAGTTTACTAAACGGTTTACATTTTTAAATGGTGTTAGGGTTGTCTGAGTGAGCTTAACCTGAAGAATGTTTACAATAAATGGATTGTTATGGTGCATATGTAAAGCATTTTGGTCCAATTTACTGATGAAAATAAAGCCATGAAATCCCACTGCCCATAAATGGCTAATGAAATGCAGATAAAGGATGATTACATTAACCACAAATACAGAGGTCAGTGTGTCACAGTGGAAGGATTTCAGGTAATCAGCTTGAAATAGCCACAAAGAACCACAAAAACTCCTTTTTCGTATTTTAATGTTTCTAGAATGCACATGATATGTCAACCAATTACCTCAGACCTCTCTGGCCTGCCAATATGTAGTAATGGCGACGGGTACTTTTAAGGCGGTCAGATGACTATACAGAAGGATCACCCACGGCCTGAGACAGCTCCTAACGACCTTGCGTCTCAAGTGGGAAGAGGATTTGGGCGTACCCATTGAGGAGAAGCCTTGGGGGAATTGGTAGAATGGGCTGGAAGTGATCTAGGAACGCACGCTTTCAGCTAATCCACTTTTACATGTTACATATGGCGTACACCCCCCGATCCCCCACCGGGTAAGGTGAATGAATACTTCGGGTTCTCGACCGCAAGTCCACGGTGTAATCTAGAGGGGGCGGGTTTCCTCCACATGCTTTGGGACTGTCCACATCTGGGAGAGTACTGGAGGGGGGCATCTGAGCTGGCAGCAGCAATGGAGAGAAGGGTAGCACTAACACCAGGCTGTTATATATTATATTGGTTCCCACATACTGCCAAGACCAAAGTTACTAGCAAGTTTATAAACCTGGGGTCTTGGCCCAGAGGGAGATTACCAGCCACTGGAAGGCGAAGAATGGCCCCAACTTAGCATGATGGTCCGGGGAGTTAGTGAAATGGGCGGAGGCGTAGGGGAATTGCAGATTACGAATGGCCAGACAATTTGGGAACGACAAATCACTGGAGACGGCGCGTGCTTGGGTGCCACTGGTGGAGCTGGTAAAATACCCAACGGTCAATACCGTTGCCACTCCTGAGTGGAGGGCTCCTGCTGCGGATGACTGACTTCGGGAGGCACTGATAGACTAGAGCGCAGAGCGCGGATAGGGTGGGATGACCTTGGGGGAACATCTGTACCCTGACACCGAAACTTGAGGTCTGGGATATACAGGACACAGAGCATCACTGTCCTTCCCACTGATCAAACAACAAAGCATTATTGACCCAGCGGCATGCATAGGGGGAGTGGAGGGAGGAGGGGTTAGTTAAGGTTGGGGAAAGGGGGGTTTGTTGGAGTTACATGTTATGGATAATGTCCGGAGAGGTACCAACTAGTAGATCTCACTGATTCGTACTGCAGGACGGAGGGTGGGGTACGAGGGGTTAGCCCCATTTCAGGTCACATTATTCCCGGTCAGAAGGGACTTTTCCCAGATGTTGATGACTTAATGTGGAAATTTAGTATCCTGCTAAGTTCTATTTTCAAATGCAGTTTGCAGCCCTATAAGGTTATTTACTGTGCTTATCTTTTTATAACTCAAAATAAAAATTTGTTTAAAAAAAATGATATGTCAACCAATTCACTATTTTGCATGTATCCCAAATTATTGATGAAAATTATGGGTATATGTAGTATCAAAGACTTCAACACAATAATTTGGGAGAGATGCCAAGAAGCCATGTTGGCCATTTTATTGTACGTTCTACAAGTTTTCCTAACACTAAATGATCCAATTTAAAGGCACAACATTAATGAGTTGCATGATCTTCTCCATAGAACATATAATACAACACACTGCAATATGATTTATTAAAATGTACTTATAAGGGTTTCAATGTTTTCATCAGATAATGATTTTGGGAAAGGTGCATTGAAAGCACTTTTAGCTTACTCCATAATGTCAAATAATGGTCAATTGCACTAAATTATCAATACTGTCCCTACAGTAGGTTTTGTAATGTATGGCTTTGATTAAACAATATACCAAGAAAACACTGTCACACAGATTTACTAAGGCTTTGTGCAGTTGGAAAGTGATGCAAAGTGAATCAAAGTGTGGCATTGTTATTTACTTCCCAGTGCAACATTTATTCTTTACTTCAAAGGGCCCTTATCTCAGTGTAAAAAGAAATGTGTGCTCCTGAACTCCACCTAAATCAAGGGTGCAGTACTGGGTGTTACATAGGTGGATCAGTACAAACACCCATAGGTTTTGACACAAAGCTCAATCTATTACGATAGCCAGACTAGGCTGTACATCAAAAAGTAACACCTTCTAGAAGTAGGCATTAACAAGGAGAAATACTTTCATTTCTCAGAAAACACCCATTGCACATGGACTGACAACCAATTTGTGGAATCCTTCTGAAATGTGTCTAGACATATGAAGATCTTCTGGAAGGGGGTACTCCAAGTACAAATACTATGATAGACAGCACACACTCTCTTCTGCACCATGGGTCAAGGCTTTGGGCCTTAGTACGACTTTGGAGTTAACACTTTCCCCAAATTGTTTTAGATTGGAGTGAGAATAGTAAATGTCACCCCTTTAGGGTCCAACACTTTCCCTAAATTGGTTTAAAATAGATTGGGTGTAGTAAATGCCGCCCCTTTAGTGTCCAACACTTTCTCCAAATTGGTATAGATTGGAGTGGGAATAGTAAATGCCAACACTTTAGTGTCCAACACTTTCGTAAAAATGGTTTATGTTGGAGTGTGATTATTTAATTTTAGAATTTTGGTGTGAAATCCTTTGTTCAAATTGTTTTTGTATGTTGTCGAATTAGTTTGTGTTATTTAATTAGCACTGTGGGTGTTTAGAAATATAATAAAAAAATACTTAGGTCCCGATTACGATGTCGTTTGGAAGGCCTACGATTCGGATTTGCCTTTACAGATTCCGATTCGTAGACCTTGTTTCGGACAGAATTGTACACATGTCTGAATGACCAAGTACGCGTTAACCGAATCATGCCCCAACCAGATCATGTACATACAACTTGTTCGTAGCCGAGTCGTGCTGCGCAATGGAGCCGGATTCCGAGGGAGCAAGTACGATGCACGGTTTAGACAGTCGCATTGGTCTCAGCAGGACAAAACGGCTGCCGGAAACGTACTTCGGGGGGTCAAGCGAAGATTGCGTATGCAACGACCGAATCGTTTCTCAACCCGATCGTGTCCATACGACTCGTTTGAAGCTGAGCAGTGCCAATGCCATGGAGCCGGATTCCGAGTGAGCAAGTACGATGCACGATTCGAACAGCCACATCGGCTGTTGGAATTGTACTTTGGGGGGCCATAGCAGGCCCCCTTCACCCTGGGCCCTCTGAATCTGTCAAGGGGGGTTCCCATGGGTTCCCTTGATCTAAGCATTCACAGTGTGGGGTACCCGGTACAGGGTGTAGGCTTTTCCCCATCCACTCCTTTTTGCTATGGGAGCCCGTGTACGCATCCAGTATACAGGCTCCCATTTAGTTCAATGGGAGTCTGGGCTAACAGAGTCCGTAAGCATGCCGATGCATCGTACTCGCTCGTTCGGACTCCAGGTGCACGTTTCAGATGTGAATCGTACGAGGGCTTTACTAGCCAGATTTGAATCGGGCCCTTAGTTGCATGTTTGCAATAAATAATATTATTAATTACATATATTTACATAATAAAGATGTGCCATATTTTTCTACACTTAAGCTTTCAAAGTTTATTTTATTTATATTTTTAGATCTGTAAACATATATCTTTCAAATAAAAATAACATTTATATATAGATAAATAAATAAAATATTTTATTAACTATTTATTATTTCATATTAAATGTAAATCATATTTAAATTGCATTGCATGTGGTAAATTTTCCACTTTTTCCCATTGTGTAACAATTTTTTTTAACTTTTTCCTACATTGTTTTATGTACATATTTTCAACATCAATTTAATATCATCTTATTAAAGATATATTAAATTATTGTATTTTTTAATACTATTATTTAATTTATACTTTAGCATGTATTTACATTTGAATATAACATTTGTAGACATGTTCCTGCTACATACTATTTCATATTCTAATTGTGTAATTTTTAGTCTATTTTCTGGGATCCAGGTTGTGGTAAGGTACTGCTGTTTGTCAGGATAACTAAGTTCTTTTTATATGGTTTCAAAGGGTTTTGAGGATGGGGTATATAGGGAGGAGGTGTAGAGGTTAATTGTAGTGTTGTTTGTGGATTTCAGTACATTTGGTTGTGTTATTAGTAGTGTTTTTTACTAATGTGTAATTTTGAGGTTTCGTACACTGTTTTGCTAATATTTCTTTACATTGTGTTTAATTATGTTATGTTAAGTATTTTATGATGATTAAGCTAATTCATCTGTATTTTTTGGAATAGGTATTTTGCAGGTGGGTTTTCTTGTTTACTTTACAGGTTGTTGTCAACAAATGCATCCTATGTACATTGGGAGTTCTGTTTTTTTTTAGGAAATTACTTTTGGTTTACATTAAACCAATATTTTTAGCTTTGATTTCTTTTTTTCAAGTTTCAAGTTTCCAAGAGATTCTTTTTTTAAGTACCTTTTGGGTTTTTTAGTGGTTCCTATATATTTTGGATTGTTTCGAGGTATGTCTATTGGATTTGTTAAATTTTTTCATTTTTTGAGGGGGCTTTTTAGAAAAAAAATTGGCTGTTTTTGGTGGGTTATTATTTTTGACTTTGGGCCTGATTACGAGTTTGGCGCTGCATCACTAGGTCCGCCCCGTTGACGCACCTCCAAACCCGTGGTCAGGCTGCCCCTGAGATTACAAGCTATTCTTGTTTCTGGTGGGCTTTTTTAATGTACCCACAGCAGTGCCCTGAAAATGGGCACTGCAATGGGAACGCCAAAAACAGTTCCTGCATCACATGGACTGTTAATTCCATGCCATGCAGGAACTGGGGTGCATGCATACAGGGTGTCACATGTTGTGCCCCCCTGCATGCATTCCCATGTGAAGGAGGCACAGGCGGCCCTGCAGGACCCCTTTGCTTCCTCTCTGCCATAGTGTTTATGGAGTAGGAACCTTCATGACACTGCCGGCGGAGAAAAACTCTTAATATGTCTACAGCTTCTGAACAGTAAGTTATATGTATTTCATTTTTTTGGGTGGGAAATTTACTATTTTATTGGTTGTGTAAATATTATGTGATTGTTATTTGAAAGTGTTAATGTTTATGTGTTGTATTAATTTTACTTGATGGATTGAGCATTTTTAATGTAAATAATTAATATATTATTTTATTATCTCAGTCTTATTTAACATTAGAGTTGTATTTATTGTTTAGTGACTTTTGCGGAATCCCTGCACCCTGTGGCAGGCATCCCATCGTACCTACCACAGAGTGGCAGGATTTACAGGAGGGTACCCTAGGTACCCTCCTCAGCCCCCAACCTAAGGACACTGAGGCAAGGGACCCCCAAAGTCAATTTCTGACAGTCTTTCCGTGTCAGACAGGCAGACTCGGAAAGTTTGTTGGAAAACGGCATTGTAATCGCTCGGCTGGAAACGATGTCAGTAGAGCTGTACGAAGCAGTTCCAGCCGACACAAATTCTCCAAGAGCCGGTCGGAGCTGATTCGGAATGACCGTGCTGTTTACAATCTGACTGAGAAAATCGCAATCCATCGAGCAGATTGTAAACCAACCGAGTCAGTCAGAAGGGTTCCGTCATGATCTAGGAGATTCGGAATGTTGGGAGGAGGCTTTCTGCCAAACTTCATAATCAGGCCCTTAGTTTGTCTTCATTGTGTTGGTAGAAAGGACTTTCTATTACTAAGTTGTAGTGGTTCGGTACCTCTGTGACAGAGACATAGGCTAGTGCAATATTTTTTTATTACAAAGGTGAATTGGCTGTTTTTAGCATATTCTACATTTAGCATAGATTGTTGAAGGTGTCTCCATATGCGCTTTGATCGAAATTACAGTAACAGCCTTGTATATTCATGTGGGGGCTACGTTTTTTAAATTGTCTAAATCGTGGCTTGTTCAAAGTCTATGATTATTTTTCTGATGTAGTAGTTGTTTGTTTTCAGTTTGTAGTAAGTGCTGCTTTGTTTATTTGGTTGTAGTGCATATATAAAAGGGATATTTGTGTTTTGATATTCACGATGTATGGTGAATATCTGATTGGTTTGGTACACATTCTGAAGGTCTCATGCATCATCCAAGTTTGACAGTGACTTAGTTTTAGTAAGTTATTTGCGATAAAAAATATTAGGATTTGTTTCTCATTGTTTAGGATATCATAAAAAAGAAAACGTCCTCATTATGTGTCATTGTTAAATCTTCAGGTATTTCTATGTCTTGGTATCTTCTAGGGGCAGGAGAAGTATCACTAGTGACTTTTTTAGTTTATGCAATTAAACATTTTAAAGTGGGTATAGGTGTCCTGTGATATGCTTAGGAACATTAGGCAGTATATCTGTTAGGATTTTGGTTGTGGATTCTAGGGTGCTAGTGCTTGCCTATCTTATATCCTGCAATACCTCCCTCAATTCTATTTCTGTCACATTTGGGGGGTGGTTGTGATCTCTTACATGACTTGCAACATCATGTTTTGTAGTGGCCCTACCATAGCATGCATTAGAATAATATTTGGCGCATTTTTAATTCACATATTCTGTTGTAGTTCAAATCCATGTGACTTAGCAATCAGTTTCCTTTCTGGGTTTTTATATATTTGGCTTGCTGTGTTATTGTATCTGAAAGTAGTGTAATAGTAAAAACATATATATATATTTTAAAGTTTATATGTTTGTTGTTTATATATAAAACTGTGCAACTACTTCTATTTTTTATACTCACATGTATGTTCTTTTTAGATGATTCACACTGTTTTGCAGCTTTTTCTTTGGGGGTGTTGTATTGTGGAGCATGTGCTTCCACTTCTGTTGGATGAAAAAAAAACTGCAGTTTCATTTTACCAGTTTATTTGGTGGTTGTTTGTAGAGGTTTAGGCCATTGGGTTTATTTGTACTCGCTATTGGGGGTGAGTTTATCATTTTTTATAATTTTTGTATACTTACATTATCATATCTCTTTGCTGGTTTGTGATAAGGGTTTTTTCTCTCATCTTATCACTTTTCAAAGTTGTTGTGTTTACTTTTAGAAAGTACATGCAAAGAAATAGAAGTTTGAGAGTGTTTTGTTAATTATTTGTAGTTTACATTTTTAAGTTTATGTACAAGTAAGTTTGAGTTTAAATATTAGTTTTACTTACTTGGGGCCTCATTACAATAACGGTCAGTCAGACCGCCAACCTCCATTGTTTCCGGCAGGAACAGTCCGACAATGACTCGGCAGTCCCACCCCCCCTATCAGGATAAAACATTTTTTTACTGCAGAAAAGGGCTGCAGCACAAGCCACAGTAGAAAAAGGCACTTTCTGCACATCCATGAATGGAACTGTGGGGGAGCACTACGTGTGCCCGCCAGACCACTTAAAAGTGGCCCACGGGGATCTGGGCCTGCTTGGGCCCCCCAAAGTCCATTTATGTATGACTATACATGGTGGTGGGACTGCCAGGAACAAGCAGTTGGAAATGGATATTTGAACGCCTATTACAGTGCCTGCAAAGGCACTGCCTCCATTGTAAGGTTAGGAATCTGACCACTGTCCCAGAGGGATGTTTGATCCTATCGAAGGCGGCAGTCTTGCCCCCCTGACATTATCACTGCAACAACCTGCATCTCAATGTGGAAGTCGGACTGATGCCCTGGATGTGGGGCAGACCACCACCAACGGCCTGTCAGTGGTGGTCCAACTGACATCATAATGAGGGCCTTAGTTAGGTAGCTGTTGAGATGTCTGTATTTCTTCTTTAAAGGCCTGGTCAGATAATCTGGTAGAGTTTCTCAATATTGCATGTATTCAAATGTAGAAATAGTTAGTTGGCAAAATTAGTGTGACTTTTATATTGTTTTTTTAATTGCTTGTCTGATTTCATTGGTTAGGTTATTTATAGCTTGATTTTAGTGGTTAGTTTAGTTTGTTTGATTTTTTTTATCAGTTGTGTCCTTGTTAATATTTTATGTATACAATTTGATATATAGTAAGATAGTTTTGAATACAATTATATATATATATATATATATATATATATATATATATATATATATATATATATATATATATATATATATATATATGTATATATATATATATATATATATATATATATATATATATTCACTGAAAAAACAAAGGTTAAAGAGACGTTATAGTTCGGCTCAGATTTCACTCGCACAATACCAGAGAAATTCAGCAGTTATGGTAACCTGACCTAACTATAACTTACGATCCCACAATGCACTTCTTATGACCTCACATATTACATCACTCATGTCATGGTCATTGACATCACAGATGACATCACTGATGGCATCTCAAATGATAACACTGATGACATCACTACTTCCCTGCTGGGGAGCCGCTTGTTAAGCTGTCGATCCTCCTGGCAAAGGGCAAGAAGACCTTTGGAAACTACTAAGGTGGGTGGGGCCAAATGAAATAGCATCCAAGCAATTTCCACATTAGCATATGCCTAATAATTTAGAGGGAGAACCATAGACTCTGCTTTGACATGGGGAGGACAAGAAAGAAGAAAACTAAAGATAGAGATAGGGTCTAAGGGAACATTTAAAGACCTCCCATGGATATACTCCCCAATGAAAGTACTACATACAAAACTCAATATCCATGGGTCTATTCCTACAAAAGTAATTTTTTAGTGTCTATGAACCATATTGGATAAGGAGAGGTTGCCTATGTAAAATGTGATGTTTTTGTAATATTTATGTCGCCGATTATGTTAATTGAATATGCCTTTGTCGGGTCGCATTTCTAGTAGGGGAAACGGATAAGTAGGAAAAATGTAAATGTAAATGTACAGGAATTTATATAGCGCAAATCACCACTGGTTTCTAAGCGCTTGCTTAGGGAACCCGTCCTGGTATTCCCCTGTGAGATAACCCCGGCAGGGTATCCGCAAGGTGAAAGCCAGGCATCCCGCCGCGAGGGGCCATTGTGGAGATTAAGCAAGCTATTGCCCAGAGTCGCAGAGTGTGAACCCGTGAATCAAGTAGGCACCAGAGCGAGAATTGTCGAGTCCATGGACATTTTAGGACTCAAGACCCCGCCGAGCTGGGAATTGAACCCTGGTCCCGGGTTGACCTCTGCTTCCAGGTCTGCCTCCTCTAACCAGTGAGCCACACTACTTTTATAATAGAAAACATTTTGAATGTTAACAAAAATGTGACGTAAAAGCAATGTATAGTTTTTAAAAATAATGTTGAAAATAAAAGAAGACAGTTTGGTTAGTTTTCACAAAAGTGGGTTTTTGGTGTTATCGAACATATAACATACTGGTTTTTGTGTTACAAAAGAAAAAAGGATTTTAATTACATGGCGGTTTTGCAGGAGAATTGTTGTCGTAATTTCGTTTGTTGGTTAGATTCTTAAATTATTATTGCTGAAAAAAAGGATTGCTTAGCTAGAATTTTTGGAGGTAGGAAATGATATAAAAATGTAATGTTTTAGTTAGCGAGGAAAAATGGAGTTAGAACGTTTTGAGTAAATTATAAGGTCATTCACTTTCAGGTTGAGATTTATTTTTTAAGGAAAGTTCTATTAAATGGATTGCCATAAAAAAGAAACAGGTTTCAGGAAAAATTAAAGGAGCTGTTTAAGTGTCTTTTTTACATTTTGTACGAGACAAGAAGGATATGGATCTGTTTGACAATTTTATATTAAAAAATTTTTGAGATGAAAAATTGTTCAAAATTTACAGATGAATGTGAATTTCCATTTCAAAAATATTTCTAAAGATGACTCACTGATTGTGATAACTTTAATAAAAAAATGAAAATTTTATACATTATTTTTTTAAAAAATGGAGGGTTACTGGACTTAAAAATAAGTGGATTTCTATTAGGAATGACTTGTTGTAAAAAAATTATGTTTTTAAAAAAAAAATTTGGGGGGGTGATCTCAACTAATTGAAATAAGAATGGTTTTTAAAGGTTTAATAACAAAAAAACAGCTGAATATCTTGAAATAATACCAAAAAATACTTTGGAAAAAAGAAGTGGAAATGGAGAATAGATGAAATTTAATGCTACGTTCAAAATGCTTTCTGAATGCAAAAAATAAAAAATTCAATGCTATTTTTTTTCATTTTAATTTTATGTTTTTACATATTTTCATATGTTTGGATTATAAGTTTTTTTAATTAAAAATGTACATAAAAATGGATTTAGAAAATATGAAAAAAGTTGAAGTTAAAGAAAAACAAAACTTAAGGTTAGGTGACCCGACTAAAATAAAAAAAAATAATTTAGATAAAAGTTGCCAATTTAATTAAAAAATTTTTTTTTTAGGTAAAAGCAGGAAAGTAAGTTTGTTGTATGTGTCTAAAAATGTAAAATGTTAGCAACATTTTCCAGGTAGTCTAATGCCACACTCAACGAAAACTGTTGAAGTATTGCCAATAGTCTCCCAGACATCTCCTTAGATTGTTTTGAAATTCGTGGATTTAGGCTACCTGTCAAAGTTTGTACAATTCTATCAATCAATCAATCAATTAAGGCATTTATATAGCGCACTACTCACCCGGAGGGCCTCAAGGCGCTAGGGAAGGGGGGGTCTGCTACTGCTCGAACAGCCAGGTCTTGAGCTGCTTCCTGAAGGCAAGGTGGTCCTGGGTCAGGTGGAGGTGGGTCGGGAGGGAGTTCCAAGTCTTGGCGGCCAGGTAGGAGAAGGACCTTCCTCCTGTGGTGGCTCTTCGGATGCGGGGGACGGCGGCCAGGGCGTGGCCGGTCGATCGAAGCTGGCATGTGGGAGCGTAGAAGTTGAGGCGGCTGTTGAGGTATCCTGGGCCTTAGTTGTGTAGGGCTTTGTGTGTGTGGGTGAGGAGACGGAAGGTGATTCTCTTGTTGACCGGGAGCCAGTGCAGATCTCTCAGGTGTCCGGAGATGTGGCTGCGACGGGGGATGTCCAGGATGAGTCGTGCTGAGGCGTTCTGAATCCGCTGGAGTCTCTTCTGGAGTTTGGCGGTGGTTCCGCCGTAGAGGGAGTTGCCGTAGTCCAGACGGCTGGTGACGAGGGCCTGGGTGACCGTCTTCTTGGTCTCGGTGGGGATCCACCGGAAGATCTTACGTAGCATGCGCAGGATGTTGAAGCATGACGAGGAGACGGTGTTGACTTGTCTGGTCATGGAGAGGGAGGAGTCCAGGATGAAGCCCAGTTTGCGTGCGTGGTCTGTTGGTTTGGGTGCGCTGCCCAGGGCGGGGGGCCACCAGGAGTTGTCCCAGGAGGAGGGTGAAGATCCCAGGATGAGGACTTCCATCATGTCCGAGTTCAGTTTCAGGCGGCTGTTCATCATCCACTTGGCTACGTCTGTCATCCCTTCGTGTAGGTTGGCTCTGGCGGTGGCGGGGTCGTTGGTGAGGGAGAGGATCAGCTGGGTTTCGTCGGCGTAGGAGATGATGTTGAGGTTGTGTTGGCGTGCGATGGCTGCGAGGGGGCTTATGTAGACGTTGAAGAGGGTTGGGCTGATCGAGGAGCCTTGAGGAACGCCGCAGATGACTTTGGTGGCTTCTGATCTGAACGGGGGAGGCGGACCCTCTGCGTCCTTCCGGCGAGGAATGAGATGATCCATTCCAGTGCCTTCTCCTGGATTCCGACGTTGCTGAGGCGCTGCACTAGGGTACGGTGGCAGACAGTGTTAAAGGCCGCGGAGAGGTCTAGGAGGATGAGGGCCGCTGTTTCTCTGTTGTCGAGCAGGGCTCGGATGTCGTCGGTGGCTGCGATCAGGGCGGTCTCGGTGCTGTGGTTAGCCCGGAAGCCAGACTGTGAGAGGTCGAGGGATCCGTTCATCTTGAGGAAGGCGGCCAGCTGCTTGTTGACGGTCTTCTCGATGACTTTTGCAGGAAACGGGAGCAGGGAGATGGGGTGGTAGTTCTTGAGGTTGGTGGGGTCGGCTGATGGCTTCTTTAGTAGAGCGCTGAGTTCGGCGTGCTTCCAGCTCTCCGGGAAGGTAGCGGTGTCGAAGGAGGTGTTGATGATGTCCCGCAGGTGGGGTGCGATGACAGCGTCGGCCTTGTTGAAGACGTGGTGAGGGCAGGGGTCGGTCGGAGATCCGGAGTGGATGGAGTTCATCGTGCAAATGGTGTCTTCGGTGCTGATCGGGTCCAGGCGCGGAGGGTGGTGGTGGGGGCTGGTTGTTCAGTCGTGGCATGCGTCGGTTGAGTGCTGAAGCTGTTGTGTATGTCCGCGATCTTGTTGTGGAAGTAGGAGGCGAGGGAGTTGCAGAGGTCTTGCGAAGGGGTGATGTTGTTGTTTCCGGCGTTGGGGTTGGAGAGCTCTTTGACGATGTTGAAGAGTTCCTTGCTGTTGTGTGCGTTGTTGTCCAGTCATTCCTTGAATGCAGTTTTCTTGGTGGCGTGGATCAGTTGGTGGTGTTTTCGGGTGGCGAGCTTGAGGGCAGTCATGTTGTTCGGTGTTGGGTCTCTGCGCCAGGCTTTCTCGAGTGCTCGGCAGTTCTTCTTGGAGCTCTTGAGTTCGTCGGTGAACCATGGGGTTTTCTTGCTGCTGGGTCTGCTAGGCGGGGTCTTCAGAGGGGTGAGGTCGCCTGCGCAATTGCTGATCCGCTTCGCGAGGTTGGTGGCCGCCTGGCTTGGGTTCGTTGCGCTGGTGGGAGGGTTCATGCTCAGGGAAGTCGCGAGCTGGTCGGTTGTGATCTTGTTCCAGTTTCTGCGTGCAACCTGTTGCTGGTGGTGGTGGATCGTGGTCCTTCTGAAGCTGAAGTGGACGCAGCTGTGGTCCGTCCAGTGGAGTCCGGTGGCGTGGCTGAAGGTGATGTCCTTGCTGGATGAGAACACGGGGTCGAGTGTGTGTCTGGCGTAGTGGGTGGGGGTGGACACCAGCTGCTTGAGACCGAGGTTG
Organism: Lissotriton vulgaris; assembly: GCF_964263255.1. Lineage (NCBI taxonomy): Eukaryota > Metazoa > Chordata > Amphibia > Caudata > Salamandridae > Lissotriton > Lissotriton vulgaris. Next base: position 1,433,924,892 of record NC_141687.1, read on the forward strand.
GTGAGGTTGTCCAGCAGGGTGGTGGTGTTGCGGTAGTTGTTGTTCTCCAGGTGGAAGTTGAGGTCCCCGAGGAGGATGTAGTCAGTGGAGAGGAGGGCGTGCGGGCTGATGAAGTCGGCGATGTCTTCGCTGAATTGTGTGCGTGGTCCCGGGGGTCTGTAGATGAGGGTGCCTCTGAGGGTGGTCTTGGGGTTGACATGGATCTGGAAGTGCAGGTGTTCGGCGGGTGCGAGGGTGTCATCGGTGTTGGTCGTGATGCGGATGGTGTTCCTGTGGATGATAGCGATGCCTCCTCCTGTCTGGTTGACGCGGTCCCTCCGGATGATCTTGTAGCCGTCCGGGATGGCGATGGCGATGTCGGGCGCTGAGGTGGCGTTCATCCAGGTTTCCGTGAGGAAGGCGACGCCTGGGGCTGTGGTGTCGAGCAGGTTCCAGAGCTCGACGGCGTGTCTGTGGATGGAGCGGGTGTTGAGCAGGATGCACTTGAGGTGGTTGCTGCTGGTGCTCGGCTTGGTCGGTGCTGGTGTAGTGCAGGTCCGAATGCAGGTGAACTTGCAGGAGTGGCAGCAGAAGGGTCCGTGGGTGCGTCTCGGGGTGGCTCGATAGCAGCCCGGGATTCGACCGGCGTTGAGTGCGTAGAGTTCGGTGGTGTCGTAGATCCAGCGGGTGGGCTAGTGTCGGCGGGAGCCAGGGGTCCTGGCACTGGGCGCGGTCCAGGCGCGGACGGGCGGAGACGGGCTTACCTTTGGTGCACCTTCGACGCTCAATCGGCGCTCCCGTTGCGCGTCACCGCTGCGCGTGCGCACGGTAGCCATTTATGGCGAAGTGCAGGGAGGGAGGAGCAGCTGGGAGGCGGGAGCGGGGAGGGCACGAAAGGAAGGGGACGTGTCCACACTCCCGGCGGTGGGAAGCAGGTAAGCGGGGAGTGGGGCGGGTGGGCGCAGGGGAAAACAGCACAGGGGGGCAATACATTCTCATTTGTTGATAACTTTGCTCCTTCTTCAAAGTTAATAAAAAAGAGTAGAAATTGGGGTGTGGTTTTCCAATTGTGTGGTTGAAGGAGTTATGCCATCCCTCTATGGCATTGTTTTTTTTAGCACCTCCTTCTAAGCAGGTTGTGTAGCAGTTCCACCACTCCACATGGAAACGTGGCTTCCTCCTGCGACCCGATCTGCTTAGATGTCCAATCCATGTGTCTTCAAAGTAATTTAACAATGGGGCCAATTTATCTTCATTTTCGACATAATATTCAGATTCAGAAATTGCAGTGTAGTACTCGTCTACACTTTCAGGAGGTACAAAAAAAAGTGCAGTTAGTTTCTTTAATTCTACCTGTAGTTTGCTATCTGAACAGTAATCTGAAACTAGGGATGTTTTTTGTAATTTACGCCAAAAAGCCTGGGAAAAAGGAAAAAAAACATCCCTGAATTTGGGTATCCGTGTACGTTTTGGTGATCACATTGATCATAGTGAATTCAAAATCCACAATAATTTTCCTAGGACTTTTATTCAAAGTTTTTTCTTTAATCACTGACAAAAATTCAGTATAAGTTGCAGATTGCTTATCAGGAAGCAAACTATACACTAAGGGAACTACATTATTGTGAATCTGTGCATGAATACTGCAAATTTGGGTGAAAGGATGGGGGGTACTTTTAAACATCCCATGCATCATCCAAATTTCAGTATTCTCTAATTTGACAAGGTTGCGAGGAGTGCTAAAGATGAGAATATGTTTAAGAGGGTTTTGGTTGTCATAGAGTAAGAAGGGTTCATTGGAAAAAGAGATAGAAAGTTCATTAGGAATATGTATGTCTGCAAATGTTTGTGGAGTTTCAGTGTGAGTGTTACTTGCCTGCTTTTTTCGTTGGATAATTCTTCGCAAATTAGGAATAATAGGTATATTACAAGCAACATGACCGGGGACATGCTGTGCAACCTCTCTTAAAATTGAACCAGGTGTGGCATTGGAGGTGGATGCAATATCATTCATTTCGTTAATAGTCTCACAAATTTCAATCTCCATTGCAGAGGCAGAGTGGTTATGTTCAGTTGTTTTTATAATGTTATCTCCAACAGTAACCGCTCTGCCGCTGCAACGGGATGAATAATATTGCACACACCTCTAATGTCTCCTTGGTTCACTTATCCTTTCATTACAATATATATATCCACAATGTTTCAATAACCTGTTTCCTTTCCTGGATTTGGTATATGTTGCTGTTGCTTGGCTTGTGAGTAAAGACAGTTCCCAACAGGTATTATGCGGAGACAATTTTGAAAATGTATGCAATATGCATTACAAAGAAAGGAAAACCAAGGAGTCAAGGGATTTTCAGAGAGGATAATCTTATTTTCATGAGCAATAGAAAAAAACTTTCAAGGGTCAATACAGTTAAAGCAGCACTGTACAGAGTGGATCTTGTGACAACCCGGTGACACTTGGTGCAGGTGCTATATACAATCAGTGACAAGTGAGTGTGCAAGTGTTTAAAAACAACAGCAAAGGCGACGCATTTATCAAAATATAAACATCAGATAATGGCCCCAACAGAGACAAGTAACCATTACTTGAAACACAATTATTTGTATGGGAGCACAAGACGTGAAATGCGTCGTGAAATTCAAGCTGTCTAGTCGACGGCGTTTCGATCCCCGTTAGTCGGGATCCTCATCAGGACGGGGTTGTCGATGGGAACAGTGACTTAAACTCTGGTGGGAAGACGTGGTTGAAATCCTGTTTATAGACTCGATCGTCCAAGGCTACTGATTGTTTCTTCCGTCTGTGCAGCGAGTAATACTGGCGAGGCCTGACTGAATCAGGGCTGTGGGCCGTAACCGGGGGTCTGCTGTCAAACGGGCTGCAGGCAGTGAATGCGCTAGCTGTCCGCGGTCATGTTCTTCCTTAAAATGACTCAGGTTGCTTGGCTTGACATTTTCTGTAGAAAAAATTGAAAAGAAAAACAAATTTTATTATGTGTTTCTGTTAAAAATGAACAAATATACTATATTCTGCACATTATTTTGTGTTACATATTCCATCCTACACTTTCCCTACTGTGGCACCTATCTGGAGTTAGAATAGAAAATAATACCCATTTACCATCCTACACTTTCCCTACTGCTGCACCTACCTGGAGTTAGAATACCAAATAATACCCTTTTATCATCCTACACTTTCTCTAGTGCTGCATCTATCTACAGTTACATTAGAAAATAATTCCCCTTTACCATCCTACACTTTCCCTACTGCTGCACCAACCTGGAGTTAGAATATAAAATAATACCCCTTTACCATCCTACACTTTCCCTACTGCTGCACCTATCTGGAGTTAGAATAGAAATTAATACCCCTTTATCATCCTACTCTTTCCCTACTGCTGCGCCTACCTGGAGTTAGAATAGAAATTAATACCCCTTTACCATCCTAAATTTTCCCTACTGGTGCATCTACCTGGAGTTAGAATAGTAAATAATACGTCTTTACCATTTTACACTTTCCCTCTTGCTGTACCTACCTGGAGTTTGAATAGCAAATAATACCCCTTTATTATCCTACACTTTCCCTACTGCTGCATCTATCTTCAGTTAGATTAGAAAATAATACTCCTTTACCATCCTACATTTTCCTACTGGTGTACCTACCTGGAGTTATAATGTAAAATAATACCCCTTTACTATCCTACACTTTACCTACTGCTGCACCTATCTGGAGTTAGAATAGTAAATAATACCCCTTTACCATCCTACACTTTTCCTACTGGTGCACCTACCTGGATTTAGAATACTAAATAACACCTCTTTACCATCCTACACTTTCCCTACTGCTGTACCCATCTGGAGTTAGAATAGTAAATAATACCCCTTTACCATCCTACACTTTTCCTACTGGTGCACCTACCTGGAGTTAGAATAGTAAATAACACCTCTTTACCATCCTACACTTTCCCTACTTCTGTACCTACCTGGAGTTAGAATATAAAATAATACCCCTTTACCATCCTACACTTTCCCTACTGCTGCACCTACCTGGAGTTAGAATCGAAAATAATACTCCTTTACCATTCTAATGTTTCTCTTCAGCTGCAGCTACCTGAAGTTAAAATAGTAATTCCTACCCTTACACCATTGAATTTTTCCCATCGCAGTATGTATTTTATTTACCTTTTGTTTTGTTTTTTTGTCTTTGAGGTCTGGTTTCTGCTCTGCTTTCATTTTTCTTGGTGGGCTTTTTGTTTGTTGTCTTTTTTGGATTTGGAGGTTGTTTATCTCAGAAGATTACTGTGAATTTCTAAAACAAAGGATTAAGGAAAAGAAAATGTTATTTTATTGTAAAATGATGCAGATTCAGTTATAAATTTGAACAATACTGTGTTTAAGTTACATTTCTCTTTACTGTTCCTTTTCCCTACTGCTGCATCTTCTTGGAGTTGGAATAGGAAATTACACCCTTACAGTATCCATCACTTTCTTTACTGCTGCACCTTCCTGGAGTTGGAATAGTAAATTACACCCTTACAGTATCCATCACTTTCCCTACTGCTGCGTCTTCTTGGAGTTGGAATAGGAAATTACACCCTTACAGTATCCATCACTTTCCTTACTGCTGCATTTTCCTGGTTTTTGATTAGTAAATTACACACTTACACTATCCATCACTTTCCCTACTGCTACACCTTCCTGGAGTTGGAATAGTAAATTACACCCTTACACTATCCTTACTGTGAAGCGCATAGCTGGGTCGCGCTCACCTGTGCCTGGATATCGAGAGGAGGACTTTGGCAAAAGCTCGCCGCCAAGGAGAGGAGGAGTGGGAGACAAACGCCAGCAGAGGGCTGCAGGGCTGCGAGCGTATCAGGGACTCCAATTCCCAGGAGTCCCTGAGAGACCGCTGACCACTTCCGGTCCGCTCTCACTGCCGGCCCGCCCACCGCCCACCGGAGGGATTTTTAAAGCCCCGCCAGCATAACTATCATTGGGACACCCTTACTGTGAAGCGCATAGCTGGGTCGCGCTCACCTGTGCCTGGATATCGAGAGGAGGACTTTGCCAAAAGCTCGCCGCCAAGGAGAGGAGGAGTGGGAGACAAACGCCAGCAGAGGGCTGCAGGGCTGCGAGCGTATCAGGGACTCCAATTCCCAGGAGTCCCTGAGAGACCGCTGACCACTTCCGGTCCGCTCTCCCTGCCGGCCCGCCCACTGCCCTCAGACCCTGCTATATCTGGGGCCACTCCTCCCGCAGCGCGGGACGCAGCCCGGGGTAAAGACCGGGCTAAGAGCGGGCCGTTTGAGGCCGTTCGAGGACGGCAGCGGACGGCCCTGGCCCACCCCCCTTATTGCTCCTAATCTGCCTGTTGTTGTACCATCGTGTTAAGCTAAGGTTAGCTCATCAGAAGCAACTTAGTCAGTAAGTTGTGTGAGGACTCTTATTCCATCGCAAGCACTATGAGCACCAGGATGACACGTAGCAAGGCCTCCAAAGGTGGTTCACAAATCAGTGGACCTATGGACGACTTCATCACCCGCACAAATATAGCCATCGATGAAGAAATATCCAAACTTCAAACCCGGGTATCCTTAGAATTGGTAGCCGCACGTAGGTTGTCCGAGGTAATTGCCCTTTCGAAAAAATCATCCCTAGGCCATATAGCCTCTGCTGTCACTCCTGCACGCCCCGTCCGCCCAAATAGTATTACCACTCAGGCTGATTTACATCAGCCCCCGCCTACTACCACCCTCACTCCGCCCTTAGAGCAACCACGCACTATAGAAGAGTTAAGTTTCCCTGCACTTCCTCATGCCCAGTCCCCCACCCGTAATCCCCTTGCCCAAGTATTTCCAATTACTTCCCGTGCTAGTGGTGCACAACCCAAAAGAAAACGCCAATCACGCTCAGCCTACTCCCGTAAAAAGGCAAAAGTGGCAGTCTCCCAACATCTCTCAATGACTAATGCTCAAGCATGTAATGTTTTACTTGAGGGTCCTTTGAGATCACAGTCAGTATGCCAAAGTATGAGAGAGGGTCTAGTCATTACCACCCCAGAAGTTGAGGGGGCGCAGGCACAGGACCAGGGAAGGAATGATAAGGAATTCATAGACCAAGTCTGGGAAACACTAAAAGAACTTCTCTCACCACTCGACCTAAGACTGTCTAGGATAGAAAACAATTTACTCGAGATGGAGAAGAGCATTATTGCTCTGGCCACTCTCGGCCTGAGAAGCCTTGAAAACCAGGGCCTGTCCTTATCTGACCCGCATTTGCCAACTCCTGTTGTGCAAGCTGAGCAGCATCCCCCACCAGTACCTGTTGCTGTAAGGCCTGTTCCTAAGCCGAGGACTGTGGCTGTGGACCAAGTTTCCACAACCGCTAAACCCCAGGCCACCAAACCGCAGATTCCTGCACGGAACTCTAAGCCACAAAAATCAAATTCAAACCAGGTAGCACCCACTAGACCTCATCCTATTGAAACCCAGGGTCCTCGTCCAAAAGAAAATTTTAGAGGAGGCTATATAGACCTTCCTCCAGAGGCCAATGACTATGTGGTCGTGTTGACAGGCGCCCCTGTGCTCGGCACTGACCAATACGAAAACCACTGGTCATTGAAAAATAAAACAATGCACTGGCTCAATGTCAACAGACCGTTTCCCAATGGCAAAAGAAGCCGAGTAATGATGGTCCGTAGAATACCCTGGGTGGGCCCAACAAAGAAATCTAAGCAAGGGGACTGTGTAGTTGTAACTTTCGAAGACCCACATACGGCACATCATATCTGTTCCTGGCCAACCAGCTAAGAATCTTTAGTCATACCAAGGCCGTTATCCCATTTTTATCCTCCACGTCAAGTGCATACTCAAGTGGATAACTGGTCCTTGGTGCAGCATCATCCATGGAACACCCATCCCACGAGGCAAAAGGACACTCTCTTACATTGGAATGGCCTTTCAACCTACAATAGATTTGGAGGCCTGGAGGAGGTCGATTGACTCTCTATGTCCCCCGCTTGCTCACAACTAGATAAAGCATCGTCTCCACAGGTCACAGACATAGTAGGAAATCAAACCTACGGCCCACCAACTAACCATGGCGGGCTTCTGACTCGCACGCCCCGTGTCATGGAACTGACTAAAATGGCTATTTTAGATTGCAAAAGGGTGGAAACGAGGCCAGATAGTCACTGCCCGATCCCCCCTCCTTCTGTTCAATCTAATTTAATGGAGATCGAACTGCCCGACAGAGCTGCCCCCGCCGCACTTCACCGGATCGAGATTCCTTCAATACCAACTATTCCGGATGAGGATAATCCTCCCTTACCTATTCATGCTCCTAAAAACTCTTCATCTGGCGAATCTTCACTGAAGATCTTAAGCTGGAATGTGGCTGGCCTTGAACGTAACCTTGATAACCCGGAATGGAACACCTTCCTGGCACCCTATGACATTTGTTTGCTACAGGAAACATGGTGCCAGGAACCTAGACATAGAGTGGGGTTTTCGACCTTCTACGTCCCGGCTGTACACCACCAAGGTTCTAAAGGACGCCCGTCAGGCGGTCTTCTTATCTGGATTAACATAGCTCTAGACCTCAGTGTTTTCCAAAGGCCCACTGAATCTTCTGACCTTCAATGGCTCACACTCCATCACAAAGGGGGAAGGAAACTGGAACTATTTAATCTCTATTTAAGGGGCAGCAGGAACGGAGGATCTCTAACCTCTTTAGGCTTAAGTAACAACCTGGCTGCCTGCGACGCCGACTCTCTCGTCCTGCTGGCAGGCGATTTTAATTGCTGTTTTGAGCCTTTAGCTAAAGAAGATATTCTGGACACTAACGATGAGGATAATAGGAGGGGTATCCCCATCTTGAACCTTGACCCGATTCCTAAATGGACACAAAGGGCGATCGATATAAATGCTCTCTGCATGGAGCATAACTTGAGAGCAACAAATGGGCGTTCTAAATCAGATCCCATGGGTGCCCATACATATAATAGGACGGGCCACTCATCCAGAATTGACTTTGTTATGCTCAACTATACCCTCTGGCCATACCACCAAGACATGGAGGTTATAGAGACTTGTGACAGCGACCACAACCCTCTCGTTTTAACCATTTTTGTTCCCTGGCAAAAGGGCTCTCAAGAAACTACCAACCAGATATGGAAAGCCTCACATGAGATCCTCCCCTCAAACTGTGGCAGACGTCTTAAATGGGCAAGAGTCTCAGCAGATGAGGCAAGGATGACACAAGCTGAAACCATCTTATTAGAGGCTGAATCTAAGTTTGACACCACAAATGGCGATAGCAAGATGTTCTTATCGCTATTTTTAGAGACTGTATCGGCATTAAGTGGGCTATTCATTATTCCCAAACCCAGCTCCAGGACCGCTTCAAAAGGAGCCCCGAGAGCAAGCGAAAAGTGGTTCACAGCAAATTGCCGAATTGCTAAGGGTGAACTTGTGGCCGCAGTAAAAGGAAAAGACCAAGCTACCATCAGGTCTGCAAGGAAACTTTACAGGAAATCTGTGACTGAGGCTAAGCGGACTTATGATTTCAACTTTTGGCGTGACCTAACAGAGGCGAGCACAAGGAAAGATGCTAAGGGGTTCTGGGACTTGCTAAGATCAAGAGACAAGCCCATTGATCAACAACTGACTTGTAATATCCCTGGCACTACCTGGTTTGCCCATTTCTCGAAATTGTATTCGGCTCATACAGGGCCTTTTCAATCAGATCCGCTCCCATGGCTCAGTTCCATAGATCTCCCACCAAATGAAGTTCCATTCACCACCGTGGAAGTAGAGAAGGCAATTAGTTGTATTGTTTCCAACAAAGCTGCAGGCCCCGACGGGATCCCGGGCGACCTGATAAAAAACAATCCCCCATTTTGGAGCAGATTAATTGCTGCACTTCTTAATGAGGTTATGTTGGGGGGGTCTTTCCCTGACTCTTGGAGGGGCGCTGAAGTAGTCCCCATTTTCAAGAAAGGTAGCAGGGAAGACCCAGCCAATTACCGCCCCATCAGTTTGTTGGACTCGACGCAAAAGGTAGCGGGGAAAGTGGTATTGGGCAGGATTCTGGAGTGGGTGGATGAAAATCAGATATTGTCTGATTTCCAAGCGGGTTTTAGATCAGGGACAGGCACCGTCGAGCAGACATTCCGCCTTTTAATGCTCTATTGGAAGGTAGTGGTGCTAGGAGGGGGCAGTTTATACTTAGTCTTCATAGACTTAAAAACAGCCTTCGACCTGGTCCCACGAGCATTATTGTGGAAGGTCCTTGATGGGTTAGGTCTACCTCCCTACTTGCTGGCCTTGCTGATAAAATTCCATGACAACAACTTTGCCCAAATCAGATGGGGTGCCCAGGGAGAAAAAACACTGTGTATCCCAGTAGACAGGGGCGTCCGCCAGGGGTGTGTGCTTGCCCCCACTCTGTTCTCGCTCTACGTCAATGGAGTGGTGGAGCACCTTCTCCAACATCCTGCAGATGCACCATCCCTGGCCGGAAGGAAAATCCCGACGCTCCTGTTTGCGGACGACACCCTCCTGATTTCGAAATCACCTGCAGGCATACAGTCATTACTTTCCAGCTTTAAGGCCTTCTGTGACACCAAGGGATTAGCCATAAATATTGGCAAGACCAAATTTCTTGTCCTCAACCCCCCCAAGAAATCTGTTAAACCCCCCACTCTAGACTCTGTCTCATTAGAACGGGTCAAAGAATTTGACTATCTAGGCATACGACTTTGTGATAGTATGAGCTGGAAGGTCCACCACCAAAAAGTGTTTTTAACCCATAAGAGGGTTGTTGGTGCTCTACTCAAAGAACAGCGTGCTTCCTCCATAAAACCGATTGGGGCACTTCTTGATATTTATAGGGGTAGGGTTGTGAGTGCAGCACTGTATGGCGCAGAACTTTGGGGAACCCAGAGAGTGGACACCTTGGCCCACCTAGAAAATAAATTTCATAAAGATCTGATGAGGTTACCCCAGAGCACCCCCACAATCCCACTCTTGCTCGACGCAGGTACTCGCCCAATCTGCGAGCAAGCTAAACTACGCCCCTTATTACTGTGGTCCAGAATTTGGAACGTCCCCGAACTCCACAGCTATGCAGATGCCCTAAAAGACGTATTGTCCTTACCTGGCTGGCACAAGATCCCCTGGCTTAGAGAGGTCAAGAAGGCACTGTACATGCTTGGTCTAGGAGCTGCGTGGGAAAATAAAACCGCACCCCCCAAACAAGAACTGAAGAAGGCTTATTGGTCTTGGGTGGATAACGAGAGACTTGGTAAATCAAACCATCCAAAAACTGTTGCCAATTTCCTGATGGTTAAAGATATCCCCTTCAGAGAATCATATTTGGACCTGATCCACAGTTCACATGATAGGGCATTATATTTTAAATTTAGGGTTGGGGTCTTACCTTTATGCCAGTTTACCTCTACCTGGAAACCACCCCTGCAAACTATACCCTACTGCCCATTCTGCGAGCTAAAAACAGAATCCGTCGCACACTTTTTATTTGAGTGTCGAGCCTATTTGGCTCCTAGACGGAGGTGGTTGAAGCCTCTTTGCAGGTGCTTGGGAACTCGTTCACACCTGGAAGCTATAAGAATACTGCTCTCAGACGCAAGACCTTTTTTTGCCATCTGTTTGGCAAAATTCTTAGGCTGGGCTTGGCGCATAAGAACCGCTAAAGAACTGACGACCCAATAATGTGTCCCCTTTTTTTAAAGTCATGTTTTCCTCGTGCAAAGGATCAGATGTTTTTTTAATGGTATAATGAATTGTAAGTTGCTTTGTTTCGATTACTGTTTTTATACTGTGATGTTGTGCTTTTATGATATGTTTTTATATATCGAAATAAAGCTTACTACTACTACTACTATCCAGCTCTTTCCCTACTGCTGCACCTTCCTGGAGTTGGAATAGTAAATTACACCCTTAAAGTATCCATCACTTTCCTTACTGCTGCATCTTCCTGGTTTTTGATTAGTAAATTACACACTTACACTATCCATCACTTTCCCTACTGCTGCACCTTCCTGGAGTTGGAATAGTAAATTACACCCTTACACTATCCATCACTTTCCCTACTGCTGCACCTTCTTGGAGTTGGAATAGTAAATTACACCCTTACACTATCCATCACTTTCCCTACTGCTGCACCTTCCCAGAGTTAGAATAGTAAATTACACCCTTGCAGTATCCATCACTTTCCTTACTGCTGCATCTTCCTTGAGTTGGAATAGTAAATTACACACTTACACTATCCATCACTTTTCCTACTGCTGCACCTTCCTGGAGTTGGAATAGAAAATTACACCCTTATACTATCCATTACTTTCTCTACTGCTGTACCTTTCTGGAGTTGGAATAGTAAATTACACACTTATACTATCCAGCACTTTCTCTACAGCTGCATCTTCTTGGAGTTGGAATAGGATATTACACCCTTACAGTATCCATCACTTTCCATATTGCTGCACCTTCCTGGAGTTGGAACAGTAAATTACACCCTTACACTATCCATCACTTTTCCTACTGCTGCACCTTCCTGGAGTTGGAATAGTAAATTACACACTTACACTATCCAGCACTTTCCCTACAGCTGCATCTTCTTGGAGTTGGAATAGGAAATTACACCCTTACAGTATCCATCACTTTCCTTACTGCTGCATCTTCCTGGAGTTGGAATACTAAATTACACACTTACACTATCCAGCACTTTCCCTACTGCTGCACCTTCCTGGAGTTGGAATAGTAAATTACACCCTTACACTATCCATCACTTTTCCTACTGCTGCACCTTCCTGGAGTTGGAATAGTAAATTACACACTTACACTATCCAGCACTTTCCCTACAGCTGCATCTTTTTGGAGTTGGAATAGGAAATTACACCCTTACAGTATCCATCACTTTCCTTACTGCTGCATCTTCCTGGAGTTGGAATACTAAATTACACACTTACACTATCCAGCACTTTCCCTACTGCTGCACCTTCTTGGAGTTGGAATAGTAAATTACACCCTTAAAGTATCCATCACTTTCCTTACTGCTGCATCTTCCTGGTTTTTGATTAGTAAATTACACACTTACACTATCCAGCACTTTCCCTACTGCTGCACCTTCCTGGAGTTGGAATAGTAAATTACACCCTTACACTATCCATCACTTTCCATATTGCTGCACCTTCCTGTAGTTGGACTAGTAAATTACACCCTTACACTATCCATCACTTTTCTTACTGCTGCACCTTCCTGGAGTTGGAATAGTAAATTACACACTTACACTATCCAGCACTTTCCCTACAGCTGCATCTTCTTTGAGTTGGAATAGGATATTACACGCTTACAGTATCCATCACTTTCCTTACTGCTGCATCTTCCTGGAGTTGGAATACTAAATTACACACTTACACTATCCAGCACTTTCCCTACTGCTGCACCTTCCTGGAGTTGGAATAGTAAATTACACCCTTAAAGTATCCATCACTTTCCTTACTGCTGCATCTTCCTGGTTTTTGATTAGTAAATTACACACTTATACTATCCATCACTTTCCCTACTGCTGCACCTTCCTGGAGTTGGAATAGTAAATTACACCCTTACACTATCCATCACTTTCCCTACTGCTGCACCTTCTTGGAGTTGGAATAGTAAATTACACCCTTACACTATCCATCACTTTCCCTACTGCTGCACCTTCCTGGAGTTAGAATAGTAAATTACACCCTTACAGTATCCATCACTTTCCTTACTGCTGCATCTTCCTTGAGTTGGAATAGTAAATTACACACTTACACTATCCATCACTTTTCCTACTGCTGCACCTTCCTGGAGTTGGAATAGAAAATTACACCCTTATACTATCCATTACTTTCTCTACTGCTGTACCTTTCTGGAGTTGGAATAGTAAATTACACACTTACACTATCCAGCACTTTCCCTACAGCTGCATCTTCTTGGAGTTGGAATAGGATATTACACCCTTACAGTATCCATCACTTTCCTTACTGCTGCATCTTCCTGGAGTTGGAATACTAAATTACACACTTACACTATCCAGCACTTTCCCTACTGCTGCACCTTCCTGGAGTTGGAATAGTAAATTACACCCTTAAAGTATCCATCACTTTCCTTACTGCTGCATCTTCCTGGTTTTTGATTAGTAAATTACACACTTACACTATCCATCACTTTCCCTACTGCTGCACCTTCCTGGAGTTGGAATAGTAAATTACACCCTTACACTATCCATCACTTTCCCTACTGCTGCACCTTCTTGGAGTTGGAATAGTAAATTACACCCTTACACTATCCATCACTTTCCCTACTCCTGCACCTTCCCGGAGTTAGAATAGTAAATTACACCCTTACAGTATCCATCACTTTCCTTACTGCTGCATCTTCCTTGAGTTGGAATAGTAAATTGCACACTTACACTATCTATCACGTTTCCTACTGCTGCACCTTCCTGGAGTTGGAATAGAAAATTACACCCTCATACCATCCATTACTTTCTCTACTGCTGTACCTTTCTGGAGTTGGACTAGTGAATTACACCCTTACACTATCCATCACTTTCCCTACTGCTGCACCTTCCTGGAGTTGGAATAGTAAATTACACCCTTACAGTATCCATCACTTTCTCTACTGCTGCACCTTCCTGGAGTTGGTATAGTGATTATTACCCCTACATTATCCAGCACTTTCTCTACTGATGCACTTTGCAGGAGTTACAATAGTAATTAATACACCTGTAGTATCCAGTACTTTCCCTACTGATGCACCTTCCTGAGATTAGAATAGTAATTATTACCCCTACACTATCCAGCACATACCCTACTGATGCACTTTACTGGAATTAGAATAGTAATGAATTCCTCTACAATATCCAGCACTTTCTCAACTGATGCACTTTACTGGAGTATTAATTCTGCAGTATTATGAACTGATTTTTTAAAATCCATAACATTTGTTATTTGAATTACCTCTTGAGTCTGCTGTTCTTTCTTTGGAGTTTTTTTCAGGTGAGCTGAGTATTGAGTTTGATTCTACTTTTTTGGAAACTTTATTGAGAATCTGAAAAAAGAAAACAGTATGATTATGTTGTTTATTCTTAATGGTGCATTTTTTAAAATGAACACGTCTGCATTTCTTTGCATACGTTTATATTTAATTTACTGTTGTTTTACAAAATGAAATGGTATACACACTTTGTCCTACATTTTTCTATTGATGCACCTTCCTGAGGTTAGAATAGTAATTAATACTCCTACACCATTACTGTTGCATCTTCTAGTTTTTTTACCCCTACACAATCCAGCATTTTCTCTATTGATGCACTTTTCATGTTTTTAGAATAGTTATTAGTACCTCTACACTATCTATTACTTTCATAAGGTGTATTTCGATTACATTTACCTTTTTAGTTTGGTGTCTTTTTCTTCTTAAGATGACTGTCTTCAAGGTGATGTTAGGATTTATTTGATGAGGCTCACGTGATGAAATTCTGACAGAAATAAAAACAAAATGATATCTTAAAGCATGCATTGTTTATAATACGAAATAGGAAAAGTTAACATTTCTGAGCACTATTTATTACTTTAATATTTCCTATTTTATTCTTGGTTTTGAATTGGAAACTGTTAGCCTATCGCTATCTTTCTCTTTTAAGACTAGTACACATTTCTGAGGTTACAACATTTATTGCTATCGGAAGACTACATATCATTTCACTTTGTATTCCATTTTGCTGCTCTTCACATATTTATTGCTAAACCTAACTTTTTAAAAACGTTATCGAGTTCAATTCTTTTTGGATATAACATTAACAAATTTATTTCACTGTAATTCTTATGGAAATGTTACCTTTGGTCAAGTTGTATTTGATTTCAGATTTTTATAATTTACTGTTTGGATTATTGATAGGTTTATGAAGCCTTTTCCGAATTAAATAATTTGTCTGTTGAGAAAATAAAATACGATATTTGTTAACTTCTATATATGTAAACATTGTATTAATTATGCTGTTTTATGTTTCATATAAAATGAACTCATTTTGTTCAAATTTTGTAATTATTAAAATGTCGGGCGTTTAATTTAGTGGCATTTTTCAAAATCGTTTTTTAAAAATAGAGTATGAGACCTTTGTGCTTTAAAAAGTTTATTTAATAGATTAACACATTTATAAAATAGGGAATTATCTTGGTATTTTATCTATTTAGTACGTTATGTATTGTTGAAAATAAGTACTTACTTTGCTGTGATTATTCACGTTGTATATCAAAACGTGACTTTTTAAACAGCAAATTTTCAATATTCTGTAAATTAAATATATATTTGTTTTAGATATTTATACGTGTTTAATTTAGTAACATTACTTTACGCTTTGTTTTATTTTTAAACTTACTTGTTTATTCGGAGAAATATTTCGAAGTTTAACTTTAGGTTCTTCAAGGTTCACTAGGTTAGAGGGTCAGGTTCAGGCATCTGCTCACTCTGCGAGTTGAAAATCAACTGATTTCAAAATGGTGTCTGCTTCGTATTGATATGTTTGTGTAAGTGTGTTCTTAATTTTTGAGAAAAGGTGCGTTTTAAAAAGCGTTTAGTAATGATTTATTTAATGTGGAAACATGTAATTTAAAATTACAAAGTAAAAAGTGTTTCTTTTTGTATATAACTCCATTTTGGTGTCCATTTTGATTTTAATGTTGTGGTGCTTCCTTTGTTGAAATAGTGGTAGGACTATTTTATTATCTACCCTATCTAAAATGGCTGCTATATGTTTGGTTTGTGTTTCTTATTTGGAAAAGTTAAGTTAAATTATCTATTTATTAATAATATTTTTAATGGAAGTCGTGTATTTTTTAGTGTGATAATTACTTTTTACATTTACAGAGTACTATTTTAAATACTCGATTATTAATATTAATACTCGACTATTCATTTATTCATTATGTTTGGCTTTTTCGTAATATTTATGTTTAGTTTCCTGTTATGTTTTAATACACTTTCTCAACCAACATTTTTTTTTCTGATCTTGTTTGGATTTTGTTTTTCAAAAGTAAAAAATAATGTTTGTTTTCGTTATTTAATACTCGAGTATTAATATTAATACTCAAGTATTAATCTTTTTTAAATACTCCCTTTTCGGAAATCTTACGTACAGTTTTTACTACATTTTAATACACTTCCCCACCCAAAACCCCTATTTTCCCTGCATCCCGTGCCAGATTTTATTTTAGAATTTAAAAAAATATATTATTTTTTGAACACATATGCGTTGTAATGGTATGCGTTATAATGGTTTTCGTTGTAATGGTACTTTTATATTACTTTTACTTTTTCGCGTTGTAATGGTATGCGTTGTAAAAACATGCGTTGTAAAGGTACTTGCGGTGTAAACGTTGCGTTGTAAAAGTATGCGTTGTAATAGTATGCGTTGTAACGTCATACATCCCATGGTATCAGGCACTGTAAGAATGAAGATGTAGGGCTGTTCTATTGATAGTCCATCTCTCCACTCAAAGCCTTGAAAAGAAGTATAGTGGCTTGCCCTTGCCGCGAGAAAGCCCCACTACTTAATCAGCATGTCTGCAGCGACAGAAACAAAGAGGCGCTGTGAGAACTATGAACCTATCTGTGGATGTTGTATTGCCAGGACATGGAACCTTGGCTGCTCTGAGCATATCCACTGGTGTTCAACATGGATATTGAGGCACATCGGCACTCACTGGGGTATTATTGTAAAGTCAAACCACTAGTACCAGGATTCCCTTGCGCATACGCCCATCGGGGCGGGATATTTAATTATGTGTGTGGTTTGCTTTGGAATTAGCATTTACAAAACCTTGAAAATTCACTGAAAAAACCATAGGTTATAGATTAGATTAGATTAGATTAGATTAGATTAGATTAGATTTAGATTTATAGAGCGCATGGCTGCCCTGGAGCGTCCCAGTGCTGAAATTGACCTGAACACAGTGAACTCAAGAGGGGAAGGATTTAGGGAGTGGTAGGGAAGAGAAAGGTTTTGAGAGCTTTTCTGAATTTAAGGTGAACGGGTTCCATCCGGAGGTCTCTAGGAAGGGCATTCCACTTATTTGATGCATTCAGCGAGAACCGGCGGCCTCCAGTGCGTGCCTTCCTCACTCTTGGTATGATGGCCAGATTTTCCCTGTCTGAGCGGAGGGCCCTGGCCGACTTATAGGGGCGAATCAGTCCTCTCTAGGCCGGAGGGCCTTTACCCTGCAGCCTCTTATGGGCAATACAGAGTGACTTAAAAGTGATTCGCTCTTGGATTGGGAGCCAGTGGAGGGCCTTTAACAAAGGTTTGGCTGATGCCCGTCTAGGCGCCCCCATGAGCAACCTGGCCGCAGCGTTCTGGGCTCGCTGGAGAGTATTGATAGTGGCAAGAGGAGCAGCCAGGAAGAGGGCATTGCCATAATCCAGTTTGGACAGAATCAGGCCCTGGATTAGTAGCTTTCTAGATTGAAAAGGAAGGAGGGGGAGAACCTTCCGGGCTGCTCGTAACAGACCGAAGCAACCTCCTGCAACCTTCTGGGCATGGGTCTTAAAGGTTAATTGGGGTTCAAACCAGATCCCCAGGCTTTTAATTTTCTCCTTGGGGGGAGGAAGGTCCCCCATGCAGGGGGCCATAGCTCAGGGGGCAGGGAGGTGAATTGACTGCCCAGAAACATGATCTCGGTCTTAGCTCCATTCAGTTTAAGTTTTGAGCTAGACATCCAGGAGGAGATGGCAGTAAGGCAATTCGGGAGGTCGTCCGGGCAGCCCCCTTGTTGTGACAGCGAGACGACAAGCTGAGTGTCGTCTGCGTAGCTGATGGATTTGATCCCAAATGGGGCTACTACCTTCTCTAACGGGGCCATATAGACATTAAACAGTGTGGGGCTGAGGGAGGAGCCCTGCGGCACCCCACCCTGGAGGGGGCTGGAATTGGACATAGAACCATTTTCCCATATCCTGAAGGATCGACTGTCCAGGAAGGACTGCAGCCATTTAAGGGCTGAGCCTGTAATGCCTAGCTTGGCAAGGCGTTGAGCCAGAACTACATGGTCGACGGTATCGAATGCAGCGCTTAGATCCAGGAGGATCAGGGCTACCGATCCCCCTGAATCCAAGATGCATCTTACCTCTTCAGTCACCGCTAAGAGGGCGGTGTCTGTGCCCTGACCCGGGCGGAAGCCCGTTTGGGAGTCACTTAGGAGGTGGTTAGACTCCAGGAACTCTGAGATCTGCCTATTCACTACCTTTTCGGCCACTTTGCTCAGTCCAGGTAGAAGGGAGATTGGGCGAAAGTTGGCCAAATCGGAGGTGTCTAGTCCCGGTTTCTTTAAGAGCGTTTTGACTCTGGCCTGCTTCCAACTCGGGGACACTATGCCCGAGGAAAATGACGCGTTAAGTAGCTCTGTGGCTACTGGGGCAATAGTACTTGTGATTTGTTTTAGAATATGCATCGGGACTGGGTCAGAGGGAGAACCACTTTTTATATTGGATAGGATGTTGCAAAAGTGTTCCCTGGAAATACAGCTGAATGCCTCAAACTGAGGGCAGGAAGGGCCAGAGGAGGGAGCCTCAATGGGTAAAGTGACAGAGGATTGAGGGAGGCTATCAAGGATTTTCCGAATTTTTGCGTCGAAGAATTCTGCTAGCTGGTTGCATTTTTGTACGGGGTCGTTATGAACCAAGGTTGGAGCGGGAACTTTGAGGAGCTGGTTAACAATTTTAAACGTTTCTCTGGCGGAGTTGGCCGAAAGTCTAATTTTTTCCTCAAAGAAAACTGCTTTAGATTTCTGCCGTGCCGATTTGTAGAGTCTAAGGGCAGCTTTATATGCGGTTTTGTTAGTGGGTGCCCAGTCTTTCCGCCACATGCGCTCAGCTCTCTTACAGTTTTTTCTGAGTTCTCTTAAGACCATATATAGTTAGGGATTAGCATTTACAAAACCTTATTTTACTCACACAAAACCATTGAAATTCGCATATATAGTTAGTTGCACTAACTATATATCGCGCACCCGCAATCTACTGCTGATGATGTCACATATTACATCATTCATGACATGGTCAGTGACATCACTGATGACATCACTGATGACATCCTGTACAGTGCTTGTAGACATTAACATTGAACTACTGATTATGTGAAAAAGGAACAGACAAAGAACTGCTTATTTGTGAAACTTGTTGGAGACTTTTGAGACAGTGCCCAACTATTGCAGATCTAACTATATCCTCAAAATCTTGTGGAAAGAACTGAGTTTTTTGTTGATGTGCTTATTGTAATACATTGGATCATACTGCTTTGTTTACTCAACATATTGTGTTTTTGAAGTTGCGATTGCTTGTGCTCATATTTTGAGAACTTCTCATGAGACCTTCCCATATGTTTTGCATGGTATGTGACAGAATGCGACATTCTTGATTTGAGTTTGATAAGTGATGAAATTGAGAAAAGATAGCCCATGCTCAAGTTTGTGTTTTTTTCTTTATGTTCCATAGATAATTGTATGTGTTTCCTACAGATCACAACTAGTACCTTTAATTCTTGAGTTCTGATTTTACACCTGATTTGAATCCCAGAAAATCATGTTACCTTGCACTACTCTTAGGGGCACTCAACCAGATGATGTGCCGTGGTCCAGTGCAGTTTGTTTTCTCTTTTCTTCCTCCAACCGCTCTTCGCCTTGGGACCTTCCTTGGTACAGTGTGTCCTCTCTTGCTATTGCTACCACAGTTAGGTCTCATGGGAAGTTGGGTCCAGTCGTCACCCCATCGGACCTACCTAGAGTTCAGATGAGTGGCTTGTGAAAAGAAGTGTGTTGTCCCGATCTCCGGGGGTGTTTCCTGCAGGCACCACCTATATGCAGAGGGGTGCACTACTCCATTTCAGCCACCCTCCAGTACTGTGAGTCCCCCATAGCCCTGTCATTAAATACACAAAGGATTGTCTGTGGGGGAGGGCCCCTATATGCAAAGCAACATGAGAGATTCATCATACAATGCACCCTTAACAGCAATGTATCAACCACATCTATCTGTCCATGACTTGATAAACTGAAACTGGACTGTATATCTGATCAACACACAAGTGCCCCTAGAACCCCTTGTGAACCTCAAGTGATATACCTGCGTGTACCCATAGCGAGACAGACATACAACCTTGCTTCCGAATAGATGAATCTCCTGGAAAAATAGGACATCGCCCTTCTCTTGACTGTATCAAGAAGGCTGCTTACGTTACACAACACTATTTATAAGTGGTCCATAGGACCACACTGTGATGGGGCACTTATGAGAACGTATGGCAATAGCATCGACTTGCAGGGTGTTTGGATGAGCGAGCCCCGGAAATGCACATAGAGTGACAAATAAAGAACAGTATAAATAATGATGCAACATCATCTACAAATAAAACAAGCATTCAACCCCCAAGACTTTGAGAACAGGATGTATCCATCATGGAGCAGACCATCACTGGGCTCCAACTGGGAGCCGCACATGACCTGTCCCAGTGCATCCCCATACCCAACATTAACAAACTATTGGTGGGAACAAGTACCCACTCGTAATGTTTTACGGTCACCTATAGGATTGTGCTATACAAGAATGTCCACGGGTCTTAAAAAGACAAATTTACCTCAAAGAAACATAAATCCAAATAGGGAGGCAAGTTGGTGGCCGCGTAGATGTGGCTGTTCACAGCGGAGCAGTAAGGCACAGGACACAGCCCCAATGATAGTGCCTTCCATCTCGGCTACCAGATCCTTAACTTGGGAAATGTAACCGGCAGAAAATGGAATCAGCCGGCAACGAAAAGAGGCGATGATTTCTCCCCTTACCTGCCGTTGGTCTGCTGGGCAACTGCTCCGAACTCTGACGCTGGCTGTGGCTGCTCTCACGTCGGGTTGCCAAAACCGTGTGAGAACAGGGGGGCGGAGTAACAAAGCCGGATTGCGGAGCAGAGCGGGGTGGTGAGCGGAATCCACGAAGCTCGCAGAAGGCTGCAAAGATCGCGGCTCCCTAACGTGGTGGCATAATAGAAGAGAGAGGCGAAGAGGAGCAATGGCTCCAAAAACGAACACAAGAGCAAAGGTGCCTGTAATAAAAAAGAAAGCAGGGGCTGAAACGGTGACAGAGAAATTGGAGAATCGTCAGAAAATCCTTTCGCCCCCAGCAAAAAAGCAGCAAGTAGCTGGCAGGACTAGACTGGCTACCGCCACCACCACCGCCCCTATAGCGGACAATTTTATCAAAGACGGTAAGGAGAAGGGGCCAAGGGGGCTGCTCGCATGGAGGAGGGAGGCCATGTCCAAGAGGCAGAGGTGCAGGAGGGGCCGGAGAGGGTGTCTATAGCTGGCTCGGAGTCAGAAAACTCTCCCACCCAGAACATAGAAGCTGTAAATTCAGTAGCCTCTCCCCTAGTGCGGGTAGCCACCTTAAGCTCCACGGATGCTCTAGATGAAGCAACCGTAATTGCAGATATGAACGCTCTCATAAGTAGTGGAATAGCTGATAGCGGTCAAAAGCAGTATGGGCAGTATGGGCAGTCAGAGCTTATTGGGGGCAAACAAAAAGCTCTAATGACTATTGAATCAGGCATAATAGCCATGTCGGACCAAGCTGCGATTACTGCAGGCGATCTGGGCACAGCCCCGGTCAATTACAATGAAGCCCCCCTGGAAACTCGCAAAAGTAAAGACAAGGAGAAAGTCCTGAGTGAATGTTTCTATTCAGTTTCAGAAGGTGGCGAATGGTCTGAAGATGAAGAGGAAGGCCCTAGCTCCAACCTGGAGGATAGCAGCTTGGACTCCGAAAGCGACCCCGAGCATGAGCCCCCCCCTGACAGAGGTCAAACCCCCAGTAGGATTAAAAGGGAAATAACCTACCCATCGCGAGCTCAGTTGGGATCACTCATCAGCAATGCCATTGCAGGGCAGCCCGTGTGGTGAATCCGCCCAGATGTCACTTCTGGAGATAATACATCAAGAGATCATCTCACACAGGGAGGAAACTCATAAAGACAATCGCAAATCCCAAGCTGCTATGAGGAAAATGCAGGGCGCAGTCAGAAAGCTATCAAAAGCCTGTACCAATCTAGGGGACCAGGTGACAAATCTTGAGGAAAGAATTGTCTCAACAGAAACGGAAGCCGCTGCAGCAGCAAGTAAGGCGGAGGCTCAAAGCTTCCAAGTAGAGGACATCCAGTGGAAACTGGAAGATATGGAGAATCGGCTCAGACGGAATAACCTAAGGATTTTGGGTATACCGGAGGGTGAAGAAGGGCAAGACGTGAGTGCCTATACCATCAAACTCTTTGAGCAACCGTTTCCTGAACTCTCCAATTAGAACTGGCCCGCGGAAATCCAGCGAGCACATCACACCCCTTTCAGGATGCACCAGAACGCAAAGGAAAGGGATAAACCCAGGGCAATATTCATTTTTCTGGGTAATTTTGTGCTGAGGCAGGCGATCGCAGAAAGGGCGAGACCTGACGCGAAAAGGTCAATCGAAGGGGGTGGCTTTCTTTGTCCACCCGGATTTCTGTCATGCGACTGTCAAAAGACGTTGGAGACTAAGACAACTGATCAGGCCCTTTCAGGAGAAAAAGCTCAATTAAAAATAATAAATGAAAGGAGGACATTGTACTTTGCATCCGAAATCAAAGCAAATGAGTACCTTGACTCTCAAGGGGCTTAATTAGTCTTAATCCATGCCTGCCCAGTTTCTATGTTTTCCTGTTTTCTTTTCTTGTCTTGGATTCAGCAAACAATTTATCAAAGGATTGGTGGTTCAGATGGCTTCGGTTATAGTTAGAAGGTCCTAGGGGTAATAGAGTTAAAAGTTTTTCTTTTTTCTGTTTTCTTTCACAAGTCTTCACTGCTTCGTCTGTGACCATCACGTGCTCAGATGAGAACTGAGCGCCTCAGGAGAGAGGGTGCAGGGGAGGGGAGGGGGCTGGGGTTCGGAGGAGGGGTGCGGGTGGGAGGCATGGGGAGAAAATTGAAAATTGAGAAAACTTGGTGCTTTGAGTATATATGTCGCTGTGAGTATATTTGCTGTTCTTTGTTAGATGTTCGGAAATGTTTAGTTAAGATCAGGCGCATGTTTGCCCAGGAATTAGGAACTCATGAATATGTCAAACATTAAAATTTGTACAGTTAATGTGGGTGGGTTGAACGATTGGAGGAAGTGCCAACGGCTGGCACACTTTGTCAAATTCAATAATATCAATGTACTGTGTCTCCAGGAGAAGCATCTCCCCTGGGTAAAAAGGAATCTGATGTCAATCAGAGGCTACGAGTTGCTGGCATGCTCCTCCCAAACATCTTCAGTTAGGGGAGTTGCTATCTTAGCTAGGCCCTCTTTAGGAGGTACCAATAGAATTAAAGCTGATAGTTCAGGGAGATGGGTGATAGCTGAGCTTGATTTAGGCTACACAATATGTATAGTGTATGGCTCAAATCAGGACGATCCTGAGATATTCGACTTCCTAGAGGGTGAGCTACTGAAAAAGGTTTGCATTAAGAAGCTTCCTAAATCAATTTCAGACCATAACCCCCTGATTTTGGTTTGTGAAGTAGCCAAGGTAGAGAGGAGGCACACTTGCTGGACATTTGAAAGGAGACTACTAGCAGATTGCAGATTTGTGGAACAGATCAGAAAGTGGTCTAAGGAATATTATGACGCAAATCGGTATAGTACTTCACGCAACAGAGTATGGGAAGCATATAAGGCCTCCCTGAGGGGGGAATCTATAAGCTGCTCAGCAAGGCTAAGGAGGGCGGATAGAAGCGAGATTGAGAGTCTTATGGGTGACTTAGCGGCGGCCGAAGAGCAGCACATCAAGGACATAGGACAAGGTGTGGATGGCCAGGAGAGTCAAAGTAAACTTACCAGCGTCAAGGCAGAATTACAGAGGATTGTAATGCAGAAGGAAACTAGTCAATATCAATCTTCAAGGGCAAAGCGTTATGAAACAGGGGAACAGGCAGGGAGGGCATTGGCACTTCGGATAAGACAGGATAGAACTAAGAATTTAATTTCCAGTATACAGGAAGAGGGAACTGAATATACTGAGCCTAAGGAGATATTAGGAGTCTTTAAGAACTTTTACCAAAAACTGTATGACGAGGAGGGCGGTATTAATGATCAGAATCTGGATTGCAGGATGTAGGCCCGAGGTTATATGATCAGGCTATAGAGGAACTGGAAAGAGATATAACGCTGAGCGAGATTATAACAGCCCAACAGGAGCTAGCAACCGGTAAGGCAGCAGGCCCCGACGGAATCCCCTTGGAGGTCTATAAATGCCTAGAAACTGAGATCGCCCCCATTTTGCTGGACCTGTTTAATGGTATACTCTGTTCAGGCTCAATCCAAGATTCTTGGAAAGAAACGAACATCATTATATTTGACAAGAAAGGGAAACCAAAAGAGATTCCAGGATCGTATTGCCCAATCTCGCTTATTAACGCTGACACGAAATTATACTCTAAGGTTTGGGCAGGATCATTGGACGTCTCGTCTCCCCTTGGCAGCATGGGTTTGTGCCAGGTAGAGGCACAACGGACCATACCAGATGGGCTATTGCGCTGTTCGATGCCCGTGCTGACTCGGGGGGGGGGAGATGGCCATGATCCTTCTAGACGTGGAGAAAGCTTTCGACCGCGTGGTCTGGGACTTCCTCTGGGGTATTTTGGTAGGTAGAGGCTTTGGAAATAAAACCATGAGGGCTAGCAAAGCCATGTATAGGAACCCAGTAGCCCGGGTCCAAGTTATGGGCGAGTACTCTGATAAAATACTAATTAAGAGGGGGACATGCCAAGGCTGTCCCTGCTCCCCGATCCTCTTTTCTCTTTACATAGACCCTTTGATACAGAAGATCCTATCCTGTCCACTAATCAGTCCAGTTGTGCTCAACGGCTTCACCACTAAACTGCTAGCCTATGCCGACGATCTGGCCGTAACAACTACAGATTCCCACCAGGCTATGCCCATTTCGGCCCAATTAGCCAAAGACTTTGGGAGGCGTTCGGGGTATCGGTTAAATGAGGGGAAAACCCAAATAATTTGTACTAAGAACATTACTAAGGTAGACGAAAGGTTTGTGGATGCAGCCGTATATCTGGGGGTAAGAGTAGATGCTAATGTTGATATGATCATTGCAGATAATTATCTACCCCTGGCTGCCTCTATTGAAGCTGAATTGAAAATAATTGATGTGCTACACCACTCTTTGATTGGAAGGGTAAATGTCTTAAAAATGACTATGTTCCCCAAAGTGCTATATCTGTTTCGGGCCATCCCATTGATGTTAGAAGAAGGTGTCATGAGAAAGCTAGAATCGGTGTTCATAAGGTTTATATGGCAGTATGGTAAGATCAGACGCTCGTAAACCATATGTCGCTACCATGGGCAAGAGGAGGTCTGTCTATGCCGAACCTTAGGCTTTATCATTGGGTATGTCTCCTGACACAAATGAATATACTGTTTCAATCTCAACCAACTCCAGGGGAAGAGCAGCATGACAATCAGATCCCTCCAACCATCTTTGAACTTTTATTGGGGAGAAAGGCTCTAGGTGTTCAGATGAGTGAAGTGGACCGCAGATACTATAAGAGGGCCCGATATAAGATCATGGAAGGGGTCTGGGGGACATGGAAAGCCGTCAGGAAATTTTTAAATATCCCGAAGATTATGAGCAACATCAGTCTTTGGAATTCTAGTCTTTTTCCCCACCTAGGCCAGAGTAGAGATTGTCAGATCTGGAAGGAGCGGGGGGTGAGGACCTCGGGGAAATTATGGTAGGGGATGATGTCCTTGGGTTTGAAACAATACAGCAGAAATTTGGTATTCTCCAAAATGATTGGTTTTTATACGGTCAAATCGTTCAAACACTGCTGGCCGTAAGACCAAGGATCTCTCTCCCCATAGTTAATCCTATGATTGATTATTTAATAAAAGGGGGCAAGAAGATAAGAACAGCGTATAATTTTCTGCAATCGGGTCTCCAAGACGATTCGGAGAAAATGAGAGTACATTGGCGCAAAAATTGAGGGATCCCGATGCAGATCTAGATCTTGCCCTACTCCTGAACAAGAAAGTATTTCGGTCTTCAAACCTGAGGGCTCAACATTACAAGACACTGTTCAATCTCTATTACACCCTGGCGAAGTTGTTTGATTGGGGGTTAGGGAAGACGACAGATGCCTCAGGTGCAATACTGGCCCGGCGGATTCAGTACATATGAGACACAATCCTATGCACACACTAAAGTTACATATACAGATACATAAATGGTTAAATCATGCAACAATGTTCAAAAAAACTTGGCCCCAAATCTTCTTGTTTATGAAGTTTTTTTTCTTTTTTAATATTCGAGTTACACTGCGCCAGCTGACACGTGTTTCATCAAACAATTGTTGCTTTGACTCTTCAGGGCTGGAGAGTAAAACAAAAATATAAACATTCCTGAATATTCTAGCCAGAACATCCGTTTTGTTAGCCATTTCATGATGGACTTATATATCTTAACATTACATTAGCTCCCATTTTCTAGTTTAAACTTATTATCCTTGGTGGAAATACTGTTTTACAAGTGGAAAGCTTGAGATATTTCTCATGCAAATATACGAGAATATGAGTCTATGCTCTAAACATTATAAATTACTTTTAAAATTTCATCCAATGGTTGGTGTGAATTCTGGTGCTCATGCAGGAAAAATGAGAAAATAGTGTTTGGTGACATTGAAAACATTCCTCCATCATAAATTCTTGTCGCATTTATTTCGAAATCAGTGATTATAGTCGTGACTAAAATCAGTGCCGCAAAGATAAAGTATAGAGACCAAGACACCTACGAGTGACATGGTTGCTAAGAAAAGTGCGATGTCTTCGTCATGCAATGTGCTACCTTAGCATTGACGGAAAACTTTTTTGAATTTGACGGTCACCTCTTCCATCAGTCTCAGGGTGCGTCTTTGAGGAGCACATTTGCACCCAGCGTGGCATGCCTCTACATGGCTAGCTTTGAACAAGATGTAATACTCCACTCCAGCAATCCCTATGGCGCTAACCTGAGACTTTGGAAGAGGTACATTGACAATATCCTCGTCTTTTGAACAGGTGACCTACCCACGTGTATACAATTCTGAGAATGGATCATCACTAAAAATACATACCTGAAGTTCACCCACACCATCTCCAGTACACAAATCCCTTTCCTGGACTTAACCATCAGGCTCCAGGAGGGTACATTGGACACCACACTCAACAAAAAAACAACTGACACTAATAGCTTACTGTTATACAGCTGCTATCACCCTAAGGCACTGCGAGAAAATCTTTCATTTAGCCAATTCCTTCATCTCAGAAGAAATTGGACCTCAGTACAGGACATTAAAAGAGAAGCCAACCTGTTGGCAACCAATCTCATAAAGAGACAATACCCCAGGAAGTCAGTGAAGAAGTGCATGAAGCGAGCTTGCAACAATGACAGGGACGGGCTCCTTGAAACCAGAGAATAAGCCCCTGACAATACCATCACCTGCGTGACCACCTACTCACATATGTCTAATCTTATTAAGAAAGTCATTAACAAACACTGGGCATACTCAGGACAGGGGAATTGACAATTACGCAACCAAGGTTTGCGTTTAAAAGGTCGAACAACCTAAAAGATCTACTAATTCATACCAGACCAACCACCAAAACCTCCACCACTCAGAGGTGTCTGTGGGGCCTTCCTCCAGTGACTGGCCATTACCCTTGTGGATCTTGCGCAGTGTGCCCACAAACACAACCATTAAAGGAAATACCGTTAACAGCCACCTTCACATGGGTCATGACTAGACACACCAACTGTAACAAAAGTCGCTGCATATACCTACTTATATGTCCATGCGAGAAATTCTATGTCGGCATGACCATGAGACCAGCCAAAATCAGGATAACTGAGCACAAGAGTAACATCAGATGTGGCAGAACCACAACCAAACTCTACACACACTACAACGAGATGAGACATACACCAGAGAGTATTAAGTGGCTCATCCTAGAAGCACACCCCACAATAACCTACACAGCCCTGCTCAGGCTTGAACAGAGGTGGGTCCATCTTCTAAATGCTGCACACATTGGTCTCAATGACGATATCCCATGGGTAACTTTAAACCATCGAATTCACCACACCCCTTTGTAATGGTAGACACTGAGCCTTATGTTATGATTCAACTAGTTGAATTACACTAGTTATCTAACTCTCCTGCAATATCATTATATAGTGGTAACACTTATAAGGTTGTGATTAACATCCCACTATATATTAAAACACGTCCTATTACTTGCTTTCAGAGTTGAGAACACTTCAACAAGTGCCAGTCGCATTATTATGCTGTTCTGGCCAACTTCATTTAAATGGTGTGCTAGCCTACACCCTTTTAACCCCCACATTAATCGACCCCTGGGGATGTCTGACCAGTGGGACTTGGTCCTCCTCTAGGCACTCAATCATTGGTGCATACAATATTAGTGTCCATTCATATGTACACCGTGACATATAACAGGCGCCTCTTGAAAGGTTTTCCGATCGCTGCAACATCACAACCATACCACGCGGCGATGTGTGCATTTCAACTAACAATTGATGTTAATTTAATAAATCGTGCACACACAGCGTGTTCGCTTGTCACCGCTGCCACTACCCAGACATGTTATCATTTTTGGCAAGCACGTTTACCTGGTGAATATACGCCAACATTATACCTTTTGAGTATTATTCGACTACACCACTTACTAGGTCTATTACTACATTCAAAGATGGCCACCATGTTTAGTGCATTTCACGCGTTCCTCACAGCCGTCCTCGCTGTCTCGCACCAAGGCCACTCCTCCACCTCCATCCTCAAGAGGAGTGCTTACTAGTTTTTAAGCACCCATGATAGAGATGACCATACAGCATGAGCAGCGGCAGGGGGAGGTCAGAGGGACTGGTTCCAAATGGATTCAGGTAAGCCTTGCACGATGTATGTGGTCTGACTGTTTTACTGAGGGTGCACGGTGTCTTATGGACTAGTGTTTTGCAGTTCTCTCAACAAACCCGGCCCCTACGGGTCTTTAAACTAGGCCACATACGGGGGGGCCACGTTGTGCGGCCATACACCTCTACGACTGCTCTCACTGCCTACCGAACCGCGACTGCCCTTGAGTCCGCTAAGGGAATGGGGGTGCGCCAGTTGGGTATTACCGGTAACCAGAGCACTGTCCTGTGGCTCCCCATGGTAACTCCCGGTCTCTGCATACTTTGTCAACGGTCCACGAGTGAGGCACCTCTATGTTGGTTTTGTCTGACACACAACTCTTCTAGTCTGTCAACTAAGTTTTCACTTGACCTCTCCGGCTCCCTGACGTGAGAAACATAATCTCCACCATTACACACAAGCCCTTTACAAGCTTAGCAGACTTTATGCATCCTTGTCTGCTTGCTGTTTTTAACCTTTTAACTTGACCTTCCCCTTACTTTAGCACACCGCTATTTGGGTGTCTTTTCAACCGCTGCACCAGATGAGGCCAGACCTTACAGTGCTTTAGGTGAGTCTAACCCTCACCCACGTTTTTCTGTTTAAATCTACTGTCAGCACTGGTGTTATAGCTGCTTTCCCTGTTTTTCTTGTCCCAGCTCTGTATGCACCAGGTGGTTATGAATCAATGGGTAGCCTCCGTGGTACACTATGCTTTTTAATTCTTTATATGGTATTTCCACTTTCCTATGTATTTTACATGCATAGCATTTCATGAGCAATAACACATGTACTCAGATCTGCTTTCTTTCTTATTTTTGTTTATTTCCATTGCAGGTGGTCTCTCGTCACTAGGAGAATTTCCCCTAGCTGATTGATAGTGGCAGGTAGCACCGCACACTTACCACTTTATTATGTAGATAGAATTTTTTCACAATTTTTTTAAGCACGGTCCTGAAAAATTGCCACTGATCTTATGTTGACAAATCACAAGGCATGAAACATGTCGACCACTTGGGAGTAGAGTATGTATTCTGTCGCATAGTTACCAGAGCACATCACCCCTTAGTTTTTTACTTTCGGTAGGGTACCCAACAGAATAACATTTTCCAGTGGAATCCCTGACGTATTTTAAATCACACCACACTCATCTACATCTAACTAGGCCCCTCACCCACACTGCACCCTTACTGCAAGGAACAAAAAAGCCCCTTTAAGGGTGCCCATTGGGCATTGCAGCGCCAGCCCAACGAGGAGCAGGCTCATATGAGGAAGCATGACACCTAGCTTGCTGGGTGTGTGAGAGCCCTAGTTCCGAGAGGAGGAATCCCCCTACTCCTCTACTTTAATTTGACCCCTGTTTACTTCTTCCCCTTTCTTGGCCAGACAATTCAGTCTTGGATCATTGCAGTGAATATTACCTCACCTAGGAACTGCGTACCCTTCTTTGTTTAACTGTCTCAATGTCCAAATCACAAACAAAAGACAATGTCATGTAAAGCCACCGGATCTTTCTTATGGACATGCTATGTGCTAGGTTTGTGAAACACTGATCGAATGCCTATCAGGAAAATGTTCAATCTTATCAAATGTAGGCCAAACATCTCCGTGAGGACGTACCATGTAAATTGTAATACTGTCCATCTTAATCAACACATGTATAATAGTCAGTAGGTGTTCCATAATGCTGTGCCCTCATAGTCTGCCAGGTATCAAAGCGCTAGACCACACCACTCCAGTACCATAATGCAAGGCAATTTAAAGTATAGCCCTCTAATTATATTACCAGGAGCCACCAAGACAAAATGAGTAACAATCGGCTCTATAGTTTACTAGAAAGTCCGTGGGGCCATCATCTTATTTAATTGGCGGACCCTAGAGATAGTGCAGAAAGCCTGAAAATGCCCCGCTAGTCTTCTTATTCTAGCCCACTATTTCATCCAGCTCACCTCTCCGTTGGTACTCCTGACGGTCTTCCGAACCGTTTCAGGGAGGTGATCTCCATTACCCAGACTCCCTGGCCCGCGGGATGAGAACACGTGTTCGGCCATCGTGTCTCATGCCCTGAAAGCCAGGAGAGCCGGGGTAAAGATGGCGGACAGACGCCTCTGATCACCTCCCCAAGACGGTTCAGAAGACCGTCAGGAGTACCGACGGAGAGGTGAGCTGGATAAAATAGCGGGATAGAATAGGAGGATGTATGACGTTACAACACATACTTTTACAACACATTCCTTTACACCGCATTTTTTACAAAGCAACATCCATTACAACGCATTCCATTACAACGCATGCCATTACAACGAATTTTTAAAAACTACCTTTACAACGCATTCCATTACATCACATACTATCTTTACAACGCATACCATTACAACACATAACATTACATTGCATGTCAGGTAAGTATTGGATAGTGTAAGGGTAAAAATTACTATTCTAACTCCAAGGGGGTGCAATAGTAGGGTAAGTGTTGGATAGTGTAGGGGTAAAAATTACTATTCTAACCTTTGGGGTGTAATAGTAGGGTAAGTGTTGGATAGTGTAAGGGTACTATGTGTTGTAATGCTATGCGTTGTAATGGTATGCGTTGTAATGACTGCATTGTAATGACATGCGTTGTAGTGGTATGCGTTGTAGTGTCATGCGTTGTAATGGTTGCGTTGTAATGGCATGCGTTGTAATGGATGTTGCATTGTAAACGTTTCGTTGTAATGGTAGTGCGTTGTAAAAGTTGCGTTGTTAAGGTTGTTTCCCGAATAGGAAGACTAGCGGGGCATTTTGCAGGCTTTCTGCACTATCTCTAGAGTCCGCCAATTAAATAAGATGATGTCCCCACAGACTTTCCGGTAAACTATAGAGCTGATTGTTACTAATGTTGTCTTGGCGGCTCCTGGTAATATAATTTGAGGGCTATACTTTAAATTGCCTTGCATTATGGTACAGGAGTGGTGCGGTCTAGCGCTTTGATACCTGGCAGACTATGAGGGCACAGCATTATGGAACTCCTACTGACTATGATACATGTGTTGTATAATGATTAAGATGGACAGTATTACGATTTACGTGGTACGTCCTCACGGAGATGTTTGGCCTACATTTGATATGATTGAACATTTTCCTTATAGGCATTGGATCAGTGTTGTCGCAGGGATTCCGTTCTCATACAGAACTGTGCATAGAGACTTGGAACCTCAGTGAATTAGGGTGTACCAAAACTCACCTTAGTACCCAAAATCCCCTACCAGATTATCTACAGTGTCTCGTTGGTTATCACAAACCCCCAATGCTTAGACAAACCAGAACATGGACTTAGTACACCTCAGGAAACGTGGAACACATGAACACTCTTTCGTTATACAATCATTTCAATCCAGAACAAGGAGAAAAAGAGGACATGTGCATATTTGAAATGTTTATTCACTAATGCAGTTTTCTCAAACGCAGTATCTTAGCTAATACAAGCAAACATATTATAAGAAACAAAGTAATCAGTATAGTCACTAGTCCATAGAACACAAAAGGTGAAAGCATGGTAATATGCTAAAACGAATAAGGTTCAGTAACACCTAATTCTCACCCTCCCTAGCTGGTATATTATATTATATCTAAGAAGGTCTCTTTGGGTTTTAGCAGGGCGGCCCCATACCTCAAGATCCTAGTGGTAAGGGATCACATCATCAGCCACCAGCTCTCTGCAGGCGAAGCACCATCAAGTGTGTGGGTATGCTCCGTGCAAAGCCATATAAAACGCGCCTTAAGCCAGAATTTGGCTGCAGCTGCATGTATGTTATGTCTAGGAACGTGCGAAGATCAGACCTCACAACAACCACTGTGTTGAGATATCCTTGAAGCTTTCAGCACTCACTGTACAGACACAGCTCACCAAGTAAGGCTGATATCAGAGTAACAACATATTATTCTCGCGTGAATCAAAACATTCTACTAGGCTTAAAGCTAAAGCAACAGATATGTGTCAGGTGCAGAAGCAGGAGAAAGGTAAAATGGCATTTAAACTTCTAATAAGCTCATGCTAACTTAACACAGCATATAGGCAAAGTATAACTATATGACACCCTCCCATGATCCGAGCACGGATAAGATAAGATAAGGGACTCAATCTTGAAATGCAGAGTTCAACAAAATAGTCAGTTCAAATTTGAGTAGGTGAGGTAAAATAATTGAGTCAGCCAAAAAACAAAAAATCCCACCAGCATGACAATTTAGTGTTCACTTTAGTTAAAGTCAATAGGTCCGGGAAGTAAAGGGTTCATCATAATTCTCCCCAAAAAATTAACGAAAAAGTTCCATGACATCAAGGGCCTCGATAGGTCTCAGCCTAACACCGAGTATGCAAAATAAGCAGCAACAGCTTCCAATAGGAAGTCACTGTTATCATCCGAAAACAACTCAGCCATCCAATTCAATAGCGGGAAAGAACATACATGTTCCTCAATTACCGGAGCCTCTAGTACCATCAGAGGACAACTCGGCGCGTTCTCAATGAAGCTGTGTGCCAAGAAATCTTGCGCCGCTGCGAATATATTCCAACAACCCAGTACTCCCTGCATCGCTGCCAAGGCCATAATCCCTCCGTCAGAACAAAGCAACTCATTAGCAACTAAGGGACTCATTAGTTGATTAAAATCCACGTCAGGAGACACCATATTGCAGAGACACAAATCCAGGGCCCAGTCGAAAACGTAGCTCAGGCAATGAAAGACAGGCTGGACACATGTGAAATAGGAATATCGAAACGATAATCCACATGGACATTTGACCTCAAGACCCTGCCGCTTCGGGAATTGAACCCTGGTCCCGGGTCTGACCTCTGCTTCAGGGTCTGCCTGCTCTAACCAGTGAGCCACACTTCTCCACTGCTCATCTTATTGAACTCTGCCTTCAAGGTCGGAATCCTCAGCCAAATGGAAACATCCAATTCCCCTTGCGTGGGTGGATACAACACATTTTTACAGCAAACCACACGTTCACTGACTGTAACCACATAACCAATTCCTTTTAATAACCCACAGCAATCTTCATTATTTAAAAGTAAATAACTGCTGTTTGCCAGTAAAGTGAAAGTGGGGACGAAAGCGGGAACGGGGGTACCTTTTAAAACACAGGCTAAATTAGGCTGTTCCTGATTGCAAGAGCTGTGTAATTGGATATGACTACACATTAATGAGTGATCAGGTGTTTCTTTGCACCCTTCACTGTTAAGATAAACTTCCTTCCTATCCCTCAGGCATCTGTACGTAAAGGGGAGCGACCATGCTTCATGGAGATAAGAACTACCAAGAGGCTCGTATCGACCAATGGCAAAATATTTCATACAATTTGTAAATTTGAACAAAGCGAAAGGTAAAGTTATAAATCCGTGGATAAGTCACGTAGCAGTATTGGCCTCCGCCACCGAGAAAGGTAAAGACTCCAATCGTTCAATGTGTAACATGGAAAAAGATGCATCTCTCATTGAAAGCAAACATTGCTGATCAGTCAAATTAAACGGGGCAAAAAGTGACGAGACATTCATGTAATTCCAAGGCACCCTACCGGCCTTCAGTGTCTGCAAGGTCCATGCAAACTGCATAACAGAACGTAATTGATTTTGAACATGGTATAATACAGACACATCATCTTGCACAATATCAACAACAGAGGACACAATATTATCCAGCGTGTAAATGCTGGAAGAAAGCGTGTTAATGCTATTATCCACAACTGCAAGCACTTTTTCTAAATTAGCTTGATCAATAGCCATAAGGCGGGTAGCCGCCTCAATCTGTGATGTTTTCCAGATTTCATTGTAAACTGCATATATCCATCTTCTAGATCTACCTCTAGCCGGGCCTTTTATGAAATCATTCAAATCAAAATCGTCAGTCAGTTTAGACAAATGCAGTTTAACTGACGCCAAGGTAGAATGTTTGAGACAATTCTGACATAATTTGCCCACCGAATAGGTAGTTACAGAATGGTCACTCGCAAAACGGGGATCCAACCTGACCTGTGTAAATCCATCAGTAATACCCGGAAAACGATGTTGGCACGAGTCAGCACTTCTGTGCCACAGCAACCAGCCCTTGGGATCCAAACTGGATATGTTAAAGGACGAATTTTGCTATAGAGTTTGCAACTCTGTAAACAAACATTTTGTAGTTTTACCCCAACCAGAATATTCTTTCAAATCAGGGAATGAAGGAGTATTTAATTTTTTAGAAGTAGCCAATCCAAAGCATGTTGTCTGTGAAATGGTAGAATTCAAAAACAACATATGATTCAGGATGAGACATGCTCGGTGCAAAGCCTCAGTGCCTTGTACCTGCTAACTTTTAGAACCCCAAACAGATTTAAGGTCAACTGTTTCCTTCCACAACTCATAGCCTCCAACAGCTAGCTGGTCTAGAAAGGACTTCGAGTACAATAACTTAGTATCGGTAAGTCTAACTTTGGACATGGATTTTTCTGTCATTCTAAAATAAAATGAAGCAGGATTAGACTGATTGAAATCAGAAAAATAAGTGTACTATTTCTAAAAGGTACTCGAGCTGCCTCTCAAAGTAGCTGGGCAATGCTCCCACTGTGTAAAATTCACAGTAAATAAATAAAATAAATCACCATAAATAGCAGATTCTAAATATAAATCTTCAGCATCAAAGGCAGCGTAATATTTCAAATCAGCAAACAAGGCCTCTACGGCCTGAACATCCCAATCATCAGAACGTATGTTTTGTTTAACCACATCCCCCATGTTAACGCGAAGCACATTAGGGACATTAATAACCTCAGTGGGGCCATGGATTTGAAATTTGACAGCATCCCATACAATCCCATCCACAACAGGCCAGGCAGTGATGTTAACAAAAGTCAAGTCTCTTTTAAATCTGTGCGCTGCATGCGATGAGGAATGGGACGCCAATGTTCCAATTAGATGTCGAATGCATGTTCTCTCCTCGACATAGTGTCCATTGATGATTCGGAAAAAATAAAACACAAAACCAATTGACATAAAAAGGTAAATTGAAAAAAGTTCCAGCTAAATATATGTCCAAGGGGGAATCAAAAAATGTTTTTTAAACAAGCTTGCATAGACTTTAAACCATGAAGGTTTTCTTGATGCATGTGAAACAGTGTCAAATGAAAATCTGGATTCCGTGGCCAAACGAGTTTAGAAATCAGGCATTGATAAGTCAGTTGGGTAAGTGTAGTCAGTTTCATCAAGTTGAGTACCAGGCAATGCACTCAATAAAGGACTAGAAATTGCAGGCATTTCGAGGGCCACCTCAGGCAGAGGATTCGAAGCAGTGGCCAGTACAGAATATTTCACAATCGAAGGACATGAGACTGCCGGTGTCATACTAAGATGAATCGGCCACTCTGTGTATCTTGATATTGTCGATTGAGATATACCTGTTTTCTTTACGACCTGGAAGTGGTGGTAAAATGACTGTTCTTGTGCCCTTCACACCAAGTACCGGAACTGGAGCACGGTATGAGGGACCAAATTCTTTTTTGTTATCGATCTTCTCCTGAACCAATTCTCCAACTTGGGGTAGCCCCTGACAATACCATCACCTGCGTGACCACTTACTCACATATGTCTAATCTTATTAAGAAAGTCATTAACAAACACTGGGGCATACTCAGGACAGGGGAATTGACAATTACGCAACCAAGGTTTGCGTTTAAAAGGTCGAACAACCTAAAAGATCTACTAATTCATACCAGACCAACCACCAAAACCTCCACCACTCAGAGGTGTCTGTGGGGCCTTCCTCCAGTGACTGGCCATTACCCTTGTGGATCTTGCGCAGTGTGCCCACAAACACAACCATTAAAGGAAATACCGTTAACAGCCACCTTCACATGGGTAATGACTAGACACACCAACTGTAACACAAGTCGCTGCATATACCTACTTATATGTCCATGCGAGAAATTCTATGTGGGCATGACCATGAGACCAGCCAAAATCAGGATAACTGAGCACAAGAGTAACATCAGATGTGGCAGAACCACAACCAAACTCTACACACACTACAACGAGATGAGACATACACCAGAGAGTATTTTTTTTTTTCGTCCTCATTTTGCGGCTTATATGTGTAAGGTTTTTCTCGGGAGCCCGTTCCATCCAAACCTTCTATACCCTCACGGCCCCTTATTGGTCTATCTGAGGAGGGGTGTTTCTCATTTCCGGTATTTTTAGGATTTGGGAACTCCTGTGACCTTTATCATAATCAATAATTCTGGTTTCGTGGGAGTGAGCTAGCCTTCCTGGCTACTCGACGGGAATTATTCCAGTCTGAATTATTGTCTCCGCTTTAATCATTGGACTTTGTTTTTCGAGACCACTTTCACTCGTTAACATTTCTATACTATGTTAAAAAAAAATTCCCAGATTTCCCAAAAATTAAACTTTTTACCCGGTTTCCCTTGTCTGTCATTTCTATTAGTTTTTATTACTGAGTTTAGCCAATCCCCATGCTGTGGCGGTGTTGGTTTAATCCAATTTATACAAATTTGACATCTAGCCAGAAGTATCAGTACAAACAGTAAGCTTTCTTGGTTTTTTGTTAACTTAACCAATTCGCTATTCATGTCGATCCCAAAGATAATAAGAGTTATACTCACATTTACTTGTTTTCCCAGAACCAGTGATATCATCTTACCCACTTCTTTCCAGAAGGTGTCTATCATGGGGCAGTCTATGAACATGTGTAGATCATTCGCCTTTTCTAGTCCGCATTTTGGGCAAGCTTTGACGGTGGTACCTTTGAACTTAGATAATTTTTTAGGGGTCCAATATGCCCTGTGTATTGTAAGAAGATGATTTCTCTTCAGCGCGGCTGGTTTTATGTGGGACCAACACTTTTCCAATGATTTTGTCCAAATGTTATATACATCTACGTCTGGTATGTCTTTCCTCCATAGTGCGTCTGGGATCTGTACATCTTCTTCTCCTGCTGTGATTAAAGCCCAATACCACCTAGATATTTCCTTTTTTATTGGGGAGGATTTCAGCATTTTTTTCTCCATGTTTTCATTTCCCTCCTTCTTGTCTGCGATCGATTTTGCCCAGCTTGTCAATTGATAGTATTTGAATTTGGACACTGTTTCGTTTGTTTTTATAGCTAGTTGGTTCCAGGGGATTATGGTATTTCCTGCCATCAGTTGACCCCATTTTACAATTCCATTTTCCTTTAAAGGAAGGGCCAAAGAGTCTCTTAGACATTCTGGAGTGCCTGGCGAGTCCCAGATAGGGGCCTGTGAGCTATAATATGGTATGTTTAAAGTGCTTCTAACTTGGTACCATAATTTTACTGCATTGATTAATACCTTCAGTTTTATCTTTTTGAAAAATTTTGGGTGTCCAAA
Organism: Lissotriton vulgaris; assembly: GCF_964263255.1. Lineage (NCBI taxonomy): Eukaryota > Metazoa > Chordata > Amphibia > Caudata > Salamandridae > Lissotriton > Lissotriton vulgaris. The sequence continues at coordinate 1,433,963,314 of NC_141687.1, forward strand.
TTTTTATAGGAAATGATCACGTCTGCCTGTCACAATTTGCAGATAGTCAGGGAAAAACTGGGAGCTCTTAAGAAGTGGTCTCATATTTTTAAATTGGAATGCCTTACAGTATTCAATAAGATCAGGACTTGCTATTCCCCCTTCATGTTTTCCTCTCCTTAATTTTTTCCAGGATATTCTTGCTCCTTTCGATGACCAAATAAAGCTTGTGATTTCTCCATGTATCTTCTTCAAAGCATCTCTCTTGAATTCCAATGGGATTGTATTGAAGAGATAGGTGAATTTGGGCACAATGGACATTTTTACTATATTTGATCTCCCCAGGAAACTAAGAGGTAGCCCATCCCATACTTTGAGTAATTTCGTAGTTTAATTGGCGATTCTATTCAGATTTATCTGGGGTATTTTTTCTATGTCTTTCACCAATGTGATACCTAAGTATTTTATTTTTTCTTTTGTGTATGGATTATTGACGATTGTGTTCCAGCTCATAGCCTCGGTTTTTTCTTGATTTGTCAGGTATCCTGATACTGTTCCAAACTTGGCTATTGTGGACTCTATTGCAGCAGCAGAGCTATTATAGTCATTTGTAAAAATCATCAGATCGTCGGCATATAGTGCCACCTTTTTAGACCAGTCCTGATGTTGAAAAGGGGTTATTGTAGCATGGTTTCTTAGAGAGACTGCAAGGGCTTCAATATATAAATTAAAAAGCAGGGGTGACAGTGGGCATCCTTGCCTTGTCCCTCTTTGTATGTCAATATTGGTTGTAAGGTTCCCGTTGACTAATATCTTAGCCGTTGGTTTGGTATATATCTCTGCCACCATATTACCGAAATTTTCTCCTAGATTATATTTACTGATGACTTTGTTAAGGAATGACCAGTTTACTCTGTCAAACGCTTTGGCAGCGTCGAAGGTGATTATGGTTAGTGGGACTTTTTCTGCGATGGCTATATCTATTGCAGCAAAGAGTTCGTGTGTGATTTCTTGTATTTGTCTACCCTTTATGAAACCTTTTTGATCAGTATTTATCAGTTTTGTCATTATCACGGCTAGTCTTTTCGCCATGACCTGCATATATATTTTATAATCACAATTGAGTAGTGAGATGGGTCTGTATGACTCACATACTGCTGGATTTTTTCCTGGTTTTAAGATTATACTAATTGTTGCGTCGTTCCAGGAGTCTGAAATTTTATCTCTTTTTTTGTATGTTAGATTTAGTAGTTCTGTTAATGGTGACGCCAGAGTGTCTCTTAGAATTTGGTAGAACTCATTAGGTAAGGTATCTGGGCCGGCTGCTTTACCTTTTTTTAGGCCTTTTATGATGGTTCTAACCACATCTATTGTGATATCTTCGTTTAGTTCTTCTTTTTCCATTTCTGCTAGTTGTGGAAGCGGTATATGGTCTAGGTACTCCTGGATCTGTTCCTCTGTGGGATTTATATCTTCCTTATATAAGTTGGAGAAGAACTTCACAAATTCCTGCATTATTATGGAGTCCTCAGTTTCGTTTCTATTATTTCGTTGAATGCAGATTATTTTGTTTCTAGTTTGCTCTTTTTTCGTCTTCCAAGCCAACAGCTTTCCACATCCTTCTCCATATTCATGATTAGATAACTTACTGGCTTTCCATCTAGTCCTTACTTTGTTTTCCAGGAGATTTACCAGTCTTTCTTTTAGTTGTTGCCTTTGTTTCTCTAACGGTTCTTTTACATCTGAAGTATTCTCCGCCATTATCCTGCGATCAAGCTCTTTAATATCACTTTCCATACCTCCAATTTCTAATTTTGCAGTCCTGGCTCTGTGGGAACCCATACTTAATAGCTTTCCTCTAATAACCGCATTATATGTGTCCCAGGTATTTTGTTTTGATGTGCCAGTTTGATTTTCCTTAAAAAAATTGACTGTTGTTGACTCCAATTCTTTTGCTGCCTGTGGATCTGATAATATTGTGCGATCTACCGTCCATCTTGATTGTATATTGTTTTTCGTTATTTGCATGGTTAGTTGTACCGCCGAATGATCAGATAGGTGTTCTGGTAAATGTTCTATAGATGGCGGCCGGATAGGAGTCACCGGCTGTGAGCTCCGCGCTCGCCACACACGGGACATGCTAACAACAAAAGAAAAAAAACGTAGTTGGTCACCTCACAATACCTCTGTGTGTGGGAATGGGTGTACAAGATCCTGAGCCTTTTCGAGCAGCATACGGCGGTCTCTGGGCAGCAGCATCGGACGCCTGCAGAGGTTGCCGGAGCGCAGCTGCAAGAATATCCTTCCTCTTCCGGGACATAAGCAGCAGCGGCACCCTCAGCAGCAGTGGCGGCAACGCGGATGAAGCGGATGAAGCACTTTCCCCGGCACTGAAGCAAACACAATCCCGGGTGAGGAGCAGAGGCACTGCTGAGCTGATACTGAATCGAGCATTTTTTTCGGCGAAATCGGCAAAAATCACACGCTGCAAAGAAGAAGACTACGAGATCGTGGAAAAGAGAAAGCTGTTCACCAGGACTTTGGCACAACAGGAATCCAAAAGCAAGGTACAGGGGGGGGTCGGAGGTAAGGGAGTGACTGTACTGGATTTACTTGTGGGCTGTGGGGAGGATAAGGTCATAAAGAGAGACAGTGGAAATAAAAGGGAGAGGGGAGAGAGGGAGAAAGAGAGGGACTTTGAGGTAGAAACAGAAGTGGACCTAAACATACCAGGTGCTCCTGAAATAGAGAGGAAGTCACTCAAACCAGGCTCTGATTCAGGAGCTAGGAGCAAAGGAAGCCTGACAGAAGGAATAGAGGACGGAGCGGGGAACAAGCGAAGATCCAGTTACTGCTTAAGAAATAGGCAGTTCTCCAAACAAGTACTTCCAACCAAACAAACTGTTATACCTAAGGCCACAAAAAGAAAGCAAACTGCCAAACTTCAGCAAAAAAAGGACAAAAGCGTTAAGGCAAAAGATCGGACAGAGCAGATAATTAAAATGACCCCCTCTCTCAGATCCTTTTTCAAAATACAGCAGCAAGCCCAAGTAGGGTGTAAACTCTCAACTACTCTCAACCGCCCTAACCCCCAAGACAAAAATATCCCCCCGGTCATAAACACAAATATGAACCTAAATAGCACCGCTATATCCACTGTACCCCCTGTTAGCCCTAAAAACACCAACGGAACAAAAGGGAGTGAAAAACCTCAGGGAAAGAAACAAGAAACAATAATCCTCGAAGACCCACAAATGGAGGAGGTGGGAGATATCAATATGCCTACCACCTCTGGTACTAGCATACCGCTACATGAAAAATTAGTGGCAGCAGAGCCTTTCTTCATGGTGGAACAAACAGAGAAGCTCTTGGAAAAATTCATGGACAAAGTCCTAGGAGAAATGAGAGAGAAGTTCTCAGTCTCAGAGGCTAATCAGAGCAAGATACAAGAGGTATGCGAGGCTTTGGACCAAAAAATGAACGCCCTTGGGGAAAGAGTGGCCATAGTCGAATCAGTGGTGGAAGATCTCAGCAAGAAAATTGACACAAACCAGAAAGAAATAAGAAAGCTCAGAGAAAATGAAAGAAGCATAAGCGAGAAGCTAGAATCGCTAGAAAACCAGGCGAGAAGGAATAACCTAAGGGTCCTTAATGTACCGGAGAATCTGGAGGGTACGGACATCAAAAAATTCATTGTTTCTCTTTTTGAAAAACATTTCGTATGGACCAAGGAAGTCAATCTTACTGATGACATACAGAGGGTACACCGTGACCCTTTCAGGAAAAACAAAGACAGGAAAACACCGAGAAAGATCCTGATAAATTTTAAAACATATACACTGAAAGAAAGGCTACTTAGCGAAGGGCTAAAACATGGTACTTTGAAAGAGGACAACTGGTCCTTCAGGATTCGCTCAGACATGTCCAAGACTACCCAAGACAGACAGTGGGAGTTAGGACAACATATGCAAGAACTAAAATCTCTTGGAGCCAATGTCCAGATGAAATTCCCCGCCGCATTAAGGATCATGTGGAAAAATAAAATGCACAACATCAGAGACCCCAGAGAGGTAGAAACCTTTATTGAGCAAATAAAAGATCAACTACGAGCTGAAACAGAATCTCAAGCAAGATGAATATCATAAAATCTAGGCGAAGCAACGAGCTCGAATAGGGCGAAGAATACCGCCCCAAAAGAAGAAGGGAGGCTTCCTCGGGTGGGAAACAATGAACCTCACAAAAAAACACAAATATCTCATAAAATTAATGCACGGGTGGGGAGCAAAATAGGGAAAAAAACTGAAAAATGTCCTCAGCGCTCGCAGTAAAAGGAACTATCGGGACCCTAAGAACACGGAAAAAACAAGATACCCCTACCAGGAATGGCGACAAAATCTAAACAATTCAAGGTACTCTCTTGGAATGTTAATGGACTAAGGACACCCAGCAGAAGGAGAAGGATTCTTGAATATCTGAAGGAAGTAGACAGCGATATAATTATTTTATAAGAGACGCACCTTCTAAGTACGGAATGGGACCAAATAATGAAAAATCTTAAATGGGTTGACACCTATGTTTGCACAAATCAAGAATGCAATATCAAAGGCATAATAATAATTCTTAAAAAAACACTTAAAGCCAAAATTGAGCACAAATCAGTTGATAATAAGGGAAGGTGGGCCTTTATTAAAGTAAGAATATATGAAAACTCATATACCTTGGCAGGATATTACGGCCCAAATGTAGACGACCCAATCCCCTTACAAAAACTGTATACAGAATTACTATCAACAAATGCTCCGATAATACTAGGTGGAGACTACAATATTTTGATAGATCCAAGCCAAGACAGACATCCCCCAGGGAAACAATCAAATCTACCTAAGATGAGAGAATGGCTAGGTAATTATAAAAATGACCTGGGTCTGCTAGACATGTGGAGAGAGAAAGGAGATAAAAAATATCCTTACACCTTCCACAATAAAAAACTTGGTCATAGATCAAGAATTGATTTCTTCTTAATAAATGGGGCATTACGATACAATGTCAAGAATATAGAACATTTACCAGAGAGTATTAAGTGGCTCATCCTAGAAGCACACCCCACAATAACCTACACAGCCCTGCTCAGGCTTGAACAGAGGTGGATCCATCTTCTAAATGCTGCACACATTGGTCTCAATGACGATATCCCGTGGGTTACTTTAAACCATTGAATTCACCACACCCCTTTGTAATGGTAGACACTGAGCCTTCAGTTATGATTCAACTAGTTGAATTACACTAGTTATCTAACTCTCCTGCAATATCATTATATAGTGGTAACACTTATAAGGTTGTGATTAACATCCCACTATATATTAAAACACGTCCTATTACTTGCTTTCAGAGTTGAGAACACTTCAACAAGTGCCAGTCGCATTATTATGCTGTTCTGGCCAACTTCATTTAAATGGTGTGCTAGCCTACACCCTTGTAACCCCCACATTAATCGCCCCTGGGGATGTCTGACCAGTGGGACTTGGTCCTCCTCTAGGCACTCAATCATTGGTGCATACAATATTAGTGTCCATTCATATGTACACCGTGACATATAACAGGAGCCTCTTGAAAGGTTTTCCGATCGCTGCAACATCACAACCATACCACGCGGCGATGAGTGCATTTCAACTAACAATTGATGTTAATTTAATAAATCGTGCACACACAGCGTGTTCGCTTGTCACCGCTGCCACTACCCAGACATGTTATCATTTTTGGCAAGCACGTTTACCTGGTGAATATACGCCAACATAATACCTTTTGAGTGTTATTCGACTCCACCACTTACTAGGTCTATTACTACATTCAAAGATGGCCACCATGTTTAGTGCATTTCACGCGTTCCTCACAGCCGTCCTCGCTGTCTCGCACCAAGGCTACTCCTCCACCTCCATCCTCAAGAGGAGTGCTTACTAGTTTTTAAGCACCCATGATAGAGATGACCATACAGCATGAGCAGCGGCAGGGGGAGGTCAGCGGGACTGGTTCCAAATGGATTCAGGTAAGCCTTGCACGATGTATGTGGTCTGACTGTTTTACTGAGGGTGCACAGTGTCTTATGGACTAGTGTTTTGCAGTTCTCTCAACAAACCCGGCCCCAACGGGTCTTTAATCTAGGCCACATACGGGGGGGCCACGTTGTGCGGCCATACACCTCTACGACTGCTCTCACTGCTTACCGAACCGCGACTGCCCTTGAGTCCGCTAAGGGAATGGGGGTGCGCCAGTTGGGTATTACCGGTAACCAGAGCACTGTCCTGTGGCTCCCCATGGTAACTCCCGGTCTCTGCATACTTTGGCAACAGTCCACGAGTGAGGCACCTCTATGTTGGTTTTGTCTGACACACAACTCCTCTAGTCTGTCAACTAAGTTTTCACTTGACCTCTCCGGCTCCCTGACGTGAGAAACATAATCTCCACCATTACACACTAGCCCTTTACAAGCTTAGCAGACTTTATGCATCCTTGTCTGCTTGCTGTTTTTAACCTTTTAACTTGACCTTCCCCTTACTTTAGCACACCGATATTTGGGTGTCTTTTCAACTGCTGCACCAGATGAGGCCAGACCTTACAGTGCTTTAGGTGAGTCTAACCCTCACCCACGTTTTTCTGGTTAAATCTACTGTCAGCACTGGTGTTATAGCTGCTTTCCCTGTTTTTCTTGTCCCAGCTCTGTATGCACCAGGTGGTTATGAATCAATGGGTAGCCTCCGTGGTACACTATGCTTTTTAATTCTTTATATGGTATTTCCACTTTCCTATGTATTTTACATGCATAGCATTTCATGAGCAATAACACATGTACTCAGATCTGATTTTTTTCTTATTTTTGTTTATTTCCATTGCAGGTGGTCTCTCGTCACTAGGAAAATTTCCCCTAGCTGATTGATAGTGGCAGGTAGCACCGCACACTTACCACTTTATTATGTAGATAGAATTTTTTCACAATTTTTTTAAGCACGGTCCTGAAAAATCGCCACTGATCTTATGTTGACAAATCACAAGGCAAGAAACATGTCGACCACTTGGGAGTAGAGTATGTATTCTGTCGCATAGTTACCAGAGCACATCACCCCTTAGTTTTTTACTTTCAGTAGGGTACCCAACAGAATAACATTTTCCAGTGGAATCCCTGACGTATTTTAAATCACACCACACTCATCTACATCTAACTAGGCCCCTCACCCACACTGCACCCTTACTGCAAGGAACAAAAAAGCCCCTTTAAGGGTGCCCATTGGGCATTGCAGCGCCAGCCCAATGAGGAGCAGGCTCATATGAGGAAGCATGACACCTAGCTTGCTGGGTGTGTGAGAGCCCTAGTTCCGAGAGGAGTAATCCCCCTACTCCTCTACTTTAATTTGACCCCTGTTTACTTCTTCCCCTTTCTTGGCCAGACAATTCAGTCTTGGATCATTGCAGTGAATATTACTTCACCTAGGAACTGCGTACCCTTCTTTGTTTAACTGTCTCAATGTCCAAATCACAAACAAAAGACAATGTCATGTAAAGCCACCGGATCTTTCTTATGGACATGCTATGTGCTAGGTTTGTGAAACACTGATCGAATGCCTATCAGGAAAATGTTCAATCTTATCAAATGTAGGCCAAACATCTCCGTGAGGACGTACCATGTAAATAGTAATACTGTCCATCTTAATCAACACATGTATAATAGTCAGTAGGTGTTCCATAATGCTGTGCCCTCATAGTCTGCCAGGTATCAAAGCGCTAGACCACACCACTCCAGTACCATAATGCAAGGCAATTTAAAGTATAGCCCTCTAATTATATTACCAGGAGCCACCAAGACAAAATGAGTAACAATCGGCTCTATAGTTTACCAGAAAGTCCGTGGGGCCATCATCTTATTTAATTGGCGGACCCTAGAGATAGTGCAGAAAGCCTGAAAATGCCCCGCTAGTCTTCTTATTCTAGCCCACTATTTCATCCAGCTCACCTCTCCGTCTGTACTCCTGACGGTCTTCCGAACCGTTTCAGGGAGGTGATCTCCATTACCCTGACTCCCTGGCCCGCGGGATGAGAACACAGGAGAGCCTGGGGTAAAGATGGCGGACAGACGCCGCTGATCACCTCCCCAAGACGGTTCAGAAGACCGTCAGGAGTACCGACGGAGAGGTGAGCTGGATAAAATAGCGGGATAGAATAGGAGGATGTATGACGTTACAACACATACTTTTACAACGCATACCTTTACAACGCATTTTTTACAATGCAACATCCATTACAACGCATTCCATTACAACGCATGCCATTACAACGAATTTTTTAAAACTACCTTTACAACGCATTCCATTACATCACATACTATCTTTACAACGCATACCATTACAACACATAACATTACATTGCATGTCAGGTAAGTATTGGATAGTGTAAGGGTAAACATTACTATTCTAACTCCAAGGGGGTGCAATAGTAGGGTAAGTGTTGGATAGTGTAGGGGTAAAAATTACTATTCTAACTCCAGGAGGTGCAATAGTAGGGTAAGTGTTGGATAGTGTAGGGGTAAAAATTACTATTCTAACTCCAGGGGGGTGTAATAGTAGGGTAAGTGTTGGATAGTGTAAGGGTACTATGTGTTGTAATGCTATGCGTTGTAATGGTATGCGTTGCAATGACTGCATTGTAATGACATGCGTTGTAGTGGTATGCATTGTAATGGCATGCGTTGTAATGGATGTTGCATTGTAAACGTTTCGTTGTAATGGTAGTGCGTTGTAAAAGTTGCGTTGTAAAGGTTGTTTCCCGAATAGGAAGACTAGCGGGGCATTTTGCAGGCTTTCTGCACTATCACTAGAGTCTGCCAATTAAATAAGATGATGTCCCCACAGACTTTCCGGTAAACTATAGAGCTGATTGTTACTAATGTTGTCTTGGCGGCTCCTGATAATATAATTCGAGGGCTATACTTTAAATTGCCGTGCATTATGGTACAGGAGTGGTGCGGTCTAGCGCTTTGATACCTGGCAGACTATGAGGGCACAGCATTATGGAACTCCTACTGACTATGATACATGTGTTGTATAATGATTAAGATGGACAGTATTGCGATTTACGAGGTACGTCCTCACGGAGATGTTTGGCCTACATTTGATATGATTGAACATTTTCCTTATAGGCATTGGATCAGTGTTGTCGCAGGGATTCCGTTCTCATACGGAACTGTGCATAGAGACTTGGAACCTCAGTGAATTAGGGTGTACCAAAACTCACCTTAGTACCCAAAATCCCCTACCAGATTAGCTACAGTGTCTCATTGGTTATCACAAACCCCCAATGCTTAGACAAACCAGAATATGAACTTAGTACACCTCAGGAAACGTGGAACACATGAACACTCTTTCGTTATACAATCATTTCAATCCAGAACAAGGAGTAAAAGAGGACATGTGCATATTTGAAATGTTTATTCACTAATGCAGTTTTCTCAAACGCAGTATCTTAGCTAATACAAGCAAACATATTATAAGAAACAAAGTAATCAGCATAGTCACTAGTCCATAGAACACAAAAGGTGAAAGCATGGTAATATGCTAAAACGAATAAGGTTCAGTAACACCTAATTCTCACCCTCCCTAGCTGGTATATTATATTATATCTAAGAAGGTCTCTTTGGGTTTTAGCAGGGCGGCCCCATACCTCAAGATCCTAGTGGTAAGGGATCACATCATCAGCCACCAGCTCTCTACAGGCGAAGCACCATCAAGTGTGTGGGTATGCTCTGTACAAAGCAATATACAACGCGCCTTAAGCCAGAATTTGGCTGCAGCTGCATGTATGTTATGTCTAGGAACGTGCGAAGATCAGACCTCACAACAACCACTGTGTTGAGATATCGTTGAAGCTTTCAGCACTCACTGTACAGATACAGCTCACGAAGTAAGGCTGATATCAGAGTAACAACATATTATTCTCGCGTGAATCAAAACATTCTACTAGGCTTAAAGCTAAAGCAACAGATATGTGTCGGGTGCAGAAACAGGAGAAAGGTAAAATGGCGTTTAAACTTCTAATAAGCTCATGCTAACTTAACACAGCATATAGGCAAAGTATAACTATATGACACCCTCCCATGATCCGAGCACGGATAAGATAAGATAAGATAAGATAAGATAAGATAAGATAAGATAAGATAAGGGACTCAATCTTGAAATGCAGAGTTCAACAAAATAGTCAGTTCAAATTTGAGTAGGTGAGGTAAAATAATTGAGTCAGCCAAAAAACAAAAAATCCCACCAGCATGACAATTTAGTGTTCACTTTAGTTAAAGTCAATAGGTCCGGGAAGTAAAGGGTTCATCATAATTCCCCCCAAAAAATTAACGAAAAAGTTCCATGACATCAAGGGCCTCGATAGGTCTCAGCCTAACACCGAGTATGCAAAATAAGCAGCAACAGCTTCCAATAGGAAGTCACTGTTATCATCCGAAAACAACTCAGCCATCCAATTCAATAGCGGGAAAGAACAAGGACAACTCGGCGCGTTCTCAATGAAGCTGTGTGCCAAGAAATCTTGCGCCGCTGCGAATATATTCCAACAACCCAGTACTCCCTGCATCGCTGCCAAGGCCATAATCCCTCCGTCAGAACAAAGCAACTCTTGAGCAACTGAGGGACTCATTAGTTGATTAAAATCCACGTCAGGAGACACCATATTGCAGAGACACAAATCCAGGGCCCAGTCGAAATCGCAGCTCAGGCAATGAAAGACAGGCTGGACACATGTGAAATAGGAAAATCGAAACGATAATCCATATGCTGCACTTAAGGTGGCGAGCGGCAGCGTTCCATAGTATTCAAGCATTCTGTTGCGAAACAGTGCCAACCGTGACAGTTTGTCGTGGAAAACAGGACGTGCATCCATTATTAATAAAACAAAATAACACTAGAAAGGCTGGAAAAGATTGAATGGAAGAAAGCAGGAATGACTCCAAATATCTTTTGGAAAGAAGTCACAAGGCCACTGCTTACTACTTTAAAAAAGTGCGCCAGCCCTGAAGTAGAAGATGCGTTAAAGATTGTATGAATCAGCTCACCGAAATGTAATGGTAGGTCAGTATTTAATAATGCATGCACTTCTGTGCGGGTGTTAGCTACGTGAAGGACAAATGTTTCATGAGCAGATGTCAGGGCAACTTCTTTTTGTGACAATAGGGCTCTTATTCTTATTATTCTTATTATTATGTTTCTTATATAGCGCCTGAGTCGACCCCCGAAGGGGTATCTCCGCGCTTGCCTTGGGAACCCGTCCTGGCTTTTCCCTGTGAGATAGCCCCTACAGGGCATCCCCAAGGTAAAAGCCAGGCATCCCGCCGCGGGGGGGCCGTTGTGGAGAATAAGCAAGCTTAATGCCCAGAGTTGCAGAGTGTGAACCCATGATTAGGTCAGGCACCGAAGCGAGAATTATCGAGTCCATGGACATTTGACCTCAAGACCCTGCCTCTTTGGGAATTGAACCCTGGTCCCGGGGTCTGACCTCTGCTTCAGGGTCTGCCTGCTCTAACCAGTGAGCCACACTTCTCCACTGCTCATCTTATTGAACTCTGCCTTCAAGGTCGGAATCCTCAGCCAAATGGAAACATCCAAGTTCCCATGCGTGGGTGGATACAACACATTTTTACAGCAAACCACACGTTCACTGACTGTAACCACATAAGCAATTCCTTTTAATAACCCACAGCAATCTTCATTATTTAAAAGTAAATAACTGCCGTTTGCCAGTAAAGTGAAAGTGGGGACGATAGCGGGCACGGGGGTACCTTTTAAAACACAGGCTAAATTAGGCTGTTCCTGATTTCAAGAGCTGTGTAATTGGATATGACTACACATTAATGAGTGATCAGGTGTTTCTTTGCACTCTTCACTGTTAAGATAAACTTCCTTCCTATCCCTCAGGCATCTGTACGTAAAGGGGAGCGACCATGCTTCATGGAGATAGGAACTACCAAGAGGCTCGTATCAACCAATGGCAAAATATTTCATACAATTTGTAAGTTTGAACAAAGCGAAAGGTAAAGTTATAAATCCATGGATAAGTCACGTAGCAGTATTGGCCTCCAACACCGAGAAAGGTAAAGACTCCAATCGTTCAATGTGTAACATGGAAAAAGATGCATCTCTCATCGAAAGCAAACGTTGCTGATCAGTCAAATTAAACGGGGCAAAAAGTGACGAGGCATTCATGTAATTCCAAGGCACCCTACCGGCCTTCAGTGTCTGCAAGGTCCACGCAAACTGCATAACAGAACGTAATTGATTTTGACCATGGTATAATACATTCACATCATCTTGCACAATATCAACAACAGAAGACACAATATTATCCAGCGTGTAAATGCTGGAAGAAAGCGTGTTAATGCTATTATCCACAACTGCAAGCACTTTTTCTAAATTAGCTTGATCAATAGCCCTAAGGCGGGTAGCCGTCTCAATCTGTGATGTTTTCCAGATTTCATTGTACACTGCATATATCCATCTTCTAGATCTACCTCTAGCCGGGCCTTTTAAGAAATCATTCAAATCAACATCGTCAGTCAGTTTAGACAAATGCAGTTTAACTGACGCCAAGGTAGAATGTTTGAGACATTTCTGACATAATTTGCCCACCGAATAGGTAGTTACAGAATGCTCACTCTCAAAACGGGGATCCAACCTGACCTGTGTAAATCCATCAGTAATACCCAGAAAACGATGTTGGCACGAGTCAGCACTTCTGTGCCACAGCAACCAGCTCTTGGGATCCAAACTGGATATGTTAAAGGACGAATTTTGCTATAGAGTTTGCAACTCTCTAATCGAACATTTTGTAGTTTTACCCCAACCAGAACATTCTTCCAAATCAGGGAATGAAGGAGTATTTAATTTTTTAGAAGTAGCCAATCCAAAGCATGTTGTCTGTGAAATGGTAGAATTCAAAAACAACATATGATTCGGGATGAGACATGCACGGTGCAAAGCCTCAGTGCCTTGTACCTGCTAACTTTTAGAACCCCAAACAGATTTAAGGTCAACTGTTTCCTTCCACAACTCATAGCCTCCAACAGCTAGCTGGTCTAGAAAGGACTTCGAGTACAATAACTTAGTATCGGTAAGTCTAACTTTGGACATGGATTTTTCTGTCATTCTAAAATAAAATGAAGCAGGATTAGACTGATTGAAATCAGAAAAATAAGTGTACTATTTCTAAAAGGTACTCAAGCTGCCTCTCAAAGGAGCTGGGCAATGCTCCCACTGTGTAAAATTCACAGTAAATAAATAAAATAAATCACCATAAATAGCAGATTCTAAATATAAATCTTCAGCATCAAAGGCAGCGTAATATTTCAAATCAGCAAACAAGGCCTCTACGGCCTGAACATCCCAATCATCAGAACGTATGTTTTGTTTAACCACATCCCCCATGTTAACGCAAAGCACATTAGGGACATTAATAACCTCAGTGGGGCCATGGATTTGAAATTTGACAGCATCCCATACAATCCCATCCAGAACAGGCCAGGCAGTGATGTTAACAAAAGTCAAGTCTCTTTTAAATCTGTGCGCTGCATGCGATGAGGAATGGGACGCCAATGTTCCAATTAGATGTCGAATGCATGTTCTCTCCTCGACATAGTGTCCATTGATGATTCGGAAAAAATAAAACACAAAACCAATTGACATAAAAAGGTAAATTGAAAAAAGTACCAGCCAAATATATGTCCAAGGGGGAATCAAAAAATGTTTTTTAAACAAGCTTGCATAGACTTTAAACCATGAAGGTTTTCTTGATGCGTGTGAAACAGTGTCAAATGAAAATCTGGATTCCGTGGCCAAACGAGTTTAGAAATCAGGCATTGATAAGTCAGTTGGGTAAGTGTAGTCAGTTTCATCAAGTTGAGTATCAGGCAATGCACTCAATAAAGGACTAGAAATTGCAGCATTTCGAGGGCCACCTCAGGCAGAGGATTCAAAGCAGTGGCCAGTACAGAATATCTCACAATCGAAGGACATGAGACTGCCGGTGTCATACTAAGATGAATCGGCTACTCTGTGTATCTTGATATTGTCGATTGAGATATACCTGTTTTCTTTACGACCTGGAAGTGGTGGTAAAATGACTGTTCTTGTGCCCTTCACACCAAGTACCGGAACTGGAGCACGGTATGAGGGACCAAATTCTTTTTTGTTATCGATCTTCTCCAGAACCAATTCTCCAACTAGGGGTAGCCAGCCAACTACCGGGATCTGCAACGCATCATCTGAAGTGGAGGGCAAATGTTCCTTTGCAAGACTCTCTCTCGCCTTTTGCAGAGTCTGTAAAACATTGCAATGTTTATCCACGTCAAAGGAGGCAGCAACAGCCACCGAGTCTAGACTGTCAAGGTCCGGTACATACATCTTGATACCAAAGAGCATTTCGTATGGGGTCCGCCCACCCAGAGACCTTCTAGGGAGATTATTAAGAGCACGCTGTATACCATTGAGATTGGCCAGTCAGTTCCTGCCAGTGCCTATAACTCGAGCTGTCAGTGATTGCTTTAAGTCACGGTTCATTCGTTCCACAACACTATTACCCTCAGGTCGGTATGGAGACGAAAACTTGACTTGGACCCCCATCGAAGCCATGGCATCCCTATTCGCATTAGAGGCGAAAGCAGGGCCCTGATCTGAATGGAAGGTACCACAGGCAAAAATCCCTACGAAGACACGCAAATCCCTGATGACAGTCCGTGAATCAGCGCTAGATGAGGCCACACCCATACAAAGCATGTGCATGAATCAACTGCTACTAAGATGTACTTATACGCAGTATCAGAAGAAAAAGGACCGTAGTGATCTAAATAAACACAACCTAATGGTTTATTAGAAATGAACAATTGTGTTTGGGGCAGACGCATAGCAATTGAAGGCTTAATCTGCTGGCAAATGTCACATAGAAGGACACAGTCACTTGTCTGTTTGTACAGTCCCCTCCACCAAAAACGTTGTTGTAATTGAGACACAGTGGCTGAAGCGCCCGCATGCCCAGACCCAACACCTTCATGGGCCGCTGTGATCAGTGAATTTCTGCGATCCGAGTTTGGAATCAATCTCTCACCAACTTCAGGAATTTTCACATAAGGAACCTTATCGGGACTTAAGTGGTATGTGTACTTCGAAGAGAACCCCGTAGGATATTTACTTCCCTTCTCAGGGGCAGCAACAGCTGCCAAGATATCATCATCAATCTTACTTTTGGACCGTGTAACAGCTGCAACTAAATATGTCGATACTGCTGATTTCGCTGCTTCATCAGCCAGCGAGTTGCCAACAGCGTGAACTCCCACGCGCTGATGACCGAGAGTATGAATCACAAACACGAGGGACAACTGCTCTTTAAGTTCAGCCACTCAGACCCAGATCATTTTATGTTTTATTGTGCTACCCTTGGAATCACGAAAATCATTCTGAATCCAAAAGAACAAGTTCTCATTGTAAGACTGGACACAGTAGTAAGAATCACTTACAATTAGAGTCGTCACACTAGGATCAGCGTTCTCCAATGCAAGCATCAGAGCACAAAGCTCTGCCAATTGTGCGGTGCAGTCCCCAAGAGTCTGTGCGTGCACGACTCTGGACTTGAACTCAACGTTCACCATGGCACCTACCACAATGGTGCATGCGGAAACATAGGCGTGTTTAGAACAATGTGCAACCTGCGCCGAACCATCAGTGTATATGATGCAATGGAAATCCGCCAAAGGCCGCATAGCCAGAGGCGCAGGATGAACAAATTCCTACTGCAAAAACTCCTGCGACCGTAAGGAGGCATCAAAAACAAACGTGACATCCGGAGATGTCAAAGAAGCAGCCATTGTATCCACCGAGGGTGCAAAGCTTCCGAATTAGGTACACTGGCTTTCGTAACTGCTTCCAAAGCAGGACACGGGGTAACAACCAACATGTGTTTTCCCTGTGACAGAGCACGTTCCTTAAGAATCGCCATTTGCACAGCCGTTAAAACTTTCTCTACAGTGGAAAATCGCATTTCAGCCGAAGTGTACAAGTGTGACTTGTAGGCAATAGGTACTGTGTCTCCTTTGTTAAAAGTAAGGTAAGTGAAACCCACCGTCCCAGGGAGGATTCTTATCACCAGGTTGGTGTGGTTGTCACGAGTCAGTAAGTATTTAGAAGTGAGCAGATTAGCCTGGAAAGATTGCAGTACTGCTGAGTGCTCAGGCAGCCAGCATTATTTGGTAAAAGTAGGTTGTATCAAAGCATACAAAGGCTTGATACGATGGGCATATTCCGGAATGTATGTCCTCCTGAAATTAAAAAAACCCGGCAAAGACTGTAATTTTTTGAGAGTTGTCAGAGCGCGCAGGTGTGCGCATTTCTCCAAGAAGTGAGGAGCCAATCCTCGACCTTCATTGTTGAGCTCGTAGCCCAGAAACAACACTGTGTACTCTGCAATGTGCGACTTTGCAAAGTTGAACTTGTAACCGAAGTCCGCAAAGCTACAAATTATGCGGTCAACGCGACACAGATGCTTCCAAAGTTCGTCGTCTGTGAGATAAATGTCATCCACATACGAGCATGTATCAGGTTCGACTCGCTCCAAGAGAGAGACTATGCAGGCAGCAAATACCCCTGGACTGTTTTTGTAGCCCATCGGTAAAAGCCGAAATTGTCTCTGGACACCGCCGCAAGTAAAGGAGGTCCATTGAGAACTCAGACCATCCAAATGGTGGGCATAAAAACGTTGGAAATGTCAAGCGTGGTCTTAAACCGCTTACGCACAAGACTATCCACTAAGGCAGAGCCGTGAGTATTCTGTACTGCACAAGTACGGCAATGCGAGTTTAAATGTCGGTAATCCAATACCAAATGATATGAACCGTCAGGCTTGGTCACAGTAAAAAGAGGGTTATTCATCATTGGTGATACACAAGTTTCAATCACTGCCTGATATTTCAATTGTTCAATGATCACCACAACGGAAGCCTTTGCTTCACGTCTAATGGGGTACTGAGGTTGAGGCTGTGGCTGCGACCGCAAGGGTATCTCGTGGTGCGGGGAAAATTGATCCCATCCACAATGTGTACGGTACAAAGCCGGCACAAGAGCTCTAGCCCACTCTTCTGCAAAATTCAGCGCATGCTCCTTTGAGACCGTGTGCCCGAAACTAGGGAGGATCACCTCCTCCCCTCTTGGAGCTGCGAGAACAAAAGGTGGGGGCCAGTCAGCCTCCGCTAACAAAATGTCATAGGTAGTTGTTAGATTTTCCCAAAATACCCCTTTTATGGTATGTTGTATGTCACCTTCAATGAGTAAAACTATTTCATAAAGTCTGTCAGGGGGGGCTATTCTAGTATCAGCTGTCTCCACAACAACATAACGGTCAGTCGCTGTCACCTTCAATAGTGGTCGCAGGGCCTCTCGCACTATGGTAATCTCCGCCGCGCTATCCAGCAAGGTCAGGGCCCATATCTGATTCCTAAGCTGCATTCTCACTATCTGTGGCATATCTGTGTGCTATTAAAGCGGCGACTTTCTTTTTCTGAAACTGGGGTCTCTTTGGTGTAGAATCGTCCTGTTTGCCTTTACCGTCTTTTGGGTGGGGCAGGTCGCGCGCTTGCTGGTCACCCCGACCCCTGCCGCCTCCTCCACCACTGGTCGAAAAGGCCGATGACTCCTGAAAAGAATGAGGAAAGCGTTGATCAGAAACCTGAAAACAATCAGGTGATTTTATCATCGCGCGATCGCGCAAGTCATAAACACGTTCTGTGGGCGCAGGCAATTGAGAAGCAGGACGAGACTCCTGTTTCTTTTGTTGTTGCTTTCCCTGTTTTTGTTTTTTCGGCCAATTTTGTTTTTTGGTCTTGGGCTGGTCGTCGGTTTCCGACTTCTGCCCTTGGGGTTGTTTTTTCTCTTTAGTAAAAAAAGGCTTAAGACCCCTGCTATTGCGGCCCACTGTTTTATAAGCCGCCACAATAATCCTTGCCAACTGTCGGGGTTTTTCTGCATCGGGAATTGCCTGCAAAGCATTGGCAACCTGAAAGTTTACTGCATCCCCCTTGACATTCGCAAGTACGAGATCGGAAACTACATCAAAGGATCCACACAGGTGCATACCCAATTCAATAGCAGCCTCAGGTCCGTGCTCATCTTAAACACGCTTAAGGACCGTTGGCAGGACAGTCATAGACGGAGTGCCGTAACACCCCGTGTAAACCGCCGCAAATGTTTTGCCCCAGGTCTCACAGTCACCAATTTCAGGAGTCAAGTCTTTCGGTAAGCTAATTGTCAGAATCCTGTGTTTTTCACCAGGAGTCGTGTTTTCAACCAGCCTCTTTCGGGCACTTGCTTGACAACTTGAGGTGTCCAGTTGATGGCGGTAGTGAGCAGCAGATAGAAAGAGACAGAGAGCAGCAGTAGCCGCCGAGCAGCGTGCGGCAAGCAGCAGACAGCAAACACCGCCGCCACCGCAGCCGACAGAGCCAAGAGGCGGGGACGGAGACGAAGCAGGTGACCGGAGCCGTGGCCACAGCCCAGCGGCAAGGGAGAAGCGGCGAAAGGCGGACCACGGTATGCAGAATGCAGGCAAGTGGTAATGCGGCAAGCGGAGAAACATAGTATCACCCTTCCTCGCCGCAACCGCTTACCGCTAACTGCCCGCCGCGGCCATTACCGCTAAGCAACCGCTAAGCAACCTAGCGGTGTATCTCGGCGAAAACGGCGAACGGCTCTCACCTGCAGCAGACGGCAGACGGCGGGCGGCCGGCAGCCGTTATAGAGAAACGTCATAGAAGGTGGGAAGCGTGAAGCGGGGAGCAAGTGGCAGGCAGGCAGGCAAGCAGGCAAAACACTGCTAAAATACTGCCAAACATTGTTTCACTCTCCTGCCCCCCCCGCCGCGACCACTCACCTGCCACAGCCACCTGCCACAGCTTGCCACAGCCTGCCACAGTGCCAAGCGATGAGAGGATCTCACCTGCAGCCAGCCAGCGGACCCTGTAGAAGCGGCAGGCAAACAGCAGACAAGCGGCAAGCAAGCGGTAGGCAACTAACATCAGCCAACTGCTCATCAGCTAAAGCAGCCAAAATTGACGTGAGGCTCTCACTCGAAGCCGGCCGCCGCCACCAGAAAGCGGGAGGCGAGCGGCAGGCAGGCAAGCACGCCGCCAAGAAAAGCATCGTAGCCTCCCCATTGCCGGCACTCTCCCGCCCCCCCCCCAGAGTGAGCTGAAGCAGCGGACTTTGCCTGGGTCTTGGGTGCAGGGGGGCAACCGGAGCATCTGGGGGAAGTGCGGCTGGCCTCAGAGGCCAGGGCTGCCTAGGCACAGGACGGACCTTGCTGGTGCCACCCCCACAACCCCCCACAGGAGGCCAGGAGACCAGTGGGCCAGGGGCCTAACGCCCCCCGCATTAACGGGGCCAAGAGCGCAACGGGAGCGTAGCGCCCAGCAGCACCAAGAGGCACCAAGAGGCAGGCCAGAGCCAGAGCCCCAAGCATTAAAACCCAAAACTATAACTTGCAACTTGCATTTGCGCCCTAGCACAAGCTTTGGACCTGCAGCAGCAGCAGGGAGGCCAGAGCACTTCTCAACCCAGCAGGAGATTCTAGGAGATTCCAGGAGACTCCCACAGACTCCATCCACTAACCGAGCAGTAGCCTAGGAGCCGGCAAGTCACTCAAACCAACTCTAAAATGGACCAGAAACTCTACTCTAATCCAACCCCAGGAGAGGCCCCGGCCACACAGCTCTGCCAAGAGACGGAAGGCGAAGCTATTTTACCCCCCAGTATTAGAACTAGGGGGGTCTTATCAAGGCCCAGGGCCCTGGGACGGGGAACACTCAGGAGCAGCAGGAGCGACTGGAGCAACTCCAACTTTTCCGGGACCTCACATCGACTTCAACTTGGAGCTGCCGGCCCCTTCCCCCTCAGCTCACTCCCCGACTGACATCAGGGGGAATCCTCACAGCCCCCCAAAGCTAAACGCGCACAAGCCCAGGCTCACCACTAAAGAACGCTCAAACTGCCCCCCCCCCGGATCAGAGACATAAGAAGCTTTTTGAACCCCAAAACATCCTCCCCCTCCGTCGGCCCCAGGTCTTCGGACAGCTCATTTATTACAAAAGCAAGGGAGGAAGGGCTGAGCCAAACACTCGCAAGTCCCCGGGCCAACAGGATCCCCCTCTCACCAACAATACTTACCCTTCAGTGCGGAATACCCCCCAAACCCACGACACCGGATATGGCGGCACTTGGGCCCATCCAACTAAACATCACGGCCCAGACTCTTCCCCCACCAGAGGATCGACAGTGGAGCAGCCCTCCTTTAACCAAAACGAATATGCACGACACTTCAGACAGTACTCATGTCGTCAAGAAGGGAGGCATAATTTCCCCCATCATAGCGATGCACACAGATTTGACCTACGGCCCCCCAGCCATAAAGGAAGGAGCAATTTGACAACCACTCGTCAGGTCCCTAAACCACCTATTGAACTCACCAAGATCGGGCCTTCCGGAACACGATAAAACGGCCCTGCCATCGCCCTCTGACAGCGGTCCTGCAAATACAAACCATCTATCACTAATTAGTGAAGCCCTTGTCTCAATGACAGGAGCAGCGATAATGCATGCGGACAAGCTTGACGTGCAGATTAACATCCTACAAATAGTGACAAATCTGATCTCTGGGATAGTCTCAAAACTGGACAACTTGAACGCCCTGATCCGCAGAGCGCAGGACAGCACACAATTCAAGCCAGAGCCATGTAGCTGCAGTCCGATCCTGCACAGCTTAGAAAAACTTCCAAATATCATGACCACCCTGATAGAGGACCTCAAGGGTGAAGCAAACAAAAAAAACTGCCAGAAGAGCATGCCTTTAATCATACAGGGTCTCGCCCAGGCACACTCCATGGATAATAGCCCAGTAATTCCTTGCCCAAGCAGCTCGGAAAAACCTGCCCCCCTGGCCTCGCCTACCGCTGGTGGAACAAGAATCACCTTGACCAAGGCCGAAAGCCATGCCCCCCAACAAACCCTTAAGCCACCCAGCCCAGAGTCACAAAACCTGTCAAGGAAAAACAAGAAAAAACTAAGAAAACTCAACAAGGAGAAGAAAAATAACGCATATGCCACCAGCGTTATTTACAATTGGTTACGACCAAATAAGCAGCCTCCTGATAACACCATCACAGATGAAACACCTAACCTGGCAGCCCCCATGCATACCGCAGAAGTTATCGGACCATCTACTGGAAACTCACACACACTCACCTCAGCTCAGGATCCAAGCTTGCTAGCTTTCCCAGCGGCCCCTCAACCTGCTACAGCGCTAATAATACAAAAACATGCGCATGAATCACAGTTAAACAGCCACGATGAAGCCACGCAACACAAGCAGGAGTCCAGCCATTCAGCTCTAAGTACCCAGCACAAACCAAGTTTCCAACGAGCGGAACATTAGACTCCGATAACTCAAAAACTATCAATGACACCATTGGAGATTTCCAGAGCGCCCCCCGGGTCAACATCCTTCAAACTGGAGCATGCCGTCAACAGGCCATGGAATAAGAACTGCCAACCCAGCCCAACGCCCATGGAGGCACCTCAATTTACAACAGGGCCGAACCAGCAGATAAACTCTTACCAGCGTGGTTCGATATCGCTACCTCCAATCGAGACTCAGGGAAAAAATGGGCTTAATGAGGCCAGCGCAAGTCAAGCAAACGCAAAAGACCGGAAAATATTGTTACATCCAGAATACACCTTGCAAGGAAAATGGGACATCCTCAACCGAAGTAACCTTTTAACACTCTGCACAAACCTCCCGGGACTGGAAGGCATAAGAATCACAGACATCGAAACCATCTCCTTCCTGCCCCCGGATGCTGGGGAAAAAAACGAAACGACGGAATTAACCTTCATCAGCCCAGACCTGGCGGAGGCATTGAGGAGCCAACAATCCCTACTGGAAAGCTGGGGCATAAAGATAAAGGCAAAGCTGGCACAAAAATACCCCTCAATCTTAAAAACCTTGATTCCACACTTTAAGCCGGACAACCAGGAACAGGGTGTGGCTGACATTTCACGCATAAACGCTCCCTCCAATTATCGGCCAAAAGTACAAACAACAGCTCAATTAACGGAACCCCAATCAAGATTACAACCAACCCCAGTCAAGGAAAACGTCTGTGCATAACCAGGGGTCACGCAAGCAACGACTGGTCCTGGCTGTCATCAGCACTAAATTCCAGCTCCTAATACACTTTGTCCCGCAAACTTAGCCCGAACTCTTCAACAGACTGCCAGTGAGCGAGTAAAAACCCACAAAAAAAAAGAAAATTACAGAGAGTTTAAAAATATTAACGTGGAACGTCTCAGGCCTCAAAAAGCTGCTACTAAACCCAGCTGCGGTGAAATTCTTGGAGGAAGCAGATATTATTTGCATACAGGAAACCTGGCTGACCCAACCGCTGTCGCTAAGAGGATACGCAGAATACAGCAAAGCAGCAAAAAAGACCAACATATTTGGAAGACCCTCAGGGGGGTCTTGTGTCTACATAAAACATTCACTGAATATAGAATTCATGGAATTCCATAACCAACCAGACACTTTTCAGGTGGGCATTCTGAAATTCCCCCATTCCATCAACGGAATTGCCCCAATACTACTAATCAACATCTACCATAACTCACAGGAGAAAACATCTAACTCACTCATACTCGCAAACCAATTAGAAACTTTACTGCTATGCCACTCATCATTAGACAGCATTATCCTCGGTGACTTCAACATCCACAACGTAGGGGTCTCCACTGAACAAAATCAACAGCGCGGGGCGACCAAAGCATTAAATGAACTTTTAAAATCTTACAAACTGGCAACGGCCCACACATTGCTCTTAAAGAATACCCCGGGAGCCTTGATCGGTCACACGTACAACAATCAAACGACGATCGATTACATCATCTTAAGCGACAAACTGCAAGACAAAATGACAAACTTTATGGTCCATCAACGCAATGACAGCGACCATGCAGCTCTAACAATCACTATGAACTTGTCAGTTAAACCACGATACAAGCCCGCTTGCATTGGGGTATCGGACGGCCAAGAATTAATAAAGCTGCCCAGAAGAATTAAATGGGGACAGGTAGCCACCGCAACTTTTAACAACTGGGCAAACACGTGGGCAGGTTGGCCCCCGCGCAAACACAACCAGGAGGCAATAGCAATATGGGATGGAATCACCTCGACTTTAGCAGCAGAACTCCGAGCATGTGGGGACAAACCAAGGGCAACCCACTGGCACCCTCCGACGGCCTTCGGATTCAACGCAGAAATTAAAACAAGTGCAAAGGACTTAAACAAAAAACGAAAAGCCCACAGTAAAAACCACACAACCAAAAACAAAATTCAACTGCAGGAGGCCGAAAAGATCCACTCCAAAAAAGTGGGGGCAGCAAAGCGCAATCACAGCGAGGCACAGTGGCTGAAAATCTTCGATCTGTTGAGCCCTGGTAAATCACAAGAGTTCTGGAGTTACATTAGTCATCTTGGTCGAGGCACAAACCATAGAGAAAACTCCCTTGAGTCATCAGTCTGGGTTTCTCACGTAAAAGCGCTCTACAATGAAGAAGGACCAACCACCCAGTCATACAACACGCTCTCAATAAAAGTGAACCCGGACATAATCACCGATACAATGCCTCCCCCCGGAAAATCTCTAGTGTCCAAAATATTTTAAAAAATCAGAGCAAACGGCGCACCGGGCCCCAACGGTCTCCCAGGCCACCTGCTCAAATCAAATATTGAATTCTGGTCCGAAAATCTGACCTACTTATTTTCCGACTGCTGACTTTCGGGGGCTGTGCCTGACTCAAGGCAAGGCTCGCTCTTGCACCCAATTCATATGAAAGGGCCCAAATCGGACCCAACAAACTACCGCATGATCGCCCTGTTGGACATCGAGGGTAAAGCCTACGCAAGTGCCATCTTGAAGGACCTTACAGACTTGGCAAGCGAAGAAAATCTGCCATTTTGTCAAACCGGCTTTAGACCAGGGTCCTCGACTGTAGACAACATCACAGCACTCTCCTACCTAATTAATCGAGCACGGCTACGCAAAAGCCTCCCATTATTTGCCTGCTTCATCGATTACTCAGCTGCGTTTGATGGAGTAGATCGCACCATCCTATGGAGAAAGCTGTCCCAGTGGAACATCCACCCCTCTTTGCTAAGAGCGATACAATCCCTGTACCAAAACACCTGGGTAAGAATTAAACTCTCAAATGACTCTGCAACCGACAAGATAGACACGAACCGTGGCTTAAAACAAGGGTGCGTGCTGGCGCCCCTGCTGTTCAATTTATACACAGCAGACATGGAGATAGCCCTGTCGGGGGCCGCCTTAGCAACGCCAAAGATCGGGGCAACCAAAATACACTTCATGCAGTATGCGGATGATCTCGTAATTCTGGATCATACAAAAACAGGACTGCAAAAGGCACTCACTGCTCTGGCAATATATAACAACAAAAACAGGTTGGTAGCAAACCCGACCAAGTCAAAAATAGTCATCTTTGGGCATTATCCCCCCAAAAAAAGAGCAAAATGGAGCCTCGGCCACTTGACATTGGAGAGCATCCAGAAATACATGTACCTAGGGGTCTGCTTCCATGAATCAGGGTTTTGCGGCACCCACTTAAAGAAAATTCAGAGTAAAGGGAAGACCATCACCTTTGCCCTATGTAAACTAC
Source organism: Lissotriton vulgaris (assembly GCF_964263255.1). Lineage (NCBI taxonomy): Eukaryota > Metazoa > Chordata > Amphibia > Caudata > Salamandridae > Lissotriton > Lissotriton vulgaris. The sequence continues at coordinate 1,433,988,096 of NC_141687.1, forward strand.
AAGCCTCACTACACAACCCATCAGCAACTGCTATCCATAGAGTCCTCAAGGCCAAGTTAATGCCGGCCCTAAACTACGCACAACAGGCGTATCCAGGTAAACTGAATAAGGAGTTGGAAAAAATTCATTGCGGGGCATACAAGAAACTGTACCATCTACCGAAATGTACAAGAAACACTCTAATTCGCCTGGAATTCTCCCTTAACCAACAAACGCTGGAAGAGATGGCAGCTCTAAGTAAATACTACTACCTCACAACTGCGGCACGCAACAACACACTGAAGGCCGTCCTGAAACACATCTTTACTGAACCAGGGAACCCCTGGTCAGCCACCATTGAATCAGCCACGACGCAATTGAAGCTGGCGATCGAGTCGTGGAACACAGACTTTGTCAACTACACGTCCATCAAACATGCGATAAAAAAGCAAGTGCGTGCATGCTCCCGGGACCTGGATTTGGAGTCCCTCACGAAAAGAGCCTTTCATGAGTCCCTATGCTTGCCGCACACTGTGCATAATCCACGAAATCACCTCACGCAGGCCGTGGGCCTCCCAGCACTCCACAAGATCCTTGCCTACAGACTGCACCCCCTGCCGCTCAAAGAACTATATCATCCGGGAAATGCAGACACAGGAGCACGGGAATGCAGACTCTGTAATTATAAACGTGAGTCATTGGCCCACTTACTATTCTGCTGCCCTGCCTTACGTGCACCCCGCACCCTCTACCTCAGGCCCATTCTCAGGGACGCCGGGTCACGCACAGCTAAGGAAGCAATCCACCAACTATACACCTTGAGCATAGTAAAACAGATGGCCTCATTCGGAAAATTCATACAACAGACTCGGTCCGAGCTGATGGCTGCCAAGGTCACGCAGGAATAGAGACTTCATCGCAGGATACCGGGCAGCCCTCCCAGGCTCCTGACCGCGTGTGTCCTGTGAACTTTGGTAACCTGTCTGCAGAAACATTTACGTTTTAACTTTTGTAATTTTATACTTTGGTTTTAATGTAATGGTTTTAAGTAACCACACAATAAAGTTATTCATTCATTCATTCATTCATTCATTCATTCATTCATTCATTCATTCATTCATTCATTCATTCATTCATTCATTCATTCATTCATTCGTGTTAGGAAATACAGCTTCCAACTGGTCAAACTGTTCAGCATGCCAAAAAGGAAAATCATCCTGTTCCTGGGGGCGCTTGCCCATCACAGTGTTGACCATTACAGGACTAAGCTTCATACCGCCCTCTCCGGCAGGAAGCGCCGCACCACCGGGAGCCCTGCCCGGGAGATTAGGGGTTATGTATTGCACTAACGATCTAATCACGCTAAGTGCGACTACATGTAGGGATGTATGTCGTTACGACGCACACTTTTACAACGCATACCTTTACAACGCATTTTTTACACCGCAACATCCATTACAACGCACTCCATTACAATGCATGCCATTACAACAAATTCTTTGAAACTACCTTTGCAACGCATTCCACTACAACGCATACTACATTTACAACGCATACCATTACATTGCATGTACGGTAAGTATTGGATAGTGTAGGGGTAAAAATTACTATTCTAACTCCAGGGAGGTGCAACAGTACGGTAAGTGTTGGATAGTGTAGGGGTAAAAATTACTATTCTAACTCCAGGGGGTGCAACAGTAGGGTAAGTGTTGGATAGAGTAGGTATGCGTTGTAATGGTATGCGTTGTAATTACTGCATTGTAATGACATGCGTTGTAGTGGTATGCGTTGCAGTGACATGCATTGTAAAGGTTGTGTTGTAATGGCATGCGTTGTAATGGAAGTTGCGTTGTAAAAGTTTCATTGTAAAGGTAGTGCGTTGTAAAAGTTGCGTTGTAAGTGTTGTTTCCCACATGTAGTCGTCGTAACTCAGCCACGGAACATGCTCCGTGCTGAGGATGAGGCGTAAATCCAGCCAAAACAGGCCAAGTTGTGCCTGGAATGGACAAAGGACCTAACCTCGGAGATGCCAAAGAGTGGGGTAGGGCGCCATCAAACCAAATGTGGTGCTGCCAAGCATCGATAGGAACTTCCTGTGCTCTATATGGTGCATATTCCAGTGGAATTAATCAACAAAGGTCTACCTCATGTAGAGTTGGTATGTATCCTGATGTTCATGGAATACACACTCTGTGTTAAAATACCCCTCACACACCAAAAGGGCCCTTGGTGTCATGCTTCATCATTCGGGTCTTCCCGTCCCGCTGCGGGACGGGGTAGAGCTGCGATAAGCGACTACGCTGGAGCACCTTTATATTGTGGGTGCTATGTCAGTGAATGGGAGTGGGTGGCAGTAGGGTCAGTGGTGAGATATAGGTAGGTGGTGTTAAAAAATACCTGGCCTAGTGGTAGAAAAAAACTATTTAATAGACACTGGCTGGTATTGTTAAAAAAGTGATTCGGAGAGATGAAGCAAGTTAATGGGCTTACTCTCCTGTGCGGGTCAACATGTTTCAGGGCGCTATTCCCCTTCGTCAGGACCAGGGTCAGATCCCCCTGTCACTCACTCCTGTTTTTCCGCAAAAATTCTGGGGTGTATGTACAAAGAAAAGTGATTATATACTGTATAGCACTTTATGTTACCCCATTGTGAACTTTAGGATTCATTAGATATACGTAGCACAAATGTCTATATATATGTGTGCAGTCCTTCCATTTTTTTCTCCCTTACAGGTGACTACTATGTCAGCGCAATGGGATCCGTGCATTAATAACCACGTTCTCTTGTTGTTTCAGGCTTATTACATCAGAATTACTGATAGAGCTAGGGACACGTGTAATTATAAATAATTTTTACACATTGATAAACAGTATATAATCATATTTTCTTTGTACATACACCTGTTTTTGTTTTTACGTCTATTGATATGCAACCATTCAACCTGAATAATGATAACTATGTATTCATTACAGTGGCCAATCAGCCCATATGCAGAAGGGTTTTACTAGACACCTAGGATTCCAGGTGATATGGTTCATTCTCTTTTTTCTTTCTTTTTTACACTTTCTTGTTTTCTGTGTAACACATAATAATAATAATATAATAATAAAGACATTTGTAGAGCGCGTGGTTATGCCTTCCCGGCGTGTCCCCGCGCTGTGGAGAAAGGACTGTCAGATATGAGCCACCACCAGAGGCCGCCATCAAAACTAGTTGTTAAATAGATGAGTTTTAAGCAGTCGTCTGAACTTGGGTTCCGACCTCTCCAGCCTGAGGCCGACCAGAAGTTTATTCCAGTTTTGAGCGACTAAGAAGCGGAATGAGCGGCCGCCCATTCTAGCTTTCCTAATCTTGGGTACTGACAGCTGCCCAGTTCCCCCGGATCTCAGGGCCCTTTCTGGTTGATATCTGGTAACCAGATTCCTCGGATATGCAGGCGCCTTATCCCAGAGAAAACGATGGCAGATAAGTAGGGCTTTGAACAAAACTCTTTTTTTTACTGGTAGCCAATGAAGAGCGTCAAGGGCCGGTTTAGACGCCGCCCTTCGTGGCAGCCTCAAGATCAGCTGTGCTGCGGCATTCTGTAGGACCTGCAAACGTCCTAAATTCTTTACAGACGTACCCAGATAGAGTACGTTTGCGTAATCAATACGCGACGTAATAAGGGCATGTGTCAGCGTCTGTCTAGCTTCCAGCGGGAGCAGGTCTAAGGTCTTGTGAAAGGTTTTTAATACGCTAAAACATTTACCCACAACACGGCGGATCTGGCCATCATAAGAGAGGGCGGGGTCCACCCATACCCCTAGATTCTTACTTCCGTACAAGGCGTCGGGGTAGGGCCTAAACACTTTGGCCACCAGTCTGAGGTCCAGCTAGATCTGTCTCTACCTACCACCAGCACCTCGGTCTTGCCACCATTCAAATTTAGGCAGTTCTTGTTCATCCAGCAGGCCACTTCCTGCATGCATGCCTTAAAGTTGGATGCCTCGACCGAGGATGCCTGGGATAGGGAGATCAGCATCTGAGTATCGTCTGCGTAGGAGACTAGCTCCACACCAAACACCTGTACCACCTCAGCCAATGGAGCCATATACAAGTTGAACAAGGTGGGGCTCAGGGCGGAGCCCTGAGGCACCCCCTGTTCCAGTGAAAAGTCCCTGGACTGGATTGTTCCTCTTCGAACCTGGAAACTTCGCCCCGTCAAGAAGTATTTCAGCCAGCCAAGAGCAGAACACCACCCCTGCTCAGACACTGTAGCAAGGTGTAATGTGCTACAGTGTCGAACGCTGCGCTGAGGTCTAACATAATCATCGCCATGTTGTGTCCCGAGTCCACCCCTTGTTTAATGGTCTCCATGGCCCTTAATAGGGCGGTTTCTGTAGAATATCCCGCCCGAAAACCAGATTGAGAAGGGTGTAGGAGGTTGGCCTCATCCAGAAATGCCATTAGCTGCTTGTTGACCACTTTCTCCGCTACCTTAGCCATGTATGGCAGAAGTGAGATGGGTCTCAAGTTCTCTAAAAGATCATGACTAATGGTGAGTTTTTTTCTAATGGGCAGGACCACTGCACTCTTCCAGCTTGCCGGTAGCGTCTGTGATTCAAAGGAAGTATCCAATAGGTGCCTGATATACGGCTCCAGAATCTCCAGGCTCTCTCCCATGATCTTAGGGGGGGGGCAGGGTCTCATGGGATCCCGATTTAATAGTGAGGCAGATGCTGCTTAAGGTCTCAGGGAGGGGGGTCGCAAAACTTTTCAGCCTCCTCCCCGACCCCCTGTCTCCCACCACTTCCTCAAAATCTCCACCAGGCCCTAGGCAATCCGTGAAAGTAGAATAGATAGTCCTCACCTTCTGGGCGAATAATTCTGCCACCCTATTACATTCCTCTTCTGACTCATCACTGGGAGTGTTTGAGTTGGCCACAGCGGAAATCTCCTTATGTATCTTAAACAGCTCCTTAGAAGAGTTCTCCGCCTCTCCAATTCTAACTTTATAGTGTGCGGCCTTAACTCCTCTCAGAAGGACCTGATATTTTCTCTGTCCCTACCTGTATAATCGCCTGTTATGTAATCCGAAGTCCCTTCTCCAGCACCTTTCCAACGTTTGCTGCCTGCCTTGGCTTGCTGCAATGCCGGGGTGAACCAAGGGGCAGATTTCTGTCCTCTGGTGCCTGCCTTGTTCCTAGTCAGCGGCGCCACTTTATCAAGAGCCTTAAAAATGAGCCTGTCCAGATTTTCACTAGCGCTCTCGCAATTTGACCCCCTTGGGGGGCCCCCTTCACTCAGCTCATTATAAAACTTGCCCAGCGTAAAGCCTTTCCACTTCCTACAGGGATAACTATTTGTCACCCCCTTTTGTGTCTCCTCTTCAGTGATATTGATGTTAACAGGCACCAAGAAATTATCCGACCAGGGAACTGGAATAGGAGTCTCCACTTCCACACTTCCCCAACTAGAAAACACTGGGTCTAACAAATGCCCTAATTCATGCGTAGGTGAGCTGGACCTTAACTCCAGTCGCATCGACTGCAGGTCCTGGCACAGCTCAGCCGCCTCCCTGTGCAAGGGGCCCTCAAAGTGCACATTGAGGTCACCCAGCACCATGAATTTGTTTAGCCTTATTGCTACTTGGGCAATGCCTTCTTGCAGACTAGCCCTGAAATTACCAAAGGCACCTGGTGGTCTGTAGATAAGGTCCCCAGCTATTGAGGACTTGGGACCCAGTTTTAATAAAAAAGCTCCCAGCCTCGCTATTACTCATCGCTAGCGGGTTCAAGGTGCATTCATAGGGGGCTTTTGTAATTACTGCAATCCCACCCCCCCTTCCCTTGCTTCTATCAATCCTGACTATATTGTACCCCAGGGGGAGAGCCTCAATTATATCTGGGTCCGAGTTCACCCCCAGCCAGGTCTCTGTAAGGAACAGCACGTCGAGCTGTAGCAATTATATTTAGAGGTCCTGAAGAAGGCAGAGGATAGGAATGTCCCTTTATATTGCCGAAACATGATGACCAAGTCACTACTCTAGCAAGTATTTGTTTAAACTGCCTTATTTTGCACTGTTTTCAACCTTGGGCATGTGAGGGATAACAATAAACACAATGCTTCTGTCACTTACCCAATTTTAAGTCACTTTTTTGACATACACTTTACGCACTGCAATCTTTTTACCCATCACTACTAGCTTACATCTGTAGGGCTATCCAGTGATCCAGAATTTGATGCAGGACATTACTATCAGGTCCTTGTTTACATTATGTATGCTTCACAATGGAAATGCCATGAGGAGGCCCAGATGATGACTAGGGTGGTATCGAATGGTGACTGATGTGCATCCTTATTTTCAAGGAGACTCCCTTGTTTATTTATACATATACCTTTTAGGTTCTTTGGATTTATGTTTCTTTGAGGTAGATTTGTCTTTTCAAGACCCATGGACATTCTTCTATAGTATGATTAGTTTCGGGGGCTGTGTCCATGCTAGGTCTCTAAATATTCCCTAGGACCCTTCCCTAACGGTGTGTGTTTTTTTTTCACCTATAGGGTTGTACACATCAAATTTGATGGATGCACCAATAGAAGCATGACTCTCCATCCATCACTTAGGAGGCACTGCACCCGATCTCTGAGAGGCCAGGAACCCTCCCTCAGCAGCCAGATTGTCAACTATTTGCCTGGAGCTGCTGCACGACGAGTGAGACAAGTTGTGGCACTTCGTCAGAGTATTTGTGGGCTTATTCTGTCTGTCACCTTGGGAGGAGTCTGAGTCAATGTGCAGAGGAGTGTGGGGCTAAACATGAATCCTTTCATTGGTCAATTGAAATACTTCCTCGGGTGAGTCAAAGATGAGCTTCTAGGACTGATATAGAACTTTACGTTGTACTGGAAATAGGAAAATGTCCTGGATATTTAGCTCTTGTAGATGCTGCTGGGTTGCCTGGCAGGATTAACGTTGTTACTGCACAAGCCTGGATCATTATGGTTTGTGATTGGTAAAGAATGTTGTCTTAGAGCCAAGCATGCTTAAGGATGGTGTCTGTCAATATAGTTCAAGAGTTTACGAAGACTGGTCAGGGTCTAGCCCCTAAAGGGGCCCCGCACCAGAGCCTTCTGGGCCTGTTCGACAACAAAGCAAGAGGAGAGGACCTCCAAAGTAATTAACATACAGAGCCACTAGTCAGTGAAATGTTCCACTGAAGTGCCCTCGCTCCCCTCAGGGAATCCAACAAATCACAGGGTGTTAGGGTGTGCTACACCCTCCTCATCTTCCACTTGTGGCTACAGTGCCCTGGTCACAGAGGTAAGCTTGGACACCATTTGGCTTAATCCTCTACTCCTGAGATATGGGTCTCCACCTCTGTAATCTGCTCCACTGCATGTTATATGCCTTGTCAGAGCAATGAGACGTTTGAGCCCATGGCACCTATCTAGGCATCGAGCACGTCTTGTGACTTCATGATGGCTGCCAAGAGGGTGGCATTGTCTGGAATTGGATCTTTGTAGCTGCCTATCCCATGCAGTGAGGAGGGACTTCCTGGTTAGGTGTATTTGTCCAAAGTGCTCTGTTTGGCACAAGGTGTTGCTGTATATTTACCTATTTTACACAGTTGAACCTGGGCGCAGCTCCAGCCTATCATTGTAACAGGCACTCCAACTGACTCACCTGACCCCCACCGTGGCTCTGTGTGGTGGCACAAGCACTCAGGACTCCAAATTCCTGGTGAAATGGTGTTCCAGGGTCTGCTGCCTGGACTGGGGAGACAGACAGTGGTCTCGTCCGTCTCCGCAACTGGTGCACCCACCCTCAATGTGGCCCCTTAGCTGGGACCCAAGCTTCAATTCCAATGGCCTAGGTGGAATCCCACAGCCCCACTCAATGCTGAATGATGTCACCACACGTCTAAATGTTTATGACATGCCTTCATTGTAGGAAAGTAGGATCTGCTTCTTACGGTTACCCCCACTTTTTGCTTGATGTTGCACTGTTTTTGACTAGTCTGACTGGGATCCTGCTAATCATGCCCCCCAGTCTATCTGCTTTCTCCTTTAAATTGTTATAAATGCACTTTGGTACACTCCAGATTGGATTCTGGGGTGCCCTCATAAGTAACTAGTATATGTTACCTATGCACCCAGGGCATAAGTACCCCAGAGGCCTCCCATGGGCTGAAGCATGTATTATGCCACCCATGAGAGGCCATGCAAAATGGAACTACAGGTCTGCTACTGCAACTTGTGCAAGCTGGTGCTTGCACCACTTACTTTAGATATAGGTTCACTCTATATATAAGTCATTACACTTAAGACTTATAAGTCACCCCTATAGCAGGCCTTATCAATCCTGAAAGCAGGGTGCTGGGTTTTAAGTGAGAGGGTGCCCCTGCATGAGCAGAGCCTCTCTGCAGCTTTTGTAGACCATTCTCCCGGGTTGTCTGTGACGCAGCCGGACATATAGGTAGAGGTGCATTATACCTTTGCGATAAATGCCATCTCGAAAATGGCTGCATGGAAACATATCGTTTTTGGTATCAAACACCTTGGAATCATACCTCCTCACCGGTAACCAGTGTCGGAGGTATGATTCCACCCTTCTGAAGCAAGCTATGTGGGGCCACTGGTCTATCCAGTGCCAGCCTTCTCGACCCGGACAGCACAAAATGGATGCTGCTGACCAGAGACACATTTCTGCTGTCCTGCTGCTGAGCCAAGTTCGAGCAGAGGAAGGCAGCAGAATAGGCATCTTGTCACAGGGAGGTGTGACCACCTCCCAGACAGGATTTAGTGTACTGGGCCTGGGTGGGTGCACTCTGAGAGTGCCTGAAAGTCTGCACCTGGGGTTAATTGGATGTCCGTGTGCATTGCCCAGCTCAAACCAGTTCTGGGAGCCATTGCCTCCTGCTCTGGCGCGAAACTGGAAAAAGGACATAGGAGTAACCTCCCCTCTGTCCTGCCCCTCCCCTAGGAGGGTCCCCTGAATCTGTCCAACTGCCCTTGTGGGTTCAAAAAGGCTTAACTGACTGTAGCTCTTTAGATTTTAAGTGGACAAGATTCTAAAAGAAGACACCACTGACCTTCGACCATCTGGGCACTCTGGACTTAACCTGGGCCCGACTTCGTCCCCTTCTCTGTCCAAAGCTTTGCCTGTGCCCTTGCTCCATACCGGCTCCATGCAGGACCTGTGGTGCACTAAGGACAACTGAAGAATCTCCCTTGGGGTGAAGGAGTCACTCCCCTGCATTAGCAGGCACCTCAACGCAACTAACCGGTCTCCTGCTCCTGAGCTCCTGCAGACTCTGAAGATTCCAGCAACACAGGAGGTGGGTTACAAAGGTCCCTGAGGTCAATCAGCCCTCTCAGCAAGTTTGAGGCCAGTATCCTTTGTGGGGACTGCATAACCTGAACCCCTGTGCACTGCATCTATTTGCAGTTGCATATGCTTGTTGGCAAGTCTTGAGCTTGTGCATTGGACTCAGTGTAGTCCTGACCCTGAGCAGTATTTGCACAAAAGAACTCCAGCCTCCTCACACTTAGTGCTCCGTGGGCTGGTACTTTGCAGTGTTGCTTGAGGTCCCCTTGCGACTCCTAGTAATTCACCCTGTGGGTCCTCCTGAGGGTCATCTTGATTTCTGTTGGGCTTTCCTAGTTGCTCCAGACATGCCCTGACTCTCCATTGCTTGGTGAGTCCCATGGACCTTGCAGGTCCACACCGTAACCTGCTTGAACTTCCTGCATGGGTTGCTATTGCCAAGGCTTGTTGGTGCTCCAGCCAGACACCGACCTCTCAGCACTCCACATCCTTTGTGGGACAGTTCACATCTGGCTCCTGGTCATCATTAACATCTCCTGGTCCTCGCGGCTGCAGAGTCAAGTATCCCTTCTTTGCACCTGAAGCACCTGACATCGGTGGGCATTCGTCTACTGAGCCCCTGGTCACTCTGAAGTCCCCTCTGCTTTCAAGTTCCTTCCTTCCAGAATCCAGGCTTGGGTTCCACTGGACCCTTTTCACCTTCACAGCAGCAGCACTTCTTCGAAGCCTTCCATAGAGAACGATGGCGGTTTCGGACTCCACTTCTGCCCTATGCACCCGGCTCCTCTGGGATAGGTAACTCTGGTACTACGGTATCCACAGGTGGGGTGGCTCTCCAACCTCATATGTTCTGAAGAGTTTCCTCGAAGTCCTCCTGGAAGGCTCCGTAAAACTGAAAAAAAACAACTGCGACTTCCCCATAGAATTGTACGAATCCTGCGGTTGTCTTAGCACACTGCACCCGTCCTCCGTGGGGTCCCTATCTACTCACCTAGGGTGGTTCCTTGGGGTCCCAGCGATTCTACGTGCTCCAGATCTTGTCTTGACCTGAGCGGTGGGTGTTATACGACTATTTTAATATATGGTTTGGCCTCCCCGTGGAGCCCACTGTGTATTGTGCTACTTCCAACTGTTCTATTGATCTTGTACAGTGTGCTTTGTGTTCTATCCTCGGGTAGAGTATACCAGAGAGAGTTATATTAATAAATACATCTTTTCATATAACTACTGTGTGTTTCTCCTTTCATTTAATTAATTCAGGAGGTGATATTCTGGCAAAACAAGCTGCATTACATTCCTTCAAGATTAAGCCTGTGGGCTGCTCTCCACAGCTGCCACTAGGATAGCTTTCTAAAGGTTATCTATGACCTCATACAATATTAGGGTTGTTTGGACTGGTGCACTGTGCCCATTTTCATTAGTGGACAGCTTGTACCAGGTCAACGTCTCACATCCTTTCACTAGCACCTAGGGGGAGGGTGTGTCCTGCGTGATGGGCCCCAAGGAAGTCAATCTAGTCCAGCCACACCAGGAGTTCATTGACTCAAGTAGCGCAGGGAAAGATGCAGGCCCTCGATCTGTGCTCCCCCCGCTGTATGTTGATGGTTACATAAAGCAATTCACAAATGTAATCATACAGAAAGATTTACTGAGAAGATTTCTATTGTCTATGGATAAAAAACATTTTAGTGTGACGTAATACGACGTTCTCAATTAGATAAAAGCAAGGATATAATTGTCTACAATCCATTTGAATGTTATTACTTTGACAAAATCAAGCAAGGGTCTTTACACTACGGAGTGCACTGTGGGGACGTTGTTTTTGGTCAAACAGCGCAACTGCTTTCTTCAAGACTTACGCCCTAGATCAGAGGATGATACCCACCTGCACCCTACTCATGAACAAACCAACTGAATCAGAGTAAGTTTGAACACCTAAAAGAGTGCCACAACAACATGTTTCTATTTCTCTATTACATGGGAAAGATAAACAAACAAAGAGGAAGTAAAGCACTAACACTAACCAAAGAGAAGCATGGACATTGGAGTGACAATAAAGCCAACTAATGGTAAGCAATTGGTGGGCCCTAAGCCACCTGCCAAGTAACAAAATGCCTTGCAAGCGAAAACGCATGTGCTCTTTCAGATGAGACCTAAAAATGTTCTACTGGTGGTTGTGTGGATACAAGTGCAAGTGGTGATGTAGGTATTTTGGGGACGATGATACATCTGTACCTTGTTACAGGTTACCCCAATCAGCTGTGTCCTGGGAGGTAGACTGCAGGCCTTGGCCAGGGAACCCTGTGGCTAAATATTGCTGCATATAGCACTCGGACATTGGCTTACTACAAGCATTTATCCTCCCATGCCGCCCAATAAAGGCTGCATATGCAGTTTGTAAGTTAAACCCAATGCTGGTATCACAACTTTCAGTAAACACACCAAATGTTATTAATAGAAGAAAGCTTTTTTAATGCCCTCTTTGCTTTACTCTCCATGTTCTTGTCATATCGGCGGGAAACCTGGGATGCCTGCACTGAGCTTGACTTCACGTACCAGTAAAAAATTTAAGATGCACATTTTCTGACATGTTTCGTGTAGGCTTGTCAAATGATGCCAACATTAAAAGCAAATGAGTACTTTCTGCTCTCCCTTTAACCATGCTCACCTTGACAAATCCACACGAAACTCAAAATCTCAGAAGTATGTTGAACATGTTAAGTGTCTGATAAATGTCATGCAGATGTTCGAAATGGCACCAACGTTATCAGCAAATCAAATCTTTCTGACATCTGCAAGCCCTGCCCTACTCTTTGTCAGATCTCATTGAAATCTGTAATCCCTACACTTAACTTGCTAACAGCCTGTAAAATTCCATACAGATTTATCAAACATCAATTTTATCAGCAAATAAACACTTTCCATTCCTTTTTCAATTGCATTGTGTTGCCCTTACATAAAACACAAAACACCAAGAGTAAACTAACCATGCTAAAAAAATGTCAAGTGCCATGCCCCCTGGGAAACTGCACCACAGTTATTAGCAAATTAATTATTCCCCCCTTTAACTTCCACACCTTCCTATTGCATCTGCATGACACCTGAGATGTCTACAATTGGCTTAAGACTGCTGATTCATTAAATAACAAAGTTATTAGCATGTGAAAATGTTTGCCTCCCACTTATAACTTTACACTTGGTTAATGGATCTCCATGACATTTTCCCTACTGACAGAGAACTAAAAATACAAAATGCCTGATAAATGTCATTTGAATTCATCAAGGGATGCCAAAGCTAATGCAAATTAACACCCTACGTGAATTCTGTGCTCCCCTTTACAGATTTTCAGACTTTAAATAATGCTAAGAGTAAGCTGGATTTTGTAAGTTAAAGGTTTGTGTAGATTATTTGATTTGTGTCAAAACCTGCAAACACAGACATGCACAAATGTTGTGGTGGTAATGTTCTTGGTGATAATGTTAGTGCTAGTAATGGTTTCATAATGGTTTTGTTAAAAATGGTGGTAATGGTGTTTAATAAAGGCGATAACATTGGTGGAGGTGGTAATGGTTCACACTTGAATCCTGCTAAAAGCATTTCACAATCCCCAATACATTAAAAAAGCATACAAGAAAATGCTTTCTTTATACAATGGGTGTAAGGAATAATTAATTGAATGGTTGATGACTGAGTGTATTTTTCAGATGCAAAATATTTCCTTGTGCATTTCAAAGTGAGCACTCTGGGTGGAGACAAAACCTGTGTATGTATATTTTAAAGAAATGGTTAAAATATACAGCTACACTGTGAAGCCAGACCTAAAACGGGTAAGGTTGAAATTAGGTGTTAGTATTAGGTCGAAGTAAGGCTTTAGTAAGGGTGAACGCTTAGGTTAAGTTCAGGGTAGAGTTTAAGTTAAGGGTAGAGTATATGTTAGGATACCGTTTATGGTTATGTTTTGGTTTGGGTTAAGGGATATCACTGGATAAGAATTAGAAACAGTGGTAGGATTAAGGGCGAAGTAAGATGCCTGGGTTTAAATGAAGTTTTAGGGTTAGAGTTAATATTAGGAGAAAGGCTAAGGTTACAATTATGTTTTAATCACAATTCTATTCTTTGTTATGGATGTGTCAATAGACGGGCGGCGTTTTCTTCGCGTTTACAGCTGTTTTGATCCTACGCTTTCACCGCGTTAAACTTTTGAACACATTGACCCCCTGAAGAAGAACTTTTTAGCTCGAAATGCATCGGGGATATTGACTGATGTTGTTCATATTTACAACTACAATGTATTGAATATTTTGTGATCATGGAATGATTAAGCAACGTTTTCATTTTCACCTATAAGAATACGCTTTGATTCAGAAGGATGAATCATCGTTAAACCACAAAGTGAATAAAACTTTGAACTTTTGAATACCATTGTGTAACACGCATTTATATAGCACATAGGAGTGCTCAGTTTCTCACCTTACGCTAGTAAGGTCCTTCTTTCCTCAATAGAACTAATGTCATCCATACCCCCCTTTCTCGTCCAAACCATACTCCACAAAAGCAGGGGTCCCTCAAGACGCTATTATCTTGCCCATGCTTTTGAACATCTACATGAAGTCATTACCGGAACTGATCAATCAATTTTACCTCACGTGCTCTAACTATGCAGATGACACGCAAATACTCCTTCAACTGGAATGCCCCAAAGACATTGGAAAATCCCCAATTTTCAGTTGTCTCAGAGCCGTGGTTCAGTGGATGACTTGGAGCCATCTCATTTTGAATGCTTCCAAAACAGAAATATAAACTTAAATACAAAAATGGTACCTTGGTGTACGCGGTATGTATAATAATTTGAAATAAATAAGGAATATAAGTAAAATATTCCCTATCTTAGTGTTTGTATCACTGTGACCAAACTAAGTATATATATCTCTTTTATATCGTCCCCTATCTCATCTTGACCCACGGACACGTTAGAAGTTATTACCAAATGATTTTTATTTTTTCTTTTTATCAAATAAAAAAGTTTATATATCTCTCAATTATAATTTCAAACACATTTGTATATACAAATACTTTTTACATATATACAAAAAAATATATATAGAAGCCCTTCGTTTTGAGTTAGGATGTCTCAACAAAACCTAAAACAGACATTCCTATTGAGATCACGCAGACTCATATGAGGAAAACAAATAGGTCAAAATGATTTAAAACCCAATGTCTTAAAGATCCCTCATCACACTATTCCAATTAATCAAAATTATTTGTATGTATCTGCCGTATCTTTCATAAAGAGACGGCAGATACATACAAATAATTTTGATTAATTGGAATAGTGTGATGAGGGATCTTTAAGACATTGGGTTTTAAATCATTTTGACCTATTTGTTTTCCTCATATGAGTCTGCGTGATCTCAATAGGAATGTCTGTTTTAGGTTTTGTTGAGACATCCTAACTCAAAACGAAGGGCTTCTATATATATTTTTTTGTATATATGTAAAAAGTATTTGTATATACAAATGTGTTTGAAATTATAATTGAGAGATATATAAACTTTTTTATTTGATAAAAAGAAAAAATAAAAATCATTTGGTAATAACTTCTAACGTGTCCGTGGGTCAAGATGAGATAGGGGACGATATAAAAGAGATATATATACTTAGTTTGGTCACAGTGATACAAACACTAAGATAGGGAATATTTTACTTATATTCCTTATTTATTTCAAATTATTATACATACCGCGTACACCAAGGTACCATTTTTGTATTTAAGTTTATATTACCCAGGTACCGTTTGGTTTAATGGGTTTCCCCTGTCATACATTGAGTTTCCAAAACAGAAATAGTCACGTGTGGGGATTGGAAACATTATGACCCACTTGCAGCCTGGCCTGATGAACTGGGATCACCGCATAAAGTATCGAAGGACTTAAGAATCCTCAGAATGACCATGGACTCCAAGCTGTTGATGAATGCCCAAGTGAACAAAGTAGCAAGATCAAGCTTTGTCACTATAAAAACGCTGCAACACATTTTCCCTTATTTGGGATTTCCACACAAAGTCCAAGCTCCCATCTCCCTTGTTCTGTCCAAACTCAATTACGCCAATAGCCTCGACCATGGATCACCTTTAACAACCATTAAAAGACTCCAACAGATTCAGAACTCGGCTGGCAGACTAGTCTTGCATATCAAACCGTGAGACCACATCTCACATGCCTTGAAAGCCCTGCATTGGTTACCGGTTGCCAGAAGATCCACGTTCAAGCTACTTTGTATCACCCACAAAGCAATACATGTATTGGGACGGCTCTTCATCAGGAATAAAATCACCAAACACATTAAACAAAAAAACCTCCTCTGTAAAGGGGCATCTCGCCTCAAAATCCTAAGATACAAGAAAAAAAACATGGGTGGCACATCCTTCTCTGCTCAAGCAGGAAGACTATGGAACTCTTTCCCCCCAACATAAGATCCACCAACAACCACCTTATCTTCAGAAAACTACTCAAGAATTGGCTCTTCCCCACATCAGCACCATACGTAAACAGAAATTACAGCATGTCCCTCTGTATATAAGCATTTATTTTCACTATAGATATGTACATACCTTTGTGTATTGCATTGTATAAACATATAGAATAATTATATTGTTAAAAAAATCAACTTTGGTCTACATGTACTTGCTTCCATTGTGCATCTATGTACCTCCATGTACTTGGATCTGTGTGTCTGTTTCTTTTCTCCTGAAAAAGCATATCCAATGCACTACCCTATTTCTCATCCTGTACCTCTATCAATATCTTTAATCTACATATACGTACCTCATTTATGAATCTTTATACTTTCAATGTACTTATGGCTCTATATATTTATCACTTTCTTCTAATTTTCCATTTCCAATGCACTACCCTACTTCTCAGCCTATATTTCTCTCAATATATCTTCTAGCCCAACTTTCCGACTCATTTCAAACTTTCTACTACTCTTTCCAATGCACTACCCTATCTCTCACCTTATACATCTATCAATATAGCCTCTGCATCCACTCTGTCATTTATCCCAAACCCCATACCACTACTATGATTACCAAAATTACCCTTTCTAGACTCTCTCCTACTCTACCACTCCTTGCATCATCTGACACCTCTTTTACTATACCGATACCGATCCCTAAAAATAAAACTTTCTAAACTTTTCCGTCTGACTCTTCACCTCCAAAAACCCTTTTTACTCATCCAAAAGCCTCCTCCTACTGCTATGACCTAAAAAAAGAAATAAAAAAATCCTTTACTCTTCTATCCCTCCACTATCCATTTCAATCAAAAATAACAGACTAACATGTTCACTTCTCAAAATTCCATATTCCACTATACTACTTCACCCCTAATCTTGTATGGGTTTCCGAATAGTGTGCCACTTGCCAGTAAAGCATTTCAACACCCTATCAGGGTCACAAGATCTATATAAATGCAAACCTTTTTCCCTTTTCTACCCCTCCCCAACCCTTCTCAATCCAAATGACTGACTTACATATTCACCACTCAAATTAATTTCATGTTTCACCATACTAATTCAACACTAATCCGTATGAGTTCCAGAGTAGTGTGCTACTCGCCAAAAAAGCGCTTCAAAACCCCATCGGGGTAGCAAGAGCTATATAAATATAAAAAACTCTTTCCCTCTTCTATCCCGCAACCTACCCTTCTCTATCAAAATAACTGAATAACATATCCACCACTCAAATTACTTCATATTTCACTATACTAATTTTCAACACTAATCCTTTATGGGTTCCGGAGTAGCGTGCTACTCACCAGAAAAGTGCTTAAATACCCATCATGGGTAACAGGTGCAATATGAATGCAAACCTTTCTTCCCCTTCTATTCCTCCGCTATCCTTTTCACTCCAAATAACTGACTAATATCCACCACTCAAATTACTTTCATATTTCACCATACTAATTCACCACAAATCCTTTATGGGTTTACAGAGTAGAGTGCTTCAACACCCCATCAGGGGTAACCAGCGCTATATAAATACAAACCTTTTTCCTCTTCTATCCTTCTGCTATCCTTCCGAATCCAAATAACTGACTAACCTATCCACCACTTAAAATGTACTTGCATGTTTCACTATACTAATTCAACACTAATCGTCTTTGGGTCCGGGAGTACAGTGCTACTCGCTGAAAAAGCACTTAAAACGCCTCGTCTGGGGTAGTAAGCCCTATACAAATGCTATTACAATACAATTACAATTACAATAATCAACAAAATCTAAGATAAGAAATGTGTAACAAGTTTTTTTATTTAGTATTCATTATTGTTGTATTTCTTTATTTTCACGTAAATCTTAGAGCCATGCCTTCATCAATTGCACTCAGCCGCTGGATGGAATGGTAAGAAAGAGCAAGGTCAGGAGCACTCCTGATGACTGTCAGGGATGCGTGTTGGTTGCCCTACAAAAATCAAAATAACATCAGGAAAATGCATGCAGAGTGTCAAACAACAGCTAATTGGTAGATGACACAAAGGTGTGTATGTGCACCTCTGTACACTACATGCTGTGCACCCAGTGCTTGGGTTTGTGGTTTGAGGAACACCACATGGTCCACAAGATCATGATAAAAAATATACCGCTCACAGTTCCCCTTGTGCCAAGCCTTGGATATGTGAATCATTTTAGGTGTAGTATCTATCCTATTTAGTGTGAAAATCATATTATAAATTAATTGAGCGTTTACATTAGATACCACAGGCAAAGTTAGGATGTGCAAATAGATTTATGGTTAGGTGCATTCAGGCAATATTGTTTCAGGTGTCACATGAATGGTGTAGTTATTCTGTCCTCTGGTTACAGTCTTGTCTGTATGTTTGTGGTAGACCACGTAGCACTACACAGCAGCCATGATGTGCTGCTGACTGTTGTAGAATATGATGTTCATTTCCATAACAGTAAGTTAATTTCGGCCATGTTTTTCAGCTCATGCTAACAAATATCTAAGGGAAGTTCCCCTCTCTGGCATTTCAAGCCGCTTTTCACATGTTGGCTCATGAGACTGGAAAGAGCTGATTCGATTGTTCTGCTGAAATACATTCTTGTTGCATTCTGAAGGTTCTCTTCTGTTTTTATCATGATGTCAGTCTTCTTCGGTCACCTGCACGGTCCATTTGTTTGAATCTAGGACGTGTCCCCCATTGCAAAGCTGTGTGTACATTTCTATAAATTTGTGCTTTCCTTTTGCATGTTGATCTTGCTACAGCAGTTTGCGCGGAAGCACTGGCTGGCTGAATCTGGATTTGCAGACTGTTATTTCGTATATAATAATTTTCAGACTGCAATGGGCGTGTGAATAGGTTTTCTTTAACACTGTGATTTTCCTTGGATGATCTCCTCTGGGCGTGCGTGCACATGCTGTCTACCATGGAGTGACACCGCTTCTCATGTTGCTGGGTGTGTGCTTGGGCAAATCACCCCCCCATGTGCCCTGGCATCATCATTCAAACTGAATATCTCTCCATTCCAGATTGTCTCTGTTCCTCCGGTATTCCTTCTTTTAGTGCTTAGCCTCACAGGCAGATTGGACATCCTTGCCCAAGTGTTGTGCCAAGTGTGTATGTCCTATTGTCACTTCCCTAAAGTGTGTTTCACAGGTTATGAAGCTTCTACCTCAAAGGCCAAAGGCATTGAACGAATGAAGTCACTCCTTGGCATCAGGGGCGGCCTTCGGCATGTGCAAGCTGTGCACCTGCACAGGGCCACCAAACCCCAGGGACCACCACGCCAATATATATCCTTAATATAATAATCCTCTGAGGATGGATACATATTTGCGTGGTGGCCCCTGGCAGGGTTTTGGCAGCCTCCGGCTCTGTTCCACTTCCAAACACCCTGACCCCCCCCCCCCCCCCCCCCCCTCTTCACTGGCCTCTGCGCTCCACCCCGCCCGGACCCCCTCTTCCGGGGACCCCTACCTACGCTCCCTGCCCAGAGCCACCATGAGCCTAGAGCCGCTCCTGTTGGCGTGCAGCCCTCTCAACACTGAAAGGACTGGGTATACCTTTGCAATCAGGTCACTTGTGTCCTCCTGTCTGATTATTGTCATGTGGGGGTAATAGCTCCGTTGTAGCAAAGGTAGTTACGAGTATTTATTGCAGCCAGTCGAAAACTGACATTTTACCACCCTCCAACCCCTGTCAGAAATGGAGCCACAGTTCTACTTAAGGGAGCATTATTTGGAGTTCAGAAGCTGGTGCTGTTGGCAGTAGCCTTGATGGAACCCAGAATGCACTGCACGCTGGTATCTACTTCACAGGATATTTTTAATTGGCTGTCTAAGAATTGGGCTTGGTCTAGCAAAACTGCAGCATTTCTTCCCATTCAGCCTCTCGTTGAGAGTGTCTCGGTGCCAGGAGAGTAAATTCTGTACCAGCGATCAACTGCTTGGATGGTTTGAATTATATCTGGAAATCCCTTGACGAATACTGAATTACTGTGGTAATCTCTAATTCTACTTTCATTTTTCCCACTGAATATCTTAATTTCAACCGCTGGGGACGTCATCAGCCAGGGGAAATGTGACCGATCTCCTGCAACTTTACAGACTTCCTAATTCCCAAAGTGACTCGGAAAAGGATGGTAGTTGCAATGGAGCACTGCTTTCGAGTAGCCTTAATCACACTAAAAGTATTGTTTTTGGAGAATTGCTGCAAGGTGTTGTTTTTGCTTCATGTTTTCGCTGGCACACATAGTGGTTATATCACACTCTCTAACCGACACTGTGCATCTGTGCGAGAAACTAATCACCACATTGTGCATTAAAAAGTTCAGAGATTGCCTTAGACAATGGCTGCTGAAACAATGGCGGAGGGTGGGCCGGAGATGCCTCGAGGGTAGAATAGGAAATTCACGTACTTTTGCTAATTATGTGCGGTCAGAAACAACAAAATAATTGTAGAGCAAGGGAGATATGTCAGAACGTTTAGCTTTTCACTCAGCTTAGGTATGTTCTATGTATGGCCTTGAGACCCGCACTTTGACTCGCTTGCGCACGAACAAAAATACATGAAGGGTTGTTAAGCATGTATTTTATTGCATAATGAACTTCATCGCACAGTATAGTTTTACTGTATCTATCTTTCATTTTAAAAAAGCTTGCTGTTTTAAGAGTACAAATGGTTTTTAGAGGTCAGAGAATGGGCCAGAGGAACAACAGTAATACACAATGATAAGCAATTAATGCAATTGAATACACATTTAAACGCGGTCCGCACTTCGAACACAGAAACCCGGGAGACACGAAGCAAACAAGACGTCTTCAGACGGCTACGTGCACGAGGCCACAGAGCGACCTCTTTCAGCCCTCGTTTAAGATTACGTGGATACGGAACGATTTAAATACTTTTTTGACCCTTACACTATTTCCCGGGTGATCTATCAGAGCGCATTACGCTTTTCAGCTAATCAATTCAACTCGACTATTTGAATTTAAAACTGGTCTTGGGCCATTCCGGGTCGGAATTATCACCGGAAGAGCGACCTCTTGGTCCAAGCTCAACCATTCAGAGCCCTGAAGATTCGCGAGATGCGATGAAACACGTGTCGGCTGGTTGTTCTCAAGCTGTGATAAATTAAACCAAGACAACAAGACCTTTTTGCGTTTATATGTGTATTCAATTGCATTAATTGCTTATCATTGTGTATTACTGTTGTTCCTCTGCAATTAATTGCTCAATTGTTCATGGCCACATTGTGACCTTCTCAACCTTACTGAGTGTGTGCATAGGGTATGTCTCTTTTTGCTGTTTTAAGAGTTCTGGCTGCGTATTTATTTAAAAAGTTACCATTGGACTAGCGCGAAGCAGCGCGATTTATAGCTGCGTAGGTGGGCCTTTACAATAATAAGTAAACAGAATCCATCTTTTAAGTGTGTAGCGCGCGCCCGTGCAAAGCTTTAGCAAATGTGGTTAACCGTGCTTTTTGTTCATTCAGAGAATGTGGTGGGTTGCTATTATTCGAAACTGAAATTTCAATGTTGTTTAATAAACCGTGCAGAGAATGAAAAAAATGCGTAATAGATTGCAAAGAATATTTCAATTGGTTTGGTGCTGAAACAATGCGTGAAGTAAATCGGACGCCTGTAAGTGTGCAGCTTTGTGGATGCGCCTGTAGTTTGTCGCTGGCTGGCAGAGGCGCAGAGCCGTCTGAGCTGCTAATGTGCGCCTGCGGAAGAGGCTCAATTAGTTGGAGCTGTCTGAGCAGCCTGCTTGCTTGTCTGTCGTCTGCGGATGACCCCCAATTAGTGGAAACTGGCTGAGTTTTCCAATGTCCTTTCAAAAATGCGTGTGGGTCCAGGTGGTCGGCCATGGCATTAGCTTCCCAGACTCTGGCCTTTGGAACACAGTAATCGGCTCAGTGATGGGTAAAATGGGATTAAGATGGCAAACATATACACTGCAGTAATTTGTGGATTAGTATTGTATGGATGCACGGAAGAATACCTTCTCTTCTTTCTGCTAAGCCATTATGTTTAGAATATGTATCGCCTGTGGGGAGACACGTCCTGAGAGTAACAGTAATTAGTATTGTAATGCAATCATCTTTTGCTTAATGAGAGCTGCCAAGTGGCCCCATATCACGTGCAACCCATCTCTTGGATGAAAAGTCCGCATCACTTTGCTCGCTAAAATTTGAATTTCAGTCTTACTTCCACTGTTGAAAGTGATATTACAAGCCCCGGAATTAGGGGCCATATGTATCAACACATTTCCCCATAGACACAAAATGGGCAAAACCCTTTGATACATCTGGCCCTAAATGTCTTGTGCGCTCGGCAGCTGGGGCAGGTTGCAGGTGTTACACATGAAATTGGTCTTTTGGTAGCCATGTAAATTTGGAAAATATGCACTTGCACTACGTTCTGAGGATACTCTCTTCTTGATTACATAGATTGCACTGGTGTCGAGCAATTTAGACTAATGCAATCTTGCATCACCACTTGCGCCATGACCAATGAAAAACGACATTTTATATGATCAAATGGTGCACATTATTTTTGCACCGGTTATGTAGTGCACACGTGTGCCAGCTAGTTGGTGCGAAGGGCAGTACCAATTTTGCAATCTATGTAATCCAGCCACAGATGTTTGCTAAAAAGCTAGTGTTCCAATAAATTCAAGGCAGCAATGGGGCATCTGCAAAAAATGAGTGGATACACTTTTGTCCAGCTCTCCGTATCCCAACTAAATTTAGAGATGGGGAAAGGGCTGTGTTTCTGAGCTGAAAACAACCATTGTATCTCGCAGTATACGTACTATTGCTGACTGATGTGGTGTCAGGAGGAGACCGTGCAGATACCATGTCAGATGTGGTGTTTTATGCCTGGGTCCTCCATTGACAGCATGGTGCTACCAGGCAAGTACAACATAACAATATCACTGATGGATTGGGATAAGAGTTCCAGGGATTCATGCCCACTGACTTTTCATTTTCAAAAAACACAGCCCTCAACTTTGAGGGATTAGATTTAGATTTTTTTTTTAAAAAGGACCGGCCGCTATGGTCAGTTTTCGTAAAACGGATCCCACTATGTTATCATAAGTACTTATGGAGAAAAAGTGCATACTAACCTGGTGGTGTGCCTTGACATGGAAGGTGGATTGTACTACTGAATATGAAGGTAATGAATATCTTGGTACAAGAATATCATGGACAAACTACCACAGGGCAAATTACTGAAAGATAACTTTATATAGAGAAAGTATAGATTTTTTATTCCTCATTCTACATCCATGTACCTTCAAGATTTATTTCGAATGTTCTTTATTGAGTTTTTAGTAGCAGTAACAACAATAAAAGAAATACATTCATTAAAAAAATATATATTTTTATTATGCTTTTATGTATACCAGCACACAGTTAAACAAATCATTTCTCCATGAGGGATATTAACAAAAGAAAAAGGATATAATTCAGTGATTTTAACAGAGCAGTTGAGCTATATACGTGGATAAAATTGAAAAACACAAGAGATGCAATTTACAAATTAATTCTACAAAATTATAAAGATAAGAACATCACTCTTAATCAGAGCAAGCATTAATATCAAATTGAATTTAAATAGAAAGATAGATCCTCAGGGACAATAAACCTTAGCAGAGCAGAGATTATGCCTCAAAGCTACACTAATTTGTGGACCGCTAGTTACCTGAGTCTCGTTCCATCTTAGAATAGGAGCCCATATACCCCTGCCAGACAATCTCTGTTTTCTGCCCCTTCTCTCATCGATACCTCTTTCTAGGTTGAATATAGCCAGCAGCCTGGCAAGCCATTGTTGAAATGTTGGGGCTGCTGGGTCTAGTCAGGCCGAGGCTATGCATATCCGGCCCACCGCCATAGCCAAGAATAGAAATCGGTAGTCTGTATCTCGCTCTCATTACTGCCAACCCCTAGAAGTATTAATGCAGGGGTTAGCACAACTTTCACTTCTAAGGTCTGATCCATACATTTTTCTATGGAATTTAGTAGAATCTCAAGACGTGTACAGGAAGCAAACATATGGGCTAAGTCAACCTCCAGTGAGTCACACAGAGGACATCGAACTCCCACCTGCCCCCACCCCATTGGGCAATCCTAGCCGGGGTATAGTAAAATGAAAAAATTGTCTTATAATGCTGAGCTTGAAGCCCAGCTGAGCACACCACTGTCTGTCCCAATTCCAATGAATCCAAAAATCTCTCCGGCTCTATGCCCAGTTGTTCAGCCCATTTCCTTGCATGTTTTTCCCGGTCGTCCTGTTTAAGTGCTACAAGTTCAGCATACAATCTCTTTATAGTACAATTCCTCCCTTCTCTAATAACATCAATGAATTTTACCT
The DNA here is from genome assembly GCF_964263255.1 of Lissotriton vulgaris. Lineage (NCBI taxonomy): Eukaryota > Metazoa > Chordata > Amphibia > Caudata > Salamandridae > Lissotriton > Lissotriton vulgaris. The sequence continues at coordinate 1,434,012,266 of NC_141687.1, forward strand.
TATTAAAACCACTCAACCCACCCACCTTCCCACTGAGAAAACTTCGCAGCTGCAGATATTTAAAAAAGTTTGTCTTCTCGATTCCAAACTCAACCTGGATATCACTAAACTGACACATTCCATCTAGACATATTAGATCCCCAACTGTCCGGACACCACGCATCGCCCACTCTGCCATAATTGTGCCTGCAAAAATTCCAGGAATCACAGGGTTTTTATACAGTTGGGTGTAGCAGTTTATTCTCCCTATGCCCGTTTTCTTTTTAGGTGCAGTCCAAATTTTAAAGCTGCCATTAGGGTCTTGAATCTTGTTCTCTTGTAGTAGCTGGGCTCATTCATTTTCATAAAGCAGTTATCCGCATCATCGCCCAACAATAACTTGTACACATCTGGTAGGCCTACTTCATCCCGGGAATCCACTATGCACCCACCCATTAAGTTACTCATATATTGGAGGGCCGCAGCCCAATGGTAAGCTTTAGGGTCAGGAATAGCAAAGCCTCCTCTTTTCCTGGGCAGTGACATAAGCCTAAATGCCCTCCTTGTTTTACCATGTGCTCAAATAAAACTGTTAATAATACCCTCAAATACCACAAACCAGTGTTTTCTGAATTCTAAGGGTATTGCCCGAAACAGGTAAAGTATTTTGGGCAAGAACATCATTTTTACCACGTTACACCGGCCCATCAGAGACATGTGTAGATTATTAAATCTATCAAAATCTAATTTGGCCTTCCTGATTACTGGCTCAATGTTTATTGCCACTATCTTGCCACTATCTTCCCCAGCTCAGACGTTATACCAGTGCCCAGATAAACAGCTGTTTCTGTCACCAGAGCATCATCCAGCTCAACCTTCCCATTCTTAACTATCTGCGTCTTTTGTCTATTCAGGGCGTATCCGGCAAACTTCCTAAAATCATGAGCTACCTTCTCAACAGCAGCTAACTCAGTTGAAGGACTAGAAGTAATAATGGCAACATCGTCAGCATATGCCAATATTTTTGTTTCCAACCCTTGGCTGATAATGGGCTCAATTCCATTATTAGCCTCAAGCAGTCGTAAGAGGGGATCGATGTACATAGCAAAAAGGAGGGGGGAGAGCAGTGGCAACCCTGCCTTGTACCACGTTTAATCGAAAATGTATGTATGTATGTATGTATTGCCTACTTGTGTAGCGCGAACTGTCACCCAAAGGGTATCCTGGCGCTTTGACTTTTCCAGACCAACAAAACAGTCACGATATTACATTGCCCTGGGGAACAGATGGGACTTCAAGCCTTTCTTAAATTAGACAAATTCCCCCGTGCTCCTTAGGACCACTAAGAGGAATCTGGTCTGGTCCGGCAGCTTTCCCAGAGGGGAGGTTTCTCATTGCATTATAAATCTCATACTGGGTCAATACATTCTCAAGGGATTTGCTGTCTGCAGAATCCCTACATTGTAACAAAATTCTGCTAAAGTTTTTGTGAGTTGAGGTCTGGTCCCCCTTAGATTCATCACTATATAGGCGCTGATAAAATTGTCGAAACACTTCCCGTATGCCGGAAGGATCAGCGATTACTTTCCCACTGTTATCTGCTATTTCAAGTATTTCATCTTCTGTGCTATTTTGTCTCAGTCTGACAGCAAGAGTGCGCCCCACCCTTTCACTAAACTCGTAACAATGTGCTTTTTTAGCCAAACATCTTTCGGCAGCCTTGGCAGCTGTTTGACCTCCTATTTCTGCCTTAGCTAGAGTCAGCCGGGGCAGTATATCATCAGTTGGATTACCGATATGTATAGCAGTTGCCAACTCCTCCTCTATCCCAATCAAAGTCCTACATAATACTTCCTCTCACTGAGCCTCCTTCTTCTGCTGACGCAAACTATAACTCAAGGTCTCACCTCTGACCCCCGCTTTAAATACGTCCCAAAATACCTCGACAATTGCAATGTCCCTATTAAAATCCCAGAATTCCTTAATCCAATCTTTCATATGGAATACATATTCTTGCTCTTGTAACAACTCCCTTTCAAACATCCAAACCCGTCTGGGCCTCACCCCCCTGTAAAGTAGTAACTGTAAGAACTAACGGGTCATGATCTGAGAGCACCCAAAGGTATTTCTCTATCCTAGCCCTTGCCAACAAGCACTGTGACGTAAAAAAATAGTCCAATCTGAAAAGAGCCTTATGAGGGGCCGAATAAAACGTGCTGCCGGGATCTTCAGACTTTAGATAGGGACAGATATCAGTTAATCCATGATTCCTTACTAAATTAGTAAGAGCCTTGTAGACCTTCCTTTTATGGCCAGTATACCCACCCCCTACCGTTGATATTGAAATCCCCACACATTATTACTGGAGTAGGCCACGCTGCTAACTCAGTATCTAAAAATGTAAACACCTCAGGATCATCCCCAGTGAACCCATATACTGAGCAGACTGTAAATGTTTCACCTCCCAATAAGCATTCTACCATAGCCCAGTGGTCCCGCTTATAAGCCATCTTCCTTTTAATTACAATGGGCCATATGTATCAACACATTTCCCCATAGACACAGAATGGGCAAAACCCTTTGATACATCTGGCCCAATGTCCCTTCTCCAGGTGAGGATGGTGACCCCTCTCGTTCGAGTCCCAGGCTTAGTATGAACCAAAAGTTGATATCCTAACTGTTCCAATAAATTACCCCTAGCACCCTCTATGTGGGTCCCTTGGATGCATAGGATATCTATATGCAGTGATTCAAGTAAGATTGCAGCCCATTGCCTTTAACCCCGATCATTTAGCCCGCAAACTTTTATTGAGGTAATTCGAAGATTCATTTATCCAAACATGTTTCCTTCTAACCAGCAGCCCAAATACGTCTTTAGTTCATCCAAATTAAATCCAGCAGAGCCCATTTTCCTCCTTCTTAGAAGACCAAATAACAGAAATTCCCTCACGCACTGTGCTATATGATACTGTGCTGTGCTCTTACCCACCCCACCCTCTACTAAGGAGCCACCCCCACCCCCACCTCCACCCCCCCACAACCCTAACAGGCAGATAGGTCAAACATGACCTATGTACGACAGCTGATCTCACATCTCGAGTTGCCGCTCTTTCTCTCCCCCCTCATAATACACCACCAAATCCCACAACAAATAACTTCCTAGATGTAGACATAGACAAATGTAGCAAATGTAACAAAGATAAATGATTAAATCAGCTTATACCAGCTTGTACCAAATTCCCAATTAACCAGCTGCCCAGACCCCCACCACAGTAAATAGATTCAAATTCAGAGTCAACAATCAGTCAGCGGGCTGGCCCTCTCGCAGCGCTCAACCTTCTGCCCTTTTCCCTGTAGCACCCTTCAATTCTGTCAAGTACTCCTGTGCCTTAATTTCTGAGAAGAACATCCGCACCCTCCCATTTAAGATGATCTTGAGCCAAGCAGGGAATAACAGAAATGCCTCACAGCCCATCCCCTGGAACAGTGTTATCAGCTGCCGTAATCTCCATCTCAGCTCGACCGTAGCGTGACAGAAATCAGGAAGGGCAAAGAAAGAATGCCCCTCATAAGTCCGTTTAGAGTCAGGCCTCGCTCTGTCAATTATGGCCTGTCTGGGGAGAAAATTCCCAATATATATATTAAAATCACTCTTGGTCATTCCCCTTGCCTAGCGGCAAAAGCTTTCTTCTGGAACATTGGGAAGCGGTGTCCCCGCTGCACCTCCATGTCCCAATTCCATTGGGCAAGATCTGGAAAGGCACCCTTGAGTAGGGTGACAACAAAGGCCAGTGTATTTTCTTCTTCAACATTTTCGGCAAGGCCTAATAACCGTACATTGTTTCTACTCTGCCTATTTTCAAAGTCTTGAAGCTTCCAACAGATATCCAGTGATTGCTTTTCCTGCGACTCCTTGAAGACCTGTAGCTTGACAACATCCTACTCCAGACCAGCTGTTCTTTCCTCCATATTGGTGACCCTTACTGCCATCTCAGAACACAGCTTATTGACCTTGCGCATAGACCCCTGCTGTTGTTTTGTAGCTTGCAGTGATGTCAGGCTCTCCAGTCTAGCCTCCCCCTGCATTTGTTTAAGAGTGGAATATAGTAATTCCAGCGTAGGCATAGGTGGAGTGGAGAATTCAGTGCCATTTGGACTTACTTGCACAGCAGCCTGCATCTCACTTTCATACAACATACTGGTGGCGGAATAGTCCCATTCAACTTTGCGGGCAGGTGCTAGATCAGACTTAGCAGGACTAGTTTTAGACTTTGACCATCGTCTCCCAGCCGAAGGTCTACTGCGAGGCGGTCTTTGCATGGTGGAGGACCCCTCAGTGTCTGTTTCATCGGAGGTGTTACACTCACTCCGTACAGGAGAATTGGAGTCGGAATCATCATTGAGTAAGTAAAACTTGTCCCCTTCTGGGGAGCCCGGAGCAGTTTCAGACCATAGCGGCATTAAGGTTTGGTTTATTGCATGATCCTCAGGTATGACCAGATGTAAGGTATCACCTACAGTAGAGGGGTAATGATTGCCTAATTTATCAGTTTCCCCAGTCTCCACAGCTTCCTCAGTGACCTCTAGACCGTTATTGCCTGTCAAACTAGACCCGGGAGGTTGATCACTACTTTCTTTAAGGCTTTTATCCCTACTCGCTATCTCCCCCAGGTCTCCCAACATCTCTGGGGATATCAGCGGTGAGGGCAATTGTGATTCCCCCTCAGTATGTTGAATCTCCATTTGCGAGTCTAGTTCATGTTCCTGACTGGATTGCTCCAGTCCGGGTTTCATACCTGTCTCACCAGCCGAATTCATCGCCACAGCAGCGGTCTCTCCATCACCTGGAGCTCTGATTCTGTCTGAGTAATGATATCTTGATTCCCGCCGCCAGCAGAAACTGAGGTTGCCAGAAATGCCTCCATAACAGTGGGCTGCAGCAGAGAGCTCTCCACGGCAGCTGCAGCGCGAAGCTGGGTCCCTCCAGCCACACCGACTGTACAAGCGGCCCTTCGCTTATGCTCGCTTTAGTCAGTTTTCTTCGTGGGTGCTCCACGTCGAGCTTGAATTGGACACCGCTGGGGGGGAGCAGCCGCCATACCAGAAACATTCAGAGAACACTCGGAGCCTCCAGCTGGAGGCCCTTAGTGGTTTCTTTTGCTGCCTTCGTTGATTTGGGAGCCATAATCTGCCTGCAGCTCCGACAGCACTTGTGGCAGTTCTGGACCGCCCCCGCCTTGCCGCTGGTATTGATTTATTAGCTGGAAGATAAGAGCTGCCTTTCTAAGACTCCTCCAACAGCAGTAGCCAAACAACCTGGCCGATGGACTTTCTAAGCATATGGCGGCATAACTCTCTATTAGCAGTACATCCTTAGACACCTCAGGAGAGAGAGTGAACCAGCAGCAACTCTCACTGAGGTCAGTCAGCGGCCATCTTGCCCTCAGCCCTCTCCAAAAGAAGAATTTACATTCAATTACTGTTAGACCTGACATCATTGGCTTGAGTCTCTCCTCCATTTTTTCTGTTTGCCTCTACTGTTTTACGATGTTTTGCTGGTATATGCTTTGGGCGCGGTGCCACTGCTGATCAGTGCCACAGCGCAAGTGCTCCCTATGTTAAAATTGGTGTATCTATTGTATCCATGTTTGGCTTATTTGGTTTACTATCAGTCCCTAGTCTAGTGCACCAGGAGTGCCGGGGCTTGTAAATACAAATGTCGCTCGTGGGCCTGCAGCACGTGTTGTGCCACCCACAGGAGCAGCCTCGTAAAAGAATGTCTACGGGTCGGTCATTGCGAGACCCACGTGCAGTCTGGTACTGTCACGCCGGCTGCGCAAGTATACCTACTTGCCAGCCCCTCAAACCTTCCCTTGACTTCATGTTAGTCACCCCTATGGTAGGCCCGTGGGCAGGGTGCATTGGAAGTCTAAGGTAGGACACGCCTGACCAAGTTGGCATGTCCTAATAGTGAATTACAGCCATCTTCGTTCTTCACTATTGCGAGGTAGCCTGCTCTCCATTAATTAGAATGGGCCGCCGGGATTATTAGTGCTATGATCCTAGCTGGCTCGGGGAGCATGGTGCAATGTCGAGTTTGGTATCCCTGAACTCGGGGTTTAATTACGCATCCGTTGGTGTGGATGGTTTTTGGACTCTGGGTTCGAAAATAGCACTTTTAGAAAGTGTCTATTTTCTTGTCTAACCATATCTGGTTTCTGCTGGTCTTGCGTGTGTGTGACAGGAGCTGGGTGGCTCCACCGGTCTGGATGAGTCAGTGTGGGATGAGTGGGACATTTACGTTGAGAGTAGGGGGAGAGTAGTTGTTGATAGCCTGCCTTGCCTGATACAATGCTGGCTCCACCTCCTGCCAAGCGGCTGATGGCTCTGTGCCTGCCATGGACGATCCTAGCCCCACCTCCCGCCAGGAGGCTGATGGCTCTGCTCCTGCCAGTGTCAATGCTGGCTCCACCTCCTGCTGGGCGTCTGAGGACCCAGCCCTGCTCAGTGAATAGGCCAGGTGCTTCTGCCTGGCTCCGCCCACAACAGACCCAGGATGTTGGGAAATCCCCGGCATGGACAAAGGGATCGAAGCCGGAAAGGGGTATAAGAGAAGGACCCCTGAACCAAGAATTTAGATCACTTCTGACAAGGAACCCTGTAACCAAGGACAAGAGGCCTGCTGATCTAAGGACTGCCTACCCCTTCTGCCAGTGTGCTGTTGTTGGGGGAATCCTGCAGTGCTTCTTTATTTTCACCAAGGAACCAGGAGAGAGGAACTGTGTGTGTACTCTCACGCTTGCTAAGAAAATCTACAAGGACTGGAAGAGTGCCAGTCTCCTGCCGAAGTCACAGGGCTAAAGGACTTCATCTGCTAAAGTGCTCTTTGCTGGAAGCGTGCATCCAGCACCTCTGAAAGAACCAGCAATCACGACGACCGGACGCCGGGCCGACCGACGCCAGCAGCAACGCCAGTGAGTGGGAGTACGGCTCTAGCTCCAGAGGACCTCGTGTCTGCACCGCTGCTGATCGCATCACCTGTGTGCCCCCTCGACGCCGTGAGCGCTGCTCACTCTGTGCAACCGCATCATCGACGACGCCTGCTGAGGCCTGATCGACACCGAAGACGCGACGCCGGATTGCTCGACGCCGCTGATCATCGTGTGCTTCATTTTCCTAAAGGTACTGTGTTGTTGGGGGTCCGTGTGACTCCGGGCTCGACGTAGCGCTCCTCGCGGTCGACGCCGAACCTTTGGATTAACTTTGCCTCGACGTCGTGTAGCCCCCGTGTGGATTACCCTGTTGCTAAAGAACTGTATTGCCAAGAAGAAGATTTGCTTTGATACTAAAGACTTTTGTGCTAAAGAAGAAACTACCTTTGAACTATCCTTTTTCCTTCCCAACGTATTTATTCCGATTGTGTACAGTTTTGTCGTTATCTGGTCTTGTGCTAAGCCTTATATAAAAATACTTATTTTTATAATACTACTGTGTCGTGTCCATTCGTAGTGTATTCACGGTATTACTGTATGTGGTCATAATTGCTTAACACACAGCCTCTGAGATAAGCCTGTTCTGCTCTGCCAAGCTACCAAGGGGGTGAGCAGGGGTTATCGAAGGGTGTGATCCCCTTGCCCTGACTAGAAAAGGAGTGTCCCTATTTGTCAGAAGTGTATACCTCTGCCAACTAGAGACAGCCGGTTCTAACATTGGATGCAGCGGTGAGGATTTGGACCTTGCATTTATGACCCATGTACAGTGATTAGTGTGCGCTACATAGTGAAAGCAGACCATAACGCAGTCACAATCTAATTGGGGAGGATCCTATTTTTTGTTCTCCGCTTTTCTGAAACTTGATTTTTTGAACACTGCCAGTTTTGACCATGAGTGACAACGGAGTCACTACCCCTGTCATTGTTGTGGAGGAGTTTGAGAGGAATAAGCTTAAGAAGGATGAGCTGAAACACTTTTGCGACCAGTTTAAAGTTCCTACCACAGGCCTCTCGAGAAAAGATGATTTTCGTAAAGCATTACAGGCCTGGTGGGAGTCCAGAGATCCCTCTGATGTGGTGGTGGTACCCACAGAGGAAGGGAATGAGGAGGTGCCAGTGAATGGGCCTGTGTCCTCTCCCGGTAGCAGTGTTTCCTCCAAAGGTCTTTCCCCTGAAGAAAGAGAAGAAAGGGCGAAAGAGCGAGGTTACAACATGGAAATGGCAAGGCTAAAGATAAATGGGCAGTTGGAGTTAGAAAATGCAAGAGGTAGAAGAGAAGCTGATTTGGAGATCAAAAAGTTAGAGTTTGAACGAGAGAAGTTAGCTTTGGAGCGTGAAGCCAGGTTGAGGGAGCTGGATATCCAAGCTAAAAAGTTAGAGTTGAATCCCTCTGGTGGCAGCATTCCATCTGAGCCTGCAGAAAGTAAGTTTTACTTTCCGAAAGATGTGATCAAAGATTACAATAGGAATGAAGATATTGGTCAATGGTTTAAAGCATATGAGTTAGCATTGTTGGCCCACCAGGTCCCTGAGAAGAATTGGGGAGCGGGGTTGTGCGGTCGCTTTGTGAATGAGGGAAGAGATACCCTGTTAGACATGCCTGTTGCGGATAGGATGTCGTATGCTCATATGAAAGATACTTTAATGTTGCGGTATGGCCTAACCCCCGAGAAGTACAGACAAGCTTTTAGAGAATGTAAGAAGTTGCCTGGTACGACGTGGGTTGAATATGTGTCTTATTTCTGCAGAGCCATGGATGGTTGGGTAAAGGGCAGCAAAGTGGAAAGTTATGAAGCTCTTTATGATTTGTTTGCTTGGGAGCACTTGTCTAATAACTGTTTTCCAGAGCTGCGCCAGCATCTGATTGATAGCAAGATATCTAACCCTAGAAAACTTGCTGAGGAGGCGGACCGCTGGGTCAGTACCAGGGTCCACAAGGGTCCAGTGGGAGACTCAGCCAAAGGTGGGCAGGGTCCCCAGCAGAAGAGTGGGGGGGACAAGGGTAAACAGAAGGAGTCTCAGAAAGGGCCCCAAAGTAATCCCCAAGGGAACCAAGGGAAAGGTTCCCAGCCTCCCCCTGAGAAGAAGCCAGGGGCCCCGACGGGTAAACCTGTTCATAGGGGCCCCCTAACCTGCTACGGTTGTGGGCAGGTGGGATGGGACACCGGTTTTACAACCCCCAGTGTCCCAAGAAGGATTCGAATGCACCGCCGCGTGCACCCCCCCGTCAGTTGGCGAGCGTAGCCTTGGGAGGGGAGGAGATGGTTGTCCATGGTGGGAGGGGTCCCGCAGAGATGTCCCTGGTCTCGCTAGGAGACATGCAAATGGTCCCTCCACCCCCTCTGCCTAGTAACACTAGTAAATATAGGCAGTGGGTGACCATTAATGGCCATAGAGTGGAAGCTCTCAGAGACACTGGAGCAAGTGTGACAGCTGTCAAGTGTCACTTAGTGTCCAGAGAGCAGGTGGTTCCCCACGCATTCTACCCTGTGATAGCTGCCGACAACTTCCAGAAAGAGTGTGAGGTAGCTCAGGTTTCCTTTGAATGGGGGGGAGTTTCAGGTACTCTTCAGGTTGCTGTGAGGCCCGCCATGCCTGTCGATTGTCTCCTGGGCAATGATTTAGAAGACTCCCCTTGGGCTAAGGTGGAGAGAGCGGCGCACTTGAAAATGTTGGGTGTGCCAGAGTGGGTGTGTGCAACCACTCGATCCATGACAGCGAGTAAGGGTGTTGATGGGGTCCCGGAGCCTGAAAGTACGGCCCAGGACCCAGCTGTGAAGAGAAGAGGCAGGAGGCGCGGGAAACCGGCCCCCGTAGTTCCCGTGGTCCAGGAGGAGGTAGACCCTGAGTGGGATGCCCTGGAGCCCACAGGGGAACAAATTGCCGAACTGGGAGACCTGCCCGAGCTGACCCACTGGCAGCAGGATGGTGGTCCCTCCAGGGAGGAATTCTGAGCGGAGCAGAAAGTGTGCCCTTCTCTCGTGGGCATGAGGCAGCAGGCCTCAGCCCAATCCTCAGGTGATCAGTCAGGGTCACATTTTGTGTACTGGGAGAATGACCTCCTGTATAGCGAGCCTAAGGCTGCTGAGCCTGGGTCAGCCCGTGTGCTGGTGGTACCCCAGCGCTTCAGAGCCTTCCTACTGGGGTTGGCTCATGACGTTCCGTTAGCTGGACATCTGGGGCAGGACAAGACCTATGACAGGCTTGTCACCCATTTTTATTGGCCTCAGATGCGTAGGGATGTAGACATCCATTGCAAGACTTGTCGCACTTGCCAGGCAAGTGGGAAAAGCGGGAGGAAGCAGAAGGCTCCCCTCCAACCTTTTCCGGTGGTCAGCACCCCCTTTGACCGGGTGGGTATTGACATTGTTGGGCCCCTGGATCCCAAGACAGCCCTGGGCAACAGGTTCATCCTGGTCTTGGTGGACCATGCCACAAGGTACCCGGAAGCCATCCCTCTCAGAACAGTGACGGCCCCCGTGGTGGGACGGGCACTGATGGGTGTTTTCTCCCGGATGGGGTTCCCCAGAGAGGTGGTGTCAGACCGAGGCACCAACTTCATTTCGAACTATATGAAGTCTCTGTGGAAGGAGTGTGGGGTAACCTACAAGTTCACCACTCCTTACCACCCTCAAGGAAACAGGCTGGTTGAGAGATTCAGCCGGACCCTGAAAGGCATGATTATGGGTCTTGAAGAACCAATGAGGCGGAAATGGGACGTCCTCTTGCCATGCCTGTTGTTTGCTTACCGTGAGGTGCCGCAGAAGGCTCTAGGGTTCAGCCCCTTTGAGCTCTTATACGGTCACCCGGTAAGAGGACCTTTGAGTCTGGTCAAGGAAGGCTGGGAGCAATCTCCCAGGAAACCTCCCCAGGATGTATACAGCTACATGCTGGCCTTTCGGAACCAGACTCGGCGCTTCAGAGAACTTGCTAAGGCAAATCTGGAGGCCAGCCAGGAGGAGATGAAGCGTTGGTACGACCGGAATGCCACTCTGGTAGAGCTTCAGCCTGGTTAGGAAGTGTGGGTCATGTCCCCTGTGGAACCTTGTGCGCTCAAGGACAGGTGGACTGGACCGTTTAAGGTTGTGGAGAAGAAGAGCGATGTCACCTACCTGGTGGACTTGAAATCTCCCAGGAACCCCTTGCGGGTCCTGCATGTCAACCGTTTGAAGCCCCACTTAGAAAGGTCCGAAGTGGGCATGCTCCTAGCTACAGATGATGGAACGGAGGAGGAGAGTGAGCCTCTTCCTGACCTCCTGTGTGCTAAAGAGCAAGATGGGTCGGTGGATGGTGTGGTCCTCTCTGACACACTGACCCTTGAGCAGAAACAGGATTGTCGCCAACTGTTGGGACAATTCCCGGATCTGTTTTCCTTGGTTCCGGGTGTAACTCATTGGTGTGTCCATGACGTTGACACCGGAGACAGCCCTCCTGTGAAGCACAAGGCTTACAGGGTGACTGACAAGGTCAGAGCGTACATTAAGGAGGAGGTCTCCAAAATGTTCGCGTTAGGGGTGATTGAGTCCTCTAGCAGTCCTTGGGCCAGCCCAGTGGTCTTGGTCCCGAAGGCTGCAGCGCCTGGTGCTTCACCAGAACTCCGGTTCTGCGTGGACTACCGAGGGCTCAATTCGGTCACGAAGACTGACGCGCACCCCATCCCCAGAGCTGATGAGCTCATTGATCGGTTGGGGGCTGCCCGGTACCTTAGTACGTTTGATTTAACGTCGGTACTGGCAGATCGCCTTGACTGATGGGGCAAAGGAGAGGTCAGCATTCTCCACACCAGATGGGCTATACCAGTTCCGGGTGATGCCCTTTGGGATGAAGAATGCCCCTGCCACCTTCCAGAGGTTGGTCAACCAGGTCTTGGCTGGACTGGAGGATTTCAGTGCACCCTACCTGGACGACATCGCAGTGTTCAGCGCCAGCTGGGAGGAACACTTGCGCCACCTCCAGGAAGTGTTGTTGGCCCTGCGCGGAGCAGGCCTCACAATCAAAGCCAGTAAGTGCCAGATTGGGCAGGGTTCGGTGGTGTACTTGGGGCACCAAGTAGGGAGCGGCAAGGTTGCCCCCCTGCAACCCAAGATTGATACCATCCTGGCTTGGGCGCCGCCCAAAACCCAAACTCAGGTGAGAGCCTTCTTAGGACTCACGGGTTATTACAGGAGGTTTGTCAAGGATTATGGTAACATTGTGCACCCCTTGACTTCGCTGACTTCCAGGAAGCAGCCACGAAATGTGATCTGGACTGATGCCTGTCAAACGGCCTTTGACACCCTGAAAACTGCAATGTGCACAGCACCTATACTCCAGGCACCCGACTTTTTGAAAGAATTCATTGTTCAGATGGACACTTCAGAGCATGGCGTGGGGGCTGTTCTAGCTCAGGTGAATGAAGAGGGCCGAGACTTGCCTGTAGCCTTCATCAGTAGGAGGTTACTTCCCAGGGAAACGAGGTGGAGTGCGATAGAGAGAGAAGCATTTGCTGTGGTCTGGGCGCTGAAGAAGCTAAGACCCTACCTGTTTGGGACTCACTTCCGGGTTCAGACAGACCACAGGCCCCTCAGATGGTTGATGCAGATGAGGGGTGAGAATCCGAAACTGTTGAGGTGGTCCATTTCTCTACAGGGGATGGACTTTACGGTGGAACACCGCCCTGGTACAGATCACGCCAATGCTGATGGTCTGTCCAGATTTTTCCGCCTTAGTGATGAGGACTCCCTAGGTCAAGGGTAGTTCTCCCCACATTTCGGCTGGAGGGGACACGTGTTAGACCTGACATCATTGGCTTGAGTCTCTCCTCCATTTTTCTGTTTGCCTCTACTGTTTTACGATGTTTTGCTGGTATATGCTTTGGGCGCGGTGCCACTGCTGATCAGTGCCACAGCGCAAGTGCTCCCTATGTTAAAATTGGTGTATCTATTGTATCCATGTTTGGCTTATTTGGTTTACTATCAGTCCCTAGTCTAGTGCACCAGGAGTGCCGGGGCTTGTAAATACAAATGTTGCTCGTGGGCCTGCAGCACGTGTTGTGCCACCCACAGGAGCGGCCTCGTAAAAGAATGTCTACGGGTCGGTCATTGCGAGACCCACGTGCAGTCTGGTACTGTCACGCCGGCTGCGCAAGTATACCTACTTGCCAGCCCCTCAAACCTTCCCTTGACTTCATGTTAGTCACCCCTATGGTAGGCCCGCAGGCAGGGTGCATTGGAAGTCTAAGGTAGGACACGCCTGACCAAGTTGGCATGTCCTAATAATGAATTACCGCCATCTTCGTTCTTCACTATTGCGAGGTAGCCTGCTCTCCATTAATTAGAATGGGCCGCCGGGATTATTAGTGCTATGATCCTAGCTGGCTCGGGGAGCATGGTGCAATGTCGAGTTTGGTATCCCTGAACTCGGGGTTTAATTACGCATCCGTTGGTGTGGATGGTTTTTGGACTCTGGGTTCGAAAATAGCACTTTTAGAAAGTGTCTATTTTCTTGTCTAACCATATCTGGTTTCTGCTGGTCTTGCGTGTGTGTGACAGGAGCTGGGTGGCTCCACCGGTCTGGATGAGTCAGTGTGGGATGAGTGGGACATTTACGTTGAGAGTAGGGGGAGAGTAGTTGTTGATAGCCTGCCTTGCCTGATACAATGCTGGCTCCACCTCCTGCCAAGCGGCTGATGGCTCTGTGCCTGCCATGGACGATCCTACCCCCACCTCCCGCCAGGAGGCTGATGGCTCTGCTCCTGCCAGTGTCAATGCTGGCTCCACCTCCTGCTGGGCGTCTGAGGACCCAGCCCTGCTCAGTGAATAGGCCAGGTGCTTCTGCCTGGCTCCGGCCACAACAGACCCAGGATGTTGGGAAATCCCCGGCATGGACAAAGGGATCAAAGTCGGAAAGGGGTATAAGAGAAGGACCCCTGAACCAAGAATTTAGATCACTTCTGACAAGGAACCCTGTAACCAAGGACAAGAGGCCTGCTGATCTAAGGACTGCCTACCCCTTCTGCCAGTGTGCTGTTGTTGGGGGAATCCTGCAGTGCTTCTTTATTTTCACCAAGGAACCAGGAGAGAGGAACTGTGTGTGTACTCTCACGCTTGCTAAGAAAATCTCCAAGGACTGGAAGAGTGCCAGTCTCCTGCCGAAGTCACAGGGCTAAAGTGCTCTTTGCTGGAAGCGTGCATCCAGCACCTCTGAAAGAACCAGCAATCACGACGACCGGACGCCGGGCCCGACCGACGCCAGCAGCAACGCCAGTGAGTGGGAGTACGGCTCTGGCTCCAGAGGACCTCGTGTCTGCACCGCTGCTGATCGCATCACCTGTGTGCCCCCTCGACGCCGTGAGCGCTGCTCACTCTGTGCAACCGCATCATCGACGACGCCTGCTGAGGCCTGATCGACACCGAAGACGCGACGCTGGATTGCTCGACGCCGCTGATCATCGTGTGCTTCATTTTCCTAAAGGTACTGTGTTGTTGGGGGTCCGTGTGACTCCGGGCTCGACGTAGCGCTCCTCGCGGTCGACGCCGAACCTTTGGATTAACTTTGCCTCGACGTCGTGTAGCCCCCGTGTGGATTACCCTGTTGCTAAAGAACTGTATTGTCAAGAAGAAGATTTGCTTTGATACTAAAGACTTTTGTGCTAAAGAAGAAACTACCTTTGAACTATCCTTTTTCCTTCCCAACGTATTTATTCCGATTGTGTACAGTTTTGTCGTTATCTGGTCTTGTGCTAAGCCTTATATAAAAATACTTATTTTTATAATACTACTGTGTCGTGTCCATTCGTAGTGTATTCACGGTATTACTGTATGTGGTCATAATTGCTTAACACACAGCCTCTGAGATAAGCCTGTTCTGCTCTGCCAAGCTACCAAGGGGGTGAGCAGGGGTTATCGAAGGGTGTGATCCCCTTGCCCTGACTAGAAAAGGAGTGTCCCTATTTGTCAGAAGTGTATACCTCTGCCAACTAGAGACAGCCGGTTCTAACAATTACCATTCGGGTTCTGGAGCTGGGGTGGGTGTTACAAGATTGTAATGACCTTCAGAATGTTGAAGGGGATAGGTGGTAACAGAAAGAAAAAGTGTTAGGGTAGGGTATCTACGTACCTTCAAGCTATATATATATGTATATATTTTTATATATATATATATATATATTACCTACTGGCGGTCGCCAGTAGGTAGTTATAGTAAGGACCTAGTTTCCATAGGAAATCCGCAACATTCTATTTGGAATAACTTTGGCGCCAGTGGACGAATCTTCACGAAATTCTCCAAGAAGATGGCCTGCTCTACTCCGCTCCTACCCTGAAAGTGTGGGGGTGACTGGTGATGCGGGGGATGAGAAAAAAGGGGGTCCCAAAACGTGATTTCCCCATGCAATTTTCCATAGGGACCTTTAAGACGGGCTATAGCCCGAACTGCTGAACAGAATTACACCAAATTTGGCAAACAGGTAGAGTTTGGTTCACAGATGACGCTTTTTGTTAAATGGTGTAAATCCATGCAGTAGTTCCTGAGAAAATCAAAAGTAAAATCATAGATATATCTATGGATGAAGTACTGTCCGAGGATTATACGCGTACCCTTATGAGCACGAGCTGCATGCTAATTGCTGTCAACTGTGTGTCAACACTCCAAACCAGGAAGTGTTGGCAACCATTTTGTGTCTCAGTAGAACCGAGGCACAAGAAAACTGAAAAACAAGTGCCCAAAAGACGCAAAGGGGGCAGGGTAGAAACACCCTGACCCCCTAGGCCTGCTCAGGGGGTCCCACTAGGACCCCCAAGGCATAAAAATTATTATTTAAAAAAAAAAATCGTTGGATGCGCGTAGGATACGCATATGGCCTGAAAAAAAAAAGGAAACCTGGAGCCTGCTTTAGTGCTAATTATATTTACAACAAGGGGTGGTGAGGGACAGAGTCTCTGAATTAAACAGAATACTCTCACCCAGTCAAGAGATCAGGGCTAGATCCAACACCGTTTTTTAGCTCACTGCACCATCCCAGTTTCAGAACCTGGCTGTATGCAAATTAGTCTGTTCCTGTCCCAGTGCATGATGGGAACAGGGCAAACCAAACTACAAAAGCCAATTCTTACACTGGGAAGGAAACAAGCTACCGGGGACCGGTTTCTGGCATTTCAGCCTCTTCGGCCCGGCTTGCTTGAATCCTGATGGTGCAGGGACAGACTGATTTGCATATAGCCAGGTTCTGAGCTGGGATGGGGCAGTGAGATAAATAACGGTGATGGATCAAGCCCTGATCTTTGGACTGGGTAAGAGTGGTCTGTTTAACTCAGACACTCTGTTCATCACCACCCCCTTTTTGTAAATCGTTTTTGGCCACTATAGGTGTGGCAGGGTATACTCAGACATGAGTCCCTTTCTCACTGCTCCATCAGGATTCAAGCAAGCCGGGCCGAAGAAGGCTGAAATGCCAGAAACCGGTCCCCGGTAGCTTGTCTCCTTTCTGGTGAAGAATTGGCTTGGTAGTTTAGTTTGCCCTGTTCCCATGATGCACTGGCCAGGGACAGACTGATTTGCATATAGCCAGGTTCTGAGCTGGGATGGGGCAGTGAGATAAATAACGGTGATGGATCAAGCCCTGATCTTTGGACTGGGTAAGAGTGGTCTGTTTAACTCAGACACTCTGTTCATCACCACCCCCTTTTTGTAAATCGTTTTTGGCCACTATAGGTGTGGCAGGGTATACTCAGACATGAGTGCCTTTCTCACTGCTCCATCAGGATTCAAGCAAGCCGGGCCGAAGAAGGCTGAAATGCCAGAAACCGGTCCCCGGTAGCTTGTCTCCTTTCTGGTGAAGAATTGGCTTGGTAGTTTAGTTTGCCCTGTTCCCATGATGCACTGGGCCAGGGACAGACTGATTTGCATATAGCCAGGTTCTGAGCTGGGATGGGGCAGTGAGATAAATAACGGTGATGGATCAAGCCCTGATCTTTGGACTGGGTAAGAGTGGTCTGTTTAACTCAGACACTCTGTTCATCACCACCCCCTTTTTGTAAATCGTTAGTGCTAATTAGCCCGCGGGGGGCCTAGTCCCAGGGGCAATGTACTTTATTATAATGGCTGGAGGGGGAGGGGGCTGTAGGGTGTGCAAAGCCCTGGGGACCACCACTCCCCGGGGTTTTATGTATTGTGGGAGGGCCACTTCTTGCAGTGTCCCGGAGTGAAAGTTAAAATATAGATTAACAATATGTTCCCTCTGAGAAAATGAAAGATATTGTGAAGATGCTTCTGCAGCCCTGAATCATTACCTTGCTAGTAGTTTTTTCGCCCGCATTGATTCTCTGAAACAAAACTAACTATCCCACGGGTGTGGTTTATATACTTTTTGGTTACTTAACAGTCTATGGGATCAATTTATTACTCCTCCCACTTTTAAGTCACGTTTTTCATTTGACAGGTATTCACATTTGCACTGTTTTAGTGTGTGACGTGTTTATGTAAACGTGCCTCTTTCTATACTTTTTAATTTTCGTATAATTTCTAAAATGCTTTAAACTCGTTTTTATTATTAAAGCATTTTGTAGGCGGGGGCCTTCGACGCGAAAGTGGTGCAATGGGGTTGTAAATCTGGAACACAGTGTTTTGTTTTACTTTGCTTTCCTTTCTGTCTTGTAGAGGATCCAGGGTGAATATAACAGTTTTCGTACAGCTAGTACCTTTCAACTCTACCACTAAACGGCTTTCTGCCTTTTACTATAGTAACGGTTCATGGAACAGTTTAGTGAGCACGGAGGTTAGAAGTTCACCACACTATGTTGCTAATAGAAATAGTTACCTGATGGAGTTTTACATGTTTTCCATCGGAACCGTTAGTCGTAGAAGAAGTCAGTGGAAAATATAATAAAAATAATAGCAGGGGTTCGCTGGCGCCCTCACAGTCACGGGGCCTCACTCATGTTGGATGGGGGCTGCAGTAGGCTGTGGAAATTATATCGAGAAAACAACAATGCGGCGTATTGCATCTTTTCTTTAATATAATGTGGAATAATGTTTATTTATTAGGCAGTGTTTACTTTTGTTCCAGATACAGTCACTTTGTTACAGGTAATAAGGTAATTTATTAATATGTAGGACGGCGTGTTCTGTATGTGTGCATGATACAAATTTAACATTTAATTGGCTAAGGTGTTCTAACAACAATCTTAATGTTCATTTGGGTGTGAACTATTGAAAGTAGAATTATTTTTTGTAATTCACTTGGGCTCCGGAGGGTTGCAAGGACATGTTATTGGCTTACAGGTTGTATGGAGGACTTTCCTGAGCTTTATGTTGGTTGGTTGCGAACTATTGAAAGTAGAAGTGTTGTCAGCCATTCATTTCCGCTCTGCGGAGTAGGAGGGACATCTGATTGGCTGACGTGTTTTAAGGAGGACTTTCCTAAGCTTAATGTTTATTGGCTGTAAACTGTTGAAAGTGAAAGTGTTGTTAGCGATTCCATCCTGTTCGCGGATTATTAGGGTAACGTGTTCCAAGCGGGAACTTATGAAGCGTAATGTTCATTGGCTGTGAAGTATTAAAAGTAGAAGTTTTGGCAGTCCTTCCCTCCTCCTCTGCGGAACAACATGGACATTTTATTGGCTAAAGTGTTCGAGCACAAGTTTGCTCCTTATTGGGTGGAAACGATTCACTGTTGTCGGTGATTTTGTCATGCTCTTCTAAAGGAGTATGGGAAAACAAAGTAGTAGAGGGCAGGTTAGGAACACTATTAACTCTGTACAGTACCCATAAGGTGGTGGAGAGGGATTATGAGGGAAAAAATTGTATTTATATATTTCACGGGTCATTTATATAATTACCGTGTGGTGTATAAATCACGGCGGAAAAATGACAGTGTCTTGCGCTGTTTTATTTAATTCAGTTTGTGGGTGACATACTTGGTAGGAGTGCTAAATACTTATAATGTGGTGTTTGCTTTTCTGATGGGGAGGTGTGGTTGCGCAGCAAAAAATTCAGTATAGGTTTGAAACAGTTTTTATTAAGCAAATGCAAATAAACTTTCTTCAGAAACTGTCCCTGTATATATGAAAGGGGTGAGAATTAAAAATGGAAATTCATAAAATATCAGTTAAGCGTGGCCACACCCTCCTTTTTTCTGCTACAGTTTGTGAAAGTGTTGCCTTATATTGTTGATAATGTAAGAGGGCATCAGTTACTTTTAGATAAAGTAGAATAGAAGTGCTATAGCAAACACTCCTGCACTACATTATCTGAGGTCAAGAGAACAAGTAAAAAACTGTTAAATACAAGTGACTTCATATTACATAAAAATGTATGCATTATTATTTTACAAATTTGTATTCTGTACAATTCAGGAACGTTCTGTCGTAGTGCTTAGAGGTTGCACACTGTTCAGCTAACAAATCACATACTCGCTTAAGAATATATAGGATGGTACTCTTATAATATACAGTACTGGTCCTATATATTCTTTAGGGAGAAGGTGAATAGGAACCGCAAATAAGAATAGAAATTAGAAAATACCATTCAGAAATGTAGGGTTTATTAAATATTTAAAGTAACAAACTATGCATGATAGCTATATTTTTTATTCTGCAATTTCGTAAAATATGTTTCTTGAAAAAAAATATATACAGATATATATTACAGATGGCGCTGAAAAATCTCCTATTCCTCTTCTGTAACAATAGGGCTATCTATTACAATATAACGATTGATACCATTGTTACAGTAAAAAGAAAAGGAAAATAAAGTTACCTATTTAACAGAACATCCATGATGAAATACTTTCGAGCTGTAATTATTTACTGAACTTCTTTTTCCCGGGAGGTGAAAAAGTTTGATCTTCGTGGCGACGGGTCATAAACTCCTCTGAGATCATGACAGTGAGAATTATAATATATATATATATATATTTTCACAGTATATGATCACAAGGGGGGAACAGACTAAAAACCAAAATCCGGTGACGTTGCTTATATATCTTTACTCTTTGTGCCGACGTGTAAGGAACTCCACTGAGATCACCATAACTGTTAATGTTATAATATACATATTAGCAGTATATGATCTTTAGGGGAAAACACAGTAACAACTGGAAGATGGTGACGTTGATTGTAAATGTTTAGGGTTTGCGCTGACGGGTCACCAACACCTCTCAAGAGAAGTACAGTGTCAATATTATAATATAGAAAGGCACAATATATAAGCTTAAAGGAGCCAGAAAAGGAGCAATGTTTGTTGTAATCTATCTGTTTCTGAAAACAAGCTGCTGACGTTATAGAGAAAAAGCGAAAAACATGCAATACATTTTTTTCTAGATTTAAATGTTTAAATATTGACAAATAGCCACAAATTATAACTTAGTACTATGCGTATGCCATATTGAAACAACTTACAACTCCGGAATATGTTTGTTGACGCAAAAGAAGAATCCGATGCTAGAAAAGGGAACCTGCATCACAGATTGGCGACTCAGAAATAACTCGCGAAAACAAAACTAATTGCACAGTAGGTGTGGTTTCTATAGCTTTTAGTTCTTTAATAGTCTATGGAAGGAAGATGTGATCCGCCTATGTAGATGTCACGTTTTACAGTTTACACATGCTGACTTTTTAACTGTTTTCCTTGTGCACGTGTTGGGAAAAGTTACAAACTGTGAAGCTGTAAAGGTTTTGATTTCCATAGTAACACGTATAAGGTCATTATTATCTACATACGTTGGAGAGTTTAAAAAGGGTTCCTCGGTAAACTGTGTTTTTTGCATTCTTATGATTAAAAACATCTAAATAGAAGACACAAAAAAATATCATTTACAATAGAAGAAAAAAACAGATTAATATTTGTTATTACTATCCTTCTTAATTAAAAAAATTCTAGCATTTGTAAATCATAAAGCTACCCTCGGAAAGGTATGCTGGCGCTTGGGGCGTTGGGAAGATTAAGCAAGGTATTACTTTCAGTGAGATAGTGGTAGTCTAAGATGCCATAGTGTATAAAATGGGACATGGCTTGAGAACAGGTCTCTGCAACGCACCTGTATGGTATTGAATAGAAAGACATGCTTGGCTAGTAGACCAGGGACTTTCAGGATTAAAAGTGACCAAATTGCTCAACATAAAATACGTCACAGAATGTGTTTTCAAATTCTCTTTCATATTTAGAAGGACAGGATAAGTTACTGTGTGTAGCTTTTCTTCTCTATGTAAATATGTCCTCATCATACACAATACTTTGTGTTGAAGGGGCATTCTATAGTTGTTGCTGTGAGTATTTTCGACTTATATAAGCAATGACTAATTTCTAATTATGTTAAAAGGTGAGTATTGGATAGGTGTTTAAGGATTGATGTGTGTGAAAACACATGAAGTATTCAAAAACTAGTGTGAGAATGGTACCTAAATACCACAGATTCACAGTGTTATTCCAGACAAGCAACAGTATCCGTTGCATTTTACTAAAACACATTTACTAGTTTGGAAGGGGTAAGGTGAATAGACATATTCCACATTTTTTAGTACTGCATTTTAGTATAAGAGCCTGAGTCATTTTCCATAGTCATAAGCAGTGACTGGTTTCGAATTTTATGAAAACTTAAGAACAGGATATGTTTATAAGCAATTATATTGACATAACCTTATGAAGTACTAAAACTCTACTGTTGGAAAGTTATTAGACAATGGTATTTAAATAATATTTTTTTTGGGCCAACATAGTTGATAAACCTACTTTTGTATTATGTACTAAGAAAACTGTTAAAGTGAAGTGTTTATGTTTTTGTGCATGGACCTAGAATATAATAGAGTTGTCATGGATAAAGAGGAGAATATTACCGAAGACACATTGAAAAGGAGCAACAGTTTAATTGAAGTACAAAATCTACCTATAACAGGCAGCAAGACTGAATTAGAGGACATCAGTACTGCAGATATCACCTGTGATTTTGAAAATGAAAGCAATGATGCTGATTTTTTGGAAGCACTGGATCACGTAGAGTTACTGGAAGCTATAAACTCTGAAATGGCAAACCAGCAGTGTGATCTCGAAGAAGTACCAGATGAACTCCTTTTAGAAGCTGTGGTAAAATATGAAATGTCTGAAGAATAATTTTATTGTTTAATAATAAAGCATTGAGCACTATGTACTAATCCATTCACTGTAATAAAACTCAAGCACTTATAGATTCGCTCAGACACTCTCTTTACAGTATTCGATTGATTCAGTCAGTAGCCAGTACTTATGCAGAGAAGTACGCCTTTGGGTATGGACTGCTTCAAACCCTTATACAGTATGCATGCAGTCTTGTATCTACCTGCACACTTGTCTTATATGTGCTTATCCATTCACTGCGCTAAAACTGAAACACTTATAAATTCAGTCGGGCTCTCTCCTTGCAGAACTGTAATCATTTAGTCAGTACCCAAGTACTTATGCAGCAAAGTAGGCCTTAGGGCATGGACTGCTTCCAATCCCTATGCACTATGCATGCAGTCTTGTATCCACCTGCACACTTGTGTTTTATACCTTCAATTCCTCAGTCTGCATCCTTCCACTTCCACCAAATACTCTGTCACTGCTGTTGCACTATTGTAGTGACTCATTCAGCAGTGTGTGCTAATTCATTCACTGCATTAAAACACCAACACTTACAAATTCACCCTGGCAGTTTCACCAGAAGTTCAGAGGGAAGCATAGACTTGTAACATATTTATGTACATATTTTATATTTATGTGCTTTGGAAGTATGTGTTCCGGAAGTACTACAGTATACTGTAAGTAAACACCTTATAGAGTTATGCTGTAGCACTTCCTTATAGTTCTGCACTTTCACATTCACCATACACTACTAATGTATTCTTTCATTCATTTATGCACTACACATTCATTAAAAAAACGTTTACGCACTATCATACTAATATAGCTGTTTTTTTGAGCAGTGAAGTTAGTTCTTAAACAAACTTTCTTTTTCTTTTGTAGTTTTGTATTTTTGGGGGATTTTTTGAAATTTTTTTTGTAAAGGAAAAAAATTGAATTGCGCAAAGCAAACAGTGTGTGACTGGAACCAATAACAAAAAAAAAATTAAAGGCGGTAGCAACGTTGCTCTTGTTTGCACCTGCAAATCAAATCAATGGACTGTTCGCCATAACATAATGTCTCTTTACAAAATTTGCAAATAATGATAAGGTCTCCAAAATCGGGAGGGATGTCCGGATGCGGACTCGATGGTGCTGTGGAAGTGTTGGCTACAGCTGGTGGAGGGTTTTCCTGCAGCCTGTTGCATGCAGCTCTCGCATAATTGCGGGGATGAACAGTCTTCACATGTCTCACCATGCTGGCGATTCCAAAAGAATATTTTTTCTTCGGATCACCTCTAGAAAGCATGGTCCCACACACCTTACAGGTGACCTTGGCAGCATTCACTTTCTTTTCTCTTTCTGGAAAGGAAAACATTTTCCAGATTATTGCCTTCTTCCTCTTCGGGGCAGGGTCTTCCTGCACAAATTCTTCTTCTGAAGAGTGTTCAGATAAACTTTCATTCTGCTGTGCAGCCATATTAAAGATGTTTTGGAAAGCACAGGAACTTCTCAAAACAGATGGTTCTTCAGTGAAAGTGAAAGAAGAATGATTAAAATGAGTGGGGTCCTTCAACAGTTAGAATAGGAAGTATTATGAACTAATCAAATCTCTTGTTTTGAAGTCACGTAGGTTGCCCTTATGATGCGAGAACGTACGACGTACCCTGCGCTTTGCGTAATTGCTTTTAAAAGTAATATACACTTATTAAAACTAAATGAATACTATTTTTATGATAACCTCAGGTAATGTCTTGCCTTAAAATTTACATTCAATCCATAAATATATATTTTTAAGCATTAAAAAAATTGCGGGGTTTGCGTAGCGTACGCCGTAGAAACGCACATAATGTCACGCGGAAGCGCCGATGCGACGCATAACGTCAAAACGTATTTGCAACGTATGGGCTGGTATGCCTACAGTACGATTACAGGTGCGAAGGATAATGCGAGGAAAGTACGTGTACCATACGTTTACCACAAAAAAAAAACAAATATATATAGAAATTAATTTTAATATATAAAAAAACATTTTAAAATTTTGTTTTTTTATAATTTTACATTAAAAATATGCAATGTAATTTAAAAAACTGAAACAGCTAAAAATTATTATTATAAAAATGTACTAAATTAGTATCAAAAAAATAAATATAACAATTAATAGATATAAACATTGGCATTTATAAAACCTATGACATTCACTGAAAAAAACATAGGTTTCACACACGTTATAGCTAGGAATTAGCATTTAAAAACCTTTAAAATTCACTCAAAAAACTATAAGTTTTAGCGGTGTTATAGTTAGCTGGACATTTCACTCATACAAAACCATTGCAACTGCTCCTATATAGTTAGTTGTACTAACTATATTTCGCGCACCCGCAATCCACTGCTGATGATGTCACATATTAGATCATTCATGACATGGTCAGTGACATCACTGATGACATCTCAAATGACATCACTGATGACATCGCCTCCAGTATAAGACAGTGGGCTGCATTGCAGAGAGGTGTAATGAGGCCACACCCTTTTTTACACCTCTCTGCAATGCAGTCACCGGGCATGTTTGCAGAGGGGGAACTAATTCCCCTTGCATACTGAGGGTCCCTGGGGGGCAACGAACCCACCAGGAGTCTCCAGTATGCGCCAGGAGGCTGCTTTGCTTTGCTCTGGAGGGGGCAGTCCCCGGGGCAGTGTGGGGGGGATTGGGCATCCCCTACACTTCTTTATCACTATGCCCCCGCTATTTGTCCCCCTTGGGGGTACTTTTTGGTAATCCTTGTTGGACCCCTAAGCAGGCCTAGGGGGTCAGGGTGCTTCTACCCTGCCCCCTTTCTTTTCTACACGTTTGTTTTTCTGTTTTCTTGTGCCTCGGTCTACCTAGCACAAGATGAATGCCAACACCTCCTGGCTAGAAGTGTTGACAGCCAATGAGCATGCTGCTTTCCTGTGAAAGGCATGCTGATTGGCTGCCAGTGTCTGTCAACACTCCAAACCAGGAAGTGTTGGCAGCCATCTTGTGCCTCGGTAGAACCAAGGCACAAGAAAGCAGTGAAACAACGGTGCAAAACACGCAAAGGGGGCAGGGTAGAAGCACCCTGACCCCCTAGGCCTGCTCAGGGGGTCCCAACGGACCCCCAATTTATTTATTTTTTAAAAATCGCCTGGGTGCGCGCACCGTACGCGTACAGTGCGCGCACCCCGCAACTTTTCAACAAAATAAATATTATTTTTTTTGGCCTGGGGGTCCTTACTTTTACCCTGCCCCCTTTTTGAGTTCTACACGTTTGTTTATCTGCTTTCCTGTGCCTCAGTCTACCGAGGCACAAGATGGCTGCCAACAATTTCTGTTTTGGAGTGTTGACAGACAGTGGCAGCCAATCAGCTTGCAGCTTGTACTCAGGAAGGTACAGAGTACAGTAAGCTTACAGTGCACGCACGGTGCAATGCCTATAGATATATATACTTTTAAAATCCGATTTTCTCAACAACTACTGGAGGGATTTACACCATTTTACTAAAAGGGCGTACTGCGTACCATGCCCTACCATTTTGCCAAGTTTGGTGTAATTCCGTTCATCGGTTCAGGCTGTAGTCATGTCTAAATGTCCTATGGAAAATTGCATGGGGAAAACACGTTTTGGGACCCCCCTTTTTTCTCGGCCCCCCCTTGACAAATCACCCCGAGACTTTCAGGGAAGGAGCGTAACGGGCCAAAATTTTGGAAAATTACACGCAAATTCCCCAAATGACGCCAAAGTTATTCCAAATGGAATGTTGTGGATTTCCTATGGAAACTGAGTCCTAACTATATATACCTACTGGCAACCGTGGGGAGTACCACAAAACAAACCAAACTAAGAATCTTGGAGCACATGAGAGCGATTACCACAAAGGACCAAAGCTACCCCGTTGTGCGACATTTCGAGGAAATGCATAAAAGCAACAGCAATTTACTTACCTTCTTTATCTTAGATCAGATGGTAAAAAAAGAACGAGGGGGAGACTGGGTGAAGAAACTTCGAACTCTGGAATCCAGGTTCATCATAATGCTCCAGACAAAGACTTCAGGAGGTCTTAACAATGAATAAGAGATGTGGGCACACATAGGATAGAGCTTATCTAATGTGAAGGGTAAAAATAAAAGTATCAACAATACCTCATTACCTGTATCCCCCTTTTTTGCCATCCTCCAAAACTGAACTCCCTCACCCGAGTCCGATAAATATAATGCTGCGCTCAACCCAGAAGAACAAATAATAAGGCCCCATCCAGGGCAATATTTCTTGGGCAGAACGCAAAATAATGGCGCAACAAACTAAGCCAACTAGATATAATGTGATAATAAATGAGAATTGTGAAATTACATGTTAACGAATAAGATCATGATATAATGAATTGCAGTCCAACATAATCAAGGACTCAAATGTATTGATTAATGATTGAATGTAGATGAATATATTAACATTCACAAAGTACTTTTGATCATTGAAAGATGGCCGCCACAATGAATGAATTGTATTGATTGTGCCGTTTTTTATTTTCTTTCTTTTAATGCACGTGACTGAATGTCACAACAAACTTTATTTAAATGCACACACAATGCAATTGAGGTTTACACCGACGAAGGCGGCAACACCGAAACACATTTGTTTAACCTTTTGGAAACTGCAGTGCTATGAATAAATATGGCATGTGAACTGCGCTAAATAACTTTGAGTGCTCTTTATTGGGAAAAGTCGGAAAAGTGGGGAATGGGTGTTTGGAAAACATATATATATATATATATATATATATATATATATATATATATATATATATATATATATATATATATATTACCTACTGGCAGTCGCCAGTAGGTATATATAGTTAGGATTTTTTTTAATAGGGATTTCTGAAAATTCTATGTTGGATAACTTTGGCGTTGATGGACGGAATTGGCTGAAATTTACAGGACAATGGCACATTTTGTTTCTGAGCGTCCCCTAAAAGTTTGGGGGGGGGTTTCGTCAAGCGGGGGCCGAGAAAAAAGGGGGGGTCCCAAAACGTGTTTTTAACATTGAGTTTTCCATAGGGCGGTTGGACTCACTTTTAGCTCGAACGGCTGAATGGATTTCCACAAAACTTGGCAACATTTTAGGGACTGGTAGCCCGATGTGCCTTTGCTATTTCTCAAGATATATGCTCCAATGGTTTTTACGAAAATTAACTTTGAAAAATATATATTGGGCTACATTGGGCTATATATATGTTAGAGCCCAAATGTAGCCCAATGTAGCCCAATGTAGCCCAAAGATGGCCACCAGAGACAAAAAAAACAAATGTAGCCCAAATATCAGCCAGATGTAGCCCAACTATAGCCCAGTGACAGAATGTCCCAGAGTGTTCTAAAGAACAACTAGAGCGCTAACAGTCTTACTTATGACAAAAGTATGGCACACCTGAAGTCATCTTGATTGGAATAAAGTGTTAACACTTAAAACATTTAATTTGCAAAGGAACAAAATGAGGGGTTTCATTTTGCCATAGAAATGGTATATATATATATATATATATATATATATATATATATATATATATATATATATATATATATATATATATATATATATTCTTTCCAATCCTGACCACAACAGTAACAATCAGGCGCTGACTCCGTGGGGTCATGTTCAGAAACAAGATTTATTTTCTCAGTGCATTAGGATTATATATATATATATATATATTCACTGAAAAAACCATAGGTTATAGACCATATATAGTTAGGAATTAGCATTTACAAAACCTTGAAAATTCACTGAAAAAACCATAGGTTATAGACCATATATAGTTAGGAATTAGCATTTACAAAACCTTGAAAATTCACTGAAAAAACCATAGGTTATAGACCATATATAGTTAGGAATTCGCATTTACAAAACCTTATTTTACTCACACAAAACCATTGAAATTCCATATATAGTTAGTTGCACTAACTATATATCGCGCACCCGCAATCCACTGCTGATGATGTCACATATTACATCATTCATGACATGGTCAGTGACATCACTGATGACATCACTGATGACATCTCAAATGACATCACTGATGACATCTCAAATGACATCACTGATGACATCACTGATGACATCTCATTTGACATTACTGATCACATCACTGATGATATCATTCATGTGATAATACGATGAACCTCTTCAGACTCTAATATAACCTTAGATACAATCAGTGTAAACAGACACTCACAGACTGTCACTCATCCATGGAGTTACTCACACACCTAGTCAGTCATGCAAAGAATCAATCACACCTCCATTTCCTCAACTATACAGTTATACAAACTTTACTTATTCAGACATATACTAACACATATTTACTCTCTTATACAATCCCTGATACAAGTTCACAATGATCCATACAGCCACTCACACATTCACTGGCTCTTATGCACAGTTATTTATATATGTCAACTCTCACATGTACTGTGTTTTACATATGTACTTACTTTGACATGTAGCACTGAGATATCCATTCACTCACCAATACACTCATGCACACAGTCAACCGCCCATACAGCTGTTTCCACATGCACTTTTGAAACCATACATCTAGTGAATCAACTGCTCACACATCTATGCACAGAGTCATACACCTCCCGGCCACCCACACACACACTCAGTCTCCCATACAAATACTTGGGCAACCAATCAATAACCCATATAGTTACTCATATAGCTACTTATCAACACATGCAACAGTTTACAGAACAACAGACATAATGATGCACAAATTAAGACAGTTTAGTCACTAACCCATGCACTCAGTGAGACACATTTAATCACTCTCTCATACAGTCAGTCATGCACCTACTAAATCCTTCATCCAGACACTTATACATCCACTCATTCTTCAATATGTAAGACATATTTTAACTTTACAGAAACATACAGTCACTGGATGTTGTCATCAGTGATGTCATCAGTGATGTCATTTGAGATGTCATCAGTGATGTCATCAGTGATGTCACTGACCATGTCATGAATGATGTAATATGTGACATCATCAGCAGTGGATTGCGGGTGCGCGATATATAGTTAGTGCAACTAACTATATATGGAATTTCAATGGTTTTGTGTGAGTAAAATAAGGTTTTGTAAATGCGAATTCCTAACTATATATGGTCTATAACCTATGGTTTTTTCAGTGAATTTTCAAGGTTTTGTAAATGCTAATTCCTAACTATATATGGTCTATAACCTATGGTTTTTTCAGTGAATTTTCAAGGTTTTGTAAATGCTAATTCCTAACTATATATGGTCTATAGCCTATGGTTTTTTCAGTGAATATATATATATACATACATATATAAACATATATCATCTGTATATCTATATAAATACAAACATAAATGCATGCATACATATACTTATATGCATACAGATGCATGTTATTTACATGAAAGTTGAAAAAACACTAATAAAAGCAAAGCTAAAAAGCCACCTCATTACAAACAGAATGGCTTTAACTTAAACGAGGGCGAGATCTATTGCATTTTCAATGCTTGTTTACTTTGGTTCCATCAAGAAGGCATTCAGATGTGTCACACATTTGCCATAAATTCTGAATGTTAGCACTCTAGTTGCACATTAGATCACTGTAGTAAAGCTACTGCTCACCAGGGACGTCTGCTGCTGGTATTCAAAGTGCATGTTTCAGTCTGCATGTCAGAATTTTTTTAATGAAATAGAAGAGGATTTGAGAAGTCACTCAAAATGATCCCTAATTTTTCTTTCTGAAGCACTAATCATACTTTCTATGGCAAAATTAACCCCCTCATGTTGTTCCTTTTTAAATTGAGTGTTTTCAGACTTACCACTTCATTCCAATGAAGATGGCTTCTGGTGTGCCATACTTTTGTCATAAGTAAGACTGTTAGCGCTCTAGTTGTTCTTTAGAACACTCTGGGACATTCTGTCATTGGGCTATACTTGGGGTACATCTGGGTGATATTCGGGCTACATTTAGGCTCTTTTGTCTCTGGTGGCCATCTTGGGAGACTGTATGTCAGAATTTTTTAATGAAATTGAAGAGGGTTTGAGAAGTCACTCAAAATGTGCCCTAATTTTTCTTTCTGCAGCACTAATAATTCATATGGCAAAATATACCCCCTCATTTTGTTCCTTTTTAAATTAAATGTTTTAAGAGTTACCACTTTATTCCAATCAAGATGGCTTCAGGTGTGCCATACCTTTGTAATAAGTAGGACTGTTAGCGCTCTAGTTGTTCTTTAGAACACTCTGGGACATTCTGTCATTGGGCTATACTTGGGCTACATCTGGGTGATATTTGGGCTACATTTGGGCTCTTTTGTCTCTGGTGGCCATTTTGGGAGACTGCATGTCAGAATTTTTTAATGAAATAGAAGAGGATTTGAAAAGTCACTCAAAATGTGCCCTAATTTTTCTTTCTGCAGCACTAATAATACCTTCTATTGCATAATATACCCCCTCATTTTGTTCCTTTTTAAATTAAATGTTTTAAGAGTTACCACTTTATTCCCATCACGATGGCTCCAGGTGTGCTATACCTTTGTAATAAGTAGGACTGTTAGCGCTCTAGTTGTTCTTTAGAATACTCTGGGACATTCTTTCATTGGGCTATACTTGGGCTACATCTGGGTGATATTTGGGCTCTTTTGTCTCTGGTGGCCATTTTGGGAGACTGCATGTCAGAATGTTTTAATGAAATAGAAAAGGATTTGAGAAGTCACTCAAAATGTGCCCTAATTTTTCATTCTGCAGCACTAATCATACTTTCTATGGCAAAATATACCCCCTCATGTTGTTTCTTTTTAAATTAAATGTTTTAAGAGTTACCACTTTATTCCAATCAAGATGGCTTCAGGTGTGCCATACCTTTGTAATAAGTAGGACTGTTAGCGCTCTAGTTTTTCTTTAGAACACTCTGGGACATTCTGTCATTGGGCTATACTTGGGCTACATCTGGGTGATATTTGGGCTACATTTGGGCTCTTTTGTCTCTGGTGGCCATTTTGGGAGACTGCATGTCAGAATGTTTTAATGAAATAGAAAAGGATTTGAGAAGTCACTCAAAATGTGCCCTAATTTTTCATTCTGCAGCACTAATCATACTTTCTATGGCAAAATATACCCCCTCATGTTGTTTCTTTTTAAATTAAATGTTTTAAGAGTTACCACTTTATTCCAATCAAGATGGCTTCAGGTGTGCCATACCTTTGTAATAAGTAGGACTGTTAGCGCTCTAGTTGTTCTTTAGAACACTCTAGGAGGCTGCAGTAGAACACAAAGGAATCAACTGACAGTCTCTGTCCTTGTTGGATGTACATGTTTTACTGAGAATGTCAGACTTCATTTTCACATGACTGAGAAAGATAATGTGAATTTACAGAAAATATGCTTTCAGTTTAGCTTACAGATCCCCTTCCAAACCACTGTGGGAAAATCATGAGATATTAGTTTTCTTTCAAACAATATTCATGATATCACAGCAGAAGGTTTTTTCACATGGTAAAATCACCTTAGAACCCACCACAATTCCTAAAACGAGTATGGTACCATCAACAAATGATTTATAATGTAACTAAAGTCCTAAAACCCTCTATTAACTACAATGCTTTTTAATGAGGTGCTATCATGTATATTGGTCCCAAGATGGCTGCCAACACTTCTTGGATGAAGTGCTGACAGCCAATCAGATCAGATGTGTGGTTAGGCTCCGCCCAGATATATATCTTTTTTTGAACCTAAATTACTCAAAATCCACTGGAGCACATATATTGAGACCTAGCAAAGGCACATCGGGCTAACAGTCCCTACAATTTTGCCAAGTTTCGTGCAAATCCATTCAGCTGTTCGAGCTAAAAGTGAGGCCAACCGCCCTATGGAAATTAACATGGGAAAAACGCGTTTTGGGACCCCCCTTTTTTCTCGGCCCCCCTTGATGAAACCCCCCCAAATTGTCAGGGGCTGCTCAGAAACAAAATGTTCCATTTTCCTGAAAATTTCAGCCAATTCCGTCCACAAACGCCAAAGTTATTAGACATAGAATTTTCAAAAATCCCATAGAGAAAAAATCCTAACTATATATACCTACTGGCGACCGCCAGTAGGTAATATATATATATATATATATATATATATATATATATATATATATATATATATATATATATATATATATATATATGTTATACAAGTCTTTGCTCCAAAGACTTGTATAACTTAAATCACGTGCACACCACTTGCACGAAGGAGGCACCCATCAGGAAGAGTTCGGCAGAAGGAGTGGTTATTGTATTGCATCGTGAAAGACAATTCTGCTGGAACCGCCGCTGCCTAACATATGAAGTATCTGCTAACGAGGAGTTGGACATGACGACATGTCAGAATGTTGCTTACTTATATCAACATTCTCGGATTCGGAGTATTACGAAGCGGCAGATGTATGGGTACTAAAAGCAGGGCTCCAAAACCAACTTTCCAGCGACACCACGCGATTCGAGTGGGATGCTTTTCAACAAACGCGTGAAAGCGCACTCATTGAAACCAGCCACAAAAACAATCATGGCAATGAGTTACATACAGGCATACACTCAAAGATGGCGGCTAAAAACACTGAGGGACTGCCTTTCCAGTGTAGTCCTTCTTCGCTGAATATCATCAAGGCGGAGCCCAAATTTGCTTTTAAAATGAACCTCAAAAAACCTTGGTTTCCTTGCTCACCATACAGCATCTGAGGAAGTCAGTGAAGACGAAACGCGTCATGCTGGGTGTATCAGAAGGATTTCAAATACCCACTGTGTGCTCCAAAGACTTGTATAACTTAAATCACGTGCACACCACTTGCACGAAGGAGGCACCCATCAGGAAGAGTTCGGCAGAAGGAGTGGTTATTGTATTGCATATATGTATATATATATATATTACCTACTGGCGGTCGCCAGTAGGTATATATAGTTAGGATTTTTTTGAATAGGGATTTCTGAAAATTCTATGTTGAATAACTTTGGCGTTGATGGACGGAATTGGCTGAAATTTTCAGGAAAATGGCACAGTTTGTTTCTGCGCGTTCCCTGAAAGTTTGGGGGGGTTCTGTCAAGCGGGGGCCGAGAAAAAAGGGGGGTCCCAAAACATGTTTTTAACATTGAGTTTTCCATAGGGCGGTTGGACTCACTTTTAGCTCGAACGGCTGAATGGATTTCCACAAAACTTGGCAAAATTGTAGGGACTGGTAGCCCGATGTGCCTTTGCTATGTCTCAAGATATATGCTCCAGTGGTTTTTACGAAAATTAACTTTGAAAAATATATATTGGGCTACATTGGGCTATATGTATGTTAGAGCCCAAATGTAGCCCAAAGTAGCCCAATGTAGCCCAAAGATGGCCACCAGAGACAAAAAAAAACAAATGTAGCCCAAATATCAACCAGATGTAGCCCAACTATAGCCCAGTGACAGAATGTCCCAGAGTGTTCTAAAGAACAACTAGAGCGCTAACAGTCTTACTTATGACAAAAGTATGGCACACCTGAAGTCATCTCGATTGGAATAAAGTGTTAACACTTAAAACATTTAATTTGCAAAGGAACAAAATGAGGGGTTTCATTTTGCCTTAGAAATGGTATATATATATATATTCACTGAAAAAAACCATAGGTTATAGACCATATATAGTTAGGAATTAGCATTTACAAAACCTTGAAAATTCACTGAAAAAACCATGGGTTA
The DNA here is from genome assembly GCF_964263255.1 of Lissotriton vulgaris. Lineage (NCBI taxonomy): Eukaryota > Metazoa > Chordata > Amphibia > Caudata > Salamandridae > Lissotriton > Lissotriton vulgaris. The sequence goes on from NC_141687.1 coordinate 1,434,046,061, forward strand.
TAGACCATATATAGTTAGGAATTAGCATTTACAAAACCTTATTTTACTCACACAAAACCATTGAAGTTTCATATATAGTTAGTTGCACTAACTATATATCGCGCACCCGCAATCCACTGCTGATCATGTCACATATTACATCATTCATGACATGATCAGTGACATCACTGATGACATCACTGATGACATCTCAAATGACATCACTGATGACATCACTGATGACAACATCCAGTGACTGTATGTTTCTGAAAAGTCAAAATATGTCTTACATATTGAAGAATGAGTGGATGTATAAGTGTCTGGATGAAGGATTTCGTAGGTGCATGACTGACTGTATGAGTGAGTGATTAAATGTGTCTCACTGAGTGCATGGGTTAGTGACTAAACTGTCTTAATTTGTGCATCATTATATCTGTTGTTCTGTAAACTGCTGCATGTGTTGATCAGTAGCTTTATGATTAAGTATATGGGTTATTGATTGGTTGCCCAAGTATTTGTATGGGAGACTGAGTGTGTGTGTGGGTGGCTGGGAGGTGTATGACTCTGTGCATAGATGTGTGAGCAGTTGATTCACTAGATGTATGGGTTCAAAAGTGCATGTGGAAACAGCTGTATGGGCGGTTGACTGTGTGCATGAGTGTATTGGTGAGTGAATGGATATCTCAGTGCTACATGTCAAAGTAAGTACATATGTAAAACACAGTACATGTGAGAGTTGACATATATAAATAACTGTGCATAAGAGCCAGTGAATTTGTGAGTGGCTGTATGGATCATTGTGAACTTGTATCAGGAATTGTATAAGAGAGTAAATATGTGTTAGTATATGTTTGAATAAGTAAGGTGTGTATAACTGTATAGTTGAGGAAATGGAAGTGTGATTGATTCTTTGCATGACTGACTAGGTGTGTGAGTAACTCCATGGATGAGTGACAGTCTGTGAGTGTCTATTTACTCTGAGTGTATGTAAGATTATATTAGAGTCTGAAGAGGTTCACCGTATTATCACATGAATGATGTCATCAGTGATGTGATCAGTAATGTCAAATGAGATGTCATCAGTGATGTCATTTGAGATGTCATCAGTGATGTCATCAGTGATGTCATCAGTGATGTCACTGATCATGTCATGAATGATGTAATATGTGACATGATCAGCAGTGGATTGCGGGTGCGCGATATATAGTTAGTGCAACTAACTATATATGAAATTTCAATGGTTTTGTGTGAGTAAAATAAGGTTTTGTAAATGCTAATTCCTAACTATATATGGTCTATAACCCATGGTTTTTTCAGTGAATTTTCAAGGTTTTGTAAATGCTAATTCCTAACTATATATGGTTTATAACCTATGGTTTTTTCAGTGAATTTCAATGGTTTTTTAATAGCAAATATCAAAAGCTTTAAAATGTCAAGTACGTGGTAGGTAAAAACATTTTCGTGTTTTAAAGATGGCTCAGGGCAACCATGGAACTCGGACGCTTGACTGCCAGGGCATGGGCCCCATTCCCAAAAGAGTCCCCTCAGCCTTGAAGATTCTACAACAGTCACCGGGACCCCCGACTCCCGTAGACTTCCGGTGGGGAGCGACTGCCATGATTGCTCGCGGAATGGCCACGACGTAGCCACGAGATGGTGGTGCTCTCATGCTGACGTCAGCTTCAGTCTGAAACATCCAGAAACACTGTAGACTACCAATTCGATCAGTTCCGGTGGAGCCCCAACGTGACCCGGTAGAGAAGAACTTGCCCTCCCCTCTTTGACTGATGGTTCTTTTTGCCTGTCCCTTCTGTTGTCATTTAACAGAACTTTTTGGACTGCTGAAAGGGGTTGTGTTCCGACCGCTGGTTGGTGGAGACATTTTGACTATATTCTGGACCTGCGTTGTCGCGTAATGCGTCATATGACGCGCCGCGTTAGCGCACCCGGAAGTGCTCCGGTGCGCGAGGAGCAGCTTCCCGGAAGTGATCCAGGGCGCGGCGGGCAGCGCGTAACGTAAGCATAACAGGTCATGTGACTTGTTAATAAAACTTTTCATTGGTTCATTTTACTTTTGTTTTTCTAATGATGGAAGGCTTGGTCATATGACCTAAAAATAACACTTTTCATTGTTTTCGAACATTTTTTTTTCCCAAATGATGAAAGCCCCACCTTTTTTTTTCTCACTCTGACTTGTAAAGCAAAGGACCCAGATGCATTTACAGTTTATCACTAACAATGTTCCAGGCTAATGTATTTTCCTGGGAAATTTACAACTGTCCTGCAAGTAAAATATTCCTATTTCGAGAAAAAGGGCGTTTCTTCGTCCCATGAGGGAGCCGTTGAACAAAAGAGGCTCGGCCTGCTGTCTTAGTCGCTGATAGGCATGAATATCGGATTCTTATCGATCACTTTATGTTGCAGGAGTGGAAAACACAACAGCCCTTGACCATTTATCTTTACTGTGTTCCTGCGTATTATACCTTTTAACCGTCATGTAATCGGGCTGCTTTATTTCACTTGCATTTTACTGATTCGAAAACAGTGGCTATTATTCAAAACTTTACCAATCTAGGTACTACTACCATGTTTTGTTTTAAAAACCTTTATTGTGAAAATGTCAGTATACAAATACGGGCCTATAACCACGTGGGCCGGCCACGGAGCAAACTGGAATCGTATATGATGAGGGGACGTTTACACTGTAGAAGAACGTAACGGGCGGGCCATTAGGTTGCAAGAACTAAGGTGTCTAACAGTTGCGGAATCGGTGGACATACATTTTATAATTAAAGTACGACAGGGCCTGTTACAAAAAAATTATCTAGATATACATTTGCGGGCAAGTACCATGGGTGACGTTAATTTGAACTTTCAATAGTACAGTAATCAATAACACATCAGAACTTAATATCAATAGGGATGTCCAAATGTTCAATCAGTACTCGTCCCCGCCCGCCATGTGCTTCAAAACTGCATACGTATCTCGTGATATCAAGGTTGGGCAACCAGTACACAACAAGGAGTTACGAGTCCCATTTATACCGGCGCCATTTTGGGCGAGGCCGGGCAGGTTCAGGATATAGTCAAAATGTCTCCACCAACCAGCGGTCGGACCAGAACCCCTTTCGGCAGTCCAAAAAGGTTCCGTTAAATGACAACAGAAGAGATAGGCAACAAGAACAATCAGTCAAAAGAGGGGACGCTTTCGGGAATGGGGCCCATGCCCTAGCAGGCAAGCGTCCGAGTTCCAAGGTGTCCGAGGGCCATTTTAGTGGACCAGGCCCAAATCCAAAGAGCTGGCCGCCATTTTGAAAGTCCTGTTGCAGCCGCCTATCGCTGCACCGCAAGAGTGGGCGCAATTCAGCTGGATGGTGGGCGAGACGCTGTAGCTGCAAGAGCGGGCGCAACTCAGCTGGATGGCGGGTGAGGCACTGTGCCGCAAGAGCGGGCTGAACTCAGCTGGATGGCGGGTGAGGCACTGTGCCGCAAGAGCGGGCGGAACTCAGCTGGACGGCGAGTGAAACGCTAAGAGGCGCCCCACTGCAGATGAGGTGCCTCCACCTGGGGAGGCGGGAGAGGCCCGTTTGTGCCGCCTCCCCCCCCCGGGCACCCCACGCCGACTTTCGGTGCAGCATTGTAGGATGGCCACACCAGTGCGGCAACTTGCTGGACACCACCTCGGTGCCATCCGGATCTCGGCGCGTTGTGCTGCCTTCGGCCTGTTCGCACATCGGTCCGCTACTGACGCCGCCTCACAGGCCAACGGATTTTGTAGGCTTTTTATAGCCCAAAGCCGCATAACAGGTCATGTGACTTGTTTATAAAACTTTTCATTGGTTCATTTTACTTTTGGTTTCCTAATGATGGAAGGCTTGATCATATGACCTAAAAATAACACTTTTCATTGGATTGAAACATTTTTTTTTCCCAAATGATGAAAGCCCTACCTTTTTTTTTCTCACTCGGCAGTCCAAAAAGGTTCCGTTAGATGACAACAGAGGGGACAGGCAACAAGAACCATCAGTCAAAAGAGGGGAGGGCAAGTTCTTCCCTACCGGGTCACGTTGGGGCTCCACCGGAAGTCATCGAATTGGTAGTCTACAGTGTTTCTGGATGTTTCAGACTGAAGCTGGCGTCAGCATGAGAGCACCACCATCTCGTAGCTCCGTCGTGGCCATTCCGCAAGCAATCATGGCAGCCGCTCCCCACCGGAAGCCTGCGAGAGTCGGGGGCCCGGTGACTTTTGTAGAATCTTCAAGGCTGAGGGGACGCTTTCGAGAATGGGGCCCAAGCCCAAGCAGGCAAATGTCCGAGTTCAAATGTGTCCCAGGGCCATTTTAGTGGACCAGGCCCAAATCCGAAGAGCCGGCCGCCATTTTAAGAGTCCTGTGGCAGCCGCCTATCGCTGCACCGCAAGAGTGGGCGCAACTCAGCTAAATGGCGGATGAGGCACAGTGCCGCAAAAGCGGGCGCTAAACAGCTGAATGGCGACTGAAACGCTAAAGGGCGCCCCACTGCAGCAGAGGAGCCTCCACCTCGGGAGGCGGGGGAGGCCCTTTCACGCCGCCTCCCGCCCCCCGGGGCGCCCCACGCTGTTTTTCGGCGCAGCATTGTAGGATGGCCAGACCAGTGCGGCAACTTACTGGACACCACCTGGGTGCCGTCCGGATCTCGGCGCGTTGTGCTGCCTTCGGCCTATTCGCACAACGGACCGCTACTGACGCCACCTCACAGGCCGACGGATTTTGCCGACTAAAAGACAGACCAAAGCAGCCCATTGTTGCTTTGAGATGGATGTTGCAGCAGGCTGCCATGTAAATAGTTGTTTAATTTTTTTTTTTTTAACGTGTTTACTTTGTTGGAGCGTTGTATATATTTATAAGTTATTAAAGTGTTATAATCCTACTACATATTTTTAATGTGACACATAATTGTGAAGACTTTGATGTACAAAAAGGCATCCCTGGAATCTTCCACTTCAGGCTCGGTCCCACACACCCTTACAGTGAGAATCCCCTCCCCAATCACAATACAGGATCGTTATCAGATAGTAGGAACGCGTGTGGTGTGACGGATCTCATGGGGTGGGGGCCTTGATCTACTGTAACTCCTTTGAAGAGGGGTGATTCTTTGCAGTTGGGGCCATAAACTACATCCGCAGGGCTAGGTGATAGCCTGGGACCGGCCTGGACAATCAGACACAGAGGAAGAGGAGTGTCAGAGGGTGCGGTAGTGAATAGGGTGAAAGGGAGGTGTCGGGCGGGCACAGGGTGTGATTCTCAGGGAAGAGCAGCGCAGATGGGGGGAGGTTTATGGCCCATGCATGAGAGAGAGAGCGGGGGTGACCAGTGCGTGGGGGAGATGCTTGTGAGGGTGGGGAGCCATGCTGAGGATCGGCGGCGTGCAGAGAGTGGGTCTGGTCAAGGCATCTACAATGGCTGCCGTGCATGACAAAAGTGTGGCATTGGAAAAAAGGCAAGATGGCGCAGACAATGTTTATCAATACGGATTAATTTATAACAATTATTTTTAACAATATATTTACTCGCAGTGACAAAATGGCGGCCAACACTTCCTGATTTCCATCGAATCAAACGTTAACAGACGTCTCGCAGCAAAAAAAAAGAAAACGCTCACGCACAGCCGCTGGAAGACATGTATCAACATAAATGAGCATCCTCGGCCACCCTCAGAAAACATAGGGGGTCAAAATACGTCTCCCGTACCCACTTATACCCATTTCTCACATTGTTTTTCCTCCATCTTGTAATTTAATTAAAACGAAACACAAAATGGCGAATTCCCGTTTCGCGACCCGGTTCGCGAACCGGGAAGCGCTTCTACCGCGAAAAATCGATTTTTTTTATTTGCCCCACGGGACCCTTTAATAACCCCAACATCATTCCTAGGGGGTCAAGAGGGGTCTACCTTGCCCCCTTTCATTAAATTCCCCCTTCGTTTTTCTCCTCCTCTTGTCTCTCGATCCTACCGAGAGACAAGATGGCGGCCGTTCCGGACTGTTTAGAATGTTGACAGACACCGGAGAGCCAATCAGCTTCGCTTCGCAAAGTTCCGTAACGCGAAAAGTACGCGAACCGGAGCGCTACCCGGGACGCTGTCACAGATATATCTGTTTTTTTAAAAGTTAATTTCTCAAAATCCACTGGAGCACATATATTGAGACCCAGCAAAGGCACATCGGGCTAACAGTCCCTACAATTTTGCCAAGTTTCGTGCAAATCCATTCAGCCGTTCGAGCTAAAAGTGAGGCCACACGCCCTATGGAAAAATGAATGGGAAAAATGCGTTTTGGGACCCCCCTTTTTTCTCGGCCCCCACTTGACGAAACCCCCCCAAATTTTTAGGGGCTGCTCAGAAACGAAATGTGCCATTTTCCTGAAAATTTCAGCCGATTCTGTCCACAAACGCCAAAGTTATTAGACATAGAATTTTCAAAAGTCCCATAGAGAAAAAATCCTAACTATATATACCTACTGGCTATCGCCAGTAGGTAATATATATATATATATATATATATATATATATATATATATATATATATATATATATATATATATATATAACCTACTGGCGGTCGTTAGCGTAGGTGGTAGCGTTCCGGAAAACGTAACAAGGGGAAAACCAAGGGAAATAGTAAAATAATATTTTAGAGTGCTTTGAGGTAGGGTAGCTCTGAATAGAGCTGTTGTGTTGTGTGGGTGATGTAAGTACCAACATGTAGGTACCAATGAAGAGTCTAAAATTCAATGTACACCGTCTCCTCTGTAGATATTTTCTATGTTCTAATATGGGTTATTTAAATGTAAATGTGTGGAAAAGCATTTCATGCTTTAAAGCAATTGTATTTTTGAACTGATTGTTCTTTCCTCTTAGTCCTCCTCTTTGGTTTTTTTCCCCACACTCTTCTTCAGCATGATAGTTGATAAATTCGTTCCCTCAAAAAATTTATATACATAAAAAAATGATATTAAATACATATAAAATATATTTTTCCTTTAAAAGAAGAATACATTTTACAGCTTTTGATATTTGCTATTAAAAAACCATTGAAATTCACTGAAAAAACCATAGGTTATAGACCATATATAGTTAGGAATTAGCATTTACAAAACCTTGAAAATTCACTGAAAAAACCATAGGTTATAGACCATATATAGTTAGGAATTAGCATTTACAAAACCTTATTTTACTCACACAAAACCATTGAAATTCGCATATATAGTTAGTTGCACTAACTATATATCGCGCACCCGCAATCCACTGCTGATCATGTCACATATTACATAATTCATGACATGGTCAGTGACATCACTGATGACATCACTGATGACATCTCAAATGACATCACTGATGACATCACTGATGACAACATCCAGTGACTGTATGTTTCTGTAAAGTTAAAATATGTCTTACATATTGAAGAATGAGTGGATGTATAATGAATGAATGAATGAGTAAAATTTATAATGCGCAGACAATAACCCGAAGGTATCAAGGCGCCTAACAGAAAGAGGTCAAAAGAAAGATTGCTACTTCGCTACAGGTACGCTTGCGTGAAAAGGTGAGTTTTCAGGGCCCTTTTAAAAGCCTGAAGGGAAGGCAGTGATCTTATTTCCAGAGGAAGAGCATTCCACCAGGTAGGGGCCAAGGTGGAAAAGGCCCTGCCACCAAATTTCGCTCTCCTGAAACGGGGGGTCGTTAGCAGAAGTCTACCGGAAGACCGTAGATTCCTGGTGGGAAAATAGCGGAACAGAATAGAGCCTAGACCAGAGGGGCTATTTCTGGCCAGAGCCTTGTATGTCAGGCATACGATCTTAAAATGGATCCGTGCCTCTACAGGGAGCCAGTGTAGCAGCTTTCTAGCTGCTGTGGCTGAGGAGCGCTTGGGAAGGTCCAAGACGAACCTGGCAGCGGCATTTTGGACTACCTGAAAACGTTGTAGTAGGCTCTTTTTCAGGCCCGCATACAACGCATTGCAGTAGTCTATTCTAGAGCCTATAAGAGCAACTGCTAGTTGTTTCCTGGCCTATAAGTGTCTGGATGAAGGATTTAGTAGGTGCATGACTGACTGTATGAGTGAGTGATTAAATGTGTCTCACTGAGTGCATGGGTTAGTGACTAAACTGTCTTAATTTGAGCATCATTATGTCTGTTGTTCTGTAAACTGCTGCATGTGTTGATCAGTAGCTATATGAGTAACTATATGGGTTATTGATTGGTTGCCCAAGTATTTGTATGGGAGACTGAGTGTGTGTGTGGGTGGCTGGGAGGTGTATGACTGTGCATAGATGTGTGAGCAGTTGATTCACTATATGTATGGGTTCAAAAGTGCATGTGGAAACAGCTGTATGGGTGGTTGACTGTGTGCATGAGTGTATTGGTGAGTGAATGGATATCTCAGTGCTACATGTCAAAGTAAGTACATATGTAAAACACAGTACATGTGAGAGTTGACATATATAAATAACTGTGCATAAGAGCCAGTGCATGTGTGAGTGGCTGTATGGATCATTGTGAACTTGTATCAGGGATTGTATAAGAGAGTAAATATGTGTTAGTCTATGTTTGAATAAGTAAGGTGTGTATAACTGTATAGTTGAGGAAATGGAGGTGTGATTGATTCTTTGCATGACTGACTAGGTGTGTGAGTAACTCCATGGATGAGTGACAGTCTGTGAGTGTCTGTTTACACTGAGTGTTTCTAAGGTTATATTAGAGTCTGAAGAGGTTCATCGTATTATCACATGAATGATGTCATCAGTGATGTGATCAGTAATGTCAAATGAGATGTCATCAGTGATGTCATCAGTGATGTCAATTGAGATGTCATCAGTGATGTCATTTGAGATGTCATCAGTGATGTCATCAGTGATGTCGCTGACCATGTCATGAATGATGTAATATGTGACATGATCAGCAGTGGATTGCGGGTGCGCGATATATAGTTAGTGCAACTAACTATATATGCGAATTTCAATGGTTTTATGTGAGTAAAATAAGGTTTTTTAAATGCTAATTCCTAACTATATATGGTCTATAACCTATGGTTTTTTTCAGTGAATATATATATATCCAGATAACTGCTCAGAAAGGCCGCTTCCCACGTGGAGCTCCAATAAGCAGGAAACAAGCAGACACGAACCCAAGCTGTGTGCGAAAATTTGTGCGTTTATTTGTTGACAGCCATATATATATCACCAAGGTACATCTATGTGGAGTTAGGTCCAGAACATGTTATTTACTTTTCAATATTTTGCATCAAATGTCTTGTCCTCTACTCTATTCTGGCTTCGATGCTCAGGGTGCATACCTGACAGGGGGGCTTTGTGGGTGAAGGTCGTGCTTTTCGTCACCAAGTCAAATTTCAGTACGATTGCCGACCTCTAAATGAGGTTTTAAATCATGTTTCAATATTTGTTTTATTGTAATGCTACACTTGCAAATTATTACCTTTATGTTACACACATCACAATTCGTTCTGTTAATAAACAATGAACTTAAAACTGTAGTGCAGAATTAGTTGAGGTAGTAAATATGCAGATATATTTAGCCAAACAAGTATGTTTTTCTCCTACCTGCTTTTGCACATTTGATTAAACCAGTAACTGAGCAACATAGCAGTCATTTTAATAAAAGCACATGAGAAACTATTTTAAAATAGCAATTTGGTAAAATACAAGACTATGGTGTTCATTAATGAGGGGATTAAACCAGCCAGCATCAAGAAGTAGCACAACCCCAACAAACGAAAGTTTCAAAGGAGCTGAGATTGAATCACTACTGAGAATTATAGCACCTCTTTCAGGTAGGATGACTTTTGTTCTAGTATTGATTCATTGACTTCTAAATCCTGATGCACTGCCGTACATTGGAAAATGATGGGATTAAGTGTAATCTCATGTTCCGATTTCTTTCAAACCACCACTCTACAGCATCTTCATGATGTTGAAAACACCAAGAGCACCGCACAAACACCTTCCAAGTGCTGGCTGACACGGATTTGGAATACCTACCCTATGCATGGTGGGCAGTCTGACACCATGTCAGTTGTAGTTTTTGCAGCCCAGTATGGCATTACCATACAGGGAAAAAACTAACAATGTCCCTGCTACATTCGGAATAATCTCCAGCAAATGAGGGACATTGGTGTTTCATTTCTCTAAAGAAACAACAACCCCCTGCTTTCAGAGTTGGCTTTGGAAAATAAAACAAATGCTGGCCAGTCTTTCATGTTGCCAAAAAAAAATGACTGGCCAATACAGTAAATTATGGCTGAAATTTAGCCTGCCACGCTGGAAGCACTATTTTAAAAAAATTCTCTCTGACCCAGGGGTGGGCTCTCAATATGGCAATATCTGCTGTTTAGGAGGAGGCAGTGGTCCTTGTGACCACTGCCTTCTCTTAAACAAAAAGAAACAAAAAAAGAAACTTTTTCGTTTTAAACAAAGTCCTGTTTCCTTTAAAGAAAACGGGCTGAGTAAAAATGCTTGCTTTATTAAAAAGCAATCACAGACATTATGATGTGATGGCCCTAGAAGGCCACCATCCCTGTGATGGCCTCCAAACGCAATGAGTCGGAATTTGAAACCTACCTCATTAATACGCATGAGTTATGCCTGATTGCAAACCACTGTGATTCTGAATTTTAAGATTCGACCTATTACTACACAGGCCAGCTCTTAGATTTCTTTTATGGGCACAAAAATACTCATCACAAAGTACGACCAGTATTTAGTGGCCCGTAAAATAAATATGGCCCTAAGGCATAATGCTTTAAAATATAAACTCAGTAATAAGCAGCCATCACACAGATATAGTTAAGCTCATCTAATTCGTGAAATTCCTAAATTCTCGACATTTTGAATTCTTGAAACTTATTTATCTAAGGGAACCAAAACTGTTAAACAGGCTTTGTCATGTTTAGCTACCAGGTTGTGAAACTTTATATCAAACTACAAAAGACTGAACCCTAACCTAATGACTTTCAGGAAAGACATAAATCATCTCTATTAGACAGTGCTGGGCTTATTTAGGCGAGCCATGTGTCACTTTTGCACCACCTAAAGTGGTACATGCGTGATGCAGGGCTCTCATAAAGATTGATGAAGGCATGAGAAGCCACCCTGCGTAGCCTTTAGTGGCCAAATCAATCATGAGTAAGGTGACGCAGCGCAAATCGCTGTGTTGCCTTATTCTGCACCCGGGACGCGTTCCATGACATAGCAGTGGGTTTTCCAAAGCAAAATCAATGGACTTTGATGCTGCCCTAGATTTATAAAAACATGTAAACGGGGAAGCATCAGATCTGTACGCCTCCCGAGGTCAGGCATAACGATGAGAAATACCTTAAATTCCTCTCCTTTTTCCCTGTTTCCATGTGTGCACACATAGAAAGAGGAAAATGCCTCTTAGGATTGTTTTTGCGCCTAATGGTGCCCCTTTCGCCACAAAAACAAGCCTGCCTGCAATGAAGGCACCCTTGCATCATGGTGCAAGGGTACCTACGTTGGCTCTAGGCTGCCAAAATGGCACTGGCACAGGCAGAAAGGACAGGAATGCACTGTATTGATTAAATACGGTGCATTCCTGCCCTTTCACTTTGGTGTAGGGCAACACAGCAAGATGCCTTGCTGTGCTGCCCTACGCCAAAATGCCATAAATGAGGCCCTTCTTCTCTGACTGATGCATGTCTAGCTCCTACTAATGTTTTTTGGAATGCCTTAATTCATTATTACTATAAAGCCTTTTGCTCTATACTTTGTGTTCTGTGCCCATACTCTATGCTTATTGCTCTAAACTAAATTCTCACAGTACCCTTTGTAACTACCCGTGTTCACTGTTACGTGTAAAGCACGGGGTGCTTATTTATGAGAGCCCTGTGTCAATTTGGCACCACATAAAGTGGTACATGTGTAACACAGGGCTCCAGCATAGCCTCATAAATCAGAAGTAAGGTGATCCAGGGGAAATCGCTGACCTACGCCAAATTGAAAGGAATGAGGCCCTCAGATTCCCTGTGGGCGGGTCCGTGCAATACTAAACATTTTAAATAATTAAACTCAAATAAATCATTATCTAATTTATTACAAAACCATGATTCAATACACACTATGAGGCTAGGATATTAATTTTACCTTCAGCACAAAGCGTTATGACTTTCCCTTACAATGATTCACAAAAGGTACCAGGAAATGCTAAGTGCCCACTTGATGCCTGAGAAGATAGAAAAAAGTTTCATTCTTTGTCCTCACTGCTGCGGAAGAGAAATCATATGTCAAGTGGGTTTAGCATATTCGGTGCATACGTGCTAACAGAATATTGAGAAAATAACAGGGAAAACTGTTTGTAAATAATAGACCTTACTATGTATTGAAATACTAGGAATACTTTTATTGTGAGAAGAACATAACGATTCTCTACATGTATGCTTATTTAGGTTTTGAGTGGCAATGGCTTAGGTGTGAATGCATGTGCCTGACATCTTTATGAATTGTATCAGCTCAAATGTTGAGGATACGATGACTTTTAGCTGTTGTGCTACTTTTTATAAAAGGGTTATGGATTTAGTGTTAAAGGGGGTCTGCAGATTCTTGTATTATTTTTCATTAGTCTGTGGAAGATGCTATAAATCCTTCATTTTTATGTCTGGTCACAGACTCCTTTATGGGGCATATTCTCAAGGACTTATTGCCAAATTAGCAGCACTTTATTGCAGCCAAAGTGGCGATAAATTTATTGCCCTATTCACAAGCTGGTGTTAACAGCCGATATCACCAGTTTTCCTGCAATAGCAGCTGCCAAAAACATCGCCACAGTGGACACCGGCAACTAATGCTAATGAGATGCAGAGTAGGCGTTCCCGTGCAAAAATCTGCGACAACACGACTTCACAACATTCTCAACAACCAGCCAGATCGGCTATAAGATCCCAAAACATGCCATAAGGCACGTTAACAGCAGGGATTTAACACCTGCTCCTTCCTGGTGTTAAATCGGACGATAACCTGCACCATAAAAGGGAGCCCAGCCCAGAGCCACACCTGAAGAACAACTGATGCCATGGAGCTACTGATCATGCAGCTTGGACACCCAAGAGGGCCACAACACCCACGCCACCACCGCCATGCCCGCCACCCCCGGACCCTCCCTGCACCCCCAGACTACCACAGAGGCAGTGCATACAAAGACAGCGGACCTTCAGAAAATGCACCAGCCTCACAGACATAACACCAGAGGATGTCATTTCCCACTACAGGCCCTAAAGGACAACCATCCTCCGCATCCTGACCATCATTGCCCACAGGCTGACGGTACCAACCCAGCGGACAACCAACATCCCTCCGCAGACAAAGCTGCTGGCTATGCTGCACCAGTAGGCCTCTGGTACCTTCCAACCAACAGCCGCCAGAATCAGAGGAGTCTTACAGCCAGCCCTATCAAAGTTCCTCACACCTGTCTTGGATGCCATCATCAGCTTGGTACCCCAGCACCTTCACTTCCCCCACACTGTGCAGGAACAGATGGAGACCAAGCAAGGCTTCTACACCATAGCTGGCGTCCCGCACGTGTTGGGGGCAATCAACTGCACACCTGTACTCCTCGTGCCTCCTGCCACCACTGCACACAATTACTGCAACAGGAAGCACGTGAATTCCAACAATGTGCATACAATAGTGGACCACCTGGGACTCTTCACCAATGTCGTCACCAACTACCCAGGCAGTGTGCATGATTCCTTCATTTTCAGACAGTCCATCCTCAACCAGCGCTTTGAGGCTGGCACCTATGGGAATGCAATGCTCGTTGGTAAGTACAAAATGAACACACCACACACCTCCAATTCACAACCATGCAACTCACAACTCTGGGAATGCACACGTTACAAACTCACATACAATATGCCAAACAACATGCCCACCTACCAGACACAACAGCACAACTTACTGTGGTATACTGGGCTATCCATGTACACAAGCCATCAACGGTATGGCACCTCAGCCACACAATAGGAGAATGTGGGGAGAGGTGGGAACCAGGTATGTGCAAAGGAGGCAAGTGACCCATTAATGAGAATGTACACAATGGCAAGTGTGGAGTGGATGTGCTGGACAGACTGCAGTATGCAGACCACAGACATGTCCATGTCTATATACACTTGTGGTGTCTGGAGTGTAGTGGACAGTGGACGCAACCATGTTACCTCAGCCAGTGGGGAAGATCAGATGAAATGTAGCTTATTACATAAATCACCTGGGATGGAGTGTGGGGGAGGAGCGTAGGAGGAACATGGCAGCGGCAGGCTAGCGGCTGTCGCGGAGCCCTTCACCTAAGCGCACAGGAATAATGGATGCGATGCGATGTCCCGAGATAATTCTTTGGTAAGAATTGGTAGCGCAAAGTTTATCACCTACTCTGGGTAGAAAATGAGGTTTTGTTTTCTCCCTTTCCTTTTCGGACGAACAAGGAGAACTGAGGAGAGTTGAGGCAGCGGGAAGCAGAGCAACGGGAAGCCGCAGTCGGCGCTAGGACCCTGTACCCGGGGGATGGTCGCTGCAGCGAAGGCGAGTCAGGAGGACGCGGAGGAGGAAGGGCGGACACAGTACATGAGAGGCGAGGTAGTGAGAACAGCGATAACAGACCCGGGCAACGCGGCGGAGGAGTTTGTCAAAAACGTGGGAGCTTTTCCAAGGCAGCCCTGCATATCAAAGATAAGTCCAGATTTGAAATGTTGTGGTGAAATCCGGAAGGGGGTTATTTGGAAGTGAGATACCTGGCAGCATATAAGAAGTGTTTTTCTGCTGCAACACTACAGAGGGCCAGTTTGCTGTGGGCATTTTTCGATTAACAGGTACCTCTCCCCAGTTACTCCAGTTAACCAAGTTACACCTGCTAAAGGTAGAGATTGTATGGAGGTAACTTCATTGGCAGCAGCAGAAGTAGCAGAAGTAGCAGAAGTAACAGTGCCAGATCGGTTAAGTCAGAGGGAAGGAACCCCTGATACTGTGTCAGATACTGATATTCTCACGTCAGTAGACTTATATTCAGCCAAAGCTACTAGAGCCCAAGAGCAGAAGGGGAAGGACCGGGCATATAGTAAGCAGGCTAAGCAGGCTAAGAGCCGAGGAGAGGTAGTTAAAAACAGATACCAGTTGAGGTCAAAACAAGAATTAAAGCAGCAGGGGGTTCTAGATTCAGCTGAACTTGGGGAGAAGGTGAGACCCTCACCTTTAATCCCACACAAAAGTAAGAAGAAAACAAATTCTAAAAAAATCATTACTAGTAAACCTCCCCAGCAGACCTCAACGCTAAAAAACACTCCCTCACTGAAAAGCTACTTTAAGGTGTTAGAGAAAATGAATTCTTCAAAAGAAGGAGCGAACATGGAAGAGGCCCAGCAGGGCCAGCAGTTTATCCAGAATATGGCGCCCCCATCTTTACCTGGTCCAGTCTTGGCCAACAGGTATTCCCCATTAGCTGAACTTCAAACTGAGGAAATTCTAGAAGACTCTGAGAGTCCAGTTAATACAGATAACGATATACCTATAAGCTGTAACCATACTAATAGTCCCTCTGAGAATCCTCCTTCTCATCAAGACTCCTTGAATCTACAGATATCAGAGATAGCGGGGTGTAGTAATACTGAGTCTGAGGAAAACCTCCAAAGTGCATCCACCTTAACTCCTAAAACTCATGTCACAGAAAAAGACACAGGTTTGATCTCTACTCCTCCTCAGGAGTTTGATAAGATTGGCCTTTTGCTTCATTCTCTAAGAAGTGATCTGTTGGAGAAGTTCAAAATTTCTGAGTCAAATCAAAAAAGACTACACGACAGGTTTGATTTATTAGAAGCCAGATTAGAAGGAGTAGAAGCACAAACAGCTTCCTTGGAGAAAATGGTCTCTACTCTTTCAGTTTCCACAACAGAAAACAGTGAGGAACTAGGCACTTTAAGGAAACAGAATAAGGCTTTAATGATGGATATGGAAAGACTGGAGACTCACTCGAGACGGAATAATCTCTGCATTTTAAAGATTCCTGAAGGAGAGGAAGTAGGGGATATATAAGCTTTTGTTTATAGACTCCTAAGAGAGGGGGTTTTGAAGGATCGTCCGGATATAGACCTTGAAGCGGAGATTCAGAGAGTTCATAGAGACCCCTTCAGAATACATCAAGATCGTAACGGGCCAAGGAAAATATTGGTCTATTTCCAGACCTACACTGTTAAAGAGTTAATTTGGAGTAGAGCTCTAGCAAGTGCCTCTCTCCATCATAGGGCCAACCCATATCTGATTCGGTCTGATATACGAGGCAGAACGGCTCAGAGACAATGGCAACTGGGATCAAGAATGCCGGAGCTGAGATCACTGGGAGCAAAAGTGCAGATGAAGTTTCCAGCCCTGCATAAGGTTATGTGGAACAACAAAACATACACCTGCAACCAGCCAGAGGAGGTAGATGAACTGCTTTAGAAAATGAGGGAGTAGGTCAGGCAAGATATAATTTAGTGGTTTAGTGATCTAGTGATTTAGGATAAATACAAAAATTACACAAATTACACAATAAACTGCACGATGTATAAAAGCGGAAAAAAAAGAAACATATATAAAAGGTACACACACATACACACAATAATGGGGTTCACACATCATATGTGATTAAATTAATTTAAAAAAAAAAAAATATATATATATATAGGGATAAGGGGGTAGTAAGTGGGTAGGTAGGGAAAGGGAATAAGGATAGTACCAAAATACACCAATTCACACTAATTTACTTTGACAATAGCAGATGTAGTAAATGGGGGTAAGGGACAAGATAGATAGATAGGGCGCGGTAAGGTGAAGAGCTCCAAAGGGGCAGGTCAAACGCCCAAGATGAAGGGTGGGTTCCTCGGTCGAGGGAGCGGGGGGGGGAGGAGAGGGGGAAAAAAGAAAAGTCCTCATTCACATATAGAAACTCTAAAACCAATATTTATACACATAGACAAATACAGATATATAAACGCATATATAGCATACATAGATACTTAAACAATACCCCAGATATAAACTGGGAGAGTAATATTTGACCATGGCAGTAAATCCCTACACAAACAGTAAGATTATCTCCTGGAATCTTAATGGAATAGGAAGCTTTAGGAAACAACAGAGGATATGCGATTTTTTAAAGAATCTTGAAGCCAGTATATATCTACTTCAGGAGACCCATCTTGAAGAAAAAGAGTGCAAGAAGGTTTTTGAGAAAAGGCACTGGGTACAGGACATTTTATGTTCAAGGCAAAAGGGAATATCCAGAGGAGTTGCAATAATTATTAGAACAAATAAGGGTATCAAAATTCAGAGATGGGATACATATCAGACCGGGAGGTGGTTGGTTGCTGAGCTCCTAATTGCTGGATTACCATATACTTTTGCAGTGTTCTATGGCCCAAATGAGGATAATGAAACTTTCCTGGGTAAACTCGAGACGTTCTTAATTCCTGGTAGGGCGCCTCTGATTCTTGGGGGAGACTTTAATCTTATTCTAGATATTAAATTGGATCGCACCTCTAGAGCAAAATACACCTTGCGTAAGAAATCCATCTCTGTTCTTAAAAATATAATGAAAGAACATAACTTGCTGGACGCTTGGAGAATATTCCTTTTATAGTAAAAGATACAAACAATTTTCGAGAATTGACCTATTTTTGGTAGATCATTCCTTGGAACCAGTCCTGGTATCTGCCATTCATATTCCAGTGGGCCTCTCGGATCACTCAGTAGTACAAATTAATATTAACTTTCCAAATATTGCTACCGAACGAAGATGGACCTTAGATAGAACCATTCTCTTAGATGAAAAAATTGGAACTAAAATCAGAAATAGTATAAGAGAATTTTTCTTATTTAATGTAGGCTCAGCACTAGAACAGACTGTCTGGGAATCATTCAAGGCCTTCCTTAGAGGTCTATTGGGATACCACATGAGACTAAAAAGAAAAGAGATAAAATATATAGAAACTAAAGAACTGGATTCTATTAAAAAGAAAGAGCAGGAGCTTCAGCATGCAGTATTGGAAGTACGGGAGAAGATTCCAGAAATAGAGAAGGAGCTTCAAGGGTTACAGTTGAGTCTTAAAGCTAGAGTTGACAAACAGACTCATGACAGATGGGAAACTAGTAAATTAAAAAACTTTGAATACGGAGAGAGGTGCGGGGCACTTCTGGCGTGGAAGCCAGAGCAGATAGGACCAGAAATAATATTGACATCTTGAACCAAAGGACTTCTGGAGATCAGTTAACTAAGGAAGAAGAGATCAGGGATGAAGCCAGAGGATTTATGGAAGAGCTATATCGGTACAATATCAAGGTTGGAAAAGAATATTTGGAGAAGTGGTGATACCAAAGGGCTCTACCCCAATTGAGCGAAGAAGATAAAAAGACCCTGTCGAGAGACATTACTGAGGGGGAAATTAGAGCTCAGTTAAAAAAGATGAGTAGGAACAAAGCCCCAGGCCCAGATGGCCTACCAACGGAGATCTACAAAGATAATGAGGATGTGATTACTCCACACTTACTCTCTCTTTTTAATAATATTTATCACCAAAGACGCGATATTCCATCCTCCTGGTTCGAGGCCACCATCACTTTAATCGCAAAACCAAACAAGGACCCAAAGAACATTGAGTCATACAGACCCATATCTCTTTTAAATTCGGATCTTAAAATATTTTCTGGGATTTTGGCCGAGAGACTATCTAAAGTTATTAAAACTGTCATTCACCCCGACCAAAGAGGTTTTATTCCAGGACGACAATTGAACGAATTGACCTTTCAGGTCATCAGTGCAATTGACTATGCCGAAGTAAAGGGAGTGCCACTTACCATCGTGGCAATAGATGCCGCGAAGGCTTTTGATCAAGTTAACTGGGTGTTTTTGTGGGACACCCTACAAGGTTTGGCTTTCTGCTACCCTTTATTCAGGCGGTTAAAAATTTATACGGACATCCACGAGCTAAGGTGTTAATTAATGGGGCCCTGTCAGAATGGCTTGAGATATCAAGAGGGACGAGGCAGGGTTGCCCTCTGTCTCCTCTCCTTTTTGATCTATATATTGAGCCTTTTGTGACAGTGATACGATCTGACCCAATAATTTCTCCATATAATATGGGTGGGCTGGAGTTAAAGACCGCACTGTATGCTGATGATTTGTTGCTATACACTACTAACCCTTTAGATGCTATCCCGAAGCTATTTAATTTAGCAGAGGAATTTGGAGCAGTCTCAGGTTATGGCATCAACAAAAACAAAACAGACATAATGAGCTGGAATAGTCCCGTTCGCATATCAGATACAAAAACAAAGATTAGATACCTAGGTATACACATTACTCAAAAACTACACAATACACCTAAAGTATCCTGGCAGATCGTGGTAAAAGAGATAACTAAACTCCTTCAAAGATGGTCCAATCTTCCTCTCAGTATATACGGAAGAGTTAACTTAATTAAAATGGTACTATTACCCAAAGTGACTTTCTTATTCAATAGTATCCCATTGACATTTCATGAAATGGATATCTCAAACCTTCAGGAACAAATTAGCTCGTTTATTTGGGCATCTAAGTCACCAAGAATTGCGTGGAAGAAGCTAAGGAGGGGGCTAAAAATAGGAGGAGGAGCTCTCCCAGATTTACTCTTCTACTGTTACGCATTCCAGTTGAAAAATTTTAGACTCCTGGCCAATAAGGTAGACTCATCGTCACGTGGTTGCTTGTTTCAAGCTCTGCTATCCGACCTCCCTAAGGGTCTTGAATTTTTTTTGTTTAAATTTGGCGCCCAAAAATTTTACAAAAAAGTCCGCCTTAAAATTTTACTAACCGCCTTAAAACTATGGAAACAGTCTGCAAATTCTGGAAAATCCCCTACTACAACCTTTTGGCACCAATTTGGGACTCCCCCGGAACACCGGAATGTCTACTAGATCGACTCTCCCTCCCCTTGAGAGAGGCCGGTTTAAAACGATGGGGAGATGTCCAGGTTAATCAAAAATTATTAGATTGGACATCTATCTCTAATTTGACAGGAGGGTCCCTCGCAAGGTTTAAATACTATCAACTATTATCATGGTGGGGAAGTCAAAATTGGTTGTCAGAAACAGAGGGCTGTGAATTCTTAGATCTAGTTAACAGGCAAGAAGGGTGGAAGGGCGAGGTATCAGCATGATATAACATACTAGTTGGGGCAAAGGACAGGCAGGTGGAAGAGATCTCGAAACTCTGGGGAGATACAATAGGAGATGACCCGGAGAAACAAGCGATGGTTTGGTTAGACTCATTTGTAATATCCCAAAAAACAGTAAAACCTGCCAACCTTAGAAGAAACCATCTTTACACGGCACATAGGGTCTATTGGACTCCCTCTAAGCTCTCAAAAATATTGGGAACACCGCACCTCTGCCCTAGATGCAAAAGTACAGAGGCAGACGATTTACATATTTTTGCAAATTGCATTAAGATTAAAAATTACTGGTTATCGGTCTGCAACCTTTTAGAGGAGGTATTGTCTAGACCAGTCACGTGCAGCACCAGACTGATCTTTATGGGTTTGCTAGAGGAATACGATATTAGAGACAGTATCACCCAGTTTATATTTTATGTGATTGTTATTGCCAGAAGGGAGATCTGCAAAGAATGGAAATCTTCAACCCCCCCTAGGTTTGCAGACTGCCTAAAAAACATCATGGCCATTAGTAAAATAGACCTTTTGTGTGGAGGAGAGGAGGCGGCAACGATTTGGGCTCCGTTGATAAAATGGTCGGATAGTTAGACAACAAACGTCCAATGATTATGCCAGGGGTTTGCGGTCTGGTCCTCCCCAGGACAAGGTACAGAGACATCGATCAGGGGAGTCGGACTAGTAGAAAACCTACCTCTGGGAGATTTCTCGAAAGCCACATATAAAATAAGAAATATTCCAGGGCGCACAATTAGGCATTATGTTGGCAGAATTGAGAGTTTCCATCTAGAGTCATTACAACTGGTGGCAAATATGAGGACAAAAAAAAAAAAAGAAAAAAAAAAAAAAAGAAATGTAGCTTATTACGTCCCCACTGTAAGCAATAGTGAGTGGGCTAGGCCGGCTTACGCCAGGCTAGCATAGGGGTGTGAATAAAAAGCACGTTGCTCTGGGCGTGGTTCTCTTCCGGAATGGCCAACGTGTCTGCCAGGGCGGCGCCCCTCACCCTGAAACAAGGCCGACGCCGTGAGCAGTGGTGCGGGTGTTTCTGTGTGCCTGCTGAAACCCTGGCTGCTGTTCCCCAGACCCGTCTTGGCCACCCCTGCGCACCCAGGGCTCACTCCTTACCTGCCGACACCGGTGTGTGTCAAAGAGGGCCCACCACATGCCGGTGCAAGCTCCAAGCCTGAGGCCCGCGACCTTGGCAGCCTCCTCAGACCATGACACAGGCCCACAGCACTACTTTCTCATTGACTTACTCCACTGCTGCCTCCGGCCTACACTGCGGTCTAGTAGATCCCACAATTGGAACTGAGTCTTGATATCCTGATGGCCGAGTTAATATGTTAATGGGATGTTTGACGAGGATCCGCTCAGCATTCGTGGCCCTACCTCAGCGCACCACAAGTCACCGTCCCGTGGCGGTGTGCCTGTGCATCGGGGGGTCACTGACTCTGTGCAGCTCAAGTCATGGACCCTTGCTGTTTGAACTCTGAACTTCTTGATTGTCTCATCACTGTTGTAGTTGTTGCCAGCACCAACCACTCCCTGAGGACTGGTTTACACTCACCCCACACCCATCCAGCACAGGCGTTACTGAACATGTGACCCTGGCAATAAAAGGGGGCAGGCGCACGTGCCCGTAGCCAGTTACACAAACTATCTAAGTGTGTCCATGTGGTTCCTTGGCCTTGGTTCCTTGCTGGTCATCTCTTGGGCTTGTGGGGTTTGCGTTGTCCTCTGCACTCGGTCCGGGTGCATCCATGGTGCTATGCAGTTTATTTATTTTTGCCTTTTTTTTGTTCTGCTTTTATAGTGCATTTTCCCACATGACTCTTGGTACTTGCAGGCCTGTCGCTGGTTATCGCTGATTTTTGTATCGCTATTTGGGGTATCGTAACATTTTTTGCATTCGTGTTTCGCATTTTTTCTGCGTCGCGTTAATTAGGGACATAATGCCTTCATAAAAACGTTAATAAAAGATTAGGCAGAAAATAACTATAAGTTAAACTTCACTCCACAGCCTTCATGTGAAATTTCAGCACGAAGGCTGTGGAGTGAAGTTTAACTTATAGTTATTTTCTGCCTAATCTTTTATTAACGTTTTTATGAAGGCATTATGTCCCTAATGGAAAAAACTGAAATTTATTTTCCTCGCAAGATTGTTTTCCTGGCGCACGGTTGCATTTAAACCACCATAAGAAGCTAAAAGAAAGCACATTATTGTTGTTTCTCAAATGTGGAAGAAAGAGGCTTCGGGATAAAGAGATAATTTGGTGACCAATTACGTCACTACACCCATCTTCTGACATCAAAGAATCCAATATTAATTAGTTGATGTGCTGCGTTATTTCTGCTGCCTCAAGAAGGAGCAATAGTAATTTCCTGAGCTACAGCTCAGTTTTTCTGACTTCAAAGGGACCTATACTAATGACCTGAGGGTCTGCATCCTTTCTGCAGGGTTCGGAGGCACATGTAGTAGCCACGAGAGGCACTGCATCCTTTGTAAAACCCTTCTGAGGTCCCTCTAATAACATCGGTTTGCAAGGCAGACTTGTGCAGCTGGTAGCATAAGGAGGAAGAGGCAGATAAAGAAATCTCTACTCTGATAGTAGGGGAGGATTCAGTGTCATCAACATAAATACACTGGTCCTAATTCATAAACCCCCAGATGCATCAAGCCCAGATTCTGCGAATTTTAATTTGCGAAAAATACCGAATCGCAAATTAGAGTTCGCAGAATGGGATGCATCAAAAAAAGCGTTCTAAAAATGAGATTCACAGTCGGTCGCAATCGCCGAATGCGAATTTAGCTAAATGGCTAAAAAATCGCAGAATCTCCTGTTTTCCATGTTGAAATTATGATTTCACAATTACTGAAATTGCAAATTGCGATCTCGCAAATTGCAAGATCGCAAAAACAGGAAGTCGCATTTTGAGCACAATGATGACATCACAACCAGGAAGTAGGCAGTTCCCTCACTCATTCTGAACACAGAGCTGGAGAGAGGAAGAGGCACAGCACTGAGCTCTATCAGACACACCCTGCAGCCCCACAACAGGACATACATCCAACTCCAGAATGTCCCAGGATGCAGCAGGAAGCAGTGCAACTGGCAGGAAAAGAAAAATAACATTTTCCGAACAGGAGCTGGAGTTCCTGATCCAGGGAGTCAGCAGGGACCATGATTGGCTTTTTGGGAAGCAATCCAGGAAGGTGCCTGAAGCAGACAAAAGGCGCATATGGCAGCTCATCAGGGCGAAGGTAAACTCTGATTAATGAGCTGAAGAAGAGGTGGTATGACTTCAGAGGCCGTGCCAAAGAGCGCATAGCAGAGAGCGCATAGCAGAGAGGCTGGGGGGCAACATGCCACGGGAGGAGGAGAGCCCACAGTTGCGGACAACACTCCACTTGAGGACCTTGTTGAGGATACCATCAACCCAGCAGCCTGTGTGGGAGTCACTCAGCTGGACACCTCCCGACCCACACAACAATCCCAAGGTAAGAGCCATGCAACTGCGAGCCCGTCCCCTAACAATGCCCATGCCCCCAGAGCTAGCCATTTGATAACCCCAGTAATGCAGGCCACCCCTGCAGCCACAGGAGGAGTGCAATCACCCCATGCATCACGCATGGCAGTGGAACAGGCCACACCACCACCTAGGAGGCAGACACGGCGCACAGCCACTGTGAGGTCGCAGTCAAGCGGCCGGTTGAGGCAGCAGCGCAACGTGGCAACACGAGCTGACAGGGGGCAACATGCCCAAGATCCAGGGCTTGGTATCGAATGCTGGATGCTAGCTGTCCACCAAAAGCAGGCACGGCGCATGGCAGCCATGCAGCTGCAGCTGTACAAGACTGCGCGCAATGTGAACCAGCTCACCGAAGGTGTGCATGAGTTAACAGCTGCAGTGAGGAAGAACAGCCAAATCATGGTGTCGCAGCAGGACATCAGCCGCTGCCGCCACCACCAGCTGCTGACCCGGCTATCAGCATATACCAAGTCAAACCACCTGATCGGGAATGCAACATCCCAACTGTCACGCCGGTCCCTGGCAATGCAAATACAAATGGTGCAATGCTGCCAGGATGTTGCAAGGGTGTTGGAACAGGTCACAACCGCTGTCCAAAACCAGCAGGTGTGTGGCCATGGCCATGCAAGGGGGTGGTGATGATGCCAGTGAGGCCACATCCAGTCTGAGCAGCCTGTCCCTGCCAGTGGTACCAGAACGACGCCGCAGTACCAGGCCCAGTGCAGCATCACATCCCGATACTGGCGAGGTGGATGTGGAGAGGCGACAGGGTGAGTCCGGCCTGAGGCGCCAGTGATTGACTGAACATTAGCAGCAGTGCCATGCTGATGCACCAAGCACCCCTGCTTCGCAATCATGGGGCTGTACGACGTAATACAGTTTTCATGTTTTTAGAACAAAAAAAGTAAATGAAAGATCTTGTTCACATAATTATAAGAATGTATTTCAAATGCAAATCCTACTAATGTCATTATTTCATTTGGCATGCATGAGTGCAGTGTTGTGTGAGGGGTATGGGAGCACTAGAAATAATTCATTGTGATGTTGTTGCGGCGCCTGTGTCCTTCAGCAGGATTCTCCCCACGTGCATGATGCACATGTGCAGGTGGGCGGTGGTCCCCCTCCGACTCACTGCCAGAGATCTTCACAGGTATCCTCTGCTTGATAGCAATATTGTGGAGTATGGCACACACAGCCACAATGCGGCAGCAGACATCAGGCTGGTATTTCAGGGCCCCACCTGTCTTATGTAGGATGCCGAATCGGCTCTTTAACATCCCAAATTTCCGTTCAATGACATTTCTAGTGTGAATGTGCACAGCATTGTAACGCCGTTCCTGTGGTGAGGCAGGGTTGAGGTATGGGGTGAGGAGGTACTTACGGAGGCCCACGTACTGTATGCGGGCATGTGTACTTACCTAGGAGGTGTCCTTCGCCAAAGTCACCCCTGGCCAAGCAGGTGTGTATGCCGCTGTGCCTGAATATGAAAGAATCATGCGTGCTCCCCGGGTATTGGGCCACTATGTCGGTGATGATTGTCTTTGCATTGCAGACCATCTGGATGTTGAGTGAGTGGTAGGTACATGTATTCTGTCTCAGCGGGAGGGCAGATGTGGATGTGGGTACAGTCAATGCAGCCAATTACATGGGGGTATTGCACGGTGTTATAGAGGTCAAGCTTTGTTTGATTTAAGTCCTGTTAGGTGGTTGGGAAGGTTATGTAGTGGTGTATCCGGGTCAGCATGGCGTCCAGGAAACTCTGTAGGCAGCGTGACAGTGTGCTCTGGGAGATCCCACCTGCAACTGCAACTATCCCCTGGAAGCTTCCGGAGGCCAGGAGGTGCAGGCAGCACAGGACCTGGACATGGGTGGGCACAGCATTGGTCCTCCTTGTGGGGTGCTGCATCAAGGGGTCAAGGTCTCTGATGAGCTTCGTTATCATTGCCCCATTCAGCCTGTATTTGGAGTAGATCTCCTCTTCAGTCTGGCCCAGGAGTGTTAGCCGCATCCAGAATATGCGCTCCTGGATCCTGCGTTGGTTCCGTGCTGCAGCCAGGAGCCTCAGCCGCCTTGCCATGATGTAGAGACCTGGAATTGTGAATTTCCTCATGCTCCTACTGTGTCTCCTTAAGTGTGTTTGTTTCATCATGCACCTGTTCCTTGTTTCAAATTTATTTTTATTTTTTTTCCAAATGAACCTCATGGTTACCACCTGGTTTGACTTCTCCTTAATTTGCGACTCGCATTTAGTTATTTTCCTTTTTTTGTCCCAATTTTTGATGAATTGTATTTGCGAATTATTTGCAAATTCACAAAATAATTTGCAGAATAGGTGGAGATTCGCTGTTACAGAATCGCTAAGGAGGTTCCACATTGATTCTGCGAATTTATGTTTGCGAATTCACTCTTTGGTGGTTTTTAATTTCATGAATTGCGGGAGCGGAAATTGCAATCGCAATAGCTGTTTAGCAGCTATTGCGATCGCAATTTCGGTTGATGAATCTATGCAAAAGAGTTTGCTCTGACTTACTCTTGTAGTATTTCTAGTTTACTCCTGAAGAACAATGGGTATGTCTTGACTATTAGCTATAGCTTGTCAACGTTTTAACAGGCTTTAATGATTAATGAGTAATTGTACACATCTGAATATGCACAAGGATTAATGAGTGATGGTGCAAATATGACTGTGAAGCCTGACTACAAACTAAAACAGTCATTCAACAAAAATGATTGATGATGCAACTGTGACCATGTACTAAGGATTACTATGTGATGGGCAAATTCAAACATGCATAATAATAATTTTTTTGACATAAGAAGGACATTCAAGGCAACTTTGTGTGCCCTCTCCTGTTTATTGCTTATGCTAACATAATTGCAGTACTTCTTCACATATTGCAGACACTCTTGGTGTAAAAATTGCATTGCCACAATCTTGCTAATTCTTTATATGAATGATGTGCCATTCTTGGCATGATTGTCCCCAGCTGTGGTTGAATGCCTGCATTGGGATAAAAAAACATCTATTCTTGGTGTCTTTCCAACACTATCCATCCATCCATCCATCCATCCATCCATCCATCCATCCATCCACCCATCCATCAATCCATCCATCCACAATTTGAACCATTCATCCTACTAGGACCTCAATCCCCCTATACATATAATTGCCACAGTTATTAATCATTCATCTGTTAATTCATGTACTTATTCACCCATCCAAATCACGTTACTTAATGTGCATAAACACGGAAGCGCTGACAGCGTTTTGTGAAGGCGGGGATAGTTTGGAATGGACATGTCGGAACGCTTATATCGAAAGCACGAGTACGAATGAAGGAAAGGCATATTATTACGTGGATGCGTACTGGAGTATAATATGTACCAAGGTGTCTATGACCTTCACTTCCCGTAACACCAATCTTGTGCACAACTGTAGACTTCAAGGGACACTCAAAGAGAGAGAAAAGAAATAGGAAAGAAAATACCAGTGCTATATATATCTCGACGATGTTCCACAGATACTAAAAATAATCAGTCAGCTCTCTTGAAAAAATCAGAGTCTACGCTTCACCAAAATAAGTTAAAGTTTATGTTGTACACCAGTCTATATGTAAAATACGAATGACGGTCACCTGACGAAGGCCTCCGGCCGAAACGCGTTGTGTTCCATTCTACCGCATTTGCCTTCTTCATATATCTTTCCCATCGACTGAATATATCGTATAGCACTTTTTTTGTATCTATGTTGAAACTGTTCTGTTCTTCGTCAATATAAGTATTGTATGTCACTAAATGTTATTTATATGAATCACATATGTCTTTTATGAACTAAGTAACAAAAAATATAGACTTTTTTCAAATATCAAAAAAAATACAAAAAGTAAATAAATAGAATGAAAAATAAAATAATCAAATAATTTTGATATATTACTGTCTCAGTGAATTATTATTGTCTATCAGACAGTATTTGAAATGAGGTCGAAATAAGGGCGATAAAACTATCACTGGTTTGCTACATATTACCTTTCTCAAATTGTATTTCTAGTTTACTCCTGAAGAACAATGGGTATGTCTTGACTATTAGCGAGAGCTTGTCAACGTTTTAACAGGCTTTAATGATTAATGAGTAATTGTACACATCTGAATATGCACAAGGATTAATGAGTGATGGTGCAAATATGACTGTGAAGCCTGACTACAAACTAAAACAATCATTCAACAAAAATGATTGATGATGCAACTGTGACCATGTACTAAGGATTACTATGTGATGGGCAAATTCAAACATGCATAATAATAATTTTTTTGACATAAGAAGGATATTCAAGGCAACTTTGTGTGCCCTCTCCTGTTTATTGCTTATGCTAACATAATTGCAGTACTTCTTCACATATTGCAGACACTCTTGGTGTAAAAATTGCATTGCCACAATCTTGCTAATTCTTTATATGAATGATGTGCCATTCTTGGCATGATTGTCCCCAGCTGTGGTTGAATGCCTGCATTGGGATAAAAAAACATCTATTCTTGGTGTCTTTCCAACACCATCCATCCATCCATCCATCCATCCATCCATCCATCCATCCATCCATCCATCCATCCATCCATCCATCCATCCATCCATCCATCCACCCATCCATCAATCCATCCATCCACAATTTGAACCATTCATCCTACTA
Source organism: Lissotriton vulgaris (assembly GCF_964263255.1). Taxonomy (NCBI): domain Eukaryota; kingdom Metazoa; phylum Chordata; class Amphibia; order Caudata; family Salamandridae; genus Lissotriton; species Lissotriton vulgaris. The sequence continues at coordinate 1,434,074,495 of NC_141687.1, forward strand.
GGACCTCAATCCCCCTATACTTATAATTGCCACAGTTATTAATCATTCATCTGTTAATTCATGTACTTATTCACCCATCCAAATCACGTTACTTAATGTGCATAAACACGGAAGCGCTGACAGCGTTTTGTGAAGGCGGGGATAGTTTGGAATGGACATGTCGGAACGCTTATATCGAAAGCACGAGTACGAATGAAGGAAAGGCATATTATTACGTGGATGCGTACTGGAGTATAATATGTACCAAGGTGTCTATGACCTTCACTTCCCATAACACCAATCTTGTGCACAACTGTAGACTTCAAGGGACACTCAAAGAGAGAGAAAAGAAATAGGAAAGAAAATACCAGTGCTATATATATCTCGACGATGTTCCACAGATACTAAAAATATTCAATCAGCTCTCTTGAAAAAATAAGAGTCTACGCTTCACCAAAATAAGTTAAAGTTTATGTTGTACACCAGTCTATATGTAAAATACGAATGACGGTCACCTGACGAAGGCCTCCGGCCGAAACGCGTTGTGTTCCATTCTACCGCATTTGCCTTCTTCATATATCTTTCCCATCGACTGAATATATCGTATAGCACTTTTTTTGTATCTATGTTGAAACTGTTCTGTTCTTCGTCAATATAAGTATTGTATGTCACTAAATGTTATTTATATGAATCACATATGTCTTTTATGAACTAAGTAACAAAAAATATAGACTTTTTTCAAATATCAAAAAAAATACAAAAAGTAAATAAATAGAATGAAAAATAAAATACTCAAATAATTTTGATATATTACTGTCTCAGTGAATTATTATTGTCTATCAGACAGTATTTGAAATGAGGTCGAAATAAGGGCGATAAAACTATCACTGGTTTGCTACATATTACCTTTCTCAAATTGTATTTCTAGTTTACTCCTGAAGAACAATGGGTATGTCTTGACTATTAGCGAGAGCTTGTCAACGTTTTAACAGGCTTTAATGATTAATGAGTAATTGTACACATCTGAATATGCACAAGGATTAATGAGTGATGGTGCAAATATGACTGTGAAGCCTGACTACAAACTAAAACAATCATTCAACAAAAATGATTGATGATGCAACTGTGACCATGTACTAAGGATTACTATGTGATGGGCAAATTCAAACATGCATAATAATAATTTTTTTGACATAAGAAGGATATTCAAGGCAACTTTGTGTGCCCTCTCCTGTTTATTGCTTATGCTAACATAATTGCAGTACTTCTTCACATATTGCAGACACTCTTGGTGTAAAAATTGCATTGCCACAATCTTGCTAATTCTTTATATGAATGATGTGCCATTCTTGGCATGATTGTCCCCAGCTGTGGTTGAATGCCTGCATTGGGATAAAAAAACATCTATTCTTGGTGTCTTTCCAACACTATCCATCCATCCATCCATCCATCCATCCATCCATCCACCCATCCATCCATCCATCCATCCACAATTTCAACCATTCATCCTACTAGGACCTCAATCCCCCTATACTTATAATTGCCACAGTTATTAATCATTCATCTGTTAATTCATGTACTTATTCACCCATCCATTAATTGACTCATTATCACATGCACACACTCATCCTTCCACCCAACCACACAGACAAACCTGTGAATCAGTGAAGTCACTTCAGTTACAAAACTGCCAGAGATGTTGGTTTTGCAAATGTTTATTGTATACTATGGTGCGCCTGTAAGCAAAGCATGTGTTCATTTAGACCATGTCCACCTAAACAGGTGGAACAATTCTGTACCTATTTTGAACTGAACTCCAATAACAATGGTTGCATGTATTTTGCAGTGGCATTTACTAACAATTCAAATGCTAAACCTACATATGAAAGTGAGGTGACTCGGAAAGTATTGTGTACCAGGGCTTGACTAAATCTCCAAAAGCCTACTTAAGTCTCACATGCTATTTCCTTTTTTTCATAGTTCGACCTGAAGCTTGATAGACACTGCCCATTTGAGATTGAAGTAGAGTTTTACTTAGCAGACCATGACTGGTTCCAAAGCACTGAAGCTTCATGTCTTTTTGTGATTTAGCTCAGTTTTGGAGTGCACATGCATGTTACATTGCACTACAGTAGATGTTTCTAGCCCAAAGACTTATGTTATCAGATGACTCCATGTAACCAATAATGCAATGCTCCAGTTTCTTTTACAACTCATTGTTGTTTAGTCAAGATTAAGAGACATGCACCAGGACTAAAAGTCCAAGAATTCATTAGAATATTCAACTAAAACATAGGATTGAAGCACTGCACTGTGATGCTATGGGCCTTATTCTGAGTAAGCTGGTCCTAGGACCGCCGTACTTGCTGTGGTGGTCTGACCACCGCCACCACTGCAGGTGCACCTGACATATTTCGAGTGTGGTGGTTGAACCACCACCTCCACTGGGATCCAAGATTCTGCGGTGGTGGCACAGCGGAAACGGGCAGGAATATGCTAGAGGTGCCACTGTGGTACCACCCAGCATATTTCATGTTGCTTTTCGACCACCCATTTCATTGAGGTGAGCCCACAATGAAAAAGGTGGCGGAGACTCAACTAAGGGGCCCCTAACAGGGCCCTCTGCTGCTTCTGGGGGTGCATGCAGCAGTGCACATGTTTTACCCCCTGAAATTGCAACCCCATTCCTGCACGGTGTGGCATGCATGACATGGTGCATGCCACATCATGCACAAACATGCTGCAGGTGCTGTCACCGCAGCAGTCTGCTGATGAGCCTCTCCTATGAGCCTAACACAGCCGCCACCATGAGACGCCGCAGGACCACCTGCCCATCCTGGATAAAACTCAGAATCGGGTGGGTGAGTTCACAACTGGCTTAGCAGTCCTCCTACCAGAGCAGCAGTGGCAATGCTGCAGGAGGACCGCCAAATTCATGATAAGTACCTAAGTCTTCTGGTAACTGTATCAAACAGTCCTGCATTATTTTCCATTTTAGTACCAGAGTCCTGTGTTTATTACGGAATATTAACACCTTCCCTACCACTACCTTATCAAACAAACATGATATGGGACAATTTTAAGTAAGAGGATATCTGTGGGGTTTCTGCATTCATAGGTCATAGGTAACGCAGTGGCAACATTTTTGTTCAAAGTGGGTGGTTGCCAAGATAGTATCTAGATGTTTTTTTAATTCATTTGCATGGATAGTGTTAGAACATTGTGTACTGGAATGTTAATATGTTATACAATGGAAAGACCTTGTTGGCAGACTACAGACTTTCAAGCACAGTTGGTGTAACACAAGCAGTACATTGCAAGTTTTCTGTACATTTTAATTGATAGGAACAGGCATGAATCCGTTACAAATGGGGAGGGATTAAACAAGCATTTTCAGCATTTTTCCAAGATCTCTATAGAGAGAAGCTAAATCCAGATACAGAACGAATGGCAGACTTTTTTCAGGACATAGACCTCCCATGTCTTAGTGAAGAATTTAGGGATGACTTGTCAACACCCTTCAAGATAGAGGAAATCTACAGAGGTATCAAAAGTCCAAAGAAAGGGAAAGCTGCAGGACCCGATGCTCTACCTAATGAAGTATACTCTATATTAAAGGAAGAATTAGCCCACATTCTATTCGATTTGTTTAACGCTACCTATATCTTAAGACAAGACTTACCTGCATCATGGCTAGCAGCAACTATAGTCGTATTCCTTAAACCTAATAAAGATCCAAGGCTCTGTGAGTCATACAGACCGATCTCCCTACTCAACTCAGACTACAAAATATTCACACAATTAATTACAACGAGATTGGAGAGGGTGGTTGGTCTTTTGATTCACGGGAGCCAGAAGGGTTTTATTAAGGGTAGACACCTTCACGACTTAACTCAGGAACTAATCAGCACAATTGATCTGGCTACCACAAACCTCAAACCCTTAACAATCATGACTTGCGATGCAGATAAAGCGTTTGATAGGGTTAACTGGGTGTTTTTACAGGAAATAATTTGACGTTTTAATTTGGGAGACAATTTTTCACAAGTTATTAAATCTCTATACAATAGTCCAGTTGCACAAGTTTTGGTAAATGGAACACTGTCACCGCAATTTAAAATTGGTAGAGGCACCAGGCAAGGGTGCCCTTTCTCCCCATTATTTTTCAACATGTATATTGAGTGTTAAAGCTGCTCCATTAAGAAAAATAAGTTATTTACTGTTCACAAAACGTATTGAACCCTGAGAAGACTAGCAAAAATTGGTTCCAAAAGAGTGAAGTGCCAAAAGTGTGGGGAAATGGATGCGGACGAAGAACACATGGTTTGGCGATGTCCCCCTATTCAATTGTTTTGGGAGAAAGTAGGTGAGACGATTTCCAGTATTATGGGGTCTGAAGTTAAGGTGAGTCTCCCTCAGGTAATTTTTGGGGTAATCACAGACAAGGATATAACACCCAAGATCACTAAAAAGCATAAAACTTTAATGTTTCTTTTAATTTTACTGGCACGTCGGGAATTGTGTATTAAGTGGATTTAACCTGTCCCTTCGTTAGAGTGCAAATGGATCAACTCGATACATAGGGTTGCCAAATTAGATAGGGCAATACTTGTAACAAAAATAACAAGATTTGGGGATTTATGGGACGACTGTTGTAAATATAGATAAGGGTAGAAGATAGGATTCATCTTGGTAGCTATTATTATTATTATTATTATTATTGTTATTTTTTTTTTCCTCTGGTAGAATAGCTTGAAAGCAGGGTCAGCTACGATTGGGTACTCTCTCTTTTTTCCTTTTTTTTTCTTCTGTTATCGGATGGTATGATGATGGTCTCAGTCCTATGATTATGTTTAGCCATACGAGCCAGGGAAAGTCCATACGGTCTGGACTGGTAATCCTGGTGCAGAATACTCTGTGGGACCTGTTATATCTGACTGGGAGGCGGAGATATAGACTATGAGGGCAATGGTTCAGGCCAGGTGAGGACCTGAAGTGTCAAGAACATGCCCTCTGTGTACGGAGTGATCAGGATTCCTCGCTCTGGCGGGCCTAAAGCCGTAAGACTCTGGGCTTCCTCCTCCGTGTGCCTTTTCTCTGCTTTCTTGTCCGAGTATATATTGGCTGAGTACAAATGAGGACACATTTTTTTTTTTTTAGAAGAATGCGTTAGAAATAGTAACAATGAAAAAACACTGTGACTCATAAGCAATATATGACATTACATTGCCATTGTTGTCAACTCCCAAGAATAAAAATACATGAACTTTTTTTGGATACACATTTAATTTTGTTGTTCAACAAGTGTAATGACAACGGTGCTTCAAAATCACTTGAGAAAGAAAAACATTGCTAATACTTGAAGTCTTTTGTTTTGAAATATTCTAAACAAATACATTGAAATGAAAATTAAAAAAATACTTCATAAAAACTGGAGAATCATAGAAGCAAACAAAAATGTTAATTATATTTTCATTAGAAACTCTTTTTGCTGAACCACAGTCACAAAAATATGATGCAATAAGATATATAAAGCATTGGGTTACTCCTGATAGTGTGTCCTGTGCGGAGATCCGTACAAGGCTGAAAAGGAAAGGCATTGTGTTACATGAAAGATAAAGAATACAGTTTTTAGACCTTAGGAAAAAGCAAATTATTGCATTAAAGACTTTGGGCCAGATTAAGAGTTTGGAGGTGCGGAAGTGGGATAGCCATGCTGGCATCCCACATCTGCACTGCCAAGCCTGCCATTTTATTACTTTTTTTGTCACTGGAGGGAGGTTCTTTGCCGTTCCCACAGCGGTCCCTATGAAATAGTCACTACAGTGGTAATGTCAAAGGTAGTACCTGCACAGAATGGACTAGTGCAGTGTTTCCCAAACTGTGGTCCGCGGACCCCCAGGGGTCCCTGACACATTCCTAGGGGGTCCTCGGGCAGCAGTTTTAAAAGCACTGCAAAGTTCCTTGTATAATTAACAGTTTTCGAGCAACAATAAAAGTGTCAAGATGACGCCAGTGATTAATGTACCTGCTAGAGAGAGATGAGAGTTTTGTCCAGTGGCAGCTTTGACTTGTCTAATGTAGCACAAGGGGTTAATATGCCTACTGCAAAAAATGTGTACCATGCATTTAAAAAAACAGTTTTGTATGTGCATAGGTCAGTGGGTTACTGCTTTTGTCACATAGATTATTTTGTTACTGTGCAGTTCATAAGTGACAACTGTAATCCAGCATAGTGACCTATAAACTATCATCAAACAGATGAGTGCAAACTGCATGGTACAAGTTAGTAACTTATGTTTTTTCCAAGTCTTTTTTTATCCTGATGCTGCTGAAAAGGTTTATTTGGGTGGAAATGCATTTTTATTGTTAAAGTCAATGCTAACCACTGTGTTGTGTTCTGAATCCTGAGTTTGTGCTTCTCCAGACCAAGCACTCTTCTAAAATGCTTTAAAGTATGAATGACATCTGAATCCTACACCTTGTAGTCCCTTTGCCTTATGTAACATTTTCCAACATTGCTTTACACGTATGATTCATTGTCTCTATATGTGTGTGATGTAAAGTGCTCTGACATTCTACAATGGTATGAGAGATGCTATAAAAACAAATGAAATACATGTGACAGAGGGGCTATGGAGAGATGAGAAGCACTGTTGGAGGGTGATAATAAGGGAATCATTGAAGAACCCCTACAAAGATTGTCGTATCCTGGTGCATAGGAGGTCATCATTTACTATTCTTTAAAAGGTAATACAATTCAGTATAAAATGATAAATGTGTTGTAGAATGCACCTTTGTTTCCTACATGTTCTTGGGTGGAGTGCTTCCCAAAGCCCCCTTTGTAGTATTCAGGCTCACCCACTGCACTTTGTGTGCACTCAATGGGGACTGGTCTGAAAACATTTGGCACGGCTGCTTTGGGTTTCCAGTCTGGACCTGGCAGGAGCCTCGTACTGCAAAATAAAATCAACCATTTAAAAGTTAGTTATGGAGATGCAGCACCAACCTTCCCATTAAAACTTTTCATTTTTTGGAAATTCTTTCAATGTAAATACTAATATCCTTAGTAATTTGAGTATTTGTTATGTGTGCACATGTCTTCTATTTTTTTTAATTACTGTTTTAATATTTGAAATTTAAAACATACAATTTGCTTGGGGTCCCCGGCTTCCAGTGAAGACTTAGTGGGGGTCCTCAGGAGTCAGAAGTTTGGGAACCACTGGACTAGTGCATTCCCTGCCGTGCAGGTACTGGGGTGCAAGCACATAGGGGGAGAAAACATATCGCCCCCTGCAATGCATGGTGCAGAGGCAACAGAAGGCCCTGTAGGGCCACCTTTGTTTCCTCTCCGCCACAGTTTTCATGGCGGAGGAACCGCCATGAAAACCATGGCAGAGATACCTCGTAATTTGCTTGGCGGGACTGCGGCAGTCCCGCCAAGCATATTGTGGCCTCGAGACTGCCGCACCACCACCCGGGATCTCTGATTCCTAGTGGCTGCAGCGGTGCAATTGCAGTCTGACGGCCCAACTCGTAATGGGGCGGTCAGACCACCAATGCGGCAGTAGCTGGACCACCCCCGCCGCGCCACTGCGAATCTGGTTGCCCTCGGGCTGCCAGACTCATAATCAGGCCCATAAACCTAATGAGATCTAGTTCCGAGTTTTATCCATCTAAAAAGTAAAGGCATGTTGAGCTGAATGTGCACATTTTAGCACACAAACCGGATCAAGTTGGATAGAATGAAGATGATGAGCAGGGAAGTAAGGGAAAACATCTTCTAAAAATAGATGAGGCCTGCCTTAAAAAGATTCTATATCCCTATATTGTGTACAAAATATTGTCCTAGAAAAGTAGCCTAGCCAGAATATCGACTCCCAAGATATTGTGATGGGATGTATTTATATGTAAGCATAAATATACTTTTTTAAACTTTATACCAATATATATTGAAGAAATACATAATCAAGCTACGTGTTTGCTAGCAGATTCAAAGTGTCCTGAACATAATGTGCTTCTCGAAAGGAAGCCATTTAAGACTGGCTAATTGCTTAGATGAATCTGTAAGATAATATAATGGCTTCTCACATTAAAGGAAAGAATGATCAACAAATGAACTTTACTATGCAGAAACATGTTCATGTTTTAATTTTTGTGTATTGTCACTATCCATTAAAATCAAATGTACTCAATTATTGTCTCATGGGAATAATCATCACATCAAAGGAGTATGAAACGTGAAAAAACATTATGGGCAGCTTTAACTGCTTTTGTGACATTTAAATGTTAGAGAAAATATCACATTCTTCAAAGTAGTATACACAAAGCACAAAAAACAAGTGGGGGCCAGCATAAGACCTTCTATTGAAAGCATGTTCTTGATAGAGAACATAAACTTCCAAATACTGGTGGGAAAGAGAGGGAGTTTGTGAAAGTTATCTCTGCCGATGAAAAGTTTGTGAATTCATATAATATAGTGGCACCGAAGGGATGGAATAAGGGACTCGGAATGACATGGTACTTAAAAAGTATACTTGCCTTTTTTTCCTCTGTAGGGGCCTTTAGTAGAAATAGAAGAATAGAATGAAGTGTCAAACCTTGCTAAAAGACAATCAGCATGGTCTGACACTTTGTTTAGACTGCACTGGGAATGGTCCAATTGGGAGAAAGGTAACAGTACTTGCAGATGAGGAGGGGGTAGATAAAGTGTTGAGGATGAGATCTAGAGTGAGCACAGTAAATGCTGAAACACTCTTGGTGGTTACATCATCTAATAGTGATGCAACCAGATATATCAAGATATTGCTGAAAATGTACGATTGAAGGTTAACTGTGAGGTTTATTTAATTATACTGAAGTTTACAACTGTTTTTCAAAATGTTTAAAAAGAGCATGTGTTTTGAAATGGTTCCTGAGTAATGCACAACCCAAAATGCATACAGAGCATTGTATTGAAGAATTAAGAACATAGGAATTAGAACAAGAGTTGACAAATGAACAAGAACCACTCAATTATTGTTGCATATCAATAGTATTCCAGGCAGGTGTGGGAGGGGGGTTGATTGCTGGGTTTTGGCATCAATCACCATCCAAGGTGTGCTGGGGCATGAGCAAATTTTCCATGACATAGGGATCATATGTTGTGTACTGATAATAACCTGCAGAATTATTTTTTGGGGGAATTGGGTTGGAGTCAGGCAGTTGTTCCATTGGTATGCAAGAAATCAAAGACAACATATAATTATAAGGAAAAACATTTTGGTGACCTCAAAAATTTCCAAGTTTTACAAGTTCATTGGGTTTGCATCCTACATTGGGAGACAGGTTTGACATTGGCTATGAAAGCAAAAAAAGAGTAACACAGGTGCCACAATATGGCAGATTACCCATGCATATCAATCACAAGAGAGGGGATAGGGAGCTATTAAAATGTCCAGAACCCTTGCTCCCAAAATGAAGTACGAAAACACTAGGAGGGTAACTGTTCCTTGAAAAGTGTGCATTAGGTTGGATAATACCAAGAGGGAGGGGGGTCTTCTTCATTGGAAGGTAGTGCCCACACACACCCATAAAGGTGTCATGCTTCGTCAGCGGGCTTAGCTCCTCGTGCAGTTGGTGCTGCAATGCCCCAATTGGCACAGCGAGAGGGCTCTTTGGCAGAGATCTATTGAATATAACCATAATGATGAGTATGGGTATGTGGAGTGAGTGAAATAGTCAACTAAAAATACCTAAAGGCCACTGTGAGTAACATTTAATTAGGGGTCCTGTGGGATATTCACATATTGAAAGATTGACATTCCTCATAATTAAAAGTTAACAATACAAACATAACGTTTTATCCATACTAAGGGGACCCCTGCTCAAATGTTACTCATGGTACCTGTTAGGTATTTTTAATTCACCCCACATACCCACACTCATCATCACAGATATATCCAAAAGATTTCTGCCATCACTAGTTCCAAGGAGCCCACAACCAAACTCCTAAAAGATATATCCCGTAAGGTCCCTGAACACATCACAGGCCAACTACCACACAAACACACACTAAAACATTTAATTAAATAAACTAAGAAAGCCACCAGTCATACTCTGCCTGTCCCTAGAAGATACCAAGATATTGAAAAACACTTAAAAAGTACACATAATGAGGAAGCCTTCCTGTTATATTACAACATAAACAATGATGAGTCCAAATATTTCCTACAGCAGATAACGTACTAAAACTAAGCCATTGTCAATCCTGGATGGGAGATGGGGCTTTCGAAATGTGTCACAAACCATTCACTCAGATATACACCACAGATGGTGAATATCAAAACACATATATCCCTTTTATATATGCCCTACTACCAAGTAAAGAAAGAAGCACTTAATATTAAACCACATTAAACCTAAAACAAGTAACTACTACCCACACCAAAATAATCATGGACTTTGAACACGCCATAATTAACATAATTAACATTTGCCCCCATACAGCCATACCCCGCGAGTCTGGGGGTCCGAGTCGTAATTGGGCCTTTAGAGTTGTTGTGGGGTTCAATTGAGCCTGTGCACAAAAGCTTCCATTTTACAAATACATGTTTAAATTGACATTTGTTTAGACTGTGACTTTTTACGTGCTTTGCCCTACATAATAACTTACTCAGAAAGTGTTCTGTTTTGCAAGCACATTTCTTCGTAAGCATTTTATCATGACACTAGTACACTCTGTTTAAGGTTACAAGAACACTGAGCACATTGTCCTTGTGTTTTGTTGTTCACTGGGAGACAGCTATGAATTGGAAAGACAAACACGCACATGCAGCATTGTACCTCTGACACAGTGTGAATGGAACCCAGCTTTTATTATATAAACTGCCTCTGCGCCAAGTTCCTTCGAGAAGCACTTCAATGGATTATCCTGAAACGCTTACCAGTGCCTCAGATCCAGCCCTATCGATTACAGTTCCATACCGGTCTTGATATCTTTGCAGTAACCCTGCATTCTCGTACAATGGTTGCTGGCTCATCCCTGGCTATCTTTCGTACTTCATTGTCTCTTGCCCTATCTCCAGCTGGGGTACCCTCTAGGCCATTCCTCTTCTTTGTAAATAGCTTGTTATTGCTGCAAACTGTTCTCATGACCACCTGTTCCGAATATTGTAAATGACCTGTTATTTCCCCAAGAGTATGCATGATCTTGTTGTTATAACTGTAAAGCGATCTGATACCCTAATGGGTCACGCTCGTGCTTGATAAAACACTAAACAAATAAATAAATAAAATCCTGCAAAGGACATCGATCTGTTCTACACCACACTGGCTTCATGATACATCACACACAGGTAATGAGCAGTTAGGTTGTTCAAAGCGATCTGGCAGAATGTATTCTCACTATGCTCTCTATAGTATAGGTAGTGTTAGGTATTGATTCTCAGTAAGACACATATTCATATATACATATAATCACTGCAAAGTTATGATGGTTGAATTGTTAATCTTGTGTACCATTCTTGTAATGTTGGCAACAATGCTTCGTTTCCGTCTGCTAAATAATTGCAGCTCATGTTTCTTTACCCCAGAATCCAAATGCTTCAATAAATGTTTGAAATGACAATTCATGTATTTATTGTGTCTCCCTTTGGGCAAGCCTAAGTAACAACAACAGGGTAGATCTGTTTCTACAATTTCCATTAGGGTGTTAGAGTGATCGTGTTCTGAGGTTGCAGACACTATATGGTAGCATGTCAGGTTAGGGAAGCAGATGGCGCACTGTGAGCTAGCCAGGAATTGGGTCAACATACTCTGATTAAATGGGTGGATCAATTCCCCATCTTTTGACATTTATGATGTCCAGAAGCGCAGTCCTACCGAATTAGTAGGAACCGTATGACATGGCACCACAAACGTTATAGGTCAGGTACTTATTTAACGGGCCTCCTGAATAGTTCTTATTTGTGCCCAAAGCCCCTAGTCACTTTATAAGGAGATGTATGTGGTGGTAGGGAATAATCTCTCTCAGCTCTCAGAAAATAGGGAATCCCTATTTTTGTCTGTAGGTTGTTTAACATTGAACCTTCAAAAAAATCACCCCACTATAGTTTTACCATCTCTGAAATCCATTCATTAAAATGATGAATGCAATAACCGTGATCATTCCACTAAATTGCAAACATGCAGTAACACAGATGTTACTACAACAAGGGCTTCCTCCTACAGAGGGAAATGTTGCCTGGCAGAGGCCCACAAAGTAATTAAATTAAGGTATTCTATTCATGGAGCACTTTTCCTGCAGCAGATGCAGCTACACAAACATTCCATACATACAGAGCATCTGTAATAGAAGGCCAATACAGAGCCTATGAAGATTCAGAAATATTATTAACATTTCACTAACAAACAAATTGGTTCCAAGGCGCTCCATTACATCCGCGAAACAATGTACAACTAGGTCCCCTCAGTAATGACGGGGCAATATGGGCAGTATTAGCTGGCTATCAAGCATTAGTACCACACACTGTAGTAGTGCTTTGTACTCTTTGCTCAGGTCTACTTAGACTACATAGACGTTTCACACAGTTCATCATCCGAACAATAACAACAACCTCAGGGAGGTCTGTTCAAGCTGAGCAGCCACATTCAGCAATGCCAGCAATTAGTCTAGCTACTATTAACACAATTATGGATTGGGTTCCCACCAGACGGGAATAAATTCCATTCTGGATTGCACAAAAAAACAAACTAGCTTGAGGAGCATTTTGCTGGCACTGAGAGATCACCACATGCTGAAAATCCAGCCCATCTGACTCCTGTTTACCTTATGCGAGGGATGAGGCCCAGCTCGCCAACAAGATGGGCTTCCTGATGACACTTACCCACAGGTAATGGGGAGTTAGATCACCCTGTACGGATTTGGTAGATTCACCCACCCTAGGCACACTAGGATAGGTAGCACTAGGTAGGAGTACTATATATTACAGTACTTATATGAAAGCATATATTCTCAGTAATAGCACAATGGTTGTCTATTTGTTTCGCCACCATTCTTATATTGCTGATAACACTATTTTGTTTCCTTCTACTGACTATTGCAGCTCACACATTTTACTCAAGAATCACAATGCTTCAATAAATATTAAAACTGCATGTTGTGTATTTATTGTGTACCTCTTTGGGTATGCATGAGTAACCAAATGAAAAGGTTCTTGATCTGTTACCACGATTTCCTTGGGGAGTCAGGGTTGTCATTTTCTGAGGTTGCATAATCCACTATCTGGTTCACTGTGAGCTAGCAGGACTAAGGCCAACATATCCTGATGGTGTGTATAGAATCTGCCTTGCACAGTTTTGACGTTATGTTGTCCGTCAAACGCACAGTTTTTACTGAGAAAGTATAAGCTGTATGACATAGCATATCCTTCTGAAACAATAAGGCTTCAAGTCTGCTTAAAGCATCAAAGGGCACATTCAAAAGTTTTATCAAAGACCAGAGGATCTTGGGCCACATGTACGACCTGCAAAGTAGCACCTCGCAAATTGCGTCTGATTTGCGATTCGCAATTTGCTAGGCGATATTTGGCGTGCACAACAGTGTGTTTAACACTGTTTGCGATTCCCAAGGGGGTTTCAAATTGTGAGGCTCATGAATAATAATGAGCCTCTCGCAATTTGCGATCCCATTGGGAATGACACGCCCGCCTAGGGATGGTGGCCTGCTGGGCTCAGCATACCACCATGCCTGGGACTACTTAAAAAAAAATTAAACGTTTTAGTTTCATTTTTTAAGGGCAGGTAGTGGTCCCTGGAACCACCGCGTGCCCTTAAAAAATATTTTAGAGACAGTCACAAAGTGGAAGGGGTCCCCTGGGGACCCCTTCCAAATTGCAACTGCATTACCACCCTCTTGAAGAGGATGGTAATTTGCGAGGGTGTTGCAACAGCAATTGCGGTCACAATTCATTCATAAATTGCTTTGCGGACGCTTTTAGGGAGGGAACCCCCCTATCAAAACCTATATCAAGAGGACTCACTAGGGAACCCTAGTAAAGTTAAGGCATATCTGAATTCTATTCCGGGGGAGCAATTTTTTCACATGAAGCCAACTACTGTTAGATGAGCTCCCACAATGGATTGAGATACTACTATCCATTATTAGCCCCCTAACAGCAAGGCTACAAGCTTGGGTATAATTCCCGTGGAATTTTACTAAAAATTCTCGCTGCAACTTAAAGATTGTATGGCCCAGCTGTTTATACATGTATTCAAGGTGGGCAGACCTCCAAACTCCTGGTCATCTGTAAAAATTGTGATTGTCCTTAAAAAACAAAACATGCATGTGACCCCAGCTCATATTGCCCTATAACACTGATCAACAGCGATAACAAGATATATTCCAAAGTTTTGGCCACCTGTATGGCATCGATTATCCATAAGGTAATCTCTATCCGTCAGCATGGATTCAATCCAGTGCGGGGAACAACCGACGACACAAGGAGGGTAATCACAGACGCTAGTGTATCTAAGAACCCAATGAGGTTAATCTTGCTAGATGCAGGAAAGGCCTTCAACAGGGTCTCCTGACTTTTTCTTTGGGAGGCCCTGTCAAGGGTAGGTGTTAGGGAAGGGGTGCTGCAGGCTATTAAAATGCTTTATTTCCACCCTATGGCCAGGCTACTCATTAATGGAGAACTCTCTGACCCATTTACCATAACAAGAGGCATCCAACAAGACTGTCTGAGTTCACCCTTGGTGTTTGCGATATATATCGACCCTTTTCTACATCAGTTAGAAAACAATATGGTTACCAAACTTATTGTGACAGGCTGGAAACACAAGGGTTGGCATATGCTGATGACATTGCCCTCATGACTGCCGACCCTGATATTGCTTTACAGGAAATTGAAAAAGAATAACAAAGGTATGGAGAAATTTCTGGCTATGCACTTAATCGTGGTAAAACACAAGTAGTGGTCAATGGGAATATGATGATAAATGACACCAGAGTGCCCAAAAATGCAACCTACCTAGGGATTAAGATCTCAGCCAACATGGACAACATTGTCTGAGATAATGTAGATCCCCTGTTAGTCAAAATCAAACAGGACCTATCGAGACTACACAACCTTCTTCTATCTATTATTGGCAGATGTAATATAATCAAAATGTTATTCTTTCTTGGGTTTTTGTATTCTCGGCTAGCAATCCCATTGGAATTGTCAGCCGAATGCCTAAAGAAAATAGAAGACCTTTTTTCCCCGATTCATCTGTGCATATGCCAAACCAAGAGGGTCGTACAAATTCCTTACATTACCCAGGGAAAGAGGAGGGTGGGCTTTACCGAACTTAAGACCTTATTACTGGGCCACCACATAACTACATAATCTAGTATTAGTACAAGAGAAACCAAATGGAAGAGATACTGAAGAGGTCCAGACCCCCCTTGAACTTATAATGGGGGAAGAAGCTTGGGGATGGGTGTGGACCTACCTAAGTGATAATCATTACAAAAACGTTTGCTTTAAGACACTACACGGGGGCTTCAAAGTCAGGAAAACTGTTCGAAGACTAATAGGAGTCGGTCAGCTCAATTCTTATACACCACTTATAAACAATCTAAATCTGCCAGAATTTTTTAAAGATCACACAATTAAAAGATGGGGAGAGGTGGGACTGACAAAACTCAGATTATTTTTTTCTTTAACTGGTCTTGTCTCCTTTGAAAATCTCTGATTTTTTTAAATACCTCCAAGAAAGGGATTTTTTATATAGGAAAGGTGGTGGACCAATAGGATTTTCCAGAAAAGATATAATCGAGAAACTGGTAGAGAACAAGGACTTGTCTGTATGGGTTATCTACAACCTTTTCAACTCATTGATTAAAGAGAACTTGGAACAACGGTCATTAAAATGGAAAGTGAAACTTGGGGTATCAGAAGATATATTCTTTCAATCATTTAAAATGGCACAGAGTATTCTAATTCGGGACCTGCTACAGGCACAATATTACAAAACTTGCTTTTCACTATATTATACTCCAAATAGGATAGCCAAAAGGGGGAGTGGGATAGGAACATTCTGCCCCCAGTGTGCATTATTTCAAGCAGATCTGGTTCATATTTTCGCTTCCTGCAACATGCTTAGTAGGTTAAAACAAGAGATTACCACATTTTTACGGAAGCTTTAGAAATAGAATGTTCCCTCTCTACATCCCTGATAGTGCTGGGGGTGGCTCAGGATACACAGAGGAAAGCAGGAGAAGACTTGGTGTTTATATGTATGGCAATTCTCCAACTATGAATAGCAGGGGCGTGGCTGGACTCCAATTCCCCTGGATTTCAGCAGTGGCTTTCCTTCCTGCTGGCAAATTATAATCTAGAAAAGGCTGTCTATGCAAGGAGTGGAATACCCGCATGAATGAAAGGCTTAAAAATCAGGGCACCACTGACTAGATGGATAGAGGAAAGCCGGTAATTAATAAGGAGAAAGATAAGATGGTGATGTCATGGTGTACAGCACTTTAGCAGCCCAGAAGCAAAGAAAGTCATAGGAAATGGGATGGCAAGATGGCGGCCGCTACTAGCGGCTGAGCGGCAGCAATAGCAAGGACGCTGGATCTAATATGATTTTCCACGTGTAGACCTCAAGCTACTTCGAAAAAACCTCCTGAAAGAAAGAGAGAGAGAGAAACTAAAGCCGTAGTCGACGGATGGAGACGACTTACCGGCTTTCATCTGGCCTGATCCGGGCGCTGGCGGGGTTGTATGCTGACAGTCCTCTGGAGCTTCTCAGCAGTGTTCTAGCGGCAGCAGGCGGAGCTCGCGGAGTTCATGGAGCGGGAAGGCGGAGCGGCTCCAGAGGCTCCAGAGTGACCATCGCTCTCGAGATAAAGCTGGATCTTACAGGCTGGGTGATAGCAAAGCGGAGCAGACCGAGTGAGAAGCGGCGGTTGTGCAGGATGCCTCCGAAACAAAATACTGTTGGAAAGTCATCTGCCAAAAGGAAAGTGGTGGAAAATACAAACCCCACTACAAATGTGCAAATTAATCTGGATGGTATTAATATTCAAACCGAAGCGGACGGGAAAGGAAAAAATAAAGCACAGGAGCTATCAAAGGAAATGAGACCCCCAACAGCCAGGACCAGGCTGGCCACAGCCAATTTAAGCATTGTGGATATGTTTAATCGAGCTGGCAAGGAGAAGGAGACTAGAGCTCCAGGAGGCGAGGCAGACATTGAACCGGAGACAGAGGCTGAGAGACTGGGTGAAATTGAACCGCCTGAACCCATGGTAAGCCAAACTATGACTGGTGATTCTGAGGGCATGATTGGGGGTATGATCCAGGGCCAAGGTTCTGCGCAAGACTTGGGCACATTATGCGTGTCAGGGGGCAATGAGAATGATCAGGGGGAGGTCCCTGGAAGTGAAATTAAGAGCCTAGTAGGGGTCAATACCAGCACCGGCACCGGCATCTCCCCCGCACTCAAGAAGGTCATGAGTAGTACAAAAAAAAATTACGATAAGGTACAATCAGGTACTGCGCAACCAAAGGCTATCCTCCAGACAAATATGGATCATGAGCAAGAAAGGGAGGAGGAGAAGACTCCAAGTGAGGGCTTTGTCTCAGTGCCGGAGGAAGCAGATTGGTCCGAGGACGAAGAGGAACAAAGTTCGGACATAGATGGCAGTAACCCAGAGACAGAGAGTGGCCCAGAGGGGGATCTGGTTACCACGGCGGTTAAAACTATGGCCCCATCTAAAAAGCAGACGAAGTTGGCCTGGGACCACTCGCCGACGACACTGCTCCAAGGCAACTCGATTCGAGAACATAACTTTGAGGATAGCCAAGAAGCTAGTCAGCGAGCAATGCTGGAGGCAATCCATCATGAAATAATTGCACATCGGGAAGAAACCAGGCAGGACAGCTTGAAAGCTCAAGCGGCCATGAGGAAAATGAAAAGCGTGGTTAGAAAGCTATCCAAGGCCACTGCGAATGTGGGGGACAGGGTCTCGAACCTTGAGGAAAGAGTTGTCGCTACAGAAAATGAAGCTGCTGCAGCCACTACTAAGGTGGAATCATTTGGAGCTCAGGCACAGGATGTCCAGTGGAAGCTGGAAGATTTGGAGAATAGGCTTAGGAGGAATAATTTAAGAGTCCTTGGAGTCCCTGAAGGTCGGGAAGGGGGCGACGTTACAGCCTTCATAGTTAACCTATTTGAGAAAGCCTTTCCTGAGCTGGCCAGCTGGAACTGGCCCCTAGAAATTCAGAGGGCACACCGGACACCGTTCAAGATCCGCCGGAACACGAAAGAAAACGATAAGCCCAGGGCAATTTTGATATTTTTTGGGAACTTTATCCTAAGACAATCCGTGGCAGAGAAAGCAAGACCGGACGCGAAGAGAACTAGCGAGGGGGTCACCTTCTTCGTTAGACCGGACTTTTGCCGTACTACGGTGGAGCGGCGATGGAGGCTACGGCAATTAATCAAGCCCTTCCAGGATAAAAAAATCCAGGTCTATCTTATAAATCCGGCTCAGCTTAAAGTAATTTATTTGGGCAAACACAATGTACTTTTCATCAGAAATCAAAGCTCAAGAGTTCCTGGACTCTGTATAGCAGCAGTAATAGAAACAATCTAATTACTCAATCATGTATGAATTTATAGTGGGGGCATAGGCACCGGGTGGTAGGGCTGTGGCTAATAGCCATCGGTTATATGCTGATCGCTACTTAATAGATGTGTATTGATTTTGGTCTTTGAGTTTTTTTTTGAGGTTTACACTATTAAGTAGGTATAGTGAGTACACTGCTATGTTGCACCCATCACATGCACAGACTTTGTCTGCGCGCCTTAGCAGGGAGGGTGTGTGGGGTGGGGTTTGAGGGGGGGAGAAAGTTAAGGGGGGGCTGGCTGGAGGGAGGTGGGTGAGGGGGTGAAGGGGGTGAAAATATGAAAATGAAGAGAGTTTGTATCGTCAATGTATTCATAAACGTAAGAGTAATTCTGAAACAAAGGTTATATTCTTATCATGTACTTACCAGTTATCTAGACGGATTGATGAGATGGCAACGTTTGATATATAGGTATGCCTAAGCTCAGGATTGGATCTCTCAATATAGGAGGACTAAATGACTGGAAAAAGAGGGGTAGGTTTGAGCAATATCTTCGTTTAGTGGGTCTAGATATTACATGTCTACAGGAGACCCACTTACCCTGGAAGAAAAAACATTGGCTCAATCTAAAAGGATACGAAGTCTTGTCTTGCTCGTCCCAGACCTCCATGATAAGAGGGGTGGCTATTATCAGTAAGGTTGGTCTAGGGGGGCTAAACGGTGCAAGGCAGGTACCATGGGTAGGTGGGCTATCTGCGAAATGAACTTGGGATTTACTATATGCTCGGTGTATGGGTCTAATATTGATGATTCGGAGGTCTTTAGTCGTATAGAGAATGAATTGATAGACTGCCAACCTCTATAGTATTATGTGGGGACTTCAACATCTCAGCTAATTTTTCAGATGGTAGTCCCTATGTAGGTAGGAAGCCGAGGGTACATAGAGCGGTAACCTCAATGATGCAGTCACATGGACTA
The DNA here is from genome assembly GCF_964263255.1 of Lissotriton vulgaris. Taxonomy (NCBI): domain Eukaryota; kingdom Metazoa; phylum Chordata; class Amphibia; order Caudata; family Salamandridae; genus Lissotriton; species Lissotriton vulgaris. The sequence continues at coordinate 1,434,094,054 of NC_141687.1, forward strand.
ACTGATGTGTGGGGGAATCTAGAGGCAGGTGACCCAGGGTATACATACTTTTCGCACCCGTTTAATAAATATACAAAACTGGATTATTTTATGATTTCGGCCACTCAATTAAGTAGGGTGAAAATTATCAAACTCCCAAAAATTGTGTCAGACCATAACCCTCTAGTTCTAACTATGGATATCAATAAACCACGAAAAAACCCTAGGCCCTGGACCTTTGATAGGAAACTATTAGCAGATGCGGAGTATGTAAGACATATGAAGGGTTGGTCCCAGGCCTTCTTTGATGCTAATAGGTATAGTGCATCTAGGGGTGTAGTTTGGGATAGTTTCAAGGCAGGACTAAGAGGGGAGACCATCAGCATACTACTAGCATTTGGAAAAGGGTTAATCAAGAAAGAGAACTTTTGATGAGAAAGTTGATTGAAGCTGAGGCACAACATAGACGGGATATAACTCTAGAGGGACAATCCACTGCAAGCCTGGAAAGGGTAAATTCAATAAAAGCAGAGATTCAGAAACAACTGGCTAAAAAAGCGGCAGCAGAATATCAGTCGCATAGGACCAGATTATACGAAACGGGGGAGCAAGCAGGAAGAGCGCTGGCATTACGAATTAGGCAGGTGGCTTCCAAGAATAGTCACACAAATAGAATATGAGGGTCAAACATATGACAAATCGAGTGAAATTCTTGATGCCTTTAGGAAATTCTATCAAGCATTGTACCAGGAGGAGGCGGAAGCAGGGGTCCCAAACATAAGTTGGCTAGATATGGGCACCAAGCTACAACAGGCCCACATAGACTCCTTGGAGCAAGATATCACTTTGACAGAAGTATTAGAGGCCCTGCAAGATTTGGCGAGTGGGAAGGCTGCTGGTCCCGATGCTTTACCGCTTGAGATCTATAAGAGTCTAAGGAATGAAACAACTCCGATGCTACTGGATTTGTTTAAGGGTGTTATGAATACCGGAGTAATACCGGAGTCATGGACAGAAACTAATATAGTGATTTTTCACAAAAAGGGAAACCAAAGATTAATCCCGGCTCCTACAGACCAATATCCCTGATAAATAGTGACAATAAACTCTATGCAAAGATCATGGCTGTTCGCATGGGGAGGATCGTTGCGACCCTGGTTTCCCCCTGGCAGCATGGGTTTATCCCAGGGAGGGGTACTACTGACCATATTAGAAGAGCTATTACTCTAGTTGACATCGGGGCTGCCGGGGGGGAGAGGGTCGCAATGATCCTCCTCGATGCGGAGAAGGCATTCGACCGTGTTAGATGGAGTTTCCTATGGAAGGTTTTGGAGGAAAGGGGATTTGGCACAAGATTTCGACAGGCAATCCAGGCAATGTATTCCACACCAACGGCAAGAATCCAGTTGATGGGTGAAAGATCCGGGAAGATAAATAAAACAAGGGGTACGAGACAGGGGTGCCCGTGCTCTCCAATCCTCTTTGCGCTATATATCGATCCCTTAATTACCCAAATAATGAATAGTGTTTCCATCAATCCGGTAGTTACCAATGGGTTACAAACCAAACTTCTCGCATATGCAGACGACTTAGCAGTTATCACTAATGACCCAGAGTCTGCTATGAGTGAACTAGTTAATATTACTGGGAAGTTTGGTGGTTCGTCGGGCTATCGTTTAAACGTGGGGAAACCACAAGTATTGTGCTCTAAAAATGTAGCCAAGCAGGATGCCAGGTATGTGGATTCTGTAGTCTACCTGGGTATAACAATAAATGCAGAACCTGGAAAAATAATTAAGGACAACTTTTCACCGCTTATGAGTTCAATTGAAAAAGATCTAAAAAGGATGGACTCACTCCATTTGTCGATAATCGGTAGGGCCAACGTCATTAAAATGACCATGTTTCCTAAGGTCTTATATAAATTCAGGGCAATCCCTTTTAAAATTGAAGAGAAGGTCATCAAGGAAATCGAAGCCATATTCATGAATTTCTTGTGGCATTATGATAAAATAAGGAGATCAAGCAGATACTTGTCATTGCCACAGGAAAGAGGTGGGGTGGGGCTGCCCGATCTTAGGAGCTATCACTGGGCATGTCTTCTTATTGATATGGCAATCCTATTCCATCCAGGGGGACAAACCTTCAGACAGGAGGATATACCCTCGATCTTCCAGTTAGCACTGGGTAGCGAAGCAATTGGTGTGTTATTGAGGAGAACTCAGAAGAGTTATTATAAGAAACTGGGCTATAAAATATTGGAAGATTTATGGTGGGTGTGGTCAACTGTTAAAACAATCCTAGCTATACCCAGGTACCATCATCTTACACCACTTTGGAATTCGACACTCTTCCCAAATCTGAGTAGGGATGGACCTTGGCGACACTGGGAGAGACAGGGTATTGTTACGTTGGGGAAAATAATGGTAAAGAACAAGTGTAGACCCTTGGAAGATCTCAAGCTACGCTATTCATTACAGGGCTGTCAAGAGTTCAAGTATTTACAGCTGGTAAACGGAATTATATCAATAAGGCCTCGTATTGTCCTGACAAAGAGTTGTGAATTATTGGAGTATTTGAAGGTGGGAGGCCACAGAATCAAGGATATATATAAAATATTCATAGAAGGGTCAATAGACGATATGGTTAAGATGGAATCAGTATGGTCCACAAAGCTGGGGGCCCCAGAAGTAGATCTGGATAGGGCCCTTGCGATGGATAAAAGATTTCTGCGTTCATCTAACCTAAGGGCCCAACATTTTAAAACCTTATTTAATTTGTATTACACGCCGGCAAAACTGTTCGCCTGGGGGAAGAAGGCGGACAGTAATTGTCCGAGGTGTGGAAAAGGCCCAGCTGATACTATACACATGTTTTTTGGATGCGATAAATTGAATACTATTAAAGCTGAGATAGAGGTATTTTTAGAGGGGCTGCTAGATGTCAGAATTAATCTATCCCCAACATTGTTGATCATTGGGTGCGAAGCGAAACTGAATTTGAGTATTGAGGTTGAAGCCCTAGTTTTTATAGCTGCAGCAGTGTTGAGGATTTTAATCAGTGTAGCATGGAAGGATATTGATGCACCAACCTTTCAAATGTGGATGTGTAGGATGCTGGGTATACACAACATTGAGGAAGCACTGTATGAGTTAACGGGCGTTAAAACAAGGGAAATGGGTCTACGACTCTGGGCTCCAGTTGCGGCCTGGAGGGCGGCAAGAGTTTAAAGGCTGTTATTTTACTGTGGCTATATTCTGTGTCTACCATTTCTACCATTTTTAAGAACTTTTGGGAAGGTTGGTCAGAACTTCTCCTTTTTATTAAAATACTGGAGAAATGTTTTATCATTGATGATATATATGTATTTATGTATTTATAATGAAAAACTTTTGTGTATTACATTGTATGTGTATGAACTCTCAATAAAATAATGATAAAAAATTTAAAAAATTTTAAAAAATAAAAAGAAAATATGATGAATAATTTTCATTGTTAACATGTACCCTATCAATTTTTGCTCTAAACATATATAAAATAAATATTTTTTATATGAAAAAAAAAAAAAGTCATAGGAAATGTATGAATTATTGGAGTGTCTGGTGTCATGGGTTCATATGCTTCTGTGCTTTAATTCCCTCAATAATAGATATTCTTTCCATGCTGTGGAACATTTAGTTCATAGTGCACAAAAATTGTAAACATAATGTGAATATGAATAATGTTCTGTACTTGTTATGTTTCAAATGCTGAGCACTGTATTATGTTGGGTTCCTTACGGTTAGCAGTGCTTGTTGAATTTTGTGTTCGGACAATGTTGGTTCCCCAGTCTCTGCTCACGTGGAATAACCGTCAAAACGGTTGCGGAGACCAACGTGAGGCAGGAGCACACGCCCAGCCTTCAAAAGCGTGAGACTATTTAAGGCCCGCTCTGACACTCTGAGACGCTTCGCTTCTTGCTTCAGCGTCGCGAGCGTTCCTGTTCTGCTGCCTGCCACCGCGGCGTGGAAACCTGCCACTGCGTCTCATTCCGAGAATCCTTGGATCCTCCGGTAAACTGTCCTCTTGTTCCTGCCCTCCCTCATTACCCATTCCAGCGTCCTCTTTCACTCACCTTCATTCGATTCCATTTGGAACAGCACAAAGTCTTCTTGGCTGTCTTCCGCCTTCTGAGTTCCGGTCTGCATCATCCCACGTAGGTTCCGGTTCCTGGAAACAAACAAGTAAGAAAAAACTAGATGTCATAGAAACCGGATAAACAATTCTTCCTGGACATAGCAGAAGAAAGTAATTAAGCATTGGTAAAGAGAATCTTGAATTTAAGGTTAACATTTACAGGACAGTTACAATACTAAGCATTGGCAAAGCCATCATGAAAGACTGAAACCATGGTGTACTACTTAGAGTCTAACGTCTACTTTTAGATGATTATGTTGTTTGAATGAATAATTGTTAAAGACAATATCTGCTTTGGTAATAATACAAAGGAAAAACAGTTAATAATATAATTAAAACACTGTATAAGGGCATTGAACTCCATTAGGAGTATAGATATCTTTTGTTTGTTTTGGTTTTGTTTTTGTTTTCCTATCGTTCCAGAAACCCTTTCAAGACATTCTACACACAGTTGAAAGGTAGGATTACTACTAGTTGGAATGTATTATACACATCATGACTAACTCACTAACCAGTTAAATACTTCGCTTGCTCTGCAGTTGTAATTACTCAGTGTTGCATTTTTACCTTGTAGTTGAGGTTATTCATTGTTGTATTTGTATCACTTTATGGCACACCTTGCTAAAGAGTTGATTGATCAAAGCACCTAACAATTGTAGAATTATTGGTATGGGCTCAACAGCAATGTGGTACGTAATATTAGAAAAGAGTGATTTGTAAATTCTCTTGATATGAAAACATTCATGTTCATCAGTCATTAATGTTTATTTAGAGAAAGTATCGCAAGAAGCCCAGACCACTTCACTCAGAGAAACTCCACCTGGAATCTTCAAGGAAGAGGTCCAGTGTTTTGTCTTGTTTCTCTCTCCACTTCCCCTTTCCCTTGGGGATTAATCATTTGGGTCAAGTGTTATCTCCTTGCTAACTGGTTATTTCACGAAGGAGTTGGGGGTTAGCATCATCAAGACGGAAACAACAGGAACCTCGTGAGTGAATGCGCAAGTTCTGGCTCTCCTTGGTCAAACAGTTAAATCTGTACTGGGAACATGTAAATGAGTATTATATTGGACTGAGTAAAATGTATAGTAATAAAGTTTGAGGCGCTGGCCATCTTCTGGGTGTGGATGGGTGGGTTCGGCAATGGGTGGATTACAGAAAAAATGCATTATTGTTTCTTGATGATGAATTTTATTGTATGTTCAGATGTATCTTTTAAAGCAAATACATTTTTTTAAAAAAAAGAAACATTATTTGCACTCGGAAAATTAAATATGAAAAGGTTCAATTTAAATCACACAAAAAAAGGAATTTAACCAGGAGTTGCTGGTGTGTATTCACTTCACCAGTGGGGAACGTTTCTGGTGGACATTGCTCTGACTTTCTCAAAAGTTGTTCAGACCCAGTAAAACATCCAAATGTTCATTGATGTCAAATGGTGTTTCTGCTGCCACTGTACTGGGACTGTCCAGGTCTGGAACCCACATCTTAACACCAAACAGGATCTCATGGAGAGTCCGACCACCCAGGGATTTTCTAGGCAGATTATTGACCAACTGCAACCAGAACCTAATACCCTAGCTGTTAAATAGTGCTTTAAGCCATGGTTCTTCCTCTCCACTACCGTGTTTCCATCAGGATGATAGGGAGAGGAGTGCCACATAGTCACACTCAATTTTCCCATGTGTGTCTGTAAGCCTTAGAGGAGAATGCTGGACCCTGGTCTGAAAGGAATGTGGCTACTCCATATGTCCCGATAAAGACTTGCATATCTTTAATAACAGTTCAGTCATCAGACGATTGCTGTGGCCAAACCAATCGGAATCGAGAGCAGGAATCCACTGCGACTAACATGTATTTGTAAGGCTCATCAAAATGGGCTGCAGTGGTCCAAATAAACAAAAGCCAGAGGCTTATCTGAGATCAATAGATGTGTCTGCGGCTGACAAGCTATGGTGAAAACCTTCATCTGGCAGATGTCAGATTTAAGGACTAAATCCTTAGTCTGTTTTTATAGACCTGGCCACCAATAGTGTTGCTGAAATAATGAAATTGTAGCTGCCACCCCTGCATTAGCAGATGCTAGGCCCTCGTGCTGCTAGGATTATACCTAACCTGTGAACTGAAATAGATATTGCTCTATCCCCACTCTCGGAATTTGAGCAAATGGTAGGTTCTGTGCACTTAACTGGTAGGAGTATTTAGTTTAAAAGCATTTTGGCAAGTGGATGCCATCGTGCAACTTTGATAACCATCATAATGTTTCCATATATCCTCACACTAGAAGGAGGAATTACAGTGACTGCAGCAGTTAGCACTGTTGCTTTTGGGGCTTCTTCTGCAATGGAATTCCCTACAATGTGTATTCCTATACGCTAATGACTAAATGTAAAGGACGTTCTGGAATTAGATGGGGTGGGTAACATTACTTGGTTAGCCTATGTTGAATCCACATTGAAAGCGGTTGGGCTACATCGCCTTTTTTTGGACCCTACTACTTGTTGTTCAATCTCAAAAAAAGATCTAAAAATGCAATTGATTTCTAATCAGCAGATAAAAAGGGAGGCTAAAAATATTAATCTGTCAACAGTAAAGACATATTTGACTTCTCCTAGCATAATGCAAAAGGAAATAAATACCATATATTTAACCTTCATCACTAATCTACAGCATAGGTACATTCTGGTGAGATTTCGTCTGAATTATATACCTTTAATGTTGGGTTTTCCCCGTCATTTTTATGTTGCTTCAGACCTCCCATTTTTTCCATGTGATCAGCAATTTGCTCAGAATGACATAAATTTTTTGTTTTTCTGTAAATGTTATTGTGATGAAAGGAAATAATTTATTATCCCCATTATCCGTAAAATGAAGTTCAAACAGTGTCGTGTAGCCCTTTAGTACCTCTAATCATTACCTGACCCTTTTGCTTGTTGTTCTCTGGCATCCTTTTTGCTATCTGAACTAAAAAAGAGACGTACAATTTGTTAAAATTATATACTGAACAATGATTGATTTCATTGTATTGTGTAAATAATTATGAATTTGTATTTTTATATTACCATTTTTATATATTTTAACTATACTGTAATGTTGTGAAACACTGTAAATGTCTTTTTTTACTGTAGTATAATTTTTATGCCTACATTGTGTTGGCGAAATAAAGTTATTCTGACTGACTGAGTGACTAAATGTGTGTATCCAATGAGTAAGTGGCAAACATGCTTTTAGCTTGGCCACCTGTCCCCAAAGCAGTTTTTGCTTTATCGTGTATCCTTTTGAATCTGTAAATCCATTCTGGCTCCAGTAGTGTAAGTACTCATTGTAAGAGTGGACACAAGGATACAAATCAGACACAATTAGTGTAGGGAATCCGGGATCCATATTCTCACGTGCCAGAATTAGAGCTTTAAGTTCAGCCAGCTGTGCTGTGCAATCACCAAGTGACTGAATGTAAGTATTTTGAGGATGGAATTCTACATCATGCATTTTGCCCTTCACAGTAGAGCACACTGCAGAGTATTGGTGCTCTGTCCCAAGGGCATACTGTGCAGTACCATCAGTATAGATGATGTATTCATATTGATCTAGAGGAATGACTTTAGGCAGAGTATATTTGTGTTAGTAATGCAGATCTGCCTGTGTTTGTGGTGTAGAGTCAAATATGTCAACTACATCTGTGGCTGTAAGTGTTATGTGCCTGGGTTAGTCCCATTAAGTAAAGCAGTTAATTTCTTACATCCTCTTATTTTGTACAATAACATTTCTGCTGTGACTTTTTGAACATATTTGCATGCAGGACACTGTTGGAACATACATGTTACTGAAGGGCAGTGGGGCATAAAATGTACACAGTTATGTGACTGCGTATTCAGACATATAAATTCATTTGAAACGGCATCAAAGGAAATTAAAGCAACAACCACCCCACGTTGTCAATTTAGCGTGTGCAAGCCTGCGCACACTAATAATCCGAACACAAATTCAATTTTCTGAGAAAATAAAATCCAAAACATAAGTCCATGCAATAGTTTCTCCAAGTGTTCGTTCTTGAGTTTTATTCCGTAACTTGTATCTTGGGAAGACTTTTTGGATCTCAAAACACTCTTCAGTTCTTCAATGATACAACCAACAGCCACAGTTCTTGCCAACATGTATTTCGTCTAAATTTGTATGTTTGCATGTTGTTATAGGTTTTTATATTGTCCATCATATCAGATGAAGGCTGTCCATGATAGAGGCAGACCAAACCTGTTGTGTTGAATTGATGTAGCAGTTCACAGTGAGTCTTTTGAGACATATGTTGTTGGTGAAATGTGTAGTCTATAGGTTTTTTTACCCTGTCCACTCTGGTATTACTTGGTGGTATTTTGGTTATTTGTCACGCCGAGGTTGATCTGTTGAGTGACTTACATGATTTGACTTTTTTTTCCTTCCTTTTTTCTTGTTTCTTTTATGTTTTGAAGGGATTCTATCTCCTTGTGTGTTTCATTGTAATAGTGTTTTTTCTTTATACACCCTGAAGTGTTGCTGCCTTCCACTCAATTGTGTGTAAGTGTCTTGACTTTATGTTTTAGGTTGTTTGTGGAGCCCTAAGTGTTTCATATTCTTAAATTCTTCCTTTGTGGAGGTTAGGTTAGACACAAAATTATATGTGCGTCCTACAGGATAACTTAGCCTTACATTTGTTTGTTCTAGACCTGATGAAGTATTTGGCTATCACCACTAGACAAAACACGTGCTGGCAGGAACTGTGGCTGTTGGTTGTATCATTGAAGAACTGAAGTGTGTTTTGCTATCCAAAAAGTCTTCCAAAGATACAAGCTATGGAATAAAGATCAAGAATGAACACTTGAAAAAACTGTAGCATGGACTTATCTTTTGGATTTAATTTGCTCAGAAAATTGAATTTGTGTACTTTGCATACACATCTAGTTTTGCACAACATCATCACGATCGCACGAACATCATGTACAAGTCCCTTCTATGCACTATGTATAAATGTTGTTCAATTTCATCCATGGGGCGACAGGGCTATAAACATATCCATAACATTGCTAATCTATATGCACGTTGCAAGGCTGCTTTCTATTATAAATAAAGAGCATCCCAAATGATTAACAGAGGAGGTACTTCGGCTGACACAGAGGGTTTCTGCTGAGACTTCACCACGCAGCAGTCTGACATCTCTTGAGGGGTGTCTAGTTTGTGACCAAGATGAGGTCTTATGTTCTCTCCCATCATGTAATGGGGTTGGATCATCCATAGGCGGGATTCTTGGCTTTACACCTACACACACTCTAGGTACATGCAGAGTAGGGTTGGCATAGTAGGAACACACCTGATTACTATCTTGTATCATAGGCCTGCATATGTGCACTGTTTTAGCACCATGGTAGAACTGTATCTACTATTTACTCATTTGGTGCTTGTAATCACTTTCATCTGCTTTGGTCTGTTGATTATCGCAGCATCTGTATTCTATACCAGTATAACGTTGGATCAATAAATATATTGAAAACGTCCCACTGTATATTCAGTATATTTTTCTTAGCATAAGTAAGCACGAGTGACTGAGCAAAAGGTTCTGGTCTGTTTCCACGAGGCTTGAGGGGTCAGGGTTGTCATGTTTAGTGGTTGCCAGAAACCAATCACTCCCTGGTAAGGTTAGGGGGGCTTATGGTGGCACTGTGAGATAGCTGGTCTCCAGGCCAACATATCCTGCAGGGGTGCCTAGAATCAGTCTAGGCACCTCACCCAAAGTTTATGTTGTGCAACAAAAGCACAGGTCCTACGTATTAGTGAGACTACGTGATATGGCGCAACAACTTTTTGGATTTTTATTTAACAGTCTCTCTGAGTACTTGAGTTGTACTTTTCTAAGAGACCCCTACTCACCTTCAAATGGGAGACGTCCATGGTGGGAAGGGAAAGCCAACTCAGCTGAGTAGGTATACCTTAAGTATTTACTGTAGGTTATTCAAACCTGTAAAATAAACGTTTCCCACATTTGTGCCCACGCTATCTCCATAAGTTCATTTACTGACTCTCTACTCTCTTCACACAGTGTCCATAAATGGAACGGCAGTGGAGAACAAGCAATCGCTTTAAACATTACAGATAATTGCAGATATGCAGTTACTAGGAAATTGCTACAATACAGCCTCCCAGCAATGGGTGGTGATGTTACCCTCCTTGATCTTGACATAACAACTTCTTCAAGCCATGGGGCGCCCGTTTTCATGAAGGTATCTTGCATATCTGGATTTATTTGGATGCTTTTTTGACTAGGACTCCACAGTAAAGGAATCCCTTGGCTAATAATTTACGGTATTAAATATCTGTAAGGACTTCAAAAGGCTTGGTCCTCTGCAGCATATTACACCTCATTCCAGGGGACCAATTACAGACCGGAAATAGCTGCTTGGATCCTCTCATTGCTACCATTCTTCGTTGGTAACCAGGGATGCTCTCTCGGCACCAGGAATAGGTTGCTCCTTTCCGTCCTGAAAAAGACTGGAAAGCAGAGGTTTTAAGTTACCTTCTACGCAGAAGTTGGGTCGAAACATCCACCCACCAAGGGCCTGTACCACGTTTGATCCCTACCATCTGATGTTGCATTGATGCACCCACAAAATACTGTAAAATATGTTGTAAATAATTTGCTTTGGACAGGCCGTTTTGTAATGGTCTACTTAACCAGTTCTTTGTTGAAACAATGAACAGTCTGTCAATTCTGAACCCAGTGACTTTCACTTCTCGTTATCCATCATGAGCACACCCCTCCCCCTTCTTGAGCAACCCTTAAATTACTTTGATGATAAAGGATTCACGTTTTCAGTTAACCTTGAGTAAACTCATATATATAAAATTAATATACTAAACTAAAGTTTTGGCGCATTCTTTGTTTTTCATTCACATACATTGTATGTTCTGAGTAATTTCCCTTCCCTTCCCTTCCAGTGTATGAAGTTGCATTCTAATTGTATTGATTACTAGTGTTTGACTCGTATGGGGACACATATATGACAAATTCTAGTTTGGTTTTCTAAAGTCAGTCACAGACCATATTTCTTCATATCGTATTGTACCCAGGTCTTGTGGCGAATATTGGGTTACCTCTTTATTTTGTAATGGTGACCTTCGTGGTCAAGGCACACAAAGCATTCAGAACAGAGGTAATCTACTCTTGGGTTATTCCCTGCAAATGCACACACACATTGTTTCACACTTACATGGAAAATGAAACACTAGAGGACTACTTTCTATATGTGGGTATAGAAATTCTGTTAACTTACCATGAACACATACATTGGTTTAAAGGTGCCCTCCCTCATACAGTAGAAAATGTGAGACTCTGTCCGCTCAGTAAGAAAGAGCGACTTGGCCAGTCCTAGCTGTTTATACACCCCATCCCAATCTTGATGACTTATATACAGCAGAAATAACAACACTAGACAAAGATCTAGTAAAACTTTACAGAAACCTCCGTCAATATATTACGCAAACACTGACAGTTAACCCTGCACTGATGCCTCAGGCTGCTACATGTATCATCCCTCAAACGCTGAATGCCGTTATGGGTAAGGTTCCCATCAATCTGGAGCAAATTCCGTTCTGGATAGCACAGAAAACAAGCCAGCTTGATGCGGTTTTACCCCATACAGGACTGCAGGACAAACACAGAATATTAACAGTTTGCTTGCCAATGGGGATGGCTACACCAGTGGAGGATTGTGCCACTTGGGGTATAGTCTTCGCTGCAGTTTACATCAGAGCTAATGGTACCCCCTCATTAGCAGTTTTACCTCAGGTACTGAAACAAGTACAGAATGAGTACTGGGCACGACCTGCTCTTGATTTAGGAATTAAACTGATGGGCAATTTTGTCACGGTATCAACCATTATGTTAAGTAAAATAAAGTGGGAAGCAGCAGCATTGGCTATACACCAACACCTGAGGAAGTTCACTCCTGCACAGCAGGAATTGTTTAAAATTATTGAAGAAATCTATGCTATACTGGGTGGAGATAATCTGGGAGCCGTACTTGGAAAACCAAAGGTTAAGAATGATTCTGAAAAGGATAACGCTAAGCAAGCACCTGATTCTTCGAAGAAGAAATGGGACAATAAACAAAAAAAATAAACAAAATAAGACACAATAACAGGGTGGATCTTGAGGGAGAACATGGCAGCTGGCTAGAGGGCTGGTAGGGAGCTCCCGAGCTCCCAGGCATAGAACGTGAATTACAATAGACCAAAATGCAGTGAAGCGGTTTTACTTACCGGAAACTAATTGAAGCATGATCCTTGGATCTGCAGGTGTAGCTGATGGTCCCCCTCCTGCTCTGATGGACATGGAGCTGAGCGGGGTCCCCAGAGTCACAGTGGGGAAGCAGGTGCGTCCATCAAGCTACGGAGTGCGGCCAAACACAGTATGGGCGAAGGCGGTGTCAGTGCTGCATTCTAACAGGAAAGCAGCTGTCCGGGTCTCCTTGTGGGGGAGAGCTCACGTCAGCCCCAGCAGCATTGTTACCGGTAATGGCCGAACCAGTAAGTATGGGCGGAAAATCCGCTCCGCTCGCGGATTTTGCGGATTTTTGGTAAATTCGCAATCCGCGAGATTCGCGAATTTTCCCGCAAAATCCGCAAATCCGCGAGCAGCGGATTTTATGGCTTGCTCGCACTGTTCGCGTGAGTTCGCGGCTTCCCAGTTCAACTTCGCGCCCCGCGAATAAGCGCTAAATTGCAGAAATACGATCTTAGCAAAACTGAAACTACTTACCAGGTTCAAAAGTTCAAGCTCATCATTAGTAGCCATTTCCTGTAGTGCTTCCTGAGAGGCCCCTCCAGAGTTCAGTTGCCTACTTGCAACTATTATGTGACCCTGCTCTGACCCTCAGAATAGTTACACAAAGGTCCTGAATTACAGCTAAGGCAGACAAGCAGGAGCCAGGCTGGAAGTTCAAATCCAGTGACACATTAATCAGCCCCTAATTCATTATTGTCAGTTGGGGCAGGGCAGGTGTTGTAACTAATTTTGCAACAATGAAAGCACTTAGCAAGAGCAAAAGATCACTAATCAGGAAGCACTAAGGAAGCAGGTGCCAGCTAAAAAAATATTCTGTGACACATTAATCAGCCCCAAATTAATTCAGGTCACTTGAGGCAGGGAAGGTGTGCTTTGCTTTGCCACAATAATGTACACTGGACAACCAGAGGGTGCTGTGATGAAAAAGAGGGTGGCATGGGTGGGCCAGAGGGTGGCATGAGTAGTCAGAGAGTGGCAGTGGTGACAGAGAGTGGCAGTGATGAAGAAGAGTGTCCCAAACAGGCTGGACACGTAGAAACAACAAGTTTGCAAAACTTGCGACCCGACAGGTAAGTTCGCGTTTGCGAAATTGTACAAAACCCTCGCGAACTGGCAGAAACCCGCACGAACACAAAAAAAATCTGCAAATTCACGAGAATTCGCGGATTTTGCGGATTGCGAGTTCGCAAATCCGCAAAATTCGCGAACGCGAGATTCGCAAAATTCGCCCATGCTTACGAACCAGCTCGGCAAGTGGCAGAGAGGCAGTAGGAAAAGGACCAACTACAGCGCCCCGGAGAGAGAAGGCTGCGAGAGAAGGGCAGCCAGACAGACTTGAACACAGAGGTAGAGGGCAGCTAACTAAGGTAAGTGCATGGGCTGAGGGGAAAGACTTGTTTCCCACACAGTGCAGCAGGGGAAGAAAGCCGGGAGCTGGCATAAAACATTCAGAGGCACTGAAAGAGCAGTTACAGGATGTTTCTTTGAATAGGGGGCAAGATACTGCTTGAGGAGCAGAAAGCTGGCAGCAAGCCTCACAATACCCCAGAATCAAACCAGAGTCCTATCATTACTTCTACAATACATAACAGTAAGAAACTAGCTATCCCCCTCAAGCCTCAACTCGGGCAAGAGTAGTGGGCCCAAAAGTAAAAATCACCCCTTTTCACCGATGATACTTCAAAGTCAAACAGCCATTCTGTAATAATCCACATTCAAAGATGTAGATAATGCCAAGTCTATTAGTAAATCAAGTTCCCACAGACGGGCAGACGTGCGTGCAAGCACTGCTCGAAGATGGCAAACGAATAACTGACAAATGTCAACTGTCAAGTACACTGTACCTCGCGTGCCAACGGGCAGCGTGAAACATGAACAACACAATGCCCTCATGCGGGAGGCGTGCACGAGGAGAGAGCATTACATGTATCTCCTTTCCTGAGGGGAAGAAAGAGAGAAGACGGAAAGAAAGTGAGAGAATGATAGAAATGGAAAGGGAGAGAAAAAGAGAGAGATAGAGAGAAAGAAAACAGAAAGAGTGGAGGAGGAAAAGAACCATTACCTGTACTTGGCTGGTAGTCTGACCACTCTGGAACTCCTCCTGGAGAAGGCAAGAGGGTTACTGAAATCATGAACATTACAGTTTTCTGTTATGGAGGTATGTGACAAAGCAACATCAAAATTAGAACCTTGCATTTCACCAACCACATTGTTTACTTTTATGATCTTGTTCATGTTCCACCATTTGCGCCCATTAACGCGTACAGCGCTGCCACATACTTTGTCAACAGTGACTGGTTCACTGAACTTGGACTCCCCCTTTTTCAAAAAACCTTGTTTCTTTATTTTTAGTTTGTCACCTACAACAAATTTCCGGCTGGAGACATGTTTCCTGTCATCAAAGTATTTTTTTTGCTTACTTTGGATATCAATGACTTTGTTTCTAACCCTTTCATCAAGCTCTTGAGGTGTTGTGTTAGATTTGAACCATTTGGACATCCATGCAGGTCTAAACTCTATGCATAGCTTCCTACCTCTAAGTAATTCTAAAGGGAAGACATTCATGGATGAGTGGGGAGTGGTCCTGTAAAACCACAACATGGTTCTCACAGTTAGGGGTATGACTTTGTTGTGTTCAATAGCCCACTTTACACAATCCACAATGACTCTGTTAAGTCTTTCAACAAGTCCATTCGTTTGGGGAAGGTAAAGTGAGCTTCTGAGATGAATGATTGAAGATTCTTTGAGAAATTCTTCAACATCAGATGAGAACAATTGCACCCCATTGCCTGAGATAATGGTTTTGGTCAAACCCTCCCTCATAAAAATCACTTTCATAAAATCAAGAATCTCTTTAGTGTCAACTCTGGGTACAAATCTAACTTCTGGCCACTTTTAGTAGTAATCTATTAGGACAATGGCAAACTTGGTCTGATGGGGCAAGATTTGCTCGTACGGAGGCTCTAATCACTACTAGCACAAATGGTGCACTCCAGTACTAGGGCATCAATGTCTCTGTTTAGGCCACCAAAAGTATTCTCGAATCCTACGTTTGGTGAGTGTGGCTCCCAGGTGTCCCTCGTGTGCCTTAGTAAGAAGAGTATTTCTAATGTTGTTTGGGGGAATTATTTGATCAAGTCTGAATACAAGGCCATCTTCTAGTGATAACTCATCACAGATTTTTACAAAAGGTTAAAATCTCACCCGCTTCTTTCCACCACAGAACACACATTTTAGGCCACCAAAAGTATTCTCGAATCCTACATTTGGTGAGTGTGGCTCCCAGGTGTCCCTCGTGTGCCTCAGTAAGAAGAGTATTTCTAATATTGTTTGGGGGGATTATTTGATCAAGTCTGAAGACAAGGCCATCTTCTAGTGATAACTCGTCACAGATTTTTACAAAAGGTTGAATCTCAACATCAACTCTCCTTTCTTTTGGCCTTCCAGTGTTCAATGTATCATCGGTCTCCATAGCAGCATACCAGCTTTCCACCACAGAACACACATTTTGTAACTCTACACCAGCATTTATGCAATCTTTCTTTTCTTCATCATCAATGTATACGTCACAATGGACAGATTCGTTGGGGCGGGGGGCAAGCCTGATAGGGCGTCTGCGCTGATTTTTTTCCCTCCCGCAATGTAAGTGACTTCAAAGTTGAATTGTAAAAGTTTTGATGCAAGACGGGCTATGCGTGGTGTGGTGTTGCTGTGGTTGGTGTTCCCAAAATTGTTATTGTTAACTTAGGTTTCTATAGCACCAACTCACCTACAGGTCTCTAGGCACTCAAGACCGGTGACAAACAGCAATGATTGAGAACGTAGGAGAGGTAGAAAAGGCCTATAATGCAACTTATTTGGATGGCAACTAAATGGCAACTAAGGTTTGTGGTCTGTTTGTAAAAAGAATATCCTTCCCCATAAGTAACTCTTGAACTTTTCGATGCCCCAACAACATGCCAGAAGCTCTTTTTCAATGACTGAGTAGTGTGTTTCTGTGTCCCTCAGTACCCTTAAGGTGAAACTAATGGTATGTTCCTGATCTTCAACTTCCTGGCTCAAGACTGCACCCAGACCATAACTGCTAGCATCTAGAGTCTACGTGCAGGATACTGAGGGTTCAAATGGTTTTAAGGCTTTAAGGTTTTAAGGCTTTAACAGTGCTTAATTATACTTTTAGCCAGGAAAATGCTTGTTTATAATCATCGTCCCACACAAATTTATTCTGGTGTTTAAGAAATTTAGAAATGCTTCCATTTCTAACGATAATGGCATTACTCCTAGTCCTACTCCCTCGCCTTCCTTCCATACAATTGAGGCTCCGCCTCCCACCCAGACCCACCCCCAGCATAAAAACTCTGCCCGCCCCCTCCTCCACCTGTACGTAAACAAGCCGAGCTAGCACTCAGTTGAACCGCACCGGGAGGGAGGGAGGGTCCTCGAAGGAAGGCAAGGGAGTAGGACTAGGAGTAATGCCATTATCGTTAGAAATGGAAGCATTACCTCCCGTCCCTCCCTCGCCTTCCTTCCATACTATTGAGGACATAGCAAGCAGAATAAAACAGAGACGGACAACTGAGTGATAAAGAACACCAAATTTAATACAGTGCCCAAAACACAGCAGATCAACATCCCTGGCCCTGCATAGAGGACAAGACCCTGTGGCCCAGAACATTATCCAAACGTTCCAGACTTGCAATTCGATAGTGGCGTACAAAAGTAGACGGAGAAGACCAAGTCGCCGCCCTACAAATCTCCACCACAGAAGCCCCATGCAACTCAGCCACCGTAGCAGCCATACTGCGAGTGGAACGCCCCTGAACCCCCACAGGAGGAACCACACCCTTAAGATGGTAAGCCAGCAAGACCGTGGACCTAATCCAATGACTCAAAGAGGCCGTGGAAGGCTTAACCCCTTTCCGAGCCGGACCAAAGTTAACAAAGAGTCCCCCACCAGGAAGGACTCAACAACATGGAGGTACCACAGCAAGGCCCGTCGGACATCCAAACAATGCAAGCGAGAATCCTCAGCCGAGGAAGGAGCAGGACAGAACTCAGGCAAAATCACCCCCTGACTGAGGTGAAAAGCTGAATTGACCTTAGGGACAAAGGACGGAACGGGAACCAGAACCACCCGATCCGAAAAGACTTTACAAAAAGGAAACTTGCAAGACAAGGCCCCCAACTCCCCCAAGCGCCTCGCAGAGGTGATAGCGACCAAAAAGTAAGTTTTAAAAGTCAAGAGACGCAACTCGAGACCCTCAAGGGGCTCAAAGGGAGGACCAGACAGGACATCCAACACCAGATGCAAATCCCACGAAGGGAAGGACCGAACAGGGCGGGGAAACAAGTTCAACAGACCCCGAAAAAAACGGGGCATCAGAGCCCCCTCATCCTGCAAATTACGCCAGGAGCCCCTAAACGCCTGAATAGCCGCCCACTGCACCCGCAGAGAAGCCACCGACAGCCCCAGAAGAGCCCCATCCTGAAGGAACTGCATCACCAAAAAGAGGTCAGCAAGCGTGGGGTCAACACCCTTACCAGCACACCAGACCGAAAAGACCCGCCAATGCCTGGCATAGGACAGCAGAGTGGAGGACCTACGCGACGCCTGCAAAGTAACCGCCAACTGGGCAGGAACCCCCAACCCAGCTAAGCCCTGCCGCTCAACAGCCAGGCCGTCAGATGCAGCCTCCGGAGAGAATCCAGGGGAAGGGCCGGAAACTCCAACGGGGACGGAACCACCGGAAGGACCCACTCCCGGTCGCAACACAACTCGGTCAGGAGAGGAAACCAATTCGCCCGAGGCCAATAGGGAGCCACCAACAACACCCGAGCACAATCCCTCCGGACCCGCACCAGAAAGGACCGAAGCAGCGGAAAGGGAGGGAAAGCATACAGCAGACCCCGAGGCCAAGGACAGGTCAAGCTGTCGACCCCCAGAGAACCGGGACACCTGCCCAGAGAACAGAACTGCACCACCTTGGCATTCCCCAGATCCGCAAACAGGTCCACCACAGGGAGGCCCCAACGACCCACCAACTGGAGGAACACACCGGGAAGGAGAGAGAAATCCCGAGACGACGGAATGGCCCTGCTCAACAGATCCGCCCTCACATTGCCCACCCCCCGAATGTAGAGAGCCGACAGACCCAGCACCCAGACCTGAGCCCACCGAAAGAGGACGCTGGCTATCAAGTTCATGGAACTGGACCGGGTCCCCCCTTGACGGTTGACATAGGACTTCGCCACCAGATTGTCCGTCTGAACCAACACCCAATGCCCCCTCAAAGAGTCCTGAAAGTGCACCAGGGCAAGCACAATCGCCCTCAGCTCCAGCCAGTTCGAGGACCTCCGGGAATCCAGCAGAGACCAGAACCCCCGAACCTGCTCCGACCCCAGCCAAGCACCCCACCCGGACAGGCTGGCGTCCGTAGTCACCACAAGCGGAGCCGGGGGAGTCAGAGAAACCCCCGCCAGGAGGTGTTGGCGGCAGAGCCACCAGGAAAGCTCCTTCCGGATCCGGTCCGTCATGGGCAGCAGGGACAACAGACTCTGAGACCCAGGAGACCAACCCAACAGGATCCAATTGGCCAGGCGGAGGAGATGAAAACGAGCCCATGGAACCAAAAACACCACGGAAGCCATGTGTCCCTGCACCCGCAGCCACTGGACCGCCGGAGAAGCCTCCCGGGACATCAAGGCCCGAACCTGCGACTGAAGAGACACCAGGCGCTTGTCGGACAAGGTAACATGGCCGAGCAAAGTCTGAAAACGAGCCCCGATGAACACCAAGTCCTGAGACGGGACCAAAGAAGACTTTCCCCAGTTCACCAAAAATCCGTGTCCCTGAAGAACCTCCAAGGCCCTCCCGATGTGAGAGAGCAAAAGAGACTCCCCCGCAGCATGCAGCAAGAGGTCATCGAGATATGGATGAATGAAAACCCCTTCTGCATGAAGGAGAGCCACGAGAGGCGCCAGGACCTTCGTGAAAACCCTGGGCGCAGACCTGAGGCCGAAGGGAAGTACGCAAAACTGAAAATGGGCGTCTCCCACAGCGAACCTCAGGAAACGCTGAGAAGCAGCGGCAACCGGGACGTGGAGATAAGCGTCCTCGAGATCCATGGATGCCAGGAAGTCGCCAGGCTGAACCAAAGGAATGATGGCCTGAAGGGTCAACATACGGAAGTGTACGGGCCGAACCCAGGCGTTGACCCACTTGAGATTGAGGACAGGCCGAAAGCCCCCGGTCACCTTCCGAACCAGAAACAGAATGGAGTAGGTCCCCGTCCCCACCTCCTCGACAGGAACCCGGCAGATGGCAGCCTTGGCAAGCAAACAGGACACCCCGTCCAGCAGAGCCACCCTGCGGGGACCGGAGACAGGCAGAGGAGTCAGCCGAACCCCAGAATCCGGCGGAACCTGCAGGAAGTCTATCACATACCCACGACCCACAGTGTCCAGGACCCAGCCATCCGAAACGTCCTGCTGCCAACGAGGAAGAAACTGCCGAAGACGACCCCCCACCGGCAGGGAACCGGCCAGACAGTAGTTGTCAGGGACCCTTCTTGGCAGGGCCCTTAGGAGCGGAGGCAGCGTGCCTGGGAGAAAAAAACGGGGCTGAAAACGCCGCCTGCGGAAAGATTGACGAGAATCACGCTTCGGGGAAGACCGAGGGGCCCTACTCCAAGGCTTACCAGATGGAGCCGCCCCGCCCTTATACGGCAAGGCATGCTTCCGCTCCTTGAAAGCCTTCGAAATCATGGCAGGCAATTGGTCCCCAAACAGAGCCAGTCCATCAAAAGGCAATTTCAACAGAGCCGCCTTCTCCCCAGGATCAGCCTTCCAGGACCGGAGCCAGAGGGAACGACGAGCCGCCACCAAAGCCCCAGTGGACATAGCCGAAGACTTTATAACATCCGACGAAATGTCCGCCAATAGCCTAGCCTGCTGTTCCATAGCAGCCAGGAGGTCAGAGCACTCAGAGCCCTCCTGAACCGCCTCAGCCAATTTCTCGAAATCCTGAACCAAAGACTGCGCAGAGTAGGCAGAGAAAAGGCCAGCCCTCAGCGCCAGGTTCCCAGCAGCAAAGGAGCGTTTAAGGCCAGAATCCACCTTCTTATCAGTAGCATCCGCCGGGGTACAGTCCTCAGGCTGAATAGCAGTCTTGCCAATCAGAGTGGCCCGGATAAAGTCCAGCTTCAAATTGTGAGGCAAGGGGTCCTCCCCCTCCAAAAGGTAAAGTTTCTGAAGGAAGCGAGGGACCTGCAACTTATCAACCTCACGCCACTCCCTCAGCACCATGTCCTTGACCGGACCCTGAAAAGGCATGCCCAACCTGGAGGGAGAAGCATACTGAGGAAAGAGATTCCCATCCGCCTCCAGCTGGAAAGGAGGGAACCCCAAATTGTCCCGCACATGTGCCAGAATATCCCATCTCTCCTCCCTGGAGATAAACTTCCCACCCGAGGAGGTAGAAGGACCATCATCATCCGACAAGGAAACCTCCCTCGCAGGATCCAGTGAGCGTGGACGAGAAGAAGCCGCAGGCACCGGACGAGCCTGGAGAGCCTTAGACACAGCCGCCTCAATCATGCCCTGCACCTCCTCCTTGGACATGAGAGGCACATCACCCCCAGAAAGGCCCCGACACCGAGGGCGCTTGGAGGGAACAGGAGAAACCTCAGGCGAGGAGGAAGAGGAAGAAGACACCACATGGTTCCGCTTAAACGCCCGCTTGCGACCCATGGCAGAAGCACAAAGGAGCAAAAAACCCCACGCTGCTAAATGAAGGAAAAAATCACAACCGGGAACCAATGACAGCCCCGGCCAGAAAACCCGCCAAAAACGGGCCCTACCCTCATTACATTTCTTTTCTTTTACCAGTAAATGTAAAAAAGAAAAACAAAAAACGGGCAGCAACCCGTCCTACCAGGTCTTCCAGAAGAGTGTAGTCCGGGAGGAGGCATCCATGACAGCCCGACCCGGAAACACAGCCCCAGCCACAGGAGGACCGCCCAACAACGCTGCGGCTTCCCGAGTCACCGCTCCGCCCCCAAACCACGAGGGAGACGAGGAGAGGAGACACAGCCAGGAGAACGCTGCAGAGGACACCGTCGCCGCAGAGAACCAGCACGAAGACTCCCCGGCACCGCCACAGGGAGGAACTGAAGTTAAGTCCCACTAGGGAGACAAAAAAAACAGGTGGAGGAGGGGGCGGGCAGAGTTTTTATGCTGGGGGTGGGTCTGGGTGGGAGGCGGAGCCTCAATTGTATGGAAGGAAGGCGAGGGAGGGACGGGAGGTAATGGGTCGTACTAGTGGTAGCATAGTCTGGAATAAAGCGAGCATAAAACTCAGTCAGTCCTAGCAGCGATTTCACTCCAGCTTTGTCTTTGGGAGATGGCCTGGACGAGACTTGCTTTAGGCGTGACTCCCGCACTGAAGATGGTGTGACCAAGATATTCCACAGAGTCTTTTAAAAACACACACTTGTCACATTTGAGGACTACATCATGCTCTTGAAAAATGGAGAAAATCTGACTCAAGGTTTCGTCATGTTCTGCTTGGTCTTTGGCATGTATAAGGACATCGTCCTGAAAGATTGCTACATTTTTTAACCCTTTTAGCAAATTGACCATGACTCGCTGAATGACTGAGGCTGCCGAGGCCAGCCCAAATGGAATACGACAGAATTGGAACATGCCTGATGGTGAGTTAAAAGCAGTGAGATGACGTGAGTCCTTATCGAGTTCTACTTGGTGGTATGCAGAGGCCAGGACTAGTTTAGAAAATATTTTGGCCCCTGCTACTACTCCCAGCATCTCTGTGATGTTGGGTAAGGGGTGTGAGTCAACCCAAATCACTTTATTCAGGCTGTGTAAATCAATGCAGATTCTCAATTCGTTATTTTTTTTCATGCAACAACTAAGGATTAAGACCAGTCAGACGACTGGATGGGCTCAATTACACCTCTCTTGTGCATAGACATAAGTTATTTACCAAGTCCTCCCTTATGCCATATGCTTCTGATCTTATGTTTCACAGGAACAGCATCATCTCTAACCTTTATTTTATGTTTGAATCCTTTGATTTTGCCGAACTTGCCAGATAAAAGTTTGGGCTATTTGTTGAGCAGATCTTCAACATGTGCGATGTCACGGATGGCTAAAACTTGTTCTCTAGCGCCTGGACATAACATCATGTTAAACAAGCCTTGGTGTAACCACCCTAATATCTTCAAACCATGTACTGCAACATATATCTTGCCATGTATGTGCCTATTTTGGAATTCCAAAACATCCTCTAGGAGGTTCAAGTTCAAGTTTATTTATTTTGTTTGATTAATTAAAATCTTACAAAAAGTAGCTAAAATATCAACAATTTTAAAATTATAAAACAATCCATAAATTGAATTAATATCCTAAAACTTGATTATATGTCGTACTTTAGGTTATAAAATAACCAGTCATTTGTGATTATGTTCAAAGACTGATTATATAATATACATATTAGCACAGTCCATTAGTTAATCAAGCAAGAGCCTCCAACTTTTTTCGTACAGCACAAAGGAATTTAACAAATGCTGAGTTCATTGATAGATCTTCTGAGTTTAAACATGCAATCAGGGATTGCCTACATGTCCTTACTTCACGTATGTTAAACAGTCTCTTAAGTATAGTTTTTCTTTCATTTTCCAGATCCGGACAAAGACTCAGTAAGTGCATAATGTTTTCTTGTCCCAATTTGCAAAGCCTGCCTAGTTTGTTGTCTTTTGATCTTTTCCATGGTGGTAAGTGACATAATCCTGGCAAATAGCCAAATCTAGCGTTGGTAAAGATTTGTTTGTTTTTCTTGGACCATGATGTTTCCAGGTAGTATTGCACCTTTTTCCCCTTAAATCCATTTACAATCGGCAATGCATGATTTCTTTTTACAAATATATCTTTATCTTTTATCAAGGAAAGATGGTTGGTAAGTTTATTTATTGTTTTTCTGAAGCTCTCCTGTGCAATAATGGTGTTCCAAATCGGTTTTATACCAAATTCTTTAATTGCTTTATTTAAGTAGGAGCAGGCTTGTAAATTGTTGTTTATTTTTACTTCTTTCCACAATAAACGGGACATTTTGTTATCCTGATCATTTTTTATTCTAATCCATACTTTCAGTATATGCCCTTCCCTTGCATACCATTGGTTGTTTAGCCCAAACTCCAACCTCACCTGGCCTTGTGAGGCATTCTTTGGGCGAGAGAATAAGATTCTGTACATTTTAGCGACAGCAGTATTAATGATCTCGACATCTTTCCCATTGATTGCCTCACTACCATATGTTAAAGTAGGCAGTAGTTTTGCAGCAATTATTTTTAATAAAGGGTGATAAGACAGGTCTCATATGGGTTTCTGAATAGTTCTAAATGCCCGATAAGGGAATTTGCTTTCCTTGTGATATCCAGTTTTTGAGGCAAAAAGTTGCCATTATCGTTAAAAATGACACCCAATTATTTGTAGACAGCTACTTGTTCCAATTCTTTATCATCTAAAAACCATTTATGCTAAAATTTAAGTCACATATTTTTTGTAATAACTATTACTTTGGTCTTAGCTTTGTTTATTAGCATACCGTTTTCCTTTGAATACTTAAAAATGCCAACAGTTAATCGTTGAATTCCAACTTTGGAATGACTTAGGAGTATGACGTCGTCTGAAAACAACATGTTGGATATATGTTTGTGTGCTAACCTTGGGGGGTGTGCATTGATTTCATTTAACTCAGTAGAAAGATCAGCTAAAAATATATTAAAAAGTAAGGGGGCCAAGACGCACACTTGTTTAAGACCACTAGATGTAGGAATTATTCTTCAGATAGGCTAGATCCTATAACAGATGTATTTGTAAATGTAAATGTAAATGTGTTTGTATTTATATAGCGCCTTCTACCCAGAGGTCTCGTAGCACTGTATTCATACCGCTGTGGAACCCTTCCTGGCTTTCCTGTGAGATGTCCACTCCTGGGCACCCCCAAGGTGAAGAAAGACATCCAAGCGCTGCTGGGGCCATTGTGAAGATTAAGCAAGCTATAGCCCAGAGTCACAGAGTGGGACCCATGATTAGACTAGGCACCGAGGCGAGAATTATCAGGTCTGGGGAGATTGAGTCCAAGAGCCACCGAGGCGGGAATTGAACCCTGGTCCCGGGCCAGACCTCTGCATTAGGGTCTGCCACTCTAACCATTGGGCCACGCTATTTGTTCCTGCAAGGCCGTTAATTAATCTCCAGAACTCCAGTGAGTTTGTTAAGGTGCTTGCGTGAAAATTTTTTGTCCACAGCTCTTGTCTGGCTTTATTTTTTTCATTCCAAATTAATTTCCTTGGTGTGTAATTTATGTTTCTTAATAATACCCGTATTTCCTCTTTGAACTGAGACTTGGTTAGCTGTTTCCTAAGTCTATTTCACGTGCATCTAATTTTCCTTACAGTATACGGGAGAAAGAAGCTAGGTTCACTTGTTTCACTCTGGGCCATTTTTTCCTTTGTACACCAGTTGTTTTTTTATTGTAATTCACTACTTTCTATGTAAATGTTTCCCATTGGTCTATTACTGTAGTCATCATTGTTTCTTCAAACCATTCTTTAACGAGATTTTTGTCTTTGTCGTAATCTCGTCTGCATTTTTGGGTTTCCATATAAGTTTCCTGTAGTTGATGGTGCAGGTCTGGCCTTGGATTGTCAAATAGTTCTCAGATCTTGGGCAGGTTAACTTTATCTCAGTAATTTGTTGACTATGGTCGCTGTCCAAGACTTTATTCAAGTGATAGGATGTCACTTTATTGAAAGTACACAATGATGTTAGTGTGTAATCAATGCATGAATTACCATTACTTGAGTGAAATGAGCAAGCAGGAGGACAGTCCGTTGTGAATCTACCGTTTAATATTCTGAGACCCAGCGCTTCCATGTCCTTTACCAAATTTCTCCCTATTCTATTTTGTTTATTAGATGTTCTAGGTTCCATTATTGGTTCCTGGATTTCCCATTGTTGATTTTGGGACTGAACAAAGTCACCCCGCTCAAAGGATGTTAACAAGTTTATATTGAAGTCCCTTGTCACAATATAGTCAGCCAGCGGCTCTTCCAAGATTAGCTCCAGTAGTAAATTGTTTATGGCAATACACATCTCTTTCTTTGAGGTCTGTTTTGGAGGTATGTATATGTTGACTAAGATTAGAATTTTATATGACCTACTTTTGCAAGATTAATATCGTAATTTCACTGCAAGAAGATTTGGATTATTCGTCTGAATTTGCTCATGTTTAGCATTTAGTTCAATCGGTACGAATATTGCTAGACCACCACAACGACGACCAAATTGCAGGTTCGAAATATCCCTTGTAATGTTTTAACATAACTGGGTCCATTGCCCATGTTTCCTGCAATAGTACTATTTGATTATGATTCGATAATCCTTGTATTTGGGCATCAATACATTTTTTACAAATCGCATTTGCATATCTTTATTTTAGAAGTGGCCATACTCTGTTCTTGTAATACTGCTTGCGATGAAGTTTATCAATGATCTTTATTACCGTGCAAGGATGTCATGATCCATTTTTCATTTACCTCTTTTCTGTCCTTTCTCTTTAATATATTGGACCATTTTTTATCTTCACGGTTTGTTTTGCCAAGAGGATTTTTTAATAGGGAAAAGACAGTGTAGATTTTTTCAGGATGTGATTTTTTTGAAGGACTTCCTATATTTAAGAGAGGTGCTGGATAGACCTTTGGAGGCAGTTGGCTGATTAGTATTCCTCAGTTAAGAAAGATTCCATGCTCTTTCAGGATTGAGTCCGCTATAGACCCTGTAGCCACTGTTACCAACGCTAGTGGAAGTCTTCCTTCGGGATTAGGCAGAAAACCTAAACATTCGATATCTTCAGATGTTATCCTTTGAAGCGTTGTTATAGTTTTCATTAGTCGAAGGATATTTCCTCTGTTTAAGATATCGTGTGCTCCTTTTGATTCATAAAGTGGTTTAAAGACAAGTTGTATGGACCTATTTTTTAGGAGCTTTGTTTCACTATTTTTGGCTTCAATTCTTCCGTATTCCGCATAGGTAATCTGCCTGTTCTGACCTCTTCTTTCAATTACTAGATTGTCTTGGGTTTTTGAACACGTCATATCATCTGATGTTTCTTTTACTTTCCAAGAATTAATTATTGTTCTGTCAGTCCCCAGTTCATTCCTTGCGGGAAAAACTTATTTTTGGTTACAGTTCCTAACAAGCCAGGTGAAGATTTTACGTCTCGCTCTATTAGCTTTCAGATTGATGGCCATATATAATCTTGTGAATCGTTCTAATTTGGCACTGAAGTTCCAAGTTCCTGTATAATCTTGGGCATAATTTCTTTGGTCATACTTTTGGGTTGTTCGGAAGAAGTGAGATCTTTTATTACACAACCATTTCCATTGATTTTAAGTCGTACTTCTTCTTCATGGACCTTATTTAATTCAACTTCAGGGACACTAGATGTTCGGTTGGGGGTTTCAGTGAGTGTACTAGTATTTGGTTTGGCCAGTTTTTGTTTGCAGAAAGAGACAATTGGTTTAGAAAAAATATCATAATATTTGTCTTTTCCTTCACTAGTTTTTGTAGCTTTTGTATATTTCATCCCATTGATGTTGCCATCTATTGATGTTATCTTTATATTTTTTCTTCCTACTTCATTTATATTAGGCAATGAGTCTAATTTGGTATCTTTTATTGCTCCTCTTTCTTTATTAGATGTATCCAATTCAATAATAGTTTGCAGAGTACTTTCCCTTTTTGCCTTATTTCTTGCTTTACGCAGCTTTTTTCTTTGTCTTTTTGTTATTTCAAAGGCCACTGAGTCATCATCTTTGATCCTTCTTTATTCAGCTCATTTAGTGAGTACAACAGAATTTTATTACCTTTAGTATTGTTTTTTTTTGTCCTCATTCACGCCCTTGGTATCTGAGTAGTAGTGCGTAGAGATAAGCGTACTGTCACAGATAAGCTGGTATAGGCATTGGATGTTACGAGGTGGTTCGCCCATCAGTACTTCAATATGCTCCCACAGCACCACATCAAGATAACCATCAGGGTAGTATGCTGCAGTCAAATACCCAATCCTGTATCGAATCACCCTATTGGTTATACAAACGTAAAAGAAAGAGATTGCCAAACAGCGTAATCATTGGACTTCGGGGAAAAAAAGAAAAAAAAAAACCCAATTACATACTCAACTATGGCCAGTGTAGTAAAGACCAAAAGTTTCTCTTATCTGGATTGGCCATCTTTGTAGGTCCATTTTTGATGTTTGTAGCACTGAAATGCGCTAGTTCTGCAGGGAGGGGGGTAACGGGTCTTTCCACTTCTTGCAAATTTCCCGTCTGGCTAACAAGATTCCAAAAAAGAGTAAGTTCTTTGCTGAACCCTGGAATTCTGGTGCAACCCCAAAGATTATAAGAGCAGGACATGGCCAGACTTGGGAACCTAAGGCGGTACACAGACCGCATTCCAAAAAGAAAGTAACAAAGGGCAATCATAAAACATGTGTAGATCAGAAGCCGCCACCAGACCACATTTAGGGCATGCCACTGCTGGGTTGTTTGGAAACTTTGAGAGCCTCTCGGGGAAGTAATATACCCTATGTAGGGTAAAAAGGTGGTTTCGGCGTAACCACGATGGTTTCACTATATTGCACAAGATCTTAAAGGACTCAAACCACAGGTTCTCCACATTTTGATTTGTGATGTGTGCGGCCCACAATGTGTCGGGCAGATGAAACTCACCATCAACCTCCTCCAGTAGTAGGTTGTACCAGAATGAAACCTCTTTCTTTGTTGGAGGCTTGTCGATTAAGAGGGAGACCATGTTGCTATTACCCCCTAACAGAAATATGCCCTTAGCAGGAACCTGTGAGTAAGCCCAGCTTCGTATTTGCAGGTATTTAAACCTGGAGAGCCCTGGCCCTATCTTAGAGAATAACACCTCCCATGGGAGTAAGCTACCCTCCACAAAGAGGTCCCCCCACTCCTCCAATCCTGCCTCTCTTAGAGGTTCTGCGAGACCATCCAGAAGCCAACTCGGGGACCCAGGTGAGTTCCAGAGTGGAGATCTACCAGAGAAATAATCAAGTTTTATGGAGCGCCTAAGTTTCAACCATGTTTTAGATATATCTCGCAATACCTTCAATTTTATTTTCTTAAAAAACTTGGGGTCGCCAAACTTAAACAAAAATGCATGCTCAGCTATTTTTTCCCCTCTAAGCAGTGCTGCAAACATATACCCACAGGCAGAGTTAATGGGTGATTTTAGCAACATCCTGGCATGCGAGAATTCAAAAGCCCACGCATATAGCTGGATATCAGGGGTCGCCAAACCACCCTTTTCCCTACGGCGCCTTAGTTTCTTCCAAGCTATTCTAGGGATGTGATCATTTCAAATAAAAGAACTTATATCGCTTTGAAGTTTGGCTATCATAGAGGGTTCGAAAAAAAGAGGGATGGTATTAAACAAAAAGGTAACTTTAAGGAGAATAGACATTTTATTTAAGTTGGCTCTGCCCAATAAAGATAAAGGAAGCGAAGACAATGATTTCATCAATCTACGACCCTCCTTAGCAATAAACGAAAAATTTGATGGAACTATTTTGTTTATATCGTTATATATATTTAGGCCCAGGTAACGTGAAACAGAACTCAACTGAACCCCTGCCACAGGCTCAGGGTCGTACCAGACCATGATGTCAGTCTTCGAAGCATTGATTTCATACCCAGACATGTTCCCATAATCCTGGGCCAAAGCAATTATAGCTGGAAAAGCCGAGCGGAGTTCAGAGGTAAAAACAAGGACATCATCCGCATACAGGGATACCTTCTTCTCCCATCCCTCGAAGTTAAAGGGCTTGATGTTACAGTCGTCACGTAGCCGCTGAGCGAATGGCTCAATATATAGGTCGAATATGAGGGGAGAGAGAGGGCAACCCTGACGGGTCCCCCGCGTGATGTTAAATGGGTTAGTTAATTCACCATTGACTAACAAAGAGGCAGATGGATTTTGATACAAAAGTCTCACTGAACGCCTACATTTTTCGCCGATGTTAAATTTTCCCAAGACTTCCGATAGGTATATCCAGTTGACCCTATCGAAAGCCTTGGTGGCGTCTAGAGTGAGAACAGCCAGTGGAAGAGATTTTACAGAAGCCATATCAATTGCTCCTATGAGATCATAGGTCAACTCATAGAGCTGGCGTCCCTTTACAAACCCCTTTTGATCTGAGTGCAGGATACTTGAAGCAACTGCCCCCAACGTATTTGCTAACACTGACGCAAAGATTTTGTAATCAGAGTTCAGGATAGAGATTGGTCTATATGACCCACTACAAGTTGCCGGTTTTCCTGGTTTCAGTATCAATGTTATTGAAGCACTGTTCCAAGAAACGGGAGAGAGCATTCCATCTTGGAGGATATCATTAAACAACTCGGTCAGGAAAGGGAGGATTGTTGAATTCAAAACCTTATAAATTTCTGATGGCAAGCCGTCTGGGCCAGATGCCCTTCCCTTTTTACTATTAATAATTGCCAATATAACTTCTTCCTGGGAGATTGGATCATCCAAAAGAGCATGTTGTTCTAATGAGAGTGCAGGAAGAGAGACTCCCGTCAACCAACCTTCAACCTGTTCGATTTCGATTTTTTTGTCCTCACAGTATATTTCACTAAAAAATTCCCGGAGAACCCCCCTAATTTCTTCATCATTAGAGTATGTTATACCATTGGAGATAATTGAATAGATATTATTTCTGACCTGCTCGGTCTTTGTTTTCCAGGCTAGTAACTTTCCAGCCCCCTTACCATACTCAAAATGAGCCAATTTACCTGCCTCCCATCTCTCTAGAACCCGAGCATTCAGAACTGAGCCCAATTCCCCTTTTAGAGTAACTATTTTATTTTGCCACTCCTGTACTTTGGTCGTAGAGGCATCAGGGTGCATGGCTATTTCTGTCTGCACTCTGGCCATTTCCATTTGTAAGGAAGTCACAGCTTCTCTATAGGTCTTATTCTTATGTGTAGCTTTATTTATTATAAGGCCCCTAAAGAAGGCCTTTAGTAAATCCCATACACTCCTGGGAGAAGCTGTTCCAACGTTATCCTCCAGGTAATGCTGCACCTCCACATTGAGGGCATTGATAACATCCAACAAGGAGAGCAATGAACGATCAAATGACCAGTTTCTCATACGACTCTTAGGAAACCCCTCCAGTTCTAAATAGATGGCCGCGTGATCTGATAAATGAAAAGGGAGGTGAGAGACTGATGTCACCAAATTAACCAAAGATTGACTAATCAAAATAAAATCAATTCTCGACTGGTGGTGGTATCTATAATTACGAAAGGTAACACCTCTTTGATGTTCATGCAAAGATCTCCAAATATCATTGTACCCTAGTTGCTTCATACTATCCTGCAGAAAAGACCTGGTTTTAGATAGAGGCCTGGCTCGGTTAGAAGGGGACTTATCCAATAGGGGATCTAAGACTATGTAAAAATCTCCTGCAAGAATAACCGGCTCAGGGAATGTATACAGGTGGGAAAAAAGGGTCTTCAAAACTGACGGGTCGTCCTGATTTGGACCATAGTATCCTATGATAGTGATTGGGGACCCTGCTATGATCACTGATGCAATTACCCATCTTCCACCAGGATCAACCAGTTTAGAAACCAACCTAGCTTTTATAGATTTTAAATTATTGCCACACCTCTAATATGTACAGACTGCGACGTCATTATACATAGATCGATCCACCTATTCTTTTAGCCAACAAATCCATTTCAGGTTCATCAAGATGAGTTTCCTGGAGTACTATAATCTGTGCATCAGCGTCTCAAAGGTACTGCATTATGTTATCTTTTCTGGGATTAATACGCAGTCCATTAGTGTTCCAGGAAAGAATGGCTAATTTACTCATTATAACGAGAAAACCACACCAAGACTTTTACCATCAAGAGCAACATAGTAGTATTTATAGCGACACAACAGGGTTCATCTGTTACATACCACCAGGGTAAGAAAAAAACAATCGTATAATCTTCAAACAGCACCCACAAACTCAAAACAAGATTAGAGCGAAAATGAGGAAGTTTTCAAAAAATTTCCTTGACACCCCCCCCCCTGTGCCCCAAACTACCCCCCCACCCCCTTGGGGAACACTTGCTCTATCTATCTGGAACAACCAGAAGATAGCGCCCCATCCTGGGTCCCCGCTCTACCCGTGAACGTGTAAAGCCAAGACATTAAACCTAGACTTTATGCCTTACAACGATACTGAAAATGATAGTTTATGTTCCACTCTTTTTTTTATTTTATTTTTTATTTTTTGTGTGTATTTGTATATGTGCTTATGTGTTTTTTTATTTTTTTCAAATTTAAAGTAGCATCATCTTCAGGACCATATCAGATTGCAGAAAAGATTTACTGTCTAGACTCACCTACTCTCCTACCATATTAAATAACTGGCTCTCTTTAACCTGATGCTCCTTTATCTTTGCCCATGGTTAGTAATAGCTCATCCGCAGCCTGAACCGACCTTATATTATGCATGCTGTTTTTATACATTACTCTCAGTGTCGCTGGGAAAATTAGTTGAGCAACTGCCCCGTAGTTTCTAAAGGCCTCAAGCCTCCTCCCAAACTCCCACTGCTTGTCAAGTGTGACCCTTGACAGGTCAGATCGGATCTGGAAATTAACCGCCCGATTCATCAATGAAAATAGCGCTCGCAAAGGGCCAGATTCTGAGAATCTGGCCCTTTGCGAGTGCGATTTTTGCATTTGGGATTCAACATCCCAAATGCAAAAATCGCTATTTGCTAATTCGCATATTTGCGAGGATTTACATTTAAGGAATCTCTATTTGAGATTCCTTAAATGTAATTCATCATCCATTTTACAATTGCGAAATCGCAATTTCGGGCCGCATTTTACCGCGAGGTCAAACCTCGTGGTAAATTGCGAAAACTCAGAAAAATGCATTTAAATGCATTTTTCTGAGTTGCACGTTACACACACACATGTCCTTTGGACATGTGTGTGTGCAACACCTGTGTTAATTTCCATTGCAGGGGTGCTACAGGGTGTCCTTTGGACACCCCTGGCACCCTTGTACTCGCAATCTCATTTGCGATTAGCTAATTGCTAATCGCAAATGAGGAATGACTGCCCATGCATTCCTATGGGCCTTTTGGCCCATATGAATGCATGGGGAGTTATTCCTTATTTGCGATTAGCAATTAGCTAATCGCAAATAAGGAATCAGTGGGAATCGCAATTAATATTGCGATTCCTACATGAATACCGCTTTGCGAGTCTCAAATAGCGATTCCTTATGATTCGCTATTTGAGCCTCGCAAAACGGCCCGTTCATGAATCAGGCTGTAATTCCCTTACCACTCACAGATTTCTGCTTTAGGGCCAGATTGAGAATGGTCTCCTTAAGTGAGTAAGTATGGAAATTGACCTATACTTTTAGCGGTTTAGTCCTTTGGGGGTTCTTCTTGAAAGGCTCTCTATGGATGCGTTGGATGTCTAGAGCTATTTCTTCAATAGACTGATCTAAGCGTAACGCATCTTTCAACAATGAGATGACAAATTGTTTAATATCTGAGCCTTCCTTGTCCTCCGGAATATTTAAGATGCGAAGATTGTTTCGTCGGGCATTGTTCTCGAGAATCTCCATCCTCTCTGCCATAGCTTGATCTTCTTTCCTAAGCATTGTGATGTCCACTTTTGCTTGCTCTAAAT
Organism: Lissotriton vulgaris; assembly: GCF_964263255.1. Classification (NCBI taxonomy): domain Eukaryota; kingdom Metazoa; phylum Chordata; class Amphibia; order Caudata; family Salamandridae; genus Lissotriton; species Lissotriton vulgaris. The sequence goes on from NC_141687.1 coordinate 1,434,127,334, forward strand.
GTATGGACAGACCCGTTACCTTGTCCTCTATTGACTCTATTTTTAAGGTAAGATCACTTAGCTTCTTGTCCAGAGACTCACAAAAACATCTAATGTCAGCCTGGTTGGCTGCAGAGGTCTCAAACCCTTTTTTTATATCAGCAGATATAGTAGCGAACATGCCCTGTATGGAAGTCTGCAGGGAAGCGGTCATAGATGCATTATCACAATTAGCTGATAAAGCACTAACACTAAAAGAAGGAGCCAGTGCACTGCCTTGTGCGTTATCTTGTGTGCTACACCCTTGCATTGGAGCATCCGAGGGACCTGCAACCAAAAATGGAGGAGCCAACAGAAGTGGCGGGGCCAAATGTGGAGCCAAAACCAAGGCTAGGGGTGGGGGATGACCGGATGTACCAGAAGGACCCAAGGTTTTCAACACAGGGACCAAACTCTCAGGATCTTCAGTGGGGGTAAGGGTGTCTACACGCTCCTCCCCTCTACCTCTATTCAAGTCTACTTCAACTTCAGCTTCCATGTTAGCATCTAGAATTTCCGTCCCCATGGCAATTGAGTCATTATTATTGTTTGTTCCTCCAATATTCACTGCCACATCAGGACCCACAACCTCTAAAAGAGTCCTTACTGGGCAGTGCGGGAGGAAGGTTTATCCGATAGAAATAACACTTGAGGAATCACCTTGAAATACGACCTAAGTGATGGAGTTATCCTAGACTCTGCACGAGTGGGGCTAGTGGATTTACGTTTAGAGCTCGACTCTTTAGGCCCTTTAATTGTTTTACATGTATATGCACGCTTAGCCTTAACCTGCCCTGTTGAATAGGAGGAAAGTTTCTTTTTTACGTTATCTGCATTGCCAACCCCAGCAGAGACTACAAGCTTTACCACCTCTGAGCCTGAGGCAGGAGTTGGGTTAAAGCAACTAGACGGGGAAGGTGTAGTATTTGTAATATTTTGGGGTTGTATTCCCTTGTTGTTCTTTTTCCCTTTTTTTGAATATCTTTTTGTCCCCTTTCGTTTGTCTTTTCTCAAGTGGGGCGACCCCCCTGCATCCGGCCTGAATGAAACACCAGCTGAATCACCAGCTGACAATGTGGCAATGGACTCACCTCGAGTAATAGCCCCCCCCGACCGGCACTGAGCTCTCACCACCTTTGGCGTCTTCTCCAGAATCAGCAGGCAATTCTCCCTCCTCCGGTGTTTCCTCTGACACCTCAGCTATTGTGCCCGCCTCGGCTGCGGGACCTCCAGCGGCCCCACGTCTTCCCAGGAGAAGAAGAAGAAAGATTTTATGGCCTCGTCGCAGCTCCCGGGCGGCGAGACTCCAAACCAACAGGCCAAACCCCGGTAGAATCGAGGACACAGGTGAGCTCCAGCTCTGTCTCCAACCTGGACTGTTCCCATGAGGCACAGGGTCAGACTGATTTGTATATAGCCATGTCTGAACTGGGGTGGCAGAGTGCGCTAAAGAACGGTGATGGATTAAACCCAGATCTTTTGACTGGGTGTGAGTGTTTGATTGATTCAGATGCTCCGTCCATCACCACCCCCTTTTGTACCGTCTCCAACCGAGGCCCTTCTGGCGCGGTGCCGAGCCAACGCCCACAGCAGCAAGGAGCACCGGCGAGGAGCACACCGAAAGAGATGCCCCTTCCAGACACATGGGGTCTAAACTGAAAAAAGAAAGGGCCGAAAATGCCGAAAAACTCTATAATTGCAATGCGTTTAGTTTTTAGAAATCTGCGCGATATTGTTTCACACAAGGCATTCAAGTATGAAACTAGCCTTGTTCCACTAACAGCTCACGGACGGGAACCCAGAAGCAGAGCACCGCCGCAGCTCAGCCGGCTGCCGCCATGTTCCCCCGCTGCTGACTACCTTCAGTATTGTTTGTTTCATGATTTGTGTTTGGTTGTTTAATCACGTTTGATATATTAACGTCATCGGTATCCATTTTTATCGTTTGCTCCAGTATTTTTACTGGTGTAAATTCCTTTGTATTAGTTTGATATCTGTCCTCCTTACAGTAGTCCTTTTTTCTTATCGAGACAATATATTTGACGTCCTCCAAGATTGTATTCACAACCTCCGGTATAGTTTCCAGTTTGTTAGTTATTGGAGCACATGTGCACTCGATATAACTTGCCGCTGATTCCCTTTGTGCTTTTATTATTAGATTATAAAGCTTGGCTAGTTTATTATCGATTCCGGCAACTGCATTGGCCATAACTCCCAATATGTTTATTTGAATATCCATTTTATTTGACTGTGCTGCTAGTGCTTTAAGGGTTAGTACTGATGTTTGATAGTGTATATCCCATATCGTTCCCGCATCCTGTTTATCTTGTTCTTTTGTTTTTTATCCAACTTTGTTTCTTGAAAACCGACGGGTTAATGATGTCATCATAGTCACTTTCTTTGTCTACAAATGCTGATATCTGTTTTGATTTTAGGACACTGATTTTATTAATGGCAAATTCGTTTACAGATGCTGATTCTTCATTGCTTGCTGTAGTTTTACTTGGACTAACTGATGTGTTTAGTTGATTAGTATTCACCTGTTGTAATTGTTCTTGATTTTCATGGCTTTGTACTATAGTATTTTCTCCGCCAGCTTATGTTTGCAAAGTTAAGCCATGTTCCAAATTGATTGATCCAATAATGTATATTTATTGATTTCCCTGTATATGGTCAGGTTTTTCCTCCTCATCGACCTTTCGGTACCCTGATTTAGAAGCCAGTAGATGCTTGATGACTATATTGTCCTTTTTTTCCCTAATGTCCACTTTGACTTCTAGTGGGAGCGGAACTCCTTCATTGTATATATTCTTGGTGGTATCAAATTGTTTACATTCCTTTGTACTTACTACCATCCTGTTTTTATCCAACACTCTACATTTCGTTTCTTGTGAGAATATATGATACAAAGGATTTACTAGCTGTAGTAAATCCATTTCCTCTGTGTATTCGTTACTTTGTCCATCACTAACTTTCACTTGCTAATCTATATTCTGATCTGACGCCCAGTCAACTCCAACTTCGTCAATTAAATCTAAGTTCTCTTTCGATTCATTTGTTGGTTTGATTGGGGACTGTAAAGTTTTTAATTCTGGTTCTAATTGCATTGACATGATTGCAGTGGATGGATCTCTCATAAAATTGAATTTCTGTGGGATTTTTGTGGATCTTTCAAACATCCTAGCTATTGGTGAGATAAGCATCTGACTCACCCCCTTGGTTTGTGCTTTAGCTCTAGCCTTTTTTAGTACGTTGGGAGCTTGATTTTTTCAGGCTTTTTTTTGGAGTACCCACAGTTCTTTCTTTACCTGAGCGCATTTCTAGTGGCTACCTTACTTAATCAGCTATTAAGCGTTGGTTTTCTTATGTGCCACAATATGCGAAATGATGTGGAGAAAGCAGTCCAAAGTAAAGTTGTAGAGTATGTAAAGATTCACAGGGATAGGTATCAAGTTTCAAGTCAGATGTGTGTGCAACTCTGAGATTACACAGGGCTCACTGGACTCACTGGGTTTACTGGGTGACCTATGGCTCCAAGAAGCAGCCTCAGCATAAGGATTTACCATCCTCTGTGGCCCCTAAGTGGTCCTCAACCGCCGTGCACACTCTTAAAGCACTCATAAAGCAGCCTTAACACACTAGCTGGCCACCAATAACACACTACCTTGGGCTACCTTGCATCAGTTCTTAGGTGCCCTTGTAAGTGCTGTGGCACTTGCATGGTGGTTCCCGTCATTCTCCACTGCACCTCGAAATTGATGTCCGTAATTCAGTGCTCAGGGTTTGTGGCTCAGGGCTCCGTCACCACCTCTATCTCATCCCCACTTCTTTCACGTCAGCGAGGGACTCCACAAGACAGGACACGAACACCTCTGCTCCTCCCACACCAGAGAGGGGGCCACTGGAGCGGGGGAGCCACAAACAAGATGAAAACCTTAGCTGATTCCCCCAGAAGGAATGTGCAGGAGCGGGGGGCAAAGGGCAGGGGGCAAGATCGTCAGTTTCGAGCTCACCACGCCAAAACACAGACTACCGCTTTGGTCCAAACACTGCCACCACCAGCTCCAGCCGTGTGGTTTATTGTTTAGTTGTTATTTAGTTGTTATTTAGTTCTTTAGTTGGGTTAGGGTAGGCTAGGCTAGGCTGCTTGGTAACTGCTTGGCTGACATGGCTAGTTGCTTGATTTGACACTCGTAGCGCCCACACCTGCGGCACCTGCACCCATGGCACTGATGGTACTTACAATTTTCCCCCAGTTTCTCCCTCGGTTCGGGCATGTACCTGCTTGTGCGCTCGGTGTACTTAGACCGTCCTGCAGGGCTACCAGGGCCAGAGCCTCCTTCACGACTCTCCCAGCACTGAACCAGAGCGGAACCGGAGCCTCTTCACCTTCATGGTTCTCACGGCTTTCACAACACTCATTGCAGCTTCTCCACTGTTCCCACTGTTACCGCTGTACTGGGCCGTCCACGTCACTCGCTGCACTCTCGGCACCCATGTCGCAGCTTCACCACTGTTCCTGCTGTATTTCGGAAACTCTGGGCACCCGCGGCTTAGCGGGATGTTGCTGTTCCTTACAGCGTTTTTGCAAGCGCTCATGGTGCTTAGACCGGTGCTTAGACCATCCGCCAGAGCCGCTGGAGTTCCACCTCTCCACTCCTCTCCCTCTTGCAAACTCTCTGGCTCCTAACTCTCTGGCTCACATTCACCGCTCACTGCTGCTCTCTAGTGACCAGCCTCCCGACCTAGGAGGTCAATTTTGCGTCCTTTGTAGGCCAGGGGTGCCCGATCCGGTGGAAGAATTGGTCTTTCACCCCAGTTGGCTCTAAAGAGAGATTCAGTGATCATGATGATGCACTCACCAGAGTCCACTAGAAGGCGCAAATTCTTTTCACTTACAACTATGGAGACATAGGGATCAACGCAATCATTGGGATCACCAGTTTTAAACTTGACGTCTTTAACAACGAGTACCATGTCTCTTAATTCTCCTAAAGTATCTTCATTTTCACTGTCACTGGAGTCTTTGATGCATCCTATACGTACATTTTCTCTCTAGTGACTCTGACACACTTTATCAAAGTGGCCAACTTTTCCACAGGATCTACATACTACATTTTTCGCCGGGCATAGTCTACCATTTTTCATGTGAACCAAGTTGCCACACCTAAAACAGATTTCAGTTCTCTTCAAGAAACTGTTTTGTGGGGTGTCTTTCTTTTTTTAAAAATTTTTAAGATGCACAGGAGTGACCACTTCAGTATTCTTGGTTTCAAGTTCTTTAATTGATGTTTGTGAAGTTTCCATACTCTTTGCAATACGAATGGATTCATCAAGAGATGGGTTTTCTAATGAGAGTAGTTTTTGTCTGATAGATTTGTCTGTCACGGACCAGCTGTTCGCTAAAATTCTCAAATCTGCATCCTGCGATCATTTTCCTGAGAGCAGTGATGTAAGTGTCAACATCTTCTTCGCTCTTTTGAAAACTTTGTGTCTCAAAACAACTATGCTCGGTTGTTTATCGTATCTCTTTGCTAATTTCCTGACGGTGCTCTGATATTCATCTGGTTCCTCCCCTTCAACAGTTTCTGCTTCAGGTAGATGCTTTAGCGTATCCCTACCTTCAAATCCTAAGGAATGGAGCAGTAAAAAAAAATTTCCGTTCAGGTCTGAATCTATTCGCACCTATTGCCCCTAAATAATTTTCAAAAGCATGAAACCATTTGCGCCATATTATGGGTGGTTCTCCTGGTGTATCAAGAAATGGAGGAAGAGGATGTACCGCTTGCATGGTGAATTCCCCAGTAAAAGCTGATCACGAAAGACAAGACAAATAGCAAGATTGTATAGTATGTGAGAGACAATGTGCTCAGATGTATGTAAAAAAAATAGCAATAAGGCATGTTCAAGACCATAGGCTCAGACAAAAAAAATATGCTTTTGTTAAAGAAGATGTTAGGATACTGGTGTGCGTGTCACCGACTATACCAGTACACGCTTTCTGTATGTGCGTGTTGTAGTTGTTTGCCAATCTTGTTTTTACTTTTTTTTTAATTAGGTGTGCTTGTCACCGTGTATTTTGTTGCATGCTGAATCTGTGCCAAACGCTCATTTGAAGGTGAGCGTATCACTGCTGATGACAGCGAGCACTGCGATGTGAGGTAAATGAAATTAAACAGTACCTTGTAGTCACAGCATTGCACTGAGCGAGAGATGTTCGTATGCGGAAGAAATAAATGCCCAATCCACTTCAGGCTGTGCGTGCGATGTCAGTTACCTTTGGCCTCTGATGCTTGTTTCCTTCAGCATACGTGGAGGGAGGAGCTGACTTAAGCTGACTGACAGAACAGGAGGAATGAGGTGTTACTGTCTTCTGTATCTTTCAAACCATAGCTGAGTGCGTAGACAGCAGGCGGAGATTCATCTTGACCCAATGATGCCGCAAATTCTTCTTCCAGAGGCTACCGTCTTTACATTTCTTCCGTACTCCGTTGTCACTTTGACATCAAGCAGTTTTTCTGTGACCGGAAAATTCCTCGCTCAGCATTCAGTATACTTCAAGTCTACTCGAGGGGCACGTTTTGTAGGTAAACATTTCGTTACACTTTTTTTTCTTTATGTTTCAGCCAGAATATTTTCTTTTTTCTTACTTCAGTTGTAGATCAGAGCTCGATTCTTATGTGGCTGCATAGGTGCTGTGTGGGAACTCTCTGTGTCCTTCTCGCCAATAAACAATGTAATAATCCACATTCAAAGATGTAGGTAATGCCAAGTTTATTAGTAAATCAAGTTCCCAGAGACGGCAGAAGTGCATGCAAGCATCACTCGAAGATGGCAAACGAATTACTGACAAATGTCAACTGTCAAGTACACTGTACCTCGCATGCCAACGAACAGCTCGAGACATGAACATCACAATGCCCTCGCGCGCGAGGCGCACACGAGGAGAGAGCATTATACATTCCCAAGCGTAAAAACAGCACTAGTAGGAGAGCAGAGCCAAAAAGGGAGCAAATCTGTAACAATGAAGGCTAGCTCAATGTCTGAATTTCCCACTAGCAATAACAGAATTCAGGCTCCTGAAATGATTGAAGCCACAGGGTAGGAACCCCTGCCGGATTCCGTAGAGAAAGATGGGCAGCCCAATACACAGGCTGAGAGCAATGTAGAAGGAGCAAGGGGTACGGAAAAATTAATTGAGTCCCTGATTGCAGAAATGAGGGAGAATTTTGCTACCTCAGAAAAAATCAACATAGGATCCAGGGTGCCTGTGCAGTACTGGAAACCAAAATCAACTCCATAATGGAACGCATTAGCGCACTGGAATCCAAAGTAGAGGAGATGCGGAAGAGCGTGAAGTCAAATAAGGAGGAAATAAGGGCCCTGAAAGCAAGTGAAAAAGACCTCAGGTGGAAAATAAGGTCAATGGAAAACCAGGCCAGATGCAACAATCTAAGAGTCCTAAATGTCCAGGAGGGACAAGCGGGGAATAATATCAAAGGCTATGTGATCACTCTTCTGAAGGAGTTCTTCCCGTGGGTCAAAACAAAGGCACTGGCAGAAGATATCCAGAGGGTACACAGGGATCCTTTTGGTAAAGGTAAACCAAGGAAGAACCCAAGGAAGATTCTGATCCACTTTAGAACTTACACTCTAAAGGAGAGAATCCTAAGCGAGGCAATAAGAGCTGGCTCCCACACTAAGGATGATTGGGCCTTTAGAATATGATTAGACATCTCAAAAGCAACGCTGAATAGGCAGTGGATTATAATACCCATAAATACTTCCAATATTGTTGAAGGGTCACTCTTCTGTATTTTTAAAGTGCTGTAGATGGTCTAGTGGATGCAAACAGTTTTAGACCGAAACGTCGATAACCACACCGATTTCATGTATCATTGTATCAAAAGCAAAGCTGTCTGTAGAATCTAGTCTCACTGCCGTACAACTATCTGTGAAAAGGTGTTCACAATTTTAACAAAGAGGGATATGTATGACTGTAACTTCTGGTTGCTTTGTGTTTTGTATGATTTTGCACCTTTTTTAATTAATAAAATTTGATTAATATGAAAATCAATCTTTGAATATATACACCCGTGTGATAAATCTTTCTTTGATGATTTGTCAATTTGTGAATAATTGAATTACATTTACAACGTGACGCATCTAGGGAGATGAGTCACGCTGTAAAGCCCTGCATCACATTATACCTGCTGTAGGTATAATGATTGCATGGTGGGCGTTCCCAAGCAAAAATCCATGTAGAATTTGGTAGATTTCATTGTGTCACACTATGCCTTCACTGCGTCAAAATACTTACGCCTGCTCAGACCAGCTGTAAGGAATGACGCAGAGCTTTTTGAATGGGACTCACCCATCTGTTGTGGTGCATTGCTAGAGTTGCATCACTTTCATGAGCAACTCCAGCAATGGGTTACTTTTGTGCCAACAGATGCATCAGAATTTCTGATGCATCTGTTAATCCTTGTCTTTTTTATGTAAACAAGGGAACCCAATAAATACCTTTGGACCATGGGCAGTTTGCTATTTTAGGGAGAACAACGGTCCTCAGGACAATCAATAACTGGAAAAATAAACTTATAGCCCACAATGAGTACTAAAAGTCAACGTCCTGACCCAGCCGGGGCGAGGAGTGGTTTAATTCAAAAATTGAAAAAGTACATTGACCTTAAGAGGGTCACATATAAACATTCAGATAGGGCACAATCCCTTACCTATCCCAAGAGTTAGAAAGAGCGTAAAGTAGGGAAGGGTAAGTGAATCAAGAGAAAAATTTCTTACAGGCAAAAGAGAGTTTTTTGGAGCCAAATGTCGTTTGCAATATCGTAATCAATCTAGGCAAATTCCGACATACAGTGTATGCAGATTAATGTACAACTTAGTATCATGCAACACTGTTTTAAGCGTCAACGTTTCGATCCCTAGGCTCCTAGTGAACCGGGATCATCATCAGGACTGTATTAATCACTGCCTGTTTCTTTTAAGGACGCCTGTCCGGTCTCTATGTCGGTCTTGGACAGATGTAGTTGGTTGTTCAAGGTTTACAGTATCCGAGGGCTGAAGTGCCTTTTTGGGGGACGCTGGTTCAAGGGTCGCGGTATAACGAATCCTCATTGAGTGGATGGGTGGGAGGAGACGCAATGGTCTCTCTCCTGCTCTTCTTCAGCGTGGGATTACCATAGCGGACCCATGCTGAAGAAGAGCAGGAGAGAGACCATTGCGTCTCATCCCACCCATCCACGAGCAATTCCGCCGACCGAGCGACTTAACCGCCCATCCTAGCGGCTTCTCGCCCGACTGAGCAGGGAGCAACGGACTCCCTCACTCTGAGTCCCTAACTCAAATGTTTTATGCATGTTTTATTCCATGTGCTTTTATAGATTACAGCGGAAATAAAGTTTAAAGTAAGTAAGTAATATCATCCAAATCTCAAAAAACAACAATAAGCTAACCAACAATACCAAAGCAAAATCAAAAAAACTACTGCTATAACCAGAATTGTGAGATTTTAAAAATCTTTGTACGTGATTTTTCTTTCCATTCTCAGAATTAGATATTTTTTTAAATAACTACATGTCCCTGCTTGCAACAAAAAATATTCTAGCCAAACTAATAACAAACTGACAAATAGAAATGATGAACTGTAGAACACATATTCAAAACATTAAGCACAATGTAAATGTAAAAACATGAATAACATTTACATCTGATTAAAACATAACAAAACTAATTAAAAATAATGATGAACACACTTTCAACATTTCATAAAGATACAGACCATTCTCTATAAAATATATTACACAAAGCATATTATATGGACATGCTAAACATACAACATTGAACACATTATTAATTAGATATTATTTATTAAAAAAGTGACCTTATTCCCAAATAAATCACATATATGAACATACTCACATTTCTAAAGTGGTAAAAGATCCAAGCACGACCCTCCTCTTTCAAAGCAAATTTAGTGTGAACAAACCACTTTATTTATTTGATTACTAGGAAATAACTGATTGTGTAACATTATTTGTAAGATATTATTGAAGCTTTATTTTATATTTCATGCATTTATATAAATTAGATATTTAATGTAATCACATTTCTTTTTTATTTATACAATATGTATGTTTAACAGAAAATGAAAATTAATTAATTATGTTGAATATTTTTATGTCATATTTTTAAATAAATTGCATATAAACATGAAAAATCTACTTGCTATTTTACAATTATAAATGTTTAATTATGAAACAAAACGAATATTGTTTAGTTTAATAATGAATGAACAACCACTGTAATTAATAAATAAATGGCTCTTATCTAGCTGAATCCTTACAGTAAGCAGTAATATTGCAGAGCAAAAACAAAAAGAAGAAGATCATGATTTGATTTCCTTTATAAAATCCTTTGATATCTCTTGCTTCCAGGAAACCTGGGCAATTGGAGAAACTGCATTGCATGGCTACACACCACACTGTGTTCCAGTCATTAACTTCAAGAAAGGGAGGCTAAAAGAAAACCTATATACATGTATTTCTATCGCTTTCTCAGCAAATGGTCATGTCAGTCACTACAAAAATAACCAAGAGCATATAGTAATTGTAAGCAATATCATAAATATAGACATATGTCATGCCTTTCTCCCTGAAAAAAATAATAATAGGTGGCTATTATAGTTGATCTACAACCAGCAATAATTAAAATGTGATCAGCCACCCAAGTGCTTAGAAGTAAAAGAAAAACAAAGATAGTTTTGGGTTTGTGGAGAAATGAGGAGTCTTTATAGGGTATTCCAAAGCTCTCAACAGATGAATTCAGATGAACACATAATCATTTCAGAAGGCAAATTACTACCCTTAATGGTGGCAATTTAAGGTCTCTGCAGTCTAAATGGGATAACACCATCAGGTATTCTTGCAAAGCAAATTTTAGAGCCCTGAATTATACTAGTTTTGTAGAGTACATTTTAATTATTATCAATTATTGGAACTTTGTAACTGAGAGGCATGTTGAAGCAAAGATTGAAAGTGGTCATGATTCATTTTCTCTCTCTGGACTTTTGAGCAGTCCCTATACAATGAACTGACCACGCTCGCTGAAACACTGGTTAGGGAATTTAGATCATGGCACCCACATTACCCCTAATTTTACTCTCTGATTAATGCACTCACTGAAACATCACTGCAATTCGGCAGGCCTGTCACAGATCAAGGATTAGAAATGTGTACTCTGCCCAACCTGCATTCTCTCTCTCTCTCCATTATGTCAGGTTCGTGCCTGAAACCAGCAGGATGTAACTCCTACACTATCACATACCCCAACCTATCCAAGACTGCCTAAATAACATTCAAACACAATCATCTGAGATGACACCCAGAGCCTCTGATTTCCGACCCTTACTACAACATGGAAAAAGGCATAATTGTAAATGACCTAATATTCTACACCAGGAAAATAGCAATATGGTGTATGGCCATTTTAAACCAATTAACTGTTCTTGAAACTAAAAACATTCCGTATGGCACCAAAATACTGATTGCTCCATCACAAAATTTAAGAGCTAACCTGATTGTAACAATCAATAAAAATGGCACCGTTCTGATCCAAGCAGCAAACAAGGATCTTAAAAAATGTGATGACCACTTCACTACCCTAAAAGAGAAGGTGCTTGGCTACTTTCCTTCAATACACCCCCAAAACTCTCTCTCTTAATCTAACACTTACTGGAGCAGTGTCCACTCCAACCCTAGCTCCAATACAAGCTCCCTAACACCCTCTTATTTTGAGAGGACTGGCACTTATCTTCCCGACATGTTGTCTTGGCAGCTTGGTGCACAGAGAAGCATCTCCCCTGAGTCTATTAAAGTTCTGCCCACCCTGCTCCCTCAACCTCTCAATAATGTAACACCTGCAACCTCATCACCCACTCATCATCCCCATCCCACATCCAACATCCATCCAGGTCAGCCAAAGCCTGTTGCTTTCCCCCGAAAAGGTCTTTCCACCACTCCTTTCAGTAAAACAGTTACCTTGCTCACATCTTTTATACAGAAAAGCAACCAAAGGAAATTCGAAATCCAGCCCCCCACCAGGAACACCAAGTGCAATAGCAAACCAAGGTCTGATTTCCAGGATCCCTCGTTTCTAACACAGTCTTCACTAACAGACCTAGTCTCACTGAAGCAACAAACAATCAGCATATGTGAGAGCATCCATAACGCTGTTCTAGAAATGAAGAGAATCTTACACCTCACCGATTACTCTCTCTCTCTAGAATCTCGACATTCAAAACAAGCCAAACCATCAACCCTTGTCTCTGAGAAACAGACAATATCGCCCTCGCATGCCACTTAACTATTTAACGGAGGATGAAACTCTTGCTCATCTATTATCCTATGAGTCAACACAGGCCTCTTCCAGTCCCCCCAACAAGAAAGACGGAAACAAAATCCATTTGATCACAAGCAATGCAAAAAGACCCTCCTCATTCATAAACAGAGGGGTAAACAGCAACAACTTAAAACAAGTACCCTTACCCACCTCAACTCCCAACACAACCCTGGGAAACTCTGCATTACCACTCTCTGGTCTTCTACTTAATTGCCGATCAGCAGTGAAGCATGCCTCTGACATCGCTGAACTCATCTTAAATCAAGCTGAATTGAGGCTCAATGAAGCATCATCACCCTGCATGGATTTGTTGGTTACCCCAAACTACAAAATTATTATCCTAAACAGACAAATTAACAAAGGGGGTGGTATCACTGCCATTTACCACTCTGACCTAACCATCACCCAACTTCACACTGATCCTCTTGACTCCTGCGAATACCTCGCACTTTCCAAAAGCAAATACTCTAACCAATTGTGTAAACTGCATAGCCTTCACCTCCCTCTGGGTAAGAATGACCCATTCATCGACCACCTCATGGAAATCATCACTGCAAATGCCTATCCTCACTCCAATTGTATATTCCTAGGGGACTTTAACCTTCATTGGAACAACCATAATGACAACCAGGTCAACATCTTTAAAGATTTCCTAGCTCACCATACACTCACCCAAACCTGCACCCTGCCACCTCACAGAAAAAAGCTCTACACTCGATTAGATCATCTCAAAGGAAAAGGTGGTCAGGCTAATCTCGATTGCTTTTTGTGACTGGTCAGACCACCATGCTATCACATTCCTAAAACTGGCCGCACTTCAGGAAAGACCAGCACAAACATTGAAACCAAAACTATGGCTTAGGGACACAAAAAGCCTTGACCTCGAGAAACTGGCAGCACACCACGTCAAAAATCTCAGTTTTAGTGAGCAGTTATAGAATCCCTAGACCTGTCCTCTCGCCCAGACCCCCTGCTCAATACACTTCCATACACACAGCACACACCACCTCTGAGGCGCTCCGGCCTCTATCGCAGCATTCTCCTCAATTGTAGATCAGCAGTAAAACATGCCACAAACATTGCTGAAGTTATACTCGTGGAAGATTTAGACATTGAATTTCTCACAGAATCCTGGCTCAATGACCACTCTACCCCCTCCTAGACCTTCTCACCCCGCCCAGGCTACAACATCATCAAACACGACAGACCGATCGAAACAGGTGGCGGCCTTGCTATCATCCGTAAAGATTGAATACAGTTTACCAGATTAAAATCCACAGAACACCTGACTCTTGAGTACCTAGGTGTTAAACTTACAGCCAAAGGCTCCTCGCCCATCAAATTTCACACCATATATCATCCTCCGAGTGATCGTACCTTCTTCACGGAATAACTAACCTACCTAATAACTCGTTTCTCCCTCACTGACACGGAAGATGTGTTCCTGGGGGACTTTAATATCCACTGGAACAACCCTGGAGACACCACTACCCAGAACCTCTCCAACCTCCTTGAAATTATCAACCTCAAACAACTCTGCAATGAACCAACACACATCAAAGGAGCAACTCTGGATACGATCATTACCAAAAATTATTGGTCTCCTTGAGATCGATTTCTCCCATTGACTGGTCCGACCACCACCTCATAATGTTTAATATTAACTCGCATGTCAGAAATCAACCAACACCACCTGACAAACCTAAGCACTGGACCTGGAACAACAAAGGAGTCCCCATAACTGAACTAGAATCTAGGATTCAAACCTGTCTACAACCTCAGCTTTCCACTATGTCGACCGACAAACTCACAACCCACTTTAATTTCACAATGACAGAGGTGTTAGACTAAGTAGCTCCACTCAAACTCAAACATCTGAGATCTACCAAATCTAAATATTGGTTCAATATGGATCTTAATAACGATAGAAGACAACTCAGATAATCAGAACAGACTTTTAGACTTAAACCTTCGACTCTTTCACCTAGCTCAGCTTCGTTCAACCCGGTCAGCCTATAAAGAACAAATTTTAGAGAAAAGGCCACTTTCGTCTGCACCCAACTAGACCAGGCGAAGAATAGACCCAGAGAACTCTTCAAAATTATCAAAAGTCAAACAAACAGCACACCCCCACTAGAAATAAAAGTCTCCAAAGATTTAAGCAAAGAAAACGCCTGCTTCTTCACTGATAACGTCACAAAAATTGATTAATCTTTCACCCAAACCGCAAATCCTCCCTCCCTTGCAACTTGCACCCCTTTAACCATCCAGGACCACGCAGATCGAAATCCTACCTCAGACAACCAGACTCACCTCCAACTGAAACATTTTGCTAATTGGTCGAACTTCGAACCCCTGTCGGAAACCGAAGTCTTCAATATAATTGCAAGCTTAAAACCTTCTTCACAGACTATGGACCCTCTCCCATTCACAATAGTAAAAAAAAACAACCACATCATTGCTCCTGTCTGGAAAAAAATAATCAACTCCTCTCTCACATCAGGTTGTGTCCCAGACACCCTTCAGCAACCTTTACTCAAGAAACCAGGAGCCGACCCCAACGAGCTTAACGACCTCAGACCTATCTCCAACCTTCTGTTCCTAGCTAAAACTTTGGAGAAGTGCGTTCTCCAGGAATTTAACAAACATATTGACAACTTCAACGGCCTCAACACCTTTCAGTCGGGTTTCAGGAAAGGTTGTAGCACCGAAACAGCGATGCTCAATGTTGCAGATGATATCCACAGAGCCTTAGATGAAGGTTCTACCTGCCTCCTCATTCTTATTGACTTATCAGCGGCATTTGACACAGTAAACCATCACCGTTCACAACAGATTAAAATCAACTCCTGCCTCTCTGTACCATCACAAGTCAAACTTGGAGTCCTGCAAGGATCGATTCTTTCACCATCCCTCTTCAATCGCTTCATGTAACCCCTTGCAATTATTTTGAAAAAAGCAGGGGTTCATTACCACCTACATGCTGATGACACATAAATATACTACAAAATCAAATCGCCCTGTGACCTCCGATACCTCAATGTCACGCTTACCAAGATCCAAACCTGGTTTAATAGACACCACTTAAAACTGAACCCGGATAAAACGGAATTACTACTGTTCTCTCCGAAAAGTAACCACCAACCAACTCAAGTCTGGCTCAAGGAGCTGGATGCTCTAAACTGCTCCCTTGCCCTATCCGACTCAGTTATGTCACTAGGCAGTACCCTGGACAAGAACTTGTCAATGAAGGACCACATAAAGAACTCTGCAAAAAGCGAGCTCTACTCCCTAAAACACCTCAAGAAAATTAAACCTTTCATTCCTCAAGATGATCTCAAGACAATTGTACAGTCCATAATCCTTTCGAAACTGGGCAATGGGACCGCCGTCCTATCAGGAACACCAAAAGCTCACCTAGCCCCACTAAGGTCAGTCCTTAACATGGCAGCCTGACTCATAATTGATGTAAAAAGATTTTAACACATCGCACCAACCCTCTTCGCACTCAACTGGCTTCCCATGGAAGGTAGATGTATTTACAAACTGGCCTGCATCACTCACAAAACCCTCCACACCCAATTCCCAAATTACCTAAACTGCAAGCTAATAGAAGCAGGGAAATCCAGAACTCTGAGAAGCACCAACTCACTTTTGCTTATCCATCTGAAACTGAAAAAGAAAATGACCCAGTACCGGACCTTCTCAGGCAACGTACCCAGGAGGTGGAACACACTCCCGATTGACCTCAGATGCAACCCCTCCTTCTCTTGCTTCAAAAAGGACCTGAAACTCTTTCTTCTTAATCATTACTTTACTGACCAAGGCAACCGTCCCAGCCACCAATAACCTAGTAGACTCGCAGCTCACTTTGACCTTCAAGGATGGTGATTCTCTGACCGTGTCAGCCACCTGAGTCCTTTCCCCCTCTCTGGATACATAAGTACTATGTTTTTGTTTTTGTCTTTATGCATCCGCATGTGCAACAATGTTTTTCAATTCTTTTTCTTTTCCTTTGTGTATGTAAAGCGCCTGATACCCATGGGTCTAGCTAGCGCTATATAAAACTTTATAAATAAAATAAAAATAAATAAAAAATACATTGCGTAAAGGATCTCCCCCTAACCTCAAGCTATCAATTGTCAGTGAACTTACTGAACATTACAATGCAACAATGTCTGATATAATTGACTCTCTAGCCCCCTTAATACTGAAAAGATTACAGGTTAACGAGAAAAATCCCTGGTTTAATGGGTCTCTAAATAATTAAAGGAAAAATCTGTGACTAACGGAACGGAAATGGAGACAACACCCCTCCTCTCCCCAGCTAAAACTTCTTAGAAAGACCAGGAATGTGTACAACAAAAGCATCCTCAAATCATAAAAGGAATCCTTTAGATTGGAACTGGAGAAAGCTAAGAACATACCTCTTAAGCTCTTTGAAACGATAAAACAATTGAACAAACTGGCCAAATACTCTAATGAAGCAACAAAATCCCTAATAACCTGTGATGAGTTCTCCTCCTTCTTCTCAGTCAAAATTGACTCGTTGGGTAATGAGCTGAATTCCACCACTATCGTCCAGTCGCATCCATCGGCGGCACAAATCAATGTATCTACACACACTTGTCAGATACCACCGAAAAATGAAGCCCATTGGACAACCTTCAATCTATATGACGACCACAACATCTCGAAAATTCTATCATCCATAAAACCGAATGACCACTTCAAAGACCCATTCCCCTCCAATTGTCTACCCACAACCAACCAATTTATCCTACCCATCTGGACCACAATAATCAACGCTTCCCTAACGCAAGATTCTCTAAAAACTGGTCAAGTCATCCCCATTTAAAAAAAAAACTGCATTGAACCCGGCTGAACCGGACTATTTGAGACCCATATCTAATATTCCTCTACAAGCGAAAGTACTCGAGAAATGTGTGCAACAACAACTTAGTCAACACATCGCCAAATTCAATCTGGATTGCCAATCCGGTTTCAGGCCAGATCACAGTACTGAAACTACTATTCTCCATATGGTGCATGACACCCTTTAAGCCCTAGACCATGACAAAACGTGTCTCTTATTGTTCTGGACCTTTCATCTGCATTCAACACAGTTAGCCATGAGAAGTTACTTGTTTGGCTCGAAAACAGGATGGGTTTAGGCGGAAGAATTCTCAAATGGTTTAAATCCTTCTTACTGAACCGTTCTCAAAGATTCTTAGTTAATCAAAATCTATCCTCTCCTTCCCCGATTACGATTGGAGTCCCACAAGACTCAACTCTCTCCCCAACTCTTTTTAACCTCTATCTGGAACGATTAACTGGAAATCTGCGTAATGCCAACACCTCTTTCTATATGTATGCAGATGACACACAGATCTACATCAAAGTTTCATTCCCAGAAGAGATCAAAACAATGAACAAGGCTCTAAAGCTGACTGTGCAATGGCTAGCTATCAACTAGCTCAAACTTTGGGGCTCATTAGGATGGCGGTTGTAGGCACATCCGCATGCTGACGGAAAATGTCCTTTTCAGCACTCCATCGGAGGTCCTCGCATCCGCCATATTACAATGGGCAAAGAAAAGCCATTTACCTTCCGCTGCAGTGTTTCGGGATCCGCCCGAAATTTCCTTCCACAACGGTGGTGGGGCTAGCCAATAGAGAAAGACCGCTGTGTGGAATGACGTCCCGACTGCTGGAGAAATCATGATGCCTCAAACAGCCCATCAGAACACAGCAGCAAAACCAGCCACTCATAGACGGCGGAAGCACTACTGGGGAGAGCGAAACTGGAATCCCGGTCACCTCCACGCGTTCCTGACCGCAATGAATCCAGCTCTTCAAGCCCTTCCGCTGCTGTACCTCATCCACTACCAGCAAATAAGACGTTGCCGCGGTCAACACCGCAGGTACATAAAAACACATTGCTGCATACAACCACAACACATAATTCCTTCACTGAAATATGGTTCCTGTCCACATCAGACACTCAGGTGGGGACAGGAACACATCCCCAAGTGTACTCACACATGTCCTGCCTGCTATAAATCAACAGCTCTGCATCCGGGTCACCCATTAACCGCGAAATAACTGCAATGTACCGGGCAAGTCACTGCAGCGGTGAAGATGCAGGGAAATCTGTGCGCAATGTAGTAAGCAGGGCTGGTGCCAGGCATGGGCAGTCTGTGCAGCTTCCCAAGGCCCCAACTTCACCCTACCCACAGTACGCTTCCCACACCCATTTCTGCACATGCCCTGTGCTCCTCCTGTGCCCCCCATGCACAATTTATCAGCCAGGTGTGGCTCGATCTTGCACCTCACACATCAAAGGGCAAGGTAGATTGACTGGGAAGGTGGGGGTGAAGATGAACACCCTGCACAGAAGGTCATAGGCTGGACAACTCTCCTCCTCACACCTGCCTTCCACTCATGTGGACCAAACTGAGTATAATTACAAAATGAGGACTCACACTGCATATTAACAACTACTGAACTGTTCACACTGCATGTCAAGTCCCTCAGAAAGATCCCACACTGACACTCTGCCGCATACACATACCATAGGTCACCAGCCATGTAGGTCAATAAATGGGCTAGCCCAAAGTGAAGTGCACAGTGCATGAAAACCGTGGAGCAAGCCACACAGCATTTGTACATCACATGCAAGAGGAGAAACATATCACACTACCCTTAGGCCCTCATATCAGACATGGGTGGCACAGTGATTGAAATTAAAACGAAGTGACATCTGTGCAATATTTTTGGGATATATCAATGCAAGCTATACATAGGCACAGGAACGGTAGGAAGTGTCAGAGGCCATACAGTGACCAGCCACACATCTGTGTCAACTTACTTGACGTGTGTATGCCACCAGCACAACACACATGACTCATTGTCACACGCCCTGACTGTCAACCCCAAGTAGAACATTCACACATATCCTTCATCTACCCATCTCACACCTGCAACACTCATCACCTGTGAGAAACACACATAAAGGTGCAAATAAGGTCCTGTGAGTTTCCTGAGAACCAATGACACACCCTGGTGTGCATCTACAAATGCCAGACTCACACTCAGGGATGTCTGAACCAATGCTGGCCCAAAAACAATAGCCAAACACAAATCTCACAAACAACATCCACAGAAGTCTCACAAGCCCAGTCATGTACAGGCAAACCATGGATAGGCAATGTGACCCTAGACAGAACAGGAATACACAACATTGTCACTCTGGACCGGATGTATGACGGTACCACGCGTACTTGTACAACGCGTACCGTTACAACGCTACTTTTACCACGCAAGTCGTTACAACGACTTGCGTGGAGGGGCGCTGGATAGTAAATTATTTAATTTACTATTCCAACTCCAGTCCCCGTGGACTCTAGGGAAAGGAGTTGGATAGTAAATGAAAGTATTTACTATCCTGGAGCGCCCCCCAGCGCATTTCGTTGTAACGACCTGCGTGGTAAAAGTATCGTTGTAACGGTACCGCGTTGTAAAATATGCGTGGTAACCGTTGCATACCCCTGGACCAATACACAGACACCATACCTCAACACAAACAAGAATTGCATCATCAAATGCCAATCAGGAACATTAACTGGGATCAATGGGACAAATCAGCTAACACAGACATAGACACCACACCAGTCATCAAGTGAACATGGTGTCATAGTGCACCACAAGCATGCAAATGCACAATCCTGACAAGTGACAGGTTAAAAATCGGGTGACATACCACTATTGTGCACTCAGAACAAGCTCATGAACAAGAATCAAACGTTGCTGCATGTGACATATATACAAGAAATGCACACTACACATGCAACACACATCTGAATGTATCACAATGCACAAACTACTCGCACAAAGTGCAAATAGAACATCACACACACATTGCACCTGTCAGTAGAATGAGTCAACACAGGCCACACACTGCATCCATCTACAACAAAAACACAACAGATGCACATACCAATCCATCATATAGCAAACTCAGCTAGACATCAGGGGGATCAACACCAGGGAAGTACAAGGCAAAGTAAACTTAGAACACTGCATGCACACCAAGCAGTGTGTGCACACCAAGCAAATCAGTAGCACACATATCTGAGTGCCCCACCATGAACTCCCACAACACAAATCATCACAGCACACATATAACATCACACTCAGGACGGGTAACATTACCTCAGCAAACACACATACAGCTTAGCCATCCCCCACAGATGCACAACTCAGGGAAACCCAGATGCAAACAACATGAGTGCAAACTAGTCAAAGGAAATAACACATAAACAGTGAAACTGTCCTGAGTGGCACATTGGTCCTGTACACAGATCCTCCTCCCACAGTATAGTGTCACACTATGAACTGGTGGGGAGGGGCACACACTGGCAAGGCATGGGGTGGAAGACATGAGATTGAAGGGTTGTGTACATCATTATTGGACAGGTGAGGAGTGTACAGTCCACAAACACATAGAGGAGTAACTCACAATGTGTAGGCATCAGAAGCACCTATAGGAGATGGTTTGACTTCTCATACACATACCATACTGGAGCCAAAAATGTGTCAAGTGACAGCAATGCATAAGAAAACTCAGTGTGGCTGAGCAGGTTGAAATGAAATGAAATGAAATTAAATTTGGGTTTTCTATAGCGCATGGCTGCCCGTGAGCGTCCCAGCGCTGAAGATTTGCAGAACCTCTAGGGGAGGAGGCCGGTGGTAGGGAGGAAGTTATAGTGGAAAAAGATGCGTTTTAAGAAGCTTCCTGAATTTCATGTGATTAGTTTCGGAACGAAGATAGGATGGCAAAGCATTCCAGATGGTAGCCGCTGTGACCGAGAAGCGACGTCCTCCCGTTCGGTTTTTTTTGAGTCTGTGGACCGTGGCCAGATGACGTTGGGCTGATCGTAGGGGCCTGTTGGGTGTATATGGGAAGATCATTGCTTTCAGCATTGAAGGCCCTAGGTTTTGCATAGCTTTGTGAGTGGTACACAGGGCCTTAAATTTGACCCTTTCGCGGATCGGCAGCCAATGTAGTGCCTTGAGGGCAGGTTTAGCTGAAGCTCTACGGGAGGTCCCCGTGAGGATCCTAGCCGCAGCATTCTGTGTTCTTTGAAGGATGTTAATCGTAGATTCCGGGGCCGCCAGGAAGAGGGCATTGCAATAGTCCAGTCTTGATAAGACTAGACCTTGTATTAGCAGTTTCTGTGAAGGACCCGGAAGTAGTGGGAGGATCTTTCTGGTGGAACGCAGTAACCCCACACATGTACCAGCTGTTTTTTTTGCTTGCGTTTTCAGGGATAGATCTTGTTCAAGCCAGAAACCCAGACTTTTTAATTCAGTCTTGGGTTGTGGGATAGGGCCTAAGCAGGCTGGCCACATGGCAGAGGGAAGGGATGATATTTTGTTTCCCAGCAGCATGAGCTCAGTTTTCGAGCCATTGAGTTTGAGCCTTGAGGTGGACATCCAAGCATGAATTCCTTCTAGACAGTCATGTAGATTTTTGAGCTTATCCTCTTCAAGTGAGAATGATACGATCATTTGGGTGTCGTCAGCATATGTGACGGCTTTTATCCCAAAAGGGGAGACCACGTCTTCCAGGGGGGCCATGTATGTATTAAAAAGTGTAGGGCTCAGTGAAGAGCCCTGGGGTACCCCACACTGGAGAGGGAAAATGTCGGATCGCACATTCCCTTCGCAAACCTGGAATGTTCTGTCTTGTAAGAACGATGAAAGCCAGCTAAGGGCTATGCCCCTCACTCCTAGACTGGAGAGGCGCTTGATCAGAGTTTTGTGATCAACCGTGTCAAATGCAGCGCTTAGATCCAGGAGGATCAGTAGCACTGATCCCCCTGAATCCAAGATGCATCTGGCCTCTTCAACCACTTTCAGAAGGGCTGTCTCGGTTCCTTGACCAGGACGGAAGCCTGTCTGTGTGGGGCGGAGAAGATTGTTGGTTTCGAGGAAGGCAGACAGTTGTTGGTTGGCCACCTTCTCCGCAATCTTACTTAAGCCTGGTAGGAGGGAAATTGGGCGGAGGTTAGTGAGGTCTGCAGGGTCCATACCTGTTTTTTTCTGTAAAGCCTTAACAATGGCATGTTTCCAATTTGGGGGGACTACTCCTTGGTTAAGGGAGGCATTGATAAGGCTGGTGGCCAGATGCGAGATGGTAGGGCCGACTTGTTTAAGGATGCGAATGGGAGCTGGATCGTTAGGGGAGCCACTTTTCAGGTCGGAGAGAGCTTTCAAAAAGTCGTCATTCGACAGTTGGTTGAAGCTGTCTAGAGTTGGACTAGTGACGAGAGCTGGTGGAACGGCTTGGGGGGTATGATCAATTAAAGGAGGAAGTGACTGTAGAATATTAGTAATTTTATTTTGAAAAAAACAAGCTACTTGGTTGCATCTGGCAACTGTGGGTTGTTGATTTGAGGGGGGATTGGGTATTTTGAGGAGGTCTTTGACTATTTTATAAGTCTCACGAGACGAGCTGGAGGCAGCTCTGATTTTTTTCTCAAAGAAGGAGGCTTGTGCTGCTTTTCGCGCAGCTTTGTATGTCCTCATCGCTAATTTGTATTCTGCCTTGATGGTAGGGTCCCATTTTTTTCTCCATTTACGTTCGTGAGTTTTGCAAATTCGCCTTAAGTTCCTGAGTTCCTGTGTGTACCAAGGTGATTTGAAGGTGGTACTTTTTTTCTTAAGGTCTGTCTTGGGGGCAACTATATCCAGGGAGGAAGTGAGCCAATTGGTAAAGTTGTCGTTGGCAATCACAGGGTCAGGGTCTGGTAGAGGAGTGGAGCGTATTAACTCCTGAGTCCAGCTTTCAAAAGATATTCTGGACCATAGTCTGTCACGTTCTCTTGGAATTGGCTTGTGGCTAGTATTTATGATGGTTTGCCACATAAAAGGGATGAGAAAGTGATCAGACCAAGGGAGGGGGAGTGAGGGGCGAGTTTCAATTGTTGTAAGGTTGGCAAAGAGAGGGTCCAGAAGGTGGCCCTTGGTGTGAGTTGCCTCTGAGTTAATCAGGTGAAGGTCAAGTGCTTTTAGTTCTGAGATAAGGTCCATAGCAGTTTTATTTGAGCTGTCCTCAAAGTGTAGATTTAAATCACCAAGCAGGATGAAATTGGGGGTTGAGGTACACGAGGAGGTAGTGGTTTCCAGTAGTGCATTAATAAAGTTACCTGTGCTCCCCGGGGGACGGTAAACCAGAATGCCTGAAAGGGAATTGTTGGGGGTTAATTGGAGTGAAAAATGAGCACTTTCACAGTCCTCAATTCCTCCTTCTTGAAGCCTACATGTGAAAGAATTTCTATAAATAATCGCTAAGCCGCCTCCTATACCCTTTGTTCTGTTCTGATGGTGAATAAGGTAATCCTTGGGTAGCATGCTCACAATGTCCGCTTCTGAGTGAGGCGTCAGCCAGGTTTCTGTGAGAAATAAAATATCTAATTCTAGATCTTGAATAAGTATTTTAATCTCAAGTGCATGCTTAACAGCCGATCGGCAGTTCAGTAGAGCCAGCCTAAGGCAGTTAGCGGTTTGGGGGGTGAGTGTCTTAGGGAACTCGTCGTTAAAGATGATTGGAGGAATAGGGATTAGGGGGGGAGCTGTCGAACAGAATTGTAAAAGGTAGTCCCGAGAGTATCTGATTCGGTCCCTGTGCGAAACGGGCAGGTTAGCACAGTTGAACCGTCAAAGGCCTGGTTCGGGCATCCAGGCATCCAGGCCTTTGACAGTTGTTTGGCAGCCTTCTCTTCCACCCCTAAACCATTTCTCTACTGATGAGGGAAGTTATTCCGAAACCCGAGCCATGTCTCGGGCGACATCCAAAAACCCGGGACATGGATCGGGTCTAGAGGTCATCAGTCAAACAAGTACTCACTTTCACCCACTTGGGTGAACCACTCTTCAACTCCAAGTACCAGAATCCCAAGGGGAGACCCGGAGGAGGGGCTAGCGGAGTGCCGTCCATTGCTTTTAAATCTACAAATTGGCTCCCTTGAGCTTCGAGCTGACGAGCTCCTGGACGACGCACCTGCGTGCCAGTTCGGGCATCCAGGCCTTTGACGGTTGTTTGGCGGCCTTCTCTTCCACCCCTAAACCATTTCTCTACTGATGAGGGAAGTTATCCCGAAACCCGAGCCATGTCTCGGGCGACATCCAAAAACCCGGGACATGGATGGGGTCTAGAGATCATCAGTCCAACAAGTACTCACTTGCACCCACTTGGGTGAACCACTCTTCAACTCCAAGTACCAGAATCCCAAGGGGCGACCTGGAGGAGGGGCTAGCGGAGTGCGGTCCATTGCTTTTGATAGTACAGTGAGCACAAACTTAAACATGATCAACACAGACTTTGCAGTGACACACTCTGCATACTCACAACTGACAGCGACGACAAGTAGGTGTCCCCCAGAAGGGCAAGGACACACCAACACACTGCACAGTGCTCAACCTATAACTCCTACATGTGCTCACATTCTGAAGTACATGCGCATAGTTGCCATGTGCAGGGGCACATACACATCAACACTACTGAAAATGACAGGCCAACCACACAGTATGACTACTCAAGAGCACACATTCAAATCTACACATGTGACTATGAAGACAGGCCCACACAAGATGACTACACATCAACACGGCTGTGCACACATCAAAAAAGAGCCCACAGATATGACGGACCCTGGCCACCCCGCAAGTAATCCTGTGGATAGCATTCACCTCTGTTCTGGTATTGCATCCTAACATCACATGTGTACAATTTAGGAAACCTGAGCACAGAATGATTAGGAGAAGAGCAGATCATCACAAACAGCCAACATTGCACCTTTAAGCTTCAGAATGAAGAAGAACAAAAGTGCCTGCTACCTTTGGAAACCTCTGAAAAAGTAAAACAAGCAATTGGCAATGTGAAAGTGGCATACAGAGCATGTGTCACATGAACCGATACCCATACATAAAACCTTGTATTTAGCAAGGCCATTGACAAAGCAGACAACAGGAGTAACAGTCTTTATTATATAATACCCTGATAGGCATCAAAAGTATAAAACAGCAAGGCCATTGGCCAGTACAAATTCAAAGTATGCACATGTGTGCATAAGAAACTGCACAGGAAATGGGCATCAAAAGTAACAAAAAGCAAGGCCATTGGCCAGTCCATAGTTCTGGTCGCACATGTGTGCATGAGAAACTGCACAGGGAATGGGCGTCAAAAGTAATAAACAGCAAGGCCATTGGCCAGTCCATAGTTCTGGTCCGCATATGTGTGCATGAGAAACTGCACAGGAAATGGGCATCAAAAGTAACAAACAGCAAGGCCATTGGCCAGTCCATAGTTCTGGTCCACACATGTGTGCATGAGAAACTGCAGAGCAAATGGGTAACACCATCCACTGCCATGGGAGTCACCACTAATCAGGGGCTACAAATGGGCAGTCCAGGCACCACTGTGTGATAAATGGTGTGGGGAGGGGCAGTTGAACTGGGAGGAGACTGATTGTCAGGGTCAGTTGGAGGACTGGACCTGGGAGAGAGAGAAATGGCTGCGGGCGAGACATCAGTGGCTGTGGGAGCCTGAGGGCTGCTTGGACCGGGTGGAGTGATGGCACAGGGAGGTGGAGACATGCTGTGAAGGTGAATGTTGAGGGCTGGGTCTCAACTTCTTGGGGATTCGATAGCCCACAAGTGTCTTGGCCGGAGTGGGAAGTGGGGTGAGCACAACAGCCTCACTCTCCCCTAAAGGTGTATCAGGTGCAGGTGGGTCTCACTGTGGGGATTTGCTGGATCTGGTGGTATGCTTGGGGTGGCCTTGCATCCCATGTTGTCCAGGTAAACTCCCCACTTTTCTCTCCTGTTCCAGCTTCACAAGGGTGTGAGTGGGAGTTGACGTTATGGGTGAATAAGCATTAGAAAAGTGTTTGCGCGTAGTCATTAAAGGCACCAGGTTCACAGCAGACAGGGCAAGTGTTTGTTTGTCTTTGGGATAAGGTGTGGGGATAGGAGTGCCCTTGGATGGGGTGATTTTGATAAATGTGATGTTGATGCCTGCTTCTTGGCCTGATGCCCATGAGTGTCACATGATGGGCTTTTGGTTTTGCGCTACTGTATGCCTGTTTTGTGTTGTGGGGATGGTATCTGTGATCTGGTTTGCTTGTAGTACTGCTGTTGTGTGCTGCGTGTGGAGGACTTTATGCCTAAGGGCTCTGGCTTGCGGGCACTCTAGTTAAGTGGTGCCACTGGCAGGGTGGTTGCTGAAGGGACAGGAGCTGGACTGGGAGCCTGTGACTGCTGAATGGCTGCCATCACTGTGAAGGACAAAGACTGGGCACTTTGGTGTAGGCCACCCACGTCAGAATGAATTCCCTCCATGAAGGCAACTACCTGTGCCAGCTTCTTGTCATGATCCTGGAAAGCATTCAGGAGAGCAGTCTGACCCACACACAGCTGGCACAAAAGATCCACCGCCTCCACACTAATGGCAGCAGGGGAGACAGGGGCAGGGGCAGCAGTGCCTGGGGGAAGGAGACGCTACCCTTCTTAGGGCTGGGGGCACGGACAGCACTTGTGGGAGCAACCGGGAGGGTGGGCGTTGGACGATGTGTGGTGGAAGAAGAGGCAGATTTGGAGCTTCCTGTCCCCGCCAACATTGAGGAGTCACCGCTGGAGTCTGATGATGTGGAGGTTGGTATTTCCGGGCGGGAATCATCCAGGGTACTCCTGTCCCCCTCCGAGGCGCTGGTCGCATCAGTGTCAGTGAGCTCATGTGTAGCAGTCGTGCCAGAAGCTGCCCCACTGGTGTTGGTCCCCCGTTCTTCTGTGCCCTCGGTCAATGCTGCAAGAGACAGAGACATAGGTTCAGTATAGTGTTATACTCACAAACATCATATGCAAGCAAAGCACAGAACTTTAAAATGATGCTCTTATGTTGGCCTCCTCCATGTACAGTCAGCATGTGAAACATTTATACAATCATCAGAAGATGCATGGAAATATGCATACTTGATAGTAATGCCCCATGTGGCGTTGACACAGCTTGAACGGGTGTGATTAAGGTGAACATTGGTGCGCATAGCTAATACTATAACGAGTACTGAAGTACAGTCCAAAGGAAATTTATTTTATGATACAGTTGTATTGTACCCTATTCCTTTGGTGTAAAGGGGTCCCTCTTGGTTGTTTACAAATATGACACTCTTACTGCAGCATATGTCACAAGGCCACATCTCATCTGTCAATGACAAGGGTCATGGTTTTAAACACATGAGAAAACACATGTCGTACAAATGCATAGCAGCTGCACTCAACACTAAGGCCACTTAGAAGCCATTGCATCACACTAGAGACATCACTGAGTTTCCCACTGGCTCATGTTTGAGATTCATACAGTCATTCACACCCAAAGTTACACTTCGCATAATACTCACCCCCAACTTGCTGCTGATGGGCCCTCAAGCGTCCATCCAGCTCTGGCTGTGTCACTACCAAGATGCAGGCCATTAGTGGCGTCATACTCCTGCGTGCCAACTTGCCACTCTGAGGGAGTACCCCCAGTGTCAGCTCTGCCACTTTTTTGCTCAGCCGGCAGATGTCATCCCACCTCTTGTGACAGTGTGTGTGCCGCCAGTTGGAGACACCCAGAGCCCGCACCTTGCGTGTAATGGCCCTCCATATCGTCTTACGCTGGTGGATCTTAAGCTGCAGGCATGGGAGACAAGAAGAGGGAGTTTCAGTGACACTGTGTGTCAGTATCGGAGCATGAAAACCATAGCACACCAATACATAAATGTTGAGCAGAGGCATACAGCATGACATGTAGTACACTTGCATCAAATAATCTCATAGAAATGTATACATGTATGATGATGGACCAAGTACCTGGCCATCTCATACACATGCAGAGTGCCAGCACAGAAACCAATGTGAAAAAAACCTCATCTGTGATGCAGTATGTGTTTGAGCAATATATGCAATACATTTGAAATGATGTGTCGGGGCAGACACAGTGTCCAAGACTACACACCCCTCATTATCCTTTGCCAGTGAATGGCTACCTGTGTCATGGTGGTCACATTTAGGGCCATGATCTTACATTCTTACACTCTTCTCACAAGGAGTAGTCCTGTCTTGTGCAATCCTCAAGGCATAAGTTAGCTCATTGATAAATAGGGTGGCGGACAACACATAGGTTTCACTAAGTCCATTTACTGCTGGCTCCTTGTAAAATTGGGCAGTTTCTGTGCAGGCCAGTGGGACTCACACTGAGGTTAAACGTGGGCCATCATAAAAATCACATGCATGTACAATATGAGAGGGCAAACAGTGCCTACAACTACAAGACAGAACACATAATGAAATCAATGGAAGGATGACCTCTCCAAATTACATTTATCTGATGTGTCATTGGTGAATTACCATCAAGAGTGTTACGGTCAGGCATGTTACTCTTGTATATAATGCACACATATCCATAGAGCCAATATGAAAACTGTACACACATTCTTCAGTACCCTCTGGACAAAATACATTTGTAATGTCACAAATGAACATGTGAAGACTTCATGGACTATGACATCATATGGAACAGGCAATTTTTGTTCAGACTTCGACTGTCCAAACCAGCAGTGTAACTGTATGGCTGTAAAAACACTGAATGTCCCTCCCATCTTTCAATGCAGCCATGGATCGCGGTTCCCATTGGCTGCAATGGCATGGGCACTGGCGGTGGCACACTGCGGGTTCCAGGCGGTCACTACCGCAACCCTGCATCTTTCAATTGTAACCAATGACCGGGCCCACGGTGGCGGAGCATGCATACTGCACCTATGGACACATTATGCTCTAGTAATGGCAATAGCCAATTTTCCTCATAGAACACTAGACCCTTACAGTGTATAATAGCACCTGTTTGCAAAATTGAATGCTAGTGTAACATTTAACTCACTGATGCCTACACATGCCATGTCAGTGCACATGATTAAATGCCTTGGCATGTACTTACTCACATTTTACCTGTGCATGTACACAGATTTGGTGTGTAATGGAGTCTCATAGTTGTACACATGTCAATGTGTGAGATGGCCAATCAACCCACATAATGTGCCTATTTCACTGTGTACATTGCTGTGTTCATATTGATAGTTGATTAGTTTGCACACACTGTGCTCATTGTGTAGGAAAATTGTGCTCTCTGCGACTTATGCAAGAAGGTATGGCAGGTACAGCTGCTACATAGAAATCAGCAGTGTTGCTGTTTCTAACATGTGCTGTGTCACCCACACCCAGGGCTGGTGACACATGATGTATGAGTGTACCATGTACCATTCACATAGTCAAAATCTGTTTTGGAGGTAGTCAGTATGTACATACTGACCACATGTACATACTGACCACATGTGCGACTACATGAGATCAAGGTGTCTCTGCATGTGACTTGTGCATTAGGCTGTTGTTACAGTCCAGTCATTGTTGGTGCTGTGTCAGTCAAGATGTAAAATGTTTGACACATCTCATAGGGGAATTAAATTGACATGTGCCCCCTTTCATATTATGTAGAAGACAACCAAATGTGCATCATCTGTTTTCAGTGCTGGCGAACATGGAGGATGAGGACATCATAAGGAAATTCTGTCCGGATCGCGTTACCCTTCAAGACCTATGTGGTTAGTTGGAGCCCCATCTGAGGCCTCACAGATCCTTAACAAAAAAAGAGAGGTTACATGTGTCTCAAAAGCCACAGAGACGGAGCCATGTAAAGAGCAAGTTTACCAACCCAATTTGGATGGATAGGAAAGCCCTCACACACCGACCTAGTCAGTGTCATGCTTCATCATAGGGTCCCACCTCGGAGGCCGAGTGCCTCCTCGGTGTGCTACGACGCCAGAAGACTGCGGAGCTGGTTGTGTGATAGGGCGTGCAGTGAGGAATAATAATAAAAAGTGTATAAAGGGTATCTCAAAAAAATGTTATTGATAGATCCCTATGACACAGTTAAAAAATGGTCTTATGTGTCTGAATTTACAGCCAAAGGTAATGAATTGGTTTAATTCAGAATATTAAACAGTCAACATGTTTCAGCCTTTTAAGTGGTCTTAATTTACCTAGGCATTCATCAGGACTAGTGTAACCCCGGCGGTAAGGACTCTCTAATCGTCCACCCTAACCTGAGGACGTGAAAGTGAAAAAAGAAAAATTGGTGAAAAAGTGCAAAAAGATAAACGAAGGGGAGGGCTAATAGCCCAATCCCAACACTCCTGATTTAGGATGTTATCTGCACCTGTAGAGAAAAGAAACTCAGACAAACACAAACAAACACAAAAGATAGACATGTAGTCAATGATAAGTGTGAGTCCGATTGTTTGTCCAAAGTGCTCCAAACTGTGGCAAACTAGTGTCAGCTGATAAACACTAACATTATCACCATCCATATAACCCTATAAGGATGATACCACTAACTCTAGGAAGTGGAGTGAATAAGGGTGCTAAAATGTGCTAAGTAGCAAAAGGGGATTTAGAATCAATGTGGTAGTACTCCATAGGAAGGATCAATGGACCAAAGGTCAGTGACCTACCCACACACAGTTTGTAATCTTAGATCGAAATCTAACTTTAAAATATGGCGCTAGCTGCACCATGGGTCTCGGGGGGGGGGGGGGGGGGGTAGGAGCGCACCTGGCACATCATGCGGGAAAAGAAGCAGAGGTTTGAATGCAATTGCTATCATTTCTACTTAGCTCTGTAGTATCGGTAGCGCGATGTGGAGTTAAGGCGAGAACTCACGCCCTCAACGCTCGCCACCCGTATCAGCACCTAGCTTCTCCTCTGAACCGGACCCCGACGATGAAGAGCCGGGTCGGTCGGAGTGTTTTAAAGAGAATCTGCGCTGATTGGTAAACTTCCGGGTGGGCGTGGTTCAGCCCAAACAGAGGCTTGGAACGCATGGGTCACGCCGCCGGTGGGCGTGGATAGTGCTGACACCGAGGCTTGGAATGAATGACCAATCAAGGCATTGAATCGGATGTTGCTAAGGGGACCGATGTGTTCAATCGGCTAAACACTGCTGGATATTTTCATGGAATGCCTCGAGAAACACAACCGGGTGATAGAATAAAACCTCCGTTGTGATCAGGAGTGGGGAAAGTGATACATGGCAAGTCGTCAGAAATTGGCTTAATCTCAGTTACATAAATGGTGATTTCGAAACACTATGTAACTGACCCAAATAATCGTAGTCGAATCCTGATACATTCACTACCACAAGTGTGTAAGGGTAGAGATGACTAGGCAAAAAATAAGGTGCTAGGTTTTACAACGGTTCATTTCGAGAAGTATAGAGTGGAACTGTTTCTGCAGACTGGTTTAGGGGTTGACAATACTAGGCTTACACAAGGTGCTGAATTTATCAACGATTCATTTAGAGAAGTAAAGAATGGAATTATTTCTGCAGATTAGTTTAGGGGCAGTGTGGTTCACTTCTATCTCAGTACTGTATTCCACGGGATATCATCGTTCAGTCCCACTACATTCGTACCCAAACGATAAATCCACTGTTGTTCCTTCTCAAACAACCTGCTTGTGATGTTATTAGTACCAGTGATTGTCTCTATAACTGTCCATCTCATGTCATTGGCCGTATGATTATTTGATAAAAAATGTCTGCTTAGTTTTGTGGTAGTTTTCTTGCACCTGATATTGCTCCGATGCTCACAAATACGCTGTTTAATTTTGCGAGTAGTCATGCCTATATACCGTAGGGCACATGGACATGTGATCAGGTACACAACATTTGTTGACTTGCAGTTCGTGTGTGAAACCTGAGTCCAAGTCTTGTTCCAGATTGAGAGTTTTAGTTATCTCCGTCAAGTGGCATACACTACAGTCTGTGCAGGGGTAATGTCCAATGACTTGAGGTAAGCCCCATGGCTCTGTGACTGAGGGGGTCCTTGGGGGGATTCTTTCTTTAGGGCGGGTATGGACCAGGGCGTCTTTGAGACTCAGACCTTTTTTGAATGAAAAGAGGGGTTTTTCCCAGTCTTTTTTGGTAGATTTAATGATGTTCCAGTGCTTGTTGATTGTCTTTTTCACGACGTTGGATAGACTGTTGAAAGTAGTCACACATGTGAGTGGAATTTCATCTTGAGTGTCCGGTTTGTCATCCAACAGTGCACATCTAGGCTGATTTCGTGCTCTTTTGAACCCCTTATTGAGAATTGAGATTGGATAACCTCTATCTCTAAGTTTTTCGGTTAGTTCAGAGGCTTGCTCCTTGAAGTCTTCAAGGGTGCTGCAATTTCGTCTCAGTCGTAGATATTGCCCGTATGGAAGATTCTCCTTGAGAGGGCGGGGGTGGAAGCTGGTGAACTCAAGTAAATTGTTTTTTGCTGTCGGTTTACAGTGGGTTTTTGTAACCAAACTTGTACCGGAAACAGAAATTACGACATCCAGAAAGACGATATCAGTTTTACTAGTGGCATGAGTAAACCTGAGGTTGTGGTCAAGAGTGTTGATCCAAACTAAGAAGGATTGAAGGTCTCTGTCACTACCTGTCCACAGTAACAAAATATCATCAATGTAGCGCTTCCATAACAATATGGAAGCAGCAAAATCTGTGGATGCAGGTAAGATGTGTTTGGACTCAAAATCTGCCACATAGAGTCCAGCCACACTGGGGGCAAATGTACTGCCCATCAAAGTACCCGAGCATTGGAGGAACAGTTGGTTCTTGAAGGAAAAATAGTTATCTTTAAGCGCTATAGTTGCGCACTGGATTATGAATGATTTCGGTGTTTGATAATTCCAATCAATGGAGTTAAGTGACTCCTCCAGGACCCTGATGGTATCGTCCTGGGGGATGCTCGTATAGAGACTCTCAACATCCAATGTTACCAATGTGATGGAGTTCTCTACAAAGGTGACATCAAGTAGGAGTTGTAATAGGCTTTTAGTATCTCTGAGATAGGTTGGAGTTGATTGCACAATAGGTTTAAGAAATTGGTCACAAAACCTAGACAGGGGTTCCAAAAGAGAACCTATTCCTGATACTATAGGACGACCAGGAGGTGGGAGCCTGTTTTTATGCATCTTTGGCAGTGTGTAAAAATAAGGGATCACATCACTGCTACTATCTAGAAAATCTGCCTCATTCTTAGAGATATGACCGTTTTCCTCTGCCTGTCTTACTAGAGTGGTGATCTTCCTAGTTAGGTTAGTGGTCGGGTCTATAGTTAGAGGAGTGTAGTTCCTGTTGTTTCGCAGTAGATCCTCACAAATCTTATAGTCTGCGGTATTCTGTAACACAATGCCACCGCCCTTGTCAGCCGGTTTTATGGTGATGGCTGTGTCATTCTGTAATTGTTGTAAGGCTTGGTATTCTCCACTGGAGAAGTTACCAAATGTTTTCGGATTTTGGCAGGACTCCAGGTCTTTAAATACCGCCTCTTCGAAGGCGATGATAGCCGCTGGCACTGTGTGTGGAGGAGGCATGAAAGTGGAGTTCAGTCTCAGGCCGGTATCACCTTTACGTGAGGACTCATTAGAATCTGTTTTCCCTTCAAAAAAGGCGTTTAGCTTTAATTTACGGAAGAAGCCTGCAAGTTCACTATGCAGTTTAAATTTATCAGGTCTGGCTGTCGGGACGAACCCCAGGCCTTTTTCCAGAACCTGTGTCTCAATAGGTGTCAGTATCCTGTCAGACAGGTTGGTCACTAGGCTTACATTCCGCTCTTTCCTGGTTGTGGATTGTTGCTGCGGGTGTGATTTGCTACAGGATCTTCCTCTTCCCAGGAGACCTAGTTGTTGCCCCTCCTTCTCCATCTCCCCCTCCGGCCGCTCTCTAAAAAACGCGGTCGCTACTGGTTTTGGAAGTTCATGGGAGGCATAAAACCAGGGTTCCAACCCATAAATGGGTATAGTGGTTGTTGAAATGGGTAGGAATGGGGATTCACCCCCATCTGAGGTGGTGCCTTCCACTGTTGATGTTGGTTGTGGTAGTCTGACCTTCCTCTGTTGGTCCTATTGCCACGATTACCTCTCCTTTTCCTTGAGTTGGAGTAGTCATTGCCCGATCCACTGCTGTTTGAAGAATCATCATCCGAATAGTCGGTTTTACTCGCATTTTTTGTGGGTGCGGTATAAGATGCTGCGGAGTAGGGATAAACCTTCTCAAAATCAAATTTCTTTTGATCTTTTTGTAGTTTGGTGGCCTTTGATTGCATGAGGTTGTCTTTGTATTCATTGAGTTCTTTGTTTAACTCGTCCAACCTTTTCTTATATCCTGTTATCGTGGCCTTGAACTGTGATTCTGTTTCTCTGATTTCAATCATTAATGTTTCAGAGAGTCTGAGCTCTGTTTTTATAATTAGTACGAGCCAGTCCCGCGTGCAGTGCCACGCGATCATGGCCCAGTCCTTTCTGAATGTGGCATCGTTCAGAAAGATCCGGGGGGCATTGGTGACGAGCAAGCCCCTTGGTGCTGTGTTTAAGATAAGGTACTGTTTGAGGATGGTACCATGTAAAATGGTACGAATATGTTCCCGTTTCTTCTCTGAAAGGGTTTCCCACTCAGTGGTATTTGCTATGGCTTGGGATATGTGCGGGTCTGCAAATAAAGATGGGTCAGGCATGAGTGCTTCTACTTCAGATTCAGAATACGTCAGGCCCAAGTTCGCCATGGTGGCAGCCAAAGTGAGAGATAGGAGTACGTTAATAAAACAGGCAGTGGTGATGGGAGATTTCACCACGCCAGGGGTTTAAGAGCAGACTCTCACAGCTGTGCGCTGCTGAATACAAAGAAACAAAGGGAGAGGCAGGGAGATTAAAGAACACTCTCTTGGTCCCCGGTTTTTAGATACATAACAAAAAAAGAGAGGTTACATGTGTCTCAAAAGCCACAGAGACGGAGCCATGTAAAGAGCAAGTTTACCAACCCAATTTGGATGGATAGGAAAGCCCTCACACACCGACCTAGTCAGTGTCATGCTTCATTATAGGGCCCCACCTCGGAGGCCGAGTGCCTCCTCGGTGTGCTACGACGCCAGAAGACTGCGGAGCTGGTTGTGTGACAGGGCGTGCAGTGAGGAATATTAATAAAAAGTGTCTAAAGGGTATCTCAAAATCTTTTTATTGATAGATCCCTACGACACAGTTAAAAAATGGTCTTATGTGTCTGAATTTAGAGCCAAAGGTAATGAATTGGCTTAATTCAGAATATTAATCAGTCAACATGTTTCAGCCTTTTAAGTGGTCTTAATTTACCTAGGCATTCATCAGGACTAGTGTAACCCCGGCGGTATGGACTCTCTAATCGTCCACCCTAACCTGAGGACGTGAAAGTGAAAAAAGAAAAATTGGTGAAAAAGTGCAAATCCTTCCTATGGAGTACTACCGCATTGATTTTAAATCCCCTTTTGCTACTTAGCACATTTTAGCCCCCTTATTCACTCCACTTCCTAGAGTTAGTGGTATCATCCTTATAGGGTTATATGGATGGTGATAATGTTAGTGTTTATCAGCTGACACTAGTTTGCCACAGCTTGGAGCACTTTGGACAAACAATCGGACTCACACTTATCATTGACTACATGTCTATCTTTTGTGTTTGTTTGTGTTTGTCTGTGTTTCTTTTCTCTACAGGTGCAGATAACATCTTAAATCAGGAGTGTTGGGATTGGGCTATTAGCCCTCCCCTTCGTTTATCTTTTTGCACTTTTTCACCAATTTTTCTTTTTTCACTTTCACGTCCTCAGGTTAGGGTGGACGATTAGAGAGTCCATACCGCCGGGGTTACACTAGTCTTGATGAATGCCTAGGTAAATTAAGACCACTTAACAGGCTGAAACATGTTGACTGAATAATATTCTGAATTAAACCAATTCATTACCTTTGGCTGTAAATTCAGACACATAAGACCATTTTTTAACTGTGTCGTAGGGATCTATCAATAAAAAAAATTTGAGATACCCTTTAGACACTTTTTATTAATATTCCTCACTGCACGCCCTATCACACAACCAGCTCCGCAGTCTTCTGGTGTCGTAGCACACCAAGGAGGCACTCGGCCTCCGAGGTGGGGCCCTATGATGAAGCATGACACTGACTAGGTCGGTGTGTGAGGGCTTTCCTATCCCTCCAAATTGGGTTGGTAAACTTGCTCTTTACATGGCGCCGTCTCTGTGGCTTTTGAGACACATGGATGTAACCTCTCTTTTTTTGTTATGTATCTAAAAACCAGGGACCAAGAGAGTGTTCTTTAATCTCCCTGCCTCTCCATTTGTTTCTTTGCCTCACAGACCCTATCCGACTGCTTTGATGCACACAGTTAAGGTGATGGTGGCCCTGATTTTCTTTGCCACAGGTTTGTTTCAGTACACAGTGGCCATCGCCGGTGGGATGTCTCAAGCTATATTCAGCATGGTGCTACCTGATGTCCTGTCTGCGATGATGACATACAAGGACCGCTACATCCACTTCCCAAAGAGGCATGAATTGGCAGGTGTGAAGGGTGATTTCTATGATCTTGGACACATACCTAATGTTGTTGGCACCATTGACTGCACACATGTTGGCCTAGTTCCACCATAGGCACGTAAGCACACCTAACGAAACAGGAAATATTTCCATTCCATTAATGTGCAAGTGGTATGCCAAGCAGATACAATTATCTCCCATGTCTTTGCCAAATTCCCCGGTTCTGCACATGACTTCTACATACTGTGTAACAGCATCATACCACAACTGATGGCAAATCTGCATCTGGAGCATGTGTGGCTTGTTGGTGAGTATGCAGAGTCCTGTAGTGTGCTATATGTGTGCCATGCTGTTCTCAGCTACTGTTTATATTAGTAAAGTTACCTCAGTATCTCACACCTAGGTGACTCTGTGTATCCCAACCGGCCTTGGTTGCTGAGCCCACTGAGGAATCCAAGGGCCCCAGGTGAAGTTCGCTACAATGATGCACATGGGAGGACACGTCATGTGATGGAGCGTACTTCTGGGCTCCTGAAGTCTAGATTCTGGTATCTGGACAAGCGCGGAGGTGCACTACTCTACTCTCCCCAAAAGGTGTATCAGATCATAGTTGCATGCTGCATGCTCCACAAACTGGCCTTTCGCAAAGAGACCCCACTGCTCCTGGATGATGATGAGCAGCAGACGCCCCCCCTGCAGACCCAAACATGCCCAGTGAAGACGATAGTGGAGAAGAGGAAGGTGTCCTGCGTCAACAGCTCATTGACAACTACTTCCCTTCAGTGTGAGTGACATTGTGCAACAGTGACATTGTCTGTTGTCTTTGATGGTAGTGGCAAGGCATAGATTAACCATTTGACTGCTCCTCTTGTTGGCTCTGTGCTAATGGCTGATGTGTGTGGCACAGGGTATTTATATCCAGATACCTAGGGCCTGATGTAGGTCGGTCGGCCATTACCGATCGGTAAATAGGTGATAGGCATGTAGGGGGCATTATTTTACCGAATCGGTAAAATTACCGATTCGGTAATTTTACCGATTCGGTAAAATAAAAAATCAGTAAATTTACTGAATCTGAGCCACCCATATGTAGGTGGGACTCTTCAGAGTCCCAGGAGCCTTACCGAATCGGTATTTTACCATCAAATCGAATTTGATGGTAAAATACCGATACCGGTGTGCATGCACATGTGCGCATGCACACCTATGCCATGTGACAGGCAGACCTGACCTTAGGGCATGTATGCCTGCCACATGGCACCCGAGCCTGTTTTGGGGGTGCCAGAGGGTGTCGGAGTGACACCCCCTGCACCCTTGTGAAAATCGGTATTTACCGATTCGGTAATGCCCATTCATTCCTATGGGCTTCAAAGCCCATAGGAATGAATGGGCATTACCGATTCGGTATTTACCGAATCGGTAAATACCGAAATCATCCGATTCGGTATTCCAGCACATCTGGAATACCTACATGTCGACCCCATAGATTTACCGATTTTTAATTACCGAATCTGTAAAATTCGGTAATTTAAAATCGGTAAATCTATTTCACCTACATCTGGCCCCTAGTGTCTATGGTGATGTTGTTGCTCATTGTTATTTGTGATGGTTTATGTATGTTGATGACTAGTGGTGTGTTCTAGCTGTAATGGCATCACCTGACAAGTAAATCTCATTCTCTTGTTTCTTTCTAGGCCCCTTCACCCTCATCACAATCAGAGCTTGTGGCACATTGGAATCTGAGTTGACATTGTACATACTGTGACAAACATGGAGCTGACATAAAGACATAGGTGTATAAAGAGTGTTTATTTACAATAAGTATTTGTGACGGAGAAGTGATTATTTAAGAAATTGTGCAAAGTGAAATTATGAGTAGTCAGTGATGGTAAATGAGACAAATAGAGTAGTCACCAGATTGATGTTGTCACCCAGTCCAACAGACTCCTGCCATAAACATGGCATTGTGGGTAAGGATAGTCAACAAAGTCAATGTCCAGGAGAACACAGGTGTCATCATGGCTGGCTCAGTGACTAGCGTTTGGATGGTGCATTGCCACGCGATCCTCTCCTGATGATTCCCGGATGGCCCCTTGTGTGTTTGGCAGGGGGGCCTCTGCTGCAGGCTCAGCGGTGCCTGAGGAGTCATTTTGTTGCAGCTCACCCCTCTCTGTTGCCGCAGCTGAGGTGGTGGGAGTATCAGCATGCGGGCCACTGGAGGGGGGTTGAGCTGTCATTTGGGCCACAAGTTGGCCCATACGCATGTCCATGGACCTCAGCAGCAGGTGGAGCTCACGCACTTCTTCCACAACCTGGCCAATATGTCCTTGGGTCTGCTCCTATGCCCCAAGGACTGTGGCGATGGTGGGCAGGGCTTTGGTCCATGTTTCCTCCTGTATTTGTCCCCCAGATACCCACCCACCTGCCCTGCTGACCTGGACCTGTGGCGTTGGCACTCGACGCACCCTCAAACTCTCCCTGGCTTCCACTGATTGTGTTGTGGTGTTGGTAACCAGTGAGGCAGGGAGAGTGTTGCAGGCAGCAGTGGTGATCGTGGTGGTTGAGGCCGCACAGGGCATTGTAGCAGGGGTCAGCGCTGTTGTTGTTGCTGTGGTGCTGGCAGTGGTGGGGATATTTAGGGCCTGAGACATGGTGCGCCCTGGCAGTCTGGATGGGCCAGGTTGTTGCTCCTCATCCGAGAAACATAGTGAGTCTGCATCCGAGAGTTCTTGTTCCTGGGGGAGATTGGCTCTGCAGGTTGGTGTTGTCTTCTGCTGCAGTTGCTTGTGGATCACCTGTTGAGCAGGAGTCAAATGGTCATTGAAGTGCACTCCACAAGCTTGGTGTTAGAAGTTTGGATGTTACATGTGATACACCACACACTTTACATTGCAATCACTTGGTATGGCTTCAAGATACTGGGCATCAGGACATGATTTTGAGGTGCATACATTACTTGTCCATGGTGTGACATGTAAAAAGAAACCATGTGCCACGTACAGATTGTGTGATTACAAGGACACGTCGTCATCTAAAAACTTGCAGCACATCAACTTTATGTGATGCGTCTTTTTAGTTTGCTCAGCATGGAATCACTTTCAGCTAAGAAAGAACTAGCCACTGTCATGTTATACATCCCTTTTTCATATCATGTACTTTATTTTGTTCGTCCGATTGACCATGCATGTTTTGTGTTCATGTGGGCCTTCATGCCCTGACACCATGGCACTTACACATTGCATTCTGTGCTGTACATGATTGGGCCCTGTATTTCTTCCACATGTGACTTGGTGAGTCAAAGGTTAATTTCTGTGACTGTTATGTACCCATAACTGTCTGCACGCTGGATGTGGCATTTGGATCTATGCCAAGTTGGATGACATGGTAGGGCTAGTGTGGTCATATGGCTGCATGCATTTTGAGAAGGATGGCAGGGTGCAAGGACTGTCTACTTAACTGTTCGGTGACACAGTGGAGGGAAATGGCTGTCACATTATTATGAGTGGGAGGAGTGTACCATCCTGCTCAGCCTTGTTACAAGGTGGCCTGGTAGGAGTTGGAGTGCTGGCTTTCCACCAACAACCCCCTCCCTATTGAGATGGTTGCCTACCTATGAAGTCGAGCATAGGAAGGGAATAGGTTACACATTGCTCTTGGGTGGGGGGAGTTTTTCATACTGCTGAGGTTTGAGACAAGAGAGCATGAGAAGGCTACCTACCAGTGAGTTTGAGTTGAGCAATACAATGGCTGCCACATGGTTGTGGGTGGGGGGAGTGTTCTATCCTGCTCAGCTGTGGGACAAGGGTGCCTGGTGGGAGTTGTAGTGCTGGCTTCCCACCCACAAACACCCCCTCCTTGTTAAGATGGCTACATACCTGGAAGTTTGAAGAGAGCAGTGCAATGACTGCCACATGGTTGTGGGTGGGGGAGTGTTCTATCCTGCTCAGCTGTGGACAAGGGTGCCTGGTGGGAGTTGTAGTGCTGGCTTCCCACCCACAAACACCCCTCCTTGTTAAGATCGCTACCTACCTGTGATTTTGAAGAGAGCAATGCAATGGTTACCACATGGTTCTGGGTGGGGGAGTGTTCCATCATGCTCAGCTGTGGGACAAAGGGGGTGCCTGGTGGGAGTTGGAGTGCTGGCTTTCCAAACAGAAACACCCCTCCCTGTTAAGATGGCTAACTACCTGTAAGTTTGAAGAAAGCAATGCAATGGCTGCCACATGGTTATGAGTGGGAGGAGTGCTCCATCTTGCTGAGGTGTGGGACAAAGGGGCCTGGTGGGCATTGGAGTGCTGGCTTTCCAACCACAAATACCCCTCCCTGTTAAGATGGCTACCTACTTGTAAGTTTGAAGAGAGCAATGCAATGGCTGCCTCATGGTTGTGGGTGGGGGGAGTGCTCCATCTTGCTGAGCTGTGGGACAAGGGGGCCTGGTGGGAGTTGAAGTGCTGACTTCCCACACACAAATACCCTTCCCTGTTAAGATGGCTACCTACCTGTAAGTTTGAAGAGAGCAATGCAATAGCTGCTACATGGTTGTGGGTGGGGGAGTGCTCCATCTTGCTGAGCTGTGGGACAAGGGGGCCTGGTGGGAGTTGGAGTGCTGGCTTCCCACCCACAAACACCCCTCCTTGTTAAAATGGCTACCTACCTGTAAGTTTGAGGAGAGCAATGCAATGGCTGCCACATGGATGTGGGTGGGGGAGTGCTCCATCTTGCTGAGCTGTGAGAAAAGGGGGCCTGGTGGCATTTGGAGTGATGGCTGCCTGCCCACATGCCCCCATGGAAATATTGTTAGCTACCTTTGAGGTGATTCAGTGGAAGGAACTGTTAGGTATGTAAGACATGTGTTGGGAACAGTATGTTGTACATATGTGCATTTGAGTCTAGGAAGTGTAGCTTTCTAGTTGTGCAAGACAGTACATAGCAGGGTAATGTGAGACATTTGTAGGTACTTACCAGCCTCCACTCCCCGGGTATTCCTGTGAAACTCTCTGGATACAGTATTACAAGCACCTTCTCTTCCCATTCAGTGAATGTTAGTGGTG
The DNA here is from genome assembly GCF_964263255.1 of Lissotriton vulgaris. Classification (NCBI taxonomy): domain Eukaryota; kingdom Metazoa; phylum Chordata; class Amphibia; order Caudata; family Salamandridae; genus Lissotriton; species Lissotriton vulgaris. The sequence continues at coordinate 1,434,169,317 of NC_141687.1, forward strand.
GAATGGGAGGGCCACCACCAGTCCTCTGAGCCAGCTAATGGTTCTCGTTGGCACGCTCTTTCACCCTGGTCTTGAGGTCATGCCACCTGCTCCTGATGTCATTCATGGTGCGCTGGATGGTCCCTACTCCACTGACCTTGTTGATTATCCTTGCTCACATTTTATTTTTTATGGCTACTGGTGTCTGTTGGACCATGCTTCCAAACAAATGTGGTTCTACTCTGATTACCTCATCTACCATCACTGACAACTCATTGTCAGTGAATTTGGGCATCTTCTTCTGTGACTGCCCAAGATCTCAACAGCTCCCCTAAAAGCCTGCCTCAACGCAGCAGCAAGACTCTTAACAGGCGCAAAATAAATTCGACCACATCTCATCACAGCTAAAGGCCCTGAATTGGCTTCCTTACGAAGCCAGAATCCAACTCAAACTAGCCTGTGTCACACACAAAGTACTACACTCTAAGTCACCTTCGTATCTTGCTCATAAAATTGAGGTATCCAGAGGAGGCAGGCACTCCTGGAGTGCCAGGGATCGTACGCTGAAACCTCTGTACTTCTTGAAGAAGAAAACTTACAACAGAGCTTTCTCTGAGGTCGCACCTAGAATTTGGAACTCGCTGCTGCCAATCATCAGAAGAATAACATCTCTGCCAAAATTCAAGAAGGAAGCCAAGACTTTTCTAATGGGCAAATTCCTGCCGTAAGCTCTCTCAGAGCATTTACGGAATCAGTGCTTAGCGATACTTTACTGCTATTTATATGAACACTACCCGTTTTAAGCCTCACTCGACTGCGCAGATGTAAACTAAGCGATTCCGGTATCATGGACAATGTTTAGCTTATGGTATAATTAGTACCTCTCTGTAACTTTATTGGGCAGAGGTCGATATTGTGCAGTCCTCCCTTGCTCCTGCCTGTATTTTCTCCCTTAAATGTATTCATGATCATTTGCTCCTAATCTTTGAATTTAGCATGTTATCTCTGTAAAGCACTCTGATACCCTAATGGGTCACCTTTGCACTCTATAAAACACTAAATAAATAAATTAATTAATTAATTGCCAAACGTATGTCACCAGGTTCAATATCTTGACCTTCCACAGCAGAGTTTAATTTGACATCATCCAATCTGGCAGTTAATTCTAGTCTGGGAAAAATCAAATGGCAATCAAATTTTCATGTCACGCATGACCATAACTTGAAGAAGACTTTTAAGAGGAGATATCATAAAATATTCACTCTAGAAAAATAAATCTGCAAAGATGTGCAATTAATGGTTTTCTTGACATATTGATATTTTTATCTCTGCTATCATCAAAAGGAGACTCAAATATAAAATCTGCAAAATCATGCATAACAAATCTACCTAAGGCCTAGGGAAAACTTAACAATCATTATTCAAGCCTTAATAGAAACAGATCCAATATAAAGCTTGAAACTTGTTCAAAAATGCTATTAGGATGAAGGATTCAAGAACATTTTGAAGACTAGTAGAATGGAGCTATTAGAATCCTTCTTCAAATTTAGATATTGGAGTAAGTCCTGTTGGTTGAATTCAATACTTCTCCATAGTATACCAGGAAGTCTCTAATTCAGAGCTTGAAAATGGGAAAAAGCTGTACATGTGTCAGCACACAAAACTGAACACTGAATTAGAATTCATTGAGGAAGAAGTGGTTGATGAACTATGTTGACAATGACTGCATGCAGCACCAGGGGCAGATCAAATTCCCTCAGATGCCTACCAAAACAATATATCCCACTTAAAAAAAAAACCTCCTTTAAAGTGAATGAGAAATGTAGGGAAGTTCCCACGTTGTGGAAGACCCGCATATATAGTTCCTACCTTAAAAAACATCTCCTTAGATCCAAGGAACTAACCCAATTTCACAGCTGGAGGCATCCAAGATTGGGCTGAAAATAACCACATTTTATCCTATCTGCAACACGATTCAGGAAAGGATTGGGAATTATAGATCAGTCAATGAATTTGCACTTTATATGCTTTAAATACACAAAGCTGAGCAAATGCATCTTGTTCATGGTTTCTCTTGACTACATAACAATTCCTTCATTACCAGACCACAGTCAGACTCAGATGTAAAACAAAGGGGGAATGTACATCAGATTTCCCAATCCAAATTGGTGTTTGGCAAGGCTGAATGCTAGCGCCCAATTTATTCATTCTGTATATTGCATGTTAAGGAAATTGCTTTAAACCAAGTTAATACTTTTGACCTTCTAGGCATTTGATTTGACCATAAATTGTCATGGACAAAGCAAATAAAAAAAAGGTTCCTGTCATGAGTCAGAATACAGGAGCTGTCTGGCGTTGCATTACCCATTATGGTGGGCCCATTCTGTATGTCTATAAAATTAAATCAGTAGCCACCATTACATATGGTGCTGAATTATGGTGTTTTAAAAGGCAATTGAGCTACAAGGATTGAAAATATTTCTTGTAATGTATATTATGCCATGGGCCAGGTCCACCGGAGGTAGGTAGAATTGGTCTGACACACTCAACTTAAATGCCATACTTTACTGGGCAAGGCTTTGGAGAAATACTATAACAAACGCTTACCTATACCTTTTGGATAATAAAGTTTCAATTCGAATTCAATGGTTGTCCCACAGTAGGCAAGTGCAGACAAATCAAATTCAATTAATTAACTTAAAGTCTCAATAATTTAAAAATGCTGTTGGGAGAACCTATAATTGATATGGTATAAACTTGCTGGAATACGGACCTGATAAATTCAGAAATAAAGAAAATGTCTCTATCACATTTATATTAGGAGACCTACCAGTTTTAAAATATTTAAAAAACGGCCTGCCAACACGGAATGTTTAAAAATTGTGATTGTAATCTCAGTGACCTAGAGACACTGACACCCTTCATGCTACAAATACTCTGCCCTCTTTTATGGAATTATAACTTAAGACTCTGAAATGAGGTCATGACTTTATGCCTTTGGTCTGACCGGCATAAAACCTTCCTTCCAGTTGCTGCTCATATTGCATTTATATAACAAGATATTCAATCAAGCAGATTCAAATTTAGCTAGATATCTGCCTGATCAAGTTTTTTAATGGTGTTTTAATTCTCCGTGGGCCAGATGGACAAACATTTTTGCATGCGCAAATGGGTTTGTGACCTTTTGCTCATGGAAACATACCAATGGGCCACGTACAAACCCTATTTAGCGAGTCACAATTTCTTTGCGACTTGCTAAATAAGATTTGCTACACCCTATTAGGAAGGGGCGAGCCAAGAGCGTCACTTCCTAATAGTGACTTTCTACCTTATGTAAGAATGTTTTGTGACTGCAATTGCGGCCACAAGACACTCGCAATTTACCACCCTCTTCAAGAGGGTGGTAAAGCACTAGCAAAAGGAAGGGGTACCCAGGGGACCTCTTCCCCTTTGTAAATGCAGTGGAAAATATTTTTAGGGGCAGACAGTGGTCCCAGGGACCACTACCAGCCCTTAAAAAATGAAACGAAAACGTTTCATTTTTCTTTTTTTAAATGCATCTCATTTACCTTTAGGGAAAACGCGCTGCATTAAAAAAAACAGCTTTATTTGAAAGCAGTCCCAGACATGGAGGTCTGCTGAGCCCAGCAGGCCACCATCCCTGGGAGGGACAGCCATTCCCAATAGGGTTGCAAATTGCGAGTGCCTCATGGATTTGCGACCTCAATGGGAATAGCAAACAGTGTCCCAGACACTGTTATACATGGCTTTTTGCGACTCACAATCGAGCACAATTTGCGAGTCGCAAATTGTCATGGTCGTACATCTGACCCTGTATTTATTTTTTTGTGGCTATTATTGTTTATTACTTGTAGATTGTTTAACAGAATAAATATTACTGTGAACATTAAATACTGTTTAATTATGAAACAAACATAATATTGTTTAATTTGTTAATAAATTGAACTGTGAATTCACTGACATGTCCAAACTTTTATTATCAAAGAAATTGCATTGATAGGGGTAGAGAAGACTCTCTGCTAACTCCAATCCCCTGCCTATTGGGTAAAGTGCATTATATGCTGGAGTACAATTTCCTGTTCTATCTCTAATACCACAAACATTGAGGTAAGTGCTTGAGTGGGGAAGAAGAGTGCAAATATGCTTGTCCAACTTCGACCCAAACATGTAACTGAATGTAACTAATTTGGAGGGCAATACTTACCATTCAAACCACAGTCCAACATTGAGGTAAGTAAATAAATGGAAAGGGGGTGTAAGATAATATACACACTCCCAAATTCCAAACCTTTGAGAAAAGGCTTTATTTAGAGGGTTAAGGCTTACTATCTAACTTCAATCCTAAAAGCATTGAGAAGAGTGTTCATATGTTATATGTGTGTGTGGGGGACAAATACACAATTTTAACTTCAAACTCCTAAACATTGTGAAAAGTGCATAATTTGAAGGGGTATTATTTATCTCTCTGACTCAAAATCAAAAACCAATGGGAAAGTGTTTAAATGTCTAACTATTGTTCTAGCTTTAAACACCCAAACTTTGGGGAAAGTACACATTTTGGTGTAATTTATTCTTCTATCTCCAGTGTAGCAGATTTTGGGGAACGTTTAATAATGTGGGGAGCGGGTAGATATACTAATCCATCAAACATAAGGGAATGTACATTCATTAGGGGTACATTTAGTATTCCCAGTACAGTGTAACAAACCTTGGTGTATGTGCATCCTTTGGAGTGGAGAAATATACCAATCTACCTCTAATCATACGGAAAATATATAAAGTACATATTTTAAGGGGGGTTGTTTTACTTTAGAACTCCATTCCCACAAACCTAGTGATGTTTGTGGGAATAGAGTCAAAATAGTTCATCTAAACCCATTCAAGGGTTTAGATTAACTATTTTAACTCTATTCCCACAAACATTTAGGAAGGTGGATACATTAGGGTCTAACACTGACTTTTGTAGAGACGTTGTCTCCAAAATTGTGAAAAATACATTAAGTAGGGAATGTAGATAACTCTGTAATCAGTAAGTACTTTGTCATAAGCGTATTCCGCTTAACAAGTGTGAGATGCAGTGTCACTGTATCTATCCCCCAGTCAAACCAGGAAACTTGTCTGATAACCAAAGATAAAATCACACCCTCTACCAAACAGTAGAATTCTAGTAACAAGGCCAATAAGGACGTTCTGTAGCAAGGTACAAAAGCAGGTTTCAGATAGCCAAGCCAAATCGCTGAAGAAGTTAGAAATCATTGAAAACGAAGTAAAAGCAGCAATCAGTCCAAGACAAAAACAAGGGTAAGTGAATGGAGTAGGAACAAGGAAAACTGAGCAAAATGATAAAGGAGAAAACAAAAAAAGGTGAGGGGATGTATATATGGGTTTGAATTAAAGCATCAATCAAATTATTAAAAATAACTGGTGTTGGCAGGCATTGATTTTAGTGTTCACTAACTACTTACAGTGCTCTGCTCCCTCTGACTTGGAAGTCCAGGTCCAGGCCTCAGGTGGCTGGGGCAGCGTATATCAGACCTGATTTTGGAAGTTGCTGTCTACCATGACTGTAGTCTCTCCTGCCTATTCCTTGTGACACACTTTCTCATGCTCTTATGTGGTGTCTTATGTTGAGATCTAATACAATCACAATAATAACAATGGAACCCTACAAGTAAAATATTTAAAGCAATCGATTTAAAACAGTACCCACCTAATCCCACAATGAACGCCATTACTCATGATATAAAAGTAATTTTGAATCATACAACTAAAATAAAATAAAATACAAGAACTTCAGCATTTAAAAACATCTGATGTTAAACTAATATTTTTTCCAAAAATTAATTATTTAACATAAAATTGCACTTTGAATTAATTTATAAATAAAACACTGCCTACCCAAACCCACAATGCATTAAAACATTAAAATATAGCAACCATAAACAAAATACCCAAAGCATAAACTCTAACAAATCACACCTATATATAAAAACTATTATAAACATTTAAATTATGGCACAAAATTCATAAAATGCATACCTACTATTGTATGTCCTACAATATGTTTGCATCTCAATATTTGGACCATGATATTGTGGTTAAACAATATTAAATACTTGAGACTCCATTTCATTCTAAAGTATTCTACAGGTGCCATTGCATACTATGCATCCATGGTATTGTCTCCTCCCATGTTAGGGTCGGTCATGTAGAAGTACATCAGCTGGCCTTTGGAGCATGTATGTGATGGTATCAGTTGGCCAGCCAGCCAAGAAGCGGATCAAAAGTTACCTACATATAGTTTAGTTAGGATACAATTCTGGGATTGCTTTCTAACGCAACAGTGGTGTGAAACTTAATTGAAAAGTTGTGGTATGTTACTAGAAAGCATCCGTTGTGAGAAGAATTAAGGCTCAGCCTCTCACAAACTCCACTAACTCCATTAAAGCAAGAGCTAATCTTGTTGTGCTACATTATAAATGATGCATATCAAAATGATCACTGCTTTAAGTTGCTGAGACAACTTGATCTCCATTTTTATCTTTCGTCATGGTTATAAGATCTCATAAAGTGCTCCCTGAGGTCCTGTGTTGCACCCTTGTTTTCCTTAATTGTAATCATGGCAAAACACCCCTAGTGTGTGTGCAAAGAAACAGTATCAATCCTGGGGAAATGGCATTTATAGCTGCTATTGTGTGTGTACTGCACATTTTGCCATTCAATATCCTCTGTGGAATCCAGAAGGAGCAACCATTTTACATTATTGAATAACCCTGGGCGGAACTGGCGTAGTGCCACTACGTGGAGGACTACGGAGTTGGAAAAAAAACTGTGGAACTCCACTCGGCCACCCGCCTCCACCCCACCTAATAAAAAAATATTTAACAATCAATTTAAAATGAAATAAACAGACCTACCTGTACTGTGGCATCCCTGGGCTGCCCTCATCCTCGCCGTCTCTCTCCTGCAAGCCCCCTATGTCGGACGTACATCTTGCGAGAACTGCACATGGGTGTACATGTGCATTTCTTGCAAGATGAAATGCGCATGCGTGCGCATGCGTAGTTCTTGCAAGATGTACGTCTGACGTAGGGGGCTTGGAGGAGAGAGATGGCGAGGAGGAGGAGGTCTGCCCGGGGATACCACAGTACAGATAAGTGTGTTTATTTCTTTTTAAATTAATTGTTACATATCTTTTATTAGGGTGGTGGAGCCAGGGAGCCTATTTAGCAGGGGGGGCTGGCTAACTCCGCTCCGCTGCGGAGTCAGAGTTTTGCCCTATACTCCGCGTTCACAGTGGAGCGTGGAGTGGGCAAATCTATGCACACTCCGCTGACGGAGTGGAGTTCTCTGCCTGCACTAAATTATGACACAAACAAAAACAAGGGAACCCTACCCACTAAGGAACCAGGGTGCATATTTTATATCCTCTTTCGGGTAATCTAGCAATGTCAATCACCTGCCACTTAATGTCATCAGCTGTGTGATTTTTGTAAATGAAATGTGTGACAAGGGGTACGCTGGTTCTGTGCTCATTGAAGCACCAAGTGGCACGATCCTGTTTAATGATTGGACCTACCTGTAGCCACGCATGATATACTCCACTGTGTACATTCTTACAGTGGTAAGTACCCTATTTGAGCCTGCCCATATAGCGCGTTGTTTCTTTCTACCCTCTATGATTATATTCTTACCCTCTTTGTTTGTTCCCCTGTACCAGAGTACCCGGCTGGGTCCACTGTGAGTACACCTTATCTTTTACTCTCACTTATGGTTGGCACCTACTCCACCACGAGCTCTTGATTGAATGCTCTAAGGTACCAGGCTATTTTCATACAGTCCTAATTGTAAATTCACCTTTCCACACATGGAGCTCACTCCCCCCCTTTCTCACCCCCACAGATGTCCCACACCGTCCCTGTCCTGACGAGACCCTCAATCCTGTAAAGGGTCGAAACACCATCAACGCCCATTGGGAATGAACCTTTTAAACAATGCCTATGAATTGAATAGCCATTGCAAATATTATAGAATATTGTTTGTATGGTCGTTTTCCCATACCTCTGTTGAAACCGTGTACATAATTGTCACTTGTTGTCACTTTTAATGTGCTTTCACCACTCTTTCGGTTCACACTTTACACCTGGGACTACTTTTTTCAAAAAGCTCTCACATTAATGTAAATTATAATATAAGGTTAACTGTATATTCTTTGAATTTGTGTAAGAATAACAAACTGATGGTTTTTGAAATCGGTGTTATGAGTTTCTGTTTTTCCTTCTTGCAACCTCGAACCTTCATAACTATTATCAGACATTGTTCAGTAAGTATCAAATATACTGTCAATTGTTCCACTGGAACCAATGTTCTTTTGATATAAAATGCGCTAAATTATGAAGGACAACATCTGACGGAAACAGATAGGTATGTCCAATAAGCTCCTTCATCTAAAATTAGGTATTTCGGAATTTGGTTTGCAACTTCTATCCCAGAATCTATTACAATTAATTTCAAAGAACTAATTTCTAAAATTGAGAATATTCTTTCTTCCTGGAACCCCATTTTTTATCCTGGTGGGGCCACTTGGATTTTATAGAAATTATGATCTCCCCTCTCTTTCTCTGTTTCCTTTCTATGATACCAGTTCTTATCCCAAAGTTCCTCATTGCCTCTTAAATTCATATCAGCAGTAATAAAAAAATCAAGAGTTTCTTTAGCTCTGCTACAAAAATCTAAGTTAGCTGGAGTAGTAAAGTTACCAGATTTCTAACGATATAGAGCATTTGGTCTGCAGGAAGTGCTCTTTGGACTTTGGATTCACTCTCAACTTTCTCTCCATTGTGGCCAGGAGTAGAAAATTATTTTCTTCTTCGTATTTTCTTTAAAGGAAGTGTTATCCTTCTCCTCCAAGACCTCCTTCCATAACTTCCCCATCCTACATCGTACTGTTTCTTTGATTAAATCTGCATTCCATTAACTCATTCTAACCCCTTGTTTGGTCCTGAACCTGCCAATATGGTATAACACATTTATCAAAATTAATAATAGACTATCCTTTTGACGCACTTTGAAAGATAAGGGTCTCATGTGGATTAGCCAGCTATTTTCCAATGATTCTCCCATTTCTTTTCTCAAATTTAGGCACATTTATCATTGTCTCCAGTCTTTTCATAATTGGTTTTTATTGCTTATGAATGCTGTCTTACTTCTCTTTACAATGCTCTCCCTTTCCTGCTTTTCTTTCATCTAATTTCACCACTTTCATTAAGAGCGTCTTCTATTTATAAATATCTTTCACTTAGGCCTCCTCTCGAACCAAATCCAAGGCTGAACTTCTATGGGAAAAAAGGAGTGAATTGAGACATGGTTTGGTACAGTGTTTATAAAACCTCTATGTCAGCCAGTATTACTCAATCCCTGTTTTTTCTTTATCATAGGTTATGCTTTACCCCTGCACAATGTTCAACATTTTCATTGGATGCCTCATCTCAATGTTGGTCTTGTACATTTCCTACGAGTGACCTTTTGCATATGTTATTTAATTGTCCTAGTACACTTTCTTTTTGGCATAAGGCTTGGTCCCAAATTAAGAAGATTTTAATTTGCAACATCCTTTTAACATTCTTTATCTTTATTTGGGTACTTTAACCAATCATTTTATCCTGACCACCCCTAAAGGTAAATCATTAGACATTTTGCTAGTAATCGACTTTCACCGAATCACTTTTAACTGGAGATCATCATCTAAATTATTATATAAAGTGTGGTGGGATTGTGTTTGTTCACATTATACATTGGATTATATGTAAACTAATCAATGCTTGTCTTCTCATAATGTCCAATTGTGTATGGTTACCTCTAATGACGTTCCTTAATCAGACTAATACAGATGTTTCAACCACAACTGCTATATTATCTGAAAATGTTCAACCTCCATAAATATTTTAACTCTCTGTTTTTTAGTTCTAATTTTCTACAATATTGTATATTTCATTGAATGCTCTTGTTTTTCTATTTAGTATCACAGTTGATGAAAACATTATTCTCTTGCTCTCTCATTGGCATATAGGACGTTTTTACCTTTGACATGATTTTCCATTCCCTCCTTTTCCTTCGGCCTTCTCCTTATAAAATTATAAAGACTTTAATGATTATTACGTCGTTAGATACAGTATACCTGCTGATATTTCTCGTATTATTTCCTATGTCACTAATACTAATTCTGTACTATACATTGTTGAAATAAATAAAGTCTTTTTAAAAAAACCTCTTTTTATTAGAATGGGAAAGCACATTACAACAATGACAGCAGCTATCAGCACACAAAACATTACGATACAGCGATGACAAAGGGAGTTTAGAAGAATTGTCCAATGTCCCAGATATTAACCACTGCCTTCCATTCATCTCTGCGAGGCCATCTGCATCGTCCCTGTCACTTCAAGACACTCGGGTCAGTTCCCACAACAGGTGGGCACAACATCCCCCTCTTCTCATTCCATTGTTTCAATACCTTTGTGCATTTATATGGACACCCCCTCCCCTCATAGACTACCTTCTTTGCTTGCATGCACCAGTCCATGTCAGATTTCCACTCCTGCATTGTCCTGGCGGCAGTTGCTCTCCACAATATTGCTATGTTTTGTTTGGCTACAGCGAAGCCAAGGGTGACCCAAAGTTTATCAGCAGCTGGGAGGTCATTTGCATCCCATACATTTAATAGACACCATTTTGACGTAATCTCCATCTCTCTCCCACATGTGTGCATCATACATGTGGCCACCACCCTCCAATAGGTCTGGAGTACTAGGCACTCCCACATCAAATGGAAAAACAAGCATTTACAATGCAATGGTTTCGCCTTTTGAAAAGTTTGAGCTATTGGCACTGTAAATGACAAAATTTGTATTTATGTGTTGGTCTTCACAACAGATAAATAAATGGCATTGTCATTTACAATGCCAATAGTTTAATCTCTGGCAAATGCCACACAAAGACACACATACAGACACATACAGACACACACAGACCCACACACACCAACAGAGCCCCCCCCCAACACACACACACACAGAGCCACACACAAACACACAGACCCACACACAGAGAGAGCCACACACGGAGCCACACACACACGGAGCCACACACAGAGAGAGCCACACACAGAGAGAGCCACACACAGAGAGAGCCACACACAGAGCCACACACACACACCCAGAGCCACACACACACACCCAGAGCCACACACACCCACCCAGAGCCACACACACCCACCCAGAGCCACACACACCCACCCAGAGCCACACACACCCAGGAGAGCAAGCACAGCGAGGGGGCAGGGAAGCAAGCACAGCGAGGGGGCAGGGAAGCAAGCACAGCGAGGGGGCAGGGAAGCAAGCACAGCGAGGGGGCAGGGAAGCAAGCACAGCGAGGGGGCAGGGAAGCAAGCACAGCCAGGGGGCAGGGAAGCAAGCACAGCCAAGGGGCAGGGGAGCAAGCACACCCAGGGGGCAGGGGAGCAAGCACAGCGAGGGGGCAGGGAAGCAAGCACAGCGAGGGGGCAGGGAAGCAAGCACAGCCAGCAGACCCACACACACCAACAGAGCCCCCCCAACACACACACACACAGAGCCACACACAAACACACAGACCCACACACAGAGAGAGCCACACACGGAGCCACACACAGAGAGAGCCACACACAGAGAGAGCCACACACAGAGCCACACACACACACCCAGAGCCACACACACACACCCAGAGCCACACACACCCACCCAGAGCCACACACACCCACCCAGAGCCACACACACCCACCCAGAGCCACACACACCCAGGAGAGCAAGCACAGCGAGGGGGCAGGGAAGCAAGCACAGCGAGGGGGCAGGGAAGCAAGCACAGCGAGGGGGCAGGGAAGCAAGCACAGCGAGGGGGCAGGGAAGCAAGCACAGCGAGGGGGCAGGGAAGCAAGCACAGCGAGGGGCCAGGGAAGCAAGAACAGCGAGGGGGCAGGGAAGCAAGCACAGCCAGGGGGCAGGGAAGCAAGCACAGCCAAGGGGCAGGGGAGCAAGCACACCCAGGGGGCAGGGGAGCAAGCACAGCCAGGGGGCAGGGGAGCAAGCACAGCCAGGGGGCAGGGAAGCAAGCACAGCCAGGGGGCAGGGAAGCAAGCACAGCGAGGGGGCAGGGAAGCAAGCACAGCCAGGTGGCAGGGGAGCAAGCACAGCCAGGGGAATGGGAACCAGGGGGCGGGGAGCAAGCACAGCCAGGGGGCAGGGAAGCAAGCACGGGCAGGGGGCAGGGAAGCAAGCACGGGCAGGGAAGCAAGCACAGCCAGGGGGCAGGGAAGCAAGCACAGCCAGGGGGCAGGGAAGCAAGCACAGCCAGGGGGCAGGGAAGCAAGCACAGCCAGGGGGCAGGAAAACAATCTTTTGGAGAGGCTAGATATTAAATTATAAATTACGCTATAGTTTGCTGTGTACAGTGCGCTCATTTATTCTTGGGAAGATACAACAGTGTTGTCAATATCCCCAATCCCCCTTTTAAGATGAGTGCTGTTAACCTGGTCCCTAAAAGGTGCCCACAACCTCTCCTTGTGGTGGACCCAAATGGCAGCTTTGCTTTTGGTTATCACCCTCACCCACTGTAGAGAACCCTACATCTCCACTCGTGTCTGAGCCCCCCCCTGAGGGGGCACGGTGAAGGGAATCTAGCGAAGTGCGATTAGTCAATTGAGCGGGAAGAGCGGACCAGTCAGGTGCCGTGGTGCTCAGTGTCCAGGCTGCAGCATCTCTCTGCTCCGCTCCCATGTGCACCCCTCCCCCTCCTTCATGTGTCTCCTCCAGCAGAGCTCGGGCTCTCACAGGCGCGGAGGCTGCAGTCGCTCACAGGTGCCTCTTCGTCCTATGGTGGCCGCTCCTCCCAGAGACTACCGGAAGCTGCCCCTCCTCTACCTGCAGCTAAGCGCCCCAGACCACGGGCCTCTCTACTGAGAGCTCCTGCAGAAGGTGGCCGAGCCGGACTGCCTCTCAGAAGCCCTCCGAGACAGGTAACCCTGCCTTCATATTTGGGGCTCTGAAACTTGCTGGGTAGTTTATTTGACTTTATTCCCCCCTCCCAAAACGCACTGTATACTATGCTGTGCTATTTCGGAATTGCCCTTGAAATAGGCATGTTGTATAAAGATCTTTATGGCAAGGGAACTAGACCATTGAGGGCTTTTATGTGCTTGGAACCTGTGACCAGAGGGTTAAATGCATATGTCAGGTGCGGGCACAATGACCGTTTCAGCTACCTTCCTGGGTCGGGAACCGTTAACCTGAGTGTTAGACACACATACATTCATACATCTCAGTAGTAGGCACTCCAACCCTATGTGCTATTTTCTAGTGATTGGAACTTGTGGCCCGAGGGTTGCACATACATCTGGTCAATACTTCAGCTGTGTTGCTGTTATTGAGCGACTGACCGAGAGCTAGACACATACCTCAGCAGTAGGCACGTGCAACCCCTGAGCTATCGTGCTGGGGGGAAGGCCAGGGGCCCATAATGGACGACATCGACAACCGAAGCCCTACAACTCAACAGTCTCTCATTTGGAGGGCCGAATCCAGGTTTTCAGTCGGATGTCCCCTGCTCATAAGTGACAACCTTTCAGTTTTGACTGTCGGGTGTTCTCAAGTAGAGGTCAGACTGGGTCCGCATCTTCTTTATGCCCAAGAATACGTCAGCACGGATCTGGGGTTCCACAGCTCGAGAATAACGTGGACGCAGAGAGTGATAGGGGAGGTGATCTGGTCTAAGAGCGAAAGTTACCCGCTTTAGGTCTGCTCCAATCTCAGCTTCGCACTTGGGCTAAAACGACGCGATTTATTTGTGGCGAATCCCTTAAACTCCGTATGTTTAAATCTTTAAAATGTGATGAATCTCCGCATATTAACAGTGCTTGTCTAATTCAAATGAGACGATGAACACGACCTGGTATGCCCTCAGAACGGCTCCTTAATATTACAGGCAGACATTGAGGCAGAGGCGTCACCATATGACCATCTTCAGCTTGCAGTGTTTACGGCATCGGGACCGGCTGCGGCTCGGGAGGCGGGGATCTGCTGTGGGAGGCGGGGATCTGCTGTAGGAGGGGAGAGGGAGACGGGGAGAGCGGAGGCCGTGTTGTATCGGGATCAGCTGCGGCTCGGGAGGCGGGGATCTTCTGTGGGAGGGGAGGGGGAGGCGGGGATCTGCTGTGGGAGGGAAGGGGGAGAGCGGAGGCCGTGTTACAACGGCATCGGGACCGGCTGCGGCTCGGGAGGCGGGGATCTGCTGTGGGAGGGGAGAGGGAGGCGGGGATCTGCTGTGGGAGGGGAGAGGGAGGCGGGGAGAGCGGAGGCCGTGTTTCATCGGGATCAGCTGCGGCTCGGGAGGCGGGGATCTGCTGTGGGAGGGGAGGGGGAGGCGGGGATCTGCTGTGGGAGGGAAGGGGGAGAGCGGAGGCCGTGCAGATTCGGGGGCGTTCCCGGCTTTTGGCTGACGTAGCCAAAAGCCAAAAATTCTCGGGAACACCCCCGAATCTGGTCCGGCCATGACGGACGCCTCTCTGTTCCAATGGCTAGCCTCCATTTATGGAGCTAGCCAATGGGACAGAGGGCGTATTCCAAGAGTCCCTACTGAAGACTAGAGATTTCTCTGGGGGCGGAGCTTACGCTCCGTTCCCCAGTCGAAACCTAAAAAGCGAAGTAATGTGGCCCCCAAAAAACGCACAGAAATGACTGTATTTTAAAACTATGGCTCTGTGGGAAGCAGGAAACCGATTGTTTTTAAATGTTGTGGCCATTTTGTACTTGCCTTTCATTTGCCCTCGTTTGGAATGTGCATCAGGAAGTGATCCCTCGTGTTAACTGAACAACGCGCAGGGCTAAGTGCCTGTTCATAGAAGAAATGGGTGAACCCCGTCACTCTGAGCAACGTCTATTATCTTTAAAAACGATATTGTACGGAGGGATCTTTTCAATTAGCTACCATGGCGCATCACTGTATGCGGAAGCGGTTGTACAATCCGACATTTCAAACTTGGCAACATAATGATGCAACTACGAGGATCAGACGAGTCATGACACGGTAGAAATGGAGGAATGAAGATGAACAGACACACAAGGAAAGCGAAGCCACAAGGGTGAGACATAGAGGCAGGAAGTAAATCTGTGAATAAACACAGAAGAATGAGTTGGAATCAAGACCAGGCAGCCTTGGTAGTCAGACACAACTGGCATTCGACGACGGAGTCGTCTGGCTTTGATTAAAAAAAATACTGAGCCCTGCGCTAGCCTATTTATTTTACAAATTAATGTCAAACTACAACTAGATACCTTTTCTCTAGCTACAGAAGTTACAGTGACCAATAACAGATGAGACAGAAAAGAATACATTTTTGAAGCTCAACAAAAGCTCATATCTGACTAATGGTTTCATCAGAAGGTGAGTCAGTGAGGCTTCCGGTCCGAGGGCGGATCAACCGGAAATTACAACAAACAGGCGCGGCCGCATGCCAGCTGGGTAATATTCAGAATCTTGGAGGGACGTGTGCAATCACACTACGACTAAGGTGACAGTCGCGTTTACGGCCGGAGCTGCCGACTTGAGAACTGCGAAACCGAGTCTCGGAGTCTGCTTAACATCCCGATACACTGGTCAATTCACGTAATCTCCCGGTGTCTAAAAAAACAAATATTCGCGTAATGGAACTCGCCTCCATGTAAAGAGCTCTCCCACTCAATATTAAAGTGTTAGGAAAAAATAACAGTGATCCAAAGTTATTCTCTGATTCCCGATATGGGAGCCAATAAATACGGGATGGGTTAATATAAAGATTTATTAATCTTCATCCCACCCGTTCATCATATACGTCCTGTTTTTATCTCCTCTTTGTGGGCTGTTTTTTTATCCCTGTCTGTTTTCTGTCTTTCTCTTCCATTCTCCCCTTTTCCGCCTTTCTCTCTCTCTCTCTCTCAACCTCCAAAAGGAGTGTGCGCCTGTACACATTAAGAACTACACCAAACAGAACACAGACAGAATATTCACGCACCCTACACATTATTTCCAAGTCTCCCTATATTAGACTGATGACCCCCGTTTTTTTTTTAAAAACATTCAAATGACAATATTTTAGATTTCCCCCTCTCAAAAACTCACTGCATTCGAATGCAAGTTAGAACGTAAACATCCACCGGGTTCTGTTTCTAATCCTCTCTTTTGCGTGTTCCCAAATGTGCAATTTAAACAATTGTGAACTATACCTCATACATGTGCATTCGTGCTAACCGTTTCTTGCATACACGAACCCCTTTTTCTCCCACCGTGTCTATTTTGTCCCCTGGAAGATACTTCCTAACAATAAACGTTTTGGCGGATTCAGCCAATCAAATATGTCGAAAGGCATGCTGGTGAACAGGGAGGTTAATTAATTAAATGCAAATTGGCAAGAAAGAAAATCAAACACTAGCACGTAGTGTATTCGATAGAATTCAGGAACTGATTGCATAAACGATGGATATTAACATCCCAGCAAAACCTGGATTTCTCCGTAATACATGTTATGGTTAATGTAACCAATTTTGCAATAAATTGCCATTTTGCATCGACGCGTGCGTGTTTTTTTGTCTCGTCAGAAAAATAAGAACACAACTACAAACAGTTCACCTTCTAGTTTGTAATCGTTCATGCCAGAAAAAAAACGTGTGTCAAACCTGAAATAAAGTCGCTAAAGCTTGTCCCGCGCCGCGTCCGGCTAAACGGCATTCACAGAAGCCGAACGCAGGAGCCGGTGACTAATAACCCTGCGCAAGAACGTTTTGTTCCGCGAATCTGTGAGCCTTGAAACAACTTCAAACCATGACCAGATAACGAGGAGAGATTTAATGCGCTTTTGTGTTTTTTTTATCATACTTTCTTTAGATCCCGGTCGCCCCCTCCTGATCTCGCAGTGAGATCACGGCCTGGGCCTCCCATCACTGCTGTTGCCGGGGTAACTGAGAACACAACATTGGCATGACTGCTGCACTGCGAGGAGCGGGAACGGCGCAAGAAAAATAAAACGGCACTCACCTTATGTGCTTGAACCTTGACAGCATTCTTTGGACTCTAGCGCCCCTGACAACAAAGACAGCAGGACGGCGGGAGGGGGACGGGAGAGGACGAGGGGGGCGGGAGAGTACACGAACGGCGGGAGGGGGGCGGGAGAGGGGCGGGGGAGTACACGAAGGGCGGGAGGGGGGCGGGAGAGGACGAGGGGGGCGGGAGAGTACACGAACGGCGGGAAAGGGGCGGGAGAAGACGAGGGGGGCGGGAGAGTACACGAACGGCGGGAGGGGGGCGGGAGAGGACAGGGGGGGACGTCGGGAGGAAGGCAGGACAGCAGCAAGCACGGCCCGGCCGGACCAGATTCGGGGGCGTTCCCGGCTTTTGGCTGACGTATCATGACGTAGCCAAAAGCCAAAGATTCTCGGGAACGCCCCCGAATCTGGTCCGGCCATGACGGACGCCTCTCTGTTCCAATGGCTAGCCTCCATTTATGGAGCTAGCCAATGGGACAGGGAGGCGTATTCCAGAGTCACTATACTGAAATCAAGAGATTTCTCTGGAGGCGGAGCTTCCAGCTCCGTCCCCCAGCGAAACCTAATGAACCCTGTAGACCGCACCCCCTAGTACACCCCACCGACTCAGCCCTTCCCATCTTGACCATAGTCGTACATGAATAGTAAATTCAGTGTAGGATTTTCAACTGTACCAATCGAAAATGAGAGCAGATGACCACTTCTCTAGGAGATGCCATCGCCTCCTGCTACTCATCGTCATCCAGTTGCCCCAGGTCCACCTTCCATTTGTCTCTACAGTGCAATAGGGGGTCCGGGGAGCTGTTCAGAATTTTGCAATAGGTCAAGGAGGTGACACATTTATGCATGAATGGGTCAAGCAACCTGTCCTTCAATTGCACAACCTTTAGCAACTTGGGTACCACTCCCCCACTGGGTGTGTCTAATCTGGTGATAGTGGTATTTCACCTCTCTGTTTGGCCAGAAATCCTTCACCCGTGAGATACCCATTAAATCCTATTTTCTGAAACCTTGTTGGGCCGTGTCCATCGCATCGCCTGGATGATTCTACCTCGCCACCCCAGTGCTGCAGTTGCAGTGTGCCATACTTTCACTCTGGTTGCTGCTGGGCAGGGCCAAGATGCACTGCGACTCCCCCATCGAACATTCTATGGTAACCCCCCGGCTGCATGTTCCGACGATCCATCCTGTAAGCTGGATCATCAGTAGGAAAGTAGACCCATTGGTTCACCACCACTAGCTGGGCACCCAATAATATATTGGAGAGTGGGACGCAAAATACCCCTGTCATACCAGCTCTGAGACAGCTTCGCTAGTGATGTCCAGGAGGCCCCCCATCCCACAGGAACATCCGAGTAAGTGCATCAACCACGCAGAAATAGGTAGGGGGAACCGGAACTGGGGCATTCTGTAAAATATAAAGGATCCATCATCTTAAACAATCTTTCCTTCCCTGACATGGAAAGGGGCAGGGCCTTCCATTGTGAACATCCTTCATTAGTCTCTGTAGCGGGGGTTCCAGGTAATGCTCTTGAAAGATCAGCGGGTCCCTAGTGGTAAATAATCCCAGGTATCGAAATCCATCCATAACCGCCCTGGCCTCACAGCAGCGGGGAAGCCGCACATCCATCATACTAAGTATGTAAAGACGTGTCCCAATTTATAGTATATCCAGAGTATCTATGATAGAGTTTAAAAATATTAAGTATTCTATAAAGTGTGGTGTACGGACTTGCTACGTAAAGTAGGATATCTTCTGCATAGAGGGAGATCCTATCTTCTCACTGTTCCGTCCATTTGAGTCATCTAATTAAAGGATCTCCTCGTATCCAGACTGCCAGTGGCTCCAACACTAGAGCACATATCAGCGGGGAGAGGGGGCAGGCCTGTCTTGTGCCTCTCCACAGCTGAAAGGTGGCTGACACACTACCGTTTACTGCTACCTGTCCTAAGAGTTCCTTATAGAGCAGACAGATCCAGGACATACATTTCAGACTAAATTCTTGCATCTCCAAGACCGTGAACATAAAAGGCCACTCAATGGTATTGAATGCCATTCGGGCATCCAGAAAGACCACCACTGTTTCTTCTTGGATTGTGGCAGCGCAGCCCGTTACCCCATGTAGGCGCCTTAGATTCTACGCTGTGTTCTTATTTGGTGTAAAGCACAATTGATCTGGGTGTATGACTGCATTAATAATCTGAGACAGTATAGTGGATAGCAATTTGGCCAAAATCTTGACTTCTGTGTTGATCACTGAAATTGGACTGTATGAAGTACACAGCTCTGGTGGTTTACCCAGTTTATGAATAACTATGATCTTGGCTAATTGCTGATCGGCCAGGAATGTCCCCACCTCACGACTCTCCTGGAACATGTTTCTCAGGTAAGGGTTGACCTTAGATTCGGTGAGCTTATATAATTCAATGGGGAGGTCAATAGGGCCCATCGCCTTCGCCACATTTAGTGCTTGAATAGCCTGGGTAATCTCACGATCTGTGAGGTCCTGCTCCAGGAGGTTTCTGGCCTCCGGCACTAGTCTAGGTATGTTAAGACTGTGAAGCAGCTCCTGTGCCACATCCAAGGAGGCTTCAGAGGATGGGGCATACAGTGCTGTGTAATACTTTGCAAATGTATCTGCAATACGTTGCCTGTCTTCCACCCGCTCTCTCACATCGTTAACTACTTCGAACACCCACTGCGATGCCATTTCTCTCCTGTCCAACCATGCCAGGATTTGACTTCTTTTGTCCCCCACTTCATCTAAACAGCATTGTGTTGCTCTGTACCTCGTCCTGGCTGCCTCCTCTGCAATATCTTTGTATTCTTTCTGTTTGAGTGCCAGGCAGTGTTGAAAAATCTGCCTGGGTCTCAGAGGGAAGCTCAGGTTATAATTTCTGAATGTCTTGCTTAAGGGACAGCAACTTTGCTACTCTTTCTTTTTTACAACCCACGATTAGGAAAATGCCTTGACCCCTTATTACAGCCTTAAATGTCTCCCAGAGATCCCCAGCCAGATTCACCGACCACTCATTGGCCTCAAAATAACAAGCAGTTACCTCTTACAGGGCCGTTATTATATGCAGAACTTAAAGGTACCAGGGGTTGAGGGGGGTGGTATGTACACCCCCTTCCTTTGCTGCTGTCCGAATGTTGCCGAAATCGGGGAATGATCTGAAATGCCTCTCACTAGGTGGTGCACATCACTAAAAGCTGGAATCTGCTGAGTCAGGGCAAATATATAATCGAGTTGGGAGACAGATCCATGTGCCCCGAGTGAAAGGTGTATTGACGGGACGTGGGGTTAAGAATCGACCAGGCCTATTCCTGCTAGGGAATCCGACAGAAGTCTGGCCACCGCCAGCGGTCCATTTCTCCATCAACGGCTGAATTATAGTCGCCGCCCTGTACTAATTCACCCTCTGGGAGATTGAAAATGAGGGAACTCAAATCCACAAAAGCTGAAATGTTCAGCTTTGGGGGTATGTACAGTGAGATGAGATAAAGGAGTCACCCCTCCCAGAGTCCAGTGAGTGCCACAAGTCAGTCCCGAGTGTCATGAATGACATATTCTATGGTGAAAGGCAAAGAGTTAAGAAGCAAACTTCCCACTCCTGTGGAACTCGGTGTATAGCTCACGTGTGCCACTAGACTATAGCACCTTCTAATAATGCACAAAAAGGGGTTCCCTAAAAGAAAGGCCACGTCCGGGATATGTTGCATCCAATACTGCAGGACTATGCTTTGTTTTATCCTGTCTCCTAAGACATTGACGTTCCAGGTGAGGAGCTTGAAACTACATGACGGTATGAGGGAAAGCATTGGAAATGTATGGTGAAGGAGTACACACGGGGGCAAGAGTCAAAGTCTCATGGGATACTCGCTGCTCGCCTATCGCCCTGTCTGTGGAAAATACATATAGTATCTGAGCTGTAACAAATACAATCCGGGACAATACTGTTGCTATCACTAAACTCCCATTGCTGAAAGAGCTGTCACCTCTGCTAAAGTAATTGTCTTAGTAAAAAAATACAAAGAAAATGAACAAGAACTCCCCCCTCCCCGCCTCCCTGCATAGCAAACTCAAAACTGCCCACCCCCCATCTTTGGAGTGCCTGTCAACCACACCCTTTTTGCCTATTTGTAGGGGAGCATAAGCCTGTCAATGAGCCATTCCACCATTTCATCCCTTTCAGGAAACCAATATGTTACCTCTGAATTGAAATTCAGTTAAGTAGGTGTGTTCTGAACAGTTCTAGCAGAGCAATGGTCTCTTCTAACCATACCCAAAAGGGGAGGGGGAACCAGCACCTCCCATCTATTTCCCTCCCCATTGAAATCGCCACCCACACAGGTGGCAGTTAAGACCCAAGATCACACCACAATTGAGTTAGGCCCATATAGCAGTCATAGAGTGTCCAAGTGGCTGACTCCTCACCAGACTTGTTATCATTCAATGGACTTCGGTGCTGACTCTGTAAGGTTAGGTCTTTCCAATCAGGATCTTTTTTCCTTAACCAGCTTCCAGCCATTTGGTCAGTTCCAAGCTTCCTGAAGGGTTTCAATGAACCATGCCTTATCTTCTACTTCCACCCGGAGTTTAGCACGTAAAAATCATCACATATTTCAAGGCTCGTCACTAATGGTCTTTTCAACTTCCAGGAAAGAGCACCTCAATTTCTGCGTCTATGCCCCACAGCTCATGCTTCATTTTGCGGCAGCCAGCCAATCACCACCCCAGCCGAGTGCCACACTGGAGAAAAAGCAATCTTGCGAGGTAGACCCCAGTGCAGCCTCCCCATCTCTGCTTTCACTCGGGTACCCTGATGGATTCACAATAGTAGGGGCCCGGGCCCACGCAGTTTGAGTCAGCGAGCCCGACTATTAACCGCACTTCCTCACTCGATCCTTAGTGCTAATTCATCCTGGGGCGTCACACCCGCTGGTAGGCCAACACTGCTGGCTCTGCTCCTAGAGCTCTGATTCTTCCGGGGAGGGCACCCTGGCCGCCCCAAGGCTCTGCACACCTCACAATGTAGAGGAGGTTGGTGGATGTCGGATGGATGTACGGATGGTTGGAGGTTTCAGCGATGGGTGTCCGGAGCCCTGTTAAGAACAAGCCATCCTGCTCGGCTGCTGGCCACAACCCCTCAATAAAGTCTTTTAAACATGTGAAACAGATGGGTAATTCCGTATCAAGACTGATAGGGCCATTATAAGTATCAGCTTCTCCTTTTATACTTTCCATAGTAATATTGCAGGGTACATGTGCTTACCTGACCTCCCGCCATTCACTCTTGCTTTCTTTCCTGGTCTTATTAGAGACATTGATTTTTTTTAGTCAAGAGGTTGTTTTGTAACTCTTTTCTCTTAGTCCTAAGTGAGCCTGCAAACAATGAACAACTGATACACTGCTTTTTTGTCGTATAGTGTGCCAAGCATATTCTGGGAGGCACTAATGCGATACACTACTGTTCTTGTGCAAATGTATGGTTTCTATGATTCGCTAACTGTGCTTCTGTGCTTAATACTTCTGATAGGCAAAGAGTCGAACCAGTCTTCTTGTGTATCATCCCCTTTCCTTCCAGTCTTCACAAGTGTTTTTGATATCTGGGAACCTTATACCCACTGTGTCTCTAGTGAAGATTATTAGGCAATTTTGATATTTGCTGCAAGTCATATTGCTGATGATCTCCACACACCTGAGAGAAAGTAGCTAACCAAGACAGTAAAGGTTGTCTACCCCCTACATAAGAGAGTGCAAAATCAGGCCATATAGAAATATTTTGCAAGTTGGTTACAGTCCAAAAGCTGTTTTATTATGCAACAGTTGGTTAGCACACAAGTATCTTCTCCCCTGGATCCCCAAAGTAAATCTAAACCTCATGCAACCTTAAATTCAGTGTAGTGATGGATATACACTCTAGGATTACATTCCCATGTATTGTATATCTATGTTATGGAAACAATAGCACAAACCTAGCCCCTAAGAGTGCTTTACAAAGAACATTTTTATTGCAGCTTGAACATCTCAAGCACAAGGTGCTGTACATTGAATGATTATGGTGCTAGGGATGCAGTTAAAATCGAACTATAGAAACGTTGATGTGATTATAGGGAACATGTTGGTACAGCAAAGGCATTTTTCACTTCACATATTTTTGGACTAAGCAGTACAGGGATATAACATTATTTGCCTTGAATCACACACTTTTGGTCAAGGTAGGTAGCTAGGATTAGAATCAATGTTTCCAAAACAATAGGCATGCAACCAAGCCATTAGACCAAGTTACCTCGATTAAAATGAATACCAATTTCTAAAGATGTTTCCTGCTTAACCAACCAAACGTTGTGAGGAGTAGGTCTGGTACCCACTGATAGACTTCAAAAATCAGAAATACATTGTTTTTCTCTTTCTGGCACAGTCATGGGACTATTTTCTACCTAATATGGAAGGAGAAATGCAACCCTTTAAACAACAAGGGGCTGCTGACATGCATTTATATCACCTTAAAGCCTGTAACTATCAAACCCCATGCAAACATAGTTATCTTTGGGGCAAAGTGACCCATGAAGATTGTAGAAAATGGGTAATGTAGAATGTGAGTCCTCAAAAGCAATATGTTTATTATGTTGTCAGGACCAGCACACAAGTTCATAAATAATCCTGGGCTAAATCCCATGTAGCTATGGAACAGAGCAGAAAGATTTGGAAACATGTGTAAAGTATTTTGCAGTAAGAAAACAATTCAAATGTCATAAACAACAAAATAAAAATACCACAACCAATTTTTAGAAACAGAGAATTAAACTTTAATGAGAAAAAGGACACAAACTTGACTTACATCCAATAATGAGAACCAGAGATATAACGTTTTAAAGTTCAGTGCAAACAGTACCATGAAAAAGTGAACTGCCAATAAGAGTCACTTTTTATGGTTGTCTAGGACTTAGGTGATTTTAGACTGACCGCAATGGGCTGGAGATCAGATACCCCAAGTGTTGGCCCATTCAAAGAGTCTGCCTTCTGATTTAAGGTTCTATTTAGAGATTGATGGACAGTGTATTCCATCATAAATGTAACAGAGTACTCTGTCTGCCAAACCTCAGTCACCTGCCTCATTTAGAGTTCTGAGGACCTTAGGTTTTTGTAGTAGGCGTCGTCAGGGGAAGGACATCATACCCCTGCCCAATTTGAAGTGGACAGTGTAATGGCTTTTATATCCTGTCTGTCACTGCAAGAAAAATCCTGGGACAGAAAAGAAAAAGTGATTACCCAACACCTTGGCATAAAAAAAAGGTAGTGGAGGTCATTAATCTTTCATAGACTTTACTCCATTTGCCAAATCTTAAAATAGGCCTCTAGTCTCTAAGATGGGAGTTAAAATCCTCCTGCACAGAAAGTCCTCTCAAAGCAATTGGATGAAGTCCCAACTTGTCCTCTTGTTTCTTCTAAGGCACCCAGGACCTCTAGGATAGCACTAATGGGCCAGGACCCACCCCAGCAGACGCCATCAGTACGGTGCTGTCAGGTCCAATTGCTACTGATCAAGTGGGCACTCCAGGAAAAAAGCATCTAGCAGCTTGTTGTGTCCCTGCAGGAGCTCAGCCATCTGACCCTGGGAATCTATTTCTCATTTATGGGTACAAGTGTAAGCAGTTCCAGCCCCTCTGTGAAGGCCCCAGATAGCAGCTCCAGTCCTCTTCTGTTCTTTTGCAGGTCAAGGTGCGTTTTGTTGATCTGTGGGTGAGGTGCCACTTTCGTATGATTCAGTAGTCTGTGGTCTTAACAAACCCTGCGCTACTTAACCCACGAAGGCAGTAACCCTTCCGGCATACATTTTACAAAATGCAATACATTTCAGTAGGGAACTAATTACAATGCATAAAGATACTTGGGGGCCAGTGTTGCATCACGTTGCGTGCCGCACCGGTGGCGAAGCCTGCTGAGTGATATTTGCAAATACAGGTAAAGTCATTCCCTATGACTTAACCTGTGCTTGTAAATATCGCCCCTGTTCATGCAACACTTAGTGTGTTAGGGGCGTGACATGGGTGTTGCTGTGGGTGTTCTTGATTTATTGATTGACCCTTTTTATGCAAAAACCTTGGTAATAAAACACACATTCATATGTAGTAGAACTAGCAATGTATAATGATATGCAACACAAAGAATGCAAAAAATCTGATTGCGTCTCAACGTACCATGTTGTTTTTGTACACCACAAATGCCAATACAAATAAGTTTAAAAAAACAAAAACTACCCACACATTTATACATGATTCTTTCAAACTCCATTTATAAATTAATCTCAGATAGTAACTCTTACATATTAACAACTATATTCTGCTCTTTAATGTTCTGTATTTCCACTTGTAGTTTTTATTGTAGGACAATTGTTCCATAGTACAGCTGATTCTCACAAGGTATATCCAACACGTTGTTTTCCTCATGGCTGTGAGAATAACAAATTAAAAATATATTGATCATGTTACAAAAATAGCACCATATACTCATCACAGTTAAGCCTCCATAATTACAAAACCACAATTATAATTAACTAATAGTTAAGCTGTTTAAACATTGTTTATCTTGCAGTATTTATGGTCATTATCAAAACCAACATTTCAGAAACAAAAGAAATCTCAATCCATGTTTTGTTATTACACTCAAAAATATATTTAAACAAATAGACAAATGGACAAATGGAGGTCAATTAAGAGCATCAAAAAACTGCTGGGATTGTCGGCAGCAAAGAGCTTGCTCCAGAGTGTTTTACGGTGTAGGCAATGCTGTAGAAAAACTAATATAGGCTACATATATTATAAGTCTGATCCCAAGTTCTAAGGTATTTATCAATGAGAGCATTAACCACAGCTTTATTTTCTAAGGGTGAGGAATCTTCTCAGAATCATGATTACTCCAATGGGTAATATCTTTCTCTGAGGCCTGTGTCTCCAGATATTTCAGTGGATTCCTGACATAACACCTTAGTGGCTCCTTTGGGTTAAACCATCTGCTTAAAACTTTGTGGGATGGGGCGTGGCATGGCGCCGTAGTGGGATGGCGGATCCTTTGTGAGCTCTGCGTATCGACGGGACTCATTCCTCTTCTGGAGCCGCCTCTAAGCTGTATTTCCTCCCTCAAGACACTGAATCTGCTGTCGGAAGATGTACGGCACACTTTGACGGCTGTTGCGGCGCATTTCTTCATAAGAAGCCAACGCTATTGCTCCTTTGCTGATCTCCTCACATAAATCGTTGGCAGCTGCTATTTTAGGACGTCGCACCCGCGATTTCAATATGCTCCGGTAATTTATCTCTATTGTTGGATTTTTAGGCTCATATTATTCCTAGCTCGATTTGACGTACTGCTCAATACTTTCATTGAAAATGCATTGTTTTTGCCTCCAATTTGTGGATTTTTACGTTTTTTTCTCCACAAAAGAAGACATGTATGGAAGATAGTTCATATGCTGCTCCTGTCATACTTATGAATGAATATGCACTTATATAGCGCATGGCTACCCATAGGGCATCCCAGCGCATCCTGTCAGCACACTCATTCAACGTTGATAAAGCAAAAAGAAAAGTCTTCAGTTGTTTCCTAAACCTGAGATGGTCAACTTCAAGGCGGATAGAGTCAGGAAGTTGATTCCACTGCCTGGCTGCGTTATAGGAGAGCAATCGTCCTCCAGTCCGAGACCGTTTGACCTTTGGAACTGACAGCAGTTGTTTATTGCTAGATATCAGAGTCCTCTTAGTGTCATATAACTGCATCAAGGGCTGCAACAAGGCTGGCCTTTACCCGAGATGCACTTATGAACAATACACAGTGCTTTAAACCTGACCCTATCTAGCTGTGCTACTCTCCTGCTATACTTTTTGATGACTTTCTCTAACACCATTCCTTAGACTATTTTCCATCTAAAGAGCGTTTTGGGATATCTGTTCTGCTTGACGATTATTGATATTTCTACAGTTGAGAGGTGTTCTTCTTACTTATGGAATAAATATTGTATCCTACTTGTCCCATGCAATGAGTTGGAGTTGCATGGACTTACATTTTTATTAGAATCTAACCCTGCTTTTTGTGACACCTTATCTCATGTTGCAGATGTGAGCGGCCGCTATTTATAGCCGCTGAGCTCACGTTCTTCATATTCTCCTCAGTGCCACACAAAAAACAAAAAGAAACATTTTTTCTTTTTTTTTTGGCTTCTCCTTGAAGAATATTTGCTGTGCACTCTTTGAGCCTCTCTTTTTACATTTGCACTCCTCTCAAATTCCAATCTTGTTGGGTCTGCCACTTGAGTTATCCACAGTGCTCTCTTGCTATTCCTGCTAATATGTCTAATGACTCACATTCTGCCAGATCCTCTATCACGGGCACGAAACCAAAGCGTCATAAAAATGACCCACCATCTCCTATTCACTCCTCTCAAAACCCTGTTCTGGACTCTATCTTAGATGAAGTTCATGGCCTCCAGCCTTTTATGACTGCAACTAATGAAAAATTGCAACAAATTGAAGAGAGGTGGATTGTCATGGAAAGTAAGGTATTGGACTTAGAACAACGGGTTAGCGGCCTACAAGATATTTCCACGAAGATTCCAATGCTGGAACAGGAAATTCATAAATTGAAACTACATACAGAGTTTATGGAAAATTGCAATCGTCACAACAACCTACGCCTTTATGGGTTGCCGGAGAATGTTGAAGGTCCAGATATGGTACTTTTTCTTCAAAAATTTCTTCCTGAGCTTTTGAGTCTTCCATCTACAAATACTCCCCTTAACATCCAAAGAGCGCATCGCCTTGGCCGACCTACTTCCAATCCTGCGAAGCCTCATGGAAGTATTATGCTATTCCTGGAATTTACTGAATTGATGAATATCCTGAAGGATGT
Organism: Lissotriton vulgaris; assembly: GCF_964263255.1. Classification (NCBI taxonomy): domain Eukaryota; kingdom Metazoa; phylum Chordata; class Amphibia; order Caudata; family Salamandridae; genus Lissotriton; species Lissotriton vulgaris. Next base: position 1,434,197,332 of record NC_141687.1, read on the forward strand.
TAGACTCAAGCGCTGTCTTAATTGGTCTGGCCATAACATCTTTATTTCATAGGACATCTCTTATGTTACCAACGCACGTCGGAATGAATTTCTAGCTTTAAGCCCTCAGATGAGATATCACAATATTCAATATGGAATTCTTCATCCTTGTCTCTGCAAAACTACTCATAATGGGCACTAACAATCCTTCGATGATCCTGAAAAGTTGAAACTCTTTCTTCGCTCCCTTTCTTCCGCTGGAATGGACACTAATACCTGATCTTCCTTGCTTTGCTCCTTTCCTTCTATCTTTCTATAATTAGCAATATCAACTTTCTTATTTATATGTTTTGCTATTTACTAGCGCTTTTGTTATACATTATTATCATTTCTTTTCATTCCCCTTTCCTCTCCTTTTCTATTTTTCTCTCTATCTCTTTTTCATGACTTCCTACTTATTGAGGCTCTCGTCTTTCTCTATTTTTCCTTATGAGATCCGCTCCACTCTGTGTCAACATGCTCTCCCTCCATCGTTCTTTCTTCTTATCACAGGTCGAGCTGTTTTACCCTGATCTGTTTGTTCATTTCCTCCTTTTTCCTTTCTTTCTTTTTCTCTCTCTTCTCTTTTTCTTAGCTCTACCCTTTTTTCATGATCTGCTACTCATTTTATTTTTTGCTTTCCTCTGTCTGTTCGTCTTTTTCTCTTTGCCCTATCCCTTTTCTCTTCTCCTTTTCCTCTTTTGCTTTATCTCTACACGTGTACTTTTTTCTCTTTGCATTTACATTTACTTTCTGTTGCTTTTTCTTATTGCCTTTGAGTTCATGTATTCTAGGTTTGTGGGTTTTCTTGTTGGATTTTCTTCATGTAATTTTGTTGTATGGTGTGTTCTTTTTTGTAGTCATGTCCTTGAAGTTTATCTACTCCACGTGTCTTCCTCCCTCCCAACCCTCCATCATGTGTAATTTTGTCACGTGGAACGTCCGGGGTCTTGGTAATCCAGTCAAAAGACAAAAGGTACTGTCCCATTTACCTAAACTCAATTCTCAAATTGCTTTTCTTCAAGAGACTCATTGTTCAGATGTGGAATCACTAAGGTTGAAAAGACAATGGGTGGGACAGGTTGTTCACATTTGGTCGTTGGGCAATGGCTAAGATTGTGGTACAAAACAAGACATTAGTCTTGTTAAATATCTATGGCCCTGTTAAACCAGATCCCAAATTTGGGAATGATATTAAAATTCTTCTCTCCTCAATTGATTGTCCCAATATTATTGTTGCTGGTGACTTTAACCTATGGTTAGACCCTTTCTCTGATAGATTGTCCAAATGTAAATTTCAACCTGATAAATCTCACAAATCCTTCCAATCGGTCATTGCCTCTCGTCCATTATATGATGTTTGGAAAACCTGTAATTCTGATTTACTTGAATACACTTTCTTTTCAAATATGCATCATACTCGTTCTAGGATTGATTACATTTTGGTTAGTAAGTCCCTACTTCCCTCTATTCAAAAATCTGACATTGGATCCATTTTTATTTCGGATCATGCACCTGTTTATGCGGTTTTAGACCTTACACTTACCCACTTACCTCCTCCAAATTTAATCGCTGGAAATTAAACACTTTCTTATTATCTGATTCAGCCTTTATTAAAGAAGTCACTACTTTTGTTAATGAATTCTTTATTTTCAATGACCCATTAGATACTTCTGTCCCTAATAACTGGGATGCTTTCCAATTCTTAATTGTCCTTAAAAGCCAGGAAACTTATGAAGAGATATCGTGGACAACAGACAGGTACACGTACTCGTGTATCCAGATACCACATTTGCTGTATCTCGTTTGACGTTCCTTTCGGAGATGATTAACGTGTATGAAGATAGGTTCTTCTAACTGGTCTCAGCGAATTATTGAAAACTTTGAATTATTGTTTATGGCAAGACTAAAATTGTGACTGAGCCCTGATGAAGTCTGTTGATGCAGAGATTAGCATCAGACGAAACACGTGTTGGCTGAAAGACAATTAAGGACAATTAAGAATTGGATTGAAGAATAATACCATTAAAAGAGATTGGAATACCAGATTGGTGGATTTTTCTTATTAACGGATACTACTGTTGCAAGAAAGACATTACTCCTGCACTTGAGCATAATTGAACATTATACCTGGTTGGCGGATTCATGCTCTATTGATTACAATTGTGGAGCTCAGAGAGATACTGTTTTGAATGTTATTTGACCCTGGATTTTTCTGGGGTTTCAGATGACTGTTTGGTAACCAGTACCTTTCTATCTTCGAATTCACGTTTCAAATTTGATTCTTATTTGATACATTCCTTTACTTGGAGCTGTGCGCCTGATCTTTGACCTGGTTGCCAAATTTGATTATCTTTTTCATTAGCTTATGAATTTTTTGGATACCCCTGTCCCCAGATGGATCCTTTGTGAACGTTCATTTTTAAAAGATTTTTCCTTTCAACATATTATTTTTATGTCAAATTGTACCCTGTTTTGAAATACTCCCAAACTTTACTCTATAATACTTTTTCTAAGGATTTGACTGCTCTTCAATGTTTTTTATCATCTATTGTATGGTATAATAAATTTCTTAAATATAAAGGCAAATCTTTTTACTACAAATACTGGAAGGAAAAGGATATCACTTTTGTTCATCAATTTCTGCGTAATTATTCTATTATCCACTTTCATGAATTACAAATGCATTATCAGTTGCCTGACTCATTTTTAAAAGAATACAATATCATTGTTACTGCCATACAATCTCATTTAGCTACTTTTTCCCTCCCACCTGACTCACCATATGTAACCCCTTCTACTCCTCTATATCCTTTATTTTCAACCCATAGACCTAAAGCCGCTTTTGTATATAAGTTATTGTTATCTAATATTACTGATCGTTCTAAGTCAAATGTTGAGATTGCATGGGAAAATGATCTGTCCGTCTCTTTTCCTGTTGCAACCTGGGAAAAACTGTGGTCCAAGTTGTTTAAAGTTTCTGCTGCTGCGCGTATAACTCAATCTTTGTATTTTATTTATCATAGAGCTATTATGTTAGCATATGTAAGTTTTCTCCAACCTCCTCCCCACTTTGTTGGTCCTGTTCTAGTGAAACGGGCATGTTAAAACATCAACTTTATGAGTGTTCTCCTGTTTTATCTTTGTGGACTTCAGTTTGGAATGTTTGCATGTCAATATTTAACTTTGATGCTCCTTTATCAATATTGCATGTTTTTTTTTAGGATCTTTATCATCCGAGGTAGATGTTGCATCCTCTGTTTCAAAACTGTTTGACCTTTTTATTGCTTTAGCTTTTAAGGTAATTTTGTCATCCTGGAAAGACAATTCCAAATTATCGCTACTTACTTGGTGGAATTTTATTTGTGATGACCATAGGATTGCTACAGTTTCCTCTTCTTCTGTTTCTCAAAAAATCAAATCTGATCTCCTTTGGCTTCCCTTTACTACTTACCTTTCTTCTAACCCTCCTATACGTTAACTCTTTTTCTTTTCATAATACTATTCTCTATCATTGTCACTCTTCCTTGCTTTTCTTCCTTTTTTCCTGTTTCCTTTTCTTCCTTCTTTTTCTTTCTCTCTCTTGCTATACTTTCTCTTTTATCTCTTTCTAATTATATATTTATCCTATGTTATATGCCTGATTGTTTATTTTACTTATGTTCAATATGTACTATTACGGCCTTTGTTTTGCTTTTGAAAAGTTTAATAAAAATTTCTTAAACAAAAAAAAAAACTTTGTGGGATATTATGTGTGATATATTGGCATGATAATACTACCCCTCAAGATACTAGAGACCGTACCAGTTATATCAATGCTTAAAATAATGTTGTGGGAATTCTTCCAGTAGGTCCAGATCTATTTTCTTAACCTATACCAGGACTTGCTTAGGCTCCATAGCAGTGGAACATCTTGTCATAGAGATATATCTGTTTATCTGTGGGTGCTAGGAAAACAAACAAGTTGGGCCTTATAGACAAACAAGTCATTGTCACATTATTTGAGATAATTTTATTAGATGCATATACACCAGTAGCAAAGTTCATCCATATGCTTTCTGGGATGGGCACTTGGCCCTGGATGTGTGTTAGTGCATGCATACGGCAATTAAGTACCAGTAATTAGTGGTGGTAATTTCTGCTGCTGCTTTCTGTATGTTGTAGGTTAGTAGGTCTTGCAGGTACAAAGCTTCTTCCTCAGTGACTGTAGGAATTTTGCACTTGCTGGCAAATTGCTATTTTTATTGCCTTAATCTCAGGTTATTTATTTTGGAAGACATTTTGTGTTCACTTTTATCTATTTTCAAAGATCACCTGTAGGGGGTGATGTTCTCATTCATCTTAGTTTTCTATACACAGCTTGATAAAGTTATTTTGTACTCTTTGATTATCTTCTTCAAGCAAATCACGGTAGAAGGGATTTCATGAATGTTCAATTTTCCATGAATCAAGTCATGTAACAAGACAATATTCCTTAAATACCAATGTAAACTCTTGCAGTATTTCCACCAGTGACAGACAGTAATTCAAGCAGCTAGGGAAGTGGGCGGGCCACACACTCACACACATCATATCAGCCATCGGCATGCACACTTACTCACATTAGCAAGCGTGCACATATACACCCACCATTGACAAACACACACCCATTCACAGCACGTAAATACAAATAAACATACATACATACACACATGTATGCACTCACCAAACATTTTTTAAAACCTTACCAGCTGCAGCAGTGAATTTGGTTGGTGGGCGTGAAGCCTCATTACTTCCTGTAGAATTGGGATGCCGCCTCCCGATATTGGCTGACCCTGTTATGGTGAGAGGGGGCGGTACTCCCATCCTCACCACAGACTGAGTGGGGTCAGCGAGACTGCTGACTCCATTCCACTCTGTTGGATCTGGGCACTTCGCCCAGGTCTGAGTCTATCCATGATGGTCCCATTCATCATGGGGGGGACCTCCAAGCACTTTGCCGGGTGTAGGAGGTCACACCCACAGGGCTGTGAAATTTTCAGCTTGGGAACGTTCAGCTCAGGAAGCCAGGCACTTGTGGATTTAGCACATGCGTAGAGCCTGTATGACTGATCAGAACATAAAGAGTATAAACAAATCAAGTCTGAGTTGAAGAAGGCAGTGGTAGCTAAAATCATTAGCGATTACTTACAACTAGGAGACAAAATTCAATGATTAATATGTTGTAATTGTGCAATGGATTATTGAAAGGAAAAATTGGTGGGGCCATTATATAGTCTGCTGTAGCACTCACCATCCTTCTACTCATTTAGCATTACACATCCCATTTCTCTCTGATTATCTAACAAGGATACTCCATGATTATCGGCTTTATATTTAGCTAGGAACTCCGCCCTAGGAATATTTTGGCCATTTCCATTTAATTTGCCCTGAACACATTGATCATTTGATTTGATATTTTTGTTGTTTAGGTCCCTCTTTGTCATTAGGCTAGCCACTTTGTCATTCTGTATTATTGCTACAAAACAACCAAAAACAAGTAGAAGCACACTATTAATTCTTTCACTTGAGGAGATATATCGATCTCTATAAACCCATGATCAGTTTAAAAGATTTTACCACTCACATTGCCCTCACAACTGGGAGCAATTTTGCACATGCGACCTCAAGTTTTAACCAGTGAAGGGCACACAATAGTTGGAAAGATATTTGGTGCAAACTAATACCCAAAAGGACCCTTTCAACATGTTTCCGTTTGTAAACTTTGAAATTTGATTCAATGCTCTTGGCATCTTGTTTTTTGACAATGTGTTTCGAAGTGAAAGTGGTAGTTCCAACATGACAAAAATAATATTAATGATCAATAATATCTGTATTAAAGATGTAAGCCTTAAAACAACATTGATGACAGTGTTTAATTTTATATCGTCTCCAAAATTATTCAAGATTATTTTTGGAGTTCATCTCAATTTTATCAAAGTTAGTTCTTATGAAAATTTGACACAGGGTATACTACACATGTACCTTGCTTCACAAGATGGGATGAACAGATACTGCATATTGCCTTAGGGGATGTGGTTTGGAGAGCACCTTCTGGCACACACTCTGGAGCTGCCCCCACATTCAAACATAGTGGGAGCGGATAGCAACATTACTAAAAGAAGCAACAGGGGTACCATTAGAATTGATGAAAACCTGGTAATTTTGGGGGTGCGGAACCCCACTGACCACACAAGATACCAAAAACTACTGATAAATATGGGATGCCTAGTGCCAAACAGTGATTTAGCACAAAGGTGGGGTTCAGGGACCCCCGCCCCCCGACACACAGTAATTGGGAAATAGGAATGGACTTTTGTAAAGTGATTGAAAAAGAAATGTATACGCACAAGGGTGTGTGACAATATTTGAGAAAATAAGGGAAGGGTGTGAAGGAACCAAGGGATGAGTGTAGTGGGAAAGAAAGTAAGGGCTTGAGGGTAGCTGCCCTGGCCATCCTTGACTTCAGGAAGGCAGGCGTTGCAACAATGATGATGGGCATTTGCAGACAAATAGTGAATACGAAGCAGAGGGAGAACCAGTGGTAACAATATCTAATACTGTAGAGCGAGTGCCTAATGGCTGTCACAATATGTATGTTTATAATTTGGTGTCAGAGAATTTAAAACAAATACAAAATATATTTAAATAAAAGGTAGTTCTTATGAAATATTTCACAAGCATATCATAGTATCTGAGTGATACTCTAGATACATTTCCTGATTGGCCTCACATCTTATCAGAAGTTTACATAGGCTACGATGTGCAGTGTTTTTCCCACTCAATTAGACATCTAAAATTGTTGTGAATTCATGACGTACCTAGAAAAGGAGGGAACAATGTGACAGGCTTAAAAAAGTATGAACATGTTTGGTGGGATTCTGGAATATTAGTTGGCGGGAGGGCTTCCATCAATCTAGGCGTGTATTGCCCTGTTATGTAAAAGACAGGTTCAATGCGAAGTCCTGGGCTTAACCTATAGTTGCAATGACAAAATACAATTTATTAAAAAGAAGAAGCAGGTAATGATTAAAACACACCGTTATGTTAAAAAATACATTAGGTGCAGGAAATGTACATTTCCTCAAAACAAGTAATAAAATACCCATTGAACCAATTGTTGAGGCTGGTAAACTCAAATATTTCCAATCTTCCAAGCACTTCACAAGGGAAACTCTAGTTACCACAGCCAAAGTCCAGTCCATTTGAGCTATAAAGTTCTTCCAAGTTTCCCTTTTTCTCCAAACAGGAGTCAATCAATCAATAAATCAATACTTTATTTCGGTCAATTTAGACCATAAAAGTGCATAAAAAATAAATTACATCACATTAATAACAGGATCACAGCAATTTTACAACTTTGGCAATAATAATCCAGATAAACTAAGTGGGGTCAGAGTTTCCACCAATTCATCATCAATTTGTAGTTTAAAAACAATTCAATACAAATCCAATAAATATAAATTTAAAAGCGTTAACATTTTTTTTAAAAAAAGGATTGATCTTAAAAAATCGAACATTCCAACACAGGTCACAATATTACTGTTAGGTCAGATCACTAACGATTGATTGTCCACAGATTCTCCAGAGTTAAAAACAAATTATCATTTAAATTTAAATGTAACTTTGGCATTATCTATTTGTATAGTATACTTTTATGATTGTTATTAATCGAATAAAGTGTGTTTTGACTTTGAATTTAAATTAGATAGGCTAGTTTTATCTGTTAATTGCTAGAGTCGTGTGCTACCGCTTTTACAATTTCAAACCATTTTTGGCTCTAAAATACATTACATTACAGATTAATCTTGATACACAAAAAACCAAAAATCGTGTGGTATCAGATCGTAAGATCCCCTCTGCCTGCCTACAATGTCTTAATTTTAGCATGTTACATAATGGTTTAATCCATCTTTTCCTTTGATATTCATATGCAGGACAGAAAAATAAAAAGTGCATATCATTTTCCTTAGCTTGAGACGCATTTTTACAAAAAGTACACTTAAAAAAGTCTTTGTCAATTGCGTTATTGCCCCATTTGGATTTCTTGTCATTGGTTTGCAGAACCCCATATCTAAATTTGAGGTATAGTGATTTCGCTACCGGTGGATTTACCTCATCCAGCAGGGGTTCAAATTGGGGGATATCTTTAAACAGGAGAAAAGATGTAGTTAGAGATCCTAAACTGGTGTCCTGCAACAGAGTAATACTTAAATAATTCCAGAATGAAGATTTTACTATCTTGCTACATGCCCTAGTTAATTCTAGGGGATTATCCCAGTACTTTGATAATCCTATTTTTTTAAGCCAGGTAGCGATATGTTTAAACCATGGGATACCTTTTAGAAGACCGAAAGGCATTATCTCCTGTAGCCCCTTTTTGTAGTGGACAAGCTCGTCCGTGGTCCAAATTCTTACCCAAAATAGAAGGGGGCCTAATGCAGCGAGACTATCAGAGCGCTTTAAGTTAATATAAAAAAAACGGAAGCATTGGAGTTCTGTTTGGTAATGACAGTACCTTACAAACAAATTTATTTTCTACAACTTCGCAGCTACACTTACAATATGGACCCCAAAGTTCTGCACCATACAAGGCTGCTGACTGAGCCTTGAATTTAAAAACCGCTATGGCGGGAGAAACTGCCTTGGAGATACTCCCACTGTGTTTCTTTATGATGGGAGTACAGTTTTGGAGCAGAACTAATCTGTTTTTTTCCAATTGTGATTTCCAGTACAGTTTGGAGTCCAGTGTAATTCCTAAATAGTTGAAGGTGCTCACATACTCTAGTCTTTTGCCTTCTAACTCTAATTTCGTTTTAAAAGCTTTACTTGAGTTAATGGACTTATATTTTGTCTTAGTAGGGTTGATCTCAAGTCCCTTTTTGGTACAGTACAGGTGGAAGGAGTTTAGCAAGTTTTGGAGGCCGCTGGGGGTTTGTGAAATTAGAATGGTGTCATCTGCGAAGAGTAGTGCAGGTATCACTTCCCCCCCTAACTTGGGTGAATCATTCTTACATCCCTCCAGGAAAGAGGGAATATCATTTACATATATGGTAAACAGGGTTGGTGCCAACACGCAACCTTGTCGCACTCCTCGCTTCACAGGTATTTCTCTTGTAAGTTCTCCCCTCGGTCCCATCTCACTTTTGCATAATTACCTTTATGCAAACTAATTATCTGGACTAGCAGTTCGATTGGTATCCCTAAGTTCCTCAAATGGCCCCAAAGACTGGTCCTGGGAACTAAATCAAATGCAGCTCTCAGGTCCACGAATGCTACATATAAAGTACCTTGCCTTAGCGTTATATATTTCCAGCATAGGCATACAAATCTGAAGACTTGGTTGATGGTACTGATCTTCTTTCTAAACCCTGCTTGGAATTTTATTAGCAGATCAACCTGTTCGATCCAAGACAACAAACGAGACAATATGTGCCTTGCAAATACTTTCTGTGGAATGTCTATCAGACTGATTGGGCGATAATTCGCCGGGTAAAGTCTGTTTCCCTTTTTAAAAACAGTGACTATCTCTGCCCCCTTCCATGTATTTGGTATCGGATCAAAGTTTGATATTGCGTTACAAAGTGAGTTTATATAAGGAGCCCAGATGGTCAAATCATGTTTTAAAAGATCACCGGGAATTTTATCCGGTCCTGGTGCTTTACCAGATTTGACTGTTTCTAAAACTTGATTTGTTTCCTTTAATGTGAAATGTAAATTGGCTGCCTTTGCTATTACAATCATGTCCTCCGTCATTACAAATCTGTCTCCATTGGATTCAGTATAAAGTGCGGAGAAATGGTTTACCCAGGTGTCCTCGCCTAAAAAGAGATCTCTCTGGACTATACCTGACCTGTTGCCTTTGGATATCAAATTCCAGAATCCTACCTGGTCCTTAGCCTTAGCCACACGTATTAGGTCTACCCATATCTCCTCATCCCAAGCTCTCTTTGCGGCTTCTTGTGTCTGATTATAGGTGCGCCTTTTTTCCCTCGTGTTTGCTATATCATTTCCCTGGATGGCTTTATTTAACTCATACTTCGCAGTTCGGCAGTCCTTACTATACCATGGTTTACCGTGGCTAGCCCTTTCAGATGTTTCTGACTTCCTTTCTTTAGGTATTTAACTAAATACGGGGCCTAGAGCATCTATCAATCTACCGTGAAGGTCAGTCATCTTTATTGAATCTGTGTTACTCTCTATATAAGGAGATAGAGTGTCTGCAAAAAATTTTTGTCCCCTAAGATATTTGGCCACTTTACAGCACCATTATTCCCTTTCAGCATGATTTCATCATCTAGACTACCAGAGAGTACTATGGAAAAGATTTCAGGTGAGACCCTCAAGCTCAAAGGTAAGTGATCGCTCTCTGTTCTGGAGTCTATTTTGAGGTCACTCAAGTGGCACCAGCAACCTAGTGTCACCATAATATAATCTATATAACCTTGTGAGTTACCTCTATAAAATGTATGGGCTTTAGGTCTAATAGATGGAACTCGCCCATTGCATGCTCTAAGGTTATGTGCTAGCGTTAGTCCTAAGAGTTGAGTCACAGCTACTGTGCACTTAACCTCCTTTTCGCTGATCTTGAGTCTCCATCAGTTCACCAAATCCCAGTACAGGCTCAAAGTTGCAATTAAAGTCGCCACCTATTACTACATTTGGAGCATGCCCTTAAGAATCAAGGACAAGATCCAACTGACTGATCACCGGTGACTCACAGTGTGCGGGGCAAGGTCTATTATATATATTAAAAAGATATGCGGCTCTACCATCTTTGGCTGTTAGTTTTAGGCCCAGTATATCTTTAGATGTGGCATCTATAGGAACAATATCGATTTCCAAGGAGACTCGAATCCAAATCACCAGTCCTCCAGAGGGTCTACCCTTTACTGAGGGAGTCGCCTCCGCCCAGTATGTTTTATAGCCAACCCTATGGTGACTATCTAAAAGCCAAGTCTCTTGTAAGAGTATAACATCATAAATCTCTATATATTCGTGCCAAGTGGGGTCCAACAAATTCCTATTTAACCCTGCGATGTTCCAAGAGACAATATGCAAGTCTAATGTATTACTATGATCTCTAGGGCGAAGTGGTTTGTTTCCCGGCATTCTAGTGCTTAGATTTAAGTCAGGGACAATTGGTGGTTGAGAGGGAAAAAATTGGGATTTAGCCCCCCTATATTCATCAGGATTTTCCGCTATTACCATGGGAGCCTCCTCGGCCGTAGGATCTATTTGCTCAATTAGTAGACCACCCATCCCCATCTTTTGTCTCGGTGTGGAGCCCCCATATCTACACTTATCCCCTCCACTACTTGTTGGCAACACTGGCTTAGGGTGTGTGGACTTTAAATGTCAATCCTGCTCCTCAAGAGTAGATAGAACCTCAAAGCAGTTGTTCAGCTCTACCATTGGGTTAAAGTTAGTTGCATAACCACTCTCCCTAGGTCTATAAAAGTATCCCAGAGGTAAATCGCTGATACTTGTATATCCCCGGTCAGTCATATCTTTAATTTCTAGGATTGCTCTGGTTATGTGTGGCCGCCTAAAATTTACCACTACACAGTCCCTGCTGATGTTCTTCCTAGATTCACCCACCCAGCCTACCCTACGTACCATCAAAATGTCAGCTCCTCTCATCGGGTTAAATTGCTTAAATTTTGCTAGCCAGTTAATCACTTTATTTTTCAGGATTGACCAGTTCTCCTTCTGGTCTCTCCTAAGTGCTGGTACCCCTGCTAGAATTAACGTATATGGACATGATGCTGGCGGGAGGCTGAGAACTTCTTCATTGGGAATTAATTCTGTGCTTTTTGGGCTGTATATGAGTAGTTCATCATTCTTCCCCCTACCACTTCCTGCGTTGATACATGTACTGCCTTCTGATGCCTGACAGGCTACTATATTGTCCCCGGGCATAGACGCGATTGATGCTATAGAACAGCAATGCTCTCGCACACACAAATTAAAGTGTAGCTCCAAATATTCATGTATAACAAGATAAATGCTATTGTAACAAAAATAAACAGATGCAGATCCTTGTGTGTTTTCCTTGTAGGTAGGTTGTTTAATGAGTCCACAACCGTAGCAACGGTCCACAATTAGACGCGATTGATGCTACTCTGTTTGCGGCCAAGGTCTTGTTTTTAAGACTAAGGCTGCTCCCAACCTGATCTCGACAGATAATTATCTCTGGTTCAAGAGGAATAGGCCTGTGTTCTGGGTGTGTGCTAATTGTTTGAGGAATTCCTTGCTCCCTTAGTCTACCCCCATTAGCAATACTGCTTGTGCTCCACTGCCCTATGGTGTTTTGAAAAAGGGTCAGCTTCTCTTCCAGTGGTCTTAGGGCCTCACCAATGTGCGATATTAGATCAGTTAAAATGCCCTCTCTGGCAGATTCTAAGGATTTCTTTAGAATAGACTCCAAGTCCCTTTTATAATCAATAGAAATAGAATAACATTCATTATCGAAGGGCTCAGTCTGAGTAGACATATTTTTCCCAGGAGCTCGATTTGCTTCTGTTCTATTTGCTGCTTTCCCTCTCAGCACTGGAGCCCCCGCTCCCTTGGTCCTTGGTTTCCTGGGGACTGGTATTTTCTTTTTTGCATTTTTATTCTGCGTTTTACCCCCCAGTGCCTGGTTTTTATTTATTAATCTAGTCCCCATTGGTGAGCTTATTCTATCTTTTGGTTCAATGGAGATTGATGAATCAATACAATCCCGGGAAGGATCATCCTCTTTCTCTACGTCTGAGGCTATCTGTGGTGAAATCAGTGGAGAAACTGAAAGCCGTGATGAGTTATTCTGTTTGTAAACAGGGTCTAGGGACAGTCTTCTTTCGGCATTTTCAAACTCTTGATTTATAAGAGTTTCTGCCCTAAGGAAGAAGGCATCTAAGGTGCCCACAGGTCCCTTGCGCTTGCTCATTGTTCTTCCCTTAATTGCTAGTTGTATACAAAACACACAGTTGAACTACCAGAAAATTTAAGACCAGGAAAAAATTTAAAGAGTGCAATCATAAAAGAGCTTAACAGCTGAGCCTAAGAGTTAAACTTTACCTAATAGCCAAATGTCAGCAGAGGGGTAGCTCAGTCCAGTCTATGTCAGGCTATGACGGGAGCGGACAGGCCCGCCCTTGGCCTGGGCTTCACCCGGTTAGCGCCCGGGCACGCCTGTGCGGGTCCCATGCTGCGGTAGCCCCCTCACGTCTTTAAGCACCTCCTGGTGCACGTGACCCCCTGTTCAGCTAGCCCGCGGGACACTGGAAATGTAGTCCAGCAACAAAAATGGCCGCTCTCGGCGGCGTTCGCAGTTCGTCTCGAGCGCGACGGCCCCCTCAAGACTCCAGGCTCTCCTCCGGTGACAGGCAGCAGGTAAGAGTTTTAACAGATTGGGCAGAGTTGCAGCAGGATATGTGAAAGGCTCCCGCGCTGCGGTAGCCCCCTCACGTCTTTAAGCACCTCCTGGTGCACGTGACCCCGTGTGGAGCTATCGCGCGGGACACCGGGAAATGTAGTCCAGCAACAACAATGGCAGCTCTCGGCGGTGCTCACAGTTCGTCTCGAGCGCGGCGGCGCCCTCAAGACTCCAGGCTCTCCTCCGGTGACAGGTGGCAGGTAAGAGTTTTAATAGATTGGGCAGAGTTGCAGCAGGATATGTGAAAAGCTACCGCGCTGCGGTAGCCCCCTCACGTCTTTAAGCACCTCCTGGTGCACATGACCCCATGTGGAGCTAGCGCGCGGGACACTAGGAAATGTAGTCCAGCAACAACAATGGCGGCTCTCGGCAGCGCTAGCAGTTTGTCTCAAGCAGGAGTCAGATTGCTCTCCTTCCTTAGGGCTAAAACCAAAAGTGCTTAATACCTTCCTCCTGATCAGTCCTAAAGTTCCCAAACTGCTAGGGACATCTTCAGAGAGACCAGCCCACAGGTAGCAGGGAGAATCAGGCTCAACTAATCATTCCAGTCAGGATTTCAGCAAAGCCTAGATGATTGGTCAGCGTGTCCTTCAATAGGCTAGCTGGTCTGACTTTTTGCGGAGCACTTCCAATTCTTGGGTTACAAGAGAAAGAAAGGTCCAAAGCCCAAGTCCTTCCTCACGCAGATTTATAATGAAGGATCTCTTTCTTCTCATTGCCTCCAAGTCCATTTGTATACTGAGATGCTAGTGCCTAAAAGTCCTTCTTGTACGGGTCAGTAGGCAGCGACTGGTGAAAAACCTAATCCTATTCCTTAAAGAAAGTCACAGTCAATCAGGCCTCAATTTGCAGTAATTCCTGTTGATTTACCACAAACAGTCCCAAAAAAACATGCTCTAGGCAAACTTCCGGGTTCGCAAGGCCCATCTAGAGGCTGTCCCATTAAAAAAGAAGGTTCTTCTAGGCTCTTCTAAAATATCTCCCAGGTTAGTTCTGAGCCCAGGCCTTCCTCTGTGTTAGAAGGAGAGAGCTAGGCTGGGAACAAGTCACCATGTAAGGTCTTTCTCAAACTACCTGGGTCCTAGTTTGTTCTTTGTGAGGTCTATCTGCTGTTTCTATCAACTCCCCTATTCCAATTTAATACCGGTCTGTAATTAACACTTCACTCTCTTCTTGCCAGCAGACCAAGTCCTATAGATGTTCTCTGAAAGATATTTCACACCTTTTGAAGATGTTTGATTACTGTGGGTGTGGACAGGGGAGCTAATTATTGTCTAGGCTGTCAGGCAAAGAAAACAAGTTCTAACAAAACGATATTAATTCAATTGAGTGAGACTTACTATTCTAGCTCTAGTCTGCCTAAGATGTAGCTAACCAGAGATGGTGTTTCCTATACTGACTCAAATGCAACTAAATGTTGTGAGAGTGCACTAATAACGGAAGCTGTGGAGATCTAATATATTAACTTTGGTCCAACAAACAATGGTGAAAGTAGTCTGATGGGGGGAGAATTACAGTTCTAACCACAATCCATCTAAAATTGGTTAAGTACATTAATGAAATGTATTAGATTTATTTTTCTAACTTCAGTTTTGCACTGAGGAAATAGGAAAAATACAAGAAATTAGATTAAATATTGTATCTGCAGTGCTACAAACATTCAGGGAAGTGCATTGTTAGAATAGTGGAAAAGACCTCTCCAAGGCAATGCCTGCCCTGATTGCCCACCTAAACTGATGTCTGGATCCCTAATGCTGATTTTTGGTGCTATAGACATACACAGATCATGCATGTTTGCCATAACATAGGCCTGTGTCATGGATTGTGGTCTTGTTGGACCAGGAGAGTTGCCCAAAAAGCTATCCTCATAGTGGAGGAGGACTACTGCCTTCACCAGGAGTTAAGCAGTATGTGCATTGTGATAGCAGCATACCATCTAGTGAGCAGAGGAATGATTACGTCCTTTTTAATCTGTGTTTCTGGGGTGAGGTTTACTGGCTTAGTCACTTTTTTTAAAATTCCACAGCTGTGTGCTTAAGTCACCCTTTAGCCTAAGTCAGTTAGATGTAAAGTGCAGTGCAGTGCAGGAGTGTTGAATGTCCACTATGTGTATGTTTGCCTCTGAAGGGTAGAGCACAGGTATTGAGCAGCACTCTGCAGTGTGTGCGTGGTGAGTGCATGTACTGTGTGTATGTATACCTCTGAGGAGTATATTACATTTGATTTATTTTTCATTTATTTATAAAGATTTGCATAGCGCAAACATGACCTTTACGGGTATCAGATCCCTTCACAATTTTGGGTAAGAGGGATAGAGTATCAGGAATTAAAACATTTGTTACATAATTACTCAAGGCGCTTGCAAGACTCCTGTAGGTATCGGAACTCTTCACATAAGGGTAGGGCGGATACAGTAATGGGTGAGGAACATTCAAACATATGTATGTACAACGCATGCTATCAATGTTATTCCTAGGTATATGGAATATGGGATATGGGAGTGCTGTGCAGAGCGTAGGTGGTGAATGCATGTACTGGGTGTATGTATACTTGCAAAAAGTACACATACATGTAGGATGACATTTTTGCAGCATATGCATGGTAAATGTGTGTGCTAGCAGAGTGTGTGCTTACAAGTGGGACACCATAATACAATTTAGAGAGGCAACAGTACTAGGCAGTGAGTGTAGAATTAATGTGTGTGTGCTGAATGTATATGTGCCTAGGGTGGGACAATGCATGGAGGTATCAGTACTGGTTAATGTATGTGGTATGTGCATTTACAAAGTATAGTAGCAGTAGTAACATATTTATTTATACATTTTACTTCATTACAATATACCATATTTTTTTTTTTTTTGCAAAAACCTTTATTGCACCAGCAAGTTACACAGCGGAACGCCTACAACCCATCGGGCTGGCCGCTATAGCAATTTTGATCAAATGGCAGCAATGTACATTCAATAGACACTTTACTGTAGTAGAAACAATGGCACTACCGCCGTAAGAAAAAGGTGCAGCATTAGCATAAGTCTTTTCAAGCATCATTGGTTTTCGGTATGATTTTTGTAATTTTCTCCCCCCCCCCCCGAACAACCGGAAAGCAAAATAACTGTTAGGAATGTCAAAGCGGTCACGTAAATGCCATAATCATGTTCATGTGTTCTTCTTACCAAGACGTCCCTCACCAGAGTTCATCCCTGCCCACTATTTGAATCCAGTTACTGTGTAATCGTCATTGTGGACATCTCAACCAAGTAAGCATGGGCGGAAAATCCGTTCCGCTCGCGGATTTTGCGGATTTTCGGTAAATTCGCAATCCGCGAGATTCGCGAATTTCCCGCAAAATCCGCGAGCAGCGGATTTTATGGCTTGCTCGCACTGTTCGCGTGAGTTCGCGGCTTCCCAGTTCAACTTCGCGCCCCGCGAATAAGCGCTAAATTGCAGAAATACGATCTTAGCAAAACTGAAACTACTTACCAGGTTCAAAAGTTCAAGCTCATCATTAGTAGCCATTTCCTGTAGTGCTTCCTGAGGGGCCCCTCCAGAGTTCAGTTGCCTACTTGCAACTATTATGTGACCCTGCTCTGACCCTCAGAATAGTTACACAAAGGTCCTGAATTACAGCTAAGGCAGACAAGCAGGAGCCAGGCTGGAAGTTCAAATCCAGTGACACATTAACAGCCCCTAATTCATTATTGTCAGTTGGGGCAGGGCAGGTGTTGTAACTAATTTTGCAACAATGAAAGCACTTAGCAAGTGCAAAAGATCACTAATCAGGAAGCACTAAGGAAGCAGGTGCCAGCTGAAAAAATATTCTGTGACACATTAATCAGCCCCAAATTAATTCAGGTCACTTGAGGCAGGGAAGGTGTGCTTTGCTTTGCCACAATAATGTACACTGGACAACCAGAGGGTGCTGTGATGAAACAGAGGGTGGCAGTGGTGACAGAGAGTGGCAGTGATGAAGAAGAGTGTCCCAAACAGGCTGGACACGTAGAAACAACAAGTTTGCAAAACTTGCGACCCGACAGGTAAGTTCGCGTTTGCGAAATTGTACAAAACACTTGCGAACTGGCAGAAACCCGCGCGAACACAAAAAAAAAAAAATCCGCAAATTTGCGAGAATTCGCGGATTTTGCGGATTGCGAGTTCGCAAATCCGCAAAATTCGCGAACGCGAGATTCGCAAAATTCGCCCATGCTTACAACCAAGTAGAGACCCCCAGAGATCACCCGTGGTCACCCTGTACCCCAACAAAACTGAACATCTCCATCCCACCTTCAATACCCTCCCCCCCCAATCTGTTCGGTGGACTAGCCTTCTGCCTCTTCTTCATCTGAATCATCCTGATCGTCTTCTGGCAAAGGATCACAAATCTCACCCCTATATACATTCCACTTGGTCCAAATTTTATTCCACTTTCCCGGACAGGCACGATTGGAATACACCGCCCGTTCCGTTATCATTACTTTATCCATATTTCGACACCATATTGACTTGGTTGGTAGCCCCGCCACCCCCCATTTTTGTGCTATATCTCGTTTCGCTATAAGCAACCCTACTGTGACCCAGATTTGGTCATGTCTGGAAATATCGGTAGGCTCCCACACATTTAAGAGGCACCGTTTTGATTCTGGCAACAAAGATGTTTCTAGTGTTTGTGATATCGTTCGCAGGATCTGTTTCCAATATTCCTGTATCCGGGGGCAGTACCAGATGGTGTGAAAAACGTACCCTCCTCCCCGCACCCACGTAGGCAATATGGATGTTGTATCCGGTGAATACGGTGTAGCATTGTTCTCGTGTAATATACTCTGTGTAAAAATTTTTATTGAACTAATCGCAGCCGCGCTGAGATGCCCACTTCCTTAGGAGAGGCTAGTGCCTCATTCCATTCCTGCTCGTCCATCTCACTGGTGTCTCTCTCCCATTTCTCCTTCAGAGGCAATGTTGGGTCGGGTAGATTATTAAGTAATTTGCGGTATGTAAGGGATGTAGCGCGCTCAACCATAAAATCCGTAAGGAGGCGGTCCTCCAGTGGGGAAGACTCAGGCAGATCAGTGTCCGCGGCCAAGGCTGTTAACAGTGCGTGACGAATCTGAACATATCTGTAAAGCTCCCTGTCGCTGAGTTCATATAGTTCTTGCAGTCTCTGGAAGGGTATCACTCCACCCCTCTCCCAAAGATCGCCCACCGTGGAATTCCCTATTGTGTCCCAGTGTGAGAAGCCCTTGCTGTTTCTCATGTTGCTGAGGATTCGAGAGTCCCATAGTGGGGTTAGTTTGGTAATTCTACCTTTCCAACCCAGGGCCGCCGTTGCTGTGTGCCAGATTTCTACAGTAAGCCTGGTGGGTCCTATTAATGTGCGTGTTTTACGTCGGTCATATAATGGGGCTAGTAGACTGTCAGTGCCTAATTGCGTTCTATCTGCCTGGAAGGCTGGCTCAGTTTGGGAAGTGTGGATCCACTGGTTGATGGGTTTGAGGTGTGCCGCCCAGTAATACAATTTTAAATTGGGCAAAGCAATACCACCATCATACCACCCTCTATGCAGTTTGGATTGTGCTATACGGGCGGGGAGGTTCCCCCATAGGAGGTTGGATACTAGTGCTGCCACCTTCTGGAAGAAACCGGGGTTCACCGAGTAGGGCGTATTTTCGAGGACGTAGAGAAAACGGGGCAGGGCCATCATCTTGTATAGTGCTGCTCGCCCTAACAATGTCAATGGGAGTCCCGATCAAAAATGCACGTCCCATTTGAGTCTGTCTAGGTGGGGTTTCAAGTTTTTGGCTACGAACTCCACTGGATCTCTAGTGACATGTATGCCCAAGTATTTAAACGATGTGCCGGCTATTCGTAAAGGGCAGTCCGATTCGAGGACCGGGGCCTGACCCTTTAGGACGTACAATTCGGATTTGCCCCAGTTCAGTGTATATCCGGATATCTTTCCATGGGTGTCACAAAGATGTAGTAGAGCGGGGATACCGGTCTCCGGGTTGGTGAGATAGACCAGCATGTCGTCCGCATAGAGGGACAGTCGATCCTCCCAGCCCTCCTTCCAGCAAATACCCTGAAGGTGGGGTAAGGTTCTAATCAGGGTTGCGAGGGGTTCTAATGAGAGAGCGAACAACAATGGTGATAGGGGGCAGCCCTGTCTCGTGCCCCTACCTAAGGGGAAACTCTCGGGAGATATGGCCATTAGCCACCACTCGTGCCCGTGGGTCAGTGTACAGTAACCTCACCCATGCGATGAAGCGGGGGCCGAAGCCCATGCGTGATAAGGTCTCAAAGAGGTAGGCCCATTCCACAAGGTCAAAGGCCATCCTAGCATCGAGTGCCATTATCACTGCTGGAGTTTCCACTGTGTCCGCCCGAGCCAGCACTCCATGCAGTATGTGCAAGTTTAGTGCCGTGTTACGATGGGGCATGAATCCGGACTGGTCCGGGTGTATAAGGGACGACAGGTGGGGCAAGATTCTCAATGCCAGGAGTTTGGCCAAAATCTTGGCTTCTGCATTAAGCAGCGATATGGGGCGATAAGAGGAGCAATTTTCAGGCGGCTTGCCAGGTTTAGCGATGGCCACTATGGTTGCCGCTCTCTGATCTGGTAGGAGCGTACCTTTTTCCAAGCAGTCCTTGAACATCTCAAGCAGATGTGTACTTAGGGTTTCCGGCATCGCCTGATACCACTCCACCGGTATACCGTTAGGTCCCATTGCCTTGCCCGGGTTTAAAGCACGGATCGCCAGTTGAATTTCGTCAGCGGTGATGTCCGCTTCCAACTCCTACGAGATTTCCGGGGTTAATGTATTAACCCCAACTGGGGCCAATACGTCTCTGGCCACCTCTGGTGTCACCGTGTGGTCGGGGGTGTATACCTGTTCGAAGTGGTCTGCAAGCTATTCTACTATGTGTCTCGGGTTAGTGTGAACCTCCCCGTGCTCATCCTTCAATTTTGGAATGCCTCTCGAGTCCCCGTCTCTTTTGTCGAGCCACGCCAGCATTTTCCCAGCCTTATCGCCCACCTCATAGACCCTGTTCTGAGTGTCGGACAGACTTTCCCTGACTCGTGTGCGCAGATGATCATTATACAATTGTTGTTGTAGGGTAAGTGCATGCAGGGTGGATGGAGTGGGACGTTGTTCATGAATTGTAGTCAGTGTCTGTAAGGTCAACTCCAGAGCATCTAGCTCCTGAGCCCGTTGTCTTTTGAAGCCCGTGACAGAATTCATAGCTTGGCCCCGTAGCACCGTTTTATACGCCTCCCAAAGCATCTCGGCTGAACGTACCGAGTGTACATTCTCAGTGTAGTATTGTGCTGTTGTCTTTTTAAGAGCTTTGCGAACTTGGGGGATCTTGAGGTACGCAGCCTGTATGGGATAGATGCGCTTACGTGTTTGCGTTTGTGAGGAGAGAGTTAGGGTCAGTAGGGAGTGATCCGAGATCCCTCGCGGGTGGATCTCCATCGCGTCTATATAATGAAGTCCATCCCCCAGGGTCAGGAAGTGATCGATTCTAGACAGACTACCATGTACTGCAGAGTGAAAAGTGTACTGCCGTACAACGGGGTTTAGGTGTCTCCAAATATCAACCAGTCCCATGGCTGTTAAAAATTGCTGAAAGCGAGGTACCCCTCCCGCGGGGGCCAGTGTTGGGAATCTATCAAGTTGTGTATTCAGAATGGCGTTAAAGTCCCCCCCGAGAATAATTTCCCCATCCAGGAGAGATAGGAGAAAGTCGCCCAGTTTAGGGAGGTGTACTGAATGAAGTGCTGGGGGGATGTAAACCGAAACGAAGTTGAAGAGTCTCCCCTCCCATTGTCCTTGTAGTGCTGCGAA
Source organism: Lissotriton vulgaris (assembly GCF_964263255.1). Classification (NCBI taxonomy): domain Eukaryota; kingdom Metazoa; phylum Chordata; class Amphibia; order Caudata; family Salamandridae; genus Lissotriton; species Lissotriton vulgaris. The sequence goes on from NC_141687.1 coordinate 1,434,218,629, forward strand.
GAAGCTCTGGTCGTCTGTTTTAGTGTGCAGGGGGAGGAATCGTGAGTTTTTTTGCACTAGAATTCCGGTACCCCTAGAACCGGACGTGAAATCTGAATGGACCATCATCCTGTACCCTCTTCTATTCAGGGCCTTGGTGGTCTCCCCTGTTAAGTGGGTTTCCTGCAATAGAGCTATTGTGGGCTTGTGTCTCTTGAGTGCAGTGAGTACTAGCCCCCTTTTCAGCTTGTCTCCCAGTCCTCTCACATTCCAAGACAGTAAATGCAAGGATGGGCATTGTATCTCGGGGTCTACACTCCCCCCTTCAGCTGCCGGGATGTCAACCATTCGGTCCCAGGGGTGCCACTAGGTGTAGGAGGAGAGGTGTAGCAGTCCTGGTTGGTGTGTGAACGTGCGGGAGGATGATGAACGTTCTCATGTGGGTCGGAAGCTTCCCTACATTATCCCCTCCCGGGATTAGCTCGGGTGAACATTTCGTCTTCATCAGTGACCTAACATACAATTTCCTAACAGTCAAAAAACAGCCCTTCCCCCTTCCCCCCCTCCCTGCATCCCTGCCTAACGGACTTTCAACTGCCCCCTCCCCAACTGAGCAGAGTGCCTGACCTATCCCCAAACCAAAGTACTTGCGTGTAGGGGGAGAGTGTCTCCCCGAGCAGGCGGCATCCCTGCGTGCTCTTGGGTTAGCCATGCCAGAGTCCATGTGCAGCACAAAGAATGTAAAGTCAATAAACATTGAATGTCGCTGAGATAGAGCCCGAGTCAGGAATCATTCCTCTCCTCCTGCTCCCGTAAAGCTGCGGGAGGGAGATCTCTCTGCTCCACCCCCACGACCAGACACTTGTGAACCATTTTTGCTGTGGTCTGCGCTTCCGTGGTCCGGTCTATGAGATTTTCGCAGTCGACCAACCGTGTGCCATCCTTCCAGCCAGTCCCGGGCAGCGTCCGGATAGTCAAAAAACCACACTTTTTTGTCCGCCACGACTCTGAGCCGAGCCGGGAAGAGCATCGAATATGGTTGTTCCTTTTCTCTCAACATTTTCTTAACTTCCAAGAACGTCCTTCTCCTCTTGGAAACTTCGGCCGTGTAGTCCGGGAAAAAGGCAATCCTTGAGTTCTGAATTTGGATGGCCGGTGCCACTCTCGCAGCCTGTAATATGGTGTCACGGTCCCTGAAGTTAAATAGTCTAGCCAAGATAGGTCGGGGTGAGCTTCCAGACTTTGGTTTTCCCCCCGGAACTCGGTGGGCCCTCTCCACGGAGAAGAAATTCGAGAGTCCCTTGGGCTGGAGCTGGTTTTTAATCAAGTCCTCCACATAGAGATCTATCGCCCCCGTGTCTTCGGATTCCGGCACACCCAAAATTCGGACGTTGTTGCGCCGGGAACGGCCCTCCTGGTCATCCAGTTTATCCCTGAGCTGTTTGTTGTCTGTCTGTAAACGTTCCATTGCTGTTTGCAGTTCGGAGACATCCTCGACCAAGGATTTAGTGACCACCTCGACCTGTTTGACCTTCTCACTCATTTTCTGGAGGTCCGCCCGTATCAGTGTGACTTCCGTGGCCGTCGCCCCCACTGTCGCCTGCACCTGGGCTAAGGCCGCCAAGACGTCTTCAAGCGTGGCTTTTTTCGCCCCCTCTGTTTCGGTTGTTTTCCCCGAGGTCTTGCGTTGTTCTTGAGGCGGTGTCTGCCTTTCATACGCAAATTTGTCCAATTTAACCTGGGTGGTGCTGTTCTTGGGGCCTCTGTTCGACATTGTGCGAGTGGTTGCGGTGGTGCCAGAGGCTGCAGCAGGGTGGTGGACAGATCGGGTCAGGTCTTGCACTATTAGTGGCGTCCGCGAGGTGGTATCTGCGTAGGCAGTAAAATGGCGGCGTCGCGTCCGAGTTTCACTTCTTCTTCCGCGGCCCTGGTCAATCCTGCGGAGTTGTAGAGGATTGATGGGCGCCGCGGAGTTTCCCTCGTGAGTTCGGATCCCCGGAAAGTATTCTGCCAGGTTTCTGGAGTAACATCCACGACGGGCCGGGGCTTCCTGCTCCGCACTGCCGCCACCTGCTCACTTCCGGCCGGCTGTAAACTCGCCGCGACTCCGCTGCTTCCAGGCTGGCATTAGGCCTTTCCCCGCTCCAGTTCGATGCGATTTCGGGCCTTCGCTGACCCCAAAGTTGCTGCGTTGGTAGCTGCACGGTCTCCGGGTCTGGCCCTCCCCTTAGAGCTCGTAAAGATACGGATAATTAGCTCGGATTGTTGCAAGAAGCCACCTTGCCTCAGGAGCCTCTCTAAGCTGCGGCCGCCATCGTTGGCTGCTAGCCACGCCCCCCAATATACCATATTTTAAACAAATTTTAAAAAGTTAAATGATAAAATATTCACTCAACCACAGATTTTCATACATAGGGATCATAATTAATAAAGATAAAATATTTCCTGCTGTTTTATGGCATATAAAATGTACACTGTTACCTTTGAACACTTGTTAGTTATGCTGCCGTTTGCTTTTAGTCTATCATAACTTACAAAATCATATCAGTTTCCAGATAAAGAACTTCCATTGTAACTGAAAGCAAGCTGTGATAGCCTTTCTTAAAGTGCGCAAAGAAAGCTACCTGAAGGAAGGTAACATCTATTTTCCACAGACATCCCTCCTTCCGGGGCAGAGACAGATAATATGATCCAGAGATTCATTTTGATAATTGTAAAGTCTACAGTTAATAGAGTTAATTTAGAAATCCACAGGCCTTCAAACTCTTTCAGTTAAATATCTAATACCTGGAATCTCAGGAATTTTTGTTTTATAGTTGCTTCTAGATTAAAGTCAATATACTTTTGGTTAGGCTGAAAATAGGATTCTTTGTATATTTGTATGTTGATGTTTTAAATAAACTCTCTCATGCGGAATGACTCCTAGAGGGTTTCCCTAATAACATTTTTGTGAATTAACTGAGATTCTTAATGGGCAGCAAATTATGATCTGGGAGAGATACAGTGATATGATCAGGGAAAAGGCAAGAGTTAATCAAGGAATTCTGGTTTAGTTCTCAATATATCATACCTCTCAAGGAATCTGCATCTGCAGAGGCACAACCACAAAAATAATATATTTTCTGAGCCAGGAAGACCACCTAAATTGATGGAAGATTCAGTTCGAGTCTTATCATTGAATGTGAGATTGAAATCCATAAATTAAACTCAGAGCACTTTGGATAAAAAAATATATATTTTCTTTTCATTTACAACTATCGTGGAGTAAGTCAGGAGTGAAATCAGTTTTGTCCTAAAGTCTGTTATTATGGGCCTGAGCGCACATCCCTCCGTATGATTGCACAGGCTGTTTTATGCTATTGTGATGGCTTTCGTTTTTAGAGAATATAGGTGTTTTTGTTTTTTAAAAAATTTCTTCATTTTTTTTCCTTTAAAAAATGTATTATTAAACAACAAGGAAGAACCAATGCATGAACACAGAGGTAAAGAAAAAACCAAATATTACAAGCAAAAGATAACAACAACAAAACAACAAACATCAACATAATACCTGGGGGAAGGAAAGCCCTGTGGACAGTAGGAGAAACCCTGGCTCAAGTCTGGGAGTAGCAGCCCTGGAACCCGGCCTTCTCTGCCAGCTATTCCTGAATAGGATTCCAGATCCGACCCAACCTTTTCCTCCGATGATCATTATAAATTAGAACCATCTCCAGCCTACTTGTATATCAGAATTTCCACCACCAGAACCAAGGATTGGGTGGATCCCTGGCAAGCCAGAATAGAGCCAAAATCAGCATCGCCAGCGTAATGGAAAAAAAGAAACCAGCAAAGGGGTTAGGAATAGCATAATGAGTTTAAAACCCAACAACACTGCCATATTGTAAATACCCCCCAGTTTACCAAAAATGAACTGCCAAAACAGTCAAAGTGCAGTTCAGGATGCAAAAACATGGACTACATTGGCCTCTGCCATCCCACACCGAAAACACTGAGCATCCGGCCATAGTTTTATAATAAAAAGACGATGCGGAGTAAAATACCAATTGTTTACACAGTTAAGATGATGAACCTTTTTCCAAGAGACGGTCAATACTGGATGGACATCATATTACTACAATGAAGATCCGCAACTTCCTATGGTCTGGGATTCTCTCAAAGCATTTTGTCCAGGTCAGACTCATAGTTTGCTTCTAATCAACGTAGGGTGGCATTGGTGGAAGAAACAGGGATCCGACGATCTTTTGAGTCTGTTGAATCGGAGCTAGAAAATAGTATCAGGGCAAGGGATGGGCTTTGGGTTGTGCAGCTCTTGGAGCAGTCCGCCCTCCTCAGAGCTTCCTGTGACAAAGGAATTTGGGAGTGGGCTGTTAAAAATAGCTGGACTCAACAGTTATCATACTTTGAGAAAAATGAAGAAATGGGATGGATTTTGTCATTTCATTAAGGATAGATATTGCTCCAACAATATTAAGCAAATTAAGGATGAGAATGGTCTGTTAGTTGCTGATCCAGACTTAGTTTGTGAGGTTTTTCATCATTTTTATTGGGAACTCTAATGGAAGACTGTTTTTCTTCCACCGAGGATATCTGTCAAATTGTCCAGTGGTATTTGACCTGCCAAGTGACCTCGGCTCAGTGATCTAAAGTAGAGGCACCTATTACTCTTGATGAGGTTAAAGATGCTATTAGTTCCCTGGCTAGAGGGAAGGCATTGGGTTCGGACCAGATACCTTCAGAATTTTATGCTGTCTCTTCGCAGATCCTGTCCTTGGTGTTAAGAGATCGTTTTAATTCATTTGATATCTCTGATAATGTTCCTGAGTCTTGGAGAGACAAATATTGTTGCCTTCCAAAGAAAGGAAAATATCCCTCCTCTTGCGGGTCTTATTGTCCTATTTATTTAACAAATGGCAATTCTAAAATGTATATTCGCTTTTTTGCTGATCGGCTGTCAGAAAATTATTTCTCAGTTGGTGCACCCAAACCAATGTTGCTTTATCCCGGGCTGGGACACAACATCACATGTAAACATGGCAATAACGGCTTTGGAACTAGCTTCGGTGGCAGGGAGCCCATTTGGTAAGATTTGTTTGAACGCTGAGAAGGTCTTTGATCGGGTCTCTTGGCCCTTCCTTTTGGAGGTAATGGAGTCCCCAGGTTTGGGTTCTATCTTTGTTGCTAGGGTTCAGAGTCTGTACCAGGGCCTCAAACGTAGGTAACATAGCGTGGGTCTTTTCTCAGATTCCATCTTCATTTTTTGTGGTACCCAACAAGGCTGCCAGCTATCCCTGCATTTGTTTGCAGACTATATAGATCCGTTCATTCAATCCCTCAAACGATTTTAGGTGAAAATGTTCGCATATGTGGATAATATCACAATCTTGACATCGGGATTTAGGGCATTGGTAGCTGCAGACAAATCATTTGGGGATGTTTCTGGCTATAAGCTGAACTCTGATAAGACTCGGATATTGTCCAATGTGGCCTCGCCAGCTTAGGATCAGAGGTGGGTTCAAATCTGGCATACCTTGAGGTCATTCTGGCAATTAGTATGCCAGATATTTTGGAGTATAAATATGGGATTTTGCTTCAGCATTCTGTGGAGGTCTTTCTTAAATAAGTCATTTGCATATGGGGATTATCAGATGCTGTAATCTTATAAAGATGATTATCCTCATGCCCTATCTTTATATCTCTTCTGCTGCATTCCATTTTTTCTTCCAGTGACCTTTTTTACCAGAGTGACGACACTATGGAAAAAGTTTATCTGGGCTTTCAATAAAACTTAAAGTAATATTCAGTTTCTACAGCGGTCCAAGGAAGAGGGGTGGGGGGGTTCGCTTCCTACCCTTAGGTTTTATTTTCTGGCGTCTATTTCACATGACTTCAGTTGGTGCTGGAATGGTGACCTTGTTCTTTGGCTGGCATGTTTCCTGAGTTTCTTCCATTGGGCAAATCGATCATCGTTGGGGGTCGGGTATTATTGATACAATGTATTTCAAGCATACTCGCTTTAAGGCCTTAAAAGTATTTTATCCGGTATGGTGTTCTTTTAGGAGATTGTTCCCACCCATTACTACATTTAATCAGCTTATGTATTTGTACTATAACCTAATTTTCCTCATGGTATTCATGAAGGGTTATGAGAGGTATGAAGAAGGGTCTATCTACTGCCCTTAGGGTAACATTTTGAGGGAGATGTTTTTGTTTTATTCTGCACCTTGCAGTAGTTGGCTCCCCTGTGTTCCAGTTTTTTTTTTTTTTAGATATTTACAGATGTGGCATTTTATTTGGAGCAGAAAGGAAGAGGACTTAAATTGGACCGAAGATGTAGTGCTGGATTTTATTAGCAAAACTCCTAGAACAAATATTGGGATTCATTAACAAATGTAAGTTCATACTGTAAACCAATTGGAGTTTGAGAACAAATCATGAGGTTGTTTGCAAATGCTAGATAACTAACAAGAGAATTTCCCAGTTTTGGTGATAAAGATTCTGGTTTCTGGATTTGAATTTGAATTTAAAAACATTTATTGAGCGCACTTTTACCGAGCGGTTTCATGGCGCTTTTCAGGTTACGACCAGCAACAGCAGCAGGAGAAGGAGGCTAGGCAGCGAAAGCTCGGGAAAAAAGAAAGGTTTTGAGGTTTTTTCGGAACTCTATATAGGAGGGTAAAGTGCGGAGAGCACAGGGAGAGAGTTCCATAAAGCTGGGGCAAGGGCCGCAAATTTTGCTCCACCAGCTTTCTTCTTTTTGAAACGGGGGGTGACCAGGAGTGCCATATGGGTGGAACGAAGTTCTCTACCCGGCAGGTAGGGCTTGATGGCTGAGCATATAAACTCAGGTGCGGTGCCCATCCTGGCCGGATAGGTGAGGCAGCCAAGTTTGAATAAAGCTCGCTCTCTCACAGGCAACCAGTGTAATGCCTGTAGCAAAGGGGTAGCACTGTGGTATTTGGGCAGGCCATAGATCAGGCGAGCAGCCTGATTCTGCACTATTTGCAAGCGATGGATGGCGTAGGCCGGCGCGCCATTGTAGATTATGTTACCATAATCGAGGCGCGAGAGCACCATTGCCATCACGATGATTTTTAATGCCGGGAGGGAGAAGAAGCGGGAGATCTTCCTGATTGTCCTAAGGGAAAAGAAACAAGAGGACACCACTGAACCAACTTGGGAGTGAACAGAAAGTTGTGGGTTGAGGAGAATCCCAAGGGTTTTAACTTTGGGGACCGGGAGCGGGGGAGCACCAAGTGATGGGGGCCAATAGGAGGGAGACCAGGGACTGCAACCACCTCCGGTCAAGACTAACTCTGTCTTGTCCAGATTGAGTTTGAGGTGGTTGCAGTTCATCCAGTCCTGAATGAACAACATAACTGTTTGGACATTCTGGGCGGATGAGGGGGAATGGGAGAGGTTGAAAATTAGCTGGAGGTCATCGGCATAATTGAACACCGTGACCTCGAGCTGCTGCAACATAAAGATGAGGGGGTAGATGTATAAAATAAACAAAAGAGGGGAAAGTGAAGAGCCCTGGGGAACACCACACTCCACCTTACGGGAGGCAGCAGTGAAGCTGGCAAGGTGGACCGCCTGAGCCCTCTCGCTCAGGAAGGACTCGAGCCATGAGAAGGCTAGGCCCTGACACGGGTGAGGAGGATGGAGTGGTCCACCGTGTCAAAAGCGGCGGACAGATCTAAAAGGATGAGGGCTTGCGGGAGGTTGGTGTCGATGCCTTCACGTAGTCCATCCATCACTGAGATCACCACCTTCTCCGTGGAGTGGAGGGGCCGAAAGCCCGCCTGAAAAGGAGAGAGGCAGTGATTTGTCTCCACGTGGGTGCTCAGGGTGCTGATGACATGGGTTTCTAAAACCTTTCCCAAATAAGGCAGGAGAGAAATGGGGCGATAGTTAGAAGGGGATGAGGGATCGGCGCCAACCTTTTTTAGGATTGGGATGACAACCGCCGATTTGTGGAGACTAGGAACAACACCATTGCTAAGTGAATCATTGAGGAGTGTGAGGGGCGGGGTAGGGCAAACTAGAAAGATTTCTCTGAGGATGTGAGCGGGGCCAAAATCCAAGGGGGAGCCCGACTTCACCCGTTGGAGCAGAGGGAGGAGTGTGTCCTTGGTCAAGAGGGGATTACTGGTTAATTTGGAGACAGTGGGAGGGGGAGAGGGATTAATGAATGTAGATGATGGGAGAGGGATGTTAGTTTTAATCTTTGCAACCTTTTCAATGAAAAACTCATTGAGCAAGTTGCAAAGAGATTGAGAGGGAGGAATCATAGCCGTAGCTCTGTCAGATGAGGCCAGTTCATGCACAGTGGTGAAGATTTCTTTTGACTGGGACTCCGCTGCCAATATCCTGTTAGAATAAAAATCAGTTTTGGCGTCAAGGATGCCTTTTTTGTAAATCTGAAGAACAGATAGGTAGGTGGTTTTTAGCACAGGACAATACGTTCTTCTCCATGCTCGCTCGGCTCTCCGTGCATCCAATTTCTTCACCTTAAGATCTGAGGTGAACCATCGGTTGGCTGCGTGGGCCCGCTTGACCGTAATTCGTCTCAGGGGGGTGAATTCGTCGCCCGCTTGAGTCAACCAGTTGTTGATGGTGGTCAACTGAGCTGGGGCTGCAAGGCCTGAAAGGCCAGGGCTGGTTTTAGCCAAAGACGAGCAGAGGGACGGTATATCGGCTTTGCCCCATTTCCTGATCCAGATGTTCTTAGGGAGCAGGGGTTTAGCCTCAGGGGCTAGGGCAAGGAAAAATGAAATGGACGAATGATCTGACCTGGGGCAAGGCGAAATGATAGGGGGTGTTGTGGGGATGTTCAGAGTCCAGATCTGGTCCAGCGTGTGGCCCTGTATATGAGTGGAACTGTGAATGTGAGGTATAAAATTAAGGCTGATCATAAGCTCAGTGAACTCCTTAGAGAGGGAGCTTTCAGCAGGATCGTTTGGCCAAAAGTTGAGGCCCCCTAAGACTAACACTGACAAATTATTTATCGCCAGTGTGGCCAGGAGATCTTGGAGGCTGGAGACAAAGGAAGGAGTGGAGTGGGGGGGGGGGCGGTAAATAAGAACAGAGGTCAGAGGGGTCTGGTAGGAGGTCGAACGTGTTACCAGGTTATCTACTTCAGGAATGGGAGGGAAGGGGAGGATCTGAAAGTGAAGGTCAGTGTGAGCTATCAGGGCCACTCCGCCGCCCCTCCTGCCCTCCGGACGGTCCGCTCGAATGGCAGAGTATGAGGGGGGCAATGCAGCTAGAACATTGGGCAGGGAGTCAGCCTTGAACCAGGTCTCCGTTAAGAACAGGAGATCTGGTTCATGTGTGTCGATGTAATCAAATAGCTCGTACTGATGGTTGACCGCCGACCTGGTGTTCAAAAGCGTGGCCGCGGTGTTAAATACCGGAGTGTGGGGGGTAAAGGGAAGGGAGGGAATAAGCGGGGGGGTAGCAGGCGAAGGGGTCAACTGAGATATAATCGCGGGTGGTGTGCCAGAGGGGAGGAAAGCAAACCAAGGTGGGTCAGATGATCAGTAACAGAGGGTCCAATGGCACCGGGGTTCCAGTATGAGCAGAGCTGGGATGATGAGTATGTGAGTAAAGGGGTATAATGGGGTGCCCCTAGCCCCTGCCGGCCGCGGACGGGCGCAGACGGGCTTGACTCTGGCGCAACTCTGGCGCGCCTACGACGCGCCCGCTGCGCTCGTCCGCTGCGCTGACACATGTGAGCCGTTTAAATGGAGGAGTAGCGTGGGGTTCGCCGGTACTGCCCAACCCAAGATGGCGGCCGCGGCCGCTGTGAGCCCGCCTATGACGATCAGCCCACAGCCAGCTACTGCCAGCAAGCCCACTGCCACCGGGCTGCTCGTAATCACTGGGAAGGCGCCAGAAACACTCCTAAATGGAGGAGTAGCGTGGGGGGAGTGGCGTGGGTGGGGTTTGGCGGTCCTGCCCAACCCAAGATGGCGGCCGCGGCCGCTGTGAGCCCGCGGCCGCTGTGAGCCCGCCTATGACGATCAGCCCACAGCCAGCCACGCGCAGCCCCTAGAATCAAGGATACAGGTTAGTAACCTGTTAACTTTGAGGGCAAGGTTAGTGCACAATTAAAAACAGTAAAATTAAAGCATTTAGAAGAGCGTGTCACCGCTCGCAATCAGCGTGACAGAATGCGCTTTTAAAAAACGAAACAGCAACCTTCCAGCTACTGCCAGCAAGCCCACTGCCACCGGGCTGCTTGTACTATAATTACTAACCGTGGGCGGGTAACTCCTCCCTGCCAGTGCAGTTTATGGAGATTTGCCTACTACATGCTCTGTGACGAACGCAGAGCAGGCAAAAACTCTGCCTCCGTGATGGAGCGGAGTTAGCCACTCCCTTTCCCCTCCCAAATGCTGTAGAAGGATAAAAAAAAGGCACTTACCTGTGTTTCTGCTGCCTCCCCTGCTTGGCTGCTCTCATTCCTGCTCCTCCTCTTGTGTCCTCCATTGAAAAAAACACTACGTTGTACGTCTTGCGAGTGCGCATGCGCACTCGCAAGACGTCCAATGTAGTGTTTTTATCAATGGAAAGGAGTCAGAAGGACGCGAGGCGATGAGGAGCAGGGAGGAAAACGCGGCCAGGCAAGGAAGGCGGATGAAATACAGGTAAAGTGATTTCTTATTATAATTTTAAGGCATTTTGGAGTGGGGAGGGAGCGGAGTGGAGCTCTGTGCAGCTACGCGTAGAGGCACTACACCGGCTCTGCCCGCCCTTAATAATTACCTATGTCTGAGATATATAGTGAAAAAAACTGTGGTTGTCCTCTGGTAGCTTGGCACAGTTTTATCTAAAGAGGCACTGTGTAAAGTATTTGTGGAACACACACACAGTAACACAATGAAAACCCCACAAAAAGACTCCACACAAGTTTAGAAACATGGAGAATATTTATGAGTAAAACAAGACCACATTGTCAAAAAATCCACTAAGTAGTACCCGAGTTATACATTTTAAAAAACTAAAACAAGTGCTTAAAAGTCAATAGTGCTAACAGGTTACCTGAGGTTGCGCAAGACTGGGGTAAATCCAAAGTTAAGGCCAACTGCGGTGGAGGGCAGGCCGGCTACAAGACTCGAACTGGTCCAGCTGACAAAGTACATTAGATTAAGCAAAGTATCATTGTTGAGAGTCTAATGCGTCATCCCTGATTCACGCAGTCGGGTCAAAGCCTCAAAATTAAGCTTCACAGTCAGGATCTCATTTTGGGTGCTGCATCTGAGTCAAATCTCGCCATCAGGACCTCAGACCAGCACTGCGTTTTTGTTGAGCCGTGCAGGGAAGTCTTTGGATTGGCACTGCATCGGCGTCAAAAGGCACTGCGTCGGTTTGGATTGCCGCACTGGTGACGATTCATCAATTTTGTTGCAAAACAGCTGCAGAACAAACGTTCGAGGCCCTGGACAGGAGGAGGCACTTCAGGCAAGGGCGGACTCACAGATGGCAGAGTCCAGCAACATCAGCAGAGTTTCAAAAAGCCTTTTGTGACCCTAAGACTTTGGAAAACAGGAGTCGAACCAGCAAGCCCTTTAAGTCACTGTGAGTTCAAATGAGTTGGGTCCAGTCCTCGTCCTCCGCAAGGCAGAGATCAGCAGGCAGCAGGGCATCTCAACACAGCAGTGATGCAGTTCCTTAGAAAAGTCATTCGAGCAGAGTGGTAACCCTTGTAGTACAGCAGTCCTTACCTCTTAAAGAGTTCTTCACAGTGTACTGTATTGGTAGGTATGTAAAACCAAATGTGCCTTCGAAGAGGAGGGGACTGCAAACCGTCTCCTTGAAGTGCACAGGTCCCCTTTCATCCCAGCCCTCCCTGCAAGGCTATCAATCCTTTTTGAGGGGACTTGGACACAGCCTATTGAGATGTAAGTGTAGCAACACAGAATAAGATGGAAAAAAGAAATGATGGACAGAATGCTGAACACTGGCAAAGATTCACCCCCAGTGCAGAGATCAGGACCAAAATCCATTGTTTCTGGGTTACTTATTTTTCTGGTTTCTGGAGGACCTGGCTTGGCAATTCGGGATGGACTGTTCCAATTGGAGCAGGGTCAAGACTGATTTGCATTTGGCTGGGTCCTAATTGAGGTGACATGGTGTGTAAAATAACGATGAATTGGGATGCGGACCTGAGTAATTTGCAATGTATGAGATAAATACAAGCATTCCATCTGTCACATTATGTTTTGTGTACTTTATTCAGATGTAAGTGTCAGCTCCAACCCCCCTTCCTGCCCAGTAAGGCTATTGGATTACAGATTAGTGCAGATGAGTCCTCTGCCACACTGACCCTTTCTGTGTTTGTGGCAGGCTAGAGGGAATGCACAAGTTTATCTGTCACTTAGCCCAGAAATATAGTGGAGACATGATGCAAGGTACAGAAAGTAGTACGAGAAGAGAAATGTTCATCTAAAAGGGACATTTCTAAAATAGTAATGTTATATCCAACTTTACCATTAAATAGGATTTATCATTATCATTCCAAAGATATCAAACATGATTCAGCTACTCCTTTCTCATCAGCAATAACAGTTTAAATGTGTTTGAAGGAATTCCTGGTGCTAGCCTCTGAGAGGTGTAGGTCTCTTAGTAGTGAAAAATGAATGTAGCTGTTTGTCACTACCAGGACATGTGAAACCTAAAAGTGCATACCCTAACTTTTACACAGCACCCTGCCCTTAGGGCTCCCTAGGGCCTACCTTAGGGGTGTCCTATGTGCAATACAAGGTTAGTTTAAGGTTTGGCAGTGGTTTTAAATGTTAAATAGAAGTGGCAGTAAACTGCACACACAGGCCTTGCAATCGCAGTCTGAGATGGGTTTGAAAGGCTACTTGTGTGGGTGGTACAAACAAGTGCTGCAGGGCCACTAGTAGCATTAGGATTACAGGCCCTGGTTATGTGGTATATCACTTTACATGGGACTTATAAGTAAACTAAATATGCCAATCAGGTATACACCAATGTCACCATGTTTAGGGAAGAAGAACATGTACTTTAGCACTGGTCAGCAATGGTAAAGTGCTTAGAGTCCTAAAGCCAACAAAAAGAAGGGCAGAAAAATAGGAGGAGGTATGCAAAACATGTGGGTTAACCCTTCAGAGAGGCCCATTCTCCAACACAGTCCCCCCAGCCTACAGCCACGGTAGGCTAATTAATACCCTGATGGACTGCTTAGGGTGTAAGAACCTGGACAATGGCTCACTACTGCAGTTGGATCCCTCTCTACAGGCAGTTCCTGAGTCATTTGAGACTCCAAAATCATGTCGCCCTCTACCTCAGGGATCTCCTGACCCTTTTCTAGGATGTCTTCCCGGCAACCTGGATCTCAGTCCGAGGCCCTGAAAGCCTTCTGTAGCTCCACCATCCTTGTAAATCCCCTTATAGACACTTGAACGTCCTTGCAGAAATCGTTCAGCTGCTGCAGTGTAAGAATCTAACCTGGCCAGCTCAAACTCAAATCCTGCAAGTGCAGATGTGGCTTCTCGGGAGTGAGACAATATTTAGCTGAAAATAGGGAGAATTGAAAAAGGCTTGAATAAGTCTTAAGTATGTAGTTGTAGTAAACACTGAATTACTATATGGCATTGCACAAATATAAGTGCTATCCTCACTGCTGATCACCAATGTTAGCAATTGGGTCTCTTGTTGAAAGAGGTATTCACCCTGTCCACGTAGGGACCACATTCCTAGTCAGGTAAGCTAGATACACACTAAAAGATAACATGTGCTCTCCCTCTGGTAGCTTGGCACAGAGCAGTCACAGTTATATAAAGAGGAAGGGAGAGGTGTACTATAAGTTTATGCTGTATTTGCATCACACAGCATACAGATTTACTTTCCATAATGTGAAATTCATGAAAAGCAGCGCATAGCACAGCTTTGCATTACTTCGCGCCAAGGGGGTACACCATGGGTGGAGCATGGGCATTCCCATGCAACCACCCAAGGTTTCTAACTTCTAAACCCTATCTTTACACTGACTTTTTTATTATTTATGACCACTACAGGTGCTGGCGGAGAGCTATACATCTGAAAGCATGACACTGTGTGTTTTAAAGTGACTATCTGTAGAATATGATCACTTTATTCCCTGAAAATGATTTCTCAACTCACACATAAGTCTAAGAAGGAAACAGGACTCATAGTGTAGTCTATAATAGAACTTGAATTTGTTGCAACAAAAAGTATTTCTTGTCGGTTGATCACCCATTGATGCAGCAAAATCTTGATTTTCCTATAAGTATTTTTCAGATGTTTGTATTACTGAGGATGAGTTTGTGTCGTTTTCTGAAACATAGGCAGAGGAATTAAAGAAGCTTCATATAGCCATTATTTGAAAGAGATCAAATCCAGAAAATTTTCAAGAAGATCTTTACTGAAATCATTTAAAGCTACGCAGGGGAAAGCTTTGTAAAGTTCTGTTAAATACTGTCGTTTTTCCAAGGTTCTAATGACATTTTCCAAGTCGGTCCTAGAAGATGGAAAATAGATATTTATAATATATCGATGTTCCTTCTTGAAGTTTGCTTGCCTCAGTGGCCGGGAATTGCTTAGAGAGTGTCGGAATATCTTCACATTTGAGTTGAAATAAGTTATTAATTAGGATGGGTAGCCAAATCTTGCACTTGTGGCCTTTTTTTCAAAATTTGTAAAGTTGGGTTTACTAAAGTTGTTAATTTTCCAAGTCTCCTGCAGACACGACACATCCAACCTATTTAAGAAAGTATGAAGTTCATGTTTTGAACTTTTCAAGAGGCAAAAAATACCAGCAATATTTTTTGATTAGATCTGAATACATTTCTGGTGAACTGCTTTGTCTCTAGCACTGATGTTAGGTATGTTGTTCCCTTGTAAACATTGGTTTACAGTTAAAGATGTTCCTCTTCCAGTACAGTTCTTTTGACTGTACAAACATTGGTGGGTGTTTGCCTTTTCTGCTTCTACAATTAGAATGTGCCACTCCTCTATGTTTTCTTAACTGGCCCAGATCTTTCATGAAGTCTCCTCCATGGACCAGGTCGCTCTGGTGAATTCAACATTACTGTTTCATCTGCATAAAAATGAACTGACAAGAGATTGGCTTAGGTCACTGAACTAAGATTTCAAAAGATCCTATTGTTTTCAATAAGTTGTGCTGATTTGATACATCTTGAAGGCCCCTCAATTTGTAAAGTGGCTCGAAATCCAAAACTTGATTTACATTTACAGGTTTATTCAAGTGTTCAGTAAATTATGCATCCCTTGATTTTGGCATCACTGATTTACTTTTAAGTGGGCTCAGTGTCCAGCAGAGTTTGGGGGGCAGAGTCCTCCAGCAAAGGCTTTATGCAAGACTAGATTGAGGGACAATCCAGCATTTTTAAGTTTCGCTCAGTTAATCCATTATTTTTTATAGGTGGTCCATTTTTTGTTGATATTTGTGTGCACATCTTGTGCCAAGGTTAAAAATGTGTCTGCCATACAATTTAATAGATCCATCACAGGAAGTGAGGATGTCTGATTAGTTGAGCAATTCAGTCTCTGAATTGGATTTGTAGGGGCTATATTTTGGAGTCCCTTGGCAGACATTACTGCTTGTCCATGCTGTTCAGTTGTGTTACTTAGTGAATGATTAGTTAAATAGTCAGATCCTTGAATTGGGATGCATAGTTAGAGTATATGCGCTTTGATGTTGCTTGAAAGAAATTACTACTTGACTCTATTGTGCAGTTGCGTTTTCTTGGTAATTGTTGGGTGATTTTCAAATTTTGATCTGAGATGGAAATCACATTACTGTACAGGATGTGCTTCTTTCACACAGTGATAACATCTTTTTTTGATGATTCACCTTTGTTTTGCTTAGATAACTTTGTTAGCTGCAATAACGTAGAGTGGGGACACACCCTGCATCAGCTTGACAGCAAATTGGCGTTTATAAGATTTGGAACTGAGAATATCCTTCGAAAGAATTATGGTTTTCATAATAGAATTTGTATTGGTCAACTTGAGTAGATGTGAAGATGGCTCCATATTGGTATGTGAATTAAATGCATTCCTAAAGATTGGGTAGTTGTTGTGTGTCCTAGTTGATTTAGTTGAATCAGCAGTGCAGTCCTCTTTTGCTTTATTTTTCTTGGCATTTTTATTTAATCTCTTCAGTTTTTTCAATCACCATTTGCTTACATAAATCTCTAAACCTTCTTTTGGGCAGTTTTGATTAATACTTTGAGCCCAGTCTGTAATTGGTACAGAGGGGATCTTCCTGAATAAACAGAATTGGTTCCTGCTTCAACAGCAAGCTCTTCGTCCATGCTTGGAGTCCATCCTCGAAGATTTGTGACCTCTGCTTAACTCTATGTTCATGATGCTACTTTTGGCTTAGGTTTAGTTAAATGCATAGGTGTAGCAAAAGATGTATTTGATTCTTTGTCACTAATTTGCTTAAGTACTGCACCATGGAGCCGGCTGTAGTCTCGTTTGGTGAAGAACTTTGTGTGTGCATTGATTTTAAACTAGAACATATTTTTACAGGTAGGAGATCTTCCTCGACTCGCACTCATCACCCCGCACCAGCACTGCCAGCTATGTAGGCAACCGGTGAGTGGGTGGTTGTTGTGGTTGATTGTGTTGTGCCTATTTGTAGGGGTGGCAAGGGCCAGAGATGGTGGGTGGTGGAAGGGGCCCTAGGTGCAGACTGGGTCCAGACTCCACTCAGAGCTTGTGGTTTGTGGCACTACTCGGTATAGGACCCATGGGGTGCCATGAGAAGGTGGATCTGATACTGCTGACACAGATTGCAGCTGCTTGGCATGAGTTTGAGTTGAGCTTGTATTTAAGCCTTTTCACTGGTTATTGAATATTGGATATTGGATATACTGGATACATGGGGTGACTATTGGCTAATCAGCAGTAACAAAACAAAAAATAAAAACATGATCATTGTATGTGTAACTCAGTTTATCTCCAGTAGAACAATAAAACTCATGAAGTTTTGAAAACCCTCAGACTCCCCGTTATTGCCATGGGCCCAGTGTTCGTTGTAGGCAGCAGGTAACATTTAGAACCTTGGAGCATTTTCAACAGTGCTTATAACCATTCTAAGATTGAATTGAAACAATAAAAACGCACCAACAAAAGCTGCAACAAATGTTGATCAAGACATTATGCAGCTGTCGCAAATCCCGGTAAAAACTGCATACAAAAACAGTAAGGGCCATAGACTCAGTACAACCCAAAGAATCTTGTTGAGTCATGAGGGGACAGAGTCAACATTGATAGCAGCTCTGGAGAACGAAAAGGACTCACAAGTCGTACTGCAGGATTCCAGCGAGGAAGTGATAAAGGGGCAACTCATTTTCCAACACCCCCTTTAGCCGCAGCAGCAAAAGCAGGAATGTCAGCAGAATATAGGCATGAAGCTGTGCACATGGGCCAGGACCTCTTTGGGGACGCAGTGGGGAACAAGCACTCTGGCCACCTTCTGTATTCCACAATCTGTAATGCGCGTGGGCGTGTGATAGACAGAGGGGGGCGAAGGGAGGAGCGGATGACAGCATTAGCTTCAAACTACCGGTGTTCAGAGTGCTCTATGCTGTGTGCAAGTATGGTAACATTTTGGGAAGCCCAAACTTGCTCGGTGAAGGCATGAGGACCACATCCAGGTGGTAAATCTAATCTAGTTTATTCTACTGTGACAGGCAGCTTTTCAAGAGGAAATGGGAGAGAAGAAGAGTGCATTTCAAAAGAAGCAGAAACCCAAAATAAAGCTGTATAGTCCAAGATCCTAACTCACGTTTGGTGTTTGGAAATAGAATATAAAAAAGGGAAGTTGAGACCACAACAATATGTCATCTAAGCAGCAAGATGGGCTGTGTGAGGAGGGGAAGCTCTCAAGAATTTAAACTGTGACGAGGATTATGGGTCAAGGCCTTCTAGCCTTCATGCTGGGTGAGAGGACATCACCCAGGGAAACCAAGGCCACCTGCTCTGGAGCCTGGAGCACCAGCACCTGCATGCTTACCAAGACCAGTGTTACTCTTTAGTTACGACCTACTAGCAAGGATTCCTTGGATGCGGCCACCAGTGAATGGTGAACAACCCTTATCATGAAGTGCAAGGGGGGACAGGGATTTGCTAGCAAAACACTAGAGCTTTAACCTTGAGAAAAAATGTGGTATTGTTTATACATGTCAATTCAATTCAATTCAATTCAAAGAACTTTATTTGGTTATTGTGCATAGGTGAATAACCATAAAACTACAATTAATAAATCACAATCAGTATCCAAATTTAAAAGTATGAAAAATATTACACATGATTAAAAGCTCATATATTAAAATTCATATTACAATTGATTTCCAGAATCTAAAAACAGCTTTTAAAAAAGCAATAAAAGAAGCAACAGTGAAGATATTGTCTAATTTCTGGATTGCCAGGAATGCAGGGTGGCATTGTCTTAATTCCATACTCTTTAGCATTGGACCAATCCATCTTTTTCTTGGTATCATGTAAAAGGTGCAAAAAAACAAGATGTGCATGGACGACTGAGCCGACAGATCATCACATGGGCATTTACAAAGTGATCTTGACCAATCATTCACCTCAGGGAAGCTTAGAGATCTATGTAAGATATTAAGTCTGAGGCGTGTTAATAAAAACCTATCAAAGTCCTTCATAGGTAACAAGATATAAGGCTGGATGTTAACGGTAGTCAAAGTAAGATGGTGTGCCACCACAGTAGATTTGGTCATTTCATTAATTATTCTAAGATCACTCAAATTTGTCATACAAAGATTTTTAAGGGCCTTTCTAGGAACCTGACACATTGATAACGTATTGCTAAAATATTCCTGGTGGCCTATTTGTGATAGAAACATCTTTACATAATGTAGCCATCTTTTTTTGTTAGCCTTGTCCATTCATTGCATCCTTTAAAATAAAACAATTAAAATCAGACTTTTCAGTGGTCCAATGCCTGTGCCACAAAACAACAGGTTGAATATTAATTACATCTTCAAGGTACGGCAGACCGAGTTCTGTGTGGCAAATGAGTGTAGAAACACTATCCAGAACTGCCAAAAGGTACCTTAGTAAAGTATTTTCTGCCACCTGTAATGTGATCACAGTAGCATACCCCAAATGCTTGCACCATAAGTAGCAATAGCTACACAGGTAGCCTTGTAAATGCACATCAAATCCCCAGGCGGCCGCCTACCCATTTTCCTGCTGAAGTTTGTTAGTGCCATTAAGGACTTACAGAATAGGAGCCTTCTAGTTTTTATTGCGTTGAACCAGGAACCAGTCTGATCAAACAATATCCCTAAATAGGGAAATGTAGGTGTAATATCAAGTGCTTTCAGGTTGATACAAATAGATTTTTTTCTTTTTATTTGCCCCAGGACCACAGTTCATTAAAAATGTTTTTGGGCAATTAATTGTAAGGCCCAAATTTGTCATAAAATGTGAGAAGGAAGTTACCGCCCTTTGCATGGCAATGGGCATTTGGGCCATCAAGACAGCATCATCTGCATATAGGACTACAGGGACAGATCGTGCTGCTGACATGGGCATAGCCCTGCACTCCCTAAGCAGAGTGTTTTCTAGGTCATTGATATATAGTGTGAACAGGAATGGGGCAAGGACACAGCCTTGCTGCACCCCTCTGGAAATATGAAACATCCTGGTACAGTCCCCATTCTTTCCAAATCTGACCTTTGCCCTTGCCCCTGAGTATAATTGTCTGATGGAGGAAATTATTTGGTCGTCCACCCCCAACCTTTCCAAAATTTTCCACAACTTTGCATGGATGACGCAATCAAATGCTGATGTTAAATCAACAAAAGTTAAAAACAGCTTCCCTCCCTTGGCTTTTGTGTATTTATCTAGAAGAATATGAAGATTTAGGGGGTCATTAGGTCATTTACCGCCACCCTAGCGGTAAACAGGACCGCCCACTTAAAGGGCGGGTGTCCCGATGTGTGAATCCCTCATATTTAACATTTTGGCGGGCAGTGCTCACTGCACCGCCCGCCACAATCTTTAAAATGAATGCACGCATTTGCATACACGAAGCGGCAGGCACCACGCGGTACAATGGTAGATTCATACCACGTCATTAACAATCCCCTGGAGCAGCAAGCATTAAATAATTGCGTGAGCAGTGGTCCCCATAACACCACGTTATTCTTAAACAAATTAATCGGGACGCCATCCGGGCCCGGAGCCTTTCCACCCATGCTGGCTTTAATTGCTAAGTTAACTTCTTTCAGAGTAAAGCCCATGTCCAGTTTCTGGATAGGGAGTAAAAGCTCCTGATCGGGTTCTAGCACTAACGTTACCTGGCCAACTTAAAGTTGGTTGCTATAGAGTTTAGCATAGTGTGATACCCACTCTTCCTCCGAAATAGCAATCTCTATTGATGCTTTAGGGTTATCATTAAAGAAAGGGGCATTAACCGCTTCCGCCTCATGCAGGGCATTCCGTGCTTCCTTTTTCATTTTGTCCTTCCTTTTTTTAAGTACCTTCTTATAGCTCCTTCTTTCTTCCCTTATTAAGTTCTGATCCTTAACTGTGGCATTTAGGGCATGCTTCAGCCTAGAGTAGGCCTTAGTACATGCTGAATCAAACCACCCCTCAGTATTAGCACTACACCTTTTGGCAATTACCCAAAGACATTTTTTAACCTGCATTGCGATCGCTGTAAAATTCTCCATGATTACAGATTCTGGGGAATTTTCATCCGGGCAGGCACTAAAACTAGCATCACATTTCATCAGTAAATTATGAAGGAATTCCTCGGGGATCACTTTCGTCCACTTGAAAGAGTATCAGTTTTGTCTGCTCAAAGCAATGTTTAAGAACTGCCTAGATCTATTGTTCGTATTGAGCTCTTGATTAAATACTAGGATATCAACACTTAGTGGGAGTGGTCAATTAAAGCGAGATCGTATGTGCTAAAATTCCTAACACGTGAAGAGTGTCTGCAGGATATCAGAATGTAATCAATAATTGAGAAAACGCCTCTACCATTAAAAGTTGGACGGAAAGGGGCCTCCGGTTGACACAAGCTATTACCATACCCCATATCACAGGAAAACATAATTTTATTCATAAGATCCCCCCAAACAGTATGTACAAAATGCGGTAGACTAATGTCTCTACCCTGCGTTATCCCACACATCCCCATATCCTCTCTGTGGCATAAGAAACAATTAAAATCCCCTCCCCAGATAACAAAAACATCTTTAGCAGTCTGACCAATTAGGCTTTTACATCTCTACATATGATTCCCAACATTTCCTCCATCGTCTCTGAAGGGGCATTGTTATAGAAATTTACAATGATCACACAGAGTGCCTTGTCCATGTGTATCCTGACAATATAGTAATAATCGTTATTACGAACCATCTCTACTTTCCCAAATTTTAAATAATTGGAAATGTAGGTACAAAGGCCAACTTTTGCTCTGCCATATTTCGAGCTTATAGCCGGTGTGTGCAATGTTTTAAAACCACACAAGTGGATAGGTTCTTCAGGCCAAGTTTCTTGTAGACTCAATATCTCATAGTTATTTACAAAATCCACCCATACTCTTCAGTTCAAAAACAAGTTTATTTAGACAATTGTCCATAAACCATTCTAAACATTACACATTAATTAAAACCTTTAAATGAACCCCCCTCCTCACCATCCCATCCCCATTACATTTCATTTTATTAAATTCTGCTTAACAGATCGTAGGAACCGAGCAATCCCAACTGCCACGTCTAAGTATCGCATCTCAGAGAGTAACTTTACCGCCTTGTTCCTATGAAGAGCATCATATTTATAAAACAAAGGTCTTAAAAACGTAATCCGAATTGCATGATAAAAAACACAGTCCATAAGAATATGCGTAATAGTGCATTTGGCTTTCAAAGGGCAGGAACAAAGACCACTATTATTTTGCACCCCTATCTTATATGGGTGGGATGAATAGATTGGATTACATCCCACCCGAACCCTTAAGATTTCTTTTCTCAAACCTGGATCTGGTAACTGTGATAAGTAAGGGAAAATACAATCCTGGCCAAGTGAAGGTAACGAGAAGCTAATAGATGGTTTCTTCTCTAAATATAATAAATCACATTTTTGCGACACCAAAGCAGCAGATTCTTTCAATACTCGTTTCCCTGGGAAAGTGAGCCAGGTTGTGACGTTACCACTATTTAAATGGAGATTCTTCATTACAGTCATTCTGGTTCTACCGGCCTTTGCCCACGTCCTTTCGCTGCTTTGGCTCTCTTCCCAGCACAGTCTGAATACTTTGGCCACCTCATCATTCTCCAGCAGGGTGTTGAAGTATCTTAGAGCCCGAATGGCGTCCGCCATGTTCCAAGATACCAGACTAAACTCTCTCCTTATAGCCTGGACCATGGTACCTTGTGGGAGTGAAAGAAGTCTTTTAAGCACTACCCCTTCCAATCTGTCCCATTCGTAGGTTGGGTCGAGAGAAAATATCTCTCCTCCATACAGGTCTATTGGTGGAATATTCCCTTCATCGGCCTTTAATATTGGGATATGCGATAGGCCCCCAAATCTACCATTAAATCCAAATAAACAGCTTGCCTTCAAAAGGGCCTTCTGCCTAGTGGCATCCGAATTCACGCCCCCAATTTAAATTTTTCCTAAAAGTTAAACCCAGGTATTTATACTGTTCAACTTGTTCCACCACCTGAGAATCAAAATACTAGGAAAAACTCTGCACTTTATTCCCAAAAATCATAATTTTCGTCTTTTCCAGATTAATATAAAGCTTGTTCTGCTTACTATAAGAGGCCAATGCGTTAAGTTTCCTCTGCAGACCAATTGGAGTGTAGTCCATTAATATCAAATTTTCTGCATAGAGCAGACAAGCAATATGCTGATCCCTAATTTTAGGCGAAAAAGACTTTGATTGGGAAATGGCTATTCGGAGATCGTCCAAAAATAGACTAAAAAGTAGGGGTGCTAAAACACACCCCTGATGCAGGCCATTGTCGATAGAGATTCTTTGGGAAAACCGTCCTGTCTTGTCTAACTCCACCTGAGCCCATTTGCCAGAGTGCAGGGATTTAAGAGCCCCAGAAGGTGTAGTGGTAAGTTCCAGGCGACAAGTTTTCCCCATAGAATATCCCTGTTAAGAGATTCAAAGGCTGTCCGTAAATCTACAAAACAACTACACAGCCTTTGGTTTTCCTCCACTGCCTTTTGAGTAATAGCCCACAAAGCAAAGCAGAGGTCTATGGTTGAATGACCCTCTCGAAAGTCCCCCTGTTCTAAAGGGATTACCACCCATACTTTGTTGGTCACCTTCGTTTTTAGTCCGGCCAGGTTCCAAAACATAATCTGGCATTTGTTGTCTTTAGTATTACTGCCTACCTGTCCATCATGACCCAAGACTTTAACCCTTTAAGTGCTACGAACGTCCAACGGTCGTCGCGTGCACTACCTCGCTAGTGCTGCGCACGACCGTTGGACGTCCGAATCTCGTTAGCGCGATCGAACGTCCGCACTGGGGCGGAAGGTTCGACGCGCTAAACGGGTTAATGGGAACGATTTCATATTGATAAGTGTTATTAAGTCAATGCAGGTACATTAACTAAGACCACTACATATGGTGTGGCATCTGGGGGTAAATCTAAGTGTGTAACGTTGTCTACCAGAAGTCTGGTATGCAGTACTCTGATTTCCTAATGAAGAAGTTATGGCTGTCTTCAACAAGGGTTGGTGGGCTGGTATATTTGTGTTTAGTGTGTTTTGGGCTACTGGAGGGGGTGATGCTAAAGAAACTTTAGTACTAGTGGTGGCAGAACCCATATGTCTTATATGTGTGCTAGGGACTAGCTGTTCCCTTCTAACAGTATGGTCAACCAAACTTGTTCTATCTGTTGGAGAGGTGTGGCTCACTGGTTAGAGGCGGCAGACCCGAGTGCAGAGAACGGCCCGGGACCAGGGTTCGATTCCCGACGCGGCAGGGTCTTGGACCAGGATCAGCGGACTGATAATTCTCGCATCGGTGCCTACTCCGACCAGGGAGCACACTCGGCAACTCTGGGCATTAGCTTGCCTCATCTCCACAACGGCCCCACACAAACGCCGGGGATGCCTGGTTTCACCTTGGAGACCCCCAGGAGGGACTATCTCACAGGGAAAGCCAGGACGGGTTCCCCAGCGGTCTATAGCGCTACGAGGCCTCCGGGTAGCAGTGCGCTTTACAAGACACAACAATTTACAATTTATGTTGAGTTAAGCTGGGCAATAATCTAGACATTTCGTTAGCGATGCCTCAATAGCACTAATTCTAGTTAATAGACTAACAATGCAGTCTCTTATCAAGCTATCAAGGGCCTTCAATGTTAATTTTAATTGTTCTACCTCTGTCAGTGTTTGCATATTTGTGCTAATTATCACCTTTTCCCAGTTTTCAGATCTATTACCTGGTACGGACTTGGTCCTTTTCTGTGCCCTTTTTCCGGTTTGGGGGGTAGTCCTTTCTACTACAATGGGATCTACCACTCCCCCCCCCCCCGGTGGGACCTGGGCCGATACCATGACAATTGCTCGGGTTCCTAGCTCGCTTATTCGGTGGCTGATGAAGTACCTCAAGTTCATGCTCGCTATCTGTCAGATGACAGGGATATTCACCACACAGCCATTTGTGCCTATTTTACATCTATGGTCTCCCTCTAACTCGGGGCCAACTTTTAATAAAGTACTCTCATCCGCCCCAGGGTCCAAGGCCTCTTCAACTGTGTTGGTCTGCCTTTCTATGGTGCCCACAGCCCCAGTTAGGTAATTTAATAGCGACTGACGTGAATGGTCCCCTGTGTTAGCTGTTTTTTAATTCTGGGCCGACATAGTTTTATGTTTCCCCATGTGAAGTATATTGCTCACAATTTACCAAAAACAATCTGATCAACAGCCATAATGATAACAAGTCGCCAGTGAGTGAAGCAAATAATGAGTCCGATATGCACACACTTTAGGTGCAAATAGCAGGGAACAAAAGTCCAATATCCAATGTCCAGAACCAAACAAATTTATATTCAGTAGCTAATATAATACTTTCATTAATGATATTGCACCTTTTGCCACGTTTAGCAGTTAGATAACAGAGCTAAGAAGCACGGTACCTTCAAGGGGAAGGAGTTCAGAGCCGTGGCCCAGCCCAGCCTCTGTCAGCCACGGATGGGCACGGACAGGCCCGCCCTTGGCCCAGGCTTTGCCCGGGCACGGCACGGGCATGCCCACATGCGTCCCGCACTGCTGGAGCCCTGGCCCCATTATATGCGCCTCCTGGCATGCTGATCGCTGCATGGGTGGTGTGCACCGCTAGGGGTCCTTGGTGTTGTAGTTCACCCGCCCGGCATTCGGGATCTCTCGCTCTCCTCTGCTCCCCTAGTCAGCCCGGACAGAGATTTGAAACAAAGCGCTGGTGCAAAAAGCTGAGCCACAGAAGATAGGTTCCCGTGCTGCGGGAGACCTGGCCCCGTTATATGCGCCCGATATATGCGCCTCCTTGCGCGCTGGTCGCTGAGTGGGTGGTGTGCGGTGCTAGGAGTCCTTGGTGTTGTAGTTTACCCGCCTTGCGTCCACGACCTCTCGCTCTCCTCTGCTCCCCTTGTCAGCCCGGGCAGAGATCGAAAACAGAGTGCTGGTGCAAAAAAGCTGAGCAACAGAAAATGGGCTCATACATGTCACAACATTGCTTTGAATGCATTGAGTTAGAAAAAAATACTTCTTTTTATTATAAAAAAGTATGTGACTAGACGTTTATTTATTGGCACTGCCGTGTGCTGTTACACTTAGGAGTTGTATTCACTGACCTGTAGTCACACTTCTCCCCCAAGGGAGTCTTGCTCGACCATAGCTACCACTGAGATCCAAATTCAGAAACAGTACTTGGCCCAGTTGTTCAGAATTCATAGTAGGTCACACTTGGGACATCAGGAGTAAATGGTCTAAACCCCTGCAGTTGGACCCAGTAACCCAGGTGTGCCCATGGCCATCTGAAAAGGGTTTGACATGAATAAATGAAAGAGTTGAGATTTACTATCTGAACTCTAGTACAACAATTGTTAAAGAAAGTGTCTAAATTAAACGGTGTGAGGTGTAATCTAACTTCAGTTCTACAAGCACAAGGGAAACCACATAGCTAAGGTGTGAGATTTACAATTATATCTCCAATAAGCATGGGCGAATTTTGCGAATTCGCAGTTCGTGAATTTGCGGATTTGCGAATTCGCAATCCACAAAATTCACGAATTCACGCGAATTTGCGGATTTTTTTATTTTTGCGTGTTTGCGGGTGTTTGCGAGGCGCTATGCGGGTTCGCGGGTGTTAGCGATTCGCTTTGCAATTTCGCTGTTTTTTTTTTTTTTTGCCTGCTCAATCACTGCCACCCTCTCGTTTTTTATGCCCATCTGCCCTCTGTACCACTCGTTTCAGTGCCCTTCTGCCCTCTGCCCCACTCATTATTTGTCCCCTTCTGCCCTCTGTCCCACTTTTGTGCCCTTCTGCCCTCAGCCCCACTTAGAATGGCGCCGGCAAACTGCCAGCGCCATTCTAAAATAGCTAGAAATAGCTTTAACAGGAAGCACTAATAGATAAAGTAAAGCAGGTGCTCCAGTTGAAGGTCAAATTAAGTTACACAATCATTAATCACCCCAAGTTTGGGGTGATTAATGATTGTGTAACTGAATTTGAGCAGCACCTGCTTTACTTTATCTATTAGAGCTTGCTGTTGAAGCTGATTTTTGTAACTATTTTAGAATGGCTCTGGCAGCTTGCCAGCGCCATTCTAAAACAGTTACAAAAGTCAGCTTGAACTTTTGACCCAATCCGTTCCGCTCGCGGATTTTGCGGGAAATTCGCGAATCTCGCGGATTGCGAATTTACCGAAAATCCGCGAAATCCGCGAGCGGAACGGATTTTCTGCCCATGCTTAATCTCCAATCCAAATAAAAAATGTAAAGTGCATAAATGAAAATGATAAGAGTACCTATTCTATCTCTATTCCACAAATAACTATAGAAAGCGTGTAAAATAAATTGCTTGAGATTCTAACTCCAGCCATACCAACATTCAAGAAAGTACCTAAATGGGAGTGGTGACATTTTTCATTCTCCAACTCTAAAATTGGTGAAGTGCATAAACCAAAGAGAGGGATTTACTATTCTTCTCTCGACCTACAAATGTTGGAGTAATGCATAAAGTGAAGGGATGAAATGTACTATTTTAACTACAATTCAGCTAAAACTGAGAAAGTACATACATTAAAAGTGTGAGATTCAGTATTTTGCAACAGTACTCATTAAATTCATTATGTGAACGAGTTAAGGGGTGGAGATGTATTATTCCAACTTTAGTCACAAACCATGGGAACATACTGGTGTGGTGAGATTTACTATTCAA
This sequence comes from Lissotriton vulgaris, assembly GCF_964263255.1. Taxonomy (NCBI): domain Eukaryota; kingdom Metazoa; phylum Chordata; class Amphibia; order Caudata; family Salamandridae; genus Lissotriton; species Lissotriton vulgaris. The sequence continues at coordinate 1,434,246,062 of NC_141687.1, forward strand.
ACTCTATTTCAACCAAAATTGGAGAAAATGAAAAATGAAGGGTGTGAGATTTAGTATTCTTACTTTAGTCCTACAAGCACTGAGGAAAGTTCAGAAACTGTTTTAGTTTATTCTCATTCAAATCCATGCTAGATTGGGTAAGTTCATAAAATAAAAGGGAGAATAATAACTATTTCAACTTCAGTCCAACAAAAAACTGTAGAAGGTGGATTATGTAAAGATGGGGAGGAGATTTACTCTTCCAAATCAACAAATATTGCGAAAAATGTAAACATTTTGGGGGATCTAATATTGTTACTCCAGTGTAACAAACAATATTTAAATGTTAGAAATGTGTGGAGTAGTGTTGAAATAACCTATATTTAATGAGAACAAAATATTAATATTTAGGGCCTGGTTACGAGTTTGAACCTGTGGGGGCAGTCCAACCACCGCCACACCATGTGGACCGCCCACAGTATTGTGACTGCGATGGTCGGACCGCCACAAGACCGCCAGCACTGCCAGGATCATGGATCCCGCTGTGCCGGCAGTCTGCAACTGAGCATATTACAAGTTCATTTTCATTACCCTTTTCATGGCAGTGATCCCTTCATGAAAAGGGTGGTGGAGAGGTAACAAAGGGGGCTCTAACAGGGCCCCTTGCTGAATTTTGGCAGGGGGCACAAGTAGTGCCCCCCCTGTTTTGCACCCCCACTTCCTGCATGGTGTGGCATGTATGCCACACCATGCAGGAAGGTGCAGTTGGTGGTCTGACTGCGGCGGCCTGCATTATTAGGTCTTCTATCTTCTATGAGCCTTGCAAACCTCCTCAGTCAGACTGCCACAACACCACCTGCCAGGCCATGATTTACTTCCTAATCTAGAGAGCAGATGCACCATGGTTTTGGCGGTCTTACAGCGGATGGTGGAGGACTGCCGCTGTAGTACCACCAAAGGAAAACCAAACTTTAATGTTTATGACTCACATATAAAACAAACAATCTAAATTGATTGATCAGTAAAAAAAGGAACAACAAAACTAAAATGGTTAGAAAAGATAAAGTAAACATTTTATTTTTTCCATTTGAAAATTCTAAACACCCTAAATTAACGTGAACCATGGTATATAATGTAATATTAAGTAAACTACAAAGACAATACTTTAAGAAACCTCTAATTTAAAAATAATCAATAAAACACCCTCCCCATTAAACAACATACCTATTATTTAAACATAAAAAGAACATTGTACAGCAAAACCCTAACATAAAAATGGAAACATACAAATTAAACGTTTTCACAATTACATTACCACACATAAATGAACCCCCTAAAAATTTACTCCATTTTTTAATCTTAAAAACAGTTAATACTATAATTACATCCACCCCATACTCCAATTAACAGCTGGACCCATAATATCAAAAGAAAATCTAAATTATACCTCTCATATTAAATAAAAATAAATACTTTATTCTAATGTTTTCAAATAAAATAATAATTTCTTTTTGTTATATTTTAAGTGTAAAAATACTTATTGTAACCCCTTGCAATAACCCACAACTTAGGAAACAAATAAAAAGGTAAAAAACAAATAATATGTATCAAAATAATTAATTAAATAAAAATATTTCACATTAAAATTGCAAAACTACTTTGAGTCGATAATCAGGTACCCCAGCATCACATTCATAGATAAGTCAGTAATGATGTTTGCAAACATTATTTTTTCCTCCTGAAAAGCTACAATGCCACTATGTGAAATTAATACTAAAAGAGGAAGCTCTGCATTGTATCTTTAAAATTAGAGAAATAAAAGGAGAAACATCAGTTGGCAAAGAGGCACTCCTACAATGTTAGTTTATAATATGTCCTGGGGTATACTTGGAGTGTTCCTTCATTCTTCATGTCAGACAAAGGGTTGTTTTGCTTTGATTGAGCTCTTTTCTTTCAGAAAGTTAGTATGGTCAGACCTGATTTATCTCTGCAAGCATTTTCAGTCTATGCAAATGTTTCACAGGCAAAGTAATTTAAAGACACATAACAAAAATTACTAACAAAGGTTTGTTGTGATCTGTGGTCTCCTGTCATTTCCTCCCACTCAACTAGCACTGAATCAAGATACTCTTAACTTCCTGATGGTGCGCACATCCAGAGTCAGGAAATTCTGATGTGAGCACTGAGGGCCCGATTACGACTTTGGAGGTGCGGCGCTGAGTCTGCCCTGCCACGGCACCGCTAAAGGAGGGGTCAGACCACCCACCAGATTGGGTGTTTCCTTCTCTCTGGTGTGCTGGTTTTGGCATTCCCACAGCTGTGCCTCAGAAAATGGGCCCTGCAATGAGAACGCCAAAACAGTTCCTACACAGCATGGACTGTAAAGCAGGAACTGGGGCGCATGCACACAGGGGCATGGTGTTCATGGAAGAGGAAGTTCCATAATACCGCCGGCAGGAAGGATATTCGTAATATGCTTGGCGGGACTGCAGCTGACCAGCCAAGCATATGTTGCCTCCTGAACACCACAACACCACCAGGGCATGGTGGTTCCCTGGCGGTGGAGCTGTGGCAGTCCCACCACAGACTCATAATATAGCGGTCAGGAGACCGCCACCGATGCACCCCCACTAGTTTGGCGGGCTCTGAGTATTGCCATCAGTTGGAGAGAGGTTGAATCTTCACTGGATGCACTGCAATAGACAGACCCCCCCAGGATATAGCGGCATGGATTAGCAAATTTAGCGGCGCAAAAATGGGAATTTAGCAGCACAAATATGGAAATTTAGCGGCAATTTTGCGGCATTTTATTTGGCCATTTTTCCTACACCAAACACATATATCTTAGTTTTTTTAGTTATTTAACAACATGAAGCTGTGTATGTATACTAATGTAAGCATTCTTCCATAGAAACACTCTTGATTGTAGGTTTAAGTAGTTCACATGCTTAAAGATAACAGCCCACTTGTGAACCTGTGGCTATGTTTAATTTGCTTGCCGCCTCTTTTGATTTAAACTTAGGCCACATGATGACATCACTCTGCACACCTGTTATGTCTTGGCAGCATGCATCTGTCAATCAATTGCTTGTTATCTCTATTAGTCATGCATGCATTCATTCAATAACCTCTGCACATGAGCTTTTCGTTAACCATGCACTTTATCCTTTTTTGAACGATGCATGTAGCAGTAGTTTGTCTGTTCCCTCAGCTTTATTTTATTACTATGAGGAAAGTGTCTGTCGGGATCTCGCAGTAGAAGCCTTGTAGAACAAAATCTCAGTCTCAGCGCTGGTACACTCAACAAGGGTCAGGATGGCATGTTTATCATATCCATTGCGTACGTTCTGGATATTTGTAAAAAAAAATCAAAATGCTAATTTCCTTTCTCATGTGCTGTCACAGGCGTTATGTACACCATTTTATATCGAAATGTTATGTTTCTAAATAAGTCGAAAGTCAGCACTACATCTGCCTTGAGCTTCTTCTTTCCTGGACATTTAGTAATCGGACTCGGTTTGTTCTATTTGGGATGATTTTTTTCTTGCGGAATGTGGCTAGTCAGGAGTGATTTGGACAAATTTAGGCCCAGATTTGCACCTAAAACAAACCCCACACAAAATAGGCTTCCCCAAAAATTAACAGCAAAATGTATTCGCCATTAGAAAATCAAAATCCTCTGGTCACACTTCCCGGAACTTCCAAATTTGCTTTTCAGCAAAACACTAATAAGCAGGGGCGGATTGGCAAGGCGGGCATTCGGGAATGGGCCGAAGGGCCGGTGCCTCAGTGCCCTCTGTGGGCCGTTTTTTTCTCCCCTGTCCCATTCCACAGAGAGTGGACTAGGAAAGGGGGGAAAAACAAAACGGCCCACAGAGTGCACGGAGAAAATGAAAGCAGCCTGTGGGCTCTCCTTCACCCCTACCCTGCCAAGCAATCAAGCCGAGGCTGGGCTGGGGAGGGGTGATTGTTTGCAATAATCGGCCTCCCTGGGGGCCAGGTGTTTCTCAGGCCTTTGAGCCATTTGCACCTCGGCCCCCTGGGGCCCATGCAGCCCAGAAACGGTGTTAGTCTTAACACCTCGCCCACAGCCCTTCAGATTCAGGGCATAGTGGGCGAGGAAGAATGGGTCTTGCTGTGGGGGCCTGGTGATGTTTGTATTTTTTTGTTTTATTTATTTATTTATGCGATTTTATATAGCGCGGTCTTTACCCGAAGGTGTCAGAGCGCTTCACACTAGGAACAGCAATAATACATGAGGAGAAAATTATAAGTGGACAAATTACAAAAGCAAACGTAAAGTTACATGAATCAAAAGTGACAATAGTGAGCAACCAAAATAAAAGAGGAGCAAACGATACATTACAGGAGGAAAAAGAGATATGTGTGCAGGTTACAAAAGCGTACAAAATACAAGTAGAGGTATAATACTGCAATTAATGGCAGACACTCCAGCACAAGAACAAACGTTACGTAGGCAATGGTGGCACTTATGCAAGTATCTAAAGCAAACAAAAGTGAGAGGTAGCAAACAGTGTGTTACAAGAGAAAAGTGACATGTGCAAGTTAGAAAAGGGTACCATACACAGGTACAAGGGTAATACTACAGTAAATGGTAAATACTCAAACTGCCAGAACACACTGGGAAGGCACTTCCCATGCACCAGCTTCACCTCAGCCTCCCCCCTGGCTACCTGGCTACCTTGGATGACCCAGAAAGCTGCGTTTTGTGCTCCCCTGCCAGGACATTTTCCCAAGGCCTGGAGGGTTGATTAATTTACTAATTGCAGGGGCCTTACCTCTGTTCATGAAAGGGCACGCCCCTTGAATGTGGGCCACGCCCCTTAAATATGGGCCACGCCTCTTGAATGTGGGCCACTTTTTTCGTCAGTGCCTGGGCCGAATTGTGATCCCAATCCGACCCTGCTAATAAGGTAGATTTTTTCTCTAGCCCACTTGTGGCCTCGTTCTTTTAAAGGTTTTGGATTGTGCATTTCTCTGTGATTCAAAGGCTAACGTCAAATACATGTGCATTTCTACTGATCATTGGAATTCTAACAAACCGGACTCATGTAAAGAGAAGGCCTGTGACTGATTGATTGAAATGCGATTCCCATGTAGATTTTCCCCTTTGGAATGTTGGCTGCACATGTTGTATGACCCTCGGCTCCAGGGGAGAGGGCGGCACCTCGCCCCAGTCACCGGGAGGGTCTCCAGCGGGGAGCCAGAGGCGGGAGGGGCACTTCAAAGCCCATCACAGTGAGCTGCTAATGCCCCATTAAGCCCGGAAAGTGTTTCTTTAGTGCTTCTGTGTCCTTTTTGCCCGCCCCAATAAACAAGGTAAGTGACCCCAGACCCCCCAGGATATAGCGGCTTTTGTCGAAATGCCGGAATTTCTACAAAAGTGCCGATTTCGTGGGCACTTTTGCAAAAATCGCGGCATTTTTACAAAAGTGCCGATTTCGCGGCAAATCGCGAAATCGCGATATCCTGGAGGGTCTGAATAGAAGCTTGAGTACAGTCAGGAAAACTACATGCCCCATGAAATTACATGAGTATCACAAGGTTTTGCCAGGGGCAGGGGCCATTTTTAAGTCACAGAGTATACGTTTCTCATAGTCCAGCTAGTCCATGCTACTTTGTGGAAAAACATTGGTGCTGCAGCTAGCACCTTGCTGCCAATTCAATTCATTCAATATTTTATTAAAGATTTGGAACTCGTATGTGGTCCACATAAAAGTACATACATATTATTGCATAAGAAAATTAAATATAGCAAACTCATTCCACAAACCATCATAAATTATCAGAGGCCTGCATTAGCATGTCTAAAATTCCTTTGGCTAACATTAATCAATATTGTCAATTATCCTTATAGGCAAAACAAAAGTTAAGATTTTCAACAATGGTATCTTTTTAGCTCATGGACGAAAACAAAGGCGCAATGACTTCAAGTATTTGGGCAACAACAAGAAAAAACACTTAGACAGAAAAAACATTGGGGATTAGCAGCAGACGGATTGAAATAACAGGGCGTATCCCGAAAAGTGCAAAGAATGTACAAAGGGCAGTAAGTAGCAGCTAGTTCTAATACAAAATATAGTCCAGAATTCATCTTCAGCAGAACGTTTCAGATTGGAATTAGCTGCAAGAAAAAAAGGAATAAAACGCCATGTCCTAGCCTGTGCAAAAAGCAATTCAATAGCAGCCAGTACATGTGCAAAAATGCAATCCAGAATCCCACTTCGGTTAAGTTTTGAACATAACAACAAAAACAAAAATGGGAGATGAGCACAACATATCCCTATTGTGCAAACAGCAATAAAAAACAGCAATCAGTGTGCAAAATACAATCTGACAGAGGAGATATTAATACCTTGTAAAAAAAGATGACAGAAGGGGGGTGTTAATAACCCATCTAAAAGAATTTATAACACATTTAAAATAGACACATAAACTCCTTATAATAATTAAAAAGTTTTGTACACACTGCTTCGTTTTTTGGGCAAAAAAGAACCTTGCTGTCACATTTAAGGAAAACCTTGAAAACTGTTTTGTTCAACATATCACTGAATGGGATAGAGAAATATTCTTACAAAATACATGAATATTTGTGTATATACACTACACTCTTAAAGTACTGTTTCAGGTGCTATCATTTAAGGATTATGAACTTGTATGCTACTGCGCTTGTTATTCAATATGAGGAATACAAAGAATCCTCATTTCTTTAAAGCCATTGATATATTTTGTTTTATGCACATATTATATAAAACTAACTATATAGGTTGGGGAAGTGATTGCTTGTTGCTAGGTGATCTTCATAATTTGAATGTGTATTTGTTACTTTGCAGTTTGTGAGTCTGTCACCTTGAAAATATTTAAATCAAAGAATGTTTTCTTGTAAGACAGAAGGTATGTGCTAGCAGTGAGAAAAGCATAAAAGCTCTGAATACATTTAACATTGATGTCATACATAATATTTATGTTTCAGCTCTGGGAAAACTCAATGTTTCATCAAGCTTAACGATTTGAAAACAGAGATACAATGAAGGGATATGAAATGCAGTAGAAGACTTTAGAGGCAGTAGGAAGTTTGAAAAGACATTAAAGGCCTCTTCTTAATTTTAGATATCACTGCTCATCAGTTGAAGACAGTGCCCAGCTGAATGACTCATCAGGCTGCTTGGCAGATGACTGGCGATCTATACTGTCTCTATACTTTTTTCTCTTATTCCTTTCTCATTTTCCCAGGTCTCCTGCAAACTAACATACTATTCCATGTTTGTTTGGTAGTGGTTTTGAAGAGGTGTAGAAACATGCATCGCTCCAGTTGGATACAGGCTACAAGGTTAGTGCTTGTAGACAAGGTTAGACTGCATTCTCACCTGGGAGGCTGAGACAATATAGCTTCAACTATCTAAGGGCTGGACAGTCTTTGAAACGAGTGCACAGCAAGGCCAAACAAGGCCAAACGAGCCAGCTCTAAGTAACAAAATGGCAACCATCACCTGTAGGGTGGATCCTCTAAAAATGTATATTAAATCATCACCTTTAATGGGGGTATATGTCCAAGAAGCCTATCAAAGTTAGCATCTGAGCAGTTAAATATCTGCCTCATCTATACTTAATTAGAAAGAGCAAAAACTGTATTGAATATTGAGCTGTTTTTCATACAGTGTCTCATATCTCTCGTCTACCTTTTCCTAGCACCACGAACTACTCCATGCTCTGACTTCTCAAAAATGAAAAGCTGGGTTTACGTGGCAGAGATTAAAATACCTGACCTGCAGATCACAGCAGATACAAATGGTAGGCTTTTACTCCCCAAACCATGTTGCCAGCTGAATCTACTATTTTCAGTAAGAGGGCTATGTTTTAAGCCCCTTTTCTGGGTTCAATATTAGCAGCTGCAGGTTTTCTTGCCTTATTTTTGCCTGCCATGATTTGTTTCTTCATTATTGGCTTGTTGTTTAAAACAGTGGTAAGAAACATTGGGGCATATTCTCAAGGAGCTATCGCCGAGTTAACAGCACTTTATCACAGCCAAAGTTGCGATAAATGTATCGCCCTATTCACAAGCTGGTGCTAACAGCCCATAGCACCAGTTTACCTGCTATAGCAGCCGCATAAAACATTGCCACAGATGACCCCGCATCTATCGCTAATGAGATGCAGAGTAGGCATTCCCGAGCAAAATGCAGTGACAAAAACGACTCCACAACATTCTCACGACCAGCCAGATCGGCGATAAGATCACAAAACATGCAATAAGGCACGTTTGCAGCAGGAAACTAACACCTGCTCTGACCTGGTGTAAAGTCAGACCACAACCTGCACCACAAACGGGAGCCCAGCCTAGAGGTAGAGCAAAGGAGAGAGAGATAGGGAGAGAGAGATAGATGCACAGACTGGGGGCGAGAAAGATAGATGTACAGAGAGTGGGAGAGAGAGATAGACAGGCAGAGTGGGGGAGAGAGAGATAGACGGACAGAGTGGGGGAGAGAGTAAGATAGACAGACAGAGTGGAGAGAGAGAGATAGACGGAAAGAGTGGGGGAGAGAGAGAAAGACCGACAGAGTGGGGGAGAGAGAGTTAGATGGACAGAGTGGGGGAGAGAGAGATAGACGGACAGAGTGGGGGAGAGAGAGATAGAGAAAAGAAGAGAGGGAGAGAGAGTGCCAACACTGCACACCCAGGCCGCACTGCTCACCTGCTGCCACCAGTGTGTCTCCAATCACGTGCCGGTATGTAGTGCAGTTCACCACCCGCCACATCATGCAGCCCCACTCCGCAGGCCGCCAGGTCTCACATTTGGTGCTGGGTCTTGATTTCTCCATGGCAGAGGACATACCAGTGCACTCGACATCATTGCAGGCTGCACACCCACTCAGCCTCATAGGTGTCACTAACTCTGTGATCCAGGAGGCGATGCCACGTGGCGGTAGGTCAGCGCTGCCCGCTGGCTCAGGCCTACACTGCAGTCCAGTAGGGCACACAAAACCTGAGCCACCTGGACTGCCGGGACAGGACATAATCACAGGCAGCAAACCTGCTCAGCACCTCAGGTGCCCCTACCTCAGTGCACTGAAATTAACCGTCCCGTCGCGGTGTGCCTCTGCCGGCCGCAGTGTATCCGGTGCCACAAAGTCTGTGCCCCGCCAGTCATGGACCCCACATGATTGGGTATTGTGGTGCGTATGCCATCATGTCACCTTTGGGCCTCCGGAATGTGATGTCGCAGGCCCATGGGCCCCCATGCCTACATGCACACCACACTGATACACCACGAGAGAGGTTGGAAATGGCATTGTGCACGTGCGCCAGGCCCTATTTATTGGCAGGGTCACATTTGCTGTGATGCCTGTGCTGGATGAGTGTGGTGTGGGTGTTTACCAGCCGCGAGGGAGTGGCTGTGGCATGCTGAAAACTAGACCTGTGATCAGCAGCTCACTACAGGGAAGTCCTGGCCCAAGTAGCGTTGTCGTTCCCCCCTGTGAGTGTAAGCGTAGTGGGCTGGCCTGGCATATGCTAGTCCAGTGTAGGAGTTTGAACAATGACCCCAGGGCTCTGGGTGTGGTTCCGTATGGGGCTGGACAAGGAAGTAACTAATGCGTGTGTCGCTGTTGTTGCGTCAGCGCCACCCAGACAACATTCGGCAATGTGTCACCCTGTGACCTAAGTCCAACCACATGAGCCACATGGACGTAAGGGGAATTCACTGACCCTACATTCATCAATACTACCACACTTGAAAGACCATAGACACAACACCTCTGTGTGATTCGGAATGTTTAATGCACATTCAGTGGAGTGTTGCATCTAGAGCAGTACAGGGACATGCAAACTCCACTTTACAATGTTGGCCCGTGAAGGGACAGGCAGAGTCCTTCAGGGAATGACAAGTCCAAAGGAAGAGGAAGAGTTTAATCCGCAGTCTGCATGCTGTGTTATTGGTGATAAAACAGAATATGGCAGTCCATTGCGAGGTCCAAGGTGAGTTTCGCAGAGTATCGGGGACAGTGGAAGGTGATGATGCAGAGATGAATGCTACTGCGCCCTTCTTACCATTATGGGGCTTTCATCCGCCTCTTCATACTCTGCTGTTCCATGTGCCTCATGTGTGGGTGGTACTGGCTTTCTCCAGCACCATGTGGCAGTGACACCTCAGGGGCCAGAGGTGGAATGTCTGCCGTACTGTGTGGCACTGACAGTTCAGGGGACGGAGATGTGGATATAGTGGTATCAGCAGCATTCATCAGCACCAGGCCTTGTGGCAGCAATGCCATGACGATGGTTTTGAAGTCATTGAGGAAACCAGCTACCACTCGCTGGTGTGCAGCCATGGCAGCCGCTCTTTCCGCATTGGATTCGATGGAGCCACTCTGACTAGTCAGTCATTCTTGTCTCTAAGTCAGGACTCTGGCAATGTCAGCCATAGTTTGTTGGAGAGCATGGAGCGGACTGTGGGTGTTCGTTAGGGAATGTGAGTGGTCCCTGATCGGACTTAGACACCCATGCATGGCATCTAGTTTGTCTGCCATGCGGTCGAAGCCCACCCGCACCTGTTCATCTAGCTGCTCCTTGCATCCCAACACACAGCGTTGGAAAGCCATGTGTTCTTTGTGGGGGTCCTGGGAGGCAGCCGTGGTGGTGGGTACTGCCTGCTGTGTGGTCTGTGCAGGGGGTGGGGTTTCCTCGATGCAGCGGGGCTGCCCTGCTCCTGGAGGTGGGCTGCGGAGGCTGTCAGAACTCTTGGAGGGCATCGGAGTCGAAGCTGTGGTGGTCCTCTTCGTCATCAGAGAAGAGAGGGTCCGGCTGCTCTGCAGGAGGTGTTGATTGTCCCTCTGCAATATGAAGGGGAGATGCCATTTAACAATGTATTCACAAGTGTATTGTTGCATTTTACATGTTTACATACAGACTGCATGACTGTGTACATCATGGCTGTTTGGGAGGAGCTGCCTATTTGATGGGGACAGTGGACATTTTGACAACAGACGTGTGTGTGTTTGTACTTCTACATAGTCATCTCACATTTCCCTGCAATGCCACTTGTGATTGGCCAGTGTCTATACCCAGTCGGCACCATTTGTGTCCTCTGTTCTGTTGTGGACGTGTTGCGGTTTGTGCCACATTGTTGTCAGTGTTGCTATGCTCTGCATGTTATGTGTGTGTTTTGCTGCCCCTTATTACTTATCTGCGATGTGCCTTTGCCTTCAGTGCTTATACAGTGCTGAGATGTTGCATACTTGGGTACATTGGTCTCTTAGTTGGAGTTGTGCTCTTGGGCATGGTTTGTCCGCAGATGTGCTCAACTCAATAGTGCATGTGTGCCATTGTGGCCATCTCCCCCCGTTCCCCCAGTCCCTAGTCATTACTCACCATGTTGCTGTTGTGTCCAGTCATGTTGAGCAGTGTCAGGTCCCCCAACTCCAGTACCCGTCTCCCCACTGATGACTGTGGACACCATTTTCTCCATGTCGTCCAGCTCCTCCTGTGGCAAAGGACTCCCACCTCCAGTCTGCATTGCTGCCTTTTCGGGTTGTTGGCGAGTTTTAGCTTGGTTTTGGGCTTGACGTCATTCCAGCCCCACTTGACCTCTTCCATTGTCTTCAGCACTCCCACTGCATTCACCTTGTCCATGATGGACTGCCGTAGTCCAGTTTTGGTTGCCAATGACACAGTGGAGGTGACAAACAGTTGTTGATGGTGTTCGACCACCTCCGTTATCAGGATACTGTTTGCCTGCGGACTGAAGCGCTTCTTCCTACTCTTCTTCTCCTTGGCCTTCCCTGACCCAGGGGCATAACACAGGCCCCTGCAGCCCCCGCGGTGCGGGGGGGCCTCACCCTCCAGGGGGCCCGTCAGCACCGCACTTCTGCTAGGGAGTTCTAGATTGAGTCCGGAGGGGGCCCCTACACATACCCTGCATGTACGGGGGGCCCCTCAAGGGTCGTTACGCCACTGCTTGCAGGGTTTAGGTTCTCCTCTGTACTTGCTCTGGCAACATCCATTGTGCTTCGCTGTTGTTTGTCATTTGTTTGTTCATTTTCTTTTCTACTTTTATGGTGATTTTTCCCACCTGTTGCATGTGAATTGCAGGCCTGTTGCTGGTTTTTGATGATTTTAGTATCACGATTGGCCTCATCACAGCTTTTTTTGCATTTGCGTTTTGCATTTTTGCAGCTTGGCGTTGATTTTAACGCGGTCAGTTGACGTGTTATCTGGAGACTATTGCATGGTACTGCCCTGTTGAGAATGCTTGGTTAACACAGAGTAATTTTCCCGCGATACTCTGCGATGTTGGAAGTTGCGTTAAGTTACTTTTGCGATCGTTATCCCACATTCTTGAGAATATGCCCCATAATGGTTGCTAATTGTGACTAGTATTTTTGTGACCAGTGTTGGATTTGCGAATTGACCGATGTACTAATATGTTAGGTTGCAACATTTTAATATGGAGAGAGTCACATTCTAACCTGCATTTTGAATATTAATGAGGTAGGTCACAATGTGCAACTTACACCGACTGGATGTGATCACAGAGCTGGTGACCTACTGGCAGCAACAGACCCCCAGGTCTGTAATCACATATAAAGAAAAAAACTTGTATTAATGTAACACATTTTCCTTTATTGAAATTACACTGTATTGAAAAATGGTAGTTTGCTTTTTGAAAATAAAAGTTTATTTGAATGTTGCCAGTGGTCCTGTGGACCTGTAGTCCACCGTACCCTTTACTCCTGCTAACCGGGAGTATAGTGTCTGTGCTTCCCTATTAAACATTGTTAAATAGGTTTATCCTTAATTGGAACCTTTAACTTGCCTGTAAGTCCCTAATATATGGTGTAAAAAAGTATATCTATCTATCTATCTATCTATCTATCTATCTATCTATCTATCTATCTATCTATCTATCTATCTATCTGTACAGCTAGCCATCCGTACATCTATCTTCTTATCAATGTATCTGTCTCCTTTGAGAGCTTGGTTTTTCAATAAAAAAGAATCCAGAACTTGCACTTTAAACAGGGTACCCATTAGACAAACCTTCATTGCTGCTTTAGCACCCTTCACATTACAAAGACCCGTACCATGTAGTTAGAGATTTTTCAATTGGGCAGTTGGTCCTTGCAGGAGTGGTGAGCCAGCTGCCAAAACGTAATTCACACCTATAGTTTGTTGATTGCTTTTTATATAGCATTATTAGAATTATAAGATTATGCCTACCTCACTGTCTTTCTTTGACCTCCATCTGTCTATTTGCTTACCTTATACAATGTGTGTCAGTAGAATGCTTTACCTTGAAATATAGAGGGTGGATGTCACCCTATTCTACTACAGTGACACTGTACTAGGATAGAATTGGTGGAAGGCCATAGAAGTTATTGATCTTTTTGAAATTGATGTTTGTGATTGATGTTATTATATTGGAAGTTTAAGTACAAAATGTGTGTGTTTCTATGGACTAGAAGCTAAATGATCTTAATCTCTACTGTACAGGGGGCAAGGAATTGACATCCTTCACTCTATCTTCTGGTTTGGCAGCTGCATGCAGGGCTGACCCCATAAATCAGGTCACCTGGTGTCCAGAAAGGCCACTAGACAACGTGGATTTTATGAAAAAGAAATGGGATTAGGGATGGCCCATCCAGGAGTGGACTGTACCCTCTTGCCTAAAGGACCAAACAGTCTTTCTGCCATCTTGGAAGGCAGACTGGGGACTAATCCTGATCTGCATTCCTGGGGCAGAAAGACCATTGAATGCCAGAGATAACATTTTTAAAGGTGTGGGTACTGACCCATCCTGGCATTGGGCCATATGCCCCCAACCCTAAAGACCAAGACAGTCCCCCTGATAGGGAAGTTTAGAGAACTTACCCCTTTCTGCCATCTGCGGGCAGCAATACCCCACTGGATGGAATGTTTAGAAATTGGGAGGGGGGCATATTGTTCAGGCATTAGGCCATATTGCCTCCCCCAGAGCCCCCAACAGTCTTTTTATCACTCAGAGGAAGATTGGAGGATTTACTGCATTCTGCCACCCAAGGGTGGGGCTGAAAGCTACCTGGATGACAGGTTTAGAAATGGGGAGTGGGTTTGCCTCTCCTGCCCACCCCTAAAGCCTCAACAGGTTTTCTGTCCCTTTCTGTAAGAGTGGAGTATTCTCCTAAAATCTGACCACTTGATGTCAGGGATAGATTTTAACAAAAGTGGGGTAGGACTGTTCTGTCTTGGCATCATGATGCTCCCCCCTACTTAAAGCCCCAAATGTGTTTATTCCTCTGTGGCCTAGAGCATCCCCGTTCCCAGGGAAAACAAGATCAAATTTGGATTATTTTGGGCAGAAGTTTCGCATATGGACTAGCAGAGAGGGGGTTAACTTTCCATTCTGCCTGACCTGGGAGGCAAAATAATGTTATGCTGTCCCAGGGGTGAGGTATGCAGTATAGTGCAAGGATGGCAAACCCTGCACTCCATTCTGATTCTCACTTTTTACCCTGATGGTTTTCAGGGCTTTTTGGCCCCCTTAGGGCAGGAAGATAAGTGCTAAATACCCCAGTCTGTCCACCATTGGGGTTGAAAGTCAATCAGACTAGCAGGGGAAAAACTGAAAAAAGAAATGGGGTGAAGTACTAGACCATCTGGGCTTTGTTCCCCTCCCCCAGCAACAAACAGTATTTCTGCCTCTGAGTGGAGACAGAATGGGCAGTTTACTTCCTCACTGTGAGTCAATATGTCAAAACTACTCCCAAAGTAAAAACAGCTTCCTCTTGTTTGCCATAGAGAATTATACCACTATTTGAACTCTGGGCCGCTGGCAATGAGAGAACCCAACCAACCTTGGGCATTTATGAAACCTATGGGCCTAGGGGGTTCCAGGGTAATATGGCTTGCATTGATGGAAGCGCATTTTCTAACCCAGAATGCTCTGCAAATTTCAAAGTATTATTTCTATGGTTATATGTCAGGAAACTTGGGGTTTTCCAGTCAATGGTCAAAGTCTCCCATATGTTGGTGGACCTAACCCATGTTGTACGAATGGACCAAAACTGCAACCATGCGAAAACATCATTGACAGCACATTGACTTCACACAAGTTTCAACCGTTCGTGTTGCAAATGATATGCAATTGATATATTAGGGTACCTTTGTGATATTCCCACCTCCTTAGTAGAGCACCTTCTTTTATCAGAAGAAGTGTGAGAAACACTGGATAGGAAATATGTGGATTCCAACAGATTCCAAGCTTTCCCTTACAGAAATGTGGGGTAATATTTTATTTAGCCAAAGTGTGACTTTCGTAGGTCATTTGCTTTAAGAAACCTTAGATGGATCCGTGAAAGCCACAATAATCTGGACTCCGCTGGACATTTAGTTGCCAGCAATGCTGGGGATGGTAGGTGTACTTGAGTGGCTTCTAAGGCAGGGCAAAATACCTCAAAATGTTGTAGTTACTCGCATGGCCAAAATGGGTGAATTTGAAATGCAAAATCTTGATGTTTCCTTGTTGTGTTATGCAGCCATTTCTCTCATTGATGATAGGCTCAGACATACAAGTGGGGTATTGTTGTTATCAGCAAAAGTGTGGGAATACAGACTAGCACAACATTTGTTATTATCAAGTGAATTTCTCTCAATTTATGGCTTACAAATGGAAGTAAGTGTGCAACAAAGAACACATTTTGCTAAATGGCAGCCATTTTATTAGGGCGTAACCCCAAATTCACAGGTGTACAAAGAACTACTATCCCTAAACTCATTATTGTTTATAATTTCATTGAAAAAAAATGTGTAGATCTCCTTCATACCCATGTTTTATTCATTATATTTTACCAGATGAACTGGTGCATGGTCAGTTCACAATGAAAAATCATTATAAGGTGCAGCTTAGTTGTTAGCTTTGGTGTTGCATTTTTTTGGCAAACCAAAAAACCCTTTAGATCCTTGCATAACAAAATATTGCTTTTGTAAATCGACCATGTTCGGAGAACTTAGAGATGAAAGCATCACTATTTCTGTATTTTCCTACATATTTTCTGTGGTTATGATGTCAATGATTAGTTCCTATATCAAAGCTATGAGCGATCAGCACAAACATCATGTTGCTAAATTAAGAATTCTGTCTATTTTTCTGTAATGTATAGATATTTGGTGTAGGAAACTAGGTTTATAGTTGAGGGGTGGATACCCTTCTCAAGTAACAACCACTGTACCTATCAGGATGAAACACAAAAGTCACTAAATTAACATGTATTTAACCTTCGGATAGCTTGGAACAATCGTATTCAGGCTTAACTTAAAGTCAATGTGTTAAGTAATTATGCAGTACACAAACAATAAAAATACAACACTAGAACAATCCCTCACCAATTAAAAAAAACAGAGTAACTGTAATAAATAATTTGAGATCAAACATTCATTCAATATAACCAGAAATATTCAATTTAAAGGTTTAGTTAAGTATAGCTCCTAAAAGCACAAAGCGCCAATCGTGGTCATCTGGTCGATCGAGACCAGAAGAGAGTCACAAGTTCAGTGATGGAGTGCAGGGAGATACTGGGACCATGTTAGTCCCACTGAAAAAGTTACTTTCTTGAAAGACAAATAGTCGAGTTCGCAGTGGAGGAGTGGTTGTCACTGTAGTGTGAAGAGCAGGCCTGGCATCGCAGATGGTTGTTGCTGTAGCATGCAGATCACGTCAGTAGCACAGATAGTTGTTGCTGGGGCTTGTGACCCCCTCACACCTGAAAGCATGGAGAGCTACCCACCCTTTTGGGACTTCTCATCACTAAGGCAGAAGAACCTGGATAGACCATCAACACCGGAGTGGGCTGACCCACGCCAGTGTTTTACTATAAGGTCCATGAACAGTTAAATTCTCACCCCTCATCTGCACGAGTAAACTGAGGGGCTTCTACTCTGTCGGAACTCAGAAAAGAGTCTCAAACAAGTTTGGTCTTGGCTTATGCAGTGCCCAGCCATAGCAAAAGCTTTTCTCTCACTAGCACTCCAACTCTGTTCCCTGGGGAGTAACCCTACATCATAGTTTTGGAGGGTTCACACATCAAGATAGTCTCAATCCTGGCCAGGAGGGACTGCAACTTGCCCCTGCCCATGAGAATTCCCAGATACACCACAGATCCCTGCCCTATCTGACACTTGCTGGCCTTGACAGCCAGACATATGTGTTGCAGAGTCTGAAGCACCTCCAGCAGGTAGAACAGCTGAGCCTCCCAACTGGAGCTGAAGACAGCGATGTCATCCAGGTAGGCTGCACTGAAGACCTCCATTCCAGCCAGGACTCTGTTAACCAACCTCTGGAAGGTAGCAATGTCATTCATTCTTCAACCCAAGGAGCATCACCCTAAACTGGAAGTGGATCTCTGAGGTGGAGAATGCTGACCTCTCTTTAGCCTCCTCATTCATGGCAATCTGCCAGTACCCTATTGTCAGGTCGAAGGAAGCTCCCAGCCTGCCGGCGAGCTCATCTTCTTGGGTGATGGGGTTAGCACCAGTCTTGGTAAGTGAACTGAGCCCCTTATAATCCCCACAGGATCTGAGTTCTGGGGCAATGTCCAGTGGGGTGGCTTTGGATACCAGCACTGCTGGGCTGAAACAGGGACTATTGGAATGCTCAGTCACTCCCAGTTCCAGCATCTTGGAGACTTCCACCTTAATGCTAGCCCTGACCTTGTCAGATAACCTGTCAATTGTGTTTTTAACAGGTATTCTGTCTCCAGTGTAATTATCATGGGTACACAAATGTGTAAGCCCAGGAGTGAGGGGGAAAAGAGAGGCAAACTGCCTCAGCAACTGACAATAGTCCCTGCAATGGAAGGCCTGAGACATGTTTCAAAAGGCTACTTAAGTGTGTGGCGCACTGCTTGCTTTAAGCCCACTAACAGCATTTAATTTACAGGCCCTGGATACATGTTGTACCACTTTACCAGGAACTTATAAGTTAATTA
This sequence comes from Lissotriton vulgaris, assembly GCF_964263255.1. Classification (NCBI taxonomy): domain Eukaryota; kingdom Metazoa; phylum Chordata; class Amphibia; order Caudata; family Salamandridae; genus Lissotriton; species Lissotriton vulgaris. The sequence continues at coordinate 1,434,264,016 of NC_141687.1, forward strand.
ATGTGCCCATCAGGTGTAGGCTAATTTTACCATGTTTTAGGAAGTGAGCACAAGCACCTTAGCACTGGTTATCAGTGGTAACGTGTAGTGTCCTAAAGCTGACAAAAGTGAATTTCAGCAAACAGATGGGAAGCACTCCGTCAATTCCTCAACGCTGGGAACAGGGTGGTCTTTTCATTTAAGCTATTTTTTGGTAAAGAATAACCATACACTTTTGTGTACAACTCCTTTTCTCAATTTCTCCAAACAAAACTCATATTTCTAATACATTTTGACTATTTTTCTAATTCTCTCCAGAAGAATTCACAATCTCTGGAAATTCCCAACATGTGGTGAAAAAAGGATATATATTTGGTTGGGATAACGTTTAAGGAAAAAAAAAAGTTATCCAGTCTTAACTATGAACTATAACAACAATAAGGGCTGCAGACCGAGGGAGGTGGTGGGAATCATCAGCACTTAAGCAGTTAAAGAGCAAATAAAAACAAGCATTGATAAATGCAATAGGTTTCGCCCATGTGAGTAATAATAAGCTGGTTTTCTTGTAAATTGTATCTTGGTGAGCAGTTGTGCAATATACATTACTGAATTCCGTTAAAGTCTTATGACTTGTTTATTGAGTAAAGCAATATATTGTACTGTTACTGGTGGTACTATGAAGTGAGGAGATTAGGTTATGGGCGGAGGACAAAGAAAAAAAAACCAAGCACTCGAGAAGTACATTACAAATGGGGCAGCCAAAGCCAACAGGTCTCACCTACGCAAAAGCTATTGACTTTGTCAAAACCATGTTTTACTGCAGCATGGCTGCTTTGCTATATGGTTGAAAGTATTCAAAAAAACAATATGGCGCGAGCAGCGTTGACCTTGTAATAGAGATTTTATATTCAACCATGCTGCACAGCTGCCACGCTGCTGTACAACATGGCTTGAAAACAGATTGGCAAAGTCAAATAATAGAACTATAAGAGGGCAAGCAAAAGCAACATAAGTGGAAGGGAAGCAAGCCACAACGACAGGAGGGTGCAAACAGCAGTGACGACAGGAGGCGGACAAATAACAGCGACCGGAGGTGGGTGGGTGCAAGCAACTACAAGAAGGAAGCAATGACTACGAAAGAAGCAAAAACTAAAAAAGTACCATAAGCCCAGTGTGAGCAGTGAAAAGACATTAATATACACATTAATCAGTATCTGGTCTGTGCTCCATTGAATAGACAAATACACAAAGAGAGAAAGTGAAAACTGGCACATGCTGTCCAATAGGAAGCAAAGATATAACAGTGACGATGAAGCAAACCAATGGTACGTAGAGAGCGGGCTCTAAGTCCTAATATTTTTTTTAAGTAACAAAATTTTCTCAAGCAACTATCTCAGGTGAGACCTAAAATAAAGCTAATTTGGCTGGAGTAGACTCCAGCATTAGGACTACCTGCTGTTTCGACTCAGATTTAGTAACTGTGATCTCTCACAATATTTGCTCCTCCTCTGTATCAGTGCTATTCCATTGCACGTGCTGCAGCCCTTCTAGCTGGGGCTTGTATAGAAATGCTTCTACTATTGGGTTTAACAGAATCAACCTATCAAAAGAGATGTTTTTCCTGAAAGAATTCAATGTTCACCGATGGAAGATACAAGCTTCTGGAAACATCTCAAATGATCTCCCTCTGGTATGAAACCTCAAATTCAATTAAAACATGCAGTATCGCACTGGGTGGGCACAGGGTCGTAGCAAGGGCGCCATTGTCCCCTAAGGCAAACAGGCAACTTATTTGAGGTAGTGTGGGCGAGCAGTAAGGCTTAATCAGAGGGTAGTGGTAAGCATTTATTGTACACACTCAGGCAAGAGCTGATATCACACACTCAAAGACTGAACTTAGACCAATTGTTTTGTATAAAATATTTATTTATTGTATGTTATTTTTAGAACCAACACACACTTGGTGCAGGTAAGTCAAAATAGTACTTTTCTAATAAGATAGTTGAATGTAGATACAGGTAGGTCAAATGTTCAGGAACAGTGGAAATGACTTTTTAGCCACTTTGCAATTACTTTGTGATTACTTTTTAGATTACTTATCAAATTACTTTTTCTACTCAGTGTGATATGCCTAGATAGCACACTAGGAAATGTCCTAAATAAGTAAGTAAGGCAGTTTTTGTAAACACAGTTTCTTAAGTTCTTATACAATTTCCAACTTCACACACAACTGTTTCACAGAAAAGCAGTCAATGCAATTCTAAGGAAGGAAAATGAAGTTATTGGTTTAAAGGTACATACGAGGTTGTAGGAGTTGGGTTTCTGGGGTTAGAACCAGGGTTCCCCCAGGGTCAAGGATGAACTCAAATAACACCCTCAGCATCACTAGGGCAGCTGGGTGCAAAGTTCCGAGGCCCAATGTTATCCAATGGGAATAGGGGGCCTCCGGTTGGTGGCTGCTCATGGGCATGCTACTTGGATATGGGAGCAAAGCTCCTAGGCTTTAGCTCAGTGGAAGAGGGATCCAAGTTAGCACACCAGGTGCACCTACAGTGGCACAAGGACAGCCGGGTGCAGGGTACTGGATCAATGTCATGACCCCTGTTTGTTTCAATGAGGGAAGGTCCGGTCAGAAGAAACACTGCAGGCTTCGGCACTAAGATCTTCTGAAGGCGACTACCAGTTGGGGAGTTAATTTGGGATGTCGTGGTATGCTTGGACCCCATCGGGTGGACCACCCAAGGCCTTGGGGTGTCGAATGCCTTTTGGCATCCAGTTTTCCTTACCGGCTCCGGTCGCAGTGGGGGATCCTCCAGAAAGGGGGAGGAGGCGTTGTTGGGAGACTTGAGGTAGGTCATGGATCACCAGATACCAGGTAAGGATCGCCATGGAGACCTACTCATGGTGTTAGGTGACTCGAACTTGGGCAGTGGGCATCGGGTGCAGAGTGGTGTAGACTTGCGGATTTAGCCAGAGCCAGAGTCTGCTGGTGAGCAAATTTGGTGCTCATGGGAGACAAAGTCTTATTAGGGAAAGTAGGGCAGGACTCCAGGTTATAGGAGGCTGCTGGCTGCAGGACACACTGGGATTCTTTTGGAGCAGGTTAAAGTCGTGAAAGGCAGGTAGGGCTGGGGCCAAGTTAGTTGGTGTCCTCATCTTGTTCCTTCATGCAAGGCTCTTCGGTCCTTCTTCTTCTTCTTCTTGTCTGAGGAGGCAAGGTTCAGGGTTGCCCCTAAATACTGCATTTAAGTGTGTTTCAGGTAGGTACAGGTTAGGACCAATAGGTCCCTTTCTTGGGGTGGGTACACCACCTATTATGCCAACCTCCAGTGGGAGGGGGCATAGATTCACTCTGGTTGGCTGGGCCCACCGTCTTCAAGATGGCAGACACTGAGAGTTGTACTTAGCCTCGCTTCCTGTACCTGAGGGGGGTTGCAAATGCGGGCACACCTCTCTCCTATCCTGATTTTCCCACCGATTCTTCTAACCAAAGTGGGATTCAGAACCAGTGCGGGCCAGTTGCTGGGAGCAGCAAATGGCTGGGACAGCTCACAAAGGAGGAAAGCTTTTAAAGCTTCCCCTTCGTGGATCTTGCCCATCTTGGGGGAGGAGGCTTGGGACCTCTACCCAGGAGTTGCTTTGTTTCAAGGCCCCGGGAGCTGGATGCTTTTGATCCAGGGGTCCAGACACAAATCCCACACTGGCTTCACTGTGGGTTTATTGTGCTGAGATGTTTGATGTCAAACTTCCCAGTTTTCAGTAAGTCCATTATAGTTCTGTGCAGTTCGTGATGACAAATTCCCAGACCCTATACTCTTCCTGGCTTTACTACACTTACAATGTCTAAGAATGGACTTAGACACTGTTGGGGTACAGGGCTCGTGCACTTGTGCCCGCACCAGTGGAAGAGTGCACCCAGAGGGGTGGCTATCATATGCTATAGGCAGTGGGTTGTAGGCTGGCACAAGGGGATGTGTGCCATGTCGACTCTTAACTTCTGCACAAAAACACGCAACCTGCAATGGCAATGTTGGTGTAGAGGTACCGGGCTTCCAAAGGTGGCACAATACGTGCTGCAGCCCTTAGTTGCCTTCCCTGGCCATAAGGCCCTTATACACAATGTACCTTTTACAAGGGACTTACATGTGGCCAGAGAGTTGCCAATTGGGTGTTACTACAGTACAGTTTTAGGGAAAGAACATGGGCCCTGGGTACCTGGTTGGCAGGAAACCAAGGCACATTTAGTCAAAAGAGCATCAACATCAGGCAAAAAGTGGGGGGCAACCATGCAAAAACTGACACTTTCCTACACCAACACAGTGAATATTTTCTTGATAGACATAAAACGAGCTGTGTTAGGGCACAGTCGAAACCATCCAACATTGTGACAAGAGCTGCAGCTACTTCTAATTCAAGCAGTGAGGTAGCCAAAGCTCTCAGGAGTCGCCCACCACTGTCCGCAGAGTCTACACAACTCAGACGCAGCAGTGATTTCCTCTTTATCTATGAATCACACAGCTGCTTAGAAGACCGACTTCCGATCCCCTTCAAAACAACAGCTACAGATCAACAGAACATACTTGCAGCCAGTGGGGCAGTGCAGTTGAGAAGAGGCTGTGATTTATAACCCTGCAGGTTATATCATTAGAATGAATATCAATGAGTGGGGCAATAATCTCATTTTACATGATAGTGCTAAGTAAATATTTTGAGGTGGGCGCTATAAATTAGTGCCTGTAAATGAACATGACTGGTGGATTTTTTCATGCAAGAAGTAGAATAACAGAGCAGAAAGAGGGGATCAAGAACTTGAAGAGTGAAAATCTCTTGATGACTGACCCTCAGCTGTTTCTGTCCTTCCTGTGGGTGACAGATGGGTTCATGGGGTGCTCATAACAAACACTGCTTGTGGTTTATTGCCTCTATATGGTTACAACGCACGAGTGATTTGAAGTATTCATATGATGTAGTGCGTCGTTTACCTTCTCTCCTGGCACCCCAACCGGATATCCCCTGAATTCCTATGCAGTTTTAAATGTATAAGCATATGAAGTCATATCTGTTGGCTATGGGTGAACAGTGATTTATTTTAAAAAGAATAATTCTACTGAAGTTTTGCAGTGAGTTACTAAACACAAGTCACCAATTGTTTTGTGTTAACTTTGTTTTTATTAGTTATTTTGAGATTTTAAACAATACAGAACAGTCCGTGTGTATAGTTATACAGTTCCATGTATGGGTGAGCATTTTACACGGTTATGTAGTCATGACATTTTTCCATATTAATCGACATCACAACACCTCAAGTTCAATATATGACAAATTGACATTCTGTCCAAATAGTAATAAACAAATGTAACAAGAAATGAAAGGGAGGAGAAAGAAAAAGAATTGAAGGTAGGGGGAGATAAGGGTTAGAACAGAAAGTAATCGTAACGAAAACTGACATATACAGTCCTACTGAATAATAGGCTCATCCTGTGTCATGAACATGCATAGTATGAATATTAAGTTCCTCAGCTAAACAGACTATTATCTCAATGACATGCCATCAAGTTGTTTCATTCGATCATAGCCGCGAAAAAAACAATATGTAATATTTAGTGGCAGGGATTATCTACAGCCAGGTAGCTGTGTCTGTGCGCGAGTAGATTTAAGTGGACGCCAGCCACGGTGCTGCTCAGTCTTCGTCACTCGCAGCCGTGTCTATGGGAGGGTCGGAACTACGTTCCGTTATGCGAAAATCTGACAGAATTGCATCCCATGCCGGTGCTAGCGGTTGTTTGCGCAGCCCTATCGCATCTTCGCTGTGGAGTGCTGTGCTCTCTGCCTGGGTCCAGCACAGGAGGGAGTGATACCAAGCGTTTGTTGCTGTGGGGGCGGGGAATTTCCAGTGAAGCATCATAGGCGCGGTGCGTCCATTGGGGCGTAGGGGCGTAGCCCCACTAAACCCCATGGACCTACAGCGTCGTCACTAAAAGCCCAATACAAATATTTAAAAAAATCGCGCTATCTGCCGGCCGGGAAACCGGGAGCCACCCGACTTTCCCGGAGTGCGGGGGGGGGGGGGAGGAGGATGGGCCTGCTGCAGCTGCGCAAGTGTATTTTTGGGCACAAGCATGCCCGCGCATGCGCAGATCGTTTCCCCGTGAATTCCCCCTTAGAGAGAGGACTAGGGGGCGGGCCGCAGCCCCCGTGGTTACACAGGGCGACTGGGCGAGGAGTCATGGTGCCCCCCCAGCCAATCCTGGCGCTGCATACAGCGCCAGGATTGGCTGGTCAATACATAGCTGACTTTGGTGCTGGGAAACCAGGTTCGAGCCTCTTATCGAGCCATAAAAATGTATACATTACTTACTTTTGTGTTAAATAAATAGATATTTTAAAAAACAAATAAAAATGATGTTCCGACTAAGGTGTGAAATTGGTGTCGAATAAATACATGTTTTAAAAACAATTAATATTAATCATGTATCATTGGCGCTGGAGTACAAGGTTCGAGACTGGTATTGAACACTAACAAGCTGTGTGCAAGTTATATGGTCATAAAAATACATGAATGATGGATGGATGCAGGATGGATGATGGGTGGGTGGATGGGTGGATGCATGAATGGATGCAGGATGGATGATGGGTGGATGCATGAATGAATGATGGATGCAGGATGGATGCAGGATGGATGGCTGGGTGGATGGCTGGATGCATGAATGAATGATGGATTCAGGATGGATGGGTGGGTGGATGCATGAATGAATGATGGATGCAGGATGGATGATGGATGCGTGGATGGATGGGTGGATGGATGGATGGATCGATGCATGAATGCATGGTGGGTGCAGGATGGATGCAGGATGGATGGGTGGATGGATGGATGGATGGATGCATGAATGCATGATGGGTGCAGGATGGATGCAGGATGGGTGGATGGATGGATGCATGAATGAATGATGGATGCAGGATGGATGAATGGATGGGTGGATGGATGGGTGGATGCATGAATGAATGATGGATGCAGGATGGATGGATGGATGGGTGGATGCATGAATGAATGATGGATGCAGGATGGATGGGTGGATGGATGGGTGGATGCATGAATGAATGATGGATGCAGGATGGATGCAGAATTGGTGGGTGGATGGATGGATGGATGCATGAATGAATGATGGATGCAGGATGGATGTAGGATAGATAGATGGGTGGGTGGATGCATGAATGAATGATGGATGCAGGATGGATGGGTGGATGGATGGATGGATGGGTGGATGCATGAATGAATGATGTATGGATGCAGGATGGGTGGGTGGATGGATGGGTGGATGCATGAATGATGTATGGATGGATGCAAGGTGGTTCGGGCTCGCTCGCTCGCTGCGGTGCAATATGCAAATTAGTTTACGCCTCACCACTTTCAAATGTCACCAGCCGCCCCTGGAAGTATGATCAATCTCTTAGGTACTATGAAGCCTAGGTCTATGTATATAGAAGTTACTTTGTGTTTTTTAGGTCTGTGGTAGGGCCCTAAAATGCACACCTCTCACGTCCAGTCTAGCGTTTGCTCCATGCAGTGAGCCAGTTTCCTTGTGACCTTTGCCCCATATGCCTGATTGGCAGGGCAGGACCACAGCATTTGTAATAGATCCGCCCCCGGTTTGTTTCATCTGGTGCATTTGGCATCTGTGTGAGCAAAATATTTATTTATTTTTGCCGGCGTGAGGTAGGCCCTGTGTATGATGTAATATTGAATGAGCTGGAACCTAATAATGCAGGAAATCTGGGTGTGACCATCAAGCACGTGACCCCATTTGCGGTGTGTGGCGGGTCTGTGTGGATCTGCAGCCCAATGAGCTCATAGAGAGAGTAGGGCCGGCGCTGTGTGGATTCTGAGAGACTCCACAAACCATGTGGTGAGATGTCGACCAGTGCCCAGCTCGTACAGGTATTGTCAGGTTAAATGTGTGGCAGATTCTTGCACCACGTTCCCCCACCGCATGCCGAATGTAAGAGTCACCACAGCGTGAAGGAGGAACTGGCCTTGCGGTAGGCCAGTGCTCTCCGCTAGATCTTCGAAGTGGACAAGCTGCCTGTCATTATATAGATCCCCTACTGTTAGGATGCCCGCTTCCTCCCATTGTGCAAGTTCCGTGCTAGAGACCGCACGGTGTCTGCGTGGGGTGCCCAGCAGTGGTAGAGATGGTGCATATGGTATGAACTGATGTGTGAGGCAAAGGCAGCGGATGGAAAAGTGCTACTATCTGATGCTGAGTGTGCCCAGGTATCTGTGTCGCCGTGTCCTCAAGATTCCGCACACTGAGCCAATGCGCCACCCACAGAAGCTGCGCCGCCAGATAGTAATATTTCATATTGGGTGGCGATAGGCCACCCTTAGTGATCGAGGGATACATTTTAATCATGGCAACCCCACTGCGTGATCAATGCCACATGAACTGCCGTACATCGGACTCTAGGTCCATGGACAATAGTGGTCTAAGGTGGAGAGGTAGATTTATGAAGTGATAAAGTAAACGTGGCAGTATCACCATTTTTATTAACCCAATCCTGCCGATGACCGCTAGCGGCATGGTGTTCCAGAAGGACATTTGAGCCCGCACTGCCGTGATGGCACGTGTCAGGTTGCCGTCGAGAAGATCCCACTGTTCCCGGTAGATATGGACTCCGAGATATCAAAACGCTGTTGCACTGACTTACCGCCAATAATCAAATGCGGATCCGGGGTAGCATCTGCAAAAGGGTAAAGGCAAGAATTGTCCCAGTTCACTTTCATCAAGGACACTAAAGCAAAGTGAACCATCGTGTTCTCAATTGCCGTGCAGGACTGTCTAACATTTCTAAGGTAGATGGGCAGGTCATCAGCATACAGTGAGCCCGCATGTATACCATCACCCAAGTGGATCCCCCAGTCAGCTTGAGTGGTGCCGAGCACCTTTGCCAGTGGCTCGACCGTGAGCGCGAATAGGAGAGGGAGAGCAGGCAACCCTGCCGTGTGCCACGTCCAATGGGAACCCGGTCCAAGATGTAATGACCCGTCTTAACTTTAGCCATTGGATTTGTATATAACAGCTTGACAAGGCCTAGAAACGCAACTCCCAGGTCATATTAATGCAATACAGCGAATAAAAATTCCCATTTCAGGGTGTCAAAGGCCTTCTCCAGGTCTAAGACCAGGCATCCGGCACATGGCCAGTAGTCCTTTGAATACTGCGACACTCTGAATAAACGGCACAGGTTCAAAGACGTGCTGCGGGCCGGAACAAATCAACGTGCTAGCCTATTTGCGAGGATTTTTGCCAGTACCTTATAAATGGTATTAAGGAGTGCTATTGGCCGGTAGAAACCAAGCAGTTCCGCGTCTAGGCAGAGACACCAGCAAGGATTCACAAAGCGTGTCTGGCAGCCAGCCTCTTTCTTGCTCATTCTGATACGTTGCAAGGAGCCATGGCGCTAAGGTTTTCTGATATGCCTTATAATTTTTATCCGGATATCCATCCGGACCGGGCGCCTTGCCCTGTAGCAAGTGAACATACGGAGGCCTGTACTTCCAGAAATGTGAGTGGCTCATTAAGCTCAGCTGGCTGTTCAGCCATTTTACGGTGTAGGTTCAGGGGTGCAAGAAACAATGCTATGTCTGCAGGTGCTGCACAGTGTGTTGAGTAATGATTCAGACACAGAGCGCAGTCGCAGGATCGGTGTATGTGCACATTCTTGCCTAATCATATGTGCTAGTAGTTGGCCTGCTCTGTCTGCCACTGTATGGGTGTGGGTACAGGTCTGGTGGCTCAGTGGACTAATGCCTCCACTGCAGGGGCCTGTGTTCAATCTTATGGTATATAGCAAAGGAGGGGTGGAGACAGATCAGATGTTGATCCTAGGGCTCAGATTACCACTCCAAATTGAGAGGAATGGAAGGTCCAGCCTGAGTCAGAGCCCCAAAGAACAATGACTAACAAAAACGGACTCGGCTGTTCCTGGAAATAAAGGAAGGTATGGTCAAGAAAGGGGGGGTTAGAAAGGTAGTGCTCAGTGGAGGGCTACCCTGGGTATCCAATTTGTTGGAATTAATGACCTCACACACTCTTGCGAGTTTCATGCTTATAATGTAATTATAATTATAGACTGCTCCACGGGATGTCCTCATTCAATCCCTGTCTGTCTGAGGATAATCTGTGTATCCACCTCTGTTCCTTGTGGAATAAATTCTGCTTAGATCTATTGTTGGGGATCTCAAGGATGAGCCATCTCAATGAGTCGGCAGTGTGGTTATGTTCTAAAAAGTGCCGACACATCTTGGTGTTGGTTTTCTTACATCGGAAATTACTTCTGTGTTCCGATATACGGATCTTCACGGGTCGAGTGGTCATGCCCACATATTGCAGCTCACAAGGGCATCTAAGCAGGTAGATGCAATTGGAGGAGTTGCAATTGGTATGACTTCGAATTTCCCACGTGAATGTCTCTGTTAATTGGATGGACTTTGTGATGCTCGTAAAGGGACAGACACTACAGGAGCCGCAGGGGTAGTGTCCCTTTACTGGGGGAAGTTGCCAGAGAGTATTCTGTCTGCAAATTACACTTTGTTTAGGCCTAGTGTGCACTAAAATGTCTTTTATATTTTTAGACCTTTTAAAGGCAAACCTGGGGATCTCAAGATTAAGAACTCCTGTATTCAAGATCTGCCAATGTCTCTTGATGATTTTTTTAAGTTCATTAGAGACAGGGGTGAAAGTTGTCACGCAGGTCAGTAGATCATTGTCTTGTAAGTTCCGGGCATTGTCCTCCAGAAGGGCCTCTCTATGGTTATTTAGTGCCCGTTTCCGTGCCTTGTAGATCTCCCTTGTAGGATAGCCTCTTTCTTTCAGATTGCGTGAAAGGATGTTAGACTTGTATCTGTAATCCGTTAGGTTGGTGCAGTTGCGCCTAACCCGCAAGAACTGGTCGAAAGGAAGGTTGAGTCTTAAGGCTCTTGGATGGTGGCTTGAGAAGAGTAATAAACTGTTTCGGTCCGTGGGCTTCCGATACAAAGTAGTATTAATCTTCCCCCCTTCCAGTCTGATGGTCTGATGTGGAGAAGTGTGGCTCAGGGGTTAGAGGTGGCAGACCCGGAAGCTGAGATCGGCCCTGGACCAGGGTTCAATTCCCCGCCTCGGCGGGTCTTGGGCTCAAAAATTCCACGGACTCGATAATTCTCGCTCCGGTGCCTTCTCGACTCACGGGTTCACACTCTGCGACTCTGGGCAATAGCTTGCTTAATCTCCACAACGGCCCCTCGCGGCGGGATGCCTGGCTTTCACCTTGTGGATACCCTGCCGGGGTTATCTCACAGGGGAATACCAGGACGGGTTCCCTAAGCAAGCGCCGGGAAACCCTTTGTGGGTAGCTGTGCGCTATATAAGCTCAAATACATTTACATGGTAAGGTCCAGGAATGCTATCCTGGAGTCAGAGGCAGTGATGGTAAAGGTAAGAAAATTATTCAAGGTATTCAGCCAGTTGAAGAACTCCAGGTACAGATGTGATGTCCCTGTCCAGAGTATGAGGATATCATCAATGAACCTCCTCCACAATTTAATGTTAGAGTGGTAGGGGTTCATTGGTCCATTGATGTGTTGTTCCTAAAAATCTGCCATGTAAAGGCAAGCCACCGAAGGAGCAAAAGTGCTGCCCATAGACGTTCCCTGGGTCTGGTGATAGTGTTGCCCTTTGAACTCAAAGAAATTCTCCGTCAGGGCAAGCTCAGCACATTCCATGATGAAAGAGGGTGGTGTGGGCGAGGTCCATTCTTCCATATTGAGAATCCTCTCAATCACCCCGAGTGTGGCCCTCTGTGGAATATTGTCATAGAGGGCCTCCACATCGAGGGTGATAAGGAAGTCGATTTGAATGTCCTCCTGTAGATTGTCAAGGAGGCGTAGAACGTCCTTAGTGTCTTGGACATAGGACGGAATTCTCTTCACTAAGGGTTGCAGGAAATGGTCGCAGAATTGCGATAAGGGCTCCAATATCGAGCCTATACCCGAAACAATCGGGCGTCCGGGCACTGGTGTTGTCCCCTTGTGAATTTTTGGAAGGGTGTAAAAATAAGGCACCCTAGGGTCTTTTTTTACAAGGAATTCTGCCTCTTTTTTTGGGATCCAATCTTGGCATTCTGCAGAGTCTACCAACCCTGTAATGGTGATTTTGAGTCGTTCCGTAGGGTCAGCTGGAATGGGGGTGTAGTAGCGTCTATCCCCTAATTGTCTTAGACACTCTGTTTCATAATCCTTTGTGTCCATTATTACCGTGGCTCCACCCTTGTCTGCCTGTTTTATGGTGATAGTTTCATCATTACCCAAGGAGTTGAGTACCTGCATTTCCGCATTGGAAAGATTGTTGTATCTCTTGCCTGATCTAAGGGCTCCAATGTCTTTGAGCACAGCTTGCACATATGTCAGGACTTCACTAGGTACCATCCCACTGTGTGGCGTGAAAGTCGATGGATTATGGAGACCTGAGTCAGTAGGTGTCTCAAAGGATCTTCCATCAAAGAAGGCTTTCAATCTAACCTTCCTGAAGAATTTCTGGATTTCACAGTTTAATTTAAAGTTGTCTATTCTGGGGGTAGGTACAAAGCCCAACCCTTTCTGGAGGACTTCTTCTTCTGATGTTGTAAGTTGGCGTGATGACAAGTTCACAACTGTTTTTATGTATAGCAGGGGACCCCCAGAATAAATTGATCTCCGGTACCTTGTGCTATATTTTAATCCACTTACCTACACTATCCATTCTCTTCCTGGCCCCTCACTTGCACTTCACCCACAGGCCGTTGGAAAAAAGATCTCCGATAAAGAGCCTCTCCTAGAGGTGAGCCCATAGGGCATTGCACCGCCTGCCCTACGAGGAGCAACCGCCAATGATGAAGCATGACACTCGCAAGAGTGTGTGAGGCCATTAATTCCAACAAATTGGATACCCAGGGTAGCCCTCCACTGAGCACTACCTTTCTAACCCCCCCTTTCTTGACCGTACCTTCCTTTATTTCCAGGAACAGCCGAGTCCATTCAATCTTATGGTCACAGGTTCAAATACCGGTGGGTCCACTCAGCCTTTCATTCATCTGAGGTCAATAAAATGAGTACCATTGAGTTGGGTAACAAGAAACATCTGTTCTTCAGCGCCAAGATACCTCTGGGTGAACGTGCGCTTTACAAATACTTATGTATGTTGTGTTATGGGTGTGGGCAGCATGAGATGCATAGTTTAGACATCGCAGTCGTTCTAGTATAGTAGTGTGCTGGAGTCGGCTCTAATCTAATTCTGACTGTACGGCATTGCCCCTTGCAAGATCAGCTGAGACAAGCGATTTTCAACGCATTTAACATCGCCGTCTAGTTGCTTCCGATAGCTCCAGCTTAGTCCAATGCACTGTCCCTGGACCACTGCCTTCCCAGCGTCCCATAGAACCCCCACATCTGTGACCGAACCCTCATTGTGTTCAAAGTAGTCCTCTAGTGCTGTAGCTACCGCTGCCCCACAAGTGGTTAAAACCTCCAAACATGGCTTGCAGGGCCCTCGTCGTCCCCCTGCAATGTCATGATGTGCGGGTCATGATCTGAGTGTGTTTTTCCTAAGTAATCCACTGCAGTGCACTTTGTGAGGAGTGCCTTGCTCGTGACAAAATGGTCGATGCGGATGTGTAGGCCATGAGGGTGTGAGTAAAATTAGTACCATCACACCTGTGGATTGAGGGATCTCCACACATTCGCCAGATTCCAGTGGATTAGCCACTCCCTGAGGTTTCTGGCATTGGAGGTTGCTGCTGTTTGTGGAAGTGCTGGGAAGGATCTGTCATGAGTCGTGTCAAGGACAGAGTTAAAATCGCCTCCGAAAAAGCCATGGAATGTCACACCAGCACAACAGGAAATCTGTAAGTGTGTGCCAGAAGGAGGCTTGCCCCGTATTTGGGGCATATATAGAGCCGAGTACCACAGCCCGACCCTAGAGATGGCCCTTAGTGATTACATACCTACTGCACATGTCTATTATCGTTTCATCAAGGTCAAAGTGGGTGCCGGGCCGCACCCATATTAAGGCTCCCCCTTGCATAAGCGGAGTACCCTTTGGCTAATATTTGGCCCCTCCATCCCTGCTGTAGCTTGCGGATTTCCGGCAGAGAGATATGTGTTTCCTGCAGGAATGCTAAATGTGCGGCATGACGCTTTAAATAGGCATATATGGCATATTACCGAGCTGGCGTATGAATACCCCTGACATTCCAGGTTTTTACGTTAGTGCATGGCATGAGGTGCATTGTAGAAGCAGCATGTCATACGGGCTGCATGCCATATAAGGTGTAAGCTGAGGACACAATATATACTTTGCCATGGTAAAGCGAGAAAAAGAGATCTGCAAGTGCGGAAGCACCCCAAGTGCAGCATGAGGTGTGAATGTTGAACTACTGGTGATTACCTAGGGCATTTGTAATGTCAGAGGGTGTACAAATAACGTAACGAACAGGGATTACAGGGACGAGCTTTCTGAGGGCTCAACTGGGATAGAGCGGAGCAGCAATGCATGTCTGCCCAAACTAACAACGGTGCCTTACAGCAACTCACGGTCGCTGTGTTGAACTTCTTGGAGGGGAAGGGGTTGGGGTGGTCTAGAGCCTGTGGTGAATAGTATAGGCGGGTATGGGCCCATTTTAGATGTGCAATAGAGTGTGCTATTTGTCAGTGTGGGGTAACTTAGGGTGTGCATATGACTGCTTTAGCCTGGTTTTAGAACATATCTCAAGCAATGCACTGGAGCAGCACAAGGGCAGGTTACTAGGAAGGTCATATGTAGCACAAAGAGAAGCACTGCAGTGAGCACATACTTGCATGTCCACAATTGTACTTTACTGCTACATTAAATCGTCCGCAGTTTGAGGCGTAACACTTGGGAGTGGCTGTGAGTCTTCGTGATTCGGCCACACAGTCTGTGAGTTGTCATCACTCAACGAGTGTTCAGAAGAGGCATCTGCGTCTCCGACATTTTGCCATTCTCCCATGCCCGACACTGCCTGCAAGGCATTCCGACGTTCCTTTGGGACTTGCTCATGATGGAGGTGGCCGTCCCTGATTACATTTGTGATGTTGTGTCTCTTTGATGATGGTTGGCACGGCGGTCCATCCAGGTTTCTGTACGTTGCCTCTCGGTGCTTTGTCGGTTACTCAGCGGTGTGTGGTGGCCTTGGGTTTCGAGCCAGTCCCACACATCCTTCACTTTGTTGAAAAAATGAGTGGAGCCATCCGCCACTACCTGTAGCCGGGCCGGGAAGAATAGGGAGCACTTTAGACTCAAATACCGCAGCTTGCGTTTAACAGTGAAGAAAGTGCTCCACTGTCGCTGCACCCCCAAGGCATAGTCAGGGAAGAAGAGAACCTGGGAATTGATCACTTTGACCACTTTCAATTTCCTGACTTCACAAAGTATTGTATCTCTGTCCTTAAAGTTCATGAGATGGAACATGAATGGTCGCGTCACAGCTACCTGCGGCGGGCGACTCAATGGCACTCTGTGTGCCCGTTCTACTGCCAAAAAAGGTGGAGAGGGCCCCCGTGAGCAATAAAGTTTGTAGCCAGTTCTCGGTATAGGCTACTGCATCCCTGCCTTCCATACCTTCCTGCTGACCCACCAGGCACATGTTGTTAAGTCGTGAACAGTCTTCAGCATCATCCATTCTAAACTCTAATGAGTGAAGTTGGGTCGTGAGGGCACGAATTTCCGAAGTCGTCTTCTTGGTCACTGGGGCCGTCATAATCACTTCTTTTTCTATGTCATTGACCCTCAAAGTCAACCTTCGATGATCCGCATGGAGGAGCGTGAATTCTGACATGACCTTATCAATGCAGCCTTCCAAGGAGGTGCGTGTTTGTGTCAGCGCTTCGCCAAGATATGTCTCTGCCTATAACACAGACTCTATTTTTGATTCCAGGCTGGAGTACCTGAGGGTGTCTGTCGCCTCAGACTCTTGATCAGAATGGGCCGGGCCCAACGCCAACTGCGTGGACGGAACACCCATGCCTGTGTGGGGTTTACCCATCCCGGTGGGCACCAACTGCTGTCCCTTGTGGGGGCTAAATGGGGTTTTACCATTTACACTTGCCAGTGTCTCAGCGGGGATATCTCTATCTGGTTTTCATAGGCTAAGATGCAGCAGCGCAAGCACTGAGAGGCAACTATGAGTTCTGGCCTGGGCCACTTAACGGTCCAGCCCGACTGGTCCTGCATGATCCGACAGTGACACCGCTGACTAGCCACGCCCCCCCCCTGCACACAAGACACCTATAGGGCCATTATTGCCTTTTTGAAACTGCACTTTAAGCGGCATGGTTTAACTTTTTTTGTTACAATCATCTAGAGCACACACAAAGACCTTCGAGTCTCTGACTCTGATATGATCACCTTTTGAAAACCCTGGTTAGCTTGAATTTTCCGACTCTCCGGGGGAAACCCTGCTGACCTCATAAGACAAAACATATTAATAGCGGCCTATCAGAATCCACACAAACAAAACAGCAGAATGTGACTTCACGGCCTGCTAGCGATAAAAGGCACCTTCAGAGCATTAAATTGAGATGGTTATGGTGAAGACTGGTAGGTAAACTTTAAGGGTCTGAGCTGCCATAATGACTGCCTGAAGATTTAACTTTTACAAAATCACTTATCAAGTATCAGGAATCTTGGTTGCAATGCAGTAGTGAGTCTGTTGTTGCCACCCCACCTGCCTGATTGCAAACGTCGAGAACACCATGCCACGCTACGCTGTAGGGATGCAACGCTCGCTGAACCATCGCTGGAGCTGCACCGCCCACCCGGAGCTACCTGAGCTGAGCCGCGGGATGCGAGTAGAGAGATGCGCCACGTACCGTCTTTTTTGCCGATTTGCATGAGATTTTGATCTCGGCGGACCCAGGGAAATACCGGGTCCTGTCGGAATTTTTAGGACCTGCAGTAAAGGAAACTGAGGGTGAAAAGGGCCACAGTTGAACCCCAAAATGTGACCAAACTACCTGGAGGGTAGCAGTTTGCAGGAGAAGGCTGAAGCAAGCGGAAAGAACCCCCAGGCGAGGGTAAGGTGGGGAAGGTTGAGTGGCAATTGACCCAGGCACACCCAGAAGATTAAAGCCTCAGGTGGAATCACCAGGAACAACTGGTGTGCCGCTCCCCAGCGGAAGGAAAGAGGCAAGGGGGAGGCCACCAGGTCATTGTGCGGTGTCAAACAAGAGAACTTTAAACGCAATTTGGCAGGCATGGCAGGATAAAGGCACAACAGAGGTAAGTGCATGAAGGATTGTGTGAACGATTGCTGTACCCCATCGCCCTTCTAGGTACCCACTAATTGTTAACCTTGGTTGATTAGGGGGCAAGTGTAGGGGGGAAAAAGCTAGGATAATGCAAGGAAGCGCTTTAAAAGTATGACATACAGTAATATTGGAGTTATAAGTGTACAATAAAAAGGAACAGACCTGAAACATGGGACGATGGCACCTAAGAGGAAGCAAAAAACCCGCAAGGAACCTGTGGAGGAAAGCCCAGGGAGTAGTGAGTTTTCCGGGGAATTCAGGACCTTAGAAGATACTGAGAGCCAGGAGAGCCAGGCTAGCCCCGGAGAAAAAAGTAAAGGAGCACCTCAAAAGAGAAAAAATAAAAAATGTCATCAAAAAGACTCTGCGTGAATCTAATGGCAGCACTTCAGCAACTAAATCCATAAAGGACTTTGTAGGGAAACATTACAAAATATTAGATCTAACTACGAAGTCCTTGGAAATTGAAGAAGCGCGCTAGAATGGGAATGGCACGGGAGAATCTCCTGAGGATTTATTGGAGGCATCATTCTTAATGAACTACTCCCTTCTGAGCCAAAATGAGCAAGTAATAGCCCCTAGTCTGTCATCATCCCCTAAACTATTCTCAATGCAAGCACATAAATTAGAGACTACAGGCCTAATGGAAAATATCAGTCAAGGGCCAAGAATTGATTGGGGTGACTCACCAAATCTATCGGTACAACAATCAAATGGGATAAGAATTCAAACCCAGCAGGAAACATCGAGAATTGGGAGAACAGATGACCCTGAGAGAAATAGTCTACAAGACTTAGACATTTCAGCTATTCCTTCCTCTTCAATGATGGACTTATTGTTAATGCTGCAGAAAACCCTGCAGGCTATACTAGAAGTTACAATGTTAAACAATGAGGTCCTGAAAACGCAAAAGCTTTATATGAAAAAGATTGAAGAGGAGTTGGAAGGAATTAGAGGGCAAATGCCACACATGATGAGACTAGTAGCTGACCCCCAGCCTACAGAACATAATGTAGACGGAGAAACAGTAGAACCTCCACACAGTGTATATATATCTAAGTGGCCGACGCTGATAAAAAGAAGAGGGGAAAACCCAAGATACAGTTTCCTGAATATTAGGGGTCAATTGAAAGAAAGATACGTAGAAAGGGGGGAACCAAAGTAGAAAGAAAGGGAAAAATAAAGGAAAGGGAGAAAGAGGTAAACTTAAAAACTCCCGCTTTGACATTTGTACCTGCCAAGACCCCTAGAGCAGAGGGTTATAGGAATGATTTCAATAACCAAGTAAAGAAACAGAGTAGTAAGGGACCTAAAAAGGAGCAACCACAAATACAGAACCGATAGAAAACTTAACTTATACTGGACACAACATAAATCCTCAGAAGTATCATGACCTAGAAAAAGCAGCCCAGCAACGAGGTACAATAGAAGTAAAAAGTATAATGGGGTACGCTGGGTGGGTAAACTGCAGGCAGGCAGATTTAGAAGACTCCACGACAGGAATTGAGGTAGGTAGTAACAAATGGTTGTACCTTGAACCGGAGCAATTTGGACAAAAGGGGAAGAAGATAAGGACGATTATACCTCTAAATAGGTCTCAAATCCTATTCTCATTTTCTAAATGTCCTAGTTTGAGGGGAATAGGATCAAAAGATCTTAGACAGGTGGGCGTTATAGAAAATGTAAATGGAAAGGAAATCCCAAGAGTATTATTCTACTCTGACCTGGCAAAAATGGCTATTTGGAAAGGGGCGAGTGAGATACATCAGGAAGGTATAAGGCTAATCCCAGGGAGAGAATTAAATGGAAATGGCCAATTAGGAAGTAGCTTCCTAAAATGCCATGCAGGACTTGGTAGGAGACAGGTGAGGCTACTGGAGAAAAATGAAGAGGGGGGTAGCATTTTGAATGCAGTAGTTAATAATTCAGTAAATGATAACTCTAGGGGTAACTGGAGCCTAAGAAGTAGCCTAGCAGGACCCTCCCAGAGGTATAAGGATGTAACGGATGAAGACGGAGGATTAAATGAGGTGGAATAGGATGAAGGAGTATTGCATAGCCTAAGTTTCCTATCATGGAATATAAATGGCCTTAGAGACATAATAAAACAAGAATGTATAAATAAAATAGTAAATAATGTGGAAATTGCTTGTTTGCAAGAGATCTGCCTATGCAATGAAAGCCCTACTTTTGATAGTTACCTCCAACTAAATCGACTGGCCAAGAAAAAAAGATTTAGACACCCGGCAGGGAGGATCATGACCCTTCTGTCTACGAAAGTAACAAGAAATGTGATTTTGTTAAAAGTAAAATGTAAATGGCTACTGGCTTGTAGACTATCTCTGCTGATCTTAGACAAAACATATGAAAATGTGATCATCATAAATGTGTATATGCAATGGGAGAATGCTACAGAGTACGGAATTGAGCTGGGGAATTTTAAAGATGATATAGACTCTTTTTGTGAAAAGTATGGTTCAGATGTATTTCTTATTATGGGGGATTTTAACCACAAGCTGCACCCAAAGAAGTTTGACCTCTGGCATAGGGAAATACTGGATGCCTACGAAATAAAACAAGCAAGTTTTCCACCCTGTGAAACTTCAAGACAGGATATCGAACTGGGAAATTATCTAGGGACAAAGGGTCTTTTCTGCCTGAGCGGCAGACTTAAAGAAGACTTCCCATCAAAGAAAACATTTAAAATAGGCACACAAAACTGCCCAATAGATTATGTCTTCATGTTTGCTTGGCATTTTCCTCTTATAAGGGAATTTAAGATACTTCACAAAGAAGGCAGTGATCATAATCCACTGCAGTTGAAGACACAAGGGGGAATCAGGGAACACTAAGACAAAGTAATCTCACAACAAGTTGAATATCCCAAGAGAGAGTCAACTAGGTTAACGGAAGAATACATGGAAAAATTAAGGAAATTTCAGCATAAGGTAGAATTGGGGGATATAGGGAGCAAACATTTGGAATGGTATGAGGGAAAATTAGACCAAGTGGTGCATTGCCTCTAAACTGAACTGAAAAAAGATCAAATAAAACAAGAAATAAACCCTGTTAGGCGACCTAAATGGTTCTCCGTTAACTGCCGAAAGAAAAAAAGAGAGATAAGGAAAGTAACAAGAAGTATTAGAAAAAAGTATAACCGGGAGAGACAAAGCTATCTTAATAAATTGAAAAGAGAGTACAAAAATATGATCACAGATGCTAAAAGGGGGTATAAAGACAAATGCTGGAAAAACCTGCTAGAATCGATTGAATCAAACAATATAAGACAGTTCCGGAAGCTGGTAAAAGCAGCGGCCGATCACGCTGTTGCGGCAATGAACAGTGTCGTTGACGAGGCAGCTTGAGAGAAGTACCTGAAGGATCTGTATGGCCCACGTAGAGAATTAGTAGTTGCAGAGCCCCAGCCATGGCAAGACCTAATGGAAGAACTAAAACCAGACTTCACAGAACAGAATGTAGAAATTACAATAATGAAATTGAAATTAACACGAGCAGCAGGACCAGATAATCTCCCAGCAATAATATTAAAATCACAGATAAAGTGGTGGGCGAGATTCTTATCCCAATTGTTCCTGGTAATATTAGCAGTAGGGAAAATTCCAAAGAATTGGAAGGAGGCAGTATTAAGGCCAAGCCATAAAAAAGGCAGTATGAATGCACCACAAAACTACATCTGCTAGACATAGGAGAAAAAGTCTTCTCAAAAATAATTTTGAATAGACTAAAAGATTAGGTGTAGGAGTTCCTAAATGTTCCTGTTGAACAGGGGGGGCTTTAAAGAAGGGTACTCCACGGTCGATCACTGCTTTGCTTTGTGGGCAATAGCAAGCAAGTCAATAGAACAAAACGGTAAGCTGTGCTGCTGTTTTGTTGATTATCGAGCAGCGTTCGACTCAGTTGACCGGAACTGCCTTTGGGAAACTCTTGCAAATAAAAATATTTCGGAAGGCTTGCTGGCTATAATAAAAGAGCTACACACTGGGCACAAGTAATTAAAGACACAGAAGGGTCACCGACGCCAAAAATACCAATTGAAAATGGCCTTAGACAGGGCTGTGTATTGGCCCCTCTGTTATTCGCCATATTTTTAGCAGATCTGCAAGCATCCCTAGAGGTCGAAAGAAGTGCAAGCCCGAGAATGGATGGTAATAAAGTGTCCTGCGTACTGTATGCAGATGACTTGGTAATTTTAGACCAGACTGAATTGGGCCTCCAAAGAAAGCTAAATTCTTTCAAACAATATTGTGAAAGGAAATTTTTAATTGTAAATCTGGAAAAGACAAAAATATTATGCTTTGGAAAAAAAGATACTAAGTTTGATTGATTTTTAGGAGACTTGAAATTGGAAACAGTGAATGAATATCGCTAACTTGGGATGTGGTTCGATAGGTCTCTAAAGAGGCGCACACATCTAGAGGCTCAGATAGCAAAAGCCTTTACATCGATCAGTGGACTGAAAATATTTAACCGTGATTACGGAGATATGTCTCACAGACCACTGTTAAAGGCGTTCAGTGCATTAATACCCTCACAATTACTTTATGGAGCTGAAGTCCTTTATTTAAGCGGCAAAAGTGATTGGGACTTGGAGGAAGGGAAATGCCTGAAATCTCTGTTGACTCTACCACGTTCGTCGATGATCCAAGCAATAAGACCCGAGATAGGAACAACAGCTTGGCGGGTTCAGTCACAAATAGCTTTAATTAGATTTTGGAAACTCTTGGACACAGAGAAAGGTCAGAAGGTATCCCAATGGTGCAGAAAAGAGATCCAATCTAGCAACCTAAAAGGGGCAAAAGTGAATAGGAAGAACATCTTATTGGCATGTGAGAATATAAAGGTTGAAATCTGGCATACATCCATGCATGTAGAATGCTCTAAAAGTGACCTGAGGAATCATGGACAAGAAGTCTCTAGAAGTATAGACATGGAATATCTGGCTAAGAAAAAATCTGTACAGTTTATGAGGGAGTCATGGTCAAATGAAAATTGGTTCCCATACCTGGACATTTTACCAAACCACTGGTACAGACAGGAGATCTTAAGATTGCGAATTGGTATAAATTCTTGGCTGGTAAATGAAGAATTAAAAACAAAAATGTTTGATCACAAAGGTTATTGTAGGTGCATGTTGGGAACAAAAGGTGATATATTGCACATTTTGCTATACTGTGCAACAATATTAGAGCAGCGTAAACTATACCTTCGACCAATACTATTAAAATACGATATAAGGCTACAGGCACAGGCGGTAATCTTAATCACAGAAATGCCTACTATTGAGATTACGATTGCACTAGGGAACTATATGAAGGTAATACAAAGCTTCCTTAGAGCATATTAGCCATAATTTTTCTGAGTTTTTACAATGTTGTACTTTTTAAAAAGAAAAAAGTGAAAGTTAATGTAAAATTTCCTATTAAAATAGATGAATTGGGGGCGTGGCTTGACCGACTAAGATGGGGGTCGCGGCTTGCTAGAGCTCCGACCAGCCATCCAATATCCTTAATTATTATCCTGCCTTCGGACCTACCTGGAGGAGTGCCCCTGTGCCGGAGACCCGTACATCCTCAGCCGGGTTCTCCAACGTGAGCCGGGGAGCCGAGGGAGTGGCGGTAGCGGCGACGGAGGTCCCGTAATTTGAGGCGGCCTAGTTGGTAATGGTCGAGGGAGAGCTGGGGCCCTGATTTATCAGCCGGGCTGGGAGCGGAGACTCGAAGGACAGCGTGGCGGTGGAGGTGCCGCCGGTGGCTGGAGCCAGCAACCTTGTGGCGGAGTCCCGAGATTCCCCCCATCCGGGGTCTAAGCGGCCGTGGCAATCTGAGCAGAGGTGGCCGACAGTAGGAAGAGGCCCATACAGGTGGGGGTCTGGCTGCAGAGACCAGGACCCGGGGTGAAGAGGTCCTGGAGCGGGAGCAGCCATTTTGTGCGGTCCTGGGGCAGCGGTGAGAGGGTGAACGGGCCGGAGGGTGCGGCGGCGGATGGGGTTTGTCAGTGGGGCCTTCTCCCCCCTCTCATAACCTCCTGGACTGCTCTGGTGGCCTTCTGGGGTTCGGCGGCTGAGTCGGGCCACAGCAGTAGCAGCAGTGGCAAGAGGAGGGGCAGTGTCCTCCGGGACGTTGAGAGTCCAGTTTCCCCCTCGGGGCTGCCGGTGGAGCGGTGGCTGCCTGGCGTCGGCGGTGCAAGAAGGGTCCTAGGACTACATTACGGTGCAGCACGGTGAAGCCCCCAAAGTGGTGGAAGGCAGCCCAGTTCGGGCTCCCCCCCGGACATTGGTACGCTTGGGCCTCCCTGGCCCCAGAGACATTGGCTGCGCCCGGGTGGGGCCGGGTCCGGGATGCGCATCGGTGGTCCGGTCAGGCCATGGAGCAGTGAAGCAGGGCCCTCGGGGTGAAGGCGGGGGTGCATAGGCGGCCAGTGTGTCTATCCTAGTGGCGATTGCCACCTGCTGTGGGGCCTGGTGAAGGAGTTCTTGAACTGGGCATCAGTGTCCTTGATATTGGGCTGTATTCGCGCTCAACCACTGCGGCGGTCGCCCGTGAGGGTTTGGCGGCGGCATCTACTTTGGGACAACGACATGAGATAAAGGCGTTGGAGGCCATACCAAGCAGGGCACCACGTACAAATTTACCGGAGCGGGTGCTGCAACATGGGCTGCAGGATCGCAGGGCCAGGTACCGGACAATGCGGCGCTTATGGCAGCCATCACTCAGTCTAGGGATATGCTGGACACTAAGATTGGGGCCATGGGCTCTGAAGTTACGCTGCTGCAGCTGGATCTGCGCAATGCTGTCGACCGCATTGCAGTTACTGAGGCCTGCATATCGGAGGTGGAAGACGATGTCAAGACATTAAAAAGAAAGTTGCAGCTATGGAGAAAATACAGAAGGGACTGGCGCTGCGGGCTGCGGATGCCGAAGGGAGGGCTTGGGGCAATAACGTTCGCTTCGTGGGATTTCCGGAGGGATGAGAAGGAGATAGCGTGGAGCGCTTCCTGACACAGTGGCTGGAAGGATTGCTCCCCCCGTATGCCCTGTCCTGCTGCTTTGTAGTGGAGCGTGCTCATAGGGCCCTTATGCATAATCCCCCTCAAGGGGCACGTTCACAGCCGATCATCGCCAAATTCTTGAATTATATGGACCGTGATACTATTCTGAAGCAGGCCAGGGATAAGGAATCCCTCACTCGTGACAATGCAAAGATCCTTATATTCCCAGACTACACGCGCCTGATGCAGGACCAGCGACAGTCCTTTCTAGCGGCCAAAGCTCGCCTCTGCGACCAGAAGATCCAGTATGCGCTGCTATTTCCAGCCCCCCTGAGAGTGGTGTACAGGTCTCGCACTCCTCCAGGCCGGGATTCGGACTCTTCGTCAAGTGAGGCGGCTCAAAGGGGCCCACGAAGCCAACAACAGGGAAGTAGGAGATCTAGGTCCAGGCGTTGCTCGCTGTCCGGCCCTGCCCTCTGGCAGAAGGGCATATCGTCGGAGAGATAGGCTTCAGCGGACTGATTAACCGGTTCTACAGGGACTGAAATTCTGGTGAATGTATTTAGATGTTCGAATAGGCACATGTGTTGGGCTGGGTACCCGGTCACGCAGTGGTGGGCGAGACGGGGTGAGGCCCAAGGGTTATGGGTGGCCAGTTGGGGATCCATTGGAAGCGTTGGTACCTGTCCCCCGGTTGGGGACCGCAACAGATACTTCCATGTTCGAGAGGTATGGGGGTGGGGGGTAGGGGATATGTTGGGGGGGCATGTTTGCGCATTCACGCTGGTTACCTGGAACTCTTGCTATATCTTGGGGAACGCATATATTAGTCGTAAGAATGTTTGTCTTTTGTCATGCCTGGTATGGAGGCTGAAAGGCGGATGACCCCTGGATCCCTGTGTGTAGTTAGTTGGAATGTCCTGAGGGCACTGGACAAGGTGAAGCGAGGGGCCGTTCTTCAGTACGCCAAGGGGGCTGGGGCCAATGTGCTCCTCCTTCAGGAAACACACTTACTGGGAACAAAAGCCCTATGCCTCCAACGATATGGATATCTTCAGGTATTTCACTCGGGGTTCACGAGAGGCTCGTGGGGCGTAGTGATATTGATCCATCGTAGGGTCCCGTATGAACACGAGAGACTTTGGTCAGACACGCAGGGACGATATGTTTCCATACAGGGCAGAATTGGAGGAGAGGTTTTGACTCTGGGAAGTGTATACGTCCCACCGTCACTACAGTGGTCCCTGGTGGAACGACTACTAACATTATGGGGGGACATGCCGGATACATTCTCTGTTGTAGGGGGAGATTGGAATGATGTTATGGAACGGGATGAGGATAGATGGAGGAGTGAAGATGCGGCGGGGGTGGGAGGATCCCCTACTAAGCTGCACTCCCTAGCTACTGAGCTAGATTGGACAGATATATGGAGACACATACATGGTCCTTGCAGGGAGTACACTTACTTTTTCACAACATATGACTCCTTTTCGAGGCTCGACTACATATTTGTTCCGAGGGGGATGGTGCACAGAGTGTTGTCAACAAGTATCATGCCCAGAGCCCTGTCAGATCACTCGCCCGTTGCACTCACGATTCGGATTGGCCCGGGGCGGCAGCCTCTTAGATGGCATATGTCAGGGTGGCAACTGCAGAGGGAGGAGTACAGGGAACACTTGGCCAAGGAGATAGATAATTATCTGGTAGCAAATGTAGGGCCAGTTGAGTCACCGGCGGTGATTTGGGAGGCAATGAAACCCACTTTGCGGGGAGTGGATATTTCCTGGTGTGTGGCTGCGCGGAGGGAGCGGCAGAAGGACCTGGTGCGTCAGGAGGCAGATATTGAGGCACTGGAGAGTAGGGGTCGGGAGGCACATGGAGGCCCGTCCAGGAGACAATTTGTTTTGGCTCAACAGCAGTACGCAGCACTACTTGTGGATGAGGCTCGTCAGGCTTGGCTGGCAATGCGCAGTAGGGTCTATCAATGGGGGGATAAGTCAAGCAAAATGCTTCACCGTCTGTGCCAAGGTACCTTTCACGCCCAGCCCCTACCACGGGTCATGGACCCTGCGGGGAAGCCAATTCTAGAGCCCTCTGCAATTGCTGAGAGCTTTGCGACGTACTTTGAGGATCCGTATTCTCCCAAAGAATGTCTTGAGGCAGAGGTTATTGTGAAATTTATTGATGATCTCCCGCCCAAGACCGTCTTGGACGAGGTGCGAGAGCAATTGGATAGGCCTCTGTTGGATGATGAGCTGGGTACGGCCATGGGAGAATTGAATCCTGGGAAGGCTCCGGGTCCGAATGGGTTCCCCAGTGAATTTTTCAAACGGTTCTTTGTGCAGCTGGCCCCACACTTTAGCCCAGTGGTGGAGGAGGCGCGGGAGAGCGGCCTGCTCCCCCGGGACTGGAGACTTGCTGCGGTAGTGGTGTTCCACAAACCAGGTAGACCTCCAGAGCAGCATGCATCGTATCACCCCATCTCACTCCTCAATATCCAGGCAAAGGTGCTGGCCAAGGCGTTGGCCAATCGACTTAAGTTGCACATCTCGAGTCTAGTACACCCGGATCAGGCTGGGTTCATGCCTCAGAGGGCGACCCGCCACAATATTAGGCATGCCCAAGTCGCTGTGTCTGCCTGTGGGTGGCTTGGGGCGCTACTGCTGGCAGATATGGACAGGGTCTTTGATTCTCTGAGTTGGGTGTACCTGTTCGCACTGCTGCGGAAACTTAATCCGGGCCGGCGTTTTCTGGCTTATCTGCAGTTGCTGTACACTACTTTAACGGCTTTGGTGTGGGTGGGGGGCAATATCTCGCTCCTTCCCTACCCTGCGTGGTACCCGCCATGGCTGCCCCCTCTCCCCTTACCTCTTTGCTCTCGCCATGGAGCCGCTGGCGGCCTGGGTGCGTATAGATGCTCAACTTTGGGGGTTTAGATGGGCACCGGGTCTCACAGATAAAATAGCATTATACGCGGATGACGTCCTGTTCTTTCTTACAGACTTGGACAGGTCAGGGCTACGATTGCTGCGCATCCTTCAGATCTTTGGCATGGCTTCTGGGTTATATATATGAATCCCCGTAAGTCCACACTGTGGGTTCTAGGGGGCGGCCGGTGGTGGTGGAATGGGCCTCAGCCCTTCAATTGGCGACGGGGGGATGAAATACTTTGTTTTTTTTTGTCTGATGTCCCAGCTGTCTCAAGAGATCGCAATCTGGTCCCAGTGTGGATCGTACCAAGGAGGATCTCAAGGTGTGGTCCCGCATGCCCTTGACGATTTAAGGTAGGTCCGCAATCTTTAAGATGGTGGCGCTCCCTCATCTCCTTTACCAGTTGCAAAATCATCCATACCAGGTTTTGCCCATATGGTTCCGGCAGGTCAACTCGGCGCTGGGAGGGTTCTTGTAGGGGGGGGGGGGTGCGATCAGGGTGGCCCTGCGCACATGCTTCCTATCTACATACACCGGTGGCCTAGCTACTTCAGATGTCCTCTCCTACTACCAGGCCGCACACTTGTTGGTCCTCAATGAATGGTGGTTCGGGGATAGGAGTGACCCAGCCTATGTGGTTGAGCGGCAGCTCATGGGCAACAAGTCCGTACACACGCTACTGTATTCTGCGCCGCGTCAGAAAATTCTGCCCCCGGCCAAGCAGGTGGTGTTTCATGTTTGGAGGCAGGTCCAGCGCAGGATGGGGTGGTGGAATGTCCTGACTCGGGAGACTCCTCTTTGGGATAATGGGCGCTTGCCTCAGCTGGCAGCCCTGCAGGGCTTTCAGGGCTGGGACTCCATAGGCATTTTGGTCTTGGGGAATGTGATGTCAGACGTGTCGCATAAATCATTCCAGGAACTACGGGACGAGTACGCGATGCCCCGATCTCAGTTTTTCAGATACCTACAGTTTGGACACGTACTGGCGCCTAGTCTGGAGGGCCTGGAATCTCTCCCTGATTTCAGCCCAATTGAAGCTAGGGTCTTTATGGGGGAGCTGCCAGACCGCAAGATTTCCCGCATATACCAGACACTGATCATTCATTGCTCCACAACATTGCAGCGGCTCAGGACGGCATGGGAGGAGGATGTAGGGAAATTAGAGGAGGAGGACTGGGCCGAGGCATTAGCAAGTCCGCGAGGGGCGGCTACAGCCACACGGCTGCGCCTGATTCAATTCAATTATTTACACTGTGTTTATTTTACCAGGGTGCGCTTGTGGAGGGCAGGTATGATTGCATCCCCAAGTGTCTTAGATGTGTCTCAGAGGAGGGTGCCTTTTTACACACAGTCTGGAGTTGTCTCTCATTACACAGATTTTTGAGAGGGGTGTTCTCCTGTCTGTTAGAAGTGCTGGGATGGGAGCTTCCCCGCACGCCGCATTTTGCCCTGTTACATGTCATGGAGGGGGTTGGGGGCAATAGATATAAGCGACATCTCCTATTGCTAGGTCTCACGTTGGCAAAGAGGGACATAGCTAGGGCTTGGAAGGCACCCCAGGGCCCGTTGCTGACTGCATGGAGAAATGGGATAGATTTTAGCATGGGCCTTGAACAGCCAGTTTTCACTGCCAGGGGGTTGTCCTCCTAAACATTATAAGATTTTGAAAAGATGGGCAGACTACCGGGGACTGGATTTAGATCCGCCGCAGGAAGGGGAGCTTCTTCTGACGGTTTAACGTGTGAGGAAGATGAGCTTTGCTGGGGGGGTTCATGGGCTTTGATTGTGGTTCCAGATAAGATCTAAATGTTTTCAATGGGACGTGGGCGCAATCGGGGGGAGGAGGGTGGGGGTGTTCTTTTTGGTTTCTTAAGTATAAAAAGTCAACATCATTTGCTATTGTATAATGGATGTGTGCGTCAGTCTCCAGGGTTGCGAAGCTATGCAGTTTATATGAACCGCGATGAATACAGCTTCTTTAAAAAATAAAAGAAAAAAGATGAATTGTATAGCATTTTAAAGTTGGTTTTAAATTATATATAACTTTTATAAAGAGTAGTGTCACCCAATGAAGTTTTGTCACTATTGTTACTCCATCTTAATTTTTTTTCCCTAATGTTATGATTATATAAATTTAGTTGTGGAATGTTTTAACTGCAATTGGTTTAACTATTGTTTAAAGAACAAGGCCTAAATAAACATTGCCTTGACTGACTGACTGACTGACTTATCAAATAAACCATCCTTTCATAGGTCTGTTTTATGAAACATTCACTTTTCAGTGGAACAGGGTGTGTGTGCATATAGGTAATACACATTTTTGGGAAAATAATAATAATTTTAAAACATATATATATATATATACATATTATTAACAAAACATATACAATACTTTTTCCGTAGGATAGCGAGAGGGTTAAATTTGCTATTCACACTCCAGAGAGTGCAACAGTAGGAAAAGCGTTGGATAGCGTAAGGGTAAAAATTACTATTCCCACTCCAGTGAGCGCAACAGTGGGGAAAGCGTTGGATAGCGTAGGGGTAAAAATTACTATTCCCACTCCAGTGAGTGCAACAGTAGGGAAAGCGCTGGATAGCGTAGGGGTAAAAATTACAATTCCAACTCCAGAGAGTGTAACAGTAGGGCAAGCGTTGGATAGTGAGAGTATAAAAATTACTATTACCACTCCAGAGAGAGCAACAGTAATAAAAGCGGTGGATAGCGTAGGGGTAAAAATTACTATTCCCACTCCAGAAAGCGCAACAGTAGGGAAAGCGTTGGATAGCGTATGGGTAAAAATAACTATTCCCACTCCATAGAGTGCAACAGTAGGGAAAGCGTTGGATAGAGTAGGAGTAAAAATTACTATTCCCACTCCAGTGAGTGCAACAGTAGGGAAAGCGTTGGATAGCGTAGGGGTAAAAATTACTAATCCAACTCCAGAGAGTGCATCAGTAGGGAAAGCGTTGGATAGCGTAGGGGTAAAAATTACTATTCCCACTCCAGTGAGTGCAACAGTAGGGAATTTGTTGGATAGCGTAGGAGTAAAAATTACTATTCCCACTCCAGTGAGTGCAACAGTAGGGAAAGCGTTGGATAGCGTAGGGATAAAAATTACTATTCCCGCTCCAGTGAGTGCAACAGTAGGGAAAGCGTTGGATAGCGTAGAGGTAAAAATTACTATTCCAACTCCAGAGAGTGCAACAGTAGGGCAAGCGTTGGATATTGAGAGGGTAAAAATTACTATTCCCACTCCAGTGAGTGAAACAGTAGGGAAAGCGTTGAATAGCGTAGGGGTAAAAATTACTATTCCAACTCCAAAAAGTGCATCAGTAGGGAAAGTGTTGGATAGCATAGGGGTATAAATTACTATTCCCACTCCAGTGAATGCAACAGTAGGGAAGGTGTTGGATAGCGTAGGAGTAAAAATTACTATTCCCACTCCAGTGAGTGCAACAGTAGGGAAAGCGTTGGATAGCGTAGGGATACAAATTACTATTCCCACTCCAGTGAGTGCAACAGTAGGGAAAGCATTGGATAGCGTAGGGGTAAAATTACTATTCCAACTCCAGGGAGTGCACCAGTAGGGAAAGTGTATGATAGCGTAGGGGTAAAAATTACTATTCCCACTCCAGTGAGTGCAACAGTAGGGAAAGTGTTGGATAGCGTAGGAATAGAAATTACTATTCCCACTCCAGTGAGTGCAACAGTAGGGAAAGCGTTGGATAGTGTAGGGATAAAAATTACTATTCCCACTCCAGTGAGTGCAACAGTAGGGACAGCGTTGGATAGCGTAGGGGTAAAAATTACTATTCCCACTCCCGTGAGTGCAATAGTAGGGAAAGTAAATACTTCATATATAAATATAAATAACATAAATATTAATACCAAGTACAAAATAATTAAAATATTTTAAAATTTTATAAAACATATTAATTAATCAATTAAAATTACAAATTAAAATTAAATAATAATTAAAATTACCTACTAATACAAATTATTTACCAATTTCCAATAAATAATTTACAATATAAAAATAAATAAAAATTAGACACAAAATAAAATATTTAAAAAATGTAATTACTTACAATTAAATTACTTCCCAAGCTATTCCCCTATAAACACACATTCCACTACAGAAAATAATGTAATAAAAGTAACATATTTATCAATTAATCAATTACAATAAATTACCAATTATATTTTAATAATTACCAATTAATAATTAAGTAACAAATATTTCTAAATAAATACCAATAAATAAATTAACATATTTAATTAATTATAAATAAATTACTTTCCACCGTATTCCCCTATAAACCCACAACCTGCTACAGAAAATAAATTACTAAAATTAACATATTTATCAAATAATCAATTAGAATTAATTACCAATTATATTTTAATTAATTACCAATTAATAATTAATTAACAATTAATTCTAAATAAATACCAATAAACAAATTAACACATTTAATTAATTATTATTATATTACTTCCCACCCTATTCCCCTATAAACCCACAACCCGCTACAGAAAATAAATTACTAAAATTAACATATTTATCAATTATTCAATTAAAATTAATCACCAATTATATTTTAATTAATTACCAATTAATAATTAATTAACAATTAATTCTAAATAAATACCAATAAATAAAATATCATATTTAATTAATTATAATTAAATTACTTTCCACCCTATTTCCCTATGCACCCACAACCCGGTACAGAATAATATTACACAAAAATTAAAAATGAATATTAACTTATCTGAAATTCGATATTTTTGTTGTCTATATTATGTCTAGTCGATATTATGTCCATTCTATATTTTTGATTCGATATTATGCCCATTTTATTCGATATTAACATTTTCTAGTCGATATTTTGGTCGTCTATATTATGTCTAGTCAATATTTTGTCTATTCTATATTTTTTACTCGATATTATGTCTAGTCGATAATTAAAACTCAATATTTTTTCTCTCTACCCCTTGAAGCTGGGGAACAGTGTTCGAGTCTTGGCGGGATGCTCAACATCCTGTAATTCTGGGCAAATCATTTAATTGATTGGTGCTCATGTAAAGTGCTACACACTATTTTAAATTGATAAAATAAAAGAACGAACAGCGAGAGGGTTTTGAGAAACATGCCTGTTCATGAAATGCGTGCAGCTACAGGGAGATTAGTTAAAGTGTGGAAGAATAACAAAATAAGCACTGTGCAGGCAAAAGCTTATCAAAAAGTCCCACAAAGGGGATGAAATCTGTACTTGGGTCCTGGGAGACTGACAAGAGAAACTTAGGAAATAAGTATGCTGCAGCCAATAGAAACGTGGGAAGCACAGGTACCCGTGAGAAGCAATGGCGGAATGTAAACCCCTTTTAAGATATATATTAAATACAATAAATATCACTAGCACAGCGCAAGCTCTGTGCCAGCAAAACCTACAAGAAAAGAGTAAAATCATTAGACATTTTGTGCTAGAGTGAAAAACATCTCTGATAACTATTCCTTGTAATATGGCTAACATAGCAACATCATTTTACAATCATTACCTTGGCCAATAATTAGTATACATATTCTCAAAACCTCGTGTTGGAAAAGAAAATGTTTTCCTTAAATAACCCTCATCCACCAGGGTTGCCCTTTGGTGGCATGCTTCATCATAGGGTTCTTCCCTAACTCGCTACGGAAAGGGGCATTATGCGACCAATGGATACGTGGAAGCACTGGTAGTATTTGAATCTATCCAGATGACAAAGGTGCATAGGAGTGGGGGTTTGCTATACGTAAAAAGGGTTCAAAATATCTGGCAAGTGGGAAGTATTAGTTATTGATACCCCTAGCTGATATGGTAAAAATATGGGGACGATGAGAGACTTCTGGGGTGATGTCCCTACGTTTCTCTGGTCAACTAGTTTCAAGCCCTACCCCAAGGCTTTTCATCAGGACCTACGGAGGTTACTCCTATTAACACTCCTTCAGTCATAGAGATCACCTTGTTCTCAAATAAATTCAGTGGTAGATATATATTTGTAAATATACAGCACCTGATCAGTCTGTTTCTTTGTTATCTATGATGATATGAGAAGAGAGAAATTAATAAAAATACATGGCCCTCAAGCCATATTACAGTTTTTTTGTTTTGTACATAGTGCACCATAGTGGGTAGATTGAGAAATAGTTCTCGCTGTAAAAAGTGAACAAACTGTGAGAAACAAACACACAGAACACACACAATCACTAAACTACACATAGAAATGTACATACATGCAATATGCCTCAGTATGGCACATGAGTCCAAAACGGGGGAGGAGGGACGACTGCAGGCACACTTTGTTTATAAAAAAATAAATGTTGCGGAGGTAAATGATTTGGTAGCAAAAACTTGTGGCAGCAAAAACTTCAGAGATAACAGAGTTAATTAGTGCTAAGTCGCAAAAAGCCGATAAAGTATGGCACTTGGGGCCATATGTATGAAGCGTTTTTCTTGTCGCAAACGCTGCGAATCGGAAATTCGCAGCGTTTGCGACAAGAAAAACGTGAAATGCGATGTATGAAATTATCGCATCGCAAATGTTAAGGAATCGCAAATGTTGCGATTCCTTAACATTGCACAAGCATTTAGGAAATCGCAAAATGCGATTTCCTAAATGATATGTATGAAATATTTAAAAATTGCGATTTTGGAATAAGATTTCGCAAATTACCACCAACTTGTAGTTGGTGGTAAATTGCGAATTCTTTTAAAAAAGCATTTTTTTAAAAAAACAAAGGTGCCATATGACGCTCATACATGCCCTTTGGGCATGTATGTGCGCCTTATGCGCACACATGTCATTTTCAGGGGTGCAGCAGGGTGTTCTTGAGACACCCCTGCACCCTGAAAAATTCGCAAAATTTGCGATTAGCAAATTGCTAATCGCAATTTTGCCTTTCATTTCTATGGGCCAAGAAGCCCTTAGAAATGAATGGGATGTATTCATTATTTGCGAATTCGCAACTTGCGAATTCGCAAATAAGGAATTATTGGAAATCGCTAAAAAACAGCGATTATTTACATACATACCGTTTTGCGATTTCCAAATAGCGATTCCTTAAAATTCGCTATTTGGAATTCGCAAAACGATAGTATGATACATATGGCCCTTGGCTCCATCATACTTACTTCATCAAGGCTACTCTCTCCCACTGGGGGAAAACCGTCGGCCGTTAGCGTCCTTGTGTTAGCAGGAACTAAAATTCCAACCGAGGGAAAAGATGGATGCCTGTTGTAAAGAGCTAATGCTCTATACTCACAGCAGTGAGTTCGCGCGTGGTAGCGGCGGGGGGTAAGGGGCGGTGCCTCTCACCTGCACGGGCTACTCCTGAGCATATCAACCTTAAAGGAGACTGCTACATCTATCATGTATGTTTTCATGTGTGAAGGCTACATCTAAGAACAGATTTATATGGAAAGAATTCTTTGGAGCCGAAACAAATTACAACAGTGTATTGATGATAAATCACATTACTGGACATTATTGAATTGTGGGTGCTCAGGAAAACGATATACTTAAAGGAGACTGGGTTCTCTTTAAATACTCTCTTTCCGGTCTAGGAGAAAAAAAACAATCTGTACACATATAGAGGCATAGAGGCTGGTGCCACCCCTCTTTCTCTGAAATGAACTGCCCCAGTACTTAAATGTTTAATGTCGGTTACTTGGGTCACTCATAGAGTGTAACAGTCTGCTGCATTAGTGCCCAATCAACCACGCATTTCTTTCATTAAAATCTTTTTAAATCAATGTCTTGCGTTCAACATAGACATTCCCCATAATTCTCTTCGGAGACAGAGTACAGCTGCTCGAGTTAGCATTAGCGGCTTCTTAGGGGTGATATCTTCTTTCAGCAGACGACCACAGATGGCGAAGTGTCTTTCAAACTGTCAGGTCAGGTGAAGAGGCGAAAGAAAGAAGGCACGCGTTTTCTATAAACGTCGTATCTTTCAATAATGAATGTATCTGTTTTGCTGCATTCTCCCTTAGGATGCATCTTCGTCAGTCGCTAAACAAGTGAAAGGTGTCTAAACTGAGACACAGAAAGCATAATGCTCGAACACGTGCACACAGACACACAACATTCACGCACACATTGACTAAGATGAAACACAGATATACAAATGTAGTCCAAGCAGCACACAAGGCAGACGCAGCAAAAAGGAGGCACCAGGGAGGGGCCGGGGAAGAACAGACTTAAAAATCACATTTTAGGTAAATGAAAGATTGTTTTTTTTTTTTTTTTTGGGCTCTCCATCTATATGCCAAAAAAATTAAAATAACGCGTCAAGGCAGGCAACGCCCATTGGAATCAAAAGGATTTTGCCTAACTTTAAAGCAAGGCTTTAAAGGGACATTTTATTACCCCAGTCCTGTCTACCTCAGAGAATAATAGTTGGTGTAAAACATACACTGTTGTATACAGCACACAACAGGCCTGCATAGACAAACTTCTATAGAAAAAAATGCGTTCTTCATTTATTTTTCACATCCCAATTCTGTTTTAAAACATGTCTTCTATTTGTAATTTACCCTGAGTGCACACAATAGGGCGTTATGGAGTACCCTTTTCACACAAAAAAATAATATATATATATATATATATACACACACATACACACACGCACACATATATATATATATTACCTACTGGCAGTCGCCAGTAGGTAATTATAGTTAGGACCTATTTTCCATAGGAAATCCAAAACATTCTATTTGCAATAACTTTAGCGCCGATTGAGAAATCTTCGTAAAATTTTCAAAACTCGTGGGGCGCTCCGGTCCGCTCCTATCCTGAAATTTTGGGGGTGATTCGTCAAGTGGAGGCCGAGAAAAAAGTGGGGTCCCAAAACGCGTTTTCCACATGTTATTTCCCATAGAAAATTTTAGACACGGCTACAGCCCGAACTGCTGAACAGAATTACACCACATTTTGCAAAAAATGTAGCCCTTGGTTCAGAAAGCACCCTTTTTTTTTTAAATGGTGCAAATCCGTTCAGTAGTTCCTGACAAATTGAAAAAATAGTGGTGAAAAAATCATTTTCCCATGGGAAACTTTGGACACTGTTATAGCAAAAACTGCTGAACGGAATTACACCAAATTTGGCAAAACGGTACTGCTTGCCTCGCAAAGCGACCTTTTAAAAAATAGTGTAAATCAGTTCAGTAGTTTTTGAGAAATTAAGGAATAAAGCTAGTGATATCTATGGTCGTGGAGGATCTGCGCACCCTCCTGATCACAAGCTGTATGCTAATTGGCTGTCAATACTCCAAATCAGGAAGTGTTGGCAGCCATCTTGTGCCTCGGTAGAACTGAGGCACAAGAAAGCAGAGAAAAAAATGTAAAAAATAGAATAAATAAAATTGTGTGGGGGGGTTCGAGCACCCCCACATGCCCCGGGGACCACCACCTCCCCGGGGCTCCACATATTCAAAATAGGGGGATCCGTGACGGACCCCCAGCGCCGGGGACACCACCTCCCCAGGGCTTTGGAAATGGTGGGAGTGTGGCCACGCATCTCTCTCCTGGAGCACTTGATGGCCCTGGGGACCGCCACCTCCCAGGGCCGGCTCCTGCAGTGTCCCCGGGACACTGTAGTTTGCTATGGCAGAGCAGGAGCCTCATGGCTGATGCCCTGCCATAGTAAACTTGGTTTGGATTTTGAAAGAAAGAGCAGGGAAACCTGTTCTCTCTTTCAAAATGCAAACCAAATTACTTTTCCACACGGGGAGCTGCATCTTAGCAGCTCCCCATGTGGAAAAGCAATGTCGGCTCCCGCAGGACTCGGGGAGCCGGTGGGACCGTGGGGGGATTGAGGCCTCCCCCACGGTCCCCAAAGGAGAGGGCCAACCCCGGGGGATGGGGTCCCCAGGGCTATTAGTGGCCCGGGATAGGAGCCACGCGGCCCCCTCCTCAAATATTATAATTTAAAAAAAACAAAGGCTGGCCCCGGGGGATGGGACCTCGGGGCAATAAATGGCCTAGGAAGGGGGGCAAGGCAGCGCCCCTCCAAAAAGAAAAGATTTGAAAAAATGGCCATGTCCCAGGCCGGACACATTTTTTAATTAAAAAATAAGTTTGGGGCAGGCCCTGGGGGATGGGGTCCCCTGGGCCAAGAATATTAGGAAAAGAAGGGGGGCCACACAGCCCCCCTTCATAAAAGAAAAAAAAAGACTGGCATCTTGCCAGAGGCCGCGCCCCTTTTTACACAGGTTTTCGTATTTGAAATGAACACTTCGCCAACATTGTGAGAGGAGCGATGGAACGAAGGAAAGGACGTTAAGAAAGAAATTTATTGCCGTTGGTAAAATACGAAAACCTGTGTATGGACTACCGCCATACCCAGACGTGATATACATCTGCAAATCTAAGGAGAGTGTCGTGTGTCCTGTGTCGCCTCAGTTGTACCTGTATTAAAGGACTGTGCTCCATGCAATGAATAGAATGTCGGTCCTGAAGAGAACCCCGCAATATGAGGTTCGAAACGCGTCAACCCGGTTTGGCACCTATTGTCGTTTCTCAACTTGAATACAAAGGGAGCGTTGTGTTTTTAGAATTTGGTTTTGTTCCTAAAGGATCACTTTGACTAAATAAAAACTGAGAATCTAAAATTTCGAATACCATCTATATGGGCAGATAATGGACTGTTGACAATAGGGCCAAAAAGTATTTTTGTGTTTTTGATGTATGAGAGTACGATGAATGTGGTGGCCAGAATGCAAGTTGGATGTGTTGGAAATTTGTAATTATATTGTATATTTAAGTTTTGCCGTGTAAAATTGTAATGTTTTATATGTACAGTTGTTTGTATATGCACATAAAAAAAGTTGAATCATTGCTGAACTAATAATGTTCCACTAGTGACAAAATAAAATAAATAAAAACTAGTGACGGAAATTAAAAAACGGACCGTTATGTTTTATTCATAAAGGTTGATATAAATATAAATTAGGGACTTCCAGTACTGACGTCACATATTACATCACTCATGACATGGTCAGTGACATCACTCATGACATCACTGATGACATCTCAAATGACATCACTAATGACATCACTGATGACATCATCCTTGTGGTGCTGTGCATGCCCCTCTTTACACCTGTCTGCAATGGCGCTTACTGGAGGTACCTAGTGGGCTAATTTGACCATATGGACCCTCAGGATTCAAGGGCACTTAATCTACCAACTTAAAACGGCCACAGGGCGTGTTTTCCACAGTGGGGAAGGGAGGGGACGAGGCCTGAGGTGACGTGTGCAAACACACCATGTGGCACGTTTAAGTTGGGAAAATAATTCCCCTTCAATTTTGAGCGCCCCTGGGGGCCAACTAGCCCACCAGGTGCTTCCAGTAAGCACTACTGCACTGCGTTGCAGAGAGATGGTCTAGGCCGTGCCCATTTTTAAACCTCTCTGCAACGCAGCTATGTGGTGCTTACTGGAGGTACCCAGTGGGCTAGTTGGATGCTAGGGACCCTCAGAATTCAAGGGGACTTGATCTCCCAACTTAAAATGGCCACAGAGCGTGTTTGCTCAGTGGTGAAGTGAGGGGACGGGGCCTGCGGTGACGTGTTCAAACACGCCCTGTGGCGCATTTGAAGAGGTAGTTTTAATCCCCCTGCCCTATTATAAACTAGGGGCTTACAGAGGAGGTCATGCTAATCACAAGGAGACTCCAACGCATAGTGTTCCCTTGTGTATGTAGGTGGTTTCACTGTATTCTAAGTGTCTTTTAACATAGCACTGGCTCTAGGACTGGTTAGTCATACTCAGTTACCACCAGTATCCGTCTGAAAATGTTGAGGGTACAGGATGATTTTGCAACAAGGCTTCTTTCTGCTCTTCGGTTTGTTCTTTATGCACGTTTTCCTTCATCCTGCACTTTTCTTTGTCTTTGAGGACTTCTGTTGCTTCTTTCTGCATTGCTTTTTTTTCTTTCTGTGCGTTTTTTCTTCTTTCTTCACATGTCCTATCTCTGTAGGCATAGTTAGAAATTAGCATTTAAAAAACCTTTGAAATTAACTTAAAAAAACATAGGTTTCAGGCATGTTATACTTACAAATAAGCATTTAAAAAACCTTTCAAAGTCACTAAAAAAAACATAGGTTTCAAGCACTTTATAGTTAGGAATTAGCATTTTAAAAACCTTAGAAATTCACTGAAAAAAACGTAGGTTTCAGGGGTATTATAGTTAGTTGGACATTTCACTTATACAAAAGCATTGAAATTCCCCCGTTATAGTTAGTTCAGCTAACTATAACTCGCAATGCACTGCTGATGACGTCACATATTACATCACTCATGACATGGTCAGTGACATCACTCATGACATCACTGATGACACCTCAAATGACATCACTAATTGGTGGCAGTCTACTGAAGGGTTTCTACGCCGGCCGAGCCTACCTCCTGTTCGCTGCGGCTCCGCTGAGGCGTGCTGCTTGAGAGTTGTGGCTGTGGGACGGCCAGGCTTTGCTCCGCCGCAGCATATCCCTCAGCACTTCCGGCTGGCCGGGCTTGGCTCCGCCGGTCGGGAGACAGCAAACTACAGCCCCCAGCAGCCCTGTGGCCAGGACGCCTCCCCCACCATCACCGCGCAGCGCCAGGAGGCGCATAAAGTCACACCCACTGCTGAGGACCGGGTGGCAGTCTACTGAAGGGTTTCTATGCCGGCCGAGCCTACCTCTTGTTCGCTGAGGCTCCGCTGAGGCGTGCTGCTTGAGAGTTGTGGCTGTGGGATGGCCGGGCTTTGCTCTGCCTCAGCATATCCCTCAGCACTTCCAGCTGGCCGGGCTTGGCTCCGCCGGTCGGGAGACAGCAAACTACAGCCCCCAGCAGCCCTGTGGCCAGGACGCCTCCCCCACCATCACCGCGCAGCGCCAGGAGGCGCATAAAGTCACACCCACTACCTCGTCCCGCGAGGATGCGCGCGGGACGCGCCAGGCCAAGCCCGGGCAAAGGGCGGGCCCTCTGAGGCCCTCGGAGACCGCAGAAGACTGGGCTGGGCCACCCCTCTTGACTTTGTCCTCTGGGTCACTAAGGTAACTCTCTCCTGCGTTTGACAATAAAGAGTAGCAGCTTGTAATAGCCCTGATGGAGGGTAAAAGTAAAAGTAGAGCGGTGGTAAAAAAAAACCAATGCATACACGTTCGGCTACAAGAAAACAAACAATTGGTACCACCTCCTTTACCTACCCTAACCGCTATCGATAGAATGCTGCAGCAAACAATTGGGGTTGTGGTTAATGCCATTGAAAACACGGAAAGAAGACTCTCATTGCCAGCTAGTATGTGTTTAATACCTCAATCGCCAAAAGTGGTCAGCACACTAGTTAACATCACAAATGAAACATCGTTATCACATGATTCTCTTTTGTTACAATCCTTTGCAGGCCTGCCTAGGAATGACCAAAATCAATCTGTTGTACCTCAACATCTAAAACCTTCTATTACTTGTGTCAGGGAGAGCAGACTGTCAATAACGCCTGACCTGACAACAAGTGTCATACCGCAGCCCACAATCCAGAATGACGTGTCTAATGACATGGGGGACTTAGATGGTTGTGACATCAATGGCATTACCCCCACTGTAGAAACTAGTGACATCAGTTTGGTAAGCAGTGAAACCGATTGCGGGTCTGCCCGGCCTAAAAGGAAATCTACTTATAGTAGGAAAAGGCTGATAATTAGTAAGCAGGGTAAGACATATAGACGCAAATAAAAAGAGAGTTGTACAAATTCCTGTAGACCATGAGAGGGAGGGTGAGAAACACCAACACAGTGAAAATATACACCTAAAGGAAACACTCATTCCAACTAGTGTCGAGGGACTGGTGCATTATTTGGAGAAATCGATAAAAACCCACATTGCACCAGTGACAGAAATCCTAGAAATCCTTATTAAAAAAGTAGAGAATCTATAAAAATTGGGTATAGCTAACCTGGACGTCCTAGAACATCTGGGTACGCAAGTTAGGTCTCCCACAACTAATGCACCACCTGGGAAATTGAACAAAAATACACCAAGTATAGTAACTAGAATTCCTAGTGTGCCTGCCACGGTGGCAAATCCTGTAGCAACCACAAGTGGCACAAACAGGCCAGCGACCATTTCCACTAATACAACAAATGGGCAGAAAGCCGCTGGAGGTCAGAGGAATACAGGTGATCATGTTTATAACAATAAGAATCCGTCAGTACCCAGGCGCCACAATAATAATATCATCCCGGCCACAATTAATTTACCACCGGAATGTAGACCATACGTAGCGATCCTTGCTAATGTACCCAAATTACAGCCTATCCAATTTGAAAACCAGGAAACCTTAAAAAATAAAACCCTGCACTGGCTGGTGAAAGACTGTGGCTTCCCAATACGTGGGGCAAGTGAGATTATTTCTACACAGAGGGTAGGATGGGTGGGACCAAATAAAAAGGAGATAAATGGGGATTGCATAGTTATAAACTACAGGACTACTGAATGGGCGAGAGATTCGATTTTACATGCACCCAAGCCATCTAATCATGAATATAACACCACCTTGTTCCCACTTGATTATTTTTATATGAATCAGTCAGGAAGACAAATTACTACGCACCCCTTCCAGCATCCAAGAGCTGCCCATATTAACCATCTAAATGTTCCCCCCACTCCGTCCCCACTGTACAATATATATGACAACTTTGCAGTTCTAATTTACAACAGATTCCAGGTGTTCAACTCATTAGAGGAGAATGATTGACTGAATGTATCATCTATGGTCGTACAACCTGAAATCGTTGTATCTGGCGATACAGTAACTACGGAAAAAGAGTTGGGGGGTCAATGTTGTGTAAGAGTTGTAACTGTGCAAAATTTAAACTTGTCCAATAATGAATTATGCAAAGATAATGATGTAATTGTGACAACTGTAAATGCCTCACAAGAGATCAATATGATATCAAGTATAGAAACATCATTATTGACCTACCACTCTGAGGC
Organism: Lissotriton vulgaris; assembly: GCF_964263255.1. NCBI lineage: Eukaryota > Metazoa > Chordata > Amphibia > Caudata > Salamandridae > Lissotriton > Lissotriton vulgaris. Next base: position 1,434,306,301 of record NC_141687.1, read on the forward strand.
CACAAGAGACAATCATGTTGATTCCCTTGTAATTACCACCTGGAACATAGCAGGAATTGCCGCTAAACTATTTACCCCGTTTTGGGACAACTTTATTATACAAGGTTATGATATAATATGTCTACAAGAGACGTGGCACAGAGACCAAATACAAGTTTATGGTTACACCTCTTACAGTGTGACAGCAGTAGCCTCTAAGGCTGGTAGAGCAAAGGGTGGCCTACTGACTCTGGTCTCTACAAAACTAACGGAATTTAATGATGGGGGATATGTGGTGGTGGGCGAGCACGCTTCAGTTTTGCGCCTAATACACAGTAAAGGCAGGGACTTAATTATCGTGAATTTTTACAACAATATTGTGGGACCCAATCGGGATAAGATCGTTCCTGATGTTGAGTGTGCAATAGAAGCAGCAATCGCACGTTCAAATAACAGCACTGTAATACTGTGGGCAGGAGATTTTAATATCAAAGCATGTAGTCGCGCCCGAAAGGGGATTTGTGGACATCGAGAGGAGTACCCGGGTGGTGACAATATCTTTTTTAACCATTTCCCACACAGTAATTATGGTAGTGCACAGAACAATCTGGTAGCTAAATTAAATCTGGAGCTACTAGAATGTACAAAGAATAAAAACAACGAAAAGTGCCCCATGTTTAGAGGGAGGGACGCCCACTCTAACATTGACCATATTTTGGTGACTAATGGCTCTGCTTACTCCAATTTCTGGGTAATAGAGCAGCCCGTGAGTGACCATAATAGTATTTCAGTGGAATTAATGGGCTGGGGCCCAAAAACAACAGTATATGGCAGGCCTGTCCAAGGGATCACGGCCGAGAGACCAAACGGCATGAGGATCAAATGGACCAAGATAGACCCCAATCAAATTGACGAAGGATATCATTTGTAAATGTAACAGAGAGATCGGATATTGCCTAGCACCAATTGTGACCGCGCCCACCTTACTCTCTAACTTTTTAAAAATAACGAGTACTGTTGAGAACTCTTTGGCCTTAAGAAATAGAAAGCCTAAAAGAAATAAAACTGTGTGGTTTGATAAACATTGTGCCCAGATTCTAAAAAAGCTAAAAATAGCGCTTGATGAAAAACCAAGAGACAAAGAAAGAGTCAGAGAAGGACGAATTAACTATAAATCTGCTTTGGTATCTAGGAAAAAAGAGTTGCAAAATGATGCTTGGTACAAATTAGATATGGCTGCTGAAACTAAGATAACAAACTATTCTGGGAAACTATTAATGGTCCTTTTTTAAAGAATGATAATATTCGCGAAGTGAGTTCTCATGTCAGCTGCCACGCTTGGATTGTTTATTTTTCAGAGATTTTTAACTCTGATCTTAATCTAGATGGGTTTGCTTTTAATGCAGATACATTATTATGCCTTAAATTGCAGAAAATGCAGCTATTTTTAACTTTGGATGAAGTTACAGAGGCAATTAAAAACAGTAAGGGTGGTAAAGCACCTGGGCCTGATGGGGTACCCATGGATTTTTATAAACATGAAATAATTCTATGGGCTCCAATTTTAGCACATTATTTTAATGCCGCAGTGGAAGATACTTTACCACTGACATGGGGTCAGTCAATTATCGTACCCATCCACAAAAAAGGATCCAGGTCCGAGGCCCGAAACTATCGACCCATCTCACTTTTGGACTCGACAGTTAAAATCCTTAGTCGAGTCCTACTAGTGAGATTGGAAGCCTGGGCTGAGGAAAAAAACATCCTATCCCGAGTCCAGTATGGGTTTCGTAGGGGGATGGGTACAATGGAGCAGTCCTGGAACTCATAGTCGGCAAGTACACCAAAGCCAAAGCTGGTAATCTTTACCTGTGCTTTGCCGACTTGAGTTCAGCATTCGATCTGGTGGAACACGCACTGCTCTGGCCTACTTTACTGGAGATGGGCGCCCCAATTGAAATTATCCATCTGCTTGACCGACTGTATAATAATTTGTCCAGTAAAGTGAGATTTGGAAGAGATGGGGAATGTACCCCGTTTTTTAAAATCAAGAGAGGTATCCGACAAGGATGTGTACTTGCCCCTCTACTGTTCTCTCTTTTTATTAATCAATCAATTTTTAAGACAGAATAATGCAGATGCACCTATCATTAATGGTAACCCGATTCCAATCCTTTTATATGCGGATGACGCGGTCCTCCTTTCTAGGACTCATAATGGACTGCAACATCTAATTAATCAATTCCACTTATTCATTGAAAGTAGGAAGTTGAAAGTTAATAAAGGGAAGACGGTTACAATGGTATGTGGTAAGAAACTGAGAAAATGTAAGCCTTTCTTTTTAGAAAGGGAGAGACTAGAATCTGTCAGTAGTTTTTGTTATTTGGGTATTACTTTTGCAGGAGATGGGAGATGGGTTAATGAACAAAAAAGTGTCCTTTTTAAAATGGTTAGGAATACAAGTTGTATTTTTAAATTCGCAGCAAAATTAGGGGGTCGTAGAATTTATGAAATAGTATATATATTTAATGCAAGATGTATATCTTCAGCCATATATGGAGCCGGGGTTTGGGGATATGATGCCCAGAGTGCCAAACTGATTCAGCGCGAGGAAAATGTGTTTTTAAAACGACTAATCAGTGCCCCGGCTACGGCTTCAACGGAGATAATACACAGGGAACTTAATATGAATCATGTTAATGATTTAATTGTTTTACGTCCTTTGTCCCTATGGCGCTCAATTTGGGCAAAGGAGGAGACAAAGTTTACCCAGGATGTAATTACTGATTGTATTATACTTGACCGTCGATCAAATATCCCCTGGCTGAGCCACATACAACATTGGTATAAGACACTCTATGGCCTAAACATTTTTAAAGATATTGCAACAGGTTTTACACCATCGAAGCGGGAGCTTAAAATCTCACTCCTTAAATATACAGCTGGGATTAGAACGGAAAAATATGTAAAACAAAGTACGTTCAATCTCTACCTGGAATATAATATTAATGAAGGCTTCCAAACTTATCTTAGTGTTGTTAGTATTAATTCTCACCGTTTTGTATTGACCCGTCTCCGCTTGGGAATTGTGCACCACTTAGTGGCCTTTCCCGTGGTTAAGAAACCTGCCACCTGTTTGTGTCCCTGTGACGGTAAATCCAAACAGAACGTCTGTCATTTTATGCTATCCTGTAACTTTTATAACTCTTTTAGAAAATTTTATTTGAAACCCATCTTTTTAAAATATAATACGCGTGGTATACAAACAGCGATGCAATTGATGTTCAATCTAGAGACCCCAGATATATGTTTTCACGTGGCCACTTACATTTTAAAATGTATTTCTGCAAGAAAGTCAATTATTATATGAATTTATTCAATGATGCTTTATCTTTTTTAAGTATTCGAAATTTGTGCTGCTAAATGTATTGTGTATTTTTGGTAGGATGACACTGACACTTTGCACTTTATCATGCTAGTTTGCACATATATGAATGTTGTATAATTGCTGCTATTGTACTTTGTGCGCTGAAAGAATGCCATAGCACTTGCACTTTACTATGACGTAGCTTAGACCTTTTAAGTAGTCGGTTTTGTGCTGCTAAATGCATATTGCACTTTAGGAAGGACGGAATTGATACTTTGCACTTTATTAGGCTAATTTGCACATATATCAATATCGGGTGAATGCCGCTATATTGTAGTGTACACAGAAATAATTTTATAATACTTTGTGCTTCATTTTTGATAAATTTTGTATATAATTTAGCGGAAAAATGCTCCTAAAACCTGATATATATGTATGTTGGTTTTTTTTTTACTATGTCTGTTGCTATATGGTTGTATTTTTACATACCGAATAAAGCATCTTTTGACTTTGACATCACTAATTACATCACTGATGATATCATCCTTGTGATAGAGTGGCAGACCTCCTCTCACCCTAATATAACCTTTGAAACACACACTCAAATATAGAAACTAACATTTTCAAAACAATGGACATACCAATGCCACTTACAACAAACCTATTTAGTTATTTCAGGATCAACAAGATCTAAACACACATCCACTCATTCACCAACAGTCCCTATGCAGTCACTCATACATGTACTCATTTATCATATGTACTCATACACCTATACATCCTGTTACACTGTGACACTCATCCATAGAGTTACTCACACACATAGTCACACATGCAAACAAAGTATCAAACATCCATTATATTGCATATACAGTTATACCTGAACCACCACACTTACTGCTACAGAAACATATACATACTTACTCTCTTAGGAAATCACTTATAGAAACACATACTAATTTATACAGGAACTCTTCCAAACTCTCACATATACTCACATATATACACCAAAACTCACATATACTAGTTTAAAACATATGCAGTTACTCATAAAGACACTATTGAGACAGTCATTCATTCAATAACACACTCATACACACACTCATCCACCCATACAGTTCGCACACATGCTGTCTTCAACACATACAAGCAGTGTGTCACTCATTCATGCATCTATGCACTACCTAAGACCCCCCAACGAACCATACAGACACTCAGACACTCATACTGATGCTCAAAAAAACAATTAATAACCTTTATAGACACTCATGTAGCTACTCACCAACCCATGCAGCCACTTATACACAAAGTGAGAGACTGAAACAGATATTTATGTATTTAAACATTACTCACTATCCCATGTATTCACTAAGAAATACTTAATCAGTCAGTTATACAATCAATTTTTCATTAAAAAAACCCATCCATTTAGACACTTATATACCCATTTATTCTTCCATCGACCTTGAGATATACATATATAAAACATTTAATTTTCAGAAAAACACACATTCACTGGATGATGTCATCAGTGATGTCATTTGAGATTGTATCAAGGAGAGGGAACAAGGGGTGGACAATTTTTATCGGGGTCCAGTGTACATGTCCTCAATGAAGGGGTGATCCTGCGACACTAGCCAGGTCGTATACCCGGTTCCTCAATTACTGAGGAACACGATAGCAAATTATGAGCACTGTAGGTCCTGAAGAATTGCCCTGTTGGGCATGAAACATGTCGACCGCACTTGAATTGAGGGTTGAATGAGGCTTGATTACCCTAACCATCACGCCTCAGTACCCCTCACTTTTTCACGCATTTTAATGAGGCAGTGAGCCATGCCATTAAAGGTTCCCCTTTTGGACTCTACTGACCTGTTTTAACCACACTCACGCTCACTTTTTGCACTTTCTAGGTCCCTCACACACATGCACCCACTGGCATAAGGAATAAAAGATCTCCGTTAAAGAGTGGCACTCCTGTGCTGCCCGACGGGCATTGCACCGCCAGCCTGCCGTAGGAGCAGGGTGCCAATGATGATACTGTACATTCATCGGGTGGGATGACAACAGCCATTCAACCTTTGGTATGTGTGAGGCACCCTAGATTCCGAAAAGGGATCACTTTTCTCCCTGCTATGTCACACCCTGTAAGAGAGAGAGGCTACTGTGAGTTACTCTAACCTACCTCAGTGGGGAACTTTGTACCTATTTTGTTGAATGTCATTTGAGATGTCAGCAGTGATGTCATGAGTGATGTCACTGACCATGTCATGAGTGTTGTAATATGTGACGTCATCAGCAATGCATTGCGGGATCGCGAGTTATAGTTAGCTGAACTAACTGTAACGGGGAAATTACAATGGTTTCGTACGAGTGAAATGTCTAATTAACTATAAGGCCCCTGAATCCTATGTTTTTTTCAGTGAATATATATATATAGGACCCAAATTACCAGAGAATTCCCTGAACTAACCATAAAAGACAATTGGATGCTTCGACCAGGGTTTACTCGCTGTCCTAATTGCAGGGCCTGCAAGTTCGGGATTAATACCAAATAGTATTTTACACCATTTAATCCCACCCCAATCAAAATCATGGGATCCTTCAATTGCAAAACCGAATTTGCGGTCTATATCCTGACATGCACCTGTGGTCTTAGATATGTGGGTAGTACCCGACTACAGGTGCATGTCAGGATACTACAACACCTCAGAGCAATAGTTAACAATGATAGCTCCTACCCTGTGTCAAGACACTTTAAGGAAGTCCACAATAATGATTTACAATGTCTTACATACTTTGTGATTGCCGCAGTGCCCAGACCCCGCAGGGGAGGTGATCGTGACAAAATGTAGAGAAGACTTGAATCTCAGTTCATTCTGGAACTAGATAGTCGTTTTCCTAATGGTCTGAATACCATTGAGGACCTTCATGTATTCCTCTAATATAGAGAGCACCATATATTGGCTAGATTGGTTTGGAGCTTCCTGCCTCAACCGTCTTCCTTATCTAGGAGTTTCTGAAACAAATATTTTATTTCTACCTTTTCACATTATCTTAATAGCACCAATTATAAATTCATTTTTTTGATATATTTTTTCCAATTTGTTATTTCTATCTTCCTCCTTTTTGGATGATAGATAGCCACATAGTAGAGGGCACTACATATTATAAGACATAGACAAAGGGGCATGACGACAAGTAGTCCTTAGGCTAGATCTCTTCTACTTCATATATATTTTTTGCCATTTTGTTTTGACATTATAGAGTTGCACAATGCAAGATATTATGTACATGAGCCAACCACACAAATGAGCATTTATGCAGGAATAACAAGGAACATATGTATGTAACAGAACCATTCCCATTATGTAGTGAATCTATATTTGGGTTCCAAGAACTATTTACAATGCGTGATATTGCATAGTGTTCGATTGTTTACAGATTAATGTTTACAATGGGTTATTTTGCACAGTTATTGATTACTTGCGAAATTTGCACCTTGCACATAGCACTTTATTTGCTCTATGTTGCACTACAAAATCTTTTGCGTAATTTGCACACTTGGATTTTAAACCATTAATTTGGTTTTCTTTTGTTCTGCTACTTTACATGTTGGCTGTACAGCATTTATGCAGTTATACTTCCTTTCCATATCTTGTATATAGCAACGTTTGTTTTAAATTTAAGCACTTATGCATTTTTAAATGAATTGCATTTTTAAAGTATATGTAGAGAACATCATCAGAAAACAGACTACTTAGCCTAATGTTTGTAGTATGTCTTCCACATCTATAGTCACAAGGGGTGTTGATGTAATGGGTTTGAAAAAAAACGGGAAAAAAAATGTATATAAAGTGTGAAAAAATACTTATCTGACGATCTGTGAGCAAGGGCGGACGCCCGAAACGCGTCGGATCTGGTGGCTTGACGAAAATAAATCAACTTGACTAATATAAACACTGGAGTCGCGTGGTCTTTTTCTGTCGCTGGCAAGGTGGTGGAAGAGACTACAACGGACGCATATATATATATATATATATATATATATATATATATATATATATATATATATTACCTACTGGCGGTCGCCAGTAGGTATATATAGTTAGGATTTTTTCTCTATGGGATTTTTGAAAATTCTATGTCTAATAACTTTGGCGTTTGTGGACGGAATTGGCTGAAATTTTCAGGAAAATGGAACATTTTGTTTCTGAGCAGCCCCTGACAATTTGGGGGGGTTTCATCAAGGGGGGGCCGAGAAAAAAGGGGGGTCCCAAAACGCGTTTTTCCCATGTTAATTTCCATAGGGCGGTTGGCCTCACTTTTAGCTCGAACGGCTGAATGGATTTGCACGAAACTTGGCAAAATTGTAGGGACTGTTAGCCCGATGTGCCTTTGCTAGGTCTCAATATATGTGCTCCAGTGGATTTTGAGTAATTTAGGTTCAAAAGAAGATATATATCTGGGCGGAGCCTAACCACACATCTGATCTGATTGGCTGTCAGCACTTCATCCAAGAAGTGTTGGCAGCCATCTTGGGACCAATATACATGATAGCACCTCATTAAAAAGCATTGTAGTTAATAGAGGGTTTTAGGACTTTAGTTACATTATAAATCATTTGTTGATGGTACCATACTCGTTTTAGGAATTGGGGTGGGTTCTAAGGTGATTTTACCATGTGAAAAAACCTTCTGCTGTGATATCATGAATATTGTTTGAAAGAAAACTAATATCTCATGATTTTCCCACAGTGGTTTGGAAGGGGATCTATAAGCTAAACTGAAAGCATATTTTCTGTAAATTCACATTATCTTTCTCAGTCATGTGAAAATGAAGTCTGACATTCTCAGTAAAACATGTACATCCAACAAGGACAGAGACTGTCAGTTGATTCCTTTGTGTTCTACTGCAGCCTCCTAGAGTGTTCTAAAGAACAACTAGAGCGCTAAAAGTCCTACTTATTACAAAGGTATGGCACACCTGAAGCCATCTTGATTGGAATAAAGTGGTAACTCTTAAAACATTTAATTTAAAAAGAAACAACATGAGGGGGTATATTTTGCCATAGAAAGTATGATTAGTGCTGCAGAATGAAAAATTAGGGCACATTTTGAGTGACTTCTCAAATCCTTTTCTATTTCATTAAAACATTCTGACATGCAGTCTCCCAAAATGGCCACCAGAGACAAAAGAGCCCAAATGTAGCCCAAATATCACCCAGATGTAGCCCAAGTATAGCCCAATGACAGAATGTCCCAGAGTGTTCTAAAGAACAACTAGAGCGCTAACAGTCCTACTTATTACAAAGGTATAGCACACCTGGAGCCATCGTGATGGGAATAAAGTGGTAACTCTTAAAACATTTAATTTAAAAAGGAACAAAATGAGGGGGTATATTATGCAATAGAAGGTATTATTAGTGCTCCAGAAAGAAAAATTAGGGCACATTTTGAGTGACTTTTCAAATCCTCTTCTATTTCATTAAAAAATTCTGACATGCAGTCTCCCAAAATGGCCACCAGAGACAAAAGAGCCCAAATGTAGCCCAAATATCACCCAGATGTAGCCCAAGTATAGCCCAATGACAGAATGTCCCAGAGTGTTCTAAAGAACAACTAGAGCGCTAACAGTCCTACTTATTACAAAGGTATGGCACACCTGAAGCCATCTTGATTGGAATAAAGTGGTAACTCTTAAAACATTTAATTTAAAAAGGAACAAAATGAGGGGGTATATTTTGCAATATGAATTATGATTAGTGCTGCAGAAAGAAAAATTAGGGCACATTTTGAGTGACTTCTCAAACCCTCTTCAATTTCATTAAAAAATTCTGACATACAGTCTCCCAAGATAGCCACCAGAGACAAAAGAGCCTAAATGTAGCCCAAATATCACCCAGATGTACCCCAAGTATAGCCCAATGACAGAATGTCCCAGAGTGTTCTAAAGAACAACTAGAGCGCTAACAGTCTTACTTATGACAAAAGTATGGCACACCAGAAGCCATCTTGATTGGAATGAAGTGGTAAGTCTGTAAACACTCAATTTAAAAAGGAACAACATGAGGGGGTTAATTTTGCCATAGAAAGTATGATTAGTGCTTCAGAAAGAAAAATTAGGGATCATTTTGAGTGACTTCTCAAATCCTCTTCTATTTCATTAAAAAAATTCTGACATGCAGACTGAAACATGCACTTTGAATACCAGCAGCAGACGTCCCTGGTGAGCAGTAGCTTTACTACAGTGATCTAATGTGCAACTAGAGTGCTAACATTCAGAATTTATGGCAAATGTGTGACACATCTGAATGCCTTCTTGATGGAACCAAAGTAAACAAGCATTGAAAATGCAATAGATCTCGCCCTTGTTTAAGTTAAAGCCATTCTGTTTGTAATGAGGTGGCTTTTTAGCTTTGCTTTTATTAGTGTTTTTTCAACTTTCATGTAAATACCATGCATCTGTATGCATATAAGTATATGTATGCATGCATTTATGTTTGTATTTATATAGATATACAGATGATATATGTTTATATATGTATGTATATATATATATTCACTGAAAAAACCATAGGCTATAGACCATATATAGTTAGGAATTAGCATTTACAAAACCTTGAAAATTCACTGAAAAAACCATAGGTTATAGACCATATATAGTTAGGAATTAGCATTTACAAAACCTTGAAAATTCACTGAAAAACCATAGGTTATAGACCATATATAGTTAGGAATTCGCATTTACAAAACCTTATTTTACTCACACAAAACCATTGAAATTCCATATATAGTTAGTTGCACTAACTATATATCGCGCACCCGCAATCCACTGCTGATGATGTCACATATTACATCATTCATGACATGGTCAGTGACATCACTGATGACATCACTGATGACATCTCAAATGACATCACTGATGACATCACTGATGACAACATCCAATGACTGTATGTTTCTGTAAAGTTAAAATATGTCTTACATATTGAAGAATGAGTGGATGTATAAGTGTCTGGATGAAGGATTTAGTAGGTGCATGACTGACTGTATGAGTGAGTGATTAAATGTGTCTCACTGAGTGCATGGGTTAGTGACTAAACTGTCTTAATTTGTGCATCATTATGTCTGTTGTTCTGTAAACTGTTGCATGTGTTGATAAGTAGCTATATGAGTAACTATATGGGTTATTGATTGGTTGTCCAAGTATTTGTATGGGAGACTGAGTGTGTGTGTGGGTGGCTGGGAGGTGTATGACTCTGTGCATAGATGTGTGAGCAGTTGATTCACTAGATGTATGGTTTCAAAAGTGCATGTGGAAACAGCTGTATGGGCGGTTGACTGTGTGCATGAGAGTTTTGGTGAGTGAATGGATATCTCAGTGCTACATGTCAAAGTAAGTACATATGTAAAACACAGTACATGTGAGAGTTGACATATATAAATAACTGTGCATAAGAGCCAGTGAATGTGTGAGTGGCTGTATGGATCATTGTGAACTTGTATCAGGGATTGTATAAGAGAGTAAATATGTGTTAGTATATGTTTGAATAAGTAAAGTTTGTATAACTGTATAGTTGAGGAAATGGAGGTGTGATTGATTCTTTGCATGACTGACTAGGTGTGTGAGTAACTCCATGGATGAGTGACAGTCTGTGAGTGTCTGTTTACACTGATTGTATCTAAGGTTATATTAGAGTCTGAAGAGGTTCATCGTATTATCACATGAATGATATCATCAGTGATGTGATCAGTAATGTCAAATGAGATGTCATCAGTGATGTCATCAGTGATGTCATTTGAGATGTCATCAGTGATGTCATTTGAGATGTCATCAGTGATGTCATCAGTGATGTCACTGACCATGTCATGAATGATGTAATATGTGACATCATCAGCAGTGGATTGCGGGTGCGCGATATATAGTTAGTGCAACTAACTATATATGGAACAAGGTGAGATATATCGTGGCTGCAAAAAAATTTTTTGCACAGGGCAGAGGTCTCCTTTTCCATATGCTTTTAACATTTATAGATACCTAGCACGATACCGTCCTATTTTACTATTTTCTAAACCCATCACCTATTTTATACGAATCGTCCTGGCTTTATAATTGATCCCCTTATCTTTTATCACTTTTGTAAATATTCTGTTTCCACCATCACAAATGGGTGCAATCTGGGAATTCAGGTGCACCAGGGTGAATTGCAAATATAAAATGGTGCACATCCCAGCACATATCACGGGATGGCCCAGTTAAGTAACAGGAACCATGTGTGATATTGCATGAATTGGAGAAGTACACTTTTTATTGTAAATCAATGGAAGTGAATGTTTGCCTGATGGACATGTATCAATACTTTGTTCGCAGCCTTGAAAAAGCCCTGTGGGCGAAACGCGCGTCGGCTGCTTGCTTCCAGTGATATATGAAAATAAACAAACTTCAATCCAAGGAGACCTGTTTGGACTATCATATCATTACTTTCTGAGAATATAGTTTTTTTTCCTGGACTGTATCATATAGGGCACTGAGTTTGCCAAAATTGTGTCAAGCAACACTGAGACTACTACTTACAAAAATAATGAGAAGGGTGTGCTGAGGTATCTTATGTTTGCATATGTGACCCAAGTTCCTTTGGATCTTGGGAGGAAATGACACCTTGGTGGGTGGGTGTCACATACCTTCAGCACCCTCGCCGTAGTTGCAATTGCTTAATGACTTATTGTCACGATTACATTTGGCGTAACAATCTAAGATGTGCGGCTCAATCTAAGCAAACCCATTCAACTGTACCATAATTGTTAATTTTTGCTGAACCTGCACTCTATTCTTCGCCATCACAGGTACAAATATGTATGGTAATAACGAGTAATACGAAAGTATTGTGGAGATTGTTTGTTCGGATGATATATCTATTCTGTATTATATATCCAATACCAGTGTGACTTAACCCCCTTTATTGTATATTATCAGTTCCCGTACATTGGAATTACGGTAAGGACTTGAGAGGTTATTTCATTTATTTAAGGGAATTAATCTCTGATCATGGCCTCCTTTGATGATAATAGGAATGCCCTTATGGATGACCTATTTAATACTAATCCAACATCCAATATGGACAATGTCAGGACAAGTAGTAATGAAGGAATGAAGCAAAAATTCCTACGTCTGGAGAGGCTGAAGAAACAGGAGCTCTCCAGATGGTGGGATGCAAGTGTACTTCGCAAATACATAGCAAAAGGACAGGTGCCGAGAGGATTAAGGATTCTGATTTTTCCATCATTTGAGGATCTAGATAGGGGGCACCTTAAAGAATGGGAGAAACTACTCTCCAACTCCTCTGCGGGCATGATAGATATCCTAATTAGGGATGCTGAATTAAAAAGAGAAAAACTTTTAGCAGAAATTGCAGTGTTAGAGAAGGAGATAGATGACATGAACCTTCCAGAGGTAGTACAAAAGAACTTGGTCATACTCAAAGAGGAGATACAAAAACATCAATTATACTTGAAAGAGAAAAAATTGCAGAAAATAAGACGAGATGAAAGGGATTATCAAAATGGAAGAGTTTATACCTTTGCAAAAAAGTTCGATAATATCAGAACATCAGGCCCTGTGAATAATGATGCTAGATCAGCTACGACTGATACTCCAAGTTTATCGGCAGCCTCAAGTGTCAGCAGTTTCACCAGTGTAGAATCAGCCAGTTTGTCTGAACCAACACCTAGTACCAGCAATGACCCCTTTTTTTTAGAGCTTCAAAGATTCCGCAAAGGGAACAAGCAAGCTCAACAACAAGATCGAGTCACAAGAAAACAAGGAGGGGGAAATGTAGACAGAAATGCAAACCCAAGGGTAGGGATGACAACCAGATCAACAACACGCAACCAACAACCGTAAAATGTACTTCTGTCGACAAAAAGATAGACAGTGTGAATGTTATCAATTTGTCTGATTATGATTTGTCCGAAAATGAAATAAACCTTTTGAGCAGAGGTCTTGGATTTTGTCCATTTGTATATCCCAATTTCACATCATTACATGTAAGCTGCTTCAAATTCACTAGGAAATTGAAGCTACAGAAATTTTTTAAAGATCAAACACAATCTGTACCTCAAATATCTGAAATTGACCCATCAGGACAAACCCAGACCATCAAAGATATCAAAGCTACACACTTATTATTGACTATGGGTGATCAGGATACTTCCATGTCACTAGAGAGTTTGGCAGCAGAACTTAATCTGGACACGTATGATGGCTCAGACAGTGGTCTTAGACCCAGATCCAGATTCACACCACACCTACCCAGCAATAATTGCATAGACATATTTCAAGAATTGGTCTATGAGGACTTATACAAACTAGAGGACAAATTTAAACTTGCACATCACAAAGAGAAATACAATCTTTCTCGGGAAGAACAGGCTACCTTGAAAAATCTAGCTGGCAACACCTCCCTTGTCATCTGAGAGGCTGACAAGGGAGGAAACATTGTAGTAATGAACAAGACTGACTATATGGGTGAGATAAACAGACAGTTAACGGATGAGACTATCTATACGCCATTGCCGGGCAATCCAATCAGATCTACTGTAACCCTTATTGAAACCCATCTGAAACATTGGAAAAGCAAAGGTCTAATCTCAGAAACAGAATTTAAGTACCTTTTGAATGACACGCCAACTAGCCCTTGCATTTACATACTCCCCAAGGTACACAAGCAAGGCAGATTCCCACCAGGGAGACCTATCATTTCCGGTATTAATTCTCCAACTGAGAAAATATCTGAATACATTGACATGTATTTACAACCCCACGTAACAAATCTTCCGTCTTACATCAAGGACACTCGGGATGTGCTCAGTAAAATCTCAGATGTGGAATGGATTGAGGGCCATTTCCTAGTCACAATGGACGTGTGTTCACTGTACACGTGTATACCGGGAATAATGGGTCTCAAAGCAGTAGAACATTTCATGGACTGTCGTCCAATTGAGTGCTATGAACACACACTAATGATATTGGACCTTATCAATCTGGTCCTTAACAACAATGTTTTTTTACACAATGGTGAATGGTTTCGCCAAAAGAGAGGTGTGGCGATGGGGGCAAAATTTTCTCCTTCATATGCAAATCTGTATATGGGATTTTTCGAACTAATGCATATCTGGCAGAACTGCCCAGGTCATCTCTTACAACACATTCTCTATTTTGGACGTTACATTGACGATGTTCTTTTGTTCTGGGCAGGATCAAAACCAGACTTGGACACTTTTCATGAATTCCTAAATAAAAATGAGTTCAATCTATCATTCACAATGGAATGTAGTACGAAACAAATCAACTTTCTAGACATCACAATAGGTGTGGACATTGATAAATTGGTCACCACTCCATATAGAAAAGAAACTGCATGCAATGCCATATTGCATGGAAGGAGTGCACACCCCAAATCTCAGATCAATGCAATCCCATTTGGTGAGATGCTTCGAATCAAGCGGAACTGTAGTGTGGAATCTGTTTTGAAAGAGGAGCTGGATAATGTTGAACATAGATTCATTCAAAGAGGTTATCCACTAGCCATTATCAAACAGGCTAGAAACAAAGTGAAACAAATTAAGCGATCTTCCCTTCTGATCAATAAGAAAGGCAAGAAAGACAAGAAGACCTTTAAAAACATCAACTTTGTTACACCTTTCTCAAGTGCCAGCACCGATGTATACAACATTTTAAAAAAACACTGGCACCTTCTCACACATGACACTGACATCAAACCGATGATAGGGAATAATCCTGTCATTACCCATGCCAGAGGTAGAACATTGAGACAATATCTATGCCCCAGTTACATACCCCCCAGTGGCAATGAGGGTTGGCCACGCTGTTCACAGAAAGGCTTCTTTTGCTGTGGAAAATGTAACATCTGTTGTTTTGGATTACATAGGAAAAGTCAATTCAAATACAATACAGCGAAAACGTACACCATTAACAGTTTCATAAACTGCAACACACAATACGTGGTGTACTGTTTGATTTGTCTATGTGGCAAAATATACATAGGGAGTACTATCAGACCCCTTAAGGAACGTATTCAAGAACACATTCGTGCTATCAGAAATAACAACACTATATATCCTTTTGCAGTACACTTCAACAAAACACACAGCTCAAATGATTTACACAAGGTGGCCTTTCATGGAATTGAGAGCGTCAATTTAGGACCAAGAGGTGGGGATAAATTGGCATGCCTACGGAAGAAAGAGAGCTTATGGATCATCAAGCTACGAGCAGTGGAATGTGGGGTAAATATTGTAAAGGATTTACATGAATTCTTGTAAATAATGAAAACTATGAGATTTGAATATGTGACAAAATAATGTCTGAAACCTAAGAACATGTATTAGTGCTTAATAAGAACGTAGTGAAATAGAAATGCATACATTCTGGATGTATAACAGCCATAGTTTACCTATGAGCAGATATGATATGTATGCAGATAAAGGAAAGGACTTACATGTTTTAGATATTCTTATACTTGAAACAATGTTAATTAGGTCGGGAAGATCAACGAATATGACATGCATTATATTTCTGTTTTTTTCTCTCTTTTGAGTTTCGTGATTTGACAAAAAAGACACTTTTTTTACAAAGAAATAGATTGTAATGGTGAACATGGAATCCCAGTATTCGTCCTCTGTGGTGGTGGAACGAAATCCCATGAATTTTAAAAGACAGTGGTGAGAATGAATAGTCATAACCTATTTCCTGTTAAATGAAGTACTACAATAGGAGTGAATATTGAGGTAATCGTTATTCCTCGTTTCGTGAGCCAATTGAGTCGTTTTTTTTTTTTTTCCTCAGATAATAAACGTGAGGGCGCTGCTAATAATTACTTTCTGCTATTTTCACTGAATTTCTTTTATTTTGATATTTATTCAATCTCTTTAGTTACTATCACTGATTTCGCTATCCAGTATGCACGTTAAACAATGGCGCCCATTCTCATGGGATCGCTCGCCCAACTTCAGTAATGAAGTCCCTCGTTTGTGTCTATGCTAGTTGGGACGCATCAACAATACGTATTTAAACTAGGGCCAGGAACCGGCATCGCGTGTTCGTATTGGATTTACCTGGGCGCGTTACACTGCCCCCGCTGCTATCTAATAGGTAAGAGGAGACTGGCGGCATACTTAACGTATGGGTGTATGACTTGTCGAAGGCTCATGTTGCCGTTAGAATCTTGTTTAAATCGTGGAGGAAAGTTCGTTGGGGGAACTAGGCATGCCATACAAGTCCTTACTCTAAGTAAGGTCCGGAACTCTTCGTTAACTAATTAGAGACCTACATGCTTAACTTTACAACGCGCTTAAGAGCACGCTTTCGTATGGTGCAATATGTCCGTGCTGTTATAACAGCTCTCATAAGAAGGACCCACGCCTCCCCCTTGATACATGGATCGCTCATAATAAAGAATCCATATATACTACTTGCATAAGCACTTTTGCGATGCCGCTATAATACTCTAAATACATTTTTTGGTTCCTGGGTTTTTTTCTAACACCTAAACTCTAATTATCGATACAGATGTATTCTTGGATTTATCAAGATTCATGGAATAACACCCATACCTTGGGATTGGATGCCATATAAATTGGGACTTTGGCTCTTGCAGTCGGAAAGGAAATGAATATATTCCCTCTAATTGGACATATTTCCATTATAATATAGGTAAGACTTCGTTCTGCTATTTTAGCATTTTTATTATTGATTTCCGTTTCCAACAATAGGGGTACTAAGTTAATACCAACGTATGTTTCAGTCAGGATTATTTGGTGATGGAACACAGTTATTTATTTGTTCCAATGAGTGTGGAGACTTTCTATGGTTTGAACTTAGTTTGAGGTTCATTGGACCCCATTCTTTTTAGATTATAGACAATAACTGATGGCCTTGTTACATTTTCAGAGTGAATGACAAAGAGCAGACCCATTTCGTAATGTGTGACTGACTGGACTCATAAATACTGATATCTGGAAATATTTTTGTGGATCTTTTTCACTAGAAGGAATCAAACTACAAGGTGAGATATATCGTGGCTGCAAAAAATTTTTTTGCACAGGGCAGAGGTCTCCTTTTCCATATGCTTTTAACATTTATAGATACCTAGCACAATACCGTCCTATTTTACTATTTTCTAAACCCATCACCTATTTTATACGAATCGTCCTGGCTTTATAATTGATCCCCTTATCTTTTATCACTTTTGTAAATATTCTGTTTCCACCATCACAAATGGGTGCAATCTGGGAATTCAGGTGCACCAGGGTAAATTGCAAATATAAAATGGTGCACATCCCAGCACATATCACGGGATGGCCCAGTTAAGTAACAGGAACCATGTGTGATATTGCATGAATTGGAGAAGTACACTTTTTATTGTAAATCAATGGAAGTGAATGTTTGCCTGATGGACATGTATCAATACTTTGTTCGCAGCCTTGAAAAAGCCCTGTGGGCGAAACGCGCGTCGGCTGCTTGCTTCCAGTGATATATGAAAATAAACAAACTTCAATCCAAGGAGACCTGTTTGGACTATCATATCATTACTTTCTGAGAATATAGTTTTTTTTTCCTGGACTGTATCATATAGGGCACTGAGTTTGCCAAAATTGTGTCAAGCAACACTAAGACTACTACTTACAAAAATAATGAGAAGGGTGTGCTGAGGTATCTTATCTTTGCATATATGGAATTTCAATGGTTTTGTGTGAGTAAAATAAGGTTTTGTAAATGCGAATTCCTAACTATATATGGTCTATAACCTATGGTTTTTTCAGTGAATTTTCAAGGTTTTGTAAATGCTAATTCCTAACTATATATGGTCTATAACCTATGGTTTTTTCAGTGAATATATATATACATAATTCAGTAAATTCGTTCCTAAGTGGGGGGAACACTTTGCAGCTGGTGCTAGCGGCGAGAAAAGGGTCAGTTCTCGCATGAATATTTCAACAAACGAAGGATACGCGGCACACACCTTGGTTATTTCAGCTGCTTCTTTAGACAAAAGCTCTCCTCCTCCAGCGCGTTTTGAACTTCTCATTCTTGGTCACGGAAGTATACACAGACCCTTGTCTATTTTCACTATTTATACTCAGTATCCACAGTTGCCTATTATGAGGCATTGCGGTACTAGTAGTTCGTGTTTAAAATTAATCGTATCAAACATGTACTTAATGCACACAAAATATATACAACAACATTCTTAAAGATTCGACAGCGCCATTTTGGGCACTGGTTAACTCATATATAAATATATAGGTAAATCAACAAGGGCTGGCCATAAATACAATCTCAATGAGTCATCTTGCCATTTCTATAGTAGACGCAGCAGACTCAATTGACTGTCTTGGGTGGTGACTATTTCCACAGTTACGGCATAGTTTTGGCCAATTCTTCTTTAAACCTGTTCTAGACTATGTGTTCATTTAATGTAGGCTGAGTGCCCTTTTACTATTTTTATTCGCATTTTCACCCAACACTCTATACATACTCAGAACAAAACATACTCAGAGTCATGGCGCAGTAACTTTATAGTTTTCAGTTGGATCTGTTATAGACTTAGTGTCAATTTAAAATATTCTGAGTGCATGTTAATATTCTTCTAAGTTCAGGTCCCACTCCCCTTGGAATCATTCTGCGTTAGTGCATGTTGCTATAAATAAAGCATTGTGCATTAAAGAAAAGAGAACTACTGGTACATTCATAAACTTAATTCCACGTTGATATTCCCATGGATTCAGATTAGATCTTCGGTTATCATTTATTTATTTATTTATTTATTTATTTAGGCGATTTGTTAAGCGCTCAACTACCCGTGGGTGTCTCGGCGCTGAGTGAGAGAACTAGCTCATGAGGAGTTTATTGCTTGAACAGCCAGGTTTTTATCTGTCTGCGAAAGGAGAGCAGAGAAGTGGAGGTTTTGATGTAGGATGGTAGACTATTCCAAAGTTTAGTGGTGGTCACTATGAAGGATCTGTCTCCCCAGGAAACTTTCTTAGTCCTGGGGACTTGAAGTAGTC
Organism: Lissotriton vulgaris; assembly: GCF_964263255.1. Classification (NCBI taxonomy): domain Eukaryota; kingdom Metazoa; phylum Chordata; class Amphibia; order Caudata; family Salamandridae; genus Lissotriton; species Lissotriton vulgaris. Next base: position 1,434,325,735 of record NC_141687.1, read on the forward strand.
CAGCGGTTGATGATCGTAGGGATCTGGTAGGTTCGTAAGGACAAAAGGAGTCTTTCAAATACGCTGGTCCTTGATCATGAATTGCCTTATATGCAATGCATAGAGCCTTGAACTTGGCTCTTTTCTTCACTGGCAACCAGTGGAGCTCCCGGAGTGTTCCGGAGATAGAGGCGTACTTGGGACATCCAGTAATCAATCTGGCCGCCGCATTCTGCACCAATTGCAATTTCTTTAAGACACCTTCTTGAGCATTGACTAGCAGGCCATTGCAGTAGTCAATGCGGGCCATGATAAGTGCGCTGATCAGAGTTTTTCTTATATTCATTGGAAGGTAAGGTAGAAGTTTTTTTATCATTCTCAAAGTGTAGAATGAGGAAGATACTACCGTATTGACGTGAGACATGAAGGTGAGTTTGGTGTCCAGTATGACTCCCAGATTCCTGGCCTTGGTTACAGGGGGGGGGGGGTCCCAAGGCGACAGGCCACCATGTGGGAGACCAGGCAGGGGAAAGATTTCCGAACAACATTACCTCCGTTTTCTCGGAATTCAATTTCAAGCAGTTTTGTGTCATCCAGTTACTTATTGCCAGCATTCCCAGATTGAAGTTGGAGGCCACTTCGTCTCCGTTTTTGTTTATGGCTAGGACAATCTGGGTGTCGTCGGCATAGGATGTAACCGCCAGGTGATGGATTTTTATGGTTCTCGCCAAGTCCGACACATAGATGTTGAATAATGTCGGACTTAGCGAAGATCCCTGGGGTACACCACAAGGAAGAGTGAAAGAAGGTGAGCTGAAATTGCCGAAGGTAACAGATTGAACTCGATTGGTGAGAAATGAGGCAATGAGATCCTTCGCTGAACCCGTGATGCCTGCCGATTCGACACGGTCGATCAAGGTGGAGTGATCGACCGTGTCGAAGGCCGCAGACAGGTCCAGTAGAATGAGCACCGCCGAACCTCCACCATCCAAAGACTTCCTAATTTCCTCCGTGGCCTTGATAAGCGCAGTTTCCGTCCCGTGTCCTTTCCGAAAGCCAAATTGTGTCTCGTCCAGACAGTTGTTATGCTCTATGAAGTCGGAGATTTGTCTATTCATGATTTTTTCTACAATCTTGGCGGGGAGCGGGAGGCAAGCGATTGGACGGTAGTTGGCAACTATCGTAGGGTCAAGTGAGCTTTTTTTGATAAGAGGCTTGACGATGGCTCTTTTCCAGATGGAGGGGAAGGTCATGGACAGGAACATAGCATTAAATATCTCAGTGAGTTTAGGGCTTAGGATTTCAGGGAAATTTTTGAGGATAGAGGGGGGGCATGGGTCTTCTGGGGACCCGGAGTTCGTGGTGTTTAAGAGATGGGACACCAGATCAGAGGAGATCTGGGAGAACTCCTGTAAGGGGTTAGAAGGGATTGTTGGCGGGGGAATGGTGGAATTCGAGGCAGAAGGAAGTTGGTCGTTAGAGACAGAGTGAGAATGTCCAGTGTCACTAGCATGAGCTTCAAATTGGGAGAAGATGTCAGTGACTTTTTTTGGAAATGATTAGCCAAAGAGTTGCATAGTTCTTGGGTGTACGTGACTGGGGTAGATGTTGTTTGTCCGGAGAGACGCGTCACTACCTGGAAAAGTTGTTTGGTCGAATCTTGAGCAAGATTAATTTGGTTGGTGTAGAACTTACTTTTCTCTGTGATGATAGATTGTTTGTATTTCAGCAACATGGATTTATAGAGGGCTTTTTGCTCATTCTATCAATTGGCATTTGTCTAGATATTACTGTCTATATTGTTCCAAAGATGATGTCAATATCCACAAATAGTGTGCATTCAGTTTCTTATAAATGAACATTCAGACCTATGGGGATCTTTTGTTTTAAGCCTGATGATAAGTTTAGATTCAAGGCGTCTTAGCTTGAGCGTTCTATTCCCGCGCCTCTCATGTGGTGGAATTGTGACCAGACCAGAGTATTTCCTGTCAAGCCATGATGTGCCTGTATGAGTGCTCATGTGTTTTGCTATGGCGTATGACATATCATGATTGACGGTGGCATGTATATGCTCAAGTATCCTCTTCTTGACTGTGCAGATTGTGCTGCCAATATACCTCTTTCCACAGAAACACTCAATTAGACATACCACATACAAAGTATCACATGTGATGGTTTCCATGATTTCGAATGGACGTCCTTTGGGATCTCTGATTAATTTCAAATTTTGTCCAATCTTACAAGCCTTACAAATCATACATTTTACAAATCCTTTTTGTCTGGTTTGTAACCATAATTCTTGTTTTTTCATCCCACAAATGGCTGTTCACTAGTGTATCAGACAAAGATGGTGCCTTTCTGTATGATATGAGGGGATGGTCCCCAACTAGGTTGCCAATGTCCGGATCTTTTTCAGTACATTCCAGTACTTCGTTAAAATTTGCTTGATTTGAAAACTCTCTCTGCTGTAGGTCAGAATTAATCGCGGTGTGCTGTCTGATGTATCAACTATTTTGTTATTCATCAATTTCCTGTTACCTACGAGTGTCTCTGCCTGTGTTTTAAGTCTTCCTTTTTGTTCACCTTGGCACGTTTTAAGTTGGAGGATTAAGTCCCCTTCAATCCTAAGGGTGCTTGGGGGCAAGCTAGCCCACTGGGTACCTCCAGTAAGCTCCAGGGAGCTGCGTTGCAGAGTGGTGGTCCAAGGCCACACCCCCTTTTTATACCACTCTGCAACCAGCTATGTGGTGCTTACTGGAGGTAGCTAGTGGGCTAGTTGGCCCCCAGGGATCCTCAGGATTCAAGGAGACCTAATCACCCAACTTAAAATGCACCACAGGGCGCGTTTGCACACTTGTCACATCAGGCCCTGCCCCCTCCCCACACCATAGTGCAAACACACCCTGTGGCGCATTTTAAGTTGGAGGATTAATTCCCCTTCAATCCTGAGGGTCCCTGGGGGGCCAACTAGTCCACCAGGTACCTCTTGTAAATGCCACAGGGCTGTGTTGCAAAGAAGGTGCTCCGAGGCCTGGCCCCTTTTTACACCACTCTGCAAATGCGGCTTCTGGTGCACTGCTGGTGGGGTGATGAGGTCTTCTTGTGTCCTGAGGACCTCAAGCCACATGTGGACTTCATCCTGTGAGTAGCAGTGTGCGAGAAGCCGCGTTTGCAGCGTGGTATAAAAAAGGGGGGCCTCAGAACACCTCTCTGAAACACAGGTCTGTGGCGCTTACTAGATGTACCTGTTGGGCTATGTGGCCACCAGGGACCTTCAGGATTCAAGTGGACTTAATAGGGATGTCATAGTTAGACATTAGCATTTAAAAAACAATTGAAATTCACGGAAAAAAAACATAGGTTTCAGGTACGTTATAGTTAGAAATTAGCATAGAAATTCCACCGTTATAGTTACTTCAGCTAACAATAACTTGCGCACCTGCAATGCACTGCTCATGACATCTCATATTACATCATTCATGACATGGTCAGTGACATCACTGATGACATCTCAAATGACATCACTGATGATATCATCCACATGAAAATCTGATGCACCTCTAATATAATATAGACTACAATATTCTAAATCATTGACACATCAATACCAGTTACTACATACACACTCACTGATTCCTAGGTCCACACACACATCCACTCATTCATCAATACAATCACTCATACATGCAGTCACTCATCAATACAACACCATCATATGCACTCATTCAGCTATAAAGACACTCACACACCACCACTCATCCATGCAGTTACTCACACACCCAGACAGTCATGCTAAGAATCAACCCAACTCCCATTTACTCACCTGTGCAATTATATTCACACCACCTCACTTATTCATACAGATACTAAAGCTTACTTACTCTCTTATATAATCAGTGATACAAGTACACCCTCATTCATACAGCCAGTCTCACACTCACTGGCTATCATGTAGAGTCATTTATATACTTCAACTCTCAAATATACTGCCTTTTACATATGTAATTACTTGGACATGTACCACTGAGACATCAATTCACTCACCAACACACCCATACACACACTCATGCACCCATACAGCTGTTTCCACATGCACTCTTGAACCCATACACCAAGTAAATCCTCGACTCTCACATCTATGCAGAGTCACACACCTCCCACCCACCCACACACACACTCAATCTCCCCCAAAAATACTCGGGCAACCAATCAATAACCTATATAGACACTCATGTAGCTACTGACCAACCCAGTAGCTGGACATTTCACCATAGAAATTCCCCTGTTATAGTTAGTTCAGCTGACTATATCTTGCGTGCCCGCAATGCACTGCTGATGACGTCACATATTACATCACTCATGACATGTTCAGTGACATCCCTCATGACATCGCTGATGACATCTCAATTGACATCACTGATGACATCATCCAGTGAATGTGTGTTTTTCTAAGAATTAAATATGTTTTTATATGTATCTTAAGTTCGATGGAAGAATAAATGGGTATATGAGCGTCTAAATGGATAATTTCTTTTTGTAAAATTGATTGTATAATTGACTGATTAAGTGTATCTTAGTGAATATATGTGTTAGCGAGTAATGTTTAAATATGTAAATATCTGTATCAGTCTCTCACTTTGCGTATAAAGGACTGCATGGGTTGATGAGTAGCTGCATGAGTGTCTATATGGGTTATTATTATTAGTTGTTTTTTTGAGTATCAGTATGAGTGTGTGAGTGTCTGTGTGGTTTGCTGGGGGTATTACTTAGTGCATGAATGAGTGATTTACTATTTGTATGTGTTGAAAACAGTATGTGTGCAGGACTGTATGGGTGGATGAGTGTCTGTATGGGTGTGTTAGTGAGTGAATGACTCTCAATAGTGTCTTTATGAGTAACTACATATGTTTTAAACTAGTATATGTCAGTATTTGCGTATATAAGTGAGTATATGTGAGAGTGAGAGATTGGAACAGTTCCTGTATATAAATAAGTATGTCTTTTTGTAAGTGATGGTTTCAGAGAGTAAGTATGTGTAAGTTTCTGTAGAAGTAAGTGTGGTGGTGTGTGTATAACTGTATATTCAAGTAAATGGATGTTTGATACTTTGTTTGCATGTGTGACTATGTGTGTGAGTAACTCCATGGATGAGTGTCGGCGTGTAACAGGATGTATAGGTGTATGAGTACATATGATGAGTGAGTACATGTATGAGTGACTGTAGAGGACTGTAGGTGAATGAGTGGATGTATGTGTAGATCTTTGAGTTATTGAATAGGTATGTTCTAATTGGTATTGGTATGTCCATTGTTTTTAAAATGTTAGTTTCTATTTTTGATTGTGTGTATCAAAGGGTATATTAGGCTGAGAGGAGGTCTGCAACTCTATCACAAGGATGATGTCATCAGTGATGTCATGAGTGATGTCACTGACCATGTCATGAGTGATGTAATATGTGATGTCATCAACAGTGCATTGCGAGTTATAGTTAGCTGAACTAACTATAAAGGGGAATATCAATGCTTTTGCACGAGCCCCTGAAACCTATGTTTTTTTCAGTGAATTTCTAAGGTTTTTTAAATGCTAATTCCTAACTATAACGCCCCTGAAACCAATGTTTTTTTCAGTTAATTTCAAAGGTTTTTTAAATGCTATTTTCTAATTGTATAGTGCCTAAAACCTATGGTTTTGTAAGTGAACTTCTAAGGTTTTTTAAGTACTAGTTTCTAACTATGCCTACAGAGGTAGGGCATGTGAAGAAGGAAGAAAAAACGCACAGAAAGATAAAAAGAAATGCAGAAAGAAGCAACAGAAGTCCTCAAAGATGAAGAAAAGTGCAGGAAGAAGGAAGACTTGCAAAAAGAACAAAGAGAGGAGCAGAAAGAGGCTTTGTTGCAAAATCATCCTGTACGCTCAACTTTTTCAGATGGGTACTGGTGATAACTGACTCTGACCAACCTGTCCTAGAGCCAGTGCTATGCTAAAAGACACTTAGAATACAGTGAAAATACCTACATACACTAGGGAACACTATGCGTTGGGGTACCCCTGTGATTACCATGGCCTCCTCTGTAAGAACCTAGTACATAATAGGGCAGGGGTATTAAAGCTACCTCTTGATATGCGCCACAGGGCATATTTGCACATTGGTGAAGGGAGGGGGGCCTGAGGTGACATGTGTGCAAACACACCCTGAATCCTGATTGTCCCTTGGGTCCAACTATCCAACCAGTTACCTCTAGTAAGTGCCACAGAGCTGCATTGCAGAGAGGTGTAAAAAGGGGCACGGCCTGGACCACCTCTCTGCAACGCAGCGCAGTGGTGTTTACTGGAACCACCTGGTGGGCTAGTTAGTCCCCAGGGATCCTCAGGATTGAAGGGGAATTATTTCCCCAACTTAAAACGCGCCATAGGGCGTGTTTGCACACGGCACCTCAGGCCCCGTCCCCTCCCTTCCCCACTGTGTAAACACGCCCTGTGGCTATTTTAAGTTGGGAGATTAAGTCCCCTTGAATCCTGGGGGTCCCTAGGGTCAAACTAGCCCACTAGGTGACTCCAGTAAGCACAGTTGCAGAGAGGTGTACAAAGGGTCATGGCCTGGACCACCTCTCCGCAACACAGCGCAGTGGCGCTTACTGGAAGCACCTGTTGGGCTAGTTGGCCCCCAGGGGCCCTCAGGATTAAAGAGGAATTATTTCCCCAACTTCAAACGCCCCACAGGTGTGTTTGCACCCGTCACCTCAGACCCCGTCCCCTCTCTTCACCACTGTGAAAACATGCCCTGTGGCCATTTTAAGTTTGGTGATTAAGTCCCATCAGGTACCTCCAGTAAGCGCCACGGAGCTGCGTGGCAGAGTGTTGTAAAAAGGGGCATGGCCTCTGAACACCTCTCTACAACGCAGATCCCTGGCACATACTGGAGGTACCTGGTGGGCTAGTTGGCCCTCAAGGACCTTCAGTATTGAAGGGGAATTAATTCCCCAACTTAGAACTCGCCAGGGGGCTCGTTTGCACAATGGTGAAGGAAGGTGGCAGGGCCTGAGGTGACATGTCTGCAAGTTAGGGAATAAATTCCTCTTCAATCCTGAGGTTCCCTGGGGGCCAATAGTCCACCAGGTACCTCCAGTATGCGACAGAGAGCTGCTTTGCAGAGAGGTGTTCAGAGGCCATGCCCCTTTTTACAACACTGTGCCACGCAGCTCTGTGGGGCTTACTGGAGGTTCCTGGTGGGCTAGTTGACCCCCAGGGACCCTCAGGATTGAAGAGGAATTAATTCCCCAACTTAAAACGCGCCACAGGGTGTGTTTGCACACATGTCACCTCAGGCCCCGCCCCTTACTTCACCACTGTGCAAATGCCCCCCATGGTGCATTTTAAGTTGGTGGGATTAACTCCCATTGAATCCTGAGGGTCCCTGGGGGCAACTAGCCCACCAGGTACCTCCATTAAGCACCCCAGAGCTGTGTTGCAAAGAGGTGTAAAAAGAGGCGTGGCCTCTGAACACCTCTCTGCAACACAGCTCCCTGGCGCATACTGGAGGTTCCTGGTGGGCTAGTTGGCCCCTAGGGACCCGCAGTGTTCAAGGGGAATTAGTTCCCCATCTGCAAACGCGCCAGTGGGTGCATTTGCAGAGTGCTTTCGGGAGGGGGCAGGGCCTCCGGCGTGATGCCAGTCTTTTTCTGAAAATTCTTTTTTTAAGAAGGGGGCTGTGTGGCCCCCTATTTTTCCTAATGTATTTATTTATTTATTTATTTTTTGACATTTCTAAAGCGCAACAAATACCCGTAGGCGTCTCGGCGCTAAAACTGCCCTTATTTTCATTGGGCATTGGGGTAACTGGAAAACATGGTGGGAAATTATTGCTCGAAGAGCCAAGTTTTTAGTTGTTTACGAAACTGGAAGAGGGATGAGCTTTGCCTGATATGTTGGGGGAGGGTGTTCCACAGTTTCGGTGCAGCCACCAAAAAGCGGCGATCGCCCCAGGAAACTGTTCTGGCCCGTGGAACAGTTAGCTGGCGGAGAGTGGCTGATCGGAGCAGTCTACTTGGTTTATAGTGTTGGAGTTGCTCTTTCAGAAAATGTGGACCTTGCTCATTCAGAGCCTTGTAAACTATGCATAAGGATTTAAAGTGTATTCTGTTCCTAATTGTGAGCCAGTGGTATTCCTTTATGACTTTTGAAGTAGGCTCAAACTTTGTTTTCCTCGCAAGCAAGCGAGCTGCGGCATTTTGAATGGATTGAAGTTTCCTTATGACTCTGGATTGTGCGTTAAGGAATAATCCGTTGCAATAGTCCAGGGTGGACAATACTAATGAGCTAATCAAAGTTTTGATAGCTGTTTCCGGAAGAAACGGACGAATCTTCCTAATCATCTTTAATTTAAAATGAGCTGTAGATGCTGTTTTTTTAGCATGGTCCATAAAAGTTAGTCCATCGTCAAAGATGATGCCCAGGTTCCTAACCTTGGCTGTGGGTTTTGGAGGGATGCCAAAAGTTTCAGGCCACCAGTTTAATGGCCAACTCGGAGAAAGGGGTCCAAAAATGACCACCTCAGTTTTATCCGAGTTCAGCCTTAAACAATTGCTAGCCATCCACTCACCTATATCTAGCAGTCCTTTATTAAATTTCTTTGCCATTTGAAGCCCGTCACCTTGGCCCTGGGGACCCCATCCCCTAGGGCATGACCACTTTTTAAAAAAATAATTGGAAGGGGGCCACGTGGCCCCCTCCCGAGGCCATAATCGGGCCCGGGACCCCATCCCCCGGGGCATGGCCATTTTTTAAATGTATTTGTTTTATTGAAGGGGGGCTGCGTGGCTCCCCTCCCCAGGCCATATGGCCCGGGGGACCTCATCTCCCAGGGCCGGCCTTTCCTTTTTTTAAAAAAAAGTACATTTCTTTTTTTATAATGTGTGAGGGGGGCCACGTGGCCCCTCTCCCAGGCCACTTATGGCCCCGGGGACACCATCCCCCAGGAACAGCCCTATCCGTTGGGGACCGTGGCGGGGTCCCCAATCCCCCCCATGGTCCCATCGGCTCCCCGCATCCTGCGGGAGCCGCCATTGCTTTTCCACATGGGAAGCTGCTAGGATGTAGCTCCCCGTGTGGAAAAGCAATCTGCTTTGGTTTTTGAAAGAGAGAGCAGGTTTCCTGCTCTCTCTTCCTAAAACCAAAGCAGAGTTTGCTATGGCAGGGCGGGAGCTTTGAGGCTCCCGTCCTGCCAAAGCAAACTGCAGTGTCCCGGGGTGGGCACCCCGGGACACTGCAGGAGCCGGTCCTGGGAGGTGGTGGTCCCCAGGGCCGTCGAAGGCTCCAGGAGGGGGCCGCGCAGCCCCCTTCCCACCATTTACAAATCCCTGGGGGTGGTGGTACCCGGGGCTTGGGGGTCCCTCACGGACCCCCCAATTTTAACATTTAGAGCCCGGGAGCTGGAAGTCCCTGAGGCTTGTGGGGGGGTTCAAGCCCCCCACACAGGTTTTTAATTTTTTTTTTAAATACCCCATCCCCGGGGCTTGGGGGGGCCTATGAGGCACAACAATTTAATTCATAAGCCCCGGGGGTTGGTGGTCCCAGGGCTGGGGGTCCATGGCCCCCAAATATTTTTGATAAGCCCAAGGGGGTTGTGGTCCCCGGGGCTGGGGGCCCCTTTGTGCCCCCGGGACTTGGCCCACCAGGGGCCTAAATATTAACAAAGCTCTTCATTTTTTTTTTTCACGACCGGATCCGCGGTTCCTCCGCGATTCCCGAGGTTTTAAAAAAAAAAGAATTATTTTTTGGCCTTGGGGGTCCTTGTGGGACCCCTGAGCAGGCCTAGGGGATCAGGGTGTTCTACCCTGCCCCCTTTTCGTGTTTTGTGCGTTTGTTTTTCTCTTTTCTTGTGCCTCGGTTCTACCGAGGCACAAGATGGCTGCCAACACTTTCTGGTTTGGAGTGTTGACAGCCAATTAGCATGCAGCTCGTGATCGGGAGGGTGCACGGATCCTGCGCGCCTCTAGATATCGAAACTTTTTTATTTTTTATTTTCTTAGCAACTACTGAACGGATTTGCACCATTTAACAAAAAGGGATATTTCAGAACCAAGGGCTACCTTTTTGCCAAATTTGGTGTAATTCCGTTCAGCAGGTCGGGCTGTAGCTGTATCTAAAGTTTCCTATGGAAAATTGCATGGGGAAAACAAGTTTTGGGACCCCCTCTTTTCTCGGCCCCCTTTTGCAGAATCACCCAGAAACTTTCAAGATCGGAGCGGACCGGAGTGGGTCAGGGGGAGGTGTGGCGCCGCGGCCAGGGCGACTGAAGCTGGAATCTGGGGATCACGGTTCAATCTCCTTCGCCGGCGGCAGATTAGCCCAGTGCCATGTGACCCTAGGCAATAGCTTGCTTAATCTTCCCGATGGCCCCCGGCGCCTAGAGACCCTTACAGGTGATTGTTCGCGCTTCACAAATGTGGATTATTATTATTATAAGTTTTAAATTTTTGCGAAGATTCGTCAATCGTAGAAAAAGTTATTGGGAATTGAATGTTGAGATTTTCCTACGGTAACTAGGTCCTAACTATAAATACCTACTGGGGACCGTCAGTGGGTAATATATATGCTTAGCAATTAATAGTGTAGCAGTGCAGCAGATGCAGTGGCACCAAGGTCTAGTAGTTTAAGAGGCTAAGTACACCATAACTGTAGCTGTTTTTTACTACCAAAAGGGGACATAGGAGTTCCCTTTTGCCTACTTGCATTATTGCCTATGGCACCCTTGCTACATAAATATCAGACCCTACGGAACATCTCATAATTAATATGAATGTGTACCTCCCAGAAGGCAGTTTACGGCTCAAGGCATCAGACCTTAAAAAGAGGTGAACCTTGTTTAGGGCTCATGTAAGCACTGAGTGCCCATTTGAAATAAGTGCTGCATCAAGAACACTGTGATCTACACATACATTTTCGTGAAGAGTGAAACATTTTTTTTTTCATTACACCGAATAATTTTATTCCAACCATTTTAATTTGTACGTATGATATTCAGGGGCATATTTTCAAGGAGGTCAAGCAAAGCAGCACAGCAAGAGGAGTTGCTGCACTGCATGAATGGGTTAGAGCAGATCTGTGGCATATCTTCAAAGAAATGATGGATCTCTGATCTCCAGATGAGCTGGATTACTTGTAGCTGACCAGCACAGGCACCCTTGCTCCAGAGTGTAATTAAGTCTGCATTAAGGTCATGATACTTTTTGTGCTGGAAGTGGTACCTTCCTGCTCAAAAACTATTCTTTTAAGGCTATTTCCTCTTCGTATGTTTACTGCAGAGAGCAACACACACAGGAAGAGAAAATAACAAGGGATATAAAGATGTTTCCCTTTCTAACTCTAGAATCAAACAGGCTAATCATTCCCGTGCAAACCCATGTCAACAAGTCTTTGTTAGTATGGGTTTGTGTCAAAATCATGGATGGGTTCAAGGGAACGGCCATGCACCAACCATGGAATGCCAACCTGACGCAAAGTAATACAAATAACCATTTGCTTTGCTTTATAAATACAACAAGGGATTTTGTGTTGGGAGTGCATCAAATAAGTGACTCATACCTGATGCAAAATATTAAAAAATCTGGCATGTAAGGTGTTTCCTGCTGTAGACAGAGATGTGCCCAACATGTGTGCAGAATTTGTATCTATTTAAATTCACGAATACAGCATTTTGCAGTAAAAAGATTATGACAACTTTTGAAAAGGGTAATTTGTGGCTTTCCGTCTTGTGTATAATGAAATCCTCAAACGATGGGATGGACCAGATGGTGTTTTATATGGCAAGTGAAGCAAATTCATATTTCATAGATCATATTTACACAGAAAAACAGCAACTTAATTCCAATAAACCTTGCCCGCATGCAACAATGTCGAGCTATTTGCATGTCCACTCCATCCTTGGCTTTTTTGCTATAACCATACATTTAATTTCATTTCAAATAACTTTATTCGATTCCAAAAGATTCATAAAAGTATACTAATAAAAGTTGTCAAATATCGTACATACAAATCACAAATGGTATTTCACAGATAATATTTCGATTTCCAAGATTCACCGACGACAGACAATATGCAAAGAATCATGACACTATACATTGTTGGACTAAATTATTACATAAGCCGGGGTGTAGTCTTTCACACTAAACCCCGTGCTTATTGAGAAAATCTAAAAAGTGCAGTGCATTAAGGTACATTTCACATCTAAAAATCATTAATATTATTTCATATTCACACAAACAAGATCATAGACAAATACACAATATACAAAATATCATATCAGAAAACATAAAAACGATAAAAGCAAGTTCATGATTCATAGCGATTCCTAATCAAAAGAGCAGATCTAATAAAACTAAGCATAGAGCTACATATAGCAGCAGTTGATAATGATCTCAAGTACTCAACGCCTTCCATATATGTGCAAGGTCTAATATCCCTCAAGAGAGGTTTAATAAAACAATCTCTTGGAGCTTTATAAAGTTAACAGAAGAGTACAACGTGCACTGTGCATTGTTGGGCTACATTATTACATGGGCAGGGGGGCAGCCTATCTCACCAACCCCCTTGCTTATGGAAAGCAGCCAAAAAGTGCAGTACTTTCAACCGGAATCTGGTCAAATAAAAACGCCATTGTGTATGTGTGGTAAAACTGTTACTGTATTGTAACCACTTGAATAGATGTGGGTGTATCTTGCCTGGGTGATCCTACAACAGTGTAATAGGCATTCTTAATGACCTTCTTCATGTTTAGATTAATAGAGTCGAGATTATCATAAAAATGTTCTAGGCCTATTTTATGAAAAGTTTCCTTCACATAACGTAACCAAGGTATCATCATGGCCTTGTCGAGATTCATACAATCCTTTAAAATCCTTTACAAATCCTCAGAGGTCCATATTTTTCCCCAGAGGAGCAAAGGGGACACATGAATTCTGTCCTTCACAAAATATAGGCCCACCTCTGAGTGACAGAAGATATTTGGAGAACTATTAGGGATAGATACAAGTCTCTTTAAAAATTTGTTCTCCATGATTTGAATTTGTTCGCTTTTGTAGTATCCCCATACCCCTGCCCCGTAAGTCGCCACTGGCAAACACTTGGATTCATACAAGGTCATCAAATCCCCTATTGGTTTTTTACCCAGTTAGCTAGCGAAGCAGAAAAGGGCCTCTGTTTTTTAAAGCCGGGTCGTTATCAAATAATCCCAGTTTAGTGTTCTATTAAAAAGATTTCCTAGATAATTAAAATTTGTGACTTTCTCAATAACCATAGTGTCCACAGTATGTTTACAAGTTTTAATTCTACTTGGAACACAGGCCATTGCAAATGATTTACTGAAGTTCTTCCTTAAGATCTAGTCCCAACATAAATTCGTTAAAAGCATTCAGACATTTTTGCATACTATTTGATGTTAAAGTCATCAGCACGGTATCGTCCGTGTATGACAATAGCGGTACATAATAGCCATTTATTTTAGGAAAATCTAGACCTTTTTGCAATAAAAACTGTTCCAAACCATTTGTGTATACTAAAAACAAAAAAGGTGCCATGATACAACCCTAGCGGACACCTTCAGATGAGGCAATTTTCCAGTTTTTTTCACCGCCTGGGCCATATCGTACAGCTACAGAAGTCGCAGCATGCAGTCTACGCAACAGGGTGACAAGTGGCTCCTCAAATCCCATAGACTCCATTAACGACCAGAGATTTCCCCTGCATACATTGTCGAATGCGCTGGATAAGTCAATGAAGGCCAGGTGAATTGAAACACCCTTGGCCTTTATGTACTTACCCATAATCATGGCCAAATTGAGACACTTTTCTGTAGTCACCCTGCTTCTCCTAAAGCCATATTGGGAGTTCACCATGATGCCAGAAGCATGCGCCCAAGTCTCTAAACATGCCAATATTACTCTCCCCAATAGTCAGGGAGGATTATTTCTGTGATGGCATTTTCCTTAACATTCTCTAATTGAGGTCAATCGACCCCAGCCAGGGTACTCAGGGCGTCAAAACGATTTGGGTGGTACCATGGGGTAAAATGTGGATATGACTTTGATCTTATTTGGGATGCAGTTACTGTTTGGCTGGGGCGCCATATAAAATGACGATAGAAAAACCACAAGGGCTGTATCAATACCCTAGACTTATCCATATTTTGAAGACAAGAAGTGGATGAGACTTGCACAGCTTTTTGAATTCTCTGTTGTTTCTGGATGGTTAATGGGTTTGCGTGCTCCAGTGGGATCGCTGTCTGAACCTTACAGCGTCGAGGATCTCAAAGACTAGTACAAAGATGCCCCTATCAGAGGGGAAGACTCCTCCGTGCACTGCTTTAAAGACTAAAAAGTCTGATAGTCTTGTACATTAATTTGATAAAGTTTTCTCAACAAGTGTAACTTTTAAACTTTTTTATTCCATTTTGTTGTTTCGTTTCTTGTGTTTCAACAGATTATTTTCATGGTTGTAACCAACCAGATTGTCAATAATGCCCAAACATGTTGATGATTCATCTTTCCCAATGCATTTCGGGCTTTACTGGCAGCCCTTCATCAGGGGATATCTCTACAAGTGAAGAAAGTAAGTTCCGATCAGTGTGGGTATTCTGGATGGTAGTTAGAGCGCAATGCGCAATTAGAAAGTGAACTAGTGCTGCAGTTCATGCTAAACATGCCAGTGTATAGTTTACTTAAATAATGTGAGAAAAATCAGGGACTGAAATCGTGAAGTAAATTCGCTTAACGTCGTGTTGTCATTTACCGTTAGTGCGGTGAATACCACGGGGTGTCTAGTGCCCGGTTCTAATGGGATTGTGCTGTGAAATGTGACCAGAATTGAGTCTAGGTACGGGGTGTTTCAGTACTCACGGTAGAAGTTCTATGGCAATCACGCCTGTAACAACAAGCAAGGTCTCAGTACTGTGGGGTTAGTGGGCTATGAGATAAAAATAATAAACGGGTCCTCGTTCGAGGTACTTACTGGGTCTGGGGTGATTCCGCGTCGTGAACGGGCAATGTAGTAACTCGCAAGGTGATGTGAAGTGCCCGAGTGAAACCGGGTGGATTAATGGGAGCTGGGGTAGCTAAACATGGAGGAAGAACTACATGGTTGCTAGTGCTGATGGTCGCCATCTTGGAGTGGGGTGATAAAGCGTTGTTATATGATAAACCTGCAGGAAGTGTGTGAAAACAGAATAAATGGGGCTGGAGAGGTATTGCCTGTGAATAAGATATATAAGATGTATAAATTCTAAACACTATACACAAAAGTATTGCAAGTACAACTACAACATCATTGCATTCAAAATAAACGTGAAATGTCTTTACAGGTAACATAGGAATTCCATCCTATCATTCAGCCCGTTCGGTTTGATCGTGGCCATGTATCGGATCCAAAAGTTCTCTCGTTTAAGCAAAGTGTTTTTATTGTTTCTGGGGGGTTTGATCTGTTCCAAAATCAAGAATTTAAACTGTGCCACAGTATGGTGTTTCTCGACAAAGTGCGCTGCGACTGAAGACTTCATGTTGTTGGTACGAATGTTGCTCTTATGTTCAAGTATGCGTACTCGAATTTTTCTCTCTGTGTGCCCTATGTAGCAGGAGCCGCATGGGCATTTTAGCATGTAAATCACATTGGCTGAGTTGCAGGTGGCGTTTACTTTAAGTCTGACTTTATGGCCTTTCATTGGATGGTTGGTGTAGTTGCCTGGTATGATATTGTGACAATTGCTGCAGTTATGACAAGGTAAAAGTCCTCTGTAAGTTGTTGGTTGTGGTTGTTCACGTGGTTTCGTCAAGATTTCTTTGAAGTTGCGTCCTCGTGGGTATGCAAATATGGGTAGTTGTGGGAAAGCACCTTGAAAGTCCGGTTCAGTGCTCAAAAGTGACCAGTGTTTGGTTATGATTCGCTTGAATTGGTTGCTGATGATGGTGTATTCGGATACCACCACCATGCGTGTGTTTTCTTTTTTAGGTTAAACCTGTAGTATGTCTTTGCGCGCAATCTTCTTGCAGCGGGAGACCGCTTTATCCAATGTTTCTCTGGGATATCCTCGTTTCTCAAATGTGCCTACCATGTTATTGAGTTTTTGTCACACTCGTTCTCCGTTGAGACTATACGTTTGATCCTCAACAGTTGTGAGTAGGGTAAATTGAGTTTGAGGGCAGGCCGGTGAAAACTGTTGTAGTGCAAAATGGAATTACGATCTATAGGTTTTCGGAAGATCGTTGTGTTGAATTTGTCTCCTTGTCTCCGTATTTCCACATCCAAAAAATGAATGCACTCTTTGTCATGGCTCCATGTGAATTGGATTCTTCCTTTGATTAGATTCCAGTTGTTAAGAAATTCAAGTAAGGTGCCTGTGCTTCCTGACCATAGAATGAAAATATCGTCTATGAATCTTAGGTAAAGTTTACCATGTGTCAGCCATCTAGGATCATTAAGTATATGTGTCTCTTCAAAGGATTTCATGAAAATGTTCGCATAGGAAGGAGCTGAGCAATTTCCCATGGAAGTTCCACATAACTGTTGAAACCAGTTGTTGTTGACGGTGAAGTAGCTATGATACAATGTAAATAGCATTAACTCCATGAGTAGAACTTTTAAGTCTGGATCCAAGATCGATTCTGCGAGTACTTTCTCAACTGCTTCAATGCCCAAGTCATAGGGTATCGACGTGTATAAAGAACACACGTCGACTGTGCATAGCAATAAATCTTGGTCTTTTAACTGATTGGTGCAAGCCTCAAGTTTAACCAAAAAATCAGTAGTGTCTCTGATGTATGATCCTTTATGGAGTACAAACGGTTGCAAATATTTGTCAAGTAATTTGCCAGTGGCTTTGTGGATGCTCCCCTTGGTGGATACTATGGGTCTTAATGGTGGACGAGTAGGATGTTTATGTACCTTGGGTACCATGTACAAGACCGGGGCTTTTGGGTTGTTGGGTGTAAGGTATCTTCTGGCTTTGTCTTTTATCGTGCCATTGTCAAATGCCTGTTTGATGATGCCATTAAGTATGTTGGTGTACTCATAAGTTGGATCAGTGGGTAGAAGAGCATATGTATTCTTATCCGATGTATGAGCATCTACTTGTTCTTGATAGTATGTCGCATCCATAATGACTAATGCTCCCCCTTTGTCGGCCGTATGGCAAACTATGGATTTGTTATTCGCCAATTGTTGTAGAATGTTTTGTTCCTTTTTGGTGAGGTTCCCCCGTTTAACAGGTTGTTGAAATGGAAGGGTAGCAATCTCGTGTTTAATCAAACTCTCAAAAGTGTCTATGATCTTGTGACTTTGAGGAGCCAAAAATGTACTGTGGGGATGAAGTCCTCTCAAGATGTCTTCTTCAGGTATGGGTGCCGGCACCACGTTTTGAAAGTAATGGCGTAAACGTATGTTGCGTACCAGTTTGAAAGCACTAACTTCCAATTCCAATGTGTTCGTTTGAGTTGTGGGTACAAATGATTGACCTTTTTGTAGGGTACGTATTTCCTCATGGGTGAGATAATGCGAAGAGATGTTAATCACCAAGTTGTCTTGCTCATTTATTTCTGGCGGGTGCTCTTCTTGTTTTTTGGTTTTATTGGTGTTTTTTCCACCTCTGCGGGTTTTTCCCCGCCTGGGTCGGTTGGTTGTTCCAGACCTGGCTCCAAAAAATGCACCGCAGCATTGGATGTACCGGGTTGTTGGTGTTCTGTGCTCGTAGTCTGCCGTGTAGGTTTCGATCTGGTGTCTCCATCGGACGATGAGGTTTCCTGTTCTGAGTATGGATTGTAAGACCGGTTGGGGCGTCGGCGGGCGTACACTTCTGCCCAAGTGTACACCTCGCCGAGCTTGTAGTCTATGGTGTCACGTTTAAACTTCCGTATCTTACGTTCCTGTGTATCTCGAGTGTGTTTGTCCAACTGGATGTTAATGTCTTCCAACATTTTGGTTAATTCTGTGGCTTCCATGGTATTGGTCAGTTCTGTGCGTGTATTCTTAATTTCTGTGGCCAGATCTTCTAGAGTTTTTGAAAGTTCCTCTATTATAAGAAGGATTAGATCAAGTGAGCACTTGTTGAGTATGGTGTACCAACGCTCAACAAACCTCGTGTTATTCTTGCATAGGAGTGGTTTTAAAGGGACCCTTAGGCCTCTGGGAATCTGTTGGGCCCGGTGATACCGGACGAGCGTACTAGCGTGTAGCTTCTGATTGGATTCTTTCTTTAACAAGTAGAGAAGTTGTTTTATATTGCTTTTTGTGCTGCGTGGATTGGTGGTTGGAGTTATGTCCTCCTGGATCATACCATATATTTTGCTGGCATCATCGGTTGTGAAAGCGAACGTGTCCGCTTTGAGATCAGTCATGTTGGTGATGGTATCGTAATTCATTTTGCAAATAAAGGCGTGCTAAGTCTCGGGGTCAGAAATTGTGTGAAGACAAGAAGTGGATGAGACTTGCACAGCTTTTTGAATTCTCTGTTGTTTCTGGATGGTTAATGGGTTTGCGTGTTCCAGTGGGATCGCTGTCTGAACCTTACAGCGTCGAGGATCTCAAAGACTAGTATAAAGCTGCCACTATCAGAGGGGAAGACTCCTCCGTGCACTGCTTTAAGGACTAAAAAGTCTGATAGTCTTGTACATTAATTTGATAAAGTTTTCTCAACAAGTGTAAGTTTGAAACTTTTTTATTCCATTTTGTTGCTTCGTTTCTTGTGTTTCAACACATTATTTTCATGGTTGTAACCAACGAGATTGTCAATAATGCCCAAACATGTTGATGATTCATCTTTCCCAATGCATTTCGGGCTTTACTGCCAGCCCTTCGTCAGGGGATATCTCTACAAGTGAAGAAAGTAAGTTCCAATCAGTGAGGGTATTCTGGATGGTAGTTAGAGCGCAATGCGCGATTAGAAAGTGAACTAGTGCTGCAGTTCATGCTAAACATGCCAGTGTATAGTTTACTTAAATAATGTGAGAAAAATCAGGGACTGAAATCGTGAAGTAAATTCGCTTAACGTCGTGTTGTCATTTACCGTTAGTGCGGTGAATACCACGGGGTGTCTAGTGCCCGGTTCTAATGGGATTGTGCTGTGAAATGTGACCAGAATTGAGTCTAGGTACGGGGTGTTTCAGTACTCACGGTAGAAGTTCTATGGCAATCACGCCTGTAACAACAAGCAAGGTCTCAGTACTGTGGGGTTAGTGGGCTATGAGATAAAAATAATAAACGGGTCCTCGTTCGAGGTACTTACTGGGTCTGGGGTGATTCCGCGTCGTGAACGGGCAATGTAGTAACTCGCAAGGTGATGTGAAGTGCCCGAGTGAAACCGGGTGGATTAATGGGAGCTGGGGTAGCTAAACATGGAGGAAGAACTACATGGTTGCTAGTGCTGATGGTCGCCATCTTGGAGTGGGGTGATAAAGCGTTGTTATATGATAAACCTGCAGGAAGTGTGTGAAAACAGAATAAATGGGGCTGGAGAGGTATTGCCTGTGAATAAGATATATAAGATGTATAAATTCTAAACACTATACACAAAAGTATTGCAAGTACAACTACAACATCATTGCATTCAAAATAAACGTGAAATGTCTTTACAGGTAACATAGGAATTCCATCCTATCATTCAGCCCGTTCGGTTTGATCGTGGCCATGTATCGGATCCAAAAGTTCTCTCGTTTAAGCAAAGTGTTTTTATTGTTTCTGGGGGGTTTGATCTGTTCCAAAATCAAGAATTTAAACTGTGCCACAGTATGGTGTTTCTCGACAAAGTGCGCTGCGACTGAAGACTTCATGTTGTTGGTACGAATGTTGCTCTTATGTTCAAGTATGCGTACTCGAATTTTTCTCTCTGTGTGCCCTATGTAGCAGGAGCCGCATGGGCATTTTAGCATGTAAATCACATTGGCTGAGTTGCAGGTGGCGTTTACTTTAAGTCTGACTTTATGGCCTTTCATTGGATGGTTGGTGTAGTTGCCTGGTATGATATTGTGACAATTGCTGCAGTTATGACAAGGTAAAAGTCCTCTGTAAGTTGTTGGTTGTGGTTGTTCACGTGGTTTCGTCAAGATTTCTTTGAAGTTGCGTCCTCGTGGGTATGCAAATATGGGTAGTTGTGGGAAAGCACCTTGAAAGTCCGGTTCAGTGCTCAAAAGTGACCAGTGTTTGGTTATGATTCGCTTGAATTGGTTGCTGATGATGGTGTATTCGGATACCACCACCATGCGTGTGTTTTCTTTTTTAGGTTAAACCTGTAGTATGTCTTTGCGCGC
Source organism: Lissotriton vulgaris (assembly GCF_964263255.1). Classification (NCBI taxonomy): domain Eukaryota; kingdom Metazoa; phylum Chordata; class Amphibia; order Caudata; family Salamandridae; genus Lissotriton; species Lissotriton vulgaris. The sequence goes on from NC_141687.1 coordinate 1,434,345,999, forward strand.
AATCTTCTTGCAGCGGGAGACCGCTTTATCCAATGTTTCTCTGGGATATCCTCGTTTCTCAAATGTGCCTACCATGTTATTGAGTTTTTGTCACACTCGTTCTCCGTTGAGACTATACGTTTGATCCTCAACAGTTGTGAGTAGGGTAAATTGAGTTTGAGGGCAGGCCGGTGAAAACTGTTGTAGTGCAAAATGGAATTACGATCTATAGGTTTTCGGAAGATCGTTGTGTTGAATTTGTCTCCTTGTCTCCGTATTTCCACATCCAAAAAATGAATGCACTCTTTGTCATGGCTCCATGTGAATTGGATTCTTCCTTTGATTAGATTCCAGTTGTTAAGAAATTCAAGTAAGGTGCCTGTGCTTCCTGACCATAGAATGAAAATATCGTCTATGAATCTTAGGTAAAGTTTACCATGTGTCAGCCATCTAGGATCATTAAGTATATGTGTCTCTTCAAAGGATTTCATGAAAATGTTCGCATAGGAAGGAGCTGAGCAATTTCCCATGGAAGTTCCACATAACTGTTGAAACCAGTTGTTGTTGACGGTGAAGTAGCTATGATACAATGTAAATAGCATTAACTCCATGAGTAGAACTTTTAAGTCTGGATCCAAGATCGATTCTGCGAGTACTTTCTCAACTGCTTCAATGCCCAAGTCATAGGGTATCGACGTGTATAAAGAACACACGTCGACTGTGCATAGCAATAAATCTTGGTCTTTTAACTGATTGGTGCAAGCCTCAAGTTTAACCAAAAAATCAGTAGTGTCTCTGATGTATGATCCTTTATGGAGTACAAACGGTTGCAAATATTTGTCAAGTAATTTGCCAGTGGCTTTGTGGATGCTCCCCTTGGTGGATACTATGGGTCTTAATGGTGGACGAGTAGGATGTTTATGTACCTTGGGTACCATGTACAAGACCGGGGCTTTTGGGTTGTTGGGTGTAAGGTATCTTCTGGCTTTGTCTTTTATCGTGCCATTGTCAAATGCCTGTTTGATGATGCCATTAAGTATGTTGGTGTACTCATAAGTTGGATCAGTGGGTAGAAGAGCATATGTATTCTTATCCGATGTATGAGCATCTACTTGTTCTTGATAGTATGTCGCATCCATAATGACTAATGCTCCCCCTTTGTCGGCCGTATGGCAAACTATGGATTTGTTATTCGCCAATTGTTGTAGAATGTTTTGTTCCTTTTTGGTGAGGTTCCCCCGTTTAACAGGTTGTTGAAATGGAAGGGTAGCAATCTCGTGTTTAATCAAACTCTCAAAAGTGTCTATGATCTTGTGACTTTGAGGAGCCAAAAATGTACTGTGGGGATGAAGTCCTCTCAAGATGTCTTCTTCAGGTATGGGTGCCGGCACCACGTTTTGAAAGTAATGGCGTAAACGTATGTTGCGTACCAGTTTGAAAGCACTAACTTCCAATTCCAATGTGTTCGTTTGAGTTGTGGGTACAAATGATTGACCTTTTTGTAGGGTACGTATTTCCTCATGGGTGAGATAATGCGAAGAGATGTTAATCACCAAGTTGTCTTGCTCATTTATTTCTGGCGGGTGCTCTTCTTGTTTTTTGGTTTTATTGGTGTTTTTTCCACCTCTGCGGGTTTTTCCCCGCCTGGGTCGGTTGGTTGTTCCAGACCTGGCTCCAAAAAATGCACCGCAGCATTGGATGTACCGGGTTGTTGGTGTTCTGTGCTCGTAGTCTGCCGTGTAGGTTTCGATCTGGTGTCTCCATCGGACGATGAGGTTTCCTGTTCTGAGTATGGATTGTAAGACCGGTTGGGGCGTCGGCGGGCGTACACTTCTGCCCAAGTGTACACCTCGCCGAGCTTGTAGTCTATGGTGTCACGTTTAAACTTCCGTATCTTACGTTCCTGTGTATCTCGAGTGTGTTTGTCCAACTGGATGTTAATGTCTTCCAACATTTTGGTTAATTCTGTGGCTTCCATGGTATTGGTCAGTTCTGTGCGTGTATTCTTAATTTCTGTGGCCAGATCTTCTAGAGTTTTTGAAAGTTCCTCTATTATAAGAAGGATTAGATCAAGTGAGCACTTGTTGAGTATGGTGTACCAACGCTCAACAAACCTCGTGTTATTCTTGCATAGGAGTGGTTTTAAAGGGACCCTTAGGCCTCTGGGAATCTGTTGGGCCCGGTGATACCGGACGAGCGTACTAGCGTGTAGCTTCTGATTGGATTCTTTCTTTAACAAGTAGAGAAGTTGTTTTATATTGCTTTTTGTGCTGCGTGGATTGGTGGTTGGAGTTATGTCCTCCTGGATCATACCATATATTTTGCTGGCATCATCGGTTGTGAAAGCGAACGTGTCCGCTTTGAGATCAGTCATGTTGGTGATGGTATCGTAATTCATTTTGCAAATAAAGGCGTGCTAAGTCTCGGGGTCAGAAATTGTGTGAAGACAAGAAGTGGATGAGACTTGCACAGCTTTTTGAATTCTCTGTTGTTTCTGGATGGTTAATGGGTTTGCGTGTTCCAGTGGGATCGCTGTCTGAACCTTACAGCGTCGAGGATCTCAAAGACTAGTATAAAGCTGCCACTATCAGAGGGGAAGACTCCTCCGTGCACTGCTTTAAGGACTAAAAAGTCTGATAGTCTTGTACATTAATTTGATAAAGTTTTCTCAACAAGTGTAAGTTTGAAACTTTTTTATTCCATTTTGTTGCTTCGTTTCTTGTGTTTCAACACATTATTTTCATGGTTGTAACCAACGAGATTGTCAATAATGCCCAAACATGTTGATGATTCATCTTTCCCAATGCATTTCGGGCTTTACTGCCAGCCCTTCGTCAGGGGATATCTCTACAAGTGAAGAAAGTAAGTTCCAATCAGTGAGGGTATTCTGGATGGTAGTTAGAGCGCAATGCGCGATTAGAAAGTGAACTAGTGCTGCAGTTCATGCTAAACATGCCAGGGTATAGTTTACTTAAATAATGTGAGAAAAATCAGGGACTGAAATCGTGAAGTAAATGCGCTTAATGTCGTGTTGTCATTTACCGTTAGTGCGGTGAATACCACGGGGTGTCTAGTGCCCGGTTCTAATGGGATTGTGCTGTGAAACGTGACCAGAATTGAGTCTAGGTACGGGGTGTTTCAGTACTCACGGTAGAAGTTCTATGGCAATCACGCCTGTAACAACAAGCAAGGTCTCAGTACTGTGGGGGTTAGTGGGCTATGAGATAAAAATAATAAACGGGTCCTCGTTCGAGGTACTTACTGGGTCTGGGGTGATTCCACATCGTGAACGGGCAATGTAGTATCTCGCAAGGTGATGTGAAGTGCCCGAGTGAAACCGGGTGGATTAATGGGAGCTGGGGTAGCTAAACATGGAGGAAGGACTACATGGTTGCTAGTGCCGATGGTCGCCATCTTGGAGTGGGGTGATAAAGCGTTGTGATATGATAAACGTGCAGGAAGTGTGTGAAAACAGAATAAATGGGGCTGGTGAGGTATTGCCTGTGAATAAGATATATAAGATGTATAAATTCTAAACACTATACACAAAAGTATTGCAAGTACAACTACAACAGCATTGCATTCAAAATAAACATGAAATATCTTTACAGGTAACATGGGAATTCCATCCTATCATTCAGCCCGTTCGGTTGCATCGTGGCCATGTATCGGATCCAAAAGTTCTCTCGTTTAAGCAAAGTGTTTTTATTGTTTCTGGTGGGTTTGATCTGTTCCAAAATCAAGAATTTCAACTGTGCCACAGTATGGTGTTTCTCGACAAAGTGTGCTGCGACTGAAGACTTCATGTTGTTGGTACGAATGTTGCTCTTATGTTCAAGTATGCGTACTCAAATTTTTCTCTCTGTGTGCCCTATGTAGCAGGAGCTGCATGGGCATTTTAGCATGTAAATCACATTGGCTGAGTTGCAGGTGGCGTTTACTTTAAGTCTGACTTTATGGCCTTTCATTGGATGGTTGGTGTAGTTACCTGGTATGATATTGTGACAATTGCTGCAGTTATGACAAGGTAAAAGTCCTCTGTAAGTTGCTGGTTGTGGTTGTTCACGTGGTTTCGTCAAGATTTCTTTGATGTTGCGTCCTCGTGTGTATGCAAATATGGGTGGTTGTGCGAAAGCACCTAGAAAGTCCGGTTCAGTGCTCAAAAGTGACCAGTGTTTGGTTATGATTCGCTTGAATTGGTTGCTGATGATGGTGTATTTGGATACCACCACCATGCGTGTGTTTTCTTTTTTAGGTTTGACCTGTAGTAAGTCTTTGCGCGCAATCCTCATGCAGCGGGAGACCGCTTTATCCAATGTTTCTCTGGGATATCCTCGTTTCTCAAATGTGCCTACCATGTTATTGAGTTCTTTGTCACACTCGTTCTCCGTTGAGACTATACGTTTGATCCTCAACAGTTGTGAGTAGGGTAAATTGAGTTTGAGGGCAGGCCGGTGAAAACTGTTGTAGTGCAAAATGGAATTGCGATCTCTAGGTTTTCGGAAGATCGTTGTGTTGAATTTGTCTCCTTGTCTCCATAGTTCCACATCCAAAAAATGAATGCACTCTTTGTCATGGCTCCATGTGAATTGGATTCTTTCATTGATTAGATTCCAGTTGTTAAGAAATTCAAGTAAGGTGCCTGTGCTTCCTGACCATAGAATGAAAATATCGTCTATGAATCTTAGGTAAAGTTTACCATGTGCGCAAAGAAGTCTTGACGAAACCACGTGAACAACCACAACCAGCAACTTACAGAGGACTTTTACCTTGTCATAACTGCAGCAATTGTCACAATATCATACCAGGCAACTACACCAACCATCCAATGAAAGGCAATAAAGTCTGACTTAAAGTAAACGCCACCTGCAACTCAGCCAATGTGATTTACATGCTAAAATGCCCATGCGGCTCCTGCTACATAGAGCACACAGAGAGAAAAATTTGAGTACGCATACTTGAACATAAGAGCAACATTCGTACCAACAACATGAAGTCTTCAGTCGCAGCGCACTTTGTCGAGAAACACCATACTGTGGCACAGTTGAAATTCTTGATTTTGGAACAGATCAAACCCACCAGAAACAATAAAAACACTTTGCTTAAACGAGAGAACTTTTGGATCCGATAAATGGCTACGATGCAACCGAACGGGCTGAATGATAGGATGGAATTCCTATGTTACCTGTAAAGACATTTCACGTTTATTTTGAATGCAATGCTGTTGTAGTTGTACTTGCAATACTTTTGTGTATAGTGTTTAGAATTTATACATCTTATATATCTTATTCACAGGCAATACCTCACCAGCCCCATTTATTCTGTTTTCACACACTTCCTGCACGTTTATCATATCACAACGCTTTATCACCCCACTCCAAGATGGCGACCATCGGCACTAGCAACCATGTAGTCCTTCCTCCATGTTTAGCTACCCCAGCTCCCATTAATCCACCCGGTTTCACTCGGCACTTCACATCACCTTGCGAGATACTACATTGCCCGTTCACGACGTGGAATCACCCCAGACCCAGTAAGTACCTCGAACGAGGGCCCGTTTATAATTTTTATCTCATAGCCCCCTAACCCCCACAGTACTGAGACCTTGCTTGTTGTTACAGGTGTGAATGCCATAGAACTTCCACGTGAGTACTGAAACACCCCGTACCTAGACTCAATTCTGGTCAAGTTTCACAGCACAATCCCATTAGAACCGGGCACTAGACACCCCGTGGTATTCACCACACTAGCGGTAAATGACAACACGACGTTAAGCACATTTACTTCACGATTTCAGTCCCTGATTTTTCTCACATTATTTAAGTAAGCTATACACTGGCATGTTTAGCATGAACTGCAGCACTAGTTCACTTTCTAATCGCGCATTGTGCTCTAACTACCATCCAGAATACCCACACTGATCGGAACTTACTTTCTTCACTTGTAGAGATATTCCCTGATGAAGGGCTGCCAGTAAAGCCCAAAATGCATTGGGAAAGATGAATCATCAACATGTTTGGGCATTAGTGACAATCTCGTTGGTTACAACCATGAAAATAATGTGTTGAAACACAAGAAACGAAGCAACAAAATGGAATAAAAAAGTTTCAAACTTACACTTGTTGAGAAAACTTTATCAAATTAATGTACAAGACTATCAGACTTTTTAGTCTTTAAAGCAGTGCACGGAGGAGTCTTCCCCTCTGATAGGCGCAGCTTTGTACTTATCCATATTTTGATCATTCACCCTGTCAATTATGGCTCTTACCAAACCAGGGGGCCTGAAGGTCAAGACAATACAGTCTCCCTCCATTGTTTTCTCAGCAGGGCTAACCCATCTAACCCTACATGCAGCAACGGCTCGTGGAGGGAGTTACGGTGGGGCAGGAGGGAGGAGAGGGGGAGGGGCAGGGCGGAGGTTGCTAAAAACCGGCATATGGATAATTGCAGGTAAGTAAACAATTTAATTAATAAAACGAATTTCGTAGCTCGCACTGCATTGCATTTTGCGATGCAAGGCGCACTACGAAATTCGTTTTATTAATTAAATTGTTTACTTACCTGCAATTATCCAGATGCCGGTTTTTAGCAACCTCCACTCTGCCCCTCTCTCCCCGCCCTCCTGCCCCACCGTAACTCCCTCCACGAGCCGTCGCTGCCTACATGCCATCTTAAGTTCTGAGAACAAGAAATTTTGGTTTATACCAGTCCTGGCATTTGTAAAATGTAAAGATTTGTTCCTCCGAGATGGCCAGTCTTCACTCTCTCCAGGCGCTAAAGGAGGGACGTTTGCTAAGACAACAATATAGGGAGTAGTTTGTGGGGGCAGATTAAGAATCAAATCTGGGCTACTGTGAGACAGATGGCGTGAGTGGTGTTCCACAGCTGAAGCTGAATTTAATGTGTCTTCTTTTTGAGTATTTCGCTCCCTTTGGGGTTTATTGGTACTTGTGGGGATTGGAGCCTGGGGGCCATCCTTGGTCTGGCCATCAGATGTTATCAAGATGGTATTTAAATGGGGACTTGCCTTACCAGAAATCCCCCTCAAGTTCCCATCATATATTATATTTTTCCCCAGGGGATCTTGTTTATCTGCGCCCACGCTAGCAGTTTTTCCTTTGGGCTTATTCGAGCTGGATCTTATTTCAGGGTGTGATGCACAGTCACTGGAATATTGGTTCTCTAGACCCGATAATCTGTTATCAATAGTCATCAATTTATGAAGCACATGTTTTAAGTGAGAGCAGATTACCACTTCCAGTTTAGTCAAAAAACTCCCCTCTTAGCCCTGTTCTATGGTTGGTAGTGTGGGTATAGTTTGTATGACTTCCACAACTATATCTCGAGTTGCCTCAGATACAGGCTCGGTTAAAGGTTCTGAAGCCTCCATTGTGGCCTTCCTTGCTAAGGGCTTAGGAATGTGCTGTGTCTGTTTCCGGGGTTTTTTAAGTACTTGGCCCTTTCGTTTTTTAACGGTCGGGACAAGACGGCTTACATTTATTTGTTTGGTTTTTTGTGCCCTTGTAACTACACTAAGTTTATCATTGGGAACAGGGGAAGAATCTAGAGAATCTAATATCTCCTGAATACTAGGTAGTACAACACACCCATTACTTTGTTAACCTCCATTAACTGGGCCGTCATTTAGGTTAGGACTGGCAATAACATGGCCATTTTGGAGCATTTGAGAATCCTAGGACAATCTACACTCTGTTAGCTTTATTTCATGGATTATGGCAGATTCAGCTCTTAGTAAGAAAGCGTCCAGTGTGCCAGCTACCCCCTTCCCTTTACCATCCTTTTGTCTTGCCATTTCAAATATGCCCCCACAGGGCAGCAGCTTTTCACCAATAACACTAAACAATTTTGAGCCCTACAAAGGTAACATGGGCATATATGTCACTCAACAAGCTAATACCGGTACCAGATAGTACACCAAGTTTTTCCAGGTCCCTTATACAAAGAACGAGCAATGTCTTACGTGGTCCAGGAGGTGGATGTTAATGCCATGGCCCAGCCCGGCCTCCTCCGGCCCCTGATGGCCACAGACGGCCCGCCGTCTGCCCGGGCTTAGCCCGGTGCTCGCCGCGCACGTCCCTCGTCGCGGGAGTCTGCAGGCAATTAAATACCCCCGTTGATGAGGGGGAGGGGCTGCCGGTCTGGTCGAGGGCCCGCTGCTTCCTGGGCCAAGGAGTCCTTATAGCTTGCCCCCGCTGATGGCCAAAACACAGCTGACTCGCGACGCGCCTCTACAACCATACATAAGTGACACTACAGTCAGTATACTTCTAAAAATACTAACAAAAGATAAATAGCTCTGCCAGATTGCTCCATCTGCACCGAACACTGTGTATCCCATCCTTGATTTTTACTTTTACTAATCCTTATCAGATGCATTGATTAATTTAGATAAACAAATACAGCATCTTAAAGATTGCAATGAATTGTTAAATGAGAGTCCAGTACCTTAACCATTGTGGCTGATGAACATGAAGGAAGCTAGGGAAATGTTTCTTTAGTTTTGTTTTCCTGTTTTCAAACAAATCAAATCTGTCTTTGCATCTTGCAACAAGATGAGAAAATAGAAGCAGTCAGAAGAGTCAAAATTAACAGAATCTGGTTGAAACTTCGCAAAAGAGTAATCTCCTTTGGATAACTTAAAACACCATAGCACATACGCTCAAACACATAAACATATCGCCAGAACATAACACCACCACCATCAAAGGGCCAAGAGCTGAAAAATTTTAGAATACAAATATTTTATTAAAAGTAGACCAAACATGTGGTAACACACAGAAAATATTTTCCACAGAATGTTAAATAAAAGTTTTTTACATCTGAGCAAAAGCATCATACATCACATAAGATGCAAAAGAAAGTTAAAACAGATAAATCAGTGCAACATTGGGAGAACCTGCAAGGAAAAAAATTCTAGTAATTTAAAAGGCAAATACATAAGACCAAGATCATTTGTCCAACATTTAATTGTTGTGTAAATACTTCTGTAATTATGACAAATGTCTCCACCGTCTAAAATGTGCCTTTTTATTAAAATGGTGGTGGTGGTGTTATGTTCTGGTGATATGGTTATATGTTTGAGCTTATGTGCTATGGTGTTTTTAGTTATCCAAAGGGGATTACTCTTATGACTGAGGTCTATTTGGTGCCCTACTCCTTTGGTGTGAAAGGGGCCCCTCTCATTTATTTGAGAGGAAACTTTGGAAAGCCAATTAAATTGAGTATGAACTAGTGGAAGCCTATTCTTGCTGTTTAAAACCAGCAAGAATCACTGAAAGCTAGTAAGAACTAGTAGAATCTGGTTGAGACCATAAATAACCAATACAAACTGGTTGCCTCTGGAAAGACACAGTTGGAACCAGTTTAACTAGGTTATAGCTGGTAAAACCCCAGGTGTAACTGGTAAGAACCAGTTAAAAAGCATTGAAAAAATGTTTGAAATATTTAAGATGACATTAAAACTGATTCAAACCAGCAAGAGAGAATTGGTACTAGTTGAAACTAATAAGAAAGAATTGGTGAAAACCAATATGAGCTAATAACTAATTTAAGCTAGTTACAATCAGGAACAAACAGTTGAAACAGTACAAAATCAGTAGGTCCCACTTAAAGCTGATGAGAACCAGTTAAAAGTTGTTGAAACCAGTGTGAGTCAGCTGAAAAAGCTTGAATCACAATCTGAAACTGACAAAAAGAGGCTAAAATTCGATGGCAAGAACAATGAAGCAGAAAACGGTAAAAACTGTTGGTAAAAGCTAATATGGCCAGTTTAAACTGGTTGAAACCAGTAAAAAGCTTTTGAAACTGGTTTCTCCAATACTAGCAAGTTGAAACTAGTTTAAAGATACAGGCATAACGTGCTTATGTCTACCATTCCTGTAAGGCAAGAAAGGCCCACACTGTGTGCCGAGTAAACCTAGCAACAGGGCTTGCCAAGAGACATGTCTACAGTATCCATTAGACAAGGCCTTTGCCATGCCCACAGGCACTGCGAATAGTGTGACCTTCATTCACACTCATTGCCGATAATCAGAAATGCAGTACCGACTGGGAAGAGTGTTGCCTTGGCCCAACACTGCGCCAAATATGCATGTACTCAGTTATTCGCATGTATGGAAAACAGGGCATGGTCTTCCACCATCCATGTAACAGCATTCATGAATTTCAATGTGCAAGCTATTTTTTAGGTTTCACCTACGCAGCGTGCATGCGCTGCCTAGGGGGGACCTCTTGGAATCGATCTGCTTTTTTCCCGAAAAACGTAACGTTCCTTCAATGGCAACGCATGCACGTTTGGCGATTCCCTTGCAGGAGCGAGCTTTGGCGACATCTGTTAGTAATTATCTCGCTCGCTCCAGCAAGGTAAACACGGCGTTTCCCTGCTCTCGGCCACACTCCCCCCACCCCTCCCTCTTGTCTTTTTCCCCAACAACTGCAACGAAGAACCAAATTAATTCGCATTATCACAAACTAATCCAACAAAAGGTTGTATACTGTTTGGTTACAAGATGGCAGCAACACATTATTATGTAGGGGAATTTCAAATAAGATGTAAATGCCTTTTACAGCCACAATATTAGGGACAAGATTGTAAAACGTGATAATGACGTTTTACACTATTCTTCCAACAAGCGCATACTTTAATCCGCAGTCCCCCAACTCTGCTTAGGTGGGCGGAGCATCGCAAAATGAGCAGATCTCAGACATTTACAGTCGATGTCAAAAAAACACAGAAAACCTAAAGCAGGACAGGCAACCATCACCTTAAGATGAGTGAATACTTCAAATATTGCAAATGGATTTCAAGGACGGAGCCAGTTGGTGAATAAATGTGTTATGCTTTTTCTGATGGCTTCCAGCAAATAATCAATAACATTCAATTCCCGCATCAAGCTGAGTCTGGAACGCTTGCACCCAGCTGTTCAATCGCTGGAAGTTCCCAATTTCATTGCAGTAAAATGGCAGTCACGACTGGAAGCAATATCGTCAAGTATCTATACACAACCCACCGATAAATTCAGGGAAGGCAAGGGCAGAGATGATCAAAGGCAAAGGCAATATCCACCAGAGAAAGCATTAATGGACATAAATGACTCATCCTTGTAGTCAATACTGGTTTCCGTTGACTGTTCGTCCCTGGAAAGTCTGTACATTCACTGAAGTAACCATCTTTTTACAGAATAAACTGCTGAAGTGCACCATGGCCAAACCTTGCTTCTCTCCAGTTCTCCTCATCAAAACAGCAAGGATGCCTCCATCAAAACTCCAGACATATTTCTGGGTTTGTCTGGACTAAGGCTTGCTGTTCCCATTGTTGCAAGCCACTACGCCACCGACTGCCCAAATGGACTGGTGAGATGCAGAGAGGAAAATGCCTGAAAGCAGTTTTTGACATGCAGGGGTGGTACCTACTCCATTCAGCCAATTATTACAAACGGCCCTACTGCTGGAAGGATAAAATATTGTTAGGTCAACTGATGAAGCAGTGTCTGTAGATGTTATGAAAGCCTTATATAGTGTCTGATTGCTCTGATACTATACCACACATCTGGTGGTATAGTAAGACCTCGAGTGCATTGGGCTATAGGTGAATGTTTGTGCCAGGAGGGGAAAGAAAATTCATGTCTGGGTACAGATCGCCAAACGTGAGGAGTCCAAACCGGCATACACGCCAACAGGCCCCCTCATCAGTCAGCATGGGGAGAAGAGGATTTTTGGATAGTGGCATGGTGGGTCCATATAGGTAGGGGATATGGGCTCGCCTCCGCAGTACATCCCAGCGGGTACAGTCAATCGTGTTGATCTCAGCAGATGGAGGCCTGTACGTCCGGCATTGTTTCGTTCTCAGGTGACAGGGGCTGCTTGATCAGTTTCTACTGCAGTTTTTTTTTAAACGATGTAGGGTGAAGCCAAAAATAAATGAATTTGGCTTGTGCGTAGTAGGTGTAAAGACGCATGTCAGGGGCATTAAGGCCGCTTTGTTAAAACGGTAATGTGAGAGTTCCCATTCCACCCTCTGTTTACCCACCCAGGTCAGGGACACTAAATTCGAACAGAGCCTTATTTAACAAGCATTGGCATAGCCAATAGGTCTCGCCTTTGTGACCTTATAGGTGTTTAGCCACACAACAGTTTATGCCTTAATTAACAAGCATTGGCATAGCCAATAGGTCTCGCCTTTGGGACTTTACAAGTGTTTAGCCATGCAACAGTTAATGTTGTTGTTGCAGTAAGGATATTGTGCTGCATACTTAAATACTTATAAGGTCCCAAAGGCGATACCTATTGGCTATGCCAATGCTGATTGTTACTTCCTTACAATTACCCTAGCACCCCTGATTAACCTGTATTCAACATGCTAAGAGTAGATTTACTTTGACATTGTCTGTATTTGCTTTTGTTGTTGTGCTGTTCGTGAAAGAGAAGACTGTTGTCACACCCAGGTTTGTGTTGCTTTGTCTGTTATGGATATTCAGTTTCGATCCAAGGACATGCTGTTTAGGGTATTGCTTCTGTCATACATTTCAATGCTGTTGGTCATGAACAGGAAAAAACACAAATGACTTTATGTGCTCGGAGAATAGTTTTTTTCAATCTATAATTGTCACCCTAATGCTTTTAAGCAGTGAGTACATAGTGGAACCATAAAATGATACTAACTTTGCGTTATTATCATTTTATGATTCTGCTGCTTTGCCGGCGAGAGGGGATGCTCTGCTCTTGGAGCAGGGTGGGGGGGGAGTGGTTTGCCCACTCCTAAGTGCGCAATTAATGTTTGGTAGCACTTTCGGGCCACCCAAGCAGTCATGCGCACTTTCCCCATTCTGCGTGCAGCCTGCATTACAGCATGCGTGGAGAACATGCACAGGCCCCCATTCCCTGATTGAGCGTCGAAGAAGGATGCTCAAAACCAATTACAATGCTGCATTGCAGTATTGTGATTGGTCAGAGGAGCCTGGGTCCTTACCAGTCACATCACTGCATTGCAGCATTGTGATTGTTCAGTGGGGGCTTCTGTGCTTCCTTTTCCTCGAGGAGATGCAGGACCTGGAGGCAAGGTAAGTTTATTTTTATTTTTTCATATTCGCCCCCACTCTACCCCTTGCGCTCCTCCTACCCCGCCGCCCACGAGTCATGCTAATTTTAGCTTTGGGAGTTCATTAATGATTAACAAAAAGGTTTGTAGTATGGGTGAAGCTTACATGGTACTCGCTTAGCCAAAGTCCTCTGCCTTCAGTGCAACCTCTGCACTGGGGGCAACACTAAAGGCGTTGTTATCACTGCCAGGCAGACATGGATAACTAACTAAGGTGGCTAGTCCTGGATGCCCAGTAGGTGGGCTGCCCCTCATTCTCTTAGTGACCTCTAAGTCTCTGCCTTCGCCTTTCAAAGATGCAGCATATTCATATGTTTTATAAAAGCAAAAGTGAATTCTTTTATGCAGCTTCAAAACTGTTTTCATGCACTCACACAGAACCCCATACTTCGGGATAGCACAGCATTTAGAGCTAGGTAGTATTCAAGCTTTGACATAGAAGGGCAGCAAAGCTCTCTACAGAGCTTTTTTTTTCTTTTGCATTTTATTTATATAAAGTGGTGGGAAAGAGGGAACACCAAAGGTTAGGAAGCGGTATGACCTAACATGACAATTTCTTCTGAGATACTAGCAAACAATGATCTATGCCACTTACATAATTTCATATATTTTTGGGACATTTTGCAAGAAACTCCACTAAATTGGGCATCTGTAGCCACGCACAATGTTCGTTTTTTTCATGATTCCTTTCACTTGGAAAAATTATACAATAAATAATTAGCATGCAGGGGAAACCCACTCTTTTTATTGTTAAATGTAATATGTTTTGATAAATTTGTCTGACACATTCATGCAAGAGGAAAGGAGTATTCCCGAATTATCTTTGCCAGTCGCTGTCATAACAAGTACAATCCTCAATTATATCGAATATCCTATGGTGTTTGTCATGGAGTTCACAATGTAAAATCCCTTTCAATTATATTTGTCAGAGACTTCATAATGTAAAGCCACTTCATATGTTTTTGGCAAACAGTTTAATGTAAAACCTCTCCCTGAAATATTTGTCGTCGAGTTCATAATGTGAATCTCCTTGTCACTATATGGGTCACAGAGTTGCATCATGCAAAGATACTTCCTACTGTGTCTTTCCTGGGGTCCATGTTACCACCATTCTTATTACTTATGATAAATAAAGCTACTTTGTAGGTGGACTAACAACTATTTTCCAATCAAATGCTTGTAGAGAAGATCAACTTATGAACAGAGCCAGAGTCATTCTCTTAGTATTACATATCTTACAACTCTGGTGACAAGATAAGCTCTCACAGACAGTTGTGCGGTTAAGTCATGCCTAACAGCCAATGAAATTTACAAATAAAACAGGTTTTTCAGAGGGGTAACTGAAATCCTTACCTAGTAGTGTAAGCTGCGGGGATCCATGTTAGAAAATACTTGTCTACAGGCTTTAACAGAGTGTAATAACAAACCAACCATAAATGCATATTGTCGTCAACATATGCTTTACACAATAAATAATTCATGCCTATTGCCTTTGTCATAAATTCTCAAAGTAAACAGAGCAGATATATGGCATCAGACATACATTTTCCTAATGAACCAGTACTACAGCCTTGATCACTGGTTTGTAACCATAATCAGTTCAGTCCTACTGCATTGACCATAATCTTTACAGTACAAGCACTCTTTTTCAGTCGGAGCACACGTTTGCCCAATCAAATCCTGTAGAGAGGAAAACCATCAAGTGCCTATCTACCGGTGTTGATTCTTAAAGCTACTTTTCTGCTGATGGCCTAACGATGGTTGCACTGTCAATCAGACCTAACAAAAGGTGTCTCATGGAGAAAATGTGCACTAAGGTAAACTGATCAACACTGGTAGCTGTATAGAAAAACTTGAGGGCTGAGTGTGGAAATGTAGGGTGAGAAAACATTATGCGTGGAGACTCTGCATGAAAAGGGCTGAAGATGGGTGGCTTGCAACTGAAGAAGAACCTTAGACTAGAGTGAAAGGAGATGATAGTGGATCCTGGGTGAGAATCATTAGTGGCTGGAATGTTCTAAAATCCTTATAGTCCTTCTGCTTCGGGCTATACCGGTTGTTAAAGGCCCTCTACCTGGTTATAGGCCCGTGCCTGCGACTCGGGCCTATAACTGGGGTGCAGGACTTTTGAAAAACGGTATAGCTATAACATGCACAGACTGGTACTTGGAACTCAAAACACTCCTATTCTACATTTGTTGCAGTTTAAAATCAGGTATTTCTTTTGAAAGGTAGGCAAACCAATTTACTTGACAATATTCACAGTGCACTGGCGAGATTATTGTTCTGATTTATTAGGCGTGGGTCCATCCGTATTCAATCATATTTTAAAATCTTACATTTACTACCAGTTATGAAGCAATTACTTAAAGTCATCTGTTTTATTTATTAGACACTGTGTACAAGTTAACCTTTGCATACAGCGAAGATGGAGCATTATTATGTAATTCTGCAATAAAAATAAATCACCAGGTTGCATGTGCTGTGGAGAGAGGAGACCTTTACTGGCACGCATGCGTCTTCGCTATCAGTGTACAGATTATGGACTGAATGTCAATGGTATAGCGTACAAATCAAATGGGAACAAACCCCTGTAGTGTGGATTTCAAAGGCGAGATTTTCCATGACCATTTACTGGCAGCTCACCGCTTTACTTGACAATGGACCCTGCTTTTCACGATACATTCATGTGTACAACTAGCAGCCCATCCCGACCTTGTCCGGGAGCAACAGGCTTCCCAGACCCCGCCCGCCCCGACATTGTCCAGCAGCCCGAGGCCACCGCCCGGCCCGTCCCCCGCCTGCCCTGACCCGCGCCTGCCACGCCCCCGCCTGCCCCGACAAGGGTCCCCTTACCTCAGTCGCCGCTCCTCCCGCCTGTCCGCTGCTGATATACTGCTTAAAATATGTCTGTTCTTGTTTGCAGAGGTGTACAGCTGACCAATCCGTTCTACAGAGTGTACATTGGCTGGGAAAGCTTACATCATAGCTAATCTTTTTGGCCTAGAGGTGTGTTAATGATTGCTGTTTCACCATAAAAACACAGGATCATTCTCTTTTCTCCTGCAGCCCGGGCCCCCGCCCAGCCCGTCCCCCGCCTGCCCCGACATGGGTCCCCTTACCTTAGCCGCCACTCCTCCCGCCTGTCCGCTGCTCCTCACGTCACCGCTCCTCCCCCGGGCAATGTCCGCCGCTCCCTTACCTCAACCGCCGCTCCTCCAGCCTGTCCGCTGCTCGCACCGCCGCTGGCCTGTCCGCTGCTCCTCACGTCACCGCTCCTCCCCCGCGCCATGTCCGCCGCTCCTTGTCGCGCTCCTGGACGCCGCTCTCCTGACGTGAGCACGCACGTCGCGGCCGCCGCTACTTCGGAGGGACTACTTTTTTTTTTTTACTGTTAATTTTTTAAATAACGTTTATTTATTTATTTATATAGCCTATAACCATCTACACACCCTGACGATTCCAACGGTGTATCGGGTGTGTGGATTGGCGCTGTGGTTCCCGAGTTTACCCGCCTCAAAGGCTGAAAGTTCTTCCTTTATTATAGTGGTATAGATAAAATAAAATACATTTCGAAGGGTAGATTTATAATAATAACCCACATTTGTAAAGCTCACAATCACCTGTTAGGCTCTCTAGGCACTAGGGGCCGTCGTGAAGATTAAGCAAGCTATTGCCCAGAGTCACATGGTGCTGGCCTAATCTGCCACTGGTGCGGATCGAACCATGATCCCCAGATTCGGGAGTCAGTCGCCCTAGCCGCGGCCTCTTCTAGGAGAGCTCGAACAAATATGAAAATTCACAGCAAAGAACATCAATTTTTTTGGCTCATCGAACCATTACACAGAATCAGAATATTGTACTACTTTAGAGATAGTGCGCTCCCAAGACAATCCTGTGAAACACAGACAGATGTCCCCAAATTCTCATTCTATGAGAGTTTAGTTAACTGAAAAAATAGTTTACATACAAGCTAAAATTTGCAAAGCAGAAAGCGGGAGATTAAAAAAATAAGAATTGAGGGGAGATATTTTCACTATTGGTTTTCATAGAAGAGGGCACAATTTCAGGCAGGAGAAAGCTAGATTAAAGCTGGTTTTGGCATTAAAAATCAGTAATCTCTATTGCCCAACTTCACCCACTTTTTCTTGTATTGTATTCTTAATATTTGGCCATTGTTGGAAAGTGGGTTATTGGAAGGGGAAAGTATAGACCTACCACTTGCAATAAGGCTGTTAACACAGTGTAAGGTCCAGTAAAGGTCTTAATAAATTAGCCTCTTCCTCAACGCTTGGTAGCCTGCAGCGAGCAGTCAGGCCTAACTTTGGAGACAGGAGTGTAAAGCCTTTATAACCACCAATACATTGAACACGGAAGACACCAAACACAAAACAAATCCCACACCAATTTATAAAAATAGATTATTTTTATGAACACATAGAGACCAAAACAACAATAATAAAATGTAGGGAACCAGTGATAGAATTTTTAAAGAATTAAAACTTCTTAGTGCTCAAGCCTATAGCATCAATTTGGGACACCTGGTCACGCTTGCCCGGGACAAAGTCAAAGTTTGAGGCTGACCATGATGGAGCCCTGATCCGATACACAAAGCAGGAGGCCTTGGTCAAAATGTCACCTCTGCACTTAGAAACTATTCTGGAGGATTTTCTCTTGAGATCGATCGAACCTCCACAGCAAGCCTTATTAAATGAGGCTTCACCGGCTTGACTGTCTGTGAGCCCTCAGTGAAATTCTGGAAGTGGGAGGCTCAGGAGTTTTCAGCAGGATGAGCTTGAAATCCTGGTTGTGTCGCGGTTGAAGGTAGTTGACTTGATTCTCAATGTCGGTCAGTCACCTTATGGAGCTTTTTCAAAAAAGTTCATCAAACTTCTCCAAACATCATTAGGTGATTCATGAAGGTCTCCTTGTAGGTTCAAAGTGTCCAACATACCAATCCAAAGGTGCTATTAAAGCCACCACTAGGGCAAACAAGCCGTATCTCTATGCCTTTCTTATCCCCACCGACCGATCCCCCTAAGCCAACTAAAAAAAAGATTGGAATTTTATCAGCTATCTATTCTTTTTTTTTATTGTTCAAAATATTTTATTAGTTTTTGCATTTAAGTCAGGCAATCCTGCCACATGATCATGCCGTTTGCCATTCGGTGAATGCCTGCTTGGCATCTAAGTCGGAAACAAAAAATTGTGACTGCCCATCCTTGATGACTTTCAGTCTGGCAGGCTCCTGCAGATATACTTGGGCCCCGGCCACCTTAAATGAATCGATGAGTTGTCTAATTTCTCATCTATATTCTATTGTAATACGGCTCAAATCCGATCTAAAAACAATTGATAAAGAATCAACCCCTACTGGAGAGTTAGGCCGGGCCTTAAAAGACAGTGCCTTTCTTAGAAGGAAGTTCCCCCAAAAAATCAAAATAGGCTAGGGTTAATGGGCGTTGGGTCTCTGCACAGGTAGAGGAAACCTGTGTGCTCTTTGAACCTGCCAGTCCCAGACCCAATCAGACAGATCCGGAAAGGCTTTTTAAAGAAGCTGACCACGAATGCTCGGGGGACTTCAGTTATGCAGGAGGATGCCATTTTGGAATTGTCTGACCTGGCGACAGGGGGCTTGAAGGATAATGGGCCAGATATCAACGGGGAGAGCTGTAATGTCTCTAGCGCTGTGGCGGATGGGAATGGTATTAAAAAGCATACTATGTGGCCAAGACATTACTCCCAAACACCTCGACCAGGGCACCAAAGCAAAAAATAGGAGCTTAACCTCACTTGGTCTTACACCAGAGGTTTTGATTGCAGGGAAGAATCGGCGTGATACACAAAAGACCCCACCTCTTGGTTTTTCAACTTCACAGGATCAAGTAATTCATTACCTCCGATGCCTTGGCTCAAGTTATAACAGCTTTGGTCATGTCGAGAATTTACTATGCCAATTCCCTTTACTTGGGTCTTCACCATCATGCAATATGTGACTCTGCAGGGCGCCGCCTCTCAAAGTAAAAGACAGAGGGTGTTGTGTTGGTTAAACAGGAAGAGGAGCCATCCAGGACAGCAATTCTGGAGGATATATATGGCTCGCACACTGCAATGGACGGAAAGATTGATGCAGTTACGATACAGGTTGGCCTCCTGCACACTGACCTGCACAAGATAGGGTGACTACTGTGGAGCACTGCCTCGCTGATCTGGGGCAAGAGCTGACAATGCTCAAGGATCAAGTGATGTGCCTTATGGCAGATACTAAAACCTTGAAGAGCAAGGCCAAGGATGCTGAGAGCCAATCGCACCGGGATAACCTGTACCTCCTGGGTTTCCCAGAAAGAGCAGAGGGTGACTCAGCTAAATACTTCTTGGAGGATTGCATCACGCGTACCATGCAACCAAAGTAGTTGTCGCACATGTTCGCTGTTGAGAGGGCGCACCGGGGCCTGACAGTGAGGCTGCCCCCAGTGGCCCCTTCTTGGGCCCTGATCGCTACGATATTCAACTATAGAGACAAGAACTGTATGCATGCAAGGTGGGAGAGCTACGCTAATAACATCACATAATTGCTATATTCCTGGACTTCACACGAAAAATGCAGACTCAGAGAAAATCCTTTCTGGATGTCAAACAAAAACTTAGAGCAATAAATCTGCCCTACATGTTGATATTTCCTTCTTCACTTCATTTACTGGCCAATGGAAAATCAAACTTCTTCGAGAAGATGTGTGGGCCTGGCTGGAGATGTGAGATAATGTGCCTAGGCATGACAGGAGGGTGCCCTACCCCGATCATGCTGGGAGGCACGATTGGGCTGGGACTGTCGGTGTTGGGCTATCGCAGGAGTCGAAGGACTCTCAAAGCAGACTCATGCCCTGAGTTGTGGTGCAGGATGATGGTACACTGGACGATGAGCTGATGGACCGTGAAGAGGCTGGTCAGTCCATAGATAGGCATCTCTCTATGCTGGTGGGACACTGAGCAACAATCAGAGTGAGAGGAATGCTGACTTGGCCGTAATGTGGTTCATTGGAGAGCACACTATGTATTTGTTTTTAAGGGGTGATCACGGTGGGGGGGGGGATGAGTAATATGTGTGCTTGGAGGTACAGCTTAACTGTGCAGCGAGGCCTAGGCATTTGTCTAATGAAGGGTTTCTGCGTGCTGACACAGTAGGGCTTACCAGGGCAGCTGAAGGGAGGTCTGGTGTAGCAGTCTGCCCTAGCGTTTCTGGATGCTCCTAGGGTTTACCTCCTTCCTGCGTATTGTGAGGTTTAGTTTAGTGTTTTAAGTGGTTATTGGCCTTCTACATCTGGGGTGCCATAATCATCGCAATGGGGACATCATGGTCTGAGATGACAGTTGTAATGCTCAATGTAGGCCAAACATGCTTTTTTGTTGTTAATATTTAGTGTTTACTAGGGGTGGGGGTTGCATTTGGAATGTATGTTTTGTTTATTTAATCATTACGGATCTTAAGGGCCTGGAGGGGTGCTCAGTTTGTTCACTGCTGTCAAAGGTGCGTATTATGGCCGAGCCGTGGATCAATAAGGACATTCACCTGGGGCAAGGGCGGCGGGGTTGCCCTGAGTGTCCCTGTACATGTTGCATAAATGCGTACCTATATGGGGGTCACATGGAATGTCAGGGGCCTTGGTGGGTATTCGAAGAGATACAGAGTGCTGTCCTATATGTAGTATGAAAAACATGTGGTCACGGTAGCAAGCAACAATTCACATATTATTATCTAGTAGCAAAAACACAACACAAAATAGGGGTGGCTTGATTGTCCACTATTGTATTTGTATATTCATACAGTCTGTCTCATGCAATTATTTTCAAAGCATTTGTGTATTCATACAGTCTGTCTCTTGCAATTCTTTTCAAAGCATTGACAGTGGAGCCACGAAATTGCTCATTACTATAAATATGCAATATTATACAATGCTCTGGAAGTGAGGAAGGAAGGAATCGGGGTAAAGTGTTCGCGTGTGGGTGGGGGACAGGGAAAGGTGATAGTGACATATATACATCAACATAGTTTGTTGTATATGTTTCCGTGAAGAAGACCCCACAACCTATCCTGACTAGAGGGGTTGACTACACTACTATACAAACTTTAGTGACACCATTAAAGTTATCTATGAACGCTATCTAGTCATGTTGTCATATGGATACTTCGTTACATATATTGCGTTAAGTTAGCATGAGTGTATTACATGTTTAAACAGCCATTTTTCCTTTGGCTTCAGTTTTGCACACGACACCTACTTTTTGTTGTCGCTTTCAACCTAGAAGCGGTGATGTGATTTATTTGAGAATAATATGTTATTACTATGCTATCAGCTTTGACTGGTACACTTGGTACAACTGTCTGCACACTGAGAGCTGCACACTCTAGGAATAACCTAACACAAGGTTGCTGGGAGGCCTGATCCTCGCACCACATTAGACATAACACAAATAATGTTGATGCCAACATTTTGGGCTCTACGCGGGTTTAAGATAGAGTTACAGGGAATGAACGTAGACACTTGGTGCTGCGCATGAAGAGAGCTGGTAGCTGTTGATGTGATCTACTCCTACTGACATTTAGAGGTATAGGTCCGCCCTGCTAAAGCCCAAATGAGACCTTCTTAGATATAAAATAATATGCTAAATAGGGTGCGCGAAATATAGGTGATATAGATTTCTATAGATTTTGCATTGTAACATGCTATCACCTTTTGCTTACTATGGATTAGTGACTATGCTGCTGACTCTGATTTTTATAATCTGCATTTTGGTATTATACAAGATACTGCGTTTGAGAACCTTGCATTGAATAATAAATATTTCAAACTTGCACGTGTGTTCTTTGACTCTCAGTTTTGGTTTGAAATGATTATATAACGAAAGAGTGTTCATGTGTTCCACGATTCCTGAGGTATTCTAAAGATCATGTTCTGGTTTGTCTAAGACATGGATCATTTCATAATGATCCATGAGACACTGTAGCTAGCTAGGTAAGGGGATTTCTGACACTGAGATGAGTTTTGGATCATCCTAACTCACTGAGGTTCTAGATCTCTATGCACAGTTCTGTGGGAGAACGGAAACCCTGCTACATGGCGCCCGTACGTTGTTGGCCTTATATCATGACACTCGAGTAGTATATCATTCAAACCTTGACACCTTCATTCCCGTTTCCGGTAAACGGTGGTGTCGGAAAAACCTACCTATTTTTTAAATAGGTCTTTTCAAGCTTGAATTCTTCTGAAAACGGTTTCTTTGAATTACTACCCAGTTGTGCTACAAAGTGTTCTTTGTCTTTTTTCTCTTCCTGTGCTACCATGGCCGTGGACATACCGCAGCATAGCCGCGTCGCGGTTCGCGACCACTTGCGGGCATATAATGTCCCTGTGGAAGGCTTGGCTGTGGTTCTAGTGGTGAGTGCGGAACATGCGTACCCGTACGAATTGTTTTATTCCTGGGTGACATTTCCGGAAGTGGACGCTAATTCGGGTGTCTTCCGTTCATACACTGCCTCGGCTGTACCGGCGGCTTATGCTCCGTACAGGGCACTGGAAGTACCTATCGATGCTTGGCAGCACGGAGTTTGGTTTGGTGGCGCCCTACCCCATTCCTTGACGGCTCCGAGGTTAGGTCCTTTGTCCATTCCGGGCACAAATTGGCCCGCTTTGGGTGGATTTACTCCTCACCCTAATCGCGCTACTTGTAATGTGGCTGACCTGCGGCGTCTTCATGAAGTCGCGGTTGGAGTGATTAGGGCGCTTGTTCATTACATTGGTCGTAATGTTCATGGCGCAGCTCCCGCAGGTGCGCAGCTTCGAGCAGAACAGGCTGGTTTGAAAATCAGTCCTGTCTTGGTGAATTCCGTTATGGGCAAGAAGCCCCAGGATAAGGATGATTTTCCTTACTGGCTTGCCGAGAAATTCGACCAGCTGGAGGCTGTGTTTCCTAATACGACTCCGGGTGAAAAACACCGGATTCTTACGCTCAGTTTACCGAAAGATTTAGCCCCTGAACTTGCTGACTGTGAAACATGGGGTAAGACTTTTGCAGTGGTTTACTCGAGGTGCTATGGCACCCCGTCTGTGTCAAACCTTTCTGCGGTCCTTAAACGTGTTCAGGATGATCACGGACCAGAGTCGGCGGTTGAATTAGGTATGCGCCTGAGTGGCTCGTTTGAGACTGTTTGCGGTCTTATCCTTGCAAATGTCAAGGGGGATGCAGTGAACTTTCAGGTGGCCAATGCTCTGGCGTTAATTCCCGATGCCGATAAACCCCGTCAGTTAGCAAGGATTATTGTGGCGGCTTATAAAATGGTTGGCCGCACTTCTAAGGGTGTAAAGGCTTTTTCGGAAAAGGAGAAGAAACAGCCCCAGGGACAGTCTTCGGAATCGGGCGGACAACCCAAGTCCAAAAAACAAAATTGGCCAAAAAAGCAGAATCAGGGTAAGCAACAACAACAGCAGACACAGGTTTCTAGTCCGGCGCCTTCACAACCTGCGCAGTCAGATCGAGTTTATGATTTGCGCGATCGCGCGACGATTAAATCGCCTGAAAGATTTCAGGCTTCTGACCAACGCTCTCCTCGTTCCTTTCAGGACTCATCGGCTCCGTCAACCGGTGGTGGAGGGGGCGGCAGGGGCCGGGGTGGCCAGCAAGGACGTGGTCAGCCCCGCACGCGAAGTGAAGGGGATCAGCGGGACGACTCTACGCCCAAAAGCAATCTTTGACAGCCCGAATTATAGGCACTGGTAGAAACTGGCTGACCCACCTCTATGGCGTGCAGCGTGCGCTTAATAATCTCCCTAGAAGGTCTCTGGGTGGGCGGACCCCATACGAAATGCTCTTTGGTATCAAGATGTACGTCCCTGACCTCGATGGTGCAGACTGCCAGGCCCAGGCCGCGGCCTTTGACGTAGATGAACATTGCAATGTTTTACAGGATCTACAAAAGACCAGAGACAGTCTTGCTAAGGAACACTTGCCCTCCACGTCGGATGATGCGTTGCAGATCCCGGTAGTTGGCTGGCTACCCCAAGTTGGAGAACTGGTTCGAGAGAAGATCGATAACAAGAAAGAATTTGGTCCCTCATATCGAGCACCGGTTCGAGTTCTTGGAGTGAAGGGCACAAGAACAGTCATTTTACCACCACTTCCAGGTCGTAAAGAAAACAGATTTATTTCTATTGACAATGTCAAGACACACAGGGTGGCCGATTCTTCATAGCATGACACCGGCTGTATCCTGTCCTTCCATGGTGAGGCACTCTGTGCTGGCTATTACATCTGGTGCAGAACAGGAGGTGTCCCTCGAGATGCCTGCTATATCCGGACCTTTATTAAATACTATTCCTGTTACTAACATTGATGAATTGACCTATGCAGATCCTGCTGATTTATCTATGTCCGATTTACAAGCTCGTTTGGCTAACCAGTCCAGATTCTCTTTTGACTCTGATTCGGAACTTTCAAAGAAACCATCGACTATTGCAAAATATGCCACGTTGTTTAAAAAACATTTTCTAATTCCAGCTTGGACATACGTTTGGCTGATACTATTTTCATTTTATCTTTTTATGTCAATTGGTTTTGTGTTTTATTTTTTCCGCTTGATCGATGGCCATTATGTGAAAGAAAGAACAGGAATTCGGTACCTTAATGGAACATTGGCCCCTCTTTCCTCCTCACATTCAGCACACAGACTAAAAAGAGACTTAAATACAGTAGAGATTACTGCTTGGCCTGTCCTTGATGGGATTGTGTGGGATGCGGTTAGGTTTCAGATACATGGCCCCACAGAAGTTATTAATGTTCCTAATGTGCTTAGAGTAAACATGGGAGATGTGATTAAGCAAGATATTCGTTCTGATGATTGGGATCTTCAGGCCGTAGAAACATTGTTCTCTGATTTGAAATATTATGCGGCCTTTGATGCTGAGGATTTGTACTTAGATTCTGTCAATTATGGTGATTTGTTTTGTTATCAACATTATGGAAATCATTTCTTACACAAAACAAATTCCAGGAGGGTTCCTGTGAACTACACACAGTGGGAACATTGTCCTGCTCCTTTACAGGGGAGCTCAAGTACATTTCTGGGAAAATTCTCTTATTTTACAGATTTTAATCAATCAAATCCTGAGTCGTTTTATTTTAAAGTGAAACAGAAATTCATGTCCAAAGTTAGACTTACCGATACAAAATTGCTGTATTCGAAGTCCTTTCTAGACAGGTTAGCTATAGATGGCTATGAGTTATGGAAGGAGGCTATTGACCTTAAATCGGTTTGGGGTACCAAAGATTGGCAGGTACAAGGCACTGAGGCTTTGCATCGTGCATGTCTCATCCCGAATCACATGTTGTTTTTAAATTCTACTATTTCCCAAACAACATGCTTTGGATTGGCTACATCTAAAAAATTAAATACACCTACTATCCCTGATTTGGAAGAATATTCAGGTTGGAGTAATTTCACTACATTGTCCATCAGTGGGATAAAAGCACTTTTGCACAATTCCTCCTTTAATATTTCCAGTTTTGATCCGGAGGGGTGGCTTTTGTGGCAAAGAAGCTCTGATTCTTGCCAACGTCGTTTTTTGGGTTTGTCTGAAGGTTTTACACACATCAGGCCAGATCCCAGGTTTGAAACAGATCACACTGTTACTACTTATTCAGTAGGCAAATTGTGTCAGAACTGGTTACAACATTCCACTTTGGCTGCATTAAACTGCATCTGTCCCAGTTGAATGAGAATATAGAGCTAAATGATTTTATAAAAGGCCCGGCTAGGGGTAGATCTAAACGCTGGCTTTATGCTGTGTACAATGAAATTTGGAAATTTTCACAGATTGAGGCAGCTAAACGCCTGAGAGCTATTGATCAAGCAAATTTGGAAAAAGTGCTTGCAGTGGTCGATAACAGTATTAACATGCTTTCTTCCAGGATTTACACGTTGGATAATATTGTTTCTTCTGTTGTTGATATTGTACATGATGAAGTGTCCACGTTATACCATGGTCAAAATCAATTACGTTCTGTAATGCAGTTTGCATGGACCCTACAGACACTTAAGGCTGGTCGAGTTCCCTGGAACTCATTGAACGTTTCGTCCCTTTTCGCCCCTTTTAATCTGACTGAAAAGCAACGCATGCTTTCAATGCGTGATGCGTCATTTTCTATGTTACATATTGAAAAACTAGAATCCTTACCTTTCTCTGTTTCTGAAACCACTACTGCCACGTGGCTTATTCATGGATTAATTACATTACCATTTCCCTTATACAAATTTACTAATTGTATGCGGTATATTGCTATAGGACGATATGAACCACTAGGCAATGCATTCCTCCATGAGGCATGGTCATTACCATACACATACAGATGTCTAAAGGATGGAAAAGAAGTGAATCTTAATGGTGAGGAATGCACACAGTCACCTGACCATTCTTTAATATGCAGACACATTCAGTTACACGGTTCTTGTAATCAGGACCGGCCGAATTTAGCATGTGTTTTAAAAGGCACGCCAGTTCCAGCAGTAGTTCCCACATTTACATTATTGACTAATGGTAGTTATTTGCTTTTAAACAACGAAGTATGTTGTGGGTTATTAATTGGTGTGGCTTATGTGGTAACTGTATCAGAGCGTGTGGTGTGTTGCAAAAATGTTCTATACCCACCCACGCATGGGTCTTCAGATGTCTCCATCTGGCCACGGATTCCAACCTTGGAAGCGAAGTTCAATGGTTTAAGCAGAATAAGGGCCCTTTTGTCTCAAAAACAAGTGACCCTGAGTTCGGCCCGGGAAAATTATGTCCTTCACATAGCTAACACACGCACAGAGGTGCAGGCACTTTTAAATACTGACTTGCCGTTTCATTTCTGTGAGCTGGTGCACCAGATCTTTAATGCATCTTCCACGACTGGGCTCGCACATTTTTTTAAATTGGTTAGCAGTGGCCTCGTGACTACATTTGAAAAAGTTTTTGGTATCATTCCCACGTTTTTCCATTCTATTTTTTCGAGTTTGTTTGGTGGACTACCTGTTTTACTGGCTGTGGCTGCGGGCATTTTGTTGTTGTTTTTCTTTATAAAACATGGATGCCCAGCCTGCGCAAGAAGCCGTTCAACGCCTCCTGACACTGTGCCGTAATCGGATGCTCAATTACTATGGAACATTGCCGCTTGCAGCATTAAGCACGGCTTATAGATTGTCATTTCGGTTCACCGACTTCACGTGTGTCCAACCTGTGTTTCACTGCCTGAGCTGCGAGTTCGATTGGGCCATTGATTTGTGTCTATGCTTGAGGACTGCTCCTGACGTCGATTTTGATCAGCTAATGCGTCCCGTAGTGGCTCACGAGCTGATTTGTTCTGGCGAAAGAGTTATGGCCTTGGCAGCGATAAATGGAGTACTGGGCCAATGGGAGATCTCTGCAGCGGCGCATGCCTTTCTGACACACAGCGTTCTGGTGAACCCACCGAGTTGTCCTCTGACGTTACAGGAGGATCCGATGCTGGAGGAGCACGTATGTTCTTTCCCATTGCTGAATTGGATTGCTGAACTATTTTCGGATGATGGCAGTGATTTCATACTGGAGGCTGTTGCAACTTACTTTGCATATACTGTCCAATCGTGAGATGCCTGGGAGGATTGCTTTGTTATGGAATATGACTTTCCCCTTGCTGGATTGGAGGGATGAACTGTGCTCAAATGATGGAGAGTTCAATCATGTGATGTCGCTGAAAATAACGTCAATGTGGCACATGACTTTGGATATCGGATAAGTGCCTTGTTTTTTCTCTTACAGACATTTGAATTAATGCGACCTGGTCCTACATTTTATATTTTTGAGACCTGGCGGATAACTTTTGGTTCGAAAGTTTTGTTTTTATTTTTAGATTTGAGGCCACTGTAGGCATTCATACATATTTTTTTAGCTTATTTTAGCTCAAGATTATTGAACTTTGCTTTCATTTTATGTATCTGATTTAGTATTGCCTTTTCCCTTATGTTTGACGGTGCTCGGATCAATGGGGGGGGTGTCATATGGATACTTCGTTACATATATTGCGTTAAGTTAGCATGAGTGTATTACAT
Organism: Lissotriton vulgaris; assembly: GCF_964263255.1. NCBI lineage: Eukaryota > Metazoa > Chordata > Amphibia > Caudata > Salamandridae > Lissotriton > Lissotriton vulgaris. The sequence goes on from NC_141687.1 coordinate 1,434,374,213, forward strand.
GTTTAAACAGCCATTTTTCCTTCGGCTTTAGTTTTGCACACGACACCTACTTGTTGTTGTCGCTTTCAACCTAGAAGCGGTGATGTGATTTATTTGAGAATAATATGTTATTACTATGCTATCAGCTTTGACTGGTACACTTGGTACAACTGTCTGCACACTGAGAGCTGCACACTCTAGGAATAACCTAACACAAGGTTGCTGGGAGGCCTGATCCTCGCACCACATTAGACATAACACAAATAATGTTGATGCCAACATTTTGGGCTCTACGCGGGTTTAAGATAGAGTTACAGGGAATGAACGTAGACACTTGGTGCTGCGCATGAAGAGAGCTGGTAGCTGTTGATGTGATCTACTCCTACTGACATTTAGAGGTATGGGTCCGCCCTGCTAAAGCCCGAATGAGACCTTCTTAGATATAAAATAATATGCTAAATAGGGTGCGCGAAATATAGGTGATATAGATTTCTATAGATTTTGCATTGTAACATGCTATCACCTTTTGCTTACTATGGATTAGTGACTATGCTGCTGACTCTGATTTTTATAATCTGCATTTTGGTATTATACAAGATACTGCGTTTGAGAACCTTGCATTGAATAATAAATATTTCAAACTTGCACGTGTGTTCTTTGACTCTCAGTTTTGGTTTGAAATGATTATATAACGAAAGAGTGTTCATGTGTTCCACGATTCCTGAGGTATTCTAAAGATCATGTTCTGGTTTGTCTAAGACATGGATCATTTCATAATGATCCATGAGACACTGTAGCTAGCTAGGTAAGGGGATTTCTGACACTGAGATGAGTTTTGGATCATCCTAACTCACTGAGGTTCTAGATCTCTATGCACAGTTCTGTGGGAGAACGGAAACCCTGCTACAATGTATGATATTGGGAACATTGTGATCATTCACGGAAACACTGCGATGGAGGCGACTGATGAAATGGGACTCCCTGCAGAAGAGGAGAACATTTCATCCAGCATCTGATGGAGTCCCTGGCAACTTGGTGGAGAGAAACACGATCTTTCCAGTGGCCTGACCTCTGAGACCATTGGTCCTCGAGTGCCTGCTGCAGAGGCCTCATGTGAAGGCGTGCATTGGACACAAAGTAGATGCACGGGGCCATCGATCCCAGTAGTGACAACACTTGCCTGGCTGTGGGGCTTTGGGTGTCTAGCAAGGTGTGGCACTTCAGAAGCATTGATGACAACCTCTTCTCCAAAGGACACACGCTTGCCTCTGTGGAGACCAGGGAGGCGCCCAGATAGTGTATTCGTTGGGTTATATTGAGTACTGACTTTTTGTAGTTGACCTGCAACCCCAAGGAACGCATCAGGTTGAGACAGTAAGAGAGATGGCTCTGAAGCAGAACAGGTGTGGAGCTTTTCAGGAGCCATTCGTCTAGGTAGGTATAGGCGAAGATCTTCCGCCTGTGGAGGAAGGCAGCCACCACCGCCATGCACTTGGAGAATGTCCGTGGGGCGGATTTGAGGCCGAACTCGATACTGGTAGTGGTGAATGTCTATCTGAAACCTGAGAAATTTCTGATGCTTACTGAGACAGGTATATGAAAGTAAGCGTCCTGCAGGTCGATGGCACACATCCAGTCTCCCTGGTGAAGGTGTGGAAAGATCTGCTGCAGGGCTAGCATACAAAGTTTTTCTTTTCTGATAAACCTGTTCAGCAGACGTAGGTCGAGGATAGGTCTGTACTCTGGCTACTCCTCGTTTTTGGACTAGGAAGTAGCGGGAGTATACTCCCTGATTTCTTTGCATGGGAGGGACCTCCTCTATAGCCTTTTTCATGAGAAGGATAGAAACTTTGTCCTTCAACAGCTGACTTTGAAGTTGAGGAAGGCGCTTGAGTTGAGGGGACTTGAACCTCAGCAAGTAACCATGCTGCACAATACTCAGCACCCATTTGTCCTTTGTTATGGTTTTCCACTCTTCCAGGTGACATGCTGCACTCCCTCCTACCTGAGTGGTGAACGGTTGAGGAGGAAGCAACGACTCAAGGTTTGGGAGGCTGCTTGGAGGTGGACTGTTGTTTATTGTTATTGCCTCTGCCTCTACCAGGGCATCTCTGATGGAACTGAGATCTTTGCTGAGTCTGGGAGGACCACTGAGGGGTTTGAACCCTCTGTTTTTAAGACCGCTTGTTGTCCTGACAGAAGCGCTTCTTAAACTCCTTGCGTTTTTCAAGACCCACACCCTTAACAGTGTCCATCTCAGCCTTCATCTTGGTCATCTCATCATCAGCGTGAGCCCCAAACAGAGATGAGCCATTGAAAGGGAGGTTTAGTATCTTCTTCTGAGCATCAGGCTTTTGGCCTGTGAGGCACAACCAAGCCGAGCGTTGTGAGCAGACACCATGGGAGTAGCCATGAGCAGCGAGATCGGAAGCATCTGCCGCAGCACTTATGACTTGATTGGCTACAAGCCCTCCTTCCTGTAGGATTTCGGTGAAATCCTGCCTGACTTCTTTGGGAAGCTTCTCGGTGAAACGTGTGAGAGAGTCCCAGAGATCTGTCATATCTCCAGAGAAGGGCAAAGAGCACAGGCAACCTTCATGTATGACGCTGAAGTGTTGCACATCTTCCTCTCATATAAGTCCATTTGCTTACTATCCTTCTCAGGAGGCACAAGGATAAGGTGGAAGTGGAGTGGGATTTCATGGCTGCTGCCATGATGACCGAATCAGCTGGTGGATCAGTCCTGAGGAACAAGGGGTCCTCTGCTGGAGCCTTGTATTTTTGGCAATTCTGGATGGTACAGAACCCACCGTCGAAAGGTGGCCATTGCTGGTTCCAGGAATCCAGGCACCAGAGTTAGCAGCGGTCTGGGAGCTCTCTGGTGATGCAGGGTATTAAAGATGATCGACGTGGGAACCACTGGGGTATGCAAAGAGATGATAAGTTTCTTTGCGCCCCTACCCAGAACAGCTGTTCCCATTGTTGCAAGCCACTATGCCACCAACTGCCCAAATGGACTGGTGAGATGCAGAGAGGAAAATGCCTGAAAGCAGTTTTTGACATGCAGGGGTGGTGCCTACTTCATTCAGCCAATTACTACAAACGGCCCTACTGCTGGAAGGATAAAATATTGTTAGGTCAACTGATGAAGCAGTGTCTGTAGATGTTCTGAAAGCCTTATAAAGTGTCTGAATGCTCTGATACTATACCACACAACTGGTGGTATAGTAAGACCTCGAGTGCATTGGGCTATAGGTGAATGTTAGTGCCAGGAGGGGAAAGAAAATTCATGTCTGGGGACAGATCGGCAAATGTGAGGAGTCCAAACCGGCGTACAACCCAACAGGCCCCCTCATCAGTCTGCATGGGGAGAAGAGGATTTTTGGATAGTGGTGTGGTGGGTGCATATAGGTAGGGGATATGGGCTCGCCTCCGCAGTCCATCCCAGCGGGTACAGTCAATCATGTTGATCTCAGCAGATGGAAGCCTGTACATCCGACATTGTTTCGTTCTCAGGTGACAGGGGCTGCTTGATCAGTTTCTACTGCAGTTTTTTTTAAACGATGTAGCGTGAAGCCAAAAATAAATGAATTGGGCTTGTTGGTAGTAGGTGTAAAGACGCATGTCAGGGGCATTAAGGCCGCTTTGTTAAAACAGTAATGTGAGAGTTTCCATGCCACCCTCTGTTTACCCAACCAGGTCAGGGACACTAAATTCGAACAGAGCCTTATTTAACAAGCATTGGCATAGCCAATAGGTCTCGCCTTTGTGAGCTTATAAGTGTTTAGCCATGCAACAGTTTATGCCTTATTTAACAAGCATTGGCATAGCCAATAGGTCTCGCCTTTGGGACTTTACAAGTGTTTAGCCATGCAACAGTTAATGCTGTTGTTGCAGTAAGGATATTGTGCTGCATAACTAAATACTTATAAGGTCCCAAAGGCGAGACCATTTGGCTATGCCAATGCTGATTGTTACTTCCTTACAATTACCCTAGCACCCCTTATTAATCTGTATCCAACATGCTAAGAGTAGATTTACTTTGACATTGTCTGTTCTTGCTTTTGTTATTGTGCTTTTTGTGAAAGAGAAGACTGTTGTCCCACCCAGGTTTGTGTTGCTTTGTCTGTTATGGATATTCAGTTTCGATCCAAGGACATGCTGTTTAGGGTATTACTTCTGCCATACATTTCAATGCTGTTGGTCCTGAACAGGAAAAAACACAAATGACTTTATGTGCTCGGAGAATAGTTTTTTCAATACAGGCAGTGGCGGCTCCTCCGGTATGGCGGAAGAGTGTCACTCTACTGCTTTTAAGCAGTGAGTACATAGTGAAACCATAAAATGATAATAACTTTGGGTTATTATCATTTTATGATTCTGCTGCTTTGCCGGCGAGAGGGGCTGCTCTGCTCTTGGAGCAGGGTGGGGGGGAGTGGTTTGCCCACTCCTAAGTGTGTTATGAATGTTTGGTAGCACTTTCGGGCCACCCAAGCAGTCATGCGCACTTTCCCCATTCTGCATGCAGCCTGCATTACAGCATGCGTGGAGAACATGCACAGGCCCCCATTCCCTGATTGAGCGTCGAACAAGGATGCTCTAAACCAATCACAACGCTGCATTGCAGCATTGTGATTGGTCAGAGGAGCCTGGGTCCTTACCAGTCACATCACTGCATTGCAGCATTGTGATTGTTCAGTGGGGGCTAAAAGTTTATTTTTATTTTTTCATATTCGCCCCGTTCTACCCCTTGCGCTCCTCCTACCCCGCCACCCACGAGTCATGCCGGCTGCCACTAATTTTAGCTTTGGGAGTTCATTAATGATTAACAAAAAAGCTTGTAGTATGGGTGAAGCTTACATGGTACTCGCTTAGCCAAAGTCCTCTGCCTTCAGTGCAACCTCTGAACTGGGGGCAACACTAAAGGTTTTGTTATCACTGCCAGGCAGACATGGATAACTAACTAAGGTGGCTAGTCCTGGATGCTTAGGCCCCAGTAGGAGGGCTGCCCCTCATTCTCTAAGTGACCTCTAAGTCTCTGCCTTCGCCTTTCAAAGATGCAGCATATTCATATGTTTTATAAAAGCAAAAGTGAATTCTTTTATGCAGCTTCAAAACTGTTTTCATGCACTCACACAGAACCCCATACTTCGGGATAGCACAGCATTTAGAGCTAGGTAGTATTCAAGCTTTGACATAGAAGGGCAGCAAAGCTCTCTACAGAGCTTTTTTTTTCTTTTGCATTTTATTTATATAAAGTGGTGGGAAAGAGGGAACACCAAAGGTTAGGAAGCGGTATGACCTAACATGACAATTTCTTCTGAGATACTAGCAAACAATGATCCATACCACTCACATAATTTCATATATTTTTGGGGACATTTTTCAAGAAACTTCACTAAATTCGGCATCCCTAGCCATGCACAATGTTCGTTTTTTTCATGATTCCTTTCACTTAGAAAAATTATACATTAAATAATTAGCATGCAGGCGAAACCCCCTCTTTTTGTTGTTAAATGTAATATGTTTTGATAAATTTGACATAAACATTAATGCAAGAGGAAAGGAGTATTCCCGAATTCTCTTTGCCAGTCGCAGTCATAACAAGTACAATCCTCAGTTATATCGAATATCCCAGGTGTTTGTCATGGAGTTCACAATGTAAAATCCCTTTCAATTATATTTGTCAGAGACTTCACAATGTAAAGCCACTTCATATGTTTTTGGCAAACAGTTTTATGTAAAACCTCTCCCTAAAATATTTGTCGGAGAGTTCATAATGTGAATCTCCTTCACACTATATGGGTCACAGAGTTGCATCATGCAAAGATACTTCCTACTGTGTCTTTCCTGGGGTCCATGTTACCACCATTCTTAGCATTTATGATAAATAAAGCTACTTTGTAGGTGGACTAACAACTATTTTTCAATCAAATGCTTGTAGAGAAGATCAACTTATGGACAGAGCCAGAGTCATTCTCTTAGTATTACATATCTTACAACTCTGGTGACAAGATAAGCTCTCACAGACAGTTGTGCGGTTAAGTCATGCCTAAAGTAACAGCCAATGAAATTTACAAATAAAACAGGTTTTTCAGAGGGGTAACTGAAATCCTTACCTACTAGTGTAAGCTGCGGGGATCCATGTTAGAAAATACTTGTCTACAGGCTTTAACAGAGTGTAATAACAAACCAACCATGAATGCATATTGTCGTCAACATATGCTTTACACAATAAATAATTCATGCCTATTGCCTTTGTCATAAATTCTCAAAGTAAACAGAGCAGATATATGGCATCAGACATACATTTTCCTAATGAACCAGTACTACAGCCTTGATCACTGGTTTGTAACCATAATCAGTTCAGTCCTACTGCATTGACCATAATCTTTACAGTACAAGCACTCTTTTTCAGTCGGAGCACACGTTTGCCCAATCAAATCCTGTAGAGAGGAAAACCATCAAGTGCCTATCTACCGGTGTTGATTCTTAAAGCTATTTTTCTGCTGATGGCATAAGGCCTAACGATGGTTGCACTGTCAATCAGACCTAACAAAAGGTGTCACAGGGAGAAACTGTGCACTAAGGTAAACTGATCAACACTGGTAGCTGTATAGAAAAACTTGAGGGCTGAGTGTGGAAATGTAGGGTGAGAAAACATTATGTGTGGAGACTCTGCATGAAAAGGGCTGAAGATGGGTGGCTTGCAACTGAAGAAGAACCCTAGACTAGAGTGAAAGGAGATGATAGTGGATCCTCGGTGAGAATCATTAGTGGCTGGAATGTTCTAAAATCCTTACAGTCCTTCTGCTTCGGGCTATACCGGTTGTTAAAGGCCCTCTACCTGGTTATAGGCCCTTGTCTGCGACTCGGGCCTATAGCCGGGGTGCAGGACTTTTGACAACCGGTATAGCTATAACATGCACAGACTGGTACTTGGAACTCAAAACACTCCTATTCTACATTTGTTGCTGTTTAAAATCAAGTATTTCTTTCGAAAGGTAGGCAAACAAATTTACTTGAGAATATTCACAGTGCACTGGCCAGATTATTGTTTTGATTTATTAGGCGTGGGTCCATCCGTATTCAATCATATTTTAAAATCTTACATTTACAACCAGTTATGAAGCAATTACTTAAAGTCATCGGTTTTATTTATTAGACACTGTGTACAAGTTAACCTTTGCATACAGCGAAGATGGAGCATTATTATGTAATTCTGCAATAAAAATAAATCTCCAGGTTGCATGTGCTGTGGAGAGAAGAGACCTTTACTGGCACGCATGCGTCTTCGCTATCAGTGTACGGATTGTGGACTGAATGTCAATGGTATAGCGTACAAATCAAAAGGGAACACACCCTTGTAGTGTGGATTTCGAAGGCGAGATTTTCCATGACCATTTACTGGTAGCTCACCGCTTTACTTAACAATGGACCCTGCTTTTCACGATACATTCATGTGTGCTTTATGTACAGTAAAATAAAATAGATTTCGAAGGGCAGATTTATAATATTAACCAACATTTGTAAAGCTCACAATCACCCGTAAGGGTCTCTAGGCGCCGTCGTGAAGATTAAGCAAGCTATTGCCCAGAGTCACATGGTGCTGGGCTAATCTGCCACCGGTGCAGGGGATCGAACCATGATCCCCAGATTCGGGAGTCAGTCGCCCTAGCCGCGGACTCTTCTAGGAAAGCTAGAACAGATATGCAAATTCACAGCAAAGAACATCGATTTTTTTTGGCTCATCGATTGGCTTATCGAACGATTACACAGAATCAGAATATTGTACTACTTTAGAGATAGTGCGCTCCCAAGACAATCATGTGAAACACAGACAGATGTACCCCAAACTCTCATTCTATGAGCGTTTAGTTAACTGAAAAAATAGTTTACATACAAGCTAAAATTTGCAAAGCAGCAAGCGGGAGATTAAAATAATAAGAATTGAGGGGAGATATTTTCACTATTGGTTTTCATTGAAGAGGGCACAATTTCAGGCAGGAGAAAGCTAGATTAAAGCTGCTTTTGGCATTAAAAATCAGTAATCTCTATTGCCCAACTTCACCCACTTTTTCTTGTATTGTATTCTTAATATTTGGCCATTGTTGGAAAGTGGGTTATTGGAAGTGGAAAGTATAGACCTACCACTTGCAATAAGGCTGTTAACACAGTGTAAGTCCCAGTAAAGGTCTTAATAAATTAGTCTCTTCCTCAACGCTTGGTAGCCTGCAGAGAGCAGTCAGGCCTAACTTTGGAGACAGGAGTGAAAAGCCTTTAAAACCACTGATACCTTGAACACGGAAAACACCAAACACAAAACAAATCCCACACCAATTTATAAAAATAGATTATTTTTATGAACACATAGAGACCAAAACAACAATAATAAAATGTAGGGAACCAGTGATAGAATTTTTAAAGAATTAACACTTCTTAGTGCTTAAGCCTATAGCATCAATTTGGGACACCTGGTCACGCTTGCCCGGGATAAAGTCAAAGTTTGAGGCTGACCATGATGGAGCCCTGATCCGATACACAAAGCATGAGGCCTTGGTCAAAATGTCACCTCTGCACTTAGAAACCATTCTGGAGGATTTTCTCTTGACATCGATCGAACCTCCACAGCAAGCCGGATTAAGTGAGGGTTCACCGGCTTGACTGTCTGTGAGCCCTCAGTGAAATTCTGGAAGTCGGAGGCTCAGGAGTTTTCAGCAGGACGAGCTTGAAATCCTGGTGGGGTCGCGGTTGAAGGTAGTTGACTTGATTCTCAATGTCGGTCAGTCACCTTATGGAGCTTTTTCAAAAAAGTTGTTCAAACTTCTCCAAACATGATTAGGTGCTTCATGAAGGTCTCCTTGTAGGTTCAAAGTGTCCAACACACCAATCCAAAGGTCTGGAATTACCTAGATGGTCTCTGGAATGTTTGGACTACATTTCCCACAGTGCACTTGACCAAATCCTTAAAAGTCCATGGGACACAATCCAGGATGGGAACTCTTGGTGGAGATGATGCAGGTGGTCTCTGTTAACCTGTAGCTTGCAGGGAGTTTACTCCTTAATCCTACACATATAGCAAGGGAAAGTCTTTAGGGCTGTAGTACAAGATTGTGAAGCAGGTGCAGTCACTCAGAGAGTTCCAAGACACCATGCTGTTCATCCGGGGTTGGATGAACAGTAATCACTTGAAAATAAGCTCTGACAAAACACAGATTGTAGTTACCAAAAATAAGCCTGACCTTTGGAGTCCTTCCTTTTGGCCCAATGAGTTGGGTCCTACCCCTCTCAAAAGAAGTCTGTAAAAAGTCTTGATTTTACGATTGCCGAGGATCTATCTCTGAAACCACAACTTGGCACTGTGATATTCTCCAAGTTTTTCCTTTTTTTAAAAATAGTTTTTATTTGTCAAGAAGAAGTACAGACAAGACAATAGAATAGGTGGAAATTCTCGTAAAAAAAAAAGTAAAAAAGTAAAAAAAAATTCACAACCAGAAATACAATGAAAGTTGATAAAATATAAGCATACATATAAGAAAGGTTATGAGCGAGCAAATAAAAAAATATCCAAGGGGTCACAGAAAACAGAAAACCAATGGAGCGACATCCTCCCCGTTAACCTATTACTCTTCCAGCCACCCCCATATAGACCAGTACTTTTGTAAGGCCTGAATGCCCCTTGCTTTAGCTAGCGCTTACCCCCTTTCTCCCGTTTCTTTAACAATTAGCCACCATTCCATCCCATAGGGGATTTGGGGGAAATCCAAGCTCTTGCAACCGCAAACCGTGTGGCAACCAGCAAGATTGCCATTATAGAACGATACCGACCACAGTCTTCCTTATAACCCAGTATTTTTTCAGTAGTCGTAAGAATAAGTTCCCACCCGAGTCTAAGTTTGATTACTACTAATAACTGATCCCAGAAAAGACTTAAAGCAGGACACATAACAAACATATGGATAATACTGGCAGCATATAGCCCACATTCGGGGCAATTATGGACTGCCCCTCCATGGGCCCCTCCTAGTCTGGCCCCCCCTAGAGACCATCTGACAATCCTCTCTGGATTATAATAAAGTATATAAAGCGTCCGGAATTGCTGCACCATAAATTTGCTGAGTGTACGGAACGAGCAATAGTATCAAAAGCTATCTTCACATTCTCTATATCACTGACTTAAAGCCATTGCAATCATATAAATGCCTGAGGTCGTATACCCCATACCTAGCCCAGTGACGGGCCGTAGCGTCCTGAAATACTCCGGGCAGCATTGGATTATCCCAGAGAGGAAGTTTATTATGTATAAGAGATAGGGAAAGCCTAGTTTTAATGCCCTGCCAAATATAAGCACAGTCTCTAATAGTCTTAAAGCGTACGCGTTTAAAATAATTAGGATCATTAAATCGGTATAAAAGCATCTGGCTCTCGTGCCCAAGAACCAGCCAATGCCAAAAATCTGTTTGCTCTGGATTCAGAAGGCTGCACAGTCAGCCAACAAAGCGGCCCAAAAATAAAGTTTGAATTCGGGGAGATCTAACCCACCCTGGTTATATGGGAGCCTTATTAATCCAATCGCACGTCTTGATTTTTTATAGCCCCAAATGAAACTTCTCAAGTCCCCATCTAACTTATTAAAAAACGAATTAGGAAATCTCAAAGGAATCGACCTAAATAGATACAAGAATTAGGAAGTATCTTCAGCTTTATAATGTGGCATCTACTTAAGATACTTAATGGAAGAATATGCCAAAGCTTCAACTGCTTAGAGACAGCAACTAATAAAAAATCATAATTTAATGAGTGGATGAGTTCGATATTAGGAGAAATTCATACCCCCTAGTAGGTGGTTGTTGAACAAGCTCCTTCAACTGGAAATTCCGGCTGAAAATTGAGAAGTATTTGGGTTTTATTATTATTCAGCTTAGAGCAGAAGAAAAGCCCGAATCTCTTTGCCGCTTTATTAATACTCTCTATAGCCTTCTTTGGCTCCTCAGAGAAAATAACAATATAGTCTGTATATGCTGTGAGTTTCAGGGGACGCCGTTCAATATTCAGCGGATAAATCAAATTATTAGCCAACAATGCCCGAATAAATGGCTCTATAGAGAGAGCAAAAAGAAAAGGGGAAAGGAGACAGCCCTGTCTTTTGCCACAGTGAATAAAAAAAGGAGTGGTTTGAATATTAAGATATCTTAATCGAGCCATAGGGCTATGATACATAGCACAAACCAGCTTTAGTAATGTATCGTTAAACCCAAATGCAATAAGTGTTGCCCAGAGATATTCCCAGGCCACCTGGTCGAATGCTTTTTCTGCATCCAATAAGACCATGCCTTGGTTGAGTTTTTAACTTCCCCGCCACATCAAAAGCCGCCACTGCTGTATTGACATGGGCAGTTGCATCTCTCCTTTGAATAAACCCATGTTGCTGGGAAGAAACCAGGCTGGACATCATTAGAGCTAACTGGGTGGCCAATATTTTAGCAAATACTTGCACTGCATTTAGAGATCGGGCGATATGATGCTCGTTCCTCTGGAGCTTTATCTTTTTTGAGAAAAAAGATTATATTGGCCATATTCCAAGAATTTGGGACCCGACCGTTAACCCCCACTATGGCAATTACATCTCGAAGCACTGGAGGCAAGAGGGTTTTACAGCGCTTATAAAACTCAGCCGGGATAGTATTGTACCCTGCCTCTTTCCCTAACGAAAGCCCCCCAATCGTTTCTATCATTTCCTCCACTATAATCTCCTGCTCTAATAAAGAAGAATCCTCTTCTGTTAACAACAGTAATTTGCTCTCTTGTAAATATCTCTGCATACCAGTCAGGTTTTGTGTTAAATCGGGAGAGTAAAGTTGCTGATAAAAAATGGAAAACTGATCAGCAATCTTTTGTGGGTGACTGTATAGTATTCCACCCTCCCCTTTGATAGCTTTGATCTTAGTTTTAAGGTGGCTATCTATGAGCTGATGTGCTAAAACTTTCCCTATCCTATCCCCATACTCGTATTGCAATGTCTTATGTTTAATAAAACAGGCCGGTACCTTCTCTTTTAGTACCCTAATTATTGAGGTCCTGTGCTCCCGAAGGGAAACATACAGCGAATCTTGATCTGTCTTTGGCAATCGAACAGCCTCGGCATGTTGAAGTTCGCACATAATGAGCTTTTGATAGGCTTCCTTAGTTAGTTTCTCCCTTTCGATATTTTGTTGCTAAACAAACTGTTGAGTAACTCTGCGAATAAATGCTTTCATAGCATCCCATACCACAAATGGTGAAGCAGACCCTATATTATCTGCAAGATAGTCTGAATTTTTTAGAAATAAATGCTAAATATTCAGCATCCGTCACCAAATAACGTGGAAAAGAAAAAGAGCAGGCTATTTTAGGAATAAGGTTTGCAGAGAAAGATAATATTATAGGGTTATGGTCCGATGTAATCCTAGGACAGATCTCTATATCTGTCCCCATCAAGATGGTATCTGAGACCCAAGCCATATCAATCCTGGAATTCTGCCGATGTGGCATAGAGTAATACGTGTACCCCGGTTTGTTGGAAATAAATAGTGCCACGCATCTAGTAGCGAGTGCAATCGCATAATTCTAAAATAGAAGCCCTCACCTTCGTCATTCTTGGAGTAAGTGGCCGGCTAGTAGAATCAATAAAATAATTAATAACGCAATTAAAATCTCCCATTACAACAAATGCACCCTGCCATCCCACTAACTCTAGACAAATATCATTCAATAGTGTCGGGCTCATCAGTGTTTGGGCCATAAAAAACACAAAACACACATTTCAAAGTATTAAGTTCGATTTGAGCTGTAGCCCATCTCCCTCTGTGATCCACTAAAACCTTATAGACTTGACAATCCAATGTTTTGGACACCAAAATGGCAGTCCCCCTAATTGGCATATTTTGTGAGGTTCATATTACGCAGCCTCGAGTGAAGCTCTCGTGACTAAGCCTGTCGGCTTTGTATCATGGAAGCTCTGACTGGGTAAAATACAGAGACTGTTTTCTCGTGCAGTTGGGACCTTTTACCTTCTGACACAGCTACCACTAGCCGCATCTTAAAAGAAAATAGTACATCTTGTTGCCATAAGAATTCATTTATCTTCTGACACTATCCAACATATTTCATTATTGAGGAGTGGTTCCATGCAGTTTTCACGTGATACCTTTGGAGTTATCAACTTCACCTTTTAGCACTGCCTTAATTCCTTCTCTACATAGACCAACCACGCTCTTCTGTTACAACGCTGACTGGATTTTTACTCTCTGACATACGGTGTACTTGGGTTCGACCTTGGAACCCCCACGATATTATATTAGCCCTGACGAAGTTCGCGTGGCACGGGGGAATGAAACGCGTTGGCTGTGTGCCGCTGTTGTTCTCAAAGAAATTCAGTAAAAGGAAGAACCTTCAATGAAGTTATATTCTCTTGATTTGTCCATGTAGTGCACCTTCCTTTTTGTTCTTAATACATATTACATTATGGTAGCCCAATTCATTTCATTTCATTAATCTTTATTTCGATCACAGATCATAAAAGATAAGAAACAATACATACATTTAAAAAGTTATTAAACAAGATGTGATCCAATTGATTAAGATAAGGATAAAACATTTGCGGAACGCCCTGGACATGTCCCTTTATACCAGACTTCTCATCATTCGGCTACGGGTAAACCACAATGAAGTTAAAAATTTTGCCAATGCAAAAACGGTAGGTATTGATTGAGAAGCCCACGATCTTTGTATGCTTGATGCGTTTTCGTTAAAAATACTATGCGAGGTTTATAAGCCTTAAGCTCTTCCCTTACTAACTGTCTTTTAGATCCCCTATTCAAACCAGACACATTACGAGATAAACACCTAATCATTGCCATAACCATAGATGTGGTTACCAAACCTCAAAGCAAAAGAAAAGTAATATTCCCAGAGCTCCCACCACCCAAACAAAAAACTATGAACTTTCTTTTCAACTTTTTCTTTCTTTATACCCCACCCCCTCCCAAAAATGCCCATCTGCACCCCACCCAGAAGCGAGCAACTCCCCTTCCCAGTTTCCTAATAAAGAATCACCCTTCCCAAAAGGCTGCCGCTGAAAATGGCAGCTTACGTCTCAGTGCGCCGGGAAGACAATCCCAGCAAGCCACCCACAGCCGCAAAAAAAAAAAGAAAGCGAAACCCTCTGGGCGCTATTAAAGCCACCACTAGGGCAACCAAACCATATCTCTATGCCTTTCTTATCCCCACCGACCGATCCCCCTAAGTCAACTAAAAAAAAGATTGGAATTTTATCAGCTATCTATTCTTTTTAAGTCAGGCCATCCTGCCACATGATCAGGCCGTTTGCCATTCGGTGAATGCCTGCTTGGCATCTAAGTCGGAAACAAAAAATGGTGACTGCCCATCCTTGATGACTTTCAGTCTGGCAGGCTCCTGCAGATATACTTGGGTCCCGGCCACCTTAAATGAATCGATGAGTTGTCTAATTTTCCATCTTTATTCTATTGTAATACGGCTCAAATCCGATCTAAAAACAATTGATAAAGAATCAACCGCTACTGGAGAGTTAGGCCGGGCCTTAAAAGACAGTGCCTGTCTTAGAAAGAAGTTCCCCCAAAAAATCAAAATAGGCTAGAGATAACGGGCGTTGGGTCTCTGCACAGTTAGAGGAAACCTGTGTGCTCTTTGAACCTGCCAGTCCCAAATCCGGAAGGCCTTTTAAAGAAGCTGAACCACGAATGCTCGGGGGACTTTGGTTATGCAGGAGGATGCCATTTTGGAAGTGTCTGACCTGGCGACAGGGGGCTTGAAGGATAATGGGCCATAATATCTCTAGCGCTGTAGCGGATGGGAATGGTATTAAAAAGCATACTATGTGGCCAAGACATTACTCCCAAACACCTCGACCAGGGCACCAAAGCAAAAAATAGGAGCTTAACCTCACTTGATCTTACACCAGAGGTTTTGATTGCAGGGAAGAATCGGCGTGATACACAAAAGACCCCACCTCCTGGTTTTTCCAACTTCACAGGATCAAGTAATTCATTACCTCCGATGCCTTGGCTCAAGTTATAACAGCTTTGGCCATGTCGAGAATTTACTATGCCAATTCCCTTTACTTGGGTCTTCCTAATCATATTATGCAGAGGCTTCAGTTGGTCCAAAACCAGGCTCCTTGGCAGATTTACCAGCTCCCCAAACAATGTCATATTTCCAAAGTGACAAAAGACCTTCTTGGCTCCTAGTTGCACAGAGATCTACATTTAAAACATGTTGCACTATTTTCATGAAAAGTAATGCTTTTATTAAATCTGTGATCCACAATTACTCTCCCACTAGATATCTCAGATCCACCCATTTGCACTTGTTAGTGATCTTGGGAGACTTTGAAGCAGAAGTCGAGGGCTTCGAATTCTGGCAGCTCATTGAGTTTTCTCCAATGACACTCCCATTGTTCCCTTACTACCACTGCAACACTACCCGTCAAATATGTGGTAGAGCAAATTGCGCAAGCGCTTTGGTGAGGGCTCACCGCAGCCTCTAAACCATTATTTATTTGTTTGTGGCGCCCAAGCAAGGATTGAAGACTCCCTCTTTCATTAAAAATTGCTTTATTGCCATAGAAAAACATGTAATTGCAGGCATTTGCCAGTAGGCTGCAGCAGAGTATAAAGAAACAAAGAAAACTGACACCTTGCCTTTAAGGCATTAGAGTAGGGGTACCATGCCTTTAAGACCTGTAGGCGAACCCCTGCTCCCATGATGCACCACAGGTGGCAGTTAGGTCAGTTTTTTTCCGGCTCCTTCTGAGAGGATCCTGGAGCTTGAGCTCTTCAGTTTTTTGACAAAAAATGTTTTTGGAAGAGAATTTTTCAGAAAATTTGACGTTTTCTGGTTTCTAAAGGCTTCTGCTACTGTTGCTGTGAACTTCCACTGATTTTTTCCAGTCATAATATCACCTTTTTTTTTCAGGAAGTGTCCTTCCTGTGACAAGAAAAGGGCACTGGCAGATCCACACTTGGTGTGCATTGTGTGCCTTCCATCCACTCACAATCCTGATCAGTGCCACCATTGTCAGAAGTTTCCATGCGAACCTTGCGCGACAGAGAACGGATAAAACTCTATGCTATGCTGGAAAAGGACAAGAGTCATCAGGTGGGTGGCCATAGAGGCCCTGGGACATCTTCCAGCCAGCAAGGCCAAAAACAGCGATGTTCCACTTCTCCTCACCCCAGGAAGAGGAAGGGGAGAAGAGATTCACTGTCGAAATCGAAATCGCCGTCGAAGAGGCCCAGACACTCATCAGGAACACCATCACAGTCTGTCTCATGCAATTATTTTCAAAGCATTTGTGTATTCATACAGTCTGTCTCTTGCAATTATTTTCAAAGCATTGACAGTGGAGCCAGGAAATCTAACTATGTTGCTGTATATATGTCACTATCACCTTTCCCTGTCCCCCACCCAGACATGAACACTTTACCCCAATTCCTTCCTTCCTCACTTCCAGAGCACTGTATAATATTGCATATTTATTGTAATGAGCAATTTTGTGGCTCCACTGTCAATGCTTTGAAAATAATTGCAAGAGACAGACTGTATGAATATACAAATACAATAGTGGACAATCAAGCCACCCCTATTTTGCGTTGTGTTTTTGCTACTAGATAATAATATGTGAATTGTTGCTTGCTACCGTTGCCACATGTTTTTCATACTGCATAAATAGGACAGCACTCTGTATCTCTTCGAATACCCACCAAGGCCCCTGACATTCCATGTGACCCCCATGTAGGTACGCATTTATGCAACATGTACAAGGACACTCAGGGCAACCCAGCCGCCCTTGCCCCAGGTGAATGTCCTTATTGATCCCCGGCTCGTCTATAATACGCACCTTTGACAGCAGTGAACAAACTGAGCACCCCTCCAGGCCCTTCAGATCCGTAATGATTAAATAAACAAAGCATGCATTCCAAATGCAACCCCCACCCCTAGTAAACACTAAATATTTACAACAAAAAAGCATGTTTGGCCTTCATTGAGCATTACAACTATCATCTCAGACCATGCTGTCCCCATTGCGGTGATTATGGCACCCCAGATGTAGAAGGCCAATAACCACTTAAAACACTAAACTGAACTTCACAATACGCAGGAGTGAGGTAAACCCTAGGAGCATCCAGAAACGCTGGGGCAGACTGCTACACCAGGCCTCCCTCCCAGCTGTCCTGGTAAGCCCTACTGTGTCCCCACACAGAAACCCTTCATTACACAGATGCCTAGGCCTCGCTGCACAGTGAAGCTGTACCTCCAAGCACCCATATTACTCATCTCCCCCCACCATGACCACCCCTTAAAAACAAATACATATAGTGTGCTCTCCAATGAACCACATTACGGCCCAGTCAGCATTCCTCTCACTCTGATTGTTCCTCAGTGTCCCCCCAGCATAGAGAGATCCCTATCTATGGACTGACCAGCCTCTTCACAGTCCATCAGCTCATCGTCCAGTGTACCATCATCCTGCACCACAACTCAGGGCATGAGCCTGCTTTGAGAGTCCTTCGACTCCTGTGACAGCCCAACACCGACAGTCCCAGCCCAACCATGCCTCCCAGCATGATCGGGGTAGGGCACCCTCCTGTCATGCCTAGGAACATGATCTCACATCTCCAGCCAGGCCCACACATCTTCTTGAAGAAGTTCGATTTTCCATTGGCCAGTACATGAAGTGAAGAAGGAAATATCAACATGTAGGGCAGATTTATTGCTCTAAGTTTTTGTTTGACATCCAGAAAGGATTTTCTCTGAGTCTGCACTTTTCGTGTGAAGTCCAGGAATATAGCAATGATGTGATGTTATTAGCGTAGCTCTACAACCTTGCATGCATACAGTTCGTGTCTCTATAGTTGAATATCGTAGCGATCAGGGCCCAAGAAGGGGCCCCTGGGGGCAGCCTCACTGTCAGGCCCCAGTGCGCCCTCTCAACAGCGAACAAGTGCGACAACTACTTTGGTTGCAGGGTACGAGTGATGCAATCCTCCAAGAAGTGTTAAGCTGAGTCACCCTCTGCTCTTTCTGGGAAACCCAGGAGGTACAGGTGATCCCGGTGTGGTTGGCTCTCAGCATCCTTTGCCTTGTTCTTTCAAGGTTTTAGTAGCTGCCATAAGACATATCACTTGATCCTTGAGCATCGTCAGCTCTTGTCCCAGGTCAGCGAGGCACTACTCCACAGTAGTCACCCTATCTTGTGCAGGTCAGTGTGCAGGAGGCCACCCTGTATGGTAACTGCATCAATCTTTCCGTCCATTGCAGTGTGCGAGCCATATATATCCTCCAGAATGGCTGTCCTGGATGGCTCCTCTTCCTGTTCAACCAACACAACACCCTCTGTCTTGTACTTTGAGAGGCGGCGCCCGGCAGAGTCACATATTGCATGATAGTGTTGCTGGCCCCTGACTGGACTGCTCTTCCCCATATTGTACATGACCGTTGCTCAGCAAGGGCCCACCGGCCAAAGGCCAAAATATTGTTGCAGAGGGTGAGAAAAGCCCTAATCCCAAACTGTTAGGACTGGGATTCCTGGCTGGCAAAGGTTTGCACCCTGTCCAAGTAGATGCCACAATCCTAGTTAAGGTAAGCTAGATACACACTAAAAGATAACCTATGCTCCCCCTCTGGACGCTTGTCACAGGGCAGGCAGACTTATCTAAAGAGGCAATGTATAAAGCATTTGTGATTTTCACACACACAGAGTAACACAATGAATACACCACAAAAAGACTCCACACAGGGTTAGAATAATAGGCTATTACATTATAAACAAAACAAGACCAAAATGACAAAAAATACATTGTATAGAAGTTGAGATGTTGGATTGGATTTTAGAATAAATGCAATAAAGCGTTCTGAAGCAAGTAGCGCTAAAAGGTACCTTTAGGTCATGCTGGACCAGGGCAACATCACAGTTCAGGCTGACCTTATAGAAGTGCAGGACGGCTACAGGACCCACGCCGGCCATGGTGAACAAAGTGCATTTCCTGGTTGCAAGCAACAAGATCCATTGATATTCTCCACGCAGCGAAATAGATGCATCTATTCTGAAGACGGGTGCTGGAGTTGTGAGGTGTCGAGTGATGCACCAGGTTCTGCCATGCAGTCAAGGGGATGCATCGATCTCACCAAGCTGCAATGGTGGTGATACGCTGTCTAATGCGTCAATCTCAGGAGGCAAAGCGCTGGTTCCAATGCGATGTAATATTTTTACTCCAACAAATGGGTCAGTGAACCGGTGCTGTTACACACAGACAGGAGATGCATTGATATCTAGGTTGCAAGTATCTGGGCCGCTTCAAGTGAGTCAGGCACAGGAGCAAGGGTAGAGACTTTAATATCCCTGGGTTTCAAGCAACAGGCGGCAAGCCAAAAAACCCTTAGGGATCACTTGGAGGGAAGGCAGGGTCCAGCTCTAGTTCTGCTGAGTCGGATAGCAGCAGGGCAACACACAAGAAAAGCCAAATCTGTACTCCAAAGATGAGTACTTTAAGCAGCACAGCAGTTCTTTTTTTTGTTAAACTTTGTTTATTGAGTTTTTGTCAGACAGGTTACAAAACAAACCAATACGATGCTGAGCACTTATTGCAGCAGAGAAACATGGTACTAAATAATACTATATGCAGCGATTAGAGGCAGATGTAGGCACGTGTCTATACACATACATGTCGGGAAGGCAATTCTCCATATCCATTCCAACAATGCATTATCATTAGGCAGTACAAAGGTAGGCAATACAGCAGCAATATCATAGCATAATTGTACAGCAAACAGCCCCATAAGATTGGGTCAGGGCAGTGATCTAGACAAAAGCGGGGTCGGAATCAATTGGTGAGTACATATACTACAATGCCTGTGTTATCAGTGTATAGTATGTATTAATCAACCATCTGGCAGTCTCTATTGATCACTATTCAACCAAGCCCATCAACATTCTTCGACCGTAAGGTGTATGCAGGAATCTTACATGATATTCTGAGTGCTTAATCAGTGCTGTTCTCCGGGGTGGCTGCGCTAGTTTGCGCTAATAAGTAGCATGTCAGGGGTGCCCAGATATCTGTTGGCCTCGAAGCGATTGGTTGTAACTGAGCATATGTTGACAGTTGTTCCTGACAATAAACAAGATCGTTTAGCCAATCCTTAAATTTAGGTGCCCTCCCTCTTCCCCATCTACACGCCACTTGTCGTTTAGCCATGAGTAGCGCCAATGCAACATATTTGTGGTGCACCGCCTGGAGTGGTTCCACGTATCCCAGGAGTGCTAGGACCGGGGAGGGTGATATCTCCTCACTTATCATGTCTGACAGAGCTCCAAAAACTTGTTTCCAGTATGCCTGTACCCCCTCACAAGCCCATGCCACATGTAAGAAATCAGCTCCTGGAGTGTGGCAGCGATCACAGGTGTCTGTATCTCTCAAGTGGTACCTATACATGCGTGCTGGGGTGAAATACAGTCTATGAAGGAACTTATAGTGGATGATTCTAAGCCTACTGCTCGCTGAGATGCGCTCTGTTTTCTGCACGCAGAAATCCCATTGCCTATCCGTGAGTTCTATACCTAGGTCCTGGTCCCTTTTAGCCCTAGCATCTGGGGAGGGCGAATTCTCGTAGCCCTTGCACAGCCTTATAAATAGTCAACACTAATTTCTTGGCTGTTCCACCAAGTAAGATCTTGTGTAGCAGCGCAAAAATAGGAGGTTCATTAGGAAAGTCTACCGTGAGTGTTCTAAGACATTGTTGGAGCCTAATATATAGAAAGGTACCCAAAGGGGACTGCTGTATACCCATGAACATATGCTCCCGGGTCCTAAATGTACCTTCATGATAAAGATCCCCCCACATATTAATCTTCGTGTGTTCCAGTAGTTTGTGAAAAACTGCCTCTTGCAACAGGGGCATGTCAGGGTGGTATACCAGTGGTAGAAGTGGAGAGTATACAAGGGGTGTTCTCAGCATATCGCATAGATGGGACCATGCATTATTGGTGCTCATCACCGTGGTCGATGTCTTGTCTCTGCCCGGTGGTAAGATATACAGTGCCCCTTCTAAGGGGACTGGATGCGCTAGCCAGTGTTCTGCGGCTATTTGGGGCATATATCGGGGTTGATGTACCCAGTAAAACGCATAGTGTGACTGCGCACTGTAATAATAGAGCTCGAAATCAGGAATCCCGAATCCCCCTTGCGCATATGGTCGTACAAGCACTTCCCATTTCAATCTCGGGTTTTTGCCACCCCAGATTAGGCAAATGAGTTCCGACTTTAGTTTGGGAAAGAAATACCTCCCAGGATAAAAGGGAATGTTAAGGAATAAGTACAGCAGTTGTGGTAATAATACCATCTTTATCAGTTAGGCTCTGCCTGCCATAGACAGCGGTAATGCAATCAAGCGTGTAACCTTATCCGTGATTCGGACCATAGTTGTTCCATAGTTGGCCCTCATTAGTTCATCTCTGTCCCTGGATATACAGATTCCCAAATATTTAAACTCATCGTCGCACCAGGATATGGGGTAATCCATGGGGAATTTAGTTGTTGCCGCTGTAAGGGGAAAAAAGCACTACTTGCTCCAATGTATTTGAACCCCAGAGAGCCTACCAAATGTTATGAATTCTCTGAGGATGGCGCTCATGTTCTGCTGGGGATCCCGAATATACAGTGTGATGTTGTCTGCATGTAGGGAGACGAGAATCTTTCGTAAGTTACACTGCCTTGTCTTTATGATGTTGCCTTCGTTTCGCCGCTAATGGCTCCACCGCAATTGCGAACAGTAAGGGTGATAATGGGCACCCCTGTCTAGTGGCTCTCATGATGGGTATGTCCGGCGATAGTTTCCCATTAATAACCACTTTGGCTGCGGGCGATTCATAAAGTAACCTGATCCAGGCTAGGAAGATAGGTGGGAACCCCATGCGTTCCATTACTGGAAACACATAGTCCCATTCAAGGGAGTCAAACGCTTTTGTAGCATCTAGGAACAGGGCCGCCATGGGTAGCTCTTCAGAAACATTATTCAGAACCATGAAGAACGTTCTCAAATTGTGCGATGTCGCTCTGCCGGGCACAAAGCCTGATTGATCTGGCAATATCAGATTTTCCATGAGGAGATTAAGGCGTGTGGCTATAATTTTGGCTAGGATTTTGACATCACAGTTGAGCAGTGATAGAGGTCTATACGAGTCACACTGCTGCGGTGATTTCCCTGGCTTTAGGAGTGACATTATAAGGGCCATCCTCATGGAAGGGGGTAAATGGCCTACCTCGAGTGCATCTTCATAAACTTCCATTAGTACTGGGGTCATAAAATCAATTTATGTTTTATAGAATTCTATGGGGATGCCGTCTGATCCAGTGGCCTTGCCTGATTGCATATGCATTATGGCGTCTCTCACTTCGTCCAGTTCGAACGGGGTGCTCAGAAAACGCTGTTGTGTGTCACTCAGCCATGCCAGCGACACATCCTCCAGATATGTAGTGAGGTCTAATTTGGTCGCCCTACTGGAGGTGTACAATTTAGTGTAGTGACTAGTAAAGGCATTAAGGATATTCATCGTATCTCTGTACATTCTTCCTTCCCCATCTTCTATTTCAAGCACCGTGTTAATTGGTCGCATCATTTTTATAGTCGCCGCCAATGCTTTCCCTGGTCGCTCCCCCTCCCCATATCTGCGCGCTGTCCAATATCGACCTCTGAATTTAGTTTCCCTGTCAGCCTCCTCTTTGTATTCTGTAAGTTTCTCTCTAATTTGGGAGTGCGTTCCTGCTGTCGGATGTAATGCCAGGTCTTTAATCTCTTCTTCCCTTTGACCCTCCTCTCCCTGTTTTGTGCAATATGCCAGGGATTCTTCCAACAGCTTCAGGTCGCATTCAAGAGCAGCAAGTGCATTCAATATGCTTTTAAGGACACCAGCCCCCTTCGCTATGCAAATCCCTCGCAGTGTCACCTTAAAGGCCTCCCATATCACTTCAACACTATTTACAGACCCTTTATTGCAGTTAAAAAATTCTAATACTTCTTCCCGGAGTTCCTCCTGAAAACATGTATCAAGGAGCATAGTGGGTTGCAACCTCCAGGGGTTTCTTGGGGGACCAAGGTCCTCCGCAGCAAAGGTGAGCTTAACCGGAGCATGATCTGAGTAGGTCCTATCTAAGTGCTGTACTTTAGTAATCACTGGGCAGAGTACGTGCGACATAAATATGTAATCCAATCTCACCCATGACGCAGCTTGCGCAGTTACATGTGTGCCTTCTCATGTGTCAGGGTGTAAGTGTCTCCAAGTATCGACCAGCTCATACTCCTGCAGTATCGCTTGTAGTTCAGTATGTGCCTTGGTGTAATGGTGCGGGGCTGGGTGTGATCTATCTACTGCCGGGTCGTAGGACATGTTAAAATCTCCTCCCCATATAATATGATCGGGACCCGTATCCAAGATTGCAGCCCAGAGCTCCGTAAAGAACCTAGGGTCAACTACATTCGGGCCATAACAGCAAACGATTGTTAATAATATGTGCCCCCAACGCCCCCATGTAATACAATATCTCCCAGATGGGTCATTTTTGTTTCCTATCGTTGTGAATTGCGGACCCCTTTTTATCACTATCGCTGTGCCCCTAGCAAATGAGGAATATGAGGCAAATACCCTGTGTTCCGCCCATCGTCCTGCAAAGGTATTGTTGACATGTGGATTAAAGTTAGTTTCCTGCAGACAGGCTTGTGTATGTTATGTCTGTCGAGATACAACATTATTTGACGTTTATTACGTGGGTCACCCAACCCTCTCACATTTCAAGTAATGATATTTAGCTCAGTCAAGACCATTGCGTGGGTTGGGCTCTGCTGCTAGACTGTTTGTATGAAAAACATCCTGGCATTGGTCCTCATCACTGCATAATGCAAAACTCAGATCCTGTAGCATTAGACGTGCATCATCCTGTTTCTCTACCCGCAATGTAATAACAGTGCTCTGTCCTAAACATACATGGTGTGCGATCGCTAAACATTTTGCCCCATAACAATCCCCCTCCCCCCCCCTCCAGAGTTCCCTGGTGACTTGCATGTGCCAACATCAATAACAAAGTTACTGTTAAGCATAGTGTCAATGGAATTTCGTGTACCACAAAAGTGTCTTCCCCCGTTTGCCCCTGAGCCCCCCCCACTGAAGCGACCCCAACTTGCCAGTATGGCTTACCCACCCTCCTCCCTCAAAACCCTGTAACAACCCCATGAACTCCCAAATACCTTAAATCAACATGGGGGAATACCTGCAGGGGTACAGCCAAAGTGAGCTGCACGGTCGCCTCCCACACCTCAAGCCCTATGACCTAGGTGACCTCTGGGCTCAGTCTGAGAAGGGGAAGCGGGCCTGGAATACATTACCACTGGCAGCATTGCGAGTCTCTTAGGTGTTCCAGTCAGCCAATGTCTCCAGCCTCAGTAGGATTCCCCAACAGGGGGCTCCGTCTATAAAACATATGTAGCAATCCATGACAAACAAATATGGTGTTCAAGCATCAGGCCTCTTCGTCCGTTTCTTGTGCATCATCCAGTGGTGCAGGGTCTCTATCATCCGCATTCCATGGTGGTCTTCTCAAAGCGCGTAAGTAGTTGTCTACTTGCTGTGGATTAGTGAAAAATCGCTGTTTACCTTGGTGTGTCACCCGGAATCGCGCAGTATACAGCAACGCATAGTCGATTTGTGCAGCACGTAGCTTCTTTTTCACCTCTATAAATGTATGCCGTTCTTCCTGTACCATCAGGGTAAAGTCAGGATATATCGAGAAGGAGACGCCATCATAGGACAAGGTCTTTTGGGTGCGCGCTGCCTTTAAAGCCACGTCACGATCTTGGTAGTTTAACAGCCGCGCAATAATGGGCAGCGGCGGGGCTCCTGGCTTTGGGCGCGGCCCGAGGGATCGGTGAGCCCTCTCAACTATGAACTGTGAAGAGAAAGCTTTGGAGCCAATAGCGCCTAGGAGTAGTTTTTCTATATAGTCCTCCATGCGTCCAGTATTTGTGGGTTCTGGAATGTCCGTCACGCAGATGTTGTTGCGCCAACTACAGGCCTCCAAATTCTCGTTTTTAGCTGCAATCACCCTTAGGAGGTCATTCATTCGCGCTAGCTGTGTCGTGTGGGATGAAGTGATGTCATCATTGTCCGAGATACGCCTTTCGGTTTCTTTGATCCGTTTGTCATGGAGGTCAAGTTTGTGGGCAATGGCATCCATTCTGGAGGACATGCAATCTACTTGATCCACAACCGTGGCGAATCCCTGACGTTTTCAGAGTCAGAGTCAAAAACACTTTATTCGATTAAGTTAAAATCATAAAAGTATGCTATACATTCAAAATTGATCACTGGGATATACAAAGACATTTTTATATAAACAAAGTTAAAACAAGAGACATTATGTACAAATTTCCAATAGTGACCAAGGTATATATACAAGGATTTTACATCATATTTACACTGTCTATAGGTTCCTACAAATTTTCACTTCATTTACACAGATTGTACTAAGGGGTTTGCTGGATGATCTATTTACAGTTATATTTACAGGCCTATAATACAATCATTTTATAGTGCTACCCTGACAAGGCGTACAGTTTTTTACAAAAAGCTAAATCAGGTAGTCGGTGATTGAAGTCTTTTTCGCCTGGACCTTATAGACGTTGTAAGAAAATTTGCTACCCCATACATAATTAAAGGTGTTTCCATTAGCTGTAAAAACAGAAAAGCCGGTGTAACTTGGGTAAACATTTGATCTTTTAATATAGGCTTAATATATTTCTCTCTAGCATTTCTGAATAATGGACAGAAAAAGAAAAAATGCAAAGAATCCTGATCTGAGAAATCGTCACACTTGCAGGGGGCGTTCTCATGGGGCTTACACCATTTACTGTATTCACCCAGCAAAAGGTGAGCCTGATTGAAGCGAAATTTAGTGAGAAGCCACCGGTGGAAAGGTTTATTTACTATCGCCAAATATGGTTCGATAGCTAGAGATGTAATTGTCAGAAAATGTGATCTCACGGTTGGCTTCGTAATTTCGCATGATTCTCTTTCAGCTTCTCTTTTCTTTGTATATTCCAATTTTATCCAACTAATGTCATCTTTTTTTAGGCCTTCAGGGTTAGTATATAGATCAGGGCGGCCCAGATATCCTGCTAATTTTTTAATGTATGAAAGCCACTCAATCTCTGCCACACGATCCCGCCCCATGCAGTCTTTGATAATCTTGTGATTAAGTGTTAAATTGGGATTAAGCCAAATTTTAATCCATGCCCTTAATGGTGCCAGGGACAACATATCTTCAATATAACCCAACCCTAGTTCCATATGGATTGAGAAGGCAGGTATGGATTTTGGTAAGCCCAGAACGGATCGCAGGAATATATTCTCTGCTCTTTGGATGTGGGTTGTGTTCTTATAACCCCAAATAGAGGCTCCATATCTGGCTATTGCCAGAGTTTTAGCTTTATATATGGATAATATAGCCTCTGGTGGTTTACCGCCAAGGCGTTTTGCGAACCCCAGTATAGCAGCAGATGAACGTTTTACTGCAGCGGTCTTGTTCTGGATTTGTGGTGCCCATGTCCCTTTCTCGTCGAACACCACTCCTAAGTATGTAAAGGCTTTAACTTTGGTAAGTGCGGAACCATTACAGGACAGGGTTTTGGTATTACTCTTGCAATTACCCACTGCCATAACATGTGATTTTCCTGCATTAATCACTAGATCCAGATCTTGCATGAAAGCCCCAAATGTATTTAATAGGTGTTGAAGACCCCTAGGGGTCCTTGACATCAGTGCCGTGTCGTCGGCATATAAAAGTACCGGCATCACGGAACCACCCATGCGAGGCACATCTGTAGAGGCAGCTTTTAGGGACTCTTCCAATGAGTTTATATAAAGGGAGAAGAGCATAGGTGCCAAAATGCACCCTTGGCGCACTCCCCTTCCCGATTTAAAAAAAGCGGTGCAGTTCCCTTCTTGAGACATGCGGATAGTTGCCCTTAAATCACTGTGGAGACGTGCCAAAAAATCCACAAGTGCACGGTCCAGTCCCTTTTCAAGGAGTATTGTCCACAGCTTTGACCTATTAACTAGGTCAAAAGCTGTGGACAAGTCCATGAAGGCCAAATACATCATCCCCCTTGAAGCTACAGTATATTTGCTCAGTATAAGGTGTAAATTAAGGCATTGATCTTCTGTACCTCTGGCAGATCTAAAGCCATACTGAGCTTCACACAAGATGTTTTTATCAGTGGTCCAAGCTGAGATTCTTTCTAGTATTATTTTACCAAGGATTTTAAATGAAGTATCTAGCAGAGATATGGGTCTGTAGCATCTAGGGTCCCCCCTTTGACCCTTCTTAAATATGGGGATGATGACAGACTGTGACCAAGTAGTTGGAGGTCTTATCTTGTCTATACCAACTACATTAAAAACATTAGTAAGTACAACTGACCACATTGCTGAGTTTGTTTTAAACATATCTGCGGGTACACCATCTGGACCGGGGCCTTCTGTGATGACATATCCTCAATTGCACTCTGTACCTCTTTAATGGTAAAACTTGGTAGGGGGTCTTGTGTGTCAATCGGTGTTAGGTCTGATTGTCCTAAGTCGAGGTTGCTGCCATAGATTCTTTGGAAATGGTCCAGCCATTCCTTCTCAGGGATATTTACCTCCAATGGCGCGTTTTCTTTCCCATTGAACAGAGGGGTATTGACAATGGTCCAGAATTTTGCGCTATCCCTCAGGGTTGCTTTCTCGTACAGATCCTCCCAAGCCTGTTCCTTTATTTCCCTTTTCCTCATTAGGATATCCAGGTTATACTGTTTCCTAGGCCTAGCCACCTCTAATCTATCACGGGGTACCTTTTTCAAAGCTTTATGTAGTTCTCGATGTGATTTGGAGCATTCGTTGTTAAACCACCCCTCTACCTTTTTCTCTCTCTTTGTGGATTTACATTTTAGGTCATCTGCCACCTGGCGACAGACGGCTTCAAAAGACCCAATAATATTCCCTTTGAATTTCAATGGCTCCCTGCAGACATTAATATCGCTGCCCACTTTCTCATTAAGGGAGTAAAGGAAATCCTCAGGAATAATTTTACTCCATTTCACCCGTCTCCCTTGATCCTTTGTAGTTATATCTACGGGGATGTCTACTTCGGAATTTTTATTAAATAAAAATAAAATATTATCCTCCATGTTCAACACAACTGGATTGTGATCACTGTGTGTGGTGTGTATAGCATTATAAAAAATAACATTCTGCAACAAAACCGGGGAGATAAATATGTAATCAATGATAGTGTTGCAATCCCTTGCTCTGTAGGTTGGGACCCTTTCATTACTATCAAAGAACTCTGGTTCATAAAGTTCATTCTCAAGGAGAAGATCTTCTAAAGCTGCCCCTTTAACAGAATGTTCAAAATGTGGGGGTTGAAACATATCTAAATTCAGAGTGTCTCTTAACTGACAGTTTTGTTGACATAAATGTACATTAAAATCTCCCAACAATATAAAATATATCGGCGTGGTTTGACTCTCTTTAAAATTATACATGAACTCATTCAGGGAATTGAGATTTTCGATATCACCTGTACTTTGGGTGGCATTATAGAAATTAATATAAACACATTTGGATTTGTTAATCAATGTGACTTCCAAAACTAGAAAGTTTTGGGATAGCATATTTAATACCTTCACAGATCCATTCATTTTGACTGATATTAAAAACTGCAACCCTCCTTTGTTACGTCCAGAGTTTGAAGGTTGTGCTGCTAAGAAATAGGATGTAAACCCATCTAACCAAAAATCACAATCCATATCCCATGTCTCCTGTAGGGCTATCACATCATACTTTTTCAATAGATTCAACCATTCTGTATCATCCCTTTTCGAGCGGAGTCCTGCGATATTCCAGCTCATTAGGTTAGCAGTAATACCCCTTGACGTATTTCCAATAGTATTTGCTGCATATCCATGTCAGGTGTCACTGGCCCCTCCTCTGCCATACCCGTTCTGCTTGGGCCTCCAGTGCCTGTTGTCGGCTTCTGTCTTCTTTTTCCTGCGGCATCAAAGCTACGTTTCGGTCGGCGGGTGTCCTGTTTACCCATGATGTCGCTTCTGCACACGTTTGAAGAGTAGTATCGTGGACTGGTAGCATCACCCGGCACTCACGCCAGTGCCACTCCGCTATGTAGTGTAGATGCCAGAGACACAATATGGCCCCTGATGTAGCAAATAACTACGCAGGTGTCCCTGATGCCTATTTGTCTGCATTGTAGATGGTTATATGTACAGTAGTCGTCCCTGGAGGTGGTCGTGTCTCAACGTGCGCACTCTGCAGGGCTTATGGGCAAGTAAAACCTCTCTTTATGGCAATGTCTGTAAGTATCAGCCATTTAGTTGCACTTCGACATGAGCATTGCGTCTAAGGCTGAGCAAATAGTACCCTCACACTGCGGTGTTCCAGTGTGCAGCAGCATTTACAGATGGCGAGGAAGTATCTCCCAAATTACATATGTAGCTCAGGTAGGCAGCGCTGAATGGACACATGCGTAGCGGTTATTCAGGCCAGTCTCCCCACCATGCACCGGTGATTTGCGCGACCACGGTGTGGGTGCAATGGGCCGCTTCGCTTACGCCCGAGACGGAGAGGGCGGCATTGGAGGTGGTGGTAGTGGCGTCACCTCAGTCCCCTCACCGCTTTCCAGTTGCACGTGTGTCGCTCTCCCTCCGTGGTCGCTTCAGTCCCGCAGAGCCAAGCAAGAGACACGTGTGTGCAGAGCAGGCGCCGGTATGCAGCTCGGGTGTCTCAGCGCCGGGTGCCGCGGGCCTGCTCCTGCAACGCTCCGTCCGAGGGAGTGGGGTTGCTCCTCCTTCACCCTAAATGCAAAAGGCAGTGGCTGCGGGAGAACTCGAGACCTGTCTCATATAGTGCAGTTTATAATTGGGGAGGTGTGTCGCAGCAAGTCGGGGGTCCGCACTCGGATCAGCAGTCAGTCTCGTAGCGGCCTACCTACCTCATGGTGAGCCGCGGGCTATCGTAGCTGCAGGGTGCCGCTCTCCTCGCTCCTCCTACTTCCAGCCAGGTCCCAGCAGTTACTCTCGGACCACGTCAGTTTTCGCTGCAGTGTTGGATCACCGTCAAACTTTCACCGAGGCTGGAGATGACCTTAACACACAGCGTGACATGTCTGTAGCCAGATTATATGCCAGTTAAACAGGATAAATGAAGGATAAGGGATCCAGGCGGCAGGAGCCTCACCACAGTGCGACCATACTGCGTGTGCGCCCTCTATCGCCCCCCCTGCACAGCAGTTCTTCTGACAGAGGTTCAGTTCAAGATCCAGAAGAATCTGATTTAGGGAAGTCAGAGACCCATTACTTATACCTAAAAGTGCCTTTGAAGTAGGGGGTGACTTAAATGCAGCTCTCTGAAATGCACAAGTATCCCTTTCAACCCAGTTCTATCTGCCAGGCTATCTGTGGTGGGTAAGCAGCCCTTTGTGTGGAGACAGGACACTGCCTATTCAAATGAAGTGCTAGCCCCTCCCCTCCATTCCGCACCGGCAAGGCCATCAGAATGCAGATGTATGTAGATGTACTCAGACATACCTATCCTTTCTGTGTTGTGGCAGTCTAGAGGGAATGCACAAAGTGTAGCTGTCACCCAACCCAGACGTGTATGGGAGACAGACTGTCGGGCACACAGAGCAGTAAGTGCAGAGAGTCCTGCCCAGCGAGTGCACTACAAAAAGACACTCAAAGAGTGCAAACACAATATAAACAACACTTGGAACAACAGTGTAGAGACTTAAACAATTGAAGCACAGATGTAAACGTCCATTTTCAAAGTAATCCCGTCTTCAAGGGACAGGTAACCAAACTCCACCTTTAGCTCATCAAATTCATATTTATTCAACAAGCAAGACAGTCAACATTTCTTGGGCTTAAAACAATAGCCCTTCTTCAGGGGAATCTGTGAAGTATGATATGTATGTCAATTCATTTAGCGCAATACAAAATTACAGCAAAGTGTCAAACAGTAAATAACAAGAAACCAAAAAATGCTTGCTAGCATAACCATTAGCTGTAATGATAAGGGAAAGATGTCCAAGATTTCAAGAGTAAGAAAATGTACGAAATAAATAGCAAAACAAACACATAAAAATTAATGCTGATGTGTAAATCAATAGGTCGAGATCTGGGGTGTAAAGAATTCAGAATGAGCAAAAGAGATAACGTGAACAAAAAGTGAAAAAGCCAACCAATCATGAGTGTACGAAACACAAAGGTGCATTCATTTATGTAAAAAATGTGTGCGCTTGTGGCATGCTGAGCAACCGAACTCCAGGAATTTGCATTAAAGGTAAGTAGACACATACCCTGTAACAAGAAATCGTATGGAAAATAAACTGGATGACCACGAGGACTCCGGCCTACATCAAAAAGAGCATAGTGAATATGCTGCATAAAGGACAGTGGCAAAAATAAAACAAAAAGAAGCATTTACTTACCCGCTCCGTGCAAAGAGCAGTGGGCCATTTAGGACTGCAGACGATGACCAAACAAGCAGCCTAGTATCCGAACGTTAACAAATGTGCACAGAATGGCGCGCATGCGCTGTAATGGTGTGTGAGATCCAACCCGGAAGTGAAGATAAATAGACTTACGAAGTCAGTGGAAATAAAAAACCGAAGTAAAGAGAGTGAAAAAAAGACTAACACCCAGGCGCTCAATGTAAAAGACCCTGAGGGGTTACAAAAAAAAGTGAATAAGCAATGTTAAGGGTTAGAGACGAAAAAGTGATCCACACGAAAGTGAATCCAAAACTACTGAGCTCCAAAAGACAGCAAACGTAAATATACATGTTAGACAATGAGCAAAAAGGAGTTGGATGCAACAAAGCTCAATGACATGAATACAACAAAAGAGATATTTTTTTGCTACTGAATCCTGAAAATCATGAATGTGTATGTAAGCAATATGTCAAAACTTCGAGTTGATTCTTTACCTCTCTTCCATAATAATTCATCTCTATTCCGATCATGCAAACTTCTCTCGGCATCATCCAGAATCCCAATCGGGTACCCTCGATGTGTGAAATTAGTCTTGTACTCTAGTATGATCATTGGAAGTTGTGAAGCTAGCATCTGATTCGATTCGTTTGGCTCAAAGGAATTGAAAAAAGTGAAGGTGTTTCTTGCGAGACGGAGGGTAAAAACTTGAAAACAAAAGAGAGTTGTTACTATTGGTGTTTTTTTTTACATAATGAAGTCTTAATGGTTGTGCCCTCGATGTCAATATTGACATCTGATATGACAATCGATGCTGAGCCATTAGAAATGTGAACTTGATGCAAGGGTGTCTTGTATTCAAAGATGATAAATTCTCGGTGTGAGAAGCTGCTGTACCCTGCCAGGTGATCAGGATATCATCTATGTATCTGCGGTAAAGTAATAAGTTATCTGTCCAATTCTTGTCAGATATGATGTGATCTCGCTCCAACTTCATCATAAAGATGTTGGCCTAGCTTAGGGCCCCAAAAAAATACCATTGATGCGCCATTGGATTGAAGAAAACATTGATCTTGCCATTTGAAATAGGTGTGGTATAAAGAGAACTGCAATAGCTCTATGAGAAAGTTCTTATCAGCCTGTAATTCATCTTGTTGAAGAAGAGCCCACTCAACAGCTCCAATGCCTTCGGCGTGATGGATAGAGGTATACAGGGATACCACATTGATGGTACACAACCAAATCTCTGAATCTGCAGGTAACTCAACCTGTTGAAGCAATTGTAGTAGATGAGTGGTGTCTTGCAAATATGTGGAACCTCATTGTACGATGGTCTGTAGGAATGAGTCCAAGTAGTGCCGGAGAGGTTCTAAAAGTGCCATTTCTAAAACAGTAATGTTAAATCCAACTTCACCAGTAAGGAGGATTTATCATTACCATTCTGAACATATAAAACATGAAAAAGGTACTCCTCCCTGATCAGGAATTACTGCTTAAAAGTGTATTAAAGAAATTTCAATGCTAGTGTATGAGAGGAGTATGCCTCACAGTAGCGAAAAATGAAAAAGGCTGTTTGTCACTACCAGGACCAGGACATGCAGAACATAATGGTGCACGTACTCCCTTTTACATACATAGCACCCTGCCCTTGGAGTTTCTTAGGGCCTATATTAAGGGTGACTTATAGGTAATAAAAGAGGCGTTTAAGGCTTGGCAAGTAATTTTGAAATGCCAAGTTGAAGTAGCAGTAAACTGCACACACAGGCACTGCAGTGGCAGGCAGACATGAGAAAGGCTTGAAAGGCTACTTCTGTGGGTGGCACTATCAGTGCTGCAGCCCACTAGTAGCATTTGAAGTATAGGCCATGGGTATATGGTATACCACTTTACAAGGGACTTATCAGGACAACAAATATGCCAATCACATATATACCAATGTCATTAGGTTGAGGGCAGAAGCACATCCATTTTAGCACTGGTTAGCAGCGGTAAAGTCCTCAGATACCTAAGACCAACAAACTGACTCAGCAAGAACAGGAGGTAAAAGGCAAAAAGTCTGGGGAAGGACACCCCAAGGATGACAGGTCTAACACAAACGTTGACCACTCCTCACGGGCTTCCCTGTGCCACAGTCTCACAACAAAATGGGGCATGTCTGGCTGGCTAGTCCCCAACACAGGGTCCCCTCCACACACAAGAGAGGCAATGTTTCATGACCACCACTCACTGTGGATGCCCAAAGCACAGACATTAGTCTATTCCTCGCAGGCCTGGTGCAAGGACTGGTGTGCCCCTCTACCACTCCTCACACTGGGGCACCAACTACCGATCAGCCTGGTAGAAGCCCCTCGGATTAATCACCACTTGCATCTAGACCACATTCATCTCACCGCTATCGCGGTCGGACCCCATGGCCCCTACAGCAGGAAGCCCACGGCAAGTCACAGTGTCCAGGCACTGGGCCAATAACACTCTGGGTCGTCAGGAGGGAGGAGGGAGGGGGGAGAAGGTCCCCGGGACCGGCTTAGTGCATCTGCAACCTTCCCACTCCTCAGGTCATCTCCATCTGCAGGCAAATTGGATCCAGAGGCCCCGCTCAGAGGACGAGACAACTGCTGCCCCTGTGTAGTCAAAGGATACTAGGCCTCTGCCACTGGCTGACCAAACAGAAATGCTGCTGCACTGCACTAATGGGCCTTGACTCCAACACCAGGTCTGGCCACGATCTCCATCAGCGGCAGCGCCACTGATCAGCTATGGCCACGTCATGTCAATATTATTGGCACTCAGCAAAACCCAAAATGTACGGTCTGTACTCCACACATTAACAAGCAGGTGCTTGAGGTCTCATATGGCAGGATGTTACAGGATTAAGATTTG
The DNA here is from genome assembly GCF_964263255.1 of Lissotriton vulgaris. Lineage (NCBI taxonomy): Eukaryota > Metazoa > Chordata > Amphibia > Caudata > Salamandridae > Lissotriton > Lissotriton vulgaris. Next base: position 1,434,408,682 of record NC_141687.1, read on the forward strand.
GGATTATGGAACGTGGGCTTAACACAGCCAATCAAACATCTTACCAGGCCACCTTCTATTATATTCTTACATGCCAACAGCCCCGGTTCAGGTGGAAGATTAGCTTTTTAAAATATTTTTATTATTTCCAAACTAAATTTATTACTGCAAAAAACAAAAGCTGCATCTCCATATAGAAAACAATCAGTAGTGAGGAATCAATCAGTTGTAAAATAAGTTTATAAAACAAGTATACCGCCGTTCATACATGTCATGCATATAAAGAGCAAGGTACAGGGAAAGGAAATACAGTACAATTGTGAAAAGGCCAAAGAGAATTTATGGAACAATGGCTGTTAGAAGGGCATCCTTTTGCCCTGTTCACCACCATTTTTTGCTGACTGGTTCTAGTGGTAACAGCCTCTGCCTTTGCCCTGGGCAATTGGGTACACTTATTATTGGCAATGGCAGATCCCGGTAAGTCCCAAGTATATAATAGGGCAAGGGGGGATTCAATCTACATAGAAGTACCCAGTAGATAACAGGGCATGGATGTTTAGAGGGCCAGCAGATTTCCTGCACTTGCCTGTGTGCAATACTGTGTGCCTTCTGATATTTTTAAGGCAGCCCTGCCCTGCAGCCTGCCTTTAAAGGTAGATTCTCACAATTGGTACTGACAGACCCTATAAGCCCTTATGATATAATGGGACCTAGGGGTTCAAACTGCCTATAAGTCTAGTGACTTATAGGCAGTTGGAACCCCTTTAAAATAGGGCATGGAGGTTTGGAAGCCCGGCAGATATCTTGCACATGTGTGCACTGCAGAGTGCCTGCTGTCATTTTAAAAGCAGCCTTGCTTTGCAGACTGTCTTTAAACGTAAGTTGAATTCAAATTCGACTTTGTGGGCATCAATACTCTAAAAGTGATAATCTACCTTATTGTTGCATATTAGTCACCCCTAAGGACTCCCCTAGGTATCCCAGGGGAGGGGTACCATGTAACTATCAGCAGGGACCTCATAAAAGATGTTTTTTATGTCTTGGTGAGGAAATAACTGCATATTTCATTTTTTCCCATTGTAGGTACTTAGCTCCATAGGCTAATATTGTAATATTTTATTTAAGTGCACTCATTGCAAGAAAGGAGTAAAACATGTAATTCAAGCACTTAAAAGATTGCTATTGCTTCATTCAAAAACTTGCCACTGTTAAATTTGTCATAATTATAAGACTTTATTTCTGTGAGCCAAAATCCAGCCTTCTAGCAGTCATCCTTGATTGGTCAGCTCTAACAGGCTTACCCAGGCTGCTTTGATCAGGTTACAAGTGGCGTGGCCGGAGCAGATGTTATCTGATAGTGGGAGTTCTGCAGCTGGAAAGACCACGACAGGCAGGGGGGTGGGTAATAAACCATGAGCTTCAAAGAGAGTAGGACAGTAAAGGCATGCCAGGCCTAACTACCCCCACATCATGTACCCCCAACCTTATGGCAGGCTTAGGACAGAAATTTGAACAGATCAGGAGGAGGAGAGTTATGGAAATAAGCGGCATTGTGGGTTGGTTTAGCCAGTGCTTACTCCTCTGTAGAGAATTGACCAATGTTGTATTTTGGAAGTGCAGTGCTTTGTGAGACAAGAAGATGCTACACTTTGGAGGAAGTCATCATGCTTTCGGGTGGTACCCAGCATCTCATTGGACAGATATGCCCCTCTGCTTGTTGCCCCAGAATACTGAATAAATATGAGTGCTGCATAGCCCCTCAGATCTGCTACTTGAAACTACAAGGAGAAAAAAGACTGCCCTGCTGGAATCTGGATTGGCACCCAGAGTATTATTTTATGTTATGTTATGTTATGTTATGTTATGTTATGTTATGTTATGTTATGTTTTGTTATGATCTGTTATGTTATGTTATGTTATGTTATGTTATGTTGTTATATTATGTTATATTATGTCATGTTACGTTATGTTACGTTATGTTATGTTATGTTATGTTATGTTATGTTATGTTATGTTACTGCGGCTTGTACAGCGCACATACACCAAACGGTCTCTGTTAGTGATCCCCTAATTTAAGAGGTTTGGGATAGGTGGAGTCAGGTTTTCTGTCACTGCTCCTCATGTTTGGAAGTCCCTGCCCTTGGAATTCAGGACCACCTTAAATTATGAGAAGTTCAGACAGATGGTAAAGACTTGGCTCTTTAAGCAAGTCTATTAAGAAGTATCCTAAGCCATGTTGGGACAGTTACCTAGCACCAATAAAGCCACAAATAAACCAATAATCTCGGGCATAGGTTCATTACTAGAACCACTGTCAACTTTTGTTGACTTCTTCCTCAAACCAATGGTGAGGGAGATGCCGACCTTTCTGAAGGACACAAAGGATGTCCTTAGGATGTTGCCAGATATTGAGTTTAACAGAGACCTAGACTTACTCGTATCCTTCGACGTAGAGTCTCTATATACGTCTATACCACAGATGGAGACGTTGGAAGTGATAGAGACTCTACTCTCAGAAAGGAATCTCAACTCAATTACACCGGGTGGCCTAATTATGACACTAGCCACACTGGCAATGACAGAAAACATTTTTCAATTTGAGGAGTCCATTTTCTTACAGATTAGCGGGACTAGCATGGGCAGCGTTTTTGCCCCTAGTCTCGCTAATCTGTATGTACACAAATTTGAACAGGACCATATTCTCAATGTAACCAACCCCTACCACAGTTGCCTATGGCTGTGGAAACGTTACATTGATGACGTGTTATTTGTATGGCGGGGGACAATTAAAGATCTAGAGAGCTTTCACTTATGGCTAAATGAGAGAAACCAGTTCTTGAGATTCACTATTGAATACAATAAACATCAGCTGGCTTTCCTGGATCTTTTGATCATGTCAACATCTTCTGGTCTACAGTCACAGCTATACCGTAAACCAATGGCCAGAAACTCCCTTTTAAGCTATGAAAGTTGTCACCCGAAAGCTGTACGGGATAACCTGCCCTATGGGCAATTCTTAGGAATTCAGTGCAATTGCTCAACTAAAGCATCTTTTATGATTCATGCCAAAACTCTAGAGGAGAATCTAGCAGCTAAGAAATATCCAAAACAGCTGATCCGCAGGTTAAAGAAAAGAGCCTCTAACAACAATCGAGAGAGCCTGCTATAACTTTTACCCCCTAAAGAGAAACAAGATCGCATCACATGTGTGAATACCTACTGTACACAATCAAATAAGATCCAGAAGATCATTAAAAACATTGGGGGATACTGAATACAGGCACAGATAAGCTTCTTCCACCTTTGTTTGCTTTTAAGCGAGGACAGAATTTAAAAGACCAATTGGTCCACACGAGACCAAAGGCGAAGGTTTCTCGAGCAGTGGGCACTTTATGGGATATGCCAGCTGTTACAGGTCACCATCTCTGTGGCACCTGTGCGGCTTGTCCGCAAACCTCAAGAACAACAAGTATTGATATAGGTACTGCACGTCCCTGCGAGCAGCGACGGTTTACAAATTGTAATAGCCAGAACCTTGTTTATCTCATAAATTGCCCCTACAACATGAAATATGTAGGGATGACAACGCGAAAAATTAAGATCCGCATCTCTGAACATAAGAGCCCAATCAGATGTCAGAAGCAGGCGACTAGGCTGACTAATCATTTTTTGGAAGTGGGACATAAACCCACAGACAAGAAATGGACAGTAATTGAACAGCCATTGATCTCCACCCACATAACAGATGTAAATACATTTCTGTTTAGGAAAGAGCAGAAATGGGTGTATAAATTTAATTCAGACAAAAATGGATTGAACGAAGACATTCCTTGGATATCGCTATAATATGCTGATAGAGTCACTAACTACATTTGTCTAGACAAAGTAGGGACACATGAGTCGATTGCACTAGCACGTCCCAAAGATGTCCCGAAGATGATACCAGAGTGACTTGCACTAGGACGTCCCGTAGATGTCAGTATAATATGAATGATACCATCATATATGCCTTCACTCACTGGGATAGATTATAACACACCCGTGGTTGGGGTACTGCCCCCTGAACACTATCTGGAGAAACTGTTGTTTTAACTAAACTGAGGTTCCAGAAAAATATATGTGTTTGAGTGTGCATGGCTCAGAATTCCTTTTTTTTTTTTTGATTGAAGGGCATACACATATGATATTTGCTCTGAACACACTGGAATATGTCATAACCTTCTTTGACTTTGGGATATTACCCTATTTAATACCATACGTGCAAACCAACAGCCTGATTCATCAACGACCCGTTTTGCGAGTCAATAATAGCGATTCATAAGGAATCGCTATTACAGGCTCGCAAAACGGGATTCATGTAGGAATCGCAAAAAAAATGTGATTCCTACATATTCCTTATTTGCGATTAGCAAATTGCTAATCGCAAATCGCTAATCGCAAATAAGGAATAACTCCCCATTCATTCCTATGGGACAAAAGGCCCATAGGAATGAATGGGGAGTATTCCTTATTTGCGATTAGCAATTTGCTAATCGCAAATAAGATAGCGATTTTAAGGGTGCCAGGGGTGTCCAAAGGACACCCTGTAGCACCCCTTAAATGCAAATTTTAACAGGTGTTGCGCACACACATGTCCAAAGGACATGTGTGTGTGCAACATGCAACTTAGAAAAATGCTTTTAGAAGCATTTTTCTAAGTTTTCGCTATTTACCACGAGGTTTGACCTCGCGGTAAAAAGCGGGCCGAAATTACGAATTCGGTATTTAAAAATGGATGATAAATTGCATTTAAGGAATCTCAAATAGAGATTCCTTAAATGTAATTCCTCGCTAAATTGCGAAATCGCTATTACCGATTTTTGCATTTGGGATGATGAATCCCAAATGCAAAAATCGCACTCGCAAAGGGCCAGATTCTCAGAATCTGGCCCTTTGCGAGCGCTATTCAGCTTGATGAATCAAGCTGTAAGTTTTCTTGAAAAATTGCGTTCCAGAAACATATGGCTTTTAAGTTTAAGTTCCTTTTATTGCAACTTTATAATCCCAAAAATAGAAAGAAACTTTGGGAATATGTCATTGTGTATTAACAAAACAGCAATAAAAGACTACAACTCCCAAGTATTTAAAAGAGAGTGCGAAATAACGAGGCAGCTTTAACAATAGTGACTACTAAGGGTAAAACTTCCACACTAGCCTTTTTCAAAGGTTTCCTTGTAATTGAGGAATAGGAGAAATCTTGGTATGTTTTTTTTTAAGATACTTTTTCTCAATAATACTTTATTAAAGTGCGGCCGAGATCGGGTCTTTGAATGAAATGAGGACTTCATTTCCCATGAATACACAGAGTAGCGCAGAGAAATGACGTACGCAACGTCAATGGCGCAGCACAACAATGCGGATATATGCGCAAGGCTTCCACCGGGTCGGTACCTCCCCGAGACAGCTCAGAAGGACGTCAGGAGTACCGACGGAAGGTAAGCCCGCGCTACAGAATAGACCTGTTTTCTTTTCTTTCCTTTTTCAACAACTTCGAAGGGGTCCTTGGTACACAGGCTATCGGGGTTTAGAGTAACCTGGTAACTGTGTAGCGAAACGAAGAAGCTCCTCGTATGAGGAGTAACTCATTTAGAGTTAGGTCCTAGAACCAAACGAGGAGTGTAATATTTGATAAAGGGGTAACTGGTATGTCCTGAGAACGGCTAAACAATTCAATACAGCCCTTTTCTCATGTAAGAGTAAAGAAAATCAGCCGTAATGTAATTGAGACTACATACTTTATTGTACGATATTGATACCATTCACTCCGCTGTCCTGGTGCTATGAGCAGTGTTATGATAACAGTGTTACTGGCAGGTCATACTAATCCCTTCTTTATGATATTCTTGCCCCCTAGAGGGGTGCTCCATTTACCTGCACTGTGGCCAGGTGAGGTGGAGTTTTTCTCCCCTGCCATTTAGGTAAGTGAGAGCTCATACTCTACCTACCAGAGAGTATATGTGCAATTCTGCATGCACCAGATAACAATATAATCTATCTCGAGTTGGATTACTTTATGGATTCTATAACCAAACTTATAATAATTTTTGGCTGTTTGTCTTTCTATGTGTCTGTTCGTGTGTTTCCCGATCACTTGTTGTTCTGGGGACCTCGAAAGCCAGGAGAATGATGACATACACAATACCCAGGTGATAAAAAATCTGTTTTATTTCTTCACTAGCACTTTGAGCAGTAGCGATAATGGTCCTGATGAAGCAGCAGGATACCTTCTGTGATCCACGTAGTCTGCAGAAACATGTCGACCGCACAAATTAAGCAGTAGTTATTTGTTAAGACTACTTTTTGTCGCTCTTTTTTATTGACTTGGGAGTAAAGAAGTATTTCATTAAAGGGTTTTTACCCTCTTCACTATCCAATTTTAGTCACTTTAGCACTTTTTCACCCACTTCACATTTTTTGTGCACTGCTCTACAGTTGTCACTTTACACCCAGGTACACCATAGTTCACACTGGGCCTTACTGGTTAGATAGGTTGTTTACATCTTCCTTATCCCCAGTGGGTACAAACAATCTTTACCTTCTTGGTGTGATGGATCCCAGATGATGAACAGAGCGGTATCGATCGACAACTGATGGGTAATTTTTCACATAGAAGGAGTACCCATGTGTTGAGTGTATATATCACTTAGACACGCTATAGGTGTGACCCACTGCTACATCCAGTTTTAGATGATCCTGAACTATATAATTGGCTTAGTTTAGAGTTGGTCGGCTGGCATGCCCCACTTAAAATATGTGGGGACTTCAATATTAATATAGGCTGTGAGCTTGCCAGCAGTCCAGATGCAGAATACTGTGGACGGAAACCAAAAGTTTATAGGTCTTTAATGCAAATGCTAGAGCTGCATGGTCCGATGGATACATGGGCCCATTTTTGAAGCGATGATCCTGGCTTTACTTTCTTTTCAGCGCCTCTAAAATTAATTCCCGATTAGATTATTTTTTTATTTCTTCAAGCCTGATGCAAGGATCCAACATAATTAGATTTCCGAGAGTGATGTCGGATCATAATCCGTTAATCCTAGAAGTCAAAATTCACCATAGGGTTAAGAAATCAGACACCTGGACTTTTAATAGAGGTTTGTTACGGGATAGGGGATATATTGATTGTATGGCCATATGGATTACGAGGTTCATAGCTGAGAATATAGGGAGTATTAATATACAAAATGTTTATGATTCACTGAAAGCTGGTATAAGGGGTGAGACCACACGCTATGGATGGGAGAGCCAGAGAAGGGAAAAACAAAAGCTACAGGAGCTCTATGGGGAACTTGAAAGGGCTGAGATGTCCCTTGCCAGGATTCTATCAGGTGGGAATGGGGACATAGCACAAACACAAATTATCATTACTAAAGCAGCAATATTAGAAATCTCTCAAACGAAAGCAGCAGCTAAATTTGTGGCTTGGCGCTCGAAAGTATATGAAAATAATGAAAGAGCTGGACAACTGTTAGCGGTCAGAACTAGAGAGAAAGAAGTTGCTTCTCGTATTAAAGAGATTCTAGATCCGGAGGTTGGGTTAGTTTCAGATGAAGCGGTTATAGCTCTAGCTTTTCAGAAGTTTTATCAAAAACTGTATGACGAGGAGATTAGGGATACGGGGAGCTTCAGGCAGGAATTCAAAGCTATCTTAATGAAATTGAGGTGGGGGCCTTAACACCGGAAGAAGCAGCAATGCTAGATGCTGCCATTAAAATTGAAGAACTGGGGGTGGCTATAGATTCCATTCCCAGTGGTAAGGCTGTCGGACCAGACTTTTTACCTGGAGAATTCTATAGGATATTTCGGGCACAACTTATTCCTTTAATGCTAGAGGTTTTCTCACAGGTTTTAAAGGGGGAGAAGCCCGCAGATTCTTGGCGGAGGGCAAGGATTGTGACTATTATTAAAAAGGGAAGATACCTTCTGATACTGGCTCTTATCAACCTATCACTTTGATTAATAGTGACATCAAAATGTATTCCAAAATTTTGGCTAACCGGCTTGCTAGTGTGATCAAAAAATTGGTCTCCCCTCAACAACACGGCTTTGTTCCAGTACGAGAAACGATCGAACATATACGTCATACAATTGCTTTGTTCGATTACACCAAGGTTACAGGAGACCCAATGGCTTTAATTCTGCTGGACGCGGAGAAAGCTTTTGATAGGATCTCCTGGCCTTTTTTATGGGCTACATTACAGCATTATGGTATAGGGGAGAAGTTTATCGGCGCCATCAAGAGTATGTATGTTCAACCAACTGCTCAGGTTCACATTATGGGGATCCAGTCTGAAGCAATAAGTATATGTAGAGGAACCAGGCAGGGGTGCCCTTGCTCCCCCTTACTGTTTGCAATTTATATCGACCCCTTAATCAGGAAAATCTCAAATGAGGCTTCACTTCGTCCAGTACAGGCTAAGGGGGGGATACCAAAATTCTTGGTTATGCTGACGATCTTGCCATATTGACAGACTCCCCTATGTTAGCTTTTCAAGAAATTCAAACTCTAACTTCACAATTTGAGGCAATATCAGGCTATCTACTAAATGAAGCTAAGACACAAATAATTTGCAATGATAAAATTAGCTGGATAGATCCTCATATAGTAAATAAATCTAAATATCTGGGGATAGAGATCAGTTCTAAACCTGATGAGAAAGTAGGGATGAACCTGGATCCTTTATCACATAAATTAGATATCGAAGCACTTCAAATTAATAACCTTGACTTGACTTTAATGGGCAGATGTAACGTTATAAAAATGATTTTTTTACCCAGGATTTTGTATTGCTTGAGAGCCATCCCCTTGTTGATTGATTCAAGCTGGTTTAAAAAATTAGACCGGATATTATCATGGTTTTTGTGGGCTGGCAAGCGACCAAGAAGGGCCTTTAAGTTCATGACACTTACTAGAGATAGGGGGGGCTGGGCGGTACCAAACCTTCAGGTATACTATTGGTCTATAACACTCAGACATATTTCTGATCTATTGGATGTGGACGTCTCAGATGGCTATGATATTTCGATCTACCATCTAATTCTGGGACCTACAGCTCAGGGACTTCTGTTTAGACAAATAGATTTTTCGTATTTCAAACGGATTAGGATTAAGGTTCTTTTGGACATCGGTTCGGAAAATGCTAGATATAGGCAGATTACATATATACTCCCCGTTTGCAAACAATGGGCTATTTCCAGAAATTTTTCGGGATCCTTACTTTAAGGAGTGGCCTGTTCATGGGGTTAGGGTTGTCGGGGATATACTGTCTTCTTCTGGGTTATTGACTTTTGAAGCTATAAAACAAAAATTTGGGCTAGGTAATAGACAATTCTTTAAGTTTTTACAGGTGAGGAATTTCTTTTGTAAAAGAACGATAATTTGGGCCCTAATCTGTTAATCGAAGCTATAAATGGAGGTCACACAACTATATCCTCGATCTATAAATTCTTGAATGCTAAGAAAACTGATGACCTGAGCAAACATTTTATGCGTTGGGAGGCAGGGGTACAAGCAGGTCCAGGGGTCTGTGAAGAGTCACTTTTATATAGTCAAACTGCTTTTTTCTCTGCCAATTTGCAGGTGCAATGTTTTAAGACCTGGTTTAATTTGTATATACCTCCCTTTCAAATACATAAATGGGGAGGGGAGGCTGGGATAAATTGTCCACGTTGTGGGGAACTGGCGGCGGGCAGTGTCCATATGTTTGCTTTGTGCCCCTCTTTGGTTCATTTATTACATAAAATAGAACAGCGTATGGGACAAGTGTTTTGTTTTCCTGTTGTTTTGATAGCACAAGTTATTATGCTTGGTGTCACTGATCAAAATATATCTGAACCTGAACAAAACTTGGTATTCATTGCAATGGCTGTTCTTAGATTATGTTTAGCCACTGTCTGGCTTGACCCAGCACCCCGACTGTATATGTTTGGTTTAGTAAATTCCTTAGCATTTATAAATGGGAAATTTCTGTATTCAAGAGAAGAGGAGTCCGGGTTCGGTGGGATGGGGAGCGGATTTGGGAACCATTAACTAAATGGTTGAATGAAGAGCAGAGTTAATGTTCCCATCTTTTATGCCTTAGATAGTTAGGAGAAAGTCGCCAACAATGAATGTTTATATATATATATATCGGTATATAGGTACTTATAGTTTTTTATAGGAAATGTGATGATTTTTGTGTATATCTATCTGTGTAGCCTATGGATCCTTTTGTATGAAATTATGTGTTATTCGTTTCTTCATTTTTTCCTCTCTTCCCTGAGACGAATCGTGTGGGGTGGGGGGTGGATGGGTGGGAGATAAATTGAAAATGGATGTATGACAGGGCTGGTCGCTTATGATTTGTATTTTCTGTGTATATAGATATCTATGTCATATCTCCTAATAAAAAAAAAGAAAAAAAAAGAAGCACTATCCTTGCACTCATTCATTCTCTCAGGCACTACCTATGCACTCATTCAATGACCAAGAATCTATCCTTGCACTCAACCATTCACTCAGGTACTACCCATGCACTCATCCATTCTCTCAGGAACAACTCGTGCACTCATGCAATGACCCAGGTACTACCCTTGCACTCATCCATTCACTCAGGCACTACCTTTGCACTCATGCATTCACTGAGGCACTAACCATGCAATCATCCAATCATTCAAGCACTATCTTTGCACTCATCTTTTATTTCAGGCACTACACATACTCTCTTTCAGTCTCTCAGGCACTATCCTTGCACTCATCTTTTCTTTCAGGCACTACACATACACTCTTTCATTCTCTCAGGCACTAACCTTGCACTTATCATATCAAGAAGGCACTACACGTGCATTCATGCAATCACCCAAGTACTAGTCATGCACTCATCCAATCACCTAGGCACTATATTACACTCAACCATTCACACAGGCACCACACACGCTCCTTCAATCAGTCAGGTACTATCTATGCACTGAGCCAAGTACCCTGGCACTACCCATATATTCTTACAATCACTGGGACTCTACCCTTGTACTCAACCATTCAGTCAGGTGCTATGCATACAGTCATCCTTTTTCTCATCCTCTAGCCTTGAACTCATCCAGTCACCCAGGCACTACCCATGCACTCTTCCAATGACCCATCAACTAACCTTGCACTCATCCATTCACTCAGGCACTACCTATGCACTCATCCAATCACCTACACACTCCTACATGCACTCATCCAATCCCTCAGGAACTACCCTTGCACCCCTCCATTCACTTAGGCACTAGTCATGCACTCATCCAATCACCCAGGCAATACTATGACACTCAACCATTCAAACAGCCACTACACATGCACTCATACAATCACTCAGGCACTACCCATGCACTCATCCAATCAGTGATGTAATTTGAGATGCCAGTGTGATATCACTGACCATGTCATGAGTGATATAATATGTGACATCATCAGCAGTGCATTGGTGGGGTGTGATTTATAGTTAGCTCAGCTAACTATAGTGGCTGAATTTCTCTAGTTTTGTTTGAGTGAAATGTCAGCCTAACTATAACGTCCCTGTAACCTTTGGTTTTTTCCATTCATTTTTAAGGTTTTTTAAATGCTAATTCTTAACTATAACATACCTGAAATCTGTGTTTTTTCCAGTGTGTATATTAACTGAAAAAAACCATAGGTTTCAGGCAGGTTATAGTTAGGAATTAGCATTTAAAAAACCTTGGAAATTCACTGAAAAAACATAGGTTTTAGGAATGTTATAGTTAGCAGGACGTTTCATTCTCACAAAACGATTGAAATTCCTCTGTTATAGTTAGTTGTACTAACTGTAACTCTCGCGCCCGCAATCCACTGGTGATGATGTCACATATTACATCATTCATGACATGGTCAGTGACATCACTGATGATATCACTGATGACATCTCAAATGATATCACTGATGGCATCACTGATGACATCATCCAGTGAATGTGGTTTGGTTCCATATTTAAATATGAATTTTATATATATATAGCAATCTGCTTTGAAGAATGAGTGGATGTATACGTGTCTAGAAGGATGATTTAGTAGCAGTGTGATTGACTATTTACTTGACTAATTTATAGTGTCTCACTAAATATATTGGATAGTGACTAAACTGTGTGAATATCTGTAATACTTTCTCAGTTATTGCATAAACTGCTGCACCAGTTAGTTACTAGCTACGTGAAAGTCTATATTAGTTATTGGTTAGTTAACTGATTATTTGTATGAGAGAGTGATTCGGTGTATAGTTTGGTGGGGGGTTTGTGACTGCCCAAAGGTGTGTCAATAGTTGATTCAGTAGGTATATGATGTTAAGACTACCTGTTATAATACTTGTTTTGGTGAGTGAATATGTATATGGTTGTGCTGATGAGCAAATATATCTCTCAATGGTACATGTCCAAAAAACAAGAATAATAAAAGGCAGTGTATGTGACATATGTTGTATATAAATAAGTAAACATAAGACTCACTGTATACTTGTATGAGTTACTATCTATATTATTAAATGAAGTGGTGTATGTATAAGTGTGTAGCGCAGTAAATATAAGTATGATTCATTATTTGCATAAGTGAGCAGGAAGACTGCATGAGTAAATAGGATATGTGCTGGTGTGTAATGTCAATATAGGTGTATACGTATATTTCATAGTGCTCTATTGATCATTGACAGCAGGTATGAGTAAATCTATAGATACTTGATTACATGTTTGTGGAGATGTAAGAATGACTGAGTGGGGTTTTAGATACTTGTATTATACTCAAATATGGTACTCTATATTTTACAGTGAGTGATGAAAGATTATAGTAGTGTATGATGAGGTGTATCTGATTGTCATGTGGATGATATAATCAGTGATGTCATCAGTGATGTAATTTGAGATATCATCAGTGATGTCACTGACCATGTCATGAATGATGTAATATGTGACATCATCACCAGTGGATTGCGGGCACGAGAGTTACAGTTAGTATAACTAATTATAACAGAGAAATTTTAATGGTTTTTTATGACTGAAATGTCCAGCTAACTATAACATTCCTAAAACCTATGTTTTTTTTCAGTGAATTACTAAGGTTTTTTAAATGCTAATTCCTAACTAGAACCTGCCTGAAACCTATGTTTTTTTCATTGAATTTTAAAGGTTTTTTTAAATGATAAATCCTAACTATAACCTGCTTGAAACCTATTTTTTTTCAGTGACTTTCAAAGGTTTTTTTAAATGACAATTTCTACTTATTATGTTGCCCACTTCCCATTATTTACAACCAGAAACCAAATCTGCAATGCTACGTAAAAAATCGGGCAATAGTTCCACTTTCCACTAACAAATTAACATCAACATTTAACTACTGTAAGAAATTCGAACATGTGCTACGTAAATTACATCAAACTCACACCCTTGTTTAAAGAGCAATATGTCTTAGAGATTGTAAATATACACTTCCGACACCCAACAAAATCACAATACTCAGTGCCATTACCACTACAACTACCCCCACGGACCTCTCCTTCCTACTACCTCAGAGGCTGCTCAAAACAGTACTACGGACCTTTCCAAAATAATATATTTCCTCAACAGTACACTAGCTCAATCTACAGAGATGTGACAACCAAGTATGTATAAGGGAAAGAACTCGAACATCAACAATAATGTACACAACTCTAAGCCTACCGGTGAAATACTATACACAATCCACTATAGAAATCAAAAACTTTTCAGTGTGTACATATACCATTGATACGTGTTGTGTACTGAATAGTGGACGCAACCATATTATCTCAGACACCAGGGAATATTTCGGTCATTTATCTGTGTTCACCCCCCTCCTTTGAAACAGAAGCGGAGTGGGCCAGTCCAACATAAAGAACATCAATGTAAGACTATAAATAATTACTCTACGCATTGGGCGTGGTTCACTTCTGCAAAGAGTACAGAATGCGCTGCAGCGAAGTTCCGTACCCTGCCATGTGGCTGCCGCCATGACCGAGTGCTTCCTTCATACAGGCCGATTGCAAACTCAGCGCCACAGCACTGAAGACTTATGTCTGTATCGACTAATGGTTTCCATCGACACTGTGGACAGCAGGGTTAACAACTTGAATTCAACTTTAGATCTAAATTTGTCTTCAGTATCTGTGCTGAGAAGTGCCTACAATCTATTCCGCGGTCAGTAGAGTTGACAACTTGATACCAGTTGAACTCAGCTTTGCATCAACACTACGGACAGCATTGAATCCAGCCTTGCTTTATTTAAGGCAGAGACAATTGTACTGTGTCCTTAGATTCTGTTAACTGTGACAAAATAGCATTCATCGATCTTTGTGTCCACTACTGCCTTCAATCTACACTGCGTACAACAGGGTTCTCAACTTCAATTCAGGTTTGCATCAACACTACGAACAGAATTGAATCCAGCCTTGCTTTATTTAAGGCAGAGACAATTGTACTGTGTCCCCAGATTCTGTTGCAAAATAGCATGCTTTGCTCTTTGTGTCGACTACTGCCTTCTACACTGCGTACAACAGGGTTCACAACTTGCATTCAGCTTTACATCTACACTACGGACAGCATTTAAGATATCCTTAATTTATGTAAGGCAAAGATTATTTTCTTAAAGGATGCCACAAAAAAGATTCCTCAATGACTATAGAGAGTTCTGTTTTCAAATGTAAACTGCGATCAAAAGAGTTTACTGCTTGATACCAGTGGCGAATAAGCACTACAGACAACATGAAATTCAGTCTCGATTTATTTAAGGCAGAAAAATAGTACTGTGTTGTCAGATTTTGTTAAAGTATGTAGCAAAAAAAGCATTCCTCAATAGTGTGTGTCAACTACAGTCTTCGATGTACTCTGTGGACAGCAGGGTTCACAACTTGAAGTCACATTTGCATGTATACTACGGACAATAAGGAATTCAACTTTAATTATTTTAATGCAGAGACAATTGTATTGTATGTGTTCAGATTTTTTCAGATAGAATGACGATTGTACATCATGCATTCCTGTAGACAAGAGGCATTATACCACTGCGACCCCACCTCGAACCACAAATCATCCCAGGGTACACACACGCGAACTTCTTTTGGTACCACTAAATCACAGCACCACAAGTCATTTTCCCCGTAGCCTTATTAAAGCAGAATTCACTAGGCAAAAAACATTGCTCCCAGTACAGACCCCTGCATTACGCATTATCGCAGGGTACGTACATGCTCAGCGCCAAATATACTACTAACTCAGTGCACCATAAATCATCGGAAAGAAGAGTGAACAGTTTTATGTCAGCAATGAGGCATACTATCACTTTTAAGTGGAATTCATGCAGAATCCAATCGACAAAAGACATTACTCCAATTACTGTGCCCCCCTCCCCAGACCACGGATCATCGCAGAATATGTACACGCTAAGCACCAAAGATACCAGTAACTCAGAGTACCAAAAATGATTATCATGTGGCCTTACTAAGGCACCATTCAAAACACAAAAAACATTACTATCAGTACAGCCTGCCCGGACCACCCATCATCGCAGGCTCCACAGAACCTTCTTATTTTAGATACCACTAACTCAGTAGAAACCAAACTAAGTATAACACTATCAAACCCTAGACAATATCCCTTTATTATGCTTCCTTGAAAAACTTATTTTATATCACTTATACATTTAGTTGAATAATAAAATGCACGCTGCATACATGTTCGATCTTCCACTTCCACTATGATTGCTGATGATGCACTCCACCCTAATATCTACACTGCAGACAGCAGTGTATACAACTTGAATTCACCTTTGCATCTACACTATAGACAGTAGGAAATTCAACCTTGATTTATTTAATGCAGAGACAAATATACTGTATGTATTCAGATTTTGTTAAAATAATTTAAACAAAAGATTGTTATATAACTGTACCGACTACTAGCTTCTATGTACACTGTGCACAGTAGGGTTCTCAACTTGAATTTACTTTTTCATCTACACTACAGACAGCATTAAATTCAGCCTTGATTTATTTAAAGCAGAGAAAAAAATAGTGCTGTTGCACTGCTAGTATGCGCAAGCACCTTCAATAGCTGCATCATGTGAACTATGATAACAAACAATGTACAAGATTGCGCCAAAATGTACCTTACACCACTAGCAATACCAAGTATCTCTGGGGTATTACCCTCAACATCACCACCAGACATACGTCCCCAATTTGTGAAAGTTACAAGGCACTGCGTGAAGAGGAATCATGTAATTTGTTATGAGGGGCAATCAGTACACCTAGTTTTCACAGCAATTGATAACCATTGATGCTAGTTTTGTTTTTCCCCCCTCAAAGTTCATATACTCCAGTATGCAACAGAGAATGATTTCAGTGCAGCCCGTTCAGACCACGCATCATTGCAGGGTGAGCACACAATAAACACCAGATGTACCACTAACGCAGTACACCTTAAGTAATAGCCACGTGCCCTTGTTAAGGCAAAGTTCAGTAGTTAAAACACATTTTTACCAGTGCGGTCTGCCTGGACCACGCATCATCACAGGCTCCACACAAACCGCCCCTACCTCAGTCCATCACAACTCATGAACTCTTTACGATAGAATCTTCTGTGTATTATTTGACATACAATGTTCCTACCTTTGTACAGCAGAGTCATAAACCGTTTATGATTAAATATCTGTATATGATATCATGATTACTATTCTACTTCTTATCAACAACAACGTAATAAAATGGAGTCGAACACACATGCCCGTACCAACTTCAACTGTCTATCTGTGTCTGTGTATTTATTGTGTTTGTTAAATGCTGCTCCTCCGCCCTACCACATTATATTGTGCTATAAATAGCGTATGCAACCATCTTACCTGTGACAGTAAGTGTGGGCTATTCCTCTTTTTTTTTAGCATATTTATATAGCGCAAAATCAACGCGTGCCTAAATTTTCAGGCACGCGTACGTTACGTCATTACTCTACAATAACAGGATGTGGACGCAACTCTGAGGCTCGAACACTGATTTCCAGCATGAAGTTCTACAGTGTACCTGAATAACCACATACGTATATATATATATATTAGCTGCCCTTCATGTGCCAAAAACTGCAACTTAAACCTTTCACAGCCCTGTATTACTATAACTACAACACTCCACTGAATGTATAACAAAGATTCATAATCGCAGAAATGCGTCATGTCTACCATCTTTCATGTATGCAACTATGAACGAATATAGAGTCAGTGATACCCCGTACCTTCCATGTTGGACAAGTTGTGGGACTTTACAGATGACACTTTTCTTTTTAAGACCCGGGTGACGTCAGCACTACAAAACGGACACCCGAATCACTTAATTTCTCATATCGCTTACGACAGGACCATGCCCATAGCTCTAGAATCATGGTTCAGAGCCTCGCGCAGCACTAGCATACATCAGGCCAGCCCACTCCACTTGTTAAAACTTAGGCTGCAACGTCAACATTATCGGCGCCATCTTGCCCCCCCCTTTTGAGCCCATTCGTGCGCGTAAGCGGCAGCCATTTTGAGTACCATGGCCTCTCTGCCCCTCGCTGATGGCCAGCGCGTCTCTCTCTCTCTTCTAACCTCGCAAGCATCCCCCGCACGCTGACAACCCCCCCACTCTCGCATGCCTTGGGTCATAAACCCCTCTTCAGTGCAGCTCTGCCTCGGAACCCCATCCTGTTCCCAGCGCGACACCTCCCTTCATGGTCCCTGGTCCTTTGATAAAACCCCCTTTTCCTGTGTGCCCGTTTGTCTTCCTCGTTCCCAGGCTGCCACCTGGCCCTGCGGATACTGTTTATTGCCCCCTGTACAGTAGGAAGCTTCCCCCATCAAAGGACCCTCGAGTTGATCAAAGCCCCCACCCTATGAGATCCGATCAACCCTCTCACATTCCGTGAATCGGCAGAATATCCAGCTGCGCGATAATCATCACCTGTTGTGACCGGGGTGGGGACTCCAACTGTAAATGTGTGTGGGAACGGGCCTGGAGGGGGGATTCCGAGGATGTCTTTCCGTACATCAAAGTATTGACAGAGATGTGTTTCATACAATAAAGCAATAAACTCGTGTATAAGAGGCCAGGCCTCAGAGATGCGGTTAGAGCACCTCGAGAAGATACCCTGTTGTCTGATTTGATGTGTTCTGCTCCGTCGGAATAAAACTTCTGTTTCCTGCCTTCCAGTCTCCAGCGCCTGCCTCTTTGTTTGGTAATTTGAGTAGGTAAAGAGGCGGTTAACGCCGGGCAACCGAGAAAAAGGTCATCGGCCCTACCTTTTTCCACAATTGGCGTCCCAAACGTGGGGCCCATCAGCGACTCGTGGATCCAGTGGGAGAGGTCCTGACGACAGAGTGAACGACTGCAACGATCGGGAGAGCTCCTGTCCGATAGGCCCTCGTCTGACAGCCGATCATCCGAACTTCACTGGTTCTGAACAGACCTCTCTCGAGTGATCTACGGTCCTGACTGGGAACCATCAGGAGTGCCGCGAGGATCACGAAGAATAGAGGACGATCGGGCGCTGGATTCGGAAGACAAGAAACTGTCCATGCGGTCCGGGTAAGGTCGTGTAAACACAACGAATTGCGAAATGATTGTTTGATTGTTTGGAAAATACTAGTATTACTCTTTTTGTTGATTTGTTTGGAGATTCACTGTCTGCAAACGGAGAAACAACAGGCTCTCTCTTTGCAAGCAGTGAAGGATAGGTAACGCAGACTTTTGTCCCCATTGTAATCCGTCGTGCCTATCTTCCTCCCCCACTGATTGATTGTTTGGCCCGAACTGCTGTTCGTGGATTGTTCTCTGGAGATTCTCTGTCTGCAAACAGGGAAGAACAGGTTCTCTCTTTGCAGGTAGTGAAGGGTAGGTAACGCAGACCTTTGTCCCCGTTGTAACCCGTCGTGCCTACTTATTCTCCCCATTGATTGTTTGATTGACCGAACATTGACTGTTCGATATTGGTTCTTTTTGAGGTATTCACCGCCTGCAAACAACGAAGAATAGAAATATCCTGTCTAGTCTTTGCACGCAGTGATAAGATAGGTAGTGCAGACTTTTGTCCCCGTTGTAATCCGTCATGCCTGTCTTCTCCCCACTGATTCGTAGCCTGTTTAGCCCGGACCGCTTATTAGAGATGAACCATCCGGCTCCTCTGGAAGGCACCCCTAATAAGGACATGTTCATGAAGCATGGATTGATCGCTATAGCTTATAGCAAGCTGTGGCATAAATATACGAAAAAGGATCGAGAAAGTCAGTGGCCACTGATAGGATCCTTCGATGAGGATAAAATAAGCGCGCTAGAAACAGCCCTTGGTAAACACAAGACAACGCCCACTATGCTTGATAGTCTCGGCATGTGGCGCAAAGAAACCGAACAACGTAAAAAGAGAACGGAGAGTAGGTTGGGAAAAGAGCTGCGAAAGGCAGCCCACCTAGCTGCTCAGAAACTAGAAGAAGAGATTAAGGAAAGAGAGGAAGCCAAACAGAAACTAGAGGTGGAAACATCAAGCCAGTGTACGGTTAGAACGCCCTCTACGCTCTATCCTGAATTGCCCTTGAAACAGCGAGCCAACGATGATCTGTTGTTAGGTCCTCCGATCATCTACATGCCCCCTCCATATGCCCCTTCCCAACCCTTAGCACAGCACCCACCACCCCCAAGCACAGACGAGAGTAGTACCAGAGCTTTGGCCCCCGTGGCCTCTGTGCCTGCCGAACCCCTTGTATTAGGTACAGCACAAGCAACAGTGTTAAATGACCCAGAGACCCGGAAGGCTGATTCTGCAAGAACGAACAGATTAAGCAAGGATGAGCGAGCAGGGATTGACAAGGTAGTGAGGACATTGGTAGAAAGAAAGGAAAGTGAAGAGCATGTCACGGACATGTTCAACACGTATACAGGGAGCCACAGACGACATTTTACCGTACGACTGTGTTACCACATCTTGAATGCGTACGAGGACCGATATCGAGAAAAAGGTCCCGAGAGCCTAACGACTCTGTACAGGAAGGTCGATATCGGGGATGAGGGTGAGTGTGATGTGACGGACCTCCTTACGCGTACGCTTGAGGTTTTCCGCCACCTCACTGAACAGGAATCGGAAGCTAAACCCCCGACACCTGTAGCAACCGTACCCCAAACTGAGCGAGCTAGCACCATGATGCCAATAAGAGAGGCTGCCCCCTACTGGGTTCCTCCACGAGGTCTAGGAACTCACGATGACGTCAACCACAAAGATGCAAGAGGGAGGGTAGTGTACAACTGGGTCTACCAGCCATGGGATCGGCAGGATATTCTGACGTTCCGGAAATCTCTGCCGGATTTACGTAAAAACCCCACTGCCTTCTATACTGAATTAGGTACAGCCCTAGGTTCAACGATTATGACCCTGGCTGACATCGATTTGTTTTTCGGGTTATGTCTACCAGCTGATGTGTGGAAGCAAATCCGGAAAGTCGACCACCTTGAGCTGTTCGGACATACCTGGTCACAACTCGATGACATAGATAGGCAACGAGAACCTGGACAGAAACCTTTGAAATCCATTTTAGACCTCCCAGATAAAATCGTACAGAAATTGAAAACCCTGATCCCGGAAAAGAAAGTGGACTGGTCGATAGTGACGGCTTGTCGTCAGAAACCCCAGGAGGATGTATCGGAATACTTCTCCCGGTTTGAAACAGTGTTCTCCGATTACAGCGGCCAGGACATGACCACTGCAACCGGACACCATCTGTTTGTCCAAAATTATGTTAAAGGTTTGTCACCGGAGGTCTCCCAGAAACTGCAGGTCAGCGAGAGTAGTTGGGCAGCCTCCAAACCTGCGGCTATCCTTCAGATGGCCCAATATTACGAACACCAGAAAAACGAAAATGATAGAGTGACAGAGAAAAAGAAGAAAGACTTAAAAGAGAGGGTGATGATTGCGCAATTGCAAGGGATGACTATAGGACGAGAACAATACAAAGGAAACTATCAGACGAATGTCCATAAGAACGCACCTCCTAAAGACCGCACCTCGACACCCCACACTGGACGTACAGACATTAGAGAGGACCAGAGCGCCTTCTGTAAAGGACTCGGCCATTGGAAATCCCAGTGCCCGGTTCTTTCAGAGGTGAACAGAAATAGGGACCCCAAGGACGTAGCGGGTGGACCAAGAAATAGAGGACAGCAACGGGGGCCCACAAATGACATGACTAACGATAGATCAAACAGACCGAATACATTTGACCGACCCAGACAGAATCAGTACCAACAGTCTGACTGCGACGATGCCCACGACTTTGCATAGGACTACCAAGGGCAAGGGAGGGATCCAGTCGAGCTCTATGTTGACCAGCAAGGTCCTTATGTCACTGCTAAGGTCCTGGGTACAAAGTCTCCATTTCTGGTAGACACTGGCGCAACACGTAGTGCGTTATCTAAACGACTGATTCCAAGGGCACCCTTGTCTGGCTCACTTGTGACATCGATAGGTTTCGATGGAACGCCCTCCACTAACCCTTTGTACGCTCCGATCCCTTTTGACTTAGAAAACAATACCACTGACACAACGTTTTTACTTTCCTCCAATACTCCTGACGCCATTATGGGACTTGACTTACTGAAACACTTCCGAGCGACCATTAGATGTTCCCAAGACGGAGTTCGAGTTTTCCTGTACGACAACCCCATTCTACTTAGACATTGCCCTTCCCGACGCATGTTTTCTATCAATGACGCTGACACATCCCTGCTTGACACTCTGCCCCCGCATCTGTGGGCCAAGACAGATTCGGACGTAGGGCGCATGATGATTGACCCAGTGCACATTACTGTCCGACCAGACGCAATACTCCCAAAACTTCCACAATATCGGATATTGCCCGAGGGCGAGAAGGCATTGGTAAAGATTATTCAGTCACTGATAGACGCAGGAGTGGTAGAGGAAGTGGTTAGCAACGTTTGCAACAGTCCTATCTTGCCCATCATCAAGAAACAAGGAGAGGGGGATGAGAAAGCATACCGCTTCATCATCGACCTTCGAGAGATCAACAAAGTGGTTGTACCCCAGTACCCCGTGGTCTCAGACATCACCACTATCCTGACCTTTATTCCTTCTACTGCCACCACCTTCACTGTCATTGACCTCAAAAACGCATTTTTCTCTATCCCCATCCACCCAGACAGCCGACAACTCTTCGGCTTCACCCTAAAAGCCCGCTCATATAGGTTCTGCCGAGCACCCCAAGGCTACACTGAAAGCCCCAGTATCTACAGTCAGGCCCTCAAGAGACAACTGGATCAGGTCCAGTTACCCGATGGAGTGGTGTTAGTACAATACGTCGATGACATCCTTTTGGCGGCCGACACCACTCCACTGGCAGTCACAGCCACCATTCAACTCCTGCACTTCCTTGCGGAAAATGGCCACAAGGTCTCCAAAAAGAAGTTGCAATTCTGCCAACCCCAGGTCACTTACTTAGGCCACCTCCTGTCCAAAGATGGAAGGAAACTTACTCCCGACCGGATCCAAACCATTCTTGAAATCCCTGTCCCTAAGACTCAGAAACAGGTCCGCTCCCTACTAGGCCTCACCTCCTTCTGCCGACAGTGGTTACCAAACTTCAGCCTCATTGTGAAACCGCTGCTTTCTCTGCTAGCTAAAGATGTCCCCTTCCCACTCCCTTGGACCCCCGAGTGCCAAACCTCCTTCACGGAACTACGAGATGCCCTTTGTTCGGCCCCTGTCATAGGTACCCCCGATTACACAAAACCCTTCTCCCTCTACACTCACGAAAGGGAGGGGTGCGCTTTATCTGTCCTAACCCAGTCCATTGGCCCAAAGCAACGACCGTGCGCTTACTTCTCTGCCACTCTTGACCCTGTAGCCAGAGCCTTACCTGCCTGCCTTCGAGCTGTAGCTGCCGCTGCTATCTCTATCCGACAGAGTGAGGGGATCGTGCTCTCGAATTCCCTCACGGTACTAGTACCCCATGCAGTTGACACCCTCCTGAACCAAACCAAGACGCAACACCTGACGAGTGCACGACTGACTGGATACAAGCTGACTTTGCTTGCACCCCATATCACCTTGAAAAGATGCACCACACTGAACCCGGCAACTTTGCTACCCCTACCAGAGAACGATCCCAATGTGCCCCCTGTACACGACTGTGTGACTCTCACGGACGAACAGACTAGAAGTAGGGTTGACCTCAGAGACACGGCTTTTACTGACCCTGACGGAGAGCTGTGGGTGGACGGCTCTTGCATCAAACTCCCCGATGGCACCACTTCAGCTGCCTACGCAGTCGCCACGGCTCGAACTGTAGTCGAGACAGCCCGCATCACACAACGATCTGCCCAGGCAGCGGAACTGATTGCCCTGACACGAGCATGCATCCTAGCAGCAGGAACCACAGCGAACATTTACACCGACAGCCAGTATGCCTTCGGGGTCGTTCACCATTTTGGGCTCCTTTGGAAGGAAAGGGGATTCTT
The DNA here is from genome assembly GCF_964263255.1 of Lissotriton vulgaris. NCBI lineage: Eukaryota > Metazoa > Chordata > Amphibia > Caudata > Salamandridae > Lissotriton > Lissotriton vulgaris. The sequence goes on from NC_141687.1 coordinate 1,434,432,218, forward strand.
GACCTCACACGGCACCCCTATCTTGCATGGAGACTTAGTCTCCGCCTTGATCGAAGCGGTCCTTCTCCCCAAAAGACTTGCGGTCATCAAATGCCAGGCACACAAGAAAGTGACAGACATTATTGGACAGGGGAATGCACTAGCGGACCTCACTGCTCGAACGACAGCCGAAAACAGGACGACAACACGCATGTATGTGACCAGGTCACAAGCAGAAAAATGGACCGACACTAGGGACACTGTTAGGGACATTCAAATGGCTAGCACACAACGCGAATTGACTGAATGGGCACGGGTGGGATTAAAGGACGATGAAGGCTGCTGGCGGACAAAAGACGCAAACAAATGGTTGTTACCTGACTCATACCTGATTCCCATACTGACTATGACACACTCCCCTGCTCACATAGGATCAGCCCCCATGATTGAACTTGTCTCCAGAGTTTGGCACAACGATAAAATCACGGACTCCGCCAAACGTCTGGTCCAACAATGCCTGATATGCCTGCAACATAACCCTGGGAAAGGAACTGTGGTCCCCCGAGGAGGGTTTGGGGTTCCCAACCACCCATTCGAAGTCCTACAGATGGACTACATCCAACTAGACAGATGCCAAGGCCTGAAATATGTGCTTGTAGTGGTGTGTGCATTTAGCAAGTGGGTGGAGGCATACCCAACCCGTGATAACACTGCTATGGCCACTGCAAAAGTACTGCTAAAAGAATTCTTCACTCGCTACGGCCTTTGTCGAATTTTATGGAGCGACAATGGCCCCCACTTCATAGCCGAAGTCATCCAGCTCATCTTAAAGGGGCTGGGTATCACACAAAAGTTCCACGCAGTCTTCCACCCCCAGTCTGCTGGACTAGTCGAGCGACACAATGCCACACTGAAGTTAAAATTAGCCAAGATAGTGGCTACCACAGGACTGAAATGGCCAGACGCTCTCCCACTGGCATTGCTATCAATGCGTTCCACCCCCACCAAACACCATCTGACACCATACGAGGTCGTTTTCGGCCGGCCCATGAGCGTCTGGTCTGCACCAAAACCAACCTCCATTCATGACGTCCCGGACGTCCTAATGTCTGATTATTTGTACAAGTTAACTGAAACTCTGTCTGTCATTCATCAGCAGGTGCAGCAGGCCATCCCCGATGCTTCCAGGGGTCCGGGCCACGACATCCAACCGGGGGACTATGTACTAGTCCGGAATTTTCAGCGGGCGAAGAGTTTGGAACCCCGGTGGACGGGCCCCTGGCAAGTACTGATCACCACCCGGACGGCGCATCGAGTGGAGGGGAAATGGCACTGGCTGCACGCACACCACTGCAAGAAGGTCTCCTCAACCCTGGCCACGACAGAAAACATCGACAACCAAGAAGAGCTCCTGAGCAAGGATCAACCATCACTGAACTGCTATCCTGACACCGAGGCACTTGAACTTGCCAAAATCTCTGATCCCACTGTGCCAACCAGAGAAGGGTATTTCCTGCGTCGAAAGGAGGGAGCTTGGGCTAAGCAGACCACGGACTGAGTTAAATCTCAGAACGGTGACCTAAACACTACCAAGGGTTACCCGGAGAGAAGCTAAACAAAGTCTGTGGTTCTGCCCGCTACCGAGCACCTTGAAGATGATGGAAGCGCCAGATAAGAAGATGATGGAAGCGCCAGATAAGAAGATGATGGAAGCAACAGGAAATACCCACTACAGGAACCCAAAGACTGACAATATGCACAAATCAAAGACAATCGCCTTCTTCATTGTCTTCCTCTTTTGCCTCCTCCTCATGACTTCCTTCTGGATCTTGGAGGAAAGCACACCTGCTCATCAGATACTGCTAACCACCGCGCAGCCTACCACCATGAAAGAACATTATTTGATCTCACTCTCTCCTCAACTCAGAGAAAGGCGAAAGGAGTTCTGGAACAACTCTTTTGTACAGCTACTCCACCAGCACAATCTCGCCACCAATGCAACCAACTGCTGGATCTGTGGGTTGCTACCCCACGCCACTGGACATTCAATACCTTTCATCCCTTCACCCTTCTCAATTCACGGCTCCTGCCTTGCTTGGCTGATCCTCCTGCAAGAAAGCTATAAGGACAATGCCACCTCCAGCAAAACCATGACGCACTTCTTTCATGAGGTCTGGCGAAACAAAACAAAGACACATTTCTGCCCGCAGACCTCCAACGACTCTATCCACATGGACATCCCTGCTAAAGAACGAATTGAAATGCAGGTGTTCAACAACCCAACCAGACCCACCTTCTCCTACTTGCGGAAATGAACGGCTGCCACTCTGACTGTGGCCCTGTCTGTCATCAACGTCACAGGCCACATGTGCATAGAAGTGCTTGGGACACAGCTGGTAGGCTGCAGTGCTTGCCGTTTCACCAGAACTCTGGACTCTACCGATCCACCTTCCTTTGTATCCTCTCCAAATATGTACTTCGTTTGTGGCACAAAGGCTTACACCTGGCTCCCCAAAGGCTGGGGGGGCACTTGTTTCATCTCCTTCATCCTTCCTCCGACCTATGTGGCCCCAACAAATCACCATAGACAAAAGCGAGCCAAGGACATTGAACAAGCCGACTCAACAGGAGCACAGTTCCTCGATGCTATGAAGGGACTTGTTCCACTCTGGGGCCCGATGGCAAACAGCCGTGCCATCCGACATCTGACTCAGGCAGTCGAGACAACAATGAACATCACAGCTGGTATCCTTGCTAACAACACAGCCGAACTTCAAGCGGTCCGCCTGGTGGCTCTCCAGAACCGCCTGGTTCTAGATGTGGTTCTTGCAGACCGTGGTGGAGCATGCCGCATTATTGGGTCCAGCTGTTGCACATATATACCGGACAATTCACCCTCAGTGTACAAGGCCATCGAACACCTCCACAGACTCTCTTCAGAAGTCCACCAGGAACAGGAAGAATGGTCGCTTGGTGGTTGGTTCTGGAACACCGTTAGGAACTGGGGCTGGAGACTGTTTACCATTATCTTGATTCCTGTAGTTGTTATATATGTGGGTTGTGCTTAGGAATTCAATGCCTGCCGCCTTTGAGTTCCTTATGTATGAATTGTATTTGCCCTAAGACTGTGGACTTTGGAAATGAACGCATGGGAGCATTATATGATGCCGAGGTTAGGAATTTGATGCAGATCGACATCCAGTAGGCAAGCTGGCTAGATATGTTGAAAAGGGAGGACTGTTAAAACTTAGGCTGCAACGTCAACATTATCGGCGCCATCTTGCCCCCCCCTTTTGAGCCCATTCGTGCGCGTAAGCGGCAGCCATTTTGAGTACCATGGCCTCTCTGCCCCTCGCTGATGGCCAGCGCGTCTCTCTCTCTCTCCTAACCTCGCAAGCATCCCCCGCACACTGACAACCCCCCCCCACTCTCGCATGCCTTGGGTCATAAACCCCTCTTCAGTGCAGCTCTGCCTCGGAACCCCATCCTGTTCCCAGCGCGACACCTCCCTTCATGGTCCCGGGTCCTTTGATAAAACCCCCTTTTCCTGTGTGCCCGTTTGTCTTCCTCGTTCCCAGGCCGCCACCTGGCCCTGCGGATACTGTTTATTGCCCCCTGTACAGTAGGAAGCTTCCCCCATCAAAGGACCCTCGAGTTGATCAAAGCCCCCACCCTATGAGATCCGATCAACCCCACACATTCCGTGAATCGGCGGAATATCCAGCTGCGCGATAATCATCACCTGCTGTGACCGGGGTGGGGACTCCAACTGTAAATGTGTGTGGGAACGGGCCTGGAGGGGGTATTCCGAGGATGTCTTTCCGTACATCAAAGTATTGACAGAGATGTGTTTCATACAATAAAGCAATAAACTCGTGTATAAGAGGCCAGGCCTCAGAGATGCGGTTAGAGCACCTCGAGAAGATACCCTGTTGTCTGATTTGATGTGTTCTGCTCCGTCGGAATAAAACTTCTGTTTCCTGCCTTCCAGTCTCCAGCGCCTGCCTCTTTGTTTGGTAATTTGAGTAGGTAAAGAGGCGGTTAACGCCGGGCAACCGAGAAAAAGGTCATCGGCCCTACCTTTTTCCACACACTTACGCTTCCAGGAAAACATAACATCGAAACATTGCACAGATTTAATTGCAGTGATTTCTTACTTGCAGGTCTAGTTGTCAGAATGGCACACATATACTCCCTCATGGCTGGAATACACCCACACCCAGACTCGGCACCATATATGAGACTTCTTGGTGGCAGAGCAGGACTACATGATGCAGAAGGTTTCCTGTCCACGAAAAGGTAAATAGCGAGGCCTGGGTGCGCATCGCAGGGAGTCGATGGGCTGCAGCAGACTGGATGCAAGAAAACGACGCAGCGATTTAGACAAACGCATTCCTATATAGTGTATCAAATTACATGTACATTCTTTTTTTCCAATAGCAGGAACATTTTTATAATCGCTCAAATGTCCGGAATATAAACTATACAAATAGTTCTTTTAAATGTGAGCTGGAACATGTGTAACATAACATCTTTCTTTTACTATCTTTTAGATGTAGAGCTTCAGGGTGCATTATGTCCCAGCACGTGGTGAAAAACACGCTGGTGACAGAAAGTTGAGCTGCGAATATTCTTTGCAGTCACTCTCTCACTTCCTCTCTCCTTTGATAAAAAAATTACACACAATGTTAACAGGTTGTGTTTCAGAAATTGGCGTCCCCCCAACACCTCTAAAACTCAACGTTCGAGGATTCTGCGATGATGCGTGGCCATCGTAACAACGTTTGAGAAGGCTTCTACAACATGTGGTGCACCCTCTTTGAATCACCCCAATAGCACAAGGTGAGTAAAAAATCTTCTTTCCGAAACAACGACAAGTCCTCTGTGAAAGGAGAGAGTGGGTAGTGTGCAGCGGCTTTACTGCGTAGGAATGTACAATTACCTCCGAGCAGTGACAATAGATAGATTACAACAGTCTGAGAGACAAATCTACAAGCCCCTTACGCCACTTTTTTATGTACTGTACTATGACTAACTCTATATGCTATATTTCAGATCACTAAACTGGAGGGTGCACTATGAACCAGCACTTACTTGGAGACACAACCAAGGCAAAAGGTGAGTGACAAATATTTTCTCCACTATTAACTGCTCCATCTATAACTTTGCCTCTCTCACAGTTTTAATGTTGTTTTCTCTCTCTTTCTCTCTAACCCTCTCACATCATTTCTCTTTCTCTTTTAAAGTTATGGATGCTGTTGTCCACTGTGCCGTGACCAACCAAAGCTGAGTTCAAGTTGTGAACTTTGTTGGCCACAGTGTTTACACAAGGTAAGCAGAGCGACCTAGATTTACAATGCCTCTGATTAAACGCATTAGAAATGAAAGACCTTATTTACAAGCCTCTTGTGCCACTTTTGTGTCACTTTCAATATGAGAAAAGTAACACAAAACTGGCGCAAGAGTCTTGTAAATAGGCCCTAAAGAATATTGTCCTGCATAAAAACTTTATTTCTCACCTAATTCTGTCTCATCTCTGAATCCTTTTAAAGACCTGTTGATATGTAATGTAAATCTGATGCAGTAGGCTCTTCTATACAGACACCTCTTGAACGCAAGCCTATAAGACAAGTGAAATGTATCAGGCACACTGCACACGTTAAAAGAAGGAAATATCCTCAACTGTTAATCTGACTTGTAATGTTTGACCTCATTTAGTCACATTGATCTAATTTTAAACACTAATTATCTTTTTTGTTCTGCAGATTTGTTATATCCCTTCTTTCAGTCTTCTTTAATTTACTTGTCCTATTATTAATCTTGTATATATATATTGTGTTTTCCTTTAAGTTGTACTGCTTTTGATCATTCCTACTTATGTCATCGTTGCTTAGCAATATTGGACTGCTGGAGCTCCTGCTGCTCAATCTGAGACTGGAGCTTGACTGAGGGACACTCTGGCAGTTTGAGAGCTGAACTTGTTCTATTGAATAAATCTTATCTAACCTACTGGATTGGATTTGTCTTCATTGGATGCAACATAAATTTGGCGACGAGGTGGTCAAGTCAGCCCTCTTTGAACCCACATCCTACCAAAGACTTTCATATTCAATCAAGATTTATTTTCAACTGCCAGATTACAGTGTCCTCTCTGATTTCTTGCTTGAAGAACCCTCCAAGACAAATTAATTCAAGTCTCCACTAAGATAAGTTTTCAACATATTCTACTTCTCTATTTTCTATTGAGAACTTTATTACATTGACCTACTCATACTCAAATCTTCTCTAAGACTTTAACATTTAACTCTACTGAGACTGAGACTCTTTTGCTTGCTACAAACTATGGATCACTTGATTTTTTCTTGAGGAAATGCTCTTTTGAAGAGGCCTTGTTCATCTTTTCACTCTTTTGATTTTTCTGGAGAGTATGCACTGATCGATTGTTTCATTGGGAACCACCTTTCTCTGACAAAATACCGGCAAAGTAATTTCTTATTGCACTGCTGTTGTGGACAGGTCTGAGTCAATTTTATTTTCATTTTACTAACTGACTCTTTGACCTTGCATGCATTCATCGATCATTTCATTGGGAGCCAGCTTTGATAATGGACTCAGCGAGTAACTTTCTATTGCAGTACTGTTGTGGACAGGTCTAAGTCATTTCTCTTATTTTTCATTTTTTTCTTTACCTACTGTACTTCTATTGGACTCCATATCAAATTTTGTTTATTATAATGTTTTGTTAAGGTTATGTTTCTAGTTATTTATTGTATTGTTATCTTTAAGTTACATTTCCAGTTATTTATTGTTTTAATAAAAGTTCATTAAAAAAAAGTATATACGTCTTTTTTTTGGGGGGGGTAAGTGGTCCCCAATAAAAAATTATATTTATAATTTGAATTACAAGCCGCGCACCCTGCGTAGCGCTCAGTGCAGCCTCCTGGTGTGCACCCGCTGGATGCACGACTCATAATCTGTAGGGTGCGCGATTCCAGCACCTTTGATGCATAACTTCTACGCGTTTGGGCCGCGGCATTACTTTTCCACATCACAAGCTACTAACATACAACTCTCCATGTGGAAAAGCAATCTGATTTTGATTTTGAAAGAGAGAACAAATTTCCTTGCTATCAGTGATGTCAATTGAGATGTCATCAGTGATGTCATGAGTGATGTCACTGACCATGTCATGAGTGATGTAATATGTGACGTCATCAGCAGTGCATTGCGGGCATGCGAGTTATAGTTAGCTGAACTAACTATAACAGGGAAATTTCTATGGTTTTGAACTTGTGAAATGTCCAACTAACTATAACGCCCCTGAAACTTATGTTTTTTTCAGTGAACGTCTAAGGTTTTTTAAATGCTAATTTCTAACTATAACGTGCCTGAAACCTATGATTTTTTCAGTGAATTTCTAAGGTTTTTTAAATGCTAATTTCTATCTACAATGTGCCTGAAACCTATGGTTTTTTCAGTGAATATATATGTATATATTTATTATACTATCTATACATGCAAAAATGTCTCGGTCCGCCTGTTTGCCTCATTGGCACGGAAAAAATGGGTGGAACTGACGTCAGCAAATTTTGTTGTAAAGGTATGTATGGTAAATGACCATGCGTTCTAAAAAACATGTAGACGATCCATGTCATTGTAAGTAAACAGAGGCTGTTCTGTTTCCTCACAACTAAGTGCAACGCCCCTCAGAGATGACTTGAAGCAGGAACCTAGGGAGAGAGGTACCACGAGGAGTGAGAGGTAAGGGGGATTGGGCATGGGTGTGGGGTTTCTCTTCTATGGTTTAGGGTAGTGCAGTGGTGTTTGGGTAGTGTAGGGGGTCATGCTGGGGGTAGTGTTTTAGGGTTTAGGGTAGTGCAGTGGTGTTTAGGTAGTGTAGGGGGTGATGCTGTGGGTAGTGTTTTAGGGTTAGGGTAGTGCAGTCGAGTTTGTGTAGTGTAGGGGGTCGTGTTTTAGGGTATAGGGTAGTGCAGTGGTGTTTGGATAGTGTAGGGAGTCATGCTGGGTTTAGTGTTTTATGGTTTAGGGTAGTGCAGTGGTGTTTGGGTAGTGTTGGGGGTCGTGCTGGGGGTAATGTTTTGGGTTTAGGGTAGTGCAGTGCTGTGCTGTTTGTGTAGTGTGGGAGGTCATGCTGCGGGTACATTTAGGGTCTAGTGTAGTGCAGTGGTGTTTGGGTAGTGTAGGGAGTCATGCTGGGGTAGTGTTTTAAAGTTTAGGGTAGTCCAGTGGTGTTTGTGTAGTGTAGGGAGTCGTGTTGGGGGTAGTGTTTCAGGGTTTAGGGTAGTGCAGTGGTGTTTGGGAAGTGTAGGGGTCGTTCTGGGGGTAGTGTTTTAGAGTTTAGGGTAGTGCAGTGGTGTTTGGGTAGTGTAGGGGGTAGTGCTGGGGTAGTGTTTTGGGTTTACAGTAGTGCAGTGGAGTTTGTGTAGTGTAGGGGATCGTGCTAGGGTAGTGTTTTGGGTTTTAGGTTAGTGCAGTGGTGTTTGTGTAGTGTAGGGGGTAGTGTTTTAGGGTTTAGGGTAGTGCAGTGGTGTTTGTGTACTGTAGGGGGTCGTGCTGGGTTCTAGTGTTTTAGGGTTTAGGGTGGTGCAGTGATGTTTGTGTAGTGTAGGGGGTCGTGTTTTAGGATTTAGGGTCATGCAGTGGTGTTTGGGTAGTGTAGGTGGTCGTGCTGGGGGTGGTCTTTTGGGGTTTAGGGTAGTGCAGTTGTATTTGGGTAGTGTAGGGGGTCATGGTGTGGGTAGATTTAGGGTTTAGGGTAGTGCAGTGGTGTTTGTGTAGTGTAGGGGGTCATGCTGGGGGTAGTGTTTTAGGGTTTAGGGTAGTGCAGTGGCATTTGTGTAGTGTAGGGAGCCGTGCTGGTGGTAGTGTTTTAGGGTTTAGGGTAGCGCAGTTATGTTTGGGTAGTGTAGGGTGTCATGCTGGGAGTAGTTTTTTAGGGTTTAGGGTAGTGCAGTGGTGTTTGGGTAGTGTTTTAGGGTTTAGGGTAGTGAGCCCAACCAGCCGTAATATCCTTGGACAAAGGGGATCCTGACTCTTTTGAACGCTCCGCCAATTGAATAACTTGGGTCAAGGGCCCTACCACTTCCAAGACCTATCAATTCCTTTCTTAGGATCCCTCATATACTTGGAGAGAAAGGTAGATAGTTTCTCATCAATTTCAGGCGTGTGGGCCACCTTCCCCTTCAGTGAGAGCCTGGGGCATTCTCCCCATATCCTATTCCTGACCTCCCTTTCAAGGCGTTGATGGCTTTTCCCCACCACATGCTCTGCCACTTTGGCATCAGGGATCCACTCCGCTGACCTAGGATGATAAATGTGGGTAGGCTCAAACATGTCTGAGTGGACCCCTTCCCCAACTAGGGACTGTGAGGAGTGGGACTTGTAGTGTAGTTCCTAGTTTCCCACTAGGCCCTGCGCATTGGAATAACATAAACAGTAGTATCGACGTGGAACTGCGGATATTCCAGGCCTCCACTGACTATGCTAAACTTAATTGGGTTGTGTTACCAACTAGCTCAGAGGTCACTGGAAACTTTCTTCTCTGCATAGGAAGTGATCAGCTTCCCTGGCACAGACAAGAAGGGATTCAGCTTTCCAACAACCGTGCAACATGACAACTTTGCTCCTCAGATCAAGAGTCAATCTCTAGGGTCGTGTGAAACAATAGACATGTATTTCACTCAGTCAGTCTAGTGCAGTTTACTTTCACGAGATGTAGAGAATAGAGAGACGGGCGTTTGTCAATAAAGGGTTAACATTTATTGAACAGTCTTTCTTCTCGTACAAGAGAAATGTATTGCCACAATTGCAATAATTGTTATTATAAAAAGTACGTACAGTAAGATAAGTATTGCGAAATAGAACTGTAAAAGCATTGATATGGTTTCTTAGCCATACAATGGTTTAAAAGTAATAAAACATATATACAGTCATATATACATTAGGCTAACATACTCAACTGGTGCTTCTAACTAAGCCTACCCCAGTGTGCCTGACCTAAGCCTAACACGTGAAAGGGGAGTAAGTAAGTAGCTTTAAGTTAAGTTGGTTTTGCCAAGGTTTGTTTCAAGAATTCTCGTCTAAGGGTTTAGTCAACACCATACCTCTGAATAGAATGATGGAGGATTGGTATCTCCTTCAGGGGTCTCTCTCGATATCCCAGTCACCTGCGAGGGTAAACCGGAAACGCCGTGGCTGGATTTCTCTGCACGAGAAAGGCAGCTGGTCTCTTCAGCGCGTCGAGGAAGGAGGGGGGACAGCGTGCCGGGTTTGATGCAAGTTTGCTGGACATAAGACGTCAATTAAAGATGTCACTAGGAAGTGATAGTTATCAGTTGCTCATTAGAGTTCCATTACTAATCAAAACATAGCAAGCGGGGATTTCCAGGTTTGCTGAGTTTTTATCTTGTTGAAGAACTCGGAGTGTTATCTAGGAATATCAGATAGTGACTACTGCTCTGTCATTGCACTAATTGGTCGCAAAGGAAGTGGCAGAGGGAACTATGCTGGAATGTGGCTCTGATCGTGTGAGGCCAGAGATGACTTTTCAGAAAATCGCACTTGAACGGTTATGCCAATATAGGGAATAAAGGGATTTATAGCCGAATAGGGGCATAAGGTCACAGTATCGATCAGAAACCTAGATAAACACGCAACACCCACTCCACGGGTTAATGTCCATCAAAATTACTAAAACTAAGCAATTAGATGCATGTGTAACATTGCCCACCCCAAAATACATAAATGCATTCGAAATAGGCGTACTTGTAATACATGGAATTTAGGTACTGTACGTTTTTTAAAGCATAGTAATCATTCAAAAAATTATTGCATTTGAAATCACTGAACGATTATGCAAAAGGAATTTACACATGAAGTATCTCTGACAGAAGAAATGCGAGATAAATCATCACATAAAAATGCATTGTAATAACATGTGTGCTAGAGGCTGGTGTTATATTGTTATGTCTCTAGATGTGTTTAGAAATAGAAGTGTGAAGCTTCTGTTCTCTAAGAATAGTTTTTACGTTAAGCAAAGAATTGTTCGTGCCAAAAAGGGTCAATATTAGAAAAATTGTTCAATTCAAAGAAAATAGATTTCCAAAGCTCTTGGCAGTTTTTGTTGATCAAAACTGAAGGCCGAATTCAGAGTTCATGGGAACGCTGTGTGTCGGAAAGCTTCTAAAAAGTTATTGTTTCTCTATGGGTGAGAACATCGTATCAGACAGGCTCTCAAAGAATTGGTCTACAAATTCAGGTGATAGTTCAACCAAATTAGATAGCGCTGTAACTTGGCAGGTGTGAGAATGATTGCTGTCATCATAGTCGGGAGCAGCAATGCTCACAGAACGTTGTACCTGGATGATGTTGCTTTTGTCACTCGCTCCACTGTTACCACTTGGCTGTAGCACAGGAGTCTCCACGAATGCCGTCATCAGGATTGGTAGCCGCTGGGGACAACACAATGCGTGAGCCGTTATTGGACTGAGCAAAGTATCGACGTCCATTGGTACTGCTGATGGAAGTGAAAGACAGATGTCCAACACGCATTCATCGCCGCAAAGCATACACCGTAGCACAGGTAAAATGCAATTTTGCCATATCGGTCTGAATGAAAGGAACCAGGTCATGTTTAGATCTCTCAGCCTGGCCAATCCAAGGACGTTAGTTATCCTGTCCCGGTAGCGCATTGCTAGGATTGTCTCTTCCATTCCAATGGGAGCTATGTCTGAGCCGAGGCTTGCCATAACGTAGCAGGAGGGTCAAAAATAGAATCCCTGCGACGAGTCCCAAAAATAATGGTATGCCGCCAAAAATGGAGTGCACAAAATTAGGAAAGATTCCCAAAATTGCCTGGAAGGGTGTTAGCAGTCCCGTAAAGACTGTCTTAAATATGCCTGGGATGCTTGTTGCACTAGACATGTTAAGGAGTTGGCTGAACATTTCTACGAAATGCACGGGGCAATTTGTTGATAAAAGGTCATGAACCTCAGTAGCCGTCCTTGCGACTAGAAGATCATACGTCTCTTTAGATGACGTTATAGGCACTGTTGTCTGTAAAAGTACAGATTTCATTTTGCTTAATGTATCAATTCGTATAGAATAGAGATTCAGACGAGGCCAGAGGGGAGTCACTATGTCTGGAGGCCCGCTCGGGAACAATGCTTGCATACAACATTTGACCATGGACGTAACTTGTACTAGATAACTTTTCCCTGGTGTCAGGCCACAACATCTGTGATCCGTTCTAAGAATGTAACTCCCGTTTGCGAGTTGCATAAAGAAGGGCTCTATCTGAGTTGCAGGTGTGACTAGCTGGTGGCATGAAAGGTTGTTTGAATTTCCATCACATGCTCCGTGTAAATTAATACCCTGACACAAAAGTATACCGCTTAGTGAGTGTTTACAGTTGTCACCACTAAGAAATACATTTTTGTCGCTGTCACTATAGCAAGAATGAGTGTATGGTAATTTCCATTCGGATTTTACATATCCTTTACCCAATTGTTCATACTGGCCAGCAGGTATGTACTCAAGGCACTTTTTAAATCGGAAAGTTGTTATCGGAATTGTGATAATTCCGTGTATTATCCATTCAATGACAGGACTCTCTGACATTGTCAATGGTAATCTCTCAAGTTTTTCGATGCTCAGGATTGTATAGGCTGCTCCTTTCTGTGCCAAACTGATCTGTTTATCAGTAAGGTTAAAACTGGAAAATAATGACGTCGTGTTGATTAAACGCCAAGGCACATAGCCTGAACGAAGATTTTGCAGCGTCCAGCCTAATTCTATAATAGAGCGTAATTGAGATTGGCCATGTTGTAACATTAGCAAATCTCTGTCTATCACATCAAAGGCAGAGGATACAATATTGTCCAACGCATATATTCTGGAAGACAGAGTCGTTAACCCATTGTCTACCACAGAAAGTGATTTCTCTAAATTAATACGATCAACTTCTCGTATTTTTTCAGCAGTTTCAATTTGCTTTACTTTCCAAGCCTCGTTGTAAGCAGCATAGATACTGGTCGCTATGAAACGCTTTTGACGCTGTTTGCGTGGTCCAAGAATGAAATCGCGCAAATCAGCACCATCTTTTAGTAAAGACAAGTGTTGCTTAATTTCAGCCAGTGTGGACGAGGTTAGCCATTCAAGGCAGAGTTTCCCTACACTGTATGTTGTTATAATCCCTGGATGTTGTCTCTGGGAATATCTAGGGTCTAATCTGGTCATTTTTAACCCCTGTGTTTTTTTCAGCAATCTATCTTGACAGCTATTTGTGTCTGTAGGCCAGATTAACCACTTTTTCCAATCAGGATGTGTTCTGTTGAAATGTAAAATTTGTGACACGTCTAACTCAATATCTGTGGTTGTATTCTCAGGTATTGGCTTTGGAATAGACAGTGTTTTAAGGTCTTTGATCTTAGCTAGGCCAAGACAAGATGTTTGGTGTATTGTGTCATTTAAAAATAACATTTGTTCAGGTATCATGCAGGTTCTAAATAGTGCTTCAATGCCTTGCACCTGCCAATCTTTTGTACCCCAAATTGTTTTCGTTTCAATATTATTTTTCCAATAATCAAAACCAAATGTCATCATTTTGTCATAAAATGCTTCTGAATATATCAATTTAGAATTTGTCAGCATTGTTTTCATTCCTGTTTTATCTAACAGTTTGTAATAAAACGTTTCTGCATCACTGGTGTTAAACCCTGAGAAGTATTTGAATTTCTCAAAAAATGCTTTAGAACTGCTTTTAGGTGGTGTAGAACAATGTTCCCATTGATTATACATAAAAACATTTCTAGGCTGTGCAGATTTATGCAAGTAATGATCCCCATAGTGGGTGTAACAGAATAACTGCTCATAACTAGATGAACCTTGTAAATAATCATGATCTGTGAATCTAGCTGACATTACTAAATCAGACATCATGTCATTAATACTGTTAAAGTCCCAATCATCAGAGAATGTACTAGGTGTCACAAAGTCACTTAAGGAAACCTTTAGTTGATGAGGATACTTCAGGATTTCGACCGGACCATAGATCTCATAGTCTGTTTTCTCCCATACTACTCCACCAGGTATTGGAATTGCTGTGACATTTACTGTTGACAGTTCTCTTTTCTTCACGTGGGATGATCTGTGTGGTTTCAGGACTAGGTTGATGTTCTGACTTGCTGTGTCCATTCAATTGTAATAAACTTCCCTAAAATCAAAACTAAAATTAGGCATAGTAGGAGTATGAATACCCCTGAGATAATCCAATGCTCAATCAACAGTGAATCCAGATATAGTTCTTTGATTTGTTGAAGGAGTCCTGTTGTATTTTCTTTAGAATACTTTTTTGTTTCTGGCATCACTTCGGGGTCGTTTAAATCTTCAGAGAAGTTGTCGAAGTTGATGAAATAACCAGAGGCAGTTCTGTCAATTGATGGGATTGTTTTTTCAATCTGTCTCTCGGTAGCACTTTCTGATGCCACATCATTGTAGACTGGTGTTGTTTCTTGACGAACCGTTTCAATCTGTGTTTCAAGAGGCACAAGTTCCATGGAATTATTGCATAGTCCTTCATTGTGCACTGCAGGCTGATCGAATGTGATAAGTCTTTCAGTTTGAACCTCTTGGATTGTTGCAAGTTTGGGTATTCTGTTGTTTCTTGGGAGTCCACTGGGCCTACCGTTGATTATGGGCCACATGCTTGTGGTTTTACCAGATCGATAGACACAACTCTGTTCTCCTTTTTACCAGCAAGGGGCGGTAGCACAACTGATCTTGTTCCGGTGACTGCTAAGACAGGTACTGCTTTTCTGTAAGAAGGCCCAAATTCCTTCTTAACCGCGATCTTTTCTCTGACTAGATCCCCAATCTTTGGAATCCAGACAGGCCTTGCTGGAGCTGTTGCGGGTGGTGCCTCGTCAGTGGTACTTGGCTGTTGCTTTAACTTTATGTTGCTTAATGATTTTCTTGTTTCATTCAGTTCCTGTAAAACAGCCAAACGGTCTTTTACATCAAAGTGCGTTGTTTTTTCTTGTACCACTGACATCTGACCATCGAGGTCCTGAACTCGCATTCTAATTCTGAACAATAGTTCGTATGGGCTGAAACCTTTTAGAGAATTTCTTGGCATGTTGTTAAGACTAGTCTGGACACTTATTAAATGTTTGACCCACCCAGCGCCTGAACCTAATACCTTCGCTGTTATAGATTGCTTTATGTCATGGTTTTTTCTTTCTACCACACTGTTCCCTTCGGGGTGCGACGGACAAGAATACCGCAACCCAATTCCCATGCTGGCCATGGCCTCCTTATAGGCTCGAGAGCTGAAAGCAGGACCCTGGTCAGAATGGAACGTGGTAATTGCGTATGTGCCGATAAAGACTCGCAAATCTTTTATAACCGTTCTAGCGTCAGCCGAGCGCTGGGGCCACATCCATATGAACCTCGTACAGGAATCCACTGCTACCATGATATATCTATAGTTGCCGTCCCTTTGTAGGGGACCACAGTGGTCCAGGTAAACGCATGCAAATGGTTTATCCGAGATGAGAAGGGGTGTCTGCGCTGGTCGTTTTACTGTTGATACTTTTATCCTTTGGCATATGTCGCATTCTAATACATACTTTTTAGTTTGTATTCTAAAGCGAGGCCACCAATATCTCTGTTTTAATAGTGATATTGTTGCGGAAACGCCAGCGTGTGCAGAAGCAATCCCTTCGTGTGCCGCTTTGATTAGTCCTAGTCTGTGTTCCCTGTTTGGAATTACTCTATCCCCCACTCCAGGGATTCGAGCAAAAGGAACATTATTTGTATCCGTTAAGTACAAGTACTTTTCAGGAAAGCCTCTTGGGAGTGTTTTCTTATCATTATTTACTGACGCACTGACAGCTTGTAGAATATCGCTGTCTTTTTTTGTTTGTGACCGAGTTATCGCAGCTACGGAAGCCGTTTGCACAGCTGCCTTCGCGGCTTCATCAGCCAATGAATTCCCTGCAACGTGAACGCCATCACGTTGGTGACTCAGAGTGTGTATCACGTGAGTCTTTTGTAGTTCTTTCTGTAAAAGAACTACCTGTTCCCAAAGCATTTTATGCTTTATTGTGCCACCTTTTGCATCTTTGAAACCATTTTCCACCCAATTCTGCAAGTATTCATTATAAGATTGTACGCAATAAAAAGAATCGCACGCTATTAGTGTGGGGAATTCGCGATCGGTATTTTCTAGCGCCATCTTAAATGCTACTAATTCAGCTCGTTGAGCTGAGCAATCTCCTAGAGATTGAGTTTTAGTGACCAGTGGTCTGAATTTTCCTTTGTGCCAGCGACCTTTTACAATCGCGCACGCAGCACTGTAAGCTTGCTTACCCCCAACTGCGGGTTGTGCTGATCCGTCAGTATATATAATACTTCCGTATTCTTCGAGAGGCAGGATTTCAATTGGCAGAGGACACTCATATTCATATTGTAAAAATTCCTGTGTTTTTAAGTTAGGATCAAATTCGTAAACTACGTCTGTTGCAGCAAGAGAGTTAACCCACTGAATCCATCTCGGATGCAAAGCTTTAGCATTAGGAATGCTTGCTTTAGTTACCGCTTCTAAAGCCGGTATAGGAGTCACGATTATTATTCGTTTACCTTGTGCTAGGGGCCTTTCTTTCGCTACAGCAGTCTGAACCGCAGTTAGAATTTTCTCAGTTGAACTGAATTTTATTTCAGCCTTTGTGTACAAATGTGATTTGTAAGCTATTGGTACCTTTTCTCCCTCATTAGAGGTTAGGTATGTGAATCCGCATCTTCCTGGGATGACTCGGATTACAAGATCACGTGTGTTGTCACGTGTATCTAATTTAGTTTTTGCTAACATGTCTGTTTGCAGTGATCTCAAAATTTCTGTGTGTTTTTGAGTCCAATTGATTTGTTTAAAATCAGGTTTAATTAGTTCGTAGAGAGGTTTAACCCTCTCTGCGTAATTTAGTATGTAAGTTCTTCCGAAATTCAGAAAACCTAGTATGGATTGTAAATTCTTCAGCGTTTTTGGAGCTTGGAGTACAGCGCACTTCTCTAAGAAGTTGTCCGCTAGGCTTTTCCCTTCACTTGATAATTCGTACCCTAAAAACAGTACCGTCAGATGGGCAATTCGAGACTTTTTAAAGTTGAATTTGTAACCCTCTGCTGCGAACCCAAGTATAATGGTGTTCACTCTTTTCAAGTGAGTATCCAAGTCGTCGTCTGTGAGATAAATATCATCTACGTAAGACAATGCTTCATCATCATAGATTTGTAGTAACTCTGTTACCCTAGCTGAGAATAGTCCTGGGCTGTTCTTGAACCCCTGTGGGAGTCGACAGAATTTTTTTCTGTGACCCAAATGCTGAGAAAGCGGTCAAATATCTGCTTTCCGGTGCAATGTTTTGACAAAAGAAACCATTAGAAATGTCTAATGTCGTTTTATATTTTTTCCTAACTATGTTATTCATTAGGGCTGCACTATGCGAGTTTTGTACTGCAAAAGTTTTGCAACATGTATTAAGATGTCTGTAGTCCAAAACTAGACGATATGAATTGTCTGGCTTGGAGACAGGAAACAAAGGATTGTTCATTTGAGAGGTGCATGTTTCAATCACCCCCTGGTACTCAAGTTGATCTAAGATCTCCCTGACTTGTTTTTTAGCTTCTTGCTTTATGGGATACTGCCGTTGGGCAGTTGGTTCACTTTTTAATTGGATTTTGTGAGGCGGTGAATCCTCATCCCATCCTACATGATTTTTATATAATGCAGGTGCCTGGGCCACTGCCCATTTCCTTGCATATGTATATTTTTTGTGAATGGGAATGTGATTCGAGAAGGCAGGCATAATCACTTCTTCGCCACGAGGGCACTCCCTGACAAACTCTGGGGGCCAACCTTTTTCAGCTAACAGAATATCATAGCCTTTTGAGAGCTTATCCCAAAATAGACCCTTAATTTTCCTAGTCTTATCACCCTCTATACGCAATGTTATTTTGTATATTTTATGGGGCTCGCTAAGTCTGGCGTCGGCAGTTTCAACTTGAATGTATTCATTCGTGTCCACTGTCTCCAGATGACTCATCAAGATCTTGCGCGCTATACTGATTTCTGCTGCACTGTCCAACATTGTCAATGCCCACTCCCCGTTTTTCAACTGTGTCCTGAGTATTCTCGGCATGGTTTATTACTCTAATACTGGCTACCTTCTTTTTCTGAAATTGAGATTTCTTATTTTGAGCAGGTTCCTTGTCTTTGGACTTGGTGTGCTCTCCTGGGTCTGACCGTCCTCTTCTTTCCGAATTCTGTGGAAAAGATCGAGAGGGACGTGTATCAATACTTTGATATCTATCAGGTTTTTTCAGATTATCCCTATTTCTAAGGTTATATCTTTTCTCAGAGGGCTCCCTCTGGGGAGACTGGCGTTCTCGGGTCGGAGTTCTTTCCCTCCGTCGAGGAGACCTTCCTCTGGACTGGAAAACTTTTTCCTTGGGAGTGGATTGTTTATTTCCATCCCAGCTCTTTTTAGGAGTATTTAAATTATTTTTAATAAATAATTTTTCAGGATTTTCGAGCAGTTGGGGTTTAACTGGTTTTCCACCCAAGCTGTCTCTACCTAATTCTTCATAGCATTTTTCTATGATTTTTGCAAGCTCAACAGGATCTTTTATATCTGTTTCCTTCAACTTCTGGCGGATCGCCACAGATGCTGCTTCTCCTTTAATGTTGGCTAATAATATAGCCGTGACCTGCTTGAAGTCTTTCAGTAATTTCATACCTAGATTTAAAGCGGGCTCTGGACCGAATTCATTTTGAATCTGTTTTAGCACTTCTGGTATTACCGCCATGGACGGAACACCGTGTGTTTTTGTGTAAATGGAAGCAAAGACTGTACCCCAAGTGTCACAGTCCTCCACGTGTGGTGCGATTCCCATAGGAAGGCAGATGGTCAAGATTCTGTGTTTCTCAATAGGGGTAGTATCAGGAAATACTGCCTCTATTTGAGTGATTTTCTGTGCTAACCAGAAAGGAATTTGTTCCCGTTTTACGGGTGTTTTACCAAGACATGACTGTATGTTCTGTGGTGTAATTTTATTTGTGTTCCCCTGATGAGGGGTCAGCTGTGGTGTATTAACAGCTGGCTGGACTGTTGCAGTCCGCATTACATATTGGACTAATTGCCTATGTATTTTTATTAATGTGTTTAGCTGTACTAACAGCTCTTCTCTAGACATTTTTATAATGTCAGGATGTGGTGTGTAGCTGGCTAGAACCGGCCACGTTGCTCCTGGTCTACCTAGTGGACCGAGCCTAGTTATGTGATCAGTGTGTTTTAGGGCGCCATTAAACCAGAGCAGGTGCTCTTGAAATTTAAGTGGAATTTCAATCTCCTCGAAAGGAGCGTACTCTTCCGGAGGTTTCTCTATTTTGTAATAGTGAAACTCTTTTGTTATAGCGTTTACCGCTGGAAAGTTTATCCATGAATAGAATACCTCTGTCTGCCGATACTCGTGAGCCTCTATCACGAAAATTACTGTACCACCCTGAGGTGTCAGTCCGTTTTCTATAAGTTTTGAAGTTATAGATTTTCTTAACTGTGCCGGGATGATTATTGCATCCGGGTCTGTGTATTCGGGACCTTGCTGAGTCGCATCTGCTGCGGCCCCAGAGGTTCCGTTATTTTCTGGCATTGTAAAAATGCAAGGTTTGCAGAGTAGGTCTCCAAGGAGACAAAGATTAGGTGCACAATATTTTGGAACACTGTATCCTTCAACGTTGAATAAACCAGAGCTTTACATAGGAATCTCTTCCTACTAAGGTCGGGCGGATTTTAACCTTTCACCCACTCCAGACGTCTATTGGAGAATTTACGGGAGAAAGGGGTCTGTGAAATATGCACGACTGAGTTACTCTAACTGTCTTGCGTTAGTTTATCGCCTTACCAAACGTTGGGCGCCATGTAGTGTAGTTCCTAGTTTCCCACTAGGCCCTGCGCATTGGAATAACATAAACAGTAGTATCGACGTGGAACTGCGGATATTCCAGGCCTCCACTGACTATGCTAAACTTAATTGGGTTGTGTTACCAACTAGCTCAGAGGTCACTGGAAACTTTCTTCTCTGCATAGGAAGTGATCAGCTTCCCTGGCACAGACAAGAAGGGATTCAGCTTTCCAACAACCGTGCAACATGACAACTTTGCTCCTCAGATCAAGAGTCAATCTCTAGGGTCGTGTGAAACAATAGACATGTATTTCACTCAGTCAGTCTAGTGCAGTTTACTTTCACGAGATGTAGAGAATAGAGAGACGGGCGTTTGTCAATAAAGGGTTAACATTTATTGAACAGTCTTTCTTCTCGTACAAGAGAAATGTATTGCCACAATTGCAATAATTGTTATTATAAAAAGTACGTACAGTAAGATAAGTATTGCGAAATAGAACTGTAAAAGCATTGATATGGTTTCTTAGCCATACAATGGTTTAAAAGTAATAAAACATATATACAGTCATATATACATTAGGCTAACATACTCAACTGGTGCTTCTAACTAAGCCTACCCCAGTGTGCCTGACCTAAGCCTAACACGTGAAAGGGGAGTAAGTAAGTAGCTTTAAGTTAAGTTGGTTTTGCCAAGGTTTGTTTCAAGAATTCTCGTCTAAGGGTTTAGTCAACACCATACCTCTGAATAGAATGATGGAGGATTGGTATCTCCTTCAGGGGTCTCTCTCGATATCCCAGTCACCTGCGAGGGTAAACCGGAAACGCCGTGGCTGGATTTCTCTGCACGAGAAAGGCAGCGGGTCTCTTCAGCGCGTCGAGGAAGGAGGGGGGACAGCGTCCGCGGGCAGCTGGAATCTGCTGGATGTCTTCGCAGAGGGACGTCTGTTCAGCTCCTTAAGCGTACTGCACCATAGTTCGCGCTGTAGCGGCGATAATGGTAATCACCACCACAGGATAGCAGGCTGCAGCGACAGAGTGCTAGATTTACCAACACAGGGTCATGCAGGCAGCCAGCATCAGTAGCGCGTAGCGCACAACAGCTCCTAACCGGGCAACAGGCTCGCATTGCTTAAGGCAACGTTGGTAATATTTATACCTGACAGGTGCCGGGTTTGACGCAAGTTTGCTGGACATAAGACGTCAATTAAAGATGTCACTAGGAAGTGATAGTTATCAGTTGCTCATTAGAGTTCCATTACTAATCAAAACATAGCAAGCGGGGATTTCCAGGTTTGCTGAGTTTTTATCTTGTTGAAGAACTCGGAGTGTTATCTAGGAATATCAGATAGTGACTACTGCTCTGTCATTGCACTAATTGGTCGCAAAGGAAGTGGCAGAGGGAACTATGCTGGAATGTGGCTCTGTTCGTGTGAGGCCAGAGATGACTTTTCAGAAAATCGCACTTGAACGGTTATGCCAATATAGGGAATAAAGGGATTTATAGCCGAATAGGGGCATAAGGTCACAGTATCGATCAGAAACCTAGATAAACACGCAACAGACTCTGGACGCCATGGACGCCCGAGTCCTTATCCTCAATGGAGGAGAAATCGTCCACCCATACACCCTCTCCCTCTAAGGGAAACCCGCTGTCAGGGTCTACAATAGTGGCTCCGGGCTCCTCCTCCTCTGGGTTCCTCATCCTCCCGGCAGGGTGCATGTTTTAGCGTTTGCGCACTCTTGAGGAAGGTCTCCGTAAGTCTATCAAATCCTTCCAAGTGCCCACGTTATGCTCAATGGCCCTTTTATTCCCCATCTGGGAGCTACTGGGACCCGCTACCACCAGATCTGGGTCACTGAACACCCCAGGGATGCTTTTCGCCAGCTTATCAACCTGATCCCTAAGAGGAGCCAGCGCCCTAGAAATAGCCAGAGAGAGGGATTGGTCTACTGCTGGAGGAAGAAGTTGTGGGGCCATTCCTCCTCCACTTCCTGGTCGGAGGAGTAAAAATGGTCTTCTGGAGAAGACATGATAGCAGAGGGTGTGAGCACAGAACAAATGCCCTTAACATCCTTAAGGCAGCCCCCTCGTCGGTGCTCCAACAGCTGGGCTTTCCCCGAAGCTGTTATAAGAATAGACTGAGGTGCAAAACCAATTACCACCACCAGGTGGCAATGGTCACTAACGTGGCCGTGTGGGGAAATCACTGCAAAGCGGTGTCAAAATTAGGCGAGGGTTAGTCGGGAATCAAGCGGACACTAAAGGAGTGACCGGATTCCCAAAGGCGTGTAAAGACCAGCGAGAACGCTCAACGGAGCTGACTCGCTCGGACCAGATGTGCCAGACAGGATCTCACCACGCAGAGTGCGCACAGCGATGAAACTGCAAGGGGTAGAACGTGCTTGGTCAAGACCCTGCTACACAGGGAACATGAAACAATACCAAGGCAATAATGCTAATAACATGCACAAGAAACCGCTATACAAACAGCAACAACGTCAGATAAAGCCAAGAATGTAAGGAATGCACTTAACTGACGAGCAGTGAAGAAAGAGGAAGCGGAAGGAACGACACAATATTATATACAATGGACTGTGATATGATTGGACTATAGTTGCCTTGGAGACTACCCCCTAATGGTTTATGGGTTGTGTAGTCTTTTGTTTAATGAATGTTCTGTTACGTTTTCTTTGAACTGCTATGCAAATAAAGTGAGGAAAGATATGCATAATCCTCGCCTCCGTCCTGCCATAGAAACTTTATTCGATCTGATTTAGAAACATAGATGTAAATGTATTTATATAGCGCAAATCACCGACCCTGTATCTAAGCGCTTGCTTAGGGAACCCGTCCTGGTATTCCCCTGTGAGATAACCCCGGCAGGGTATCCACAAGGCGAAAGTCAGGCATCCCACCGCGAGGGGCCGTTGTGGAGATTAAGCAAGCTATTGCCCAGAGTCGCAGAGTGTGAACCCGTGAATCGAGTAGGCACCGGAGCGAGAATTGTCGAGGCCGTGGAATATTGAGCCCAAGACCCGCCGAGGCGGGGAATTGAACCCTGGTCCCGGGCTGACCTCTGCTTCCAGGTCTGCCTCCTCTAACCAGTGAGCCACACTTCTCCACACCATAAAAGTGATCATAAAAGATCATAAAAGTGTACATAAAAACAGTAAATCCTCTTACCTAATACAATACAGTGAGAATTAATTAAAACCAGTAGGTAAAAACGGGTGTTACAAAGTCCGGTTCAGAGCAACTTCAGGTTAACAGAATCGTAAGCTTCAATGTTTCGCAAGATCAATCTCATGTACTTCATGCAAAATACGCAATAAGGGGTACAAGTAAGATGTAACGCTCCAATACCTGACCAGTCTGCACTATATAAAACTGCAGAAAAACTAAAAATAGAATGTGTTTTGCACACTTCTGTCATTCGGCTATATGTGGGCCACATCTGGGTGATATTTGTGCTACATTTGGGCTCTTTTTTCTCAGGTGCCATCTTGGGAGACTTATTTTTTATGAAGTTTCCTAATTTCCTCATTTACTGCAGTCTCCTCAGTAGGAAATGCTTTCAGTTTTTTACTTTGATTCCATCAAGAAGGCATTCAGATGTGTCACACATTTACCATAAATAAGAATGTTAGCGCTCTAGTTGTTCATTAGATCCCTGTAGTAAAGCTACAGCTCACCAGGGAGTTAGCTGGAAGTCTACTGCTGGTATTGAAAGTGATTGTTTCAGTCTAAGGATTACAAGAGGACTGTGCTGAATGAATTCTCAGTCAACGTTATTCAGGAATCTGTTGTGGCCGGGTGATGTTCATGAATTGTATTTTAAATGTTTTTAAAATTTTATAAATATGTACTTTTATGGTGTTTTTTAAATACCGAATAAAGGATTATTGATTGATTGATTGATTGATTGTTTCAGTCTGCATGTCAGAATTTTCTAATGAAATAGAAGAGGATTTGAGATCTCACTTAAAAAATTTCCTAGATTTTCTTTCTGCAGCACTAACCATAATTTCTATGACAAAATGAATCCCCTCATTTTGTTCCTTTTTAAATTAAATGTTTGAAGAGTTACCAGTTTATTCCAATCACGATGGCTTCAGGTGCGCCATAATTTTGTCATAAGTAAGACTGTTAGCGCGCTAGTTGTTCTTTAGAACACTATAGGAAGCTGCAGCAGAACACAAAGGCATCAACTGACAGGCTGCTCCTGTTGAAATATAACAGGAATATATTTGAGATCACACTTGAAACATGTCCTAATTTTCCTTTCTACAGCACTAACCATAATTTTTATGACAAAATGAACCCCATCATTTTGTTCCTTTTAAATTAAATGTTTTAAGTGTTACCAGTTTATTCTAATCAAGATGGCTTCAGGTGTGCCATACGTTTATCATAAGTGAGGCTGTTAGCTCTCTAGTTGTTCTTTAGAACACTCTGGGAAGCTGCAGTAGAACACAAAGGAATCACACAATTCCTGAAATTAGTATGGTACCATCAACAAATGACTAAAGTCTGCAATCACCCATTATAGTTCTCCTTTTGGTAACCCTCAAAATCTTCAATTCACTACAATGCACTTCAATGGGGTACTATCATGTATATTACTCCCAAGATGGCTGCCAGCAGTTCCAGGAAGAAGTGCTGACAGCCAATCAGATCAGATATCAATATTTTCTCTTTTTCAAATTTCTCAGGAACTACTGAAGGGATTAACAACATTTGACAAAAAGAGTTCTTTCTGAACCAAGGGATACCTGTTTGCCAAATTTGGTGTAATTCCGTTCAGCAGTTCGGGCTGCAGCCACGGCTAAAGTTTCCTATGGGAAATTGCATTGTGAAAACATGTTTTGGGACTCCCTTATTCTCGGCCCCCCCTTGACGAATCCCCCTGAAACTTTCAAGATAGGAGCTGACTGGAGCGGGCCAAAATTTCCCGAAGATTTGTCATTCGGCTTCAAGGTTATTTGGTAAAGAATGTTGCGATTTTCCTATGGTAACAAGGTCCTAACTATAACTACCTACTGTTGACTGCCAGTAGGTAATATATATATATATGTATATTACCTACTGGCGGTCGCCAGTAGGTATATATAGTTAGGATTTTTTCCCTATGGCATTTTTGAAAATTCTATGTCTAATAACTTTGGCGTTTGTGGACGGAATCGGCTGAAATTTTCAGGAAAATGGCACATTTTGTTTCTGAGCAGCTCCTGGAAATTTGGGGGGGGGTCACCAAGGGGGGGCCGAGAAAAAAGGGGGGTCCCAAAACGCGTTTTTCCCATGTTAATTTCCATAGGGCGGTTGGACTCACTTTTAGCCCGAACGGCTGAATGGATTTTCACGAAACTTGGCAAAATTGTAGGGACTGTTAGCCCGATGTGCCTTTGCTAGGTCTCAATATATGTGCTCCAGTAGTTTTTGAGAAATTAACGTTCAAAACAAGATATATATCTGTAACAGCGCTCCGGGCAGCGATCCGGTCCGCTTACTTTTCGCGAAACGGAACTTTGCGCGCAGAAAGCTGATTGGCTCTCCGGTGTCTGTCAACATTCTAAACAGTCTGGAGCGGCCGCCATCTTATCTCTCAGTAGAATCGAGAGAGAAGAAGAGGTGAAAAACGAAGGGGGAATTTAATGAAAGGGGGCAAGGTATACCCCTCTTGACCCCCTAGGATTGTTGTTGGGGTTATTAAAGGGTCCCGTGGGGAAAATAAAAAAAAAAATGATTTTTCACGGTAGAAGCGCTTCATGGGCCGCGAACTGGGCCGCAAACTGGTAGCGAAACGGGAATTCGCCATTTTGTGCTTCGTTTTAATTGTTTAGAGACAAAAATTATCGCCGCACATTGGCCACAATGCATGAATATCGCTGAAAAGTCAGCGATATTCATGCATTATCCAGCAAATGCTCTTAGCCATGTTATCCACCTTCCATTGGATAACAGAAAGCTGATTGGCTCTCCGGTGTCTGTCAACATTCTAAACAGTCCGGAGCGGCCGCCATCTTATCTCTCGGTAGGATCGAGAGAGAAGAAGAGGTGAAAAACGAAGGGGGAATTTATTGAAAGGGGGCAAGGTATACCCCTCTTGACCCCCTAGGAATGTTGTTGGGGTTATTAAAGGGTCCCGTGGGGAAAATAAAAAAAAAATGATTTTTCACGGTAGAAGCGCTTCACGGGCCGCGAACTGGGCCGCAAACTGGTGGCGAAACGGGAATTCGCCATTTTGTGCTTCGTTTTAATTGTTTAGAGACAAAAATTATCGCCGCACATCGGCCACAATGCATGAATATCGCTGAAAAGTCAGCGATATTCATGCATTATCCAGCAAATGCTCTTAGCCATGTTATCCACCTTCCATTGGATAACATGGCTAAAAACTGCTCTGTGCGTGAGCTTTTTTTTTTTTTTTGCTGCGTGACGTTTGTTAACGTTCGATTCGATGGAAATCAGGAAGTGTTGACCACCATTTTGTCACTGCGAGTAAATATTTTGTTATAAATGAATCCTTATTGATAAACATTGTCTGCGCCATCTTGCGTTTTTGTCCAATGCCACAATTTTGTCGTGCACGGCAGCCATTTTAGATGCCTTGACCAGGGCCACTCTCTGCACGCCGCCGATCCTCAGCATGGCTCCCCACCCTCGCAAGCATCTCCCCCACGCACTGGTCACCCCCGCTCTTTCTCTCATGCATGGGCCATATACTTCCCCCCATCTGCGCTGCTCTTCTCTGAGAATCACACCCTGTGCCCGCCCGACACCTCCCTTTCACCCTATTCACTACCGCACCCTCTGACACTCCTCTTCCTCTGTGTCCGATTGTCCAGGCCGGACCTAGGCTATCACCTAGCCCTGCGGATGTAGTTTATGGCCCCAGCTGTAGAGTATCCAGACATGCAAACCTTCCCGATTCAGGCGTGAGACTACTGATTTCAGTGCTAGTCTCCCGCCTCCCGATTCCTGCAAGCAAAAACCCTGGGGCATATTACCAACAACTACCGATAATTTTTGTCTCTAACTTGTTTAGAGACAAAAATTATCGCCGCACATCGGCGAATTTTATCGCACATAAACCTCGCTATTAGCAAGGTTTATCGCAAATGCGATAAAAAACGGCCGCAATGCATGAATATCGTTGAAAAGTCAGCGATATTCATGCATTATCCAGCAAATGCTCTTAGCCATGTTATCCACTTCCCATTGGATAACATGGCTAAAACTGCTCAGGGCAGGTGTTAGGTTTTGGAGATATTCGCGCTTAGCGCGAATATCTCCAAAAGTTGGTAATAGGAGATAGCGATGGTTAGGGACTGTTTCCAGTCGCTAAAATCTTGGCACGCCCACTTTGCATGTCATTAGTGATAAATATCACTGATATGCAAAGCGGGGCCCAAGATGGTCGCTATCTCCTTTTAGCTGTCACTAACTGGTGTTAGCGACAGCTTGGTAATAGGGAGATAATTGTATCTCTTTTTTTTTTGGCTTTTAAAGCCAAAAAAGCGGAAATAACCCCCCTTGATAATATGCCCCATGATTTCTCGGGGGTTTCAGCTGACAGGGCTTGGTATTGTGTTACGTGCTAATTCTTCCAGGAAACGTCAGAGGGTCGATGCAGGGGTTCTAGAAGGGGTGATAAACCATTTAAGCCTCATGAACAAGCGCATGGTCTTTTAAAGATTTATGAAGTACTCGGGGCGGCGGTGTGTGTGTGCCCTCTTTCAGGAGCGGGCGGGGGGGGCACTGCCAGCAACTTGCCAGGCCAGGCAGTGTTCAACACGTGCATCACCCTTTCTCTGCCTGCTATTGCGCTCCATGCTTCGGAAAGGTAAGAAAAAGAACGTGCATTTGAGTTTGAAATGTCCTATCTTGTAGCAGTACACTTGCAAAGCCCACACATGACAATAATCCGATTCAAGGCCCCATTCACCCGATTTTTTAAACATATATAGCACTCCAACAAAGTTAGATTTTAAAACTTTATTAACATTTAACTATAATGAACGGAACAAAAACTGTAAAAACATTTAAACATTTTTCACCCAAAAAAGCAACAATGGTCAGAAGCTGTCTTTTGTGCGAATAGTCCCAAGGCAGCACAACGTGCAGAGTTCTGGACGGCACCCAGGTGATGTCGCCTGGGTGCCGCACTGGTTTTGGTATCCTACAATGCTGCTCCGAAAATTGGCGTGGGGCGTCCCGGGTGGTGCGGGGGGAGGCCTCGTCAGTAGCGGTCTGTTGTGCGAATAGTCCCAAGGCAGCAGAACGCGCTGAGATGTTGATGGCACCCAGGTGATGTCCAGTAAACTGCCGCACTGGTTTTGGTATCCTACAATGCTGCTCCGAAAATTTGCGTGTGGCGGCCCGGGGGAGGGGGAGGCCTTGCGCGTGGGGGAGGCGGCGTGAACGGGCCTCCCCAGGTGGCGGCCATCCAGCTGAGTTGCGCCCGCTCTTGCGGCTACAGCGTCTCGCTCACCATGTTGTTGAGTTGCTCCCACTCTTGCAGTGCAGCGATAGGCGCCTGCCACATGACTCTTAAAATGGCGGACGGCTCTTCCGTTTTGGGCCTGGTCCACTGAAATGGCCCTGGGACACCTTGGAACTCGGACGCTTGCCTGCTAGGGCTTGGGCTCCATTCTCGAAAAGCGTCCCCTCAGCCGTGAAGATTCTACAAAAGTCTTGGGGGCCCCCGACTCCCGCAGGCTTCCGGTGGGGAGCGGCTGCCATGATTGCTCGCGGAATGACCACGACGGAGCCACGAGATGGTGGTGCTCTCATGCTGACGCCAGCTTCAGTCTGAATGATCCAGAAACAAGGTGGGGCTTTCATCGTTTGGGAAAAAAAAATGTTCTAAACCAATGAAAAGTGTTATTTTTAGGTCATATGACCAAGCCTTCCATCTTTAGGAAACCAAAAGTAAAATGATCCAATGAAAAGTTTTATAAACAAGTCACATGACCTGTTATGCGGCATAGGGCTACAAAAAGCGTAGAAAATCCGTTGGCACGTGAGGCGGCGTCAGTAGCGGACCGATGTGCGAATAGGCCGAAGGCAGCACAACGCGCTGAGATCCGGATGGCACCGAGGTGGTGTCAAGCAAATTGCCGCACTGGTGTGGCCATCCTACAATGCTGCGCCGAAAGACGGCGTGTCCAGCTGAGTTCCGGTCACTCTTGCGGTACAGTGAGTCGAACGTGCCGAGATCCGGATGGCACCGAGGTGGTGTCCAGCAAATTGCCGCACTGGTGTGGCCATCCTACAATGCTGCGCCGAAAGACGGCGTGTTCAGCTGAGTTCCGGTCACTCTTCCGGCACAGTGACTCGAACGCGCCGAGATCCGGATGGCACCGAGGTGGTGCCCAGCAAGTTGCCGCACTGGTGTGGCCATCCTACAATGCTGCGCCGAAAGTCGGCGTGGGGTGCCCCGTTGGCTTATGAGGTGATGTCAGTAGTGGA
This sequence comes from Lissotriton vulgaris, assembly GCF_964263255.1. NCBI lineage: Eukaryota > Metazoa > Chordata > Amphibia > Caudata > Salamandridae > Lissotriton > Lissotriton vulgaris. The sequence goes on from NC_141687.1 coordinate 1,434,461,643, forward strand.
CCGATGTGTGAATAGGTCGGAACCAGCACAAGGCGCCAAGATCCGAATGGCAAGTCCTGGATGTTGAGTGCCTCAGTTGAGATTTCTGAGCAGTGTTTGTAAGACTGTCTGAAGCTTATGTGCACCTGCTGCAGCTTCACTATTGCCCTGGTGTGGCCAAAGGTCGCACATGACATAGGCGGCCAGCTCCCGAGGTCCGGCGGAACTTTTTTCCTTTTCCTTTCTGCTTCTTTTCCTACAATCCGTTTCATCTGAAGACACGACCAGGTCCCTGAATGTGTGCAGGGGGACGCTATTGATTGAATGAAAATGGCGGCTTGACACAAAGCTGACTCAAGCGTTGCTGTTGATGCTATACAGACAAAAATTGGTTTTCAGTTTGTACATTCTTCAGGATTTTTTTTTCTATCCAAGTCTGATTGACAGTTTGTAGAAAAATGGCTTCAGATTTTCCACATACTACTCTTCAACATTCTTCCTAAATGTAACAATGTGAAACTCACTAGGAGAACGGCTGTTTCTGTTTCCTTTCAAAATGCTGCCAACAATATTTTCTGAATGGAAGACACCATCTTGTAGCATAAAGGGCCGAAAGGGGTTCTGGTCTGGCCGATGGTTGGTGGAGACATTTTGACTATATCTTGGACCTGCCCGGCCTCGCACAAAATGGCGCCGGTATAAATAGGACTCGTAACTCCTTGCCCGCAAATGTATATCTAGAAAATGTTATTGTAAGTGGCCCTGTCGTATTTTAATTACAAAATGTACGTCCACCGATTCCGCAACTGTTAGACACCTTTGTTCTTGCAACCTAATGGCCCGCTCGTTACGTTCCTCTACAGTGTAAATGTCTCCTCATCATATACGATTTCAGTTTGCTCCGTTGCCGGCCCACGTGGTTATAGGCCCGTATTTGTATACTGATATTTTCACAATAAAGGTTTTTAAAACAAAACACGGTAGTAGTATTTACATTGGTAAAGTTTTTACTTTTAGTCACTGTTTTCGAATCAGTAAAAGGCAAGTGAAATAAAGCAGTCCAATTACATGACGGATAAAAGGTATAATATGTAGGAACGCAGTAAAGATAAATGGTCAAGGGCAGTTGTGTTTTTCATTTCTGCAACATAAAGTGATCGATAAGAATCTGATAATCAGGCGTATCGGCGACTAAGACAGCAGGCCGAGTCTCTTTTACTCAACGGCTCCGTCATGGAACGAAGAAACGCCCTTTTTCTCGAAAAAGGAATATATTTTACTTGCAGGACAGTTGTAAATTTTCCGGGAAAGTACATTAGCCTGGAATATTATAACATATATGTTTTAAAAAAAATAATGTTCGAAAACAATAAAAAGCGTAATTTTTAGGTCATATGACCAAGCTTTTCATCATTAAAATAACAAAAGCAAAATGAACCAATGAAAAGTTTTATTAACAAGTCACATGACCTGTTATGCTTACGTTACGCGCTGCGCGCCGCGCCTCGGATCACTTCCGGGTGCGCTAACGCGGCGTGTCATATAACGCATTACGCGACAACGTAGGTCAAGAATATAGTCAAAATGTCTCCACCAACCAGCGTTCGGAACACAACCCCTTTCAGCAGTCCAAAAAGTTCTGTTAAATGACAACAGAGGGGACAGGCAAGAAGAACCATCAGTCAAAGAGGGGAGGGCAAGTTCTTCTCTTCCGGGTCATGTTGGGGCGCTACCGGAACTGATCGAATTGGTAGTCTAAAGTGTTTCTGGATGTTTCAGACTAAAGCTGGCGTCAGCATGAGAGCACTACCATCTCGTAGCTCTGTCGTGGCCATTCCACGAGCAATCATGGCAGCCACTTCCCACCGGAAGCCTGCGGGAGTCGGGGGCCCCCAAGACTTTTGTAGAATCTTCACGGCTGAGGGGACGCTTTTCGAGAATGGAGCCCAAGCCCTATCAGGCAAGCGTCCGAGTTCCAAGGTGTCCCAGGGCCATTTCAGTGGACCAGGCCCAAAACCGAAGAGCCGTCCGCCATTTTGAGAGTCCTGTGGCAGCCGCCTATCGCTGCACCGCAAGAGCGGGAGCAACTCAACTACATGATGAGCGAGACGCTGTAGTTGCAAGAGCGGGCGGTAAACAGCAGAATGGCGGAAGAGGCACAGTGTAGCAAAAGCGGGCGGAATGGCAACTGAAACGGTAAAGGGGCGCCCCACTACAGCGTGTCTTCAGGTCAAACGGATTGTGGGACAAGGTCCAGAATAGAAGAGTCATCAAAAGGCAAAAAGTTCCGCCGGACCCCGGGAGCCGGCCGCCTATGTCGGGGGCGATCTCAGGCTACACCGGTGCTATAAGACTTGGGGAGGGTGTCGGAGCCAAGCGTCTTCTCCGAGTCCATGGCCATCACACCGCCCCTCAGGGGCCTCCGTCAAGCTGTTTAGGAAGGTAACATATCACATTGTTTTCTAATGCAGTCAGGTCCACAAACGACACTCACTTACTTTGAGAATAGTGAAGCTGCAGTAGGTGGAAATAAGCTTCAGACAGTGTTACAAGCACTGCTCAGAACTCTTAACTATGGCACCCAACATCCAGAACTTATGCCATTTGAGAATGGCAGTGACATTGAAGCAACTCAGGGACCAAAACCATTAACGTACTTTCACGTATGAAAAACTTACTTGGGGAGGGGGCAGGAGCGAAGCGCCCCCTCCCAGTCCGCGCCACCACACCGTATGTTGAAAATCTGAAGCCATCGTTCTACAAAGTCAACCAACCTTGGATTGAAAAATCTAGAAAAATGTACAAACTGAAAACCAGTTTTGGTCTGCATAGCATCAGTAGCAACGCTTGCTATCAGAGTGCATGAGTTTCATGCTCGATCGATTGAGCTAGCCGGATCGGGCAATAAAAAGTATAAAATAGTTATGTAAATAGTTATTTAATAAAATGTTTTACCCTGTTTCTTTGCTGGTGTGTTGTCTATATTTTTAATATTTGCATAGGGTTTGTCGTTATTTTGGGCGGGGTGGGTGAAGGAGTCGAGCTGTCTTGCAGCCCTCATGGTGTGGAGCTCAGTTCATCTCACTATTTTCGTATTTCTCATGAAGGGTTGTTCCTAATATTTCTATTTTAGCGAGGTCAAAAAGAGATCCAATTAGTGGCCTACTGATTTTGCTCGATTACTTTTATTTTTTTACACGATTTTTCACTATCTGCAAAGACTAAACAGAGTATTGCGACTTTGTGCTTGTTTGTAAATAGAGAATGATCCAAAGAGAACCAATTCTAAAACAGTAAATGCTTGGATAACAATCAATCAAATAGAGAGACAAGCAGGCACGAGGGATTACAACGGGGGCAAAGGCCTGCGTTAACTACCGTTCACTATCTGCAAAGAGAGAGTACTACTAAGAGAAAAGAGGGGAGGGGGGGGGCAGCGTTCAAAGCACATCAGCGTGCATAAATACGAAAATGTTTTTATCTATCACGTACTTGACATTTTAAAGCTTTTCATATTTGCTATTAAAAAACCAATGAAATTCACAGAAAAAACCATAGGTTATAGTGGATATATAGTTAGGAATTTGCATTTACAAAACCTTGAAAATTCAATGAAAAAACCATTGGTTTTAGGCCATATATAGTTAGGGATTTGCATTTACAAAACCTTTTTTTACTCGCATAAAACCATTGAAATTCCATACATAGTTATAAGCGCTAACTATATATCGCGCACCCGCAATCCACTGCTGATGATGTCACATATTACATCATTCATGACATGGTTAGTGACATCACTGATGACATCACTGATGACATCTCAAATGACATCACTGATGACATCACTGAAAACATCTCATTTGACATGACTGATAACATCACTGATGATATCATTCATGTGATAATACCATGAACCTCTTCAGACTCTAATATAACCTTAGATACAATCAGTGTAAACAGACAGTCACAGACTGTCACTCATCCATGGAGTTACTCACACACCTAGTCAGTTATGCCAAAAATCAATCACACCTCCATTTTCTCAACTATACAGTTATACACACCTTACTTATTCAAACATATACTAACACATATTTACTTTACTCTCTTATACAATCCCTGATACAAGTTCACAATGATCCATACAGCCACTCACACATTCACTGGCTCTTATGCACAGTTATTTATATATGTCAACTCTCACATATACTGTGTTTTACATATGTACTTACTTTGACATGTAGCACTGAGATATCCATTCATTCACCAATACACTCATGCACACAGTCAACCGCCCATACAGCTGTTTCCACATGCACTTTTGAACCCATACATCTAGTGAATCAACTGCTCACACATCTATGCACAGAGTCATACACCTCCCAGCCACCCACACACACACTCAGTCTCCCATACAAATACTTGGGCAACCAATCAATAACCCATATAGTTACTCATATAGCTACTGATCAACACATGCAGCAGTTTACAGAACAACAGACATAATGATGCACAAATTAAGACAGTTTAGTCACTAACCCATGCACTCAGTGAGACACATTTAATCACTCACTCATACAGTCAGACATGCACCTACTAAATCCTTCATCCATACACTTATACATCCACTCATTCTTCAATATGTAAGACATATTTTTACTTTACAGAAACATACAGTCACTGGATGTTGTCATCAGTGATGTCATCAGTGATGTCATTTGAGATGTCATCAGTGATGTCATCAGTGATGTCACTAACCATGTCATGAATGATGTAATATGTGACATCATCAGCAGTGGATTGCGGGTGCGCGATATATAGTTAGCGCTTATAACCATATATGGAATTTCAATGGTTTTATGCGAGTAAAAAAAGGTTTTGTAAATGCAAATCCCTAACTATATATGGCCTAAAACCAATGGTTTTTTCATTGAATATATATATATATGTATATATATATGTATATATATATATATATATATATATATATATATATATATATATATATATATATATTACCTACTGGCGTCTCGCCAGTAGGTATATATAGTTAGGATTTTTTGTCTATGGGACTTTTGAAAATTCTATGTCTAATAACTTTGGCGTTTGTGGACGGAATCGGCTGAAATTTTCAGGAAATGGCACATTTTGTTTCTGAGCAGCCCCTGAAAATTTGGGGGGGTTTCGTCAAGGGGGGGCCGAGAAAAAAGGGGGGTCCCAAAACGCGTTTTTCCCATGTTAATTTCCATAGGGCCTTTGGCCTCACTTTTAGCTCGAACGGCTGAATGGATTTGCACGAAACTTGGCAAAATTGTAGGGACTGTTAGCCCGATGTGCCTTTGCTAGGTCTCAATATATGTGCTCCAGTGGATTTTGAGAAATTAACGTTCAAAACAAGATATATATCTGTAACAGCGCTCCGGGCTGCGCTCCGGTCCGCTTACTTTTCGCGAAACGGAACTTTGCGATGCGAAGCTGATTGGCTCCCTGGTGTCTGTCAACATTCTAAACAGTCCGGAGCGGCCGCCATCTTATCTCTCGGTAGGATCGAGAGAGAAGAAGAGGTGAAAAACGAAGGGGGAATTTAATGAAAGGGGGCAAGGTATACCCCTCTTGACCCCCTAGGAATGTTGTTGGGGTTATTAAAGGGTCCCGTGGGGAAAATAAAAAAATATATATTTTTCACGGTAGAAGCGCTTCCCGGGCCGCGAACTGGGCCGCAAACTGGTAGCGAAACGGGAATTCGCCATTTTGTGCTTCGTTTTAATTAAATTACTAGGTATAAGGGGGTGCGGGAGACGTATCCTAATCCCTTATGTTTTCTGAGGGTGGCTGAGGAGGCTCATATATGTTGATACATGTCTTCCAGCGGCTGTGCGTGAGCTTTTTTTTTTTTTTGCTGCGTGACGTCTGTTAACGTTCGATTCGATGGAAATCAGGAAGTGTTGACCGCCAATTTGTCAGTGCGATAAAATATTTTGTTATAAATGAATCCTTATTGATAAACATTGTCTGCGCCACCTTGCCTTTTTTCCAATGCCACAATTTTGTCGTGCACGGCAGCCATTTTAGATGCCAGGCCGGTCCCAGGCTATCACCTAGCCCTGCGGATGTAGTTTATGGCCCCAGCTGTAGAGAATCCAGACATGCCAACCCTCCCGATTCAGGCGTGAGACTACTGATTTCAGTGCTAGTCTCCCGCCTCCCGATTTCTGCAAGCAAAAACCCGGGGGCATATTACCAACAACTAGCGATAATTTTTGTCTCTAACTTGTTTAGAGACAAAAATTATCGCCGCACATCGGCGATTTTTATCGCAGATAAACCTTGCTATTAGCAAGATTTATCGCAAATGCGATAAAAAACGGCCGCAATGCATGAATATCGCTGAAAAGTCAGCGATATTCATGCATTATCGAGCAAATGCTCTTAGCCATGTTATCCACCTCCCATTGGATAACATGGCTAAGAACTGCTCAGGGCAGGCCTTAGCTTTTGGAGATATTCGCGCTTAGCGCGAATATCTCCAAAAGTTGGTAATAGGAGATAGCGATGTTAGGGACTGTTTCCAGTCGCTAACATCTTGGCACGACCACTTTGCATGTCATTAGTGATAAATATCACTGACATGCAAAGCGGTGCCCAAGATGGTCGCTATCTCCTTTTAGCTGTCACTAACTGGTGTTAGCGACAGCTTGGTAATAGGGAGATAATTGTATCTCCGCTTTCTTGCCTTTTAAAGCCAAAAAAGCGGAGATAAACCCCCTTGATAATATGCCCCGCGATTCCTCGGGGGTTTCAGCTGACAAGGCTTGGTATTGTGTTACGTGGTAATTCTTCCAGGAAACGTCAGAGGGTCGATGCAGGGGTTCTAGAAGGGGTGATAAACCATTTAAGCCTCATGAACAAGCGCATGGTCTTTTAAAGATCTGTGAAGTACTCGGGGCGGCGGTGTGTGTGTGTCCTCTTTCAGGAGCGGGCGGGGGGGGGCACTGCCAGCAACTTGCCAGGCCAGGCAGTGTTCAACACTTGCATCACCCTTTCTCTGCCTGCTATTGCGCTCCATGCTTCGGAAAGGTAAGAAAAAGAACGTGCATTTGAGTTTGAAATGTCCGATCCTGTAGCAGTACACTTGCAAAGCCCACACATGACAATAACCCGATTCAAGGCCCCATTCACCCGATTTTTTAAAAATATATAGCACTCCAACAAAGTAGGATTATAAAACTTTATTAACTTTTAAATATAACGAACGGAACAAAAACTGTAAAAACATTTAAACATTTTTGACAAAAAAAAGCAACAATGGTCAGAAGCTGTCTTTTGTGCGAATAGTCCCAAGGCAGCACAACGTGCTGAGTTCTGGACGGCACCCAGGTGATGTCACCTGGGTGCCGCACTTGTTTTTGGGATCCTACAATGCAGCTCAGAAAAACAGCGTGGGGCATCCCGGGTGGTGCGGTGGGAGGCCTCGTCAGTAGCGGTCTGTTGTGCGAATAGTCCCAAGGCAGCAGAACGCGCTGAGATGTGGATGGCACCCAGGTGATGTCCAGTAAACGGCCGCACTGGTTTTGGTATCCTACAATGCTGCTCCGAAAATTGGTGTGGGGCAGCCCGGGGGGGGCGTGGGGGAGGCGGCGTGAACGGGCCTCCCCAGGTGGTGGCCATCCAGCTGAGTTGCGCCCGCTTTTGCGGCTACAGCGTCTCGCTCACCATGTAGTTGAGTTGCTCCCACTCTTGCAGTGCAGCGATAGGCGGCTGCCACAGGACTCTTAAAATGGCGGCCGGCTCTTCGGTTTTGGGCCTGGTCCACTAAAATGGCCCTGGGACACCTTGGAACTCGGACGCTTGCCTGCTAGGGCTTGGGCTTCATTCTCGAAAGCGTCCCCTCAGCCGTGAAGATTCTACAAAAGTCTTGGGGGCCCTCGACTCCTGCAGGCTTCCGGTGGGGAGCGGCTGCCATGATTGCTCGCGGAATGACCACGACGGAGCCACAAGATGGTGGTGCTCTCATGCTGACGCCAGCTTCAGTCTGAAACATCCAGAAACAAGGTGGGGCTTTCATCGTTTGGGAAAAAAAATGTTCTAAACCAATGAAAAGTGTTATTTTTAGGTCATATGACCAAGCCTTCCATCTTTAGGAAACCAAAAGTAAAATGAACCAATGAAAAGTTTTATAAACAAGTCACATGACCTGTTATGCGGCATAGGGCTACAAAAAGCGTAGAAAATCCGTTGGCACGTGAGGCGGCGTCAGTAGCGGACCAATGTGCGAATAGGCCGAAGGCAGCACAACGCGCCGAGATCCGGATGGCACCGAGTTAGTGTCCAGCAAGTTGCTGCACTGGTGTGGCTATCCTACAATGCCGCGCCGAAAATCGGCGTGGGGCGCCCCATTGGCCTGTGAGGTCGCGTCAGTCAGTGGGGGCTGTGCGTCTCCCCCAAGATGGAGGCTCCTCGGCTGCAGTGGGGCGCCCCATATCTTTTCACTCGCCGTCCAACTGAGTTGCGTCCGCACTTGCGGCTACAGTAGACCGAAGGCAGCACAACGCGCCGAGATCCGGATGGCACCGAGGTGGTGTCCAGCAAATTGCCGCACTGGTGTGGTCATCCTACAATGCTGCGCCGAAAGACGGCGTGTCCAGCTGAGTTGCGGTCACTCTTGCGGTACAGTGAGTCGAACGTGCAGAGATCCGGATGGCACCGAGGTGGTGTCCAGCAAATTGCCGCACTGGTGTGGCCATCCTACAATGCTGCGCCGAAAGACGGCGTGTCCAGCTGAGTTCCGGTCACTCTTGCGGTACAGTGACTCGAACGAGCCGAGATCCGGATGGCACCGAGGTGGTGTCCAGCAAGTTGCCGCACTGGTGTGGCCATCCTACAATGCTGCGCCGAAAGTCGGCGTGGGGTGCCCCGTTGGTTTATGAGGTGATGTCAGTAGTGGACCGATGTGTGAATAGGTCGGAACCAGCACAAGGCGCCCTGCACTGTTGAGCCTTTTTCAATGCCTGTTTTTTGTTGTTTCCCCTCCATCAAAAACAAAAAAAAAATATAAAACTGTGCAAAAATACAAAAAAATCAAAAAATGTTTAGAAAAGCAGTGCTTGTAAGACTGTCTGAAGCTTATTTGCACCTGCTGCAGCTTAACTATTGCCCTGGTGTGGCCAAAGATCGCCCATGACATAGGCGGCCGGCTCCCGAGGTCCGGCGGAACTTTTTTCCTTTTCTTTCTGCTTCTTGTCCCACAATCCGTTTCACCTGAAGACACGACCAGGTCCCTGAATGTGTGCAGGGGGACGCTATTGATTGAATGAAAATGGCGGCTTGACACAAAGCTGACTCAAGCGTTGCTGTTGATGCTATACAGACAAAAATTGGTTTTCAGTTTGTACATTCTTCAGGATTTTTTTTTCCATCCAAGGCTGATTGAGAGTTTGTAGAAAAATGGCTTCAGATTTTCCACATATTACTCTTCAACATTCTTCCTAAATGTAACAATGTGAGACTCACTAGGAGAACGGCTGTTTATCTTTCCTTTCAAAATGCTGCCAACAATATTTTCTGAATGGAAGACACCATCTTGTAGCATAAAGGGCCGAAAGGGGTTCTGGTCTGGCCGATGGTTGGTGGAGACATTTTGACTATATCTTGGACCTGCCCGGCCTCGCCCAAAATGGCGCCGGTATAAATGGGACTCGTAACTCCTTGTTGTGTACTGGTTGAACAACCTTGATATCACGAGATATGAATGCAGTTTTGATGCTCATGGCGGGCGGGGACGAGAATTGATTGAATATTTCTACATCCCTATTGATATTAAGTTCTGATGTGTTATTGATTACTGTACTATTGAAAGTTCGAATTAACGTCACCCATGGTACTTGCACGCAAATGTATATCTAGATAACTTTTTTGTAAGTGGCCCTGTCGTATTTTAATTACAAAATGTACGTCCACCGATTCCGCAACTGTTAGACACCTTAGTTCTTGCAACCTAATGGCTCGCTCGTTACGTTCCTCTATAATGTAAATGTCTCCTCATCATATACGATTTCAGTTTGCTCCGTGGCCGGCCCACGTGGTTATAGGCCCGTATTTGTATACTGACATTTTCACAATAAAGGTTTTTAAAACAAAACATGGTAGTAGTATTTACATTGGTAAAGTTTTCACTTTTAGTCACTGTTTTCGAATCAGTAAAAGGCAAGTGAAATAAAGCAGTCCAATTACATGACGGATAAAAGGTATAATATGTAGGAACGCAGTAAAGATAAATGGTCAAGGGCAGTTGTGTTTTCCACTCCTGCAACATAAAGTGATCGATAAGAATCTGATAATCAGGCGTATCGGCGACTAAGACAGCAGGCCGAGTCTCTTTTACTCAACGGCTCCGTCATGGAACGAAGAAACGCCCTTTTTCTCGAAAAAGGAATATATTTTACTTGCAGGACAGTTGTAAATTTTCCGGGAAAGTACATTAGCCTGGAATATTATAACATATATGTTTTAAAAAAAAAAGTTCGAAATCAATAAAAAGCGTATTTTTTAGGTCATATGACCAAGCTTTTCATTATTAAAATAACAAAAGTAAAATGAACCAATAAAAAGTTTTATTAACAAGTCACATGACCTGTTATGCTTACGTTACGCGCTGCGCGCCGCGCCCCAGATCACTTCCGGGTGCGCTAACGCGGCGTGTCATATAACGCATTACGCGACAACGTAGGTCAAGAATATAGTCAAAATGTCTCCACCAACCAGCGTTCGGAACACAACCCCTTTCAGCAGTCCAAAAAGTTCTGTAAAATGACAACAGAGGGGACAGGCAACAAGAACCATCAGTCAAAGAGGGGAGGGCAAGTTCTTCTCTACCGGGTCATGTTGGGGCGCTACCGGAACTGATCGAATTGGTAGTCTACAGTGTTTCTGGATGTTTCAGACTAAAGCTGGCGTCAGCATGAGAGCACTATCATCTCGTAGGTCCGTCGTGGCCATTCCACGAGCAAACATGGCAGCCGCTCCCCACCAGAAGCCTGCGGGAGTCGGGGGCCCCCAAGACTTTTGTAGAATCTTCACGGCTGAGGGGACGCTTTCGAGAATGGGACCCAAGCCCTATCAGGGAAGCGTCCGAGTTCCAAGGTGTCCCAGGGTCATTTTAGTGGACCACGTCCAAATCTGAAGAGCCGGCCGCCATTTTGAGAGTCCTGTGGCAGTCGCTTATCGTTGCATCGCAAGAGCGGGAGCAACTCAACTACATGGTGAGCGAGACGCTGTAGTCGCAAGAGCGGGCGGTAAACAGCTGAATGGCGGAAGAGGCACAGTGTAGCAAAAGCGGGCGGAATGGCAACTAAAACGGTAAAGGGGCGCCCCACTACAGCGTGTCTTCAGGTCAAACGGATTGTGGGACAAGGTCCAGAATAGAAGAGTCATCAAAAGGCAAAAAGTTCCGCCGGACCCCGGGAGCCGGCCGCCTATGTCGGGGGCGATCTCAGGCTAAACCGGTGCTATAAGACTTGGGGAGGGGGTCGGAGCCAAACGTCTTCTCTGAGTCCGTGCCATCACACCGCCCCTCGGGGGCCTCCGTCAAGCGGTTTAGGGAGGTACCATATCACATTGTTTTCAAATGCTGTCAGGTCCACAAACGACACTCACTTACTTTGAGAATAGTGAAGCTGCAGTAGGTGGAAATAAGCTTCAGACAGTGTTACAAGCGCTGCTCAGAACTCTTAACTATGGCACCCAACATCCAGAACTTATGCCATTTGAGAATGGCAGTGACATTGAAGCAACTCAGGGACCAAAACCATTAACGTACTTTCACGTATGAAAATCTTACTTGGGGAGGGGGCAGGAGCGAAGCGCCCCCTCCCAGTCCGCGCCACCACACCGTATGTTGAAAATCTGAAGCCATCGTTCTACAAACTCAACCAACCTTGGATGGAAAAATCTAGAAAAATGTACAAACTGAAAACCAGTTTTGGTCTGCATAGCATCAGTAGCAACGCTTGCTATCAGAGTGCATGAGTTTCATGCTCGATCGATTGAGCTAGCCGGATCGGGCAATAAAAAGTATAAAATAGTTATGTAAATAGTTATTTAATAAAATGTTTTACCCTGTTTCTTTGCTGGTGTGTTGTATATATTTTTAATATTTGCATAGGGTTTGTCGTTTTTTTTAGGCGGGGTGGGTGACGGAGCCGAGCTGTCTTGCAGCCCTCATGGTGTGGAGCTCAGTTCATCTCACTATTTTCGTATTTCTCATGAAGGGTTGTTCCTAATATTTCTATTTTAGCGAGGTCAAAAAGAGATCCAATTAGTGGCCTACTGATTTTGCTCGATTAATTTTATTTTTTTACACGATTTTTCACGATTTTTCACTATCTGCAAAGACTAAACAGAGTATTGCGACTTTGTGCTTGTTTGTAAATAGAGAATGAACCAAAGAGAATCAATTGTAAAACAGTAAATGCTTGGATAACAATCAATCAAATGGAGAGACAAGCAGGCACGACGGATTACAACGGGGGTAAAGGCCTGCGTTAACTACTCTTCACTATCTGCAAAGAGAGAGTACTACTAAGAGAAAAGAGGGGAGGGGGGCAGCGTTCAAAGCACATCAGCGTGCATAAACACGAAAAAGTTTTTACCTATCACGTACTTGACATTTTACAGCTTTTGATATTTGCTATTAAAAAACCAATGAAATTCACTGAAAAAACCATAGGTTATAGGTCATATATAGTTAGGAATTTGCATTTACAAAACCTTGAAAATTCACTGAAAAAACCATTGGTTATAGACCATATATAGTTAGGGATTAGCCTTTTCAAAACCTTATTTTACTCACACAAAACCATTGAAATTTCATATATAGTTAGTTCCACTAACTATATATCGCGCACCCGCAATCCACTGCTGATGATGTCACATATTACATCATTCATGACATGGTTAGTGACATCACTGATGACATCACTGATGACATCTCAAATGACATCACTGATGACATCTCAAATGACATCACTGATGACATCTCAAATGACATCACTGATAAAATCACTGATAACATCTCATTTGACATGACTGATCACATCACTGATGATATCATTCATGTGATAATACCATGAACCTCTTCAGACTCTAATATAACCTTAGATACAATCAGTGTAAACAGACAGTCACAGACTGTCACTCATCCATGGAGTTACTCACACACCTAGTCAGTTATGCAAAAAATCAATCACACCTCCATTTTCTCAACTATACAGTTATACACACCTTACTTATTCAAACATATACTAACACATATTTACTTTACTCTCTTATACAATCCCTGATACATGTTCACAATGATCCATACAGCCACTCACACATTCACTGGCTCTTATGCACAGTTATTTATATATGTCAACTCTCACATGTACTGTGTTTTACATATGTACTTACTTTGACATGTAGCACTGAGATATCCATTCACTCACTAATACACTCATGCACAGTCAACCGCCCATACAGCTGTTTCCACATGCACATTTGAACCCATACATATAGTGAATCAACTACTCACACATCTATGTACAGAGTCACACACCTCCCAGCCACCGATACACACACACTCAGTTTCCCATACAAATACTTGGACAACCAATGAATAACCCATACAGTTACTCATATAGCTACTGATCAACATATGCAGCAGTTTGTAGAACAACAGATATAATGATGCACAAATTAAAACAGTTTAGTCACTAACCCATGCACTCAGTGAGACACATTTAATCACTCACTCATACAGTCAGTCATGCACCTACTAAATCCTTCATCCAGACACTTATACATCCACTCATTCTTCAATATGTAAGACATATTTTAACTTTACAGAAGCATACAGTCACTGGATGTTGTCATCAGTGATGTCATCAGTGATGTCATTTGAGATGTCATCAGTGATGTCATCAGTGATGTCACTAACCATGTCATGAATGATGTAATATGTGACATCATCAGCAGTGGATTGCGGGTGCGCGATATATAGTTAGTGGAACTAACTATATATGAAATTTCAATGGTTTTGTGTGAGTAAAATAAGGTTTTGAAAAGGCTAATCCCTAACTATATATGGTCTATAACCCATGGTTTTTTCAGTGAATATATATATATATATATATATATATATATATATATATATATATATATACATATATATATATATATATATATATATATATATATATATAGGGTAGAGCAAATTGCGCAAGCACTTTGGTGAGGGCTCACCGAAGCCTCTAAACCTCCGGTTTGTTTGTGGCTCCCGAGCAAGGATTGAAGACTCCCTCTTTCATGAAAAGAATGTCCGACGAGTTTCGGGCCAAAAACCCACCCCTTCTTCATGGACTTAGGAAAGGAGAACACCAGGCTCAGCTCGCGCTTCACAAATGCATTTTATTTGGGAAGAAGGCATCGTCCGCCCTGAGTGGGTGGAATTACGGCACCTGGAATCTTGGAAGTAGTAGTCCTGTGAGTCGAGTAGTTTGTTAAACCCTTGAGTAGGTTGGCATTTCCTTGCATTAATAATGTCATTAATAGCCTTGAGTAGGAGAGGAGGGTAGGCTTCAACCATCGCTGATTAAATTGTAGATGCTGTGCTGGCAGGCGATGGCAGTTTACATCGCCACAGGCTTCAGATGCTTGGATACTTGTTCCAATGCTTAAGCGGAGCTCCTCACCCCGACCATGGCAGGCCGTCGAATATGTGGTAGAGCAAATTGCGCAAGCGCTTTGGTGAGGGCTCACCGCAGCCTCTAAACCTCCGGTTTGTTTGTGGCTCCCAAGCAAGGATTGAAGACTCCCTCTTTCATTAAAAGAATGTCCAACGCGTTTCGGGGCCAAAAACCCGCCCTTTCTTCATGGACTTAGGAAAGGAGAACATCAGGCTCAGCTCGCGCTTCACGAATGCATTTTATTCGGGAAGAAGGCGTCGTCCGCCCTGAGTGGGTGGAGTTACGGCACCTGGAATCTTGGAAGTTGTAGTCCTGCGAGTCGAGTAGTTTGTTAAACCCTTGAGTAGGTTGGCATTTCCTTGCATTAATAATGTCATTAATAGCCTTGAGTAGGAGGAAAGGGCAGGCTTCAACCATCGCTGATTAAATTGTAGATGCTGTGCTGGCAGGCGATGGCAGTTTACATCGCCACAGGCTTCAGATGCTTGGATACTTGTTCCGATGCTGAAGCGGAGCTCCTCACCCCGACCATGGCAGGCTGTCGAATATGTGGTAGAGCAAATTGCGCAAGCGCTTTGGTGAGGGCTCACCGCAGCCTCTAAACCTCCGGTTTGTTTGTGGCTCCCAAGCAAGGATTGAAGACTCCCTCTTTCATTAAAAGAATGTCCGACGCGTTTCGGGGCCAAAAACCCGCCCCTTCTTTATGGACTTAGGAAAGGAGAACACCAGGCTCAGCTTGCGCTTCACAAATGCATTTTATTCGGGAAGAAGGCGTCATCCACCCTGAGTTGGTGGAGTTACGGCACCTGGAATCTTGGAAGTTGTAGTCCTGCGAGTCGAGTAGTTTGCTAAACCCTTGAGTAGGTTGGCATTTCCTTGCTTTAATAATGTCATTAATAGCCTTGAGTAGGGGGGGAGGGCAGGCTTCAACCATCGCTGAATAAATTGTAGATGCTGTGCTGGCAGGCGATGGCAGTTTACATCACCACAGGCTTCAGATGCTTGGATACTTGTTCCGATGCTGAAGCTGAGCTCCTCACCCCGACCATGGCAGGCCGTCGAATATGTGGTAGAGCAAATTGCGCGAGCGCTTTGGTGAGGGCTCACTGCAGCCTCAAAACCTCCGGTTTGTTTGTGGCTCCCAAGCAAGGATTGAAGACTCCCTCTTTCATTAAAAGAATGTCCAACGCGTTTCGGGGCCAAAAACCCGCCCCTTCTTCATGGACTTAGGAAAGGAGAACACCAGGCTCAGCTCGCGCTTCACGAATGCATTTTATTCGGGAAGAAGGCGTCGTCCGCCCTGAGTGGGTGGAGTTAAGGCACCTGGAATCTTGGAAGTTGTAGTCCTGCGAGTCGAGTAGTTTGTTAAACCCTTGAGTAGGTTGGCATTTCCTTTCATTAATAATGTCATTAATAGCCTTGAGTAGGAGGGGAGGGCAGGCTTAAACCATCGCTGATTAAATTGTAGATTCTGTGCTGGCAGACGATGGCAGTTTACATCTCCACAGGCTTCAGATGCTTGGATACTTGTTCCGATGCTGAAGCGGAGCTCCTCACCCCGACCATGGCAGGTCGTCGAACATGTGGTAGAGCAAATTGTGCAAGCGCTTTGGTGAGGGCTCATCGCAGCCTCTAAACCTCCAGTTTGTTTGTGGCTCCCAAGCAAGGATTGAAGACTCCCTCTTTCATTAAAAGAATGTCTGACGCGTTTCTGGGCCAAAAACCCGCCCCTTCTTCATGGACTTAGGAAAGGAGAACACCAGACTCAGCTCACGCTTCACCAATGCATTTTATTCGGGAAGAAGGCGTCGTCCGCCCAGAGTGAGTGGAGTTACGGCACCTGGAATCTTGGAAGTTGTAGTCCTGCGAGCCGCGTAGTTTGTTAAACCCTTGAGTAGGTTGGCATTTCCTTGCATTAATAATGTCATTAATAGCCTTGAGTAGGAGGGGAGGGCAGGCTTCAACCATCGCTGATTAAATTGTAGATGCTGTGCTGGCAGGCGATGGCAGTTTACATCGCCACAGGCTTTAGATGTTTGGATACTTGTTCCGATGCTGAAGCGGAGCTCCTCACCCCGACCATGGCAGCCGTCGAATATGTGGTAGAGCAAATTGCGCAAACGCTTTGGTGAGGGCTCACCGCAGCCTCAAAACCTCTGGTTTGTTTGTGGCTCCCAAGCAAGGATTGAAGACTCCCTCTTTCATTAAAAGAATGTCCAACGCGTTTCGGGGCCAAAAACCCGCCCCTTCTTCATGGACTTAGGAAAGGAGAACATCAGGCTCAGCTCGCGCTTCACAAATGCATTTTATTCGGGAAGAAGGCGTCATCCGCCCTGAGTGGTTGGAGTTACGGCACCTGGAATCTTGGAAGTTGTAGTCCTGCGAGTCGAGTAGTTTGTTAAACCCTTGAGTAGGTTGGCATTTCCGTGCATTAATAATGTCATTAATAGCCTTGAGTAGGAGGGGAGGGCAGGCTTCAACCTTCGCTGAATAAATTGTAAATGCTGTGCTGGCAGGCGATGGCAGTTTACATCGCCTCAGGCTTCAGATGCTTGGATACTTGTTCCGATGCTGAAGCGGAGCTTCTCACCCCGACCATGGCAGGCCGTCGAATATGTGGTAGAGCAAATTGCGCAAGCGCTTTGGTGAGGGCTCACCGCAGCCTCAAAACCTCCGGTTTGTTTGTGGCTCCAAAGCAAGGATTGAAGACTCCCTCTTTCAATAAAAGAATGTCTGACACGTTTCGGGGCCAAAAACCCGCCCCTTCTTCATGGACTTAGGAAAGGAGAACACCAGGCTCAGCTCACGCTTCACGAATGCATTTTATTCGGGAAGAAGGCGTCGTCCGCCCTAAGTGGGTGGAGTTACGGCACCTGGAATCTTGGAAGTTGTAGTCCTGCGAGTCGAGTAGTTTGTTAAACCCTTGAGTAGGTTGGCATTTCCTTGCATTAATAATGTCATTAATAGCCTTGAGTAGGAGGGGAGGGCAGGCTTCAACCATTGCTGATTAAATTGTAGATGCTGTGCTGGCAGGCGATGGCGGTTTACATCGCCACAGGCTTTAGATGTTTGGATACTTGTTCCGATGCTGAAGCGGAGCTCCTCACCCCGACCATGGCAGGTCATTGAATATGTGGTAGAGCAAATTGCGCAAGCGCTTTGGTGAGGGCTCACCGCAGCCTCTAAACCTCCGGTTTGTTTGTGGCTCCCAAGCAAGGATTGAAGACTCCCTCTTTCATTAAAAGAATGTCCGACGTGTTTCGGGGCCAAAAACGAGCCCCTTCTTCATGGACTTAGGAAAAGAGAACACCAGGATCAGCTCGCGCTTCACGAATGCATTTTATCCGGAAGAAGGCGTCGTCCGCCCTGAGTGGGTGGTGTTACGGCACCTGGAATCTTGGAATTTGTAGTCCTGCGAGTCGAGTAGTTTGTTATACCCTTGAGTAGGTTGGCATTTCCTTGCATTAATAATGTCATTAATAGCCTTGAGTAGGAGGGGAGGGCAGGCTTCAACCATCGCTGATTAAATTGTAGATGCTGTGCTGGCAGGCGATAGCAGTTTACATCGCCACAGGCTTCAGATGCTTGGATACTTGTTCCGATGCTGAAGCGGAACTCCTCATCCCGACCATGGCAGGCCGTCGAAAATGTGGTAGAGCAAATTGCTCAAGCGCTTTGGTGAGGGCTCACCGCAGCCTCAAAACCTCCGGTTTGTTTGTGGCTCCCAAGCAAGGATTGAAGACTCCCTCTTTCATTAAAAGAATGTCCAACGCGTTTCGGGGCCAAAAACCCGTCCCTTCTTCATGGACTTAGGAAAGGAGAACATCAGGCTCAGCTCGCACTTCACAAATGCATTTTATTCGGTAAGAAGGCGTCGTCCGCCCTGAGTGGGTGGAGTGACGGCACCTGGAATCTTGGAAGTTGTAGTCCTGCGAGTCGAGTAGTTTGTTAAACCCTTGAGTAGGTTGGCATTTCCTTGCATTAATAATGTCATTAATAGCCTTGAGTAGGAGGGGAGGGCAGGCTTCAACCATCGCTGATTAAATTGTAGATGCTGTGCTGGCAGGCGATGGCAGTTTACATCGCCACAGGCTTCAGATGCTTGGATACTTGTTCCGATGCTGAAGCGGAGCTCCTCACCCCGACCATGGCAGGTCATTGAATATGTGGTAGAGCAAATTGCGCAAGCGCTTTGGTGAGGGCTCACCGCAGCCTCTAAACCTCCGGATCGTTTGTGGCTCCCAAGCAAGGATTGAAGACTCCCTCTTTCATTAAAAGAATGTCCGACGTGTTTCGGGGCCAAAAGAGTGCCCCTTCTTCATGGACTTAGGAAAAGAGAACACCAGGATCAGCTCGCGCTTCACAAATGCATTTTATTCGGAAGAAGGCGTCGTCCGCCCTGAGTGGGTGGTGTTACGGCACCTGGAATCTTGGAAGTTGTAGTCCTGCGAGTCGAGTAGTTTGTTAAACCCTTGAGTAGGTTGGCATTTCCTTGCATTAATAATGTCATTAATAGCCTTGAGTAGGAGGGAAGGGCAGGCTTCAACCATCGCTGGTTAAATTGTAGATGCTGTGCTGGCAGGCGATGGCAGTTTACATCGCCACAGGCTTCAGATGCTTGGATACTTGTTCCGATGCTGAAGCGGAGCTCCTCACCCCGACCATGGCAGGCTGTCGAATATGTGGTAGAGCAAATTGCGCAAGCGCTTTGGTGAGGGCTCACCGCAGCCTCTAAACCTCCGGTTTGTTTGTGGCTCCCAAGCAAGGATTGAAGACTCCCTCTTTCATTAAAAGAAAGTCCGACGCGTTTCGGGGCCAAAAACCCGCCCCTTCTTCATGGACTTAGGAAAGGAGAGCACCAGGCTCAGCTTGCGCTTCACGAATGCATTTTATTCGGGAAGAAGGCGTCGTCCACCCTGAGTTGGTGGAGTTAAGGCACCTGGAATCTTGGAAGTTGTAGTCCTGCGAGTCGAGTAGTTTGTTAAACCCTTGAGTAGGTTGGCATTTCCTTGCATTAATAATGTCATTATTAGCCTTGAGTAGGAGGAGAGGGCAGGCTTCAACCATCGCTGATTAAATTGTAGATGCTGTGCTGGCAGGCAATGGCAGTTTACATCGCCACAGGCTTCAGATGCTTCAATACTTGTTCCGATGCTGAAGCAGAGCTCCTCACCCCGACCATGGCAGGTCGTCGAATATGTGGTAGAGCAAATTGCGCAAGCGCTTTGGTGAGGGCTCACCGAAGCCTCTAAACCTCCGGTTTGTTTGTGGCTCCCAAGCAAGGATTGAAGACTCCCTCTTTCATTAAAAGAATGTCCGACCCGTTTTGGGGCCAAAAACGCGCTCCTTCTTCATGGACTTAGGAAAAGAGAACACCAGGCTCAGCTCGCGCTTCACGAATGCATTTTATTCGGGAAGAAGGCGTCGTCCGCCCTGAGTGGGTGGTGTTACGGCACCTGGAATCTTGGAAGTTGTAGTCCTGCGAGTCGAGTAGTTTGTTAAACCCTTGAGTAGGTTGGCATTTCCTTGCATTAATAATGTCATTAATAGCCTTGAGTAGGAGGGGAGGGCAGGCTTCAACCATCGCTGATTAAATTGTAGATGCTGTGCTGGCAGGCGATAGTAGTTTACATCGCCACAGGCTTCAGATGCTTGGATACTTGTTCCGATGCTGAAGCGGAACTCCTCATCCCGACCATGGCAGGCCGTCGAATATGTGGTAGAGCAAATTGCTCAAGCGCTTTGGTGAGGGCTCACCGCAGCCTTTAAACCTCCGGTTTGTTTGTGGCTCCCAAGCAAGGATTGAAGACTTCCTCTTTCATTGAAAGAATGTCCGACGCGTTTCAGGGCCAAAAACCTGCCCCTTCTTCATGGACTTAGGAAAGGAGAACACCAGGCACAGCTCGCTCTTCACGAATGCATTTTATTCGGGAAGAAGGCGCCGTCCGCCTTGAGTGGGTGGAGTTACGGCACCTGGAATCTTGGAAGTTGTAGTCCTGCGAGTCGAGTAGTTTGTTAAACCCTTGAGTAGGTTGGCATTTCCTTGCATTAATAATGTCATTAATAGCCTTGAGTAGGAGGGGAGGGCAGGCTTCAACCATCGCTGATTAAATTGTAGATGCTGTGCTGGCAGGCGATGGCAGTTTACATCGCCACAGGCTTCAGATGCTTGGATACTTGTTCCGATGCTGAAGCGGAGCTCCTCACCCCGACCATGGCAGGCTGTCGAATATGTGGTAGAGCAAATTGCGCAAGCGCTTTCGTGAGGGCTGACCGCAGCCTCTAAACCTCCGGTTTGTTTGTGGCTCCCAAGCAAGGATTGAAGACTCCTTCTTTCATTAAAAGAATGTCCGACGCGTTTCGGGGCCAAAAACCCGCCCCTTCTTCATGGACTTAGGAAAGGAGAACACCAGGCTCAGCTCGCGCTTCACAAATGCATTTTATTCGGGAAGAAGGCTTCGTCCGCCCTGAGTGGGTGGAGTTACGGCACCTGGAATCTTGGAAGTTGTAGTCCTGCGAGTCGAGTAGTTTGTTAAACCCTTGAGTAGGTTGGCATTTCCTTGCCTACTGGATCCGGTGGGCACAGCGCTGTCGAGTTCCTCCCAATGCTCAAGTTATCATTGCGGATTCATCATTATACATGGCGGCCTGGCCGTGGGGAAGGAACCATCGCTTGCTGGAGGGATAGGTCGGAACCAGCTGGGTGAGACCGGAGTTTGAGTAAATACTCGGGACTCCATGGCACAGTTCTGAAAGCATAAGAAGCCTGCTTCTAGTGACACAGCCTACTATAGGTATTTTAAAATTATGTAAAATCAGAGATGAACACTTGAACTTACTTAAAGAAAGCAAACTCAATCGTATTAAGGACTCCATGTCCCAGTATTCTACAATGACGTTGCACTTAGCATACGCCCACTGAGGGGCCCGAAATTAAATAAATTGTGCCGGAAACAGTTAATACGATCATCAAGTGTCTTTATTTCTGCAGCCCAGATGAAGGGGTTTGTTAACCTTGAAACGCGTCGGCACCCTAATGTTATGTGGAACGAAGAGGCAGGCTGCAACACACAGCGGCAGGGCACAGCGGTGTCGAGTTCCTCCCAATGCTCAAGGCATCATTGCGGATTCATATATATATATATATATATATCCACCACGGGTTTTCAGCAAGGCATTCAGCACTTGGAGCAGTCTGACATCGCGCTACCACAAGAAAACAGCAGACCCAGTAATTCCGTGAGTTGTTCGTTTTATTCAGCAACACAGCAGCATAACGTTTCGGCCTCTCACAGGCCTTGATCACATGGTGTTACCCAAGGGTATGGCTGAATATAAAGTGCAAAAGTGCTCGATGGTAACCAATCACATCACAATAAAGTGCTATCGTGCAATAAACATGGTAAAAATACTCCGTGTTACGTGACAAAGGAATGAAGAAAATACCATTTAGTTCATTGTAAACATATAAGGTCGGTTCGCCAATAACGGGATGAATCCCAATTCAGACCCAATGATCAAGTGTATATTAATCCATAAACACCTGAATTTCAACAATAACCGGATAAATCCGTTGGGGGTTTATGTGTCCATAGAATCACAAACAAAAATAGCCACAATATATTGAATCATAATCCCATCATACAACGCACATTAAAAATATGTTTTCTACTTGTGCTGTATTTTAAAGCATTTGGATAAATCCTATTTGGTGTGTGAACACTCATGTTCAATATACATGTATTGCTATATAGCGCCATTCCATAAAATTGAAACATATTTTTATACACCAGAAACATTGTAAAACATTTCCTTTTGGTCTTGTGAAAAGGCGAACATAACCCACAAAGCACTGCAACGGTTACCTCACCAAAAATATATGAAATAAAGTGCAAAGTGAACAGTGATTAAAATCCAAAGACAGACCTTTTCAACTGATTATAATTCTGACTGTGATGTTAAATTAATTATAATCAGATCTGTCTAATGGAAACGGTAGGAACACTGGGTGTTTTATTTGGACAATTGAGCAAGAGTTAGGTCAAAAAGCAACCCCCTGGCCAAGCTGGAAATACATTATCTAGCCATGATATGAGGTCCTTTTGAAACTGGCCTAACATCTCACCCTAATGGGACATGCTTGAATGGAGAAACCAATAATTACTCTATAGACAGGTATAAAAATCCTCTGATGCATTCAGGCCATTTGGGGACTTACTATCCAGCATGAGGATGTATCTCGTTTCTAATTTTCTCAATGCTGCTTCTCTGTTGCCCCCCCTTCTCATAGGTAAAATAGAGTCTATCACATAGTACTTCAGGAGCTCACTATTGCTGTTGTGTTTCTCCCTGAAGTGCCTGGCCACCGGGTAAACTGGGTCGTTGGTCTTTATGGCCCGTAGGTGTTGTAAGACCCTTTTATGTACCTGTAATTTGGAACTGCCCACGTACCGTAGGCCGCAAGGGCATTCCAAAACATATACAGAAAATTCACTTTTACAAGTGAGTTTTTTCCTGATCTTACATGGGGATTCTGAGAAGGGAATGGTATACTCTGTCTTGTTCACACCCTGAATGCAGGCCTTACATGAGGCGCACTTCCTGAAGCCCCTGCTACCAGCTAACCAGTCCTGCCTAATAATGAGTTCAGGGCTAGATTTGACCAATGCGTCCTGCAATGAAAAAGCTTTTCTATAAGTGATTGCCGGTTTTGCGGGCAATTCATTGCCAATAATTGGATCACATTTGACCAAGTCCCAATACTTATTAATGATTTTACGTAAGGCACCATGCTGGTTGCTAAAAGACCAAATAAGTCTCACAGGCTGTTGTATTTGGGTCTTGGTGGAATTGCGAGACCCCCTGTGTTCTAGGGCTTCTTGTCGGGATATGGCATTGGCTTTCCTAATTGCTGCCAACACCACTTTGTCATCATAACCCCGAGCCAAGAATCTCTGCCTGCTGGCTTCCTGCGCTATTTGATTTTGATCATCAGTGCTGCAAGCCCTCCTAATCCTTAGCATTTCCCCATAGGGAATGCTGCGGATCAGGTGTGGAGGATGGTGGCTCTGGGCATGCAGCACTGTGTTGCCTGCCGTGGGTTTCCTGAACAAAGATGTTTGGATTTCACCATTGTTGATGTCAATTGCAACATCCAAGAAGGTGGCATGAGTGTGGCTAATGTCAGATGTAAAAGACAAGTTATAGTTGTTAACATTTAACTTCAAGATAAACTCTGTCGCTTGTTCAGTGGTACCCTTCCAGATCATACAAACATCATCGATGTATCTGTACCACCGAACAATGTGATCCCTGCAGATGTCAGGGTACTCGCCATTGAGGACCTGTCTCTCCCAGTACCCCATATGGAGGCAGGCGTAACTGGGAGAAAAACAGGCCCCCATGGCCACCCCTCTAATCTGCTGGAAATACTGTTTGTTAAACAGAAAATAGTTGTTATTCAGACAGAAGTTTATCATTGACAAAAGCATCTTGTTATGTTCCACCAACATTATCGGACGATACCCCAAATAGTGAGCCACTGCCCTCAAACCATCCACATGGATGATGCTGGTGTATAGGGCAGTGACATCAAGTGTGATTAGCAGGTAAGAGGGATCCCACACTACAGTGCTTAATTTTCTTAAAAAGTCACTCGAGTCTTGAACATATGAGGGCAATCCCGCAACATGTTCCTGCAAAAAGGAGTCCACATAGATGGTAACTTTCTCAAGTAAGCCCCCACATGCAGAGATGATGGGTCTGCCTGGGGGTTTTTCCGAGTTCTTGTGGATCTTGGGGATCAAGTAGAGGACAGGCATTATGGGAAAGTCGTTCTTAAGATATTTCAGTTCATCCATACTAATGAGCCCAGATGACCTCCAGCCTGTCAGCATGGAATAGAACGTACTTTGAGCTTTTTTAATGACTGCCAGATCACAATGTCTGTAACAAGTAGTGTCATTTAACTGTGCAGTCGCTTCCTCTAAGTACAAATCTCTCGACCATAAAACAATGTTGACCCCCTTGTCCGATTGGCGGACAATCACATTTCCATCTCGCTGGATTTTAGTCACTAAATCCGTGTATTTCTTGTTGCAGTTGAACTGGTGTTTGCTGTTCCTTAATGTCCTTGAGTGCAGTGCCTTAATGTCTTTAACTGCCGCCTCTTCAAAGATATTGATATTATCATGCAGCATCTGAGGAGTGTAAGTTGATTTCGGTTTAAATGTGGTGAGGCTACCCCTCACTGTGGCAGGGGGAGAAGATGAAAGGTCATTGTTAGACAGTTGTGTCAGGAATTGTTCATTTCTCAAACTCTCCATATGTTGAACCAAAGGTAAATCATGGCCAATGAGTGTTGGACTGTTGGAGATATTACCATATATATATATACATATGCATATATATACATATATATATATTCTCACAAAAAAAACATAGGTTTCAGGGACGTTATAGTTAGTTGGACATTTCACTCGTACAAAACCATAGAAATTCCCCTGTTATAGTTAGTTCAGCTAACTATAACTTGCGCCCCCGCAATGCACTGCTGATTATGTCACATATTATATCATTCATGACATGGTCAGTGACATCACTGATTACATCTCAAATGCCATCACTGGATGATATCACTGATGACATCATCCAGTGAATGTGTGTTTCTATAAAGTTAAAATATGTATTATATATACGCCAAGGAGTATTAAAGAATTAATTGGTGTGTAAGCGTCTAGATGGAGGATTTAGTAGGTGTGTTACGGGCTGTCTAAGTACGTTATTACATGTGTCTTATTGAATGCATGGGTTAGTGACTAAACTGTGTGAATGTCTGTATTAGCCTATCTGCGTATGTATGAACTTCTCTTTGGGTTGGTTAGTAGCTACATGAGTGTCTATATGGGTTATTGATTGGTTGCTAGAATATTTGTATGGGTGCCTGAGTGTGTGTGTGGTAGGTGTGTGACTCTGTGCATATATATTTGAGTTATTGATTCACTGGCTGTATGGGTTCAATAGTGCATTTGGAAACAGCTGTATGGGTGGGAGTGTATAAATGACTATATGTGAGATTCAGTGATTGTGAGAGTGGCTATATAAATGAGTGTGTACTTGTATCAGCCATTGTATAAGAGAGTAATTATATGTTTGTTTCTGTTTGAATAAGCGATCTGTTGTGTGTATAATTCTATAGGTCAGTAAATGGAAGTGTTATTGATTGTTTGCATGACTGACTAGGTGTGTGAGTAATTCTGGATGAGTGATGGTGTGTGAGTGTCTGTGTAGGTGTATGAGTGTTGTATTGATGAGTGACTGCATGTATGAGTGACTGTATGGGTGAATGAGTAGATGTGTGTATAGTCCTAAGAACCAGTGAGTAGATATGTAATAAGTGGTATTGGTGTGTTTATGGTTTCAAAAATGGTATTCTGTATTTGGAGTTGGTGTATCAAAGGTTATATTAGGGTGTGAGGACGTGCATCAGATTATCACATGGATGATGTCATCAGTGGTGTCATTTGAGATGTCATCTGTGTTGTCATCAGTGATGTCACTGACCATGTCATGAATGATGTAATATGTGACTTCATCAGCAGTGCATTGCGGGGGCGCGTGTTATAGTTAGCTGAACTAACTATAACAGCGGAATTTCTATGGTTTTGTACGAGTGAAATGTCCAACTAAATGCTAATTTCTAACTATAACGTGCCTGAAACCTATAGTTTTTTCAGTGAATTTCAATGGTTTTTTAAATGCTCATTTCTAACTATGCCTACAAAGGTAGGACATGTGAAGAAAGAGGTAGAAAATCGCAGAAAGAAGCAAGACACATGCTGAAAGAGTTAACAGAAGTCCATAAAGACGAACAAACGTGCTGGAAGAAGCAAGAGGTGTGCAGAAAGAACCAACAGAGGAGCAGAAAGCCCTCTTGTGCCCCCAACATTTTACTGACGGGTACTGGTGGTAACTGATTCTGACTAACAAGGACCTGAGCCAGTGCTATGGTAAAAGAGACTTAGAATACAGTGTAAACACCCACATACAATAGGGAACACCATGCGTTGGGGTACCCCTGTGATCAGCATAACCTTCTCTGTATCTGCCATGAGTAAGTACCTGGGTCATTGCATGAGAACATGGGTACTGAGTGGATGATTAGAGTACTGCAAGGAGAGTGCATGGTGAATTTATAAGTGCTTGGGTTTTGGCGGAGTGATTAGATAAGTACATGGTGCTGGCTGGGTGATTGGATGAGTGCATGGGTAGTGACAAGGAGATGGCTGGACTGCATCAGTAGTGCTCAGGGGATTTTGCAGTGCATGTGTTAGTGCCTGGGTCATTGCATGAATACATGGGTAGTGACTGTATGATTAGAGTGCTGCAAGGAAAGTGCATGGTGATTTTATAACTATTTGGGTTTTAGCAGAGTGATTGGATAAGTACATGATGCTGGATGGGGGATTTGAGGAGTGCATGGGTAGTGACAGAGGGATTTCTGGACTGCTTGGGTACAACCTGGGTATTTGAAGGACTGAATCAGCACTATGTAGGTGAATAGAGATCTGCATGGGTAGTGCACAGGGAGGTGTAGCATTGCATGTGTTGGTGCCTGGGTCATTCCTTGAGACATGGGTACTGTCTGGAAGATTAAAGTACTGCGAAGGGAGTGCATGGTGAATTCATAAGTGCATGGGTTTTGGTGGAGTGATTGGATAACTACTTGGTGCTGGCTGCATGATTGAAAGAGTGCATGGGTACTGACAGGGCGATGGCTGTACTGCATGGGTAGTGCTCAGAGGATTGTAGCAGTGCATGTGTTAGTGCCTGGGTCATTGCATAAGTACATGTGCACTGATTGGATGATTAGAGTACTGCAAGGACAGTGCATGGTGAATTAATAAGTGCCTGGTTTTGGCGGAGTGATTGGATAAGTACATGGTGCTCACTGGGTGATTGGAGGAGTGCAAGGGTAGTGACAGGGCGATGGCTGGACTGCATGGGTACTGCTCAGGATAGTGTAGCAGTGCATGAGTTAGTGCATGAGTCATTGCATGAGTGCATGGGTAGTGACTGGATGATTAAAGTGCTGCCAGGAGAGTGCATGGTGAATTTATAAGTGCTTGGGTTTTGGCGGATCGATTGCATAAGTACACAAATGTCATATCAGGCCCCGCCCCTCCCTTCACCACTGTGCAAACATGCTCCCGGTGGGTTTTAAGTTGGGGGGACTAATTCCCCTTGAACCCTGAGGGTCCCTGGGTGCCAACTAGCCCAGCATGTACCTCCAGTAAGCGCCACAGAGCTGCGTTGCAGGGAGGTGGTCCGAGGCCATGCACCTTTATACACCTCTCTGCAACGCAACTCTGTGACTCTTACTGGACGTACCGGGTGGGGAGTTGGCCCCCAGGGAACCTCTGGATTCAAGGGGACTTAATTCCCCAACTTAAAACGCACCACAGGGCGCATTTGTACAATTGTCACATGAGGGCATGCGCCTTCCCTGCACCACTGTATAAACGCACCCCCTGGTGTGTTGTAAATTGAGAGACTTGGTGTGTTGACAGTGTAGGTATAACTACCTACTGGCGACCACCAGTAGGTTATATATTTATATATATTTATTTATTTATTCAATTTATATAGCACGTTATCACCAATTGGTCTCTAAGCGCTTGTACTTGGAAAGACCGAACATTACAGAAACAGGCAACCAGATTATAGCATGCCCCATGCATCTTGAGAGAGCACCGTTTTTAACATCCGACGAAACGGCAGTAGATTAGACTCCTTCCGAAGGCAGAGTGGCAGTTTGTTCCAAGCTGCCGGAAGAATGGTCGAGAAGGCACGTCCACCCAGGGTGGACAGGCGGTAGCGAGGGCTAACCAAAAGAGTATCCTTAGACGAGCGCAGAGTCCTCCTAGGGTTGTACTGCAACAATCTGGCTTTGATGTAACTAGGCGCATTGCCATAAACTGCCTTGTACGCGATGCATAGACCTTTGAATATTATCCTCTGCCTAATAGGGAGCCAATGTAGTTGACACATGAGAGGCGAGACATGTGTGCTCCTGGATTTTTTAAAAATCAATCTAGCGGCATCATTCATGACTATTTGCAGTCTTGAAAGTTGTTGCTGTCAATCAATGTATATATTGATTCTGATGACAGTCAATAACATGGGTTTTAACATGTTATTTTAGCGGCATGTTTCAATCATGAGACTATGGATAATTTTCTTAATAACCAGTGTTCTTTAAATACATACTGGCTTTTTAGTGGGTAGATTTTCATATGACGTATGAATGGATTTATCCAGGAATGCTACCAGCTACCATAAGGATGGATTAACCATGTTGTGGGCATTGTCATGTTATTTCTATGTAATTTTTAAACTTCATTTTCTTACATTTGAAAGCATTGGTATTAGAGTATGTTATGGATTTAAAATGTACTCTGTCTCATTAGAAGTAACATAAATACATTTTTCAATTTTAACCCATGAACCATAATTTAAATCAAAATGTAAATAGAAGAAAGTTTTTCTAAAGTCAAGATAATAATTTTATTTATGCTGACTCAACCGTAAATAATGTTAGTAGCTATGTGAAAAATATTTATAGCGAATATTTTTAAATTGCCTGATTTGCACATTAATGTTTCACAATATCATCAGATAATATACTTGTCAGCAAAATCAATAAGAAATACACACCCACTCCTCCTTCTTGAATCTTCTTTCATAGAACTATTCTGAGCAGGTAGGTCGATCTTGTTGTGGGGAGTGTGTGCTTTTTTTCTCATTCAAAATGGCAACACAGGAAGGAGATGGGGAGAGCAGCAACAACAACAGGACCAGGATGTGGAGGAGGTGAAGACTGAAGATTTAGAAGAAGAGGAGCCTCCACAAAAGAGAGTAAGTGTAGCATGGGAGTTTTTTCAAAATCCTATCTGGAAAATCTAAAACAGCTGCAAAACTAGTGCAATACACAATCAGCGACAAGTCCCTGTCTAGATTTATGAACAAAAACTATTCATGTGGTATGACGTACATGGTATATCATCTTAAAACCTCATAGAAAACGTTTTCAACTGGCAATCAAGCAAGGGGAAGCGGTAAGACCATCTACATCAGTGGCAGTCCCATAAATTCCTGGCCAGACAGTCCCTTTAGAGGTGCAGGCTGCTACAATAGATATGGCTCCAGAGTATTCAAGAATAGCCACATACTGCATGGACTGTAGTGTTGTTGTAAGTGCTGGTGAGTAGTATGTTGCAGCTATTTGCAATGCTGCAAAACATTATATATGCTAATTTTTCCCCCCTTTTATATTTTCTGCATATTTTTCACTGCATGTTTTGGGAATTCTTCCTGTCCCAGTTGCCATTATTATTACTATAAAAAAGATTAAATAAATGTAAAACTTTACAAAAGCACAAAAAAGAAAAAGTATGTATATATGTTGGAATGAGTACATGACTGGAGTATGGATGATTAAATGAGTACATAACTGGTCCATGGATGTTACAATGAGTGCAGCATTGGTGCCTGCATGAATCTATGAGTGCATAAGTAGTACCTGAGTGATTGGAAGAGTGCATGAGTAGTGCCTGGGTAAATGGATGAGTGCAAGAGTACTGCCGTGGTCACTGGTGAGTGCACTGATAGTGCTTGGGTGATTGGGTGAGTGCATACATAGTGCCTGGATGAGAGTGCATACATAGTTCCTGGGTGATTGGATGAGTAGTATATAAGCACAAAGGTCCACCCCCCCTATTACTTTGAGGCCTAAGAGGAGGGGGAATGAAATAAATACAAAGAGGGAAACCTCTTATCTGGCCTTTCTTATTCCTGAAATGGTAATAACTCTAATCAAAACATTTTCACACAGCATAGAATCTCAACACAAAAATTTACTTTCTTTTGGTTTTGTTTACTTATCAAAAATATTTTTACGTTTTTGTTTTTTATTTTCACACTCTTTTTTTGAATCTATTATATTGACAAACACATTTGTACATAAAGCAAAATCACATTATTGTTTCAATTAGAAAAAAGACGGCCGGAAGGGGCAAGATGGCGGACGCAATGGCGTCCGAGTGAGCAGCAGCGACAGCGGTCTTGCCATTCATTACTTCTCCATTGGGCTTTACAGTATAAGAGCAGACCTGGCATGCTTTCTCCAAGTGGATAATGCAGACTGAGAGAGTCCGGCGTTAAAACCTGAATCG
Organism: Lissotriton vulgaris; assembly: GCF_964263255.1. Taxonomy (NCBI): domain Eukaryota; kingdom Metazoa; phylum Chordata; class Amphibia; order Caudata; family Salamandridae; genus Lissotriton; species Lissotriton vulgaris. Next base: position 1,434,492,574 of record NC_141687.1, read on the forward strand.
GCTGTACCTGGCGAATTTTTACGGGATGCGGCGCGATCTCTGGGGTTGCTTCCAGCGTTTGCTCCAGGTAGCGTGGCGGCGATCAGCTGGTGGGGGAGGCGTCCTTGAACGCCACAGGACTCTGAAACAGTGCGGATACTGGGAGAACTCTCACGCAACAGAGGCGAGCAGATTTTCGGCAAGGCAGTTCCCTAGCTCACAGCAGGATTATCGGCTCTCCGGCTTACAGTGGAATCATTGGAGCAATCAAGTTAGGATGACTCTTAAAAATCAGAAACCGAAGACTCGAGCAGTAATTGCGGTGGCACAGGAATTGGGAAAATCTGGTAGCAGTGCTACACCGACGGTAAGCCAAGCTAGAAAATTAGCCGCCCAAAGCAAATCTCTTGCCACAGATGGGACATGGGACACTACAGGGGAACCCTCGGTACTTGGGCCGGAGCAGGCAGCGCTAGCAGCGCCAGTATCACAGGCTTCACAGGTGCATTCTGGGACCCGGTAATGGCGCTACTCCTAAGTTCTATGGAATGTTTATAAAAAAGACCACTAATGCTGGCAATGACAAAGGTAGTAATGCAGATCAATCCCATATTCAACAACAACAACCAGTGGTTTTGGCGGGTAAAGACTCAGTATTAGTGGACAGTTCTAACGACGACGCTAGTATTAGTTTGTCTGCCCCCTCTGCTGATTTGAGCAATATTGAGACTGGAAAAGAGTGTCCTTTGACGGTACAAACTAGCAATGAAGATGCTATATCAATGGTTGAGCAAATCCCATCTATGGGTAATCATAGACAGGGAGCACCAGACGCGCTGAACCTGCATGAGGATGTTGACTCAACCGACTCTGCATGTCAATTTTACTCAATGTCGGATTTATCCACCGCTTTGGAAACCGGCAGCTTTGATGGTGATGCTGAAGGAGGCGGAGTATGGGGGGACGAAGGGAGTGGTAAGAGTGTACACATGACTCAGAGAGTGACCTAGATGAGTCACCGGGCAGACCAGAATGGGGCGCTGATGAGCATACGGTACTTACGATTCAGGGTGCCACTGGTGCATCTTCTTTATCTCCTTCTTCTAATACTTTTGCGGACTCTGCAATTCCTGAAGTGACTCTAAACACATTATATCAGTTAATGCTCCAGCATAGGGAGGAGACCAAGACAGAGAACAGGCGCACCCAGGGGGTGGTTCGTCGCCTCAAAAATAACTTACGTCGGGTTGGCAAAACTTGTAATGAGGTATCCGCCAGAATGCTGGAAGCAGAGGCGCGGATCTCTACAATTGAAGATTCACTGACACAGCAGAAAACCCAGATATCTTCGCTGGAGGGGTTAAAAGAGAAGATTAACTGGAAACTGGTGGACCTCGAAAATAGATCACGTAGGAACAATCTACGAATTCTAGGTATTTCTGAAGGAAGTGAAGGGGGGAACATCAGACAATTCATCATTGATCTCTTTACAGAGGCTTTTTCAGAGCTTACCCAATGGAAGTGGGATATGGAACTCCAAAGGGCCAATAGATTACCATTCCAAAAGAACATCAGAACTGATTCAAATGCTAAGCCGAGGGCTATATTGATTTGTCTGAACAATTTCTTGGCTAGGGAGGCTCTTTATGATTTAGCTAGACCTGACAGGAAACACAGGGGGAAAGGCCTGGACTTTTTTTATTCGACCGGACTATTGCCATGCTACTGTACAACAGCGTTGGCAATTTCCTCAGTTAATCCCGTCCTTCCAGGCGAAGGGCGCTCAGGCCTTTCTCCTTAACCCCTCTAAACTGAAAATCATATATAAAGAAAGATCATACTTTTTAACTTCTGAGGAGGCTGAGAAAGAACTATTAAGTACATTATGATTTAGTTGGCCGCAAGGCTGTGATTGTGGAGATATTCATATATATTCTGATTAGGATGTCAATATTTGGTATCTTTGGTATCTTTGAACAATCAGTTATGTGCTCTAGGCAAACTAGAGTTGTCTTGGATATTTGCTAATCATGTTTACTTTTTTTTTCCTTTTTTGACATCTTCACAATTGATTGGGTGCTGAATTTTTTTTGTCTAGCTGGGTAATGTATAGGAGATTGAATGGCGAGATACAAGGTGCTTCTCACGTCATCAATCTGAGGGACTCTTTAGTCCCTTTGCCCTTTAGAGGGTGGGTGAGGGGGGTGGGGGTTTGTGGGGGTGGCAGGAGGGGGTAGGGTGGTGGGAATGGAGCAAGCAAGGTCAGATGGAAAAAATTTGGAGTCATTTGAATATGAAGTTGAATAGCAAATGGATGTGGTTTCTAACAATGAATTATGTAACACCAAGGTTGGGATCTTTGCCAAGAAAATGTCGCACAAAAGCTATGCGGGGTTCAGCTTGGGTATACTCGATTAAATTACTATGGCAGGTAAACTAAGGATCTGCTCGTGGAACATATGTGGACTCAATAATAAAAAAAAGGGGTGTGTGCGCGCACAAATGATTCAGAGTATGCGTATAGACATACTTTGTTTGCAAGAAACGCATCTCACTTGGAATGACAGGCATCTTTTAAATGATTTGGGAATGTTTGTTTTGGGATGCACCCGTCAAGGTACGACAACGAATGGGGTGGCAATTCTCGTTAAGAGAGGGCTAGGGCATCTTAAGCGTATCCAGGTTGACCAATATGGTAGATGGGTTATAACGGAGATTATTATTGACAATAAAAAACATGGACTATCTGCTCAATTTATGCCCCTAACGTAGACGATCCAGAAATTTTGAATTTCTTAAGCCTAGAATTAGCTCAATGGCCATCCCCGTTAATATTCTGCGGTGACTTTAACATACACCTACAGGGTGGATGGGATATTTATAGCAATGCTCCATATACTGGCTTAAAGAGAAAGACTTATAAGGCATTAAAAGGCATAGTTATGGAGTTAGGACTGTCTGATGTCGGATACACCAAAAATCCCACCTCACCTGGTTATACATTCTTCGGCGCTCCGCATCAGAAGATGGTGCGCTTGGACTATTTTTTTATAAACTCCGCACTTTTAACCAATACTGCATTGGAGATATTTCCGCGAGTTATATCGGATCACAATCCAATATTGATTGAGCTTAAAAGGGAGGCTGGAGCTGCTGTTAGTTTCACATCGTGGTCGTTTGACAGGAAACTATTGGCGGATCCAATATACTTAGAACATATGGGTAAATGGATAACAGAATTTTTGAATTTAATAGAGGAAGTGCATCCCCTCAAATAGTGTGGGACGCTTTTAAAGCGAGGGGTGAGAGGGGAGTCCCTAGCTTACTCGATTAAAAAGCAGAAAAACATGCAGGACAAAATGGATCATCACTTCAAAGCAGTACGGGAGTGGGAAGAGAAGTTAGCATCAGCTATTACATCTAATCAGGACACCAAAGGCATTAAAACAACCCTAGCCATTTATAAAGCAAAACTTTATGAAGTCTTTGCATCTAAATTGGCCGGACAGTCAGCAGTAATGCGGACACAGATTTATGAAATGGGGGAACACTCTGGGAAAATCTTGGCAAAAAAGATCAGGCAAAGAGAGGCATCAAATTTTATCGGCACAATCAAGGATGAGGCAGGTCAGATTCATACTGAAGCGGAAGAGATCCTAGAGGTTTTTGGGCAATTTTATCGTAAGCTTTATGAACAGGACACCTTAGACTATTCTAATGAGTTATTTTTGAATTTTATGTCATGTGACAATATTTCCAAAACTATCATCTGTGCAGGCCCAGATCTAAGAAGCAGATATTACATGGGAAGAAATCGACTCAGCACTACTATCTCTTGCTATGGGTAAAGCCATGGGACCTGATGGGATTCCCTTAGAATTTTATCGAATGTTTAGAAATGTTCTAAAACAAGATCTATTAACCACTTTTTTGGAGGCACAGAAAGGGACAGCCCCCCTTTCGTGGGGACAATCAATTATAATGGCAAACGTTAAAAAGGACCCGGCCTCTTATAGGCCGATCTCACTCATTAATGCTGATAGCAAGGACTTCGCTAAAATATTAGCGGTTCGCTTATTATCAGTAATCTCTAGCATAGTCCCCCGCTGGCAACATCGGTTTATCCCCAACCGCTACACCGCGGATCATGTCCGGAGAGTAATCACTTTGTTGGACTGGGTCGAGTGCACAAACACACCCATAGGGGTCACCCTGCTAGATGCCGAGAAGGCATTTGACAGGGTGGCCTGACAATACCTTTGGGATATCCTGTCATTTAAGGGGTTCGGACCAGGTATAATCAGGGCTGTGAAAACTCTGTATTCAGCACTTACATCCTGCATTAAAATTGGGTCAAATAAATCTACTCCGTTTCCCAACTACCGAGGAACAAGACAAGGGTGTCCAGCCTACCCGCTACTGTTTGCAATATATATTGATGTCCTTCTCAATGAACTAAACCATGCGGAGGCGATAATACCAGTGTTAGGGGCAGGTACACCGTATAGGGTACTAGCCTATGCGGATGACGTAGTGGTCATCACTACGGATATTGGAAAAGCTATCCCAGAGATAGAGGAATTGGCTAGTCAGTTTGGTGCCTTCTCTGGCTACAAGCTGAACCTGTCAAAGACACAAATCTTGTTTACAGGTCAGTCGCCCCCGGCATTACCCAATATAGTATCCACAGTGACTTATCTGGGGGTCAAGATTACATCTCCAATTTCTCAGATCCCAGAATTAGATGTCAATCCTAATATTAAAAAGTCTAATTCTACACTCAAACGTATTAATCATTTACATTTGTCACTCTATGGGAGAAATAATGTCCTAAAAATGCTTATTTTGCCGAAATTTTTATATCTATTTGATGTATTCCTTTAGAGTTCCCTCTTTCTATTTTCAAACAATTAGAGAGAATGACAGGAAGATTTTTATGGTGATACAAGCATCATCGTAGAGCCTACCAGAAAATGATACTTCCAAAGGCTAGGGAGGGATGGGGCATCCCACATTTCTTATTTTATTATCTTGCTTCTGTGTTGCAATTCATCACTCCCTTAATAATTGGAGATAAGGCGTCGATCTCAGATGCGCAAGCACCATCCATCTATGAGCTGTGCCTAGGGGTAGAGGCTAGGGGATGGTTGTTAAAAATGGTCTAGCCCAGCTACCACAAAAAAAAAAAAATTAAGATCTTAAAAGCAGCATTTAGGGCTTGGAAATTTATTAGGCGTATTACTGATATTCCCAAAATCACGCGATATACCCCCTTGGCGTCTCCACATATCTTCTCATCAACTATCATACCACACAAGGAAATTTACAATAAAAACACATCTGGACAGGAGTCCTATCAGTAAATTCCACAATTTTAGGCAAACACAAGTCAATCAGTTTGATTATGACTAGTTCTTCTTTTGGCTTGGTTCTTGAGTAGGGCTCTCAGATGCGTTTCACTGGCCTACATATGTTTTGGTGAAACCAGATTTGTATCACTTTCTTCAGGACTAAAGAAATACATTTTTCATCTGTGAGGTGGGCTGGTGGTATTTTTAATCCTCAAGGGTATAAAGCAGTCCAAATGAATAATTGATACAAGAATGATTCCTTAAAAGATGTAATCTTCTATTCTTGAAATAGGTATTGGAAAGCAGGTATGGGGAAGTTTCAATCAATGCTTTCCCTCCATATTGTGAGGTTGTGGTAACTCTGTCTGCAACCAGAGTCCTTTGCTCATGCACACATCTCTCCAACTATCCAGAAATGTTCTGCCCGAAAACTGATTGGATGAGTAGTGCCTGGGTGATTGGATGAGTGCATGGGTAGTGCCTGAGTGATTGCATGAGTGCATGGGTAGTGCCTGGGTGATTGGATGAATGCAAGGGGAGTACCTGAGTGAATAGATGATTGCAGGGGTACTGCATGAGTTCATGGATGAGTGCAACAGTAGTGCTTGGGTGATTGGATAAGTGCATGGATAGTGCCTGAGTGAATGAATGAGTGCACAGGTACTGCCTGAGTAAATGAATGAGTGCAAAGGTAGTAACTGTGTGCTTAGATGTGTGCATGGGTAGTGCCTGGGTGGAGGGATTAGTGCATGGGTAGTGCCTGGGTAGTTGGATGAGTGCTTGGATAGTGCCTTGTCATTGGATGAGTACATGGGTAGTACCTGAGTAAAAGGATGAGTGAATGTGTAGTGCCTAAGTGAATGGATGAGTGCAAGGGTAGTGCCTGGGTGATTGGATGTGTTCATTGAAAGTGCCTGGGTGAGTGCAAGGGTAGAACCTGAGTGAATGGATGAGTGCAAGGGTAGTGCTTGGGTGATTGGATGAGTGCATGGATAGTGCCTCAGTGAATGAATGAGTGCACAGGTACTGCCCGAGTAAATGAATGAGTGCAAAGGTAGTAACTGTGTGCTTAGATGTGTGCATGGGTAGTGCCTGGATGGATGGATTAGTGCATGGGTAGTGCCTGGGTAGTTGGATGAGTGCTTGGATAGTGCCTTGTCATTGGATGAGTGCATGGGTAGTACCTGAGTAAATGGATGAGTGAATGGGTAATGGCTAAGTGAATGGATGAGGTAAGGGTAGTGCCTGGGTGTTTGGATGCGTTCATTGAAAGTGCCTGGGTGAATGGATGAGTGCATGGGTAGTACCTGGGTGAATGGATGAGTGCAAGGGTAGAACCTGAGTGAATGGATGAGTGCAAGGGTAGTGCTTGGGTGAATGGCTGAATGCATAGGTAGTGCCTCAGTGATTGTATGATTGCATGGGTAGTGCCTGAGTAAACAGATGAGTGCATGTGTAGTGCCTTGGGGGATTGTATCAGTGCATGGATAGTGCCTGCTTGATTGCACAAGTGCATGGGTAGTGCCTGAGCAAAAGGATGAGTACAAGGGTAGTGCCTGAATATTTGCAAGGGTACATGCATGGTTAGTGCCTGGGTGACTGGATGCATGCATGGGTAGTGCATGGGTGATTGGATGAGTGCATGTGTAGTGCCTGAGTGAATGGATGACTCTATGGGTAGTGGCTGGTTAATTCAATGAGTAGTGCCTGAGTGAATGGATGAGTGCATGGATAGTGCCTGAGTGAATGGATGAGTGCAAGGGTAGTGCCTGAGTGAATGGATGAGTGCAAGGGTAGTGCCTGGTGATTGGTTGTGTGTATGGGTAGTACCTGGTTAATTGCATGAGTTCATGGGTACTGCGTGTGTGATTGAGTAGTGCCTGAGTAAATGGATGAGTGCATTGATAGTGCCTGAGTTAATGGATGAGTACATGGGTATTGCCTGAGTGATTGGACAAGTGCATGGGTTGTTCCTGGGGAATTGGATGAGTACATGTATAGTGCCTGAGCAAATGGATCACTGCATGAGTAGTGCTTGAGTGAATGAATGACTGTATGAGTAGTGGCTTGGAAATTTGATTAGTTCCTGGGTGATTGGATGAGTGCATGAGTAGTGTGTCAGAGAATGTGTAGTGTAGTTCCTATATTCCCAATAGGCTCTGCGCATTGGAATAATATATTCAGCAGTGTAGACGTAGGACTGAGGTCGACTAGGTCTCTACTGACTATATTAGACTTAAGGTTTGCCAGCTAGCTCAGAGGTCACTAGAAACTTTCTTGAATAAACGAGGAGGAGTTTAACCTCCCTGGATAGACAAGAAGGGATTAGCTTCCAACAACCATATAACATGAAAACTTTACACCCTCAGAATAAGAGTGTATCTCTAGAGTCGTGTGAAAGCAATAGACAGCTATTTCACTCAGTCAATTGTGCGTACTTAGTTTCACCAGAGTGCAGAGAAAAGAGAGACAGGCGTTTTCAATAAAGGGTGTAATTTATTGAGGAGTCTTCTTTCTCATGCAAGAGAAATGAAATGCCATAATTGCAATACTTAATATAAAGTAAAGTGCGTACAGTAAAAAGAGTATTATGAAATAATACTGTAAACGCATTGATATGGTTTTTTAGCCATAAGATACTTTAAAATAGATAAAATATATAAATACATATATACATTGACTAACGTACTCAACTGGTGCTTCTAAAATACGCCTACCCCGGTGTACCTGACCTAAGCCTAATACGTGGGAAGGAGTAAGGAAGTAGCAGTTTAAGTTAAGTTTGTTTTGCCAAGAATCTGACTCAAGAATTCTCTTTAAGGATTTAGTCAGCTCCGTACCTGGGTAATAGAACGCAGGAGGTCTGGTATCTCTCTTTCAGGACTCGATATCCCAGCAGCCCGCGAAGGCGGCTGAGAACACCGGAGCTGGATTTCTCGGCAGGAGAAAAGACAGCGTCAAAGAGGAGGGGCAGCGTCCGTGGGCTCTCGCATCAGCTGGGCTCTCGGGCAAGTAGATAGCTGCTCGGCTCCAAAACCACCACCGTGTGTTTGCTTAAGGCAACGTTGGTATATTTATACCTGAAAGGTGCCGAGTTTGACGTAAGGTTTGGACATAAGACGTCAATAAAGATGTCACTAAGAACTGACTGTTCCTTTAGTGTTCGCAGGAGTTTAATGACAAATCAAAACAAAAGCAAATGGGGATTTCCCAGGTTGCTGGAGGTTTGGTGTGTCGAAAGAACTTGTTGTGATTTCTAGGAATCCAAGGAAGTGGCTTCTGCCGTGCTTTGGACTGCAAGGGCTATTTACTTAAATATGGATCTGATTCCTATGCCATTATAGGGATATTATTGATTATAGCCGGACAAGGGCATAAAATAGCAATATTGATTCAGGTTCCTAGATAAAACACAATACCCACTCCACGATCTAATGTCCATCATTACTAAAACTAAGCAATAGTAAACATTTAAAGGTGCATGTGTATTCCAACCCACCCCAAAATACACGTTATGCATTCGAAATGGTGTATGCGAAATACACGAAAATTATTATTGGTACTGTACGCTTTTCAAGCAGTGTAATCATTCAGTTAAACATGCTTATATATATTAGCTGAACGATTTGCGAAAATTACACATGAAATGGCTCTTAATACAGAAAAGAAGGTTGAGACCATTCCATCACATATAAATACAGTTGCTGTAAATGTGCTAGAGGCTGAGGTAATATATTGTCGCTAGAGTTTCCTAAAAATAGAAGCTCTGTTCTTTAAGAATGGTTCTACTTTAAGCAGAGTACATGTGCCAGAAAAAGGTAAATATTTTGGAAGTTTGAAAAAATAATTTCGCTTTCAGGGGAAAAAAAGTTCCAAATGTTTTCAGTAGTTTTTGTTTATCAAAGCTGAAGGCCGAATTCAGAGTTCAGGGGAACGCTGTGTGCTCGTTGCTTAAAAAGGTATTCTTTCTGTTCAGGGGAGAACATCATTTCAGACAGACTCGCAAAAAATTGGTCTACGACATCAGGTGAAAGTTTGACCAAGTTTGAAAGTGCCGCAACAGTGCAGTCGTGAGAATGATTGCTATCATCGATGTTAGGATCAGCAATGCTCACAGAAGGTCGTACTTGGGTGATGCTGCTCTCATCTCGTACTTCACTGCCACCTAATCGTAGTGGTGAAGTCTCAACGAATGCCGTCATCAGAATGGGTAGCCGCTGGGGACAATACGATGCATGGCCCGTTACAGGACTTAGCAAAGTATCTATATCCAATGGTACTGCTGATGGTAGTGTAAGACAGACGTCCAACACGCATTCTTCTCCGCATAGCATATATCGAAACACAGGTAGGATGTAATTTTGCCAGATTGGTCTGAATGAAAGAAACCAGGTCATATTCAGATCTCTTAGCCGGGCTATTCCAAGGACTTTAGTTATGGGGTCCCGATAGCGTATAGCTAGGATCGTTTCTTCCATCGTTGCTGGAGTTTTGTCTGCGACTTGGCTTGCCATATCGGAGCAGAAGGGTCAAAAATAAAATTCCTGCTACGAGTCCCAAAAGTAGTGGTAGGCCGCCAAAGACAGAATGGACAAAATTGGGAAAAATGCCCAAAACTGCTTCGAAGGGTGCTAACAGTCCCGAAAAAATTGTCTTAAATATATGTGGGATACCACTGGCATCAGACATATTTAGGATTTGGCTTAGCATTTCTACAAAATTTGTTGATAAAAGGGTATGGATCTCTGCTGTTGTCCTTGCAACTAGGAGATCATAAGTTTCTTTTGATGACGTTAAAGGCACGGTTGTCTGTAAAAGAACAGACTTCATTCTGCTTAAAGTATCAATTCGTATAGAAGAGATATTCAAAGAAGGCCAAATCGTCGCCTCCGTATCTGGAGAGCTGTTTGGATACAATACTTGCATACAGCAAGTGACCATGGAACTAATGCTTACGAGATAGGCTTTCCCTGGCACCATGCCACAACAGCTGTGGTCCATTATTAGAATATAGCTCCTGTTAGAAAGCCGTCTAAAGAATGGCTCTATTTGTGTTGCAGGTGTGCCGTGCTGGTGACATGAAAGGTTATTTGAAGTCCCCTCACAGGCCCCATGCAAATTAATACCTTGGCACAGAAGCATACCGCTTAGTGATTCTTTACATTTGTTACCACTAAGAAATACATTCTGTTTCTTTTCACTATAACATGTGTGTGTGTAAGGCAATTTCCATGATGACTTAAAGTACCCTTTAACCAACCTTTCATACTGGCCCGCTGGTATATACTCTTGGCAGTATTTAAATTGGAAAGTTGTTATCGGAATTGTAATTATTCCCTGTATTATCCATTCAATGACAGGTCTTTCTGACATTGTCAATGGTAATCTCTCAAGTTTTTTAATGCTCAGAATCGTATAGTCTGCTCCTTTTTGTGCCAAACTGATTTGTTTATCAGTAAGGTTAAAGATAGAGAATAATGACGTTGTGTTTATCAAACGCCATGGCACATAGCCTGAACGCAGATTTTGCAACGTCCAGCCTAGCTGTACAATAAAACGTAATTGGGACTGACCGTGTTGTAACATTAGTAAGTCCTGATCTATTATATTGATAGCAGATGATACAATACTGTCCAGTGAATATATTCTGGAGGACAGAGTCATTAACCCATTGTCCACAACAGAAAGTGATTTTTCCAAATTAATACAATCAATTTCTCGCATTTGTTCTGCTGTCTCAATTTGAGTTACTTTCCAAGCTTCGTTGTACGCAGCGTATATACCGGCCGCTATGAAACGTTTTTGACGCTATTTGTGTGGTCCCATTATGAAATCACGCAAATCAGCACCGTAAAGTCAAGTGTTGCTTAATTTCAGCCAGTGTGGATGTCTGTAGCCATTCAAGGCATACTTTCCCTACAATGTATGTTGTTACTATCCCTGAATGTTGTCTCTGGGAGTATCTAGGGTCTGGTCTGGTCATTTTGAACCCCTGTTTTTTTGTTCAGGAATCCATCTTGACAGTTATTTGTGTCTGTTGGCCAAATCAACCACTTTTTCCAATCAGGGTGTGTTCTGTTTTGGTGTAAAATATTGGACACGTCTATCTCCACATCTGTAGTGCTATTGCTATCAGGTATTGGCTTTGGAATAGACGGTTTGTTTAAGTCTTTAATCTTAGCTAGGCCAAGACAAGTAGTCTGTTGAATGGTGTCATTCAGAAATATTATTTGTTCGGGGATCATGCAGGCTCTAAATAATGCTTCTAAACCTTGGACCTGCCAATTTTTTGTACCCCAGATGGTTTTCGTCTCAATGTTGTCTTTCCAGAAATCAAAACCAAATGTAATCATTTTTTCATAAAATGTTTCAGAATAAATCAATTTAGTTTTCGTCAACATTGTTTTTATCCCTGTCTTATTTAACAGTTTAAATAAAACGTTTCTGCATCCCTTGTGTTAAACCCTGAGAAGTATGGGAATTTCTCATAAAATGTTTTCGAACTGACTTTTGGTGGAGTTGCATAATGTTCCCATTGATTATACTTAAAAACATTTCTAGGTTGAGCAGATTTATGTAAATAGTGATGTGCAAAGTGGTTATAGCAGTACATTTGTTCATAATTCGACGAACCCTGTAAGTAATCATGTTCTGTAAATTTTGCTTACATTACTAAATCTGACATCATATTATTTATGCTTTCAAAGTCCCAATCATCAGAGAATGTACTTGGTTTTACAAAGTCACTTAATGAAACCTTGAACTGATGTGGATATTTCAAGAGTTCAACCGGGCCATAGATTTCGTAATCCGTTTTGTCCCAAGCTACCCCACCGGATATTGGAATGGCTGTGACATTCACTGATGATAGTTCTCTTTTCTCGATGTGAGATGACTTGTGTGACTTTAGGACCAAGTTGATGTTCTGACTTGCTGTGTCCATTGTACTGTATTTTCCCTCAACGAATTTTCCCATACAAAGTACCATGATGAGCCAAAGCAGGAGGAACAGTACACCTAACACAATCCAAAATTCAATCCATGGAGAAATCAGATAGGTTTCTTTGAGTTGATGAAAGAGTTCAGTTAATTTGTCTTTGAAAGTTTTTGTTGTTGGCGTTTCTTCAGGTTCGCTTGGATCTTCAGAAAAGTTATCGAAATTGGTGAAGTAGCCAGATGCAGTTCTGTCAATTGTTGGAATTGCTTCCGAATTTTCCTTTGCTTTTTCATTTTTTCTTTCATTAGCATAGTCTGAGGCTACATCGTTGTAGACAGGTGTTTCTTGACGAACTGTTGAAATTTGGGTTTCAAGAGGCACAAGTTCCATGGCATTGTTGCATAGTCCTTTTTTATTCACTGCAGGTTTGTCAAATGCGATTATTCTCTCAGTTTGAACCTCTTGGATTGTAGCAAATTTTGGTATTCTGCTATTTCTTGGGAGTCCACTGGGCCTACTACTTATTATTGGCCACATGATTGTGGTTTTACCAGGTCAATGGATACAACTTGGTTCTCCTTTTTACCAGCAAGGGGCGGTAGTACAACTGATCTTGTTCCGCTGACAGCTAAGACAGGTACTGCTTTTCTGTAAGAAGGCCCAAATTCCTTCTTCACAGCGATCTTCTCTCTGACCAGATCCCCAATCTTTGGAATCCAGACAGGCCTTGCTGGGACAGGTGGTTTATCTTCAGTGGCTGTTGGCTGCTGTTTCAACTTTATGTTGCTCAGGGTTTTTCTTGTTTCATTTAAGTCCTGTAAAACAGCCAAACGATCTTTGATATCAAAGCATTTTCTTTCTACCACTGAAGTCTGACTATCTAAGTCCTAAATATGCATTCTAGTTCCGAACAATAGTTCGTACGGACTGAAACCTTTTAAAGAATTTCTTGGCAGATTGTTAAGACTATGTAAATGTAAATGTATAGGCATTTATATAGCGCACTACTTACCCGTAGGGTCCCAAGGCGCTTCGACCGCTGCGAAACCCTTCCTGGCTTCCCTGAGAGATGGCCCCTTAATGGGTATCTCCAGGGTGAGACCAGGCATCCCCGGCGGTCTGGTGGGGCCGTTAGTGAAGATGAGGCAAGCTAATGCCCAGAGTTGCCGAGTGTGATCGCTGATCAGAGTGGGCACCGAGGCGAGAGAATTATCGAGTCCGCTGACCCTGGTCCAGAAACCTGCCGCGCCGGGAATCGAACCCTGGTCCCGGGCCGTCCTCTGCTCTCAGGTCTGCCGCCTCTAACCAGTGAGCCACACTACTTCACTATGTTGGACACTTGTTAAATGTTGGACCTACCCATCACCCGAACCTAATACCCTCGCCGTTATAGATTGCTTTATGTCCCGGTTTTTTCTTTCCACAATCCCATTTCCCTCAGGATGGAAGGGACAAGAGTACCGCAATGCAATGCCCATGCTGGTCATGGCCTCCTTATAAACTCGAGAGCTAAAAGCAGGATCCTGGTTAGAATGTAGCATGCCAATTGCGTATGTGCCGAAAAAGACTCACAAATCTTTTATAAAAGTTCTGGCGTCAGCCGAGCGCTGCTGTCTGTATTTTTAAGTGAATCTAGTCTTAAAAAGGAAATTAATGGGACGCTGGATTTTACGTATAGATAGCCTTATGCTAACTACAAGAATGGCCATGGCAATACTCCGGTTGGTTCACTACTGCGATCTCTGTTGCAGTTTGGACAGCTCTTTGCAAATTTGTAATGTTGCAGGCTCATCCCCGGCCACCAGTATTCTGATTGTAATTCTTTCAGAGATTCTTTGATCTGTTTGTGCCTCGGACTTTCACCCATGTGTGCGTCTGCTATTAATAAGACTCTACTGTTCGTGTTTGGAATTACTCTATCCCCCACTCCAGGGATTTGAGCAAAAGGAATGGAGTTTGCATCAATTACGTATGTATAATTGAGTGGATAGTTCACAGGTAGTGCTGCACAGTCGCCTTTTGAAGACGTTTTTACCGCCAGCATGGTTTCCCCGTCTATGTATTTTTCTGAACGCTTTTTTGTGTCTACGGAAGCTGGTTTAGTTCGTCCGCTGTGGCTGTATTAGCCAATGAATTCCCTGCAACGTGAACGCCATCACGTTGATGACCCAGTAATGTATCACATGAGTCTTTTGTAGTTCTTTCTGTAAAAGAACTAACTGTTCCCAAAGCTTCTTATGCTTTATTGTGGTACCTGTGTCATCTTTGTAATCGTTTTGAACCCAGTTCTGCAAGTCATTATTGTAAGATTTGACGCAAAAATGTGAATCGCACACTATTAGTGTCGGGAATTCACGATCCGCATTTTCAAGTGCCATCTTTAAAGATCTGATTTCAGCTCGCTGAGCTGAACAGTTTCTCAGTGATTCAGTTTTTGTTATTTTTGGTCTGAATTTACCACAGCGCCAGCGACCTTTAACAATCGCGCATGCTGCATTGTAGTATTTATTATCCACATCGTAATGTTGTGCAAATCTGTCCATATAGATTACACAAGAGTACTGTTGGAGAGGCAGAATTTCGATTGGCAGAGGATATTCTTCTTCATATTTTAGATCTTTCAGTTTTTTCACGTTCAGGTCAAAATAATATTTCACGTCTTTTGCAGCAAGAGAATTTTCCCACTGTATCCATTTTGGGCTTAATAACGCTTCAAGGGCTGATTCTGCTGTAAAAACAGTTATTCTTTTTCCTTGGGCTTGGGCTCTTTCTTTTGCTACAATAGTTTGAACCGTATTTACAATATTATCTGTAAGACCAAATGTTTTTTCAGCTTCTGTGTACAAATGTGATTTGTAAGCTATTGGTACCGCTTCTCCCTCATTAGAGGTCAGGTACGTGAATCCGTATCTTCCTGGGATGATTCTGATTACAAGGTTGCGTGTTTTGTCGCGAGTTTGTAATTTTGTTTTAGCTAACATGTCTGTTTGCAATGATCTCAAAATTTCTGTGTGTTTCTGAGTCCAATTGATTGGTTTAAAATCAGGTTTTATTAATTCATAAAGAGGTTTAACCCTCTCTGCATAATTTAGAATGTAAGTTCTTCCGAAATTCAGGAAACCTAGTATTGATTGTAAGTACTTCAGCGTTTTTGGTGTTTGGAGTACAGCGCACTTCTCTAAGAAGTTGTCTGCTAGGCTTTTGCCTTCACTTGATATTTCATATCCTAAAAACAGGACAGTTAAATGGGCAATTCGTGACTTTTTAAAGTTGAATTTGTAACCCTCTGCTGCGAACCCAAGTATTATGGTGTTCACTCTTTTCAAGTGAGTATCCAGGTCATCATATATTTGTAGTAACTCTGTTACTCTTGCTGAGAATAATCCTGGGCTATCCTTGAATCCCTGTGGGAGTCGACAGAAATTTTTCTGTGACCCCATTATTGAGAAATCGGTTAAATACCGGCTTTCAGGTGCAATGTTTTGACAAAAGAATCCATTAGAGATGTCTAATGTTGTTTTGTATTTTTTGTGAACGATGTTATTCATTAGTGCTGCACTGTGTGAGTTTTGTACAGCAAATGTCTTGCAACATCAGTTAAGGTGTCTGTAGTCCAAGACTAGACAATATGAATCGTCTGGTTTGGAGACAGGAAACAAAGGATTGTTCATTTGAGAGGTGCATGTTTCGATCACCCCTTGGTATTCAAGTTGATCTAAGATCTCCCTGACTTGTTTTTTAGCTTCTTGCTTAATTGGGTACTGCCTTTGTGAAGTTGGTCTACATTTTAACTGGATTTTGTGAGGAGGAGAGTCCTCATCCCATCCTACATGATTTTTATATAATGCAGGAGCTTGAGCTTCTGCCCATTTTCTTGCATATATGTATTTTCTATGAATTGGAATATGATTTGAGAAAGCAGGCATAATCATTTCTTTGCCACGGGGGCACTCCCTGACAAACTCTGGTGGCCAGTCTTTCTCAGCTAATAGGATGTCATAGCCTTTTGAAAGGTTATCCCAAAACAGACCCCTTACTTTCCTAGTCGTATCTCCCTCTATACGCAATGTTATTTCGTATATTTTATGAGGTTCCTTAACTCTGGTATCTGCAGTTTCCACCTGAATGTATTCATTCGTGTCCACTGTCTCCAGATGATTCATCAGGATCTTGCGAGCTATTGTCACTTCTGCTGCGCTGTCTAGCATTGTCTGGGCCCACTCTCTGTTTTTCAGCTGTGTCCTCAGTATCCTCGGCATTTTTGATTATTTTAATACTGGCTACCTTCTTTCTTGGAAATTGTAATTTTTTACTTTGAGCAGGTTCCTTGTCTTTGGACTTGACGTGCTCTTCCCTGTGTTCTGACCGTCCTCTTCTTTCCAATTTCTGCGAGGAAGTCTGAAAAGATCGAGAGGGACATGCATCAATATCTTAATATCTATCAGGCTTTTTCAAATTATCCCTATTTCTAAGGTTGTATCTTTTCTCAGGGAGCTCCCTCTGGGGAGACTTGTGTCCTTGATCCGGAGATCTTTCTCTCCGCCGAGGAGACCTTCCTCTAGACTGGAATCTTTTTTCTTTGGGAGTGGATTGTTTATTTCCATCCCAGCTCTTCTTTGGAGTATTTAGATTATTTTTAATAAATATCTTTTCAGGATTTTCAGTTAGTTGGGGT
Organism: Lissotriton vulgaris; assembly: GCF_964263255.1. NCBI lineage: Eukaryota > Metazoa > Chordata > Amphibia > Caudata > Salamandridae > Lissotriton > Lissotriton vulgaris. The sequence continues at coordinate 1,434,509,516 of NC_141687.1, forward strand.
TTTACCGGTTTCCCACCCAAACTATCTCTACCTAGTTCTTCATAGGATTTTTCTATGATTCTGGCAAGTTCAATTGGTTGGTCTGCTATATCTGTTTCTTTCAATTTCTGGCGGATCGCCACAGATGCTGCTTCTCCTTTGTTGTTAGCTAATAATATAGCCGAGACCTGCTTGAAGTCTTTCAGTAATTTCATACCCAGAGTTAAAGCAGGTTCTGGACCGTATTCATTTTGAATCTGTCTTAGTACATCTGGTATTACCGCCATGGACGGAACACCATGTGTTTTCATGTAAATGGAAGCAAAGACTGTGCCCCAAGTGTCACAATCCTCCACATGTGGTGCGATCCCCATTGGAAGGCTGTTAGTCAGAATTCTGTGTTTCTCACTGGGGGTAGTAATCGGAAATACCGCCTCTATTTGAGTTATCTTTTGTGCTAGCCAGAATGGACTTTGTTCCCGTTTTGCGGGTGTTTTACCAAGACATGAGAGTATGTTCTGTGGTGTAATTTTGTTTGTGTTTCCCTGATGAGGGTTCAGCTATGGAATGTTAATAGCTGGTTGGACTATTGAAGTCCGCATTACATATTGGACTAATTGTCTATGTATTTTAATTAGTACTTTTAGCTGTGCTAAAAGTTCCCGGTCTCACATTTTTTCCGATGTCTGGAAGTGGTGTGTAGCTGGCTAAGACCGGCCACGTTGCTCCTGGTATACCTAGTGGACCGAGCCTGGTTATGTGATCATTATGTTTTAGGGCGCCTTTAAACCAGAGCAGGTGCTCGTGGTAATTTAGTGGGATTTCAACGTCCTCGAAAGGAGTGTATTCATCTGGAGGTTCCTCTATTTTGTAATAGTGGAATTCGTGTGTTGCAGCGTTTGCTGCTGGAAAGTTTATCCATTAATAGAATACCTCTGTCTGCCGATATTCATTGGCCTCTACCACAAATATGACTGTACCACCTCGTGGTGTCAGTCCGTTTTCTATAAGTTTAAGAGTTGTAGTTCTTCTTATATTTGCCGGGATGATAATTGCACCCGGTTCATTTTCATTAAACCCTGTAACATCGAAACCCCGTTGATTCGCATCTACTACAGCTTCACCGGTTTCGTTGTTGTCGCCGTTAATTGACATTGTTTTAATGAAAGTTTGCAGAGCAGGTTTCCAAGGAAACAAAGATTAGGTACACAATATTTTGGAACACTGTATCCTTCAACGTTGACTAAACCAAAAACTATACATAGGAATCTCTTCCTACTAAGTTCCGGCGGATTTTAACCTTTTACCCACTCCAGACGTCTTTAGGAGTATTTACGGGAAAAAGGGTCTGGGTGAAAAAATATGACTGAGTTACTCTAACGTCTTGCGTTAGTTTTATCGCCTTACTAAACATTGGGCGCCATGTAGTGTAGTTCCTATATTCCCAATAGGCTCTGCGCATTGGAATAATATATTCAGCAGTGTAGACGTAGGACTGAGGTCGACTAGGTCTCTACTGACTATATTAGACTTAAGGTTTGCCAGCTAGCTCAGAAGTCACTAGAAACTTTCTCGAATAAACGAGGAGGAGTTTAACCTCCCTGGATAGACAAGAAAGGATTAGCTTCCAACAACCATATAACATGACAACTTTACTCCCTCAGAATAAGAGTGTATCTCTAGAGTCGTGTGAAAACAATAGACAGCTATTTCACTCAGTCAATTGTGCGTACTTAGTTTCACCAGAGTGCAGAGAAAAGAGAGACGGGCGTTTTCAATAAAAGGTGTAATTTATTGAGCAGTCTTCTTTCTCATGCAAGAGAAATGAAATGCCATAATTGCAATACTTAATATAAAGTAAAGTGCGTACAGTAAAAAGAGTATTATGAAATAATACTGTAAAAGCATTGATATGATTTCTTAGCCATATGATACTTTAAAATAGATAAAATATATACATACATATATACATTGACTAACATACTCAGCTGGTGCTTCTAAAATACGCCTACCCCGGTGTACCTGACCTAAGCCTAATACGTGGGAAGGAGTAAGGAAGTAGCAGTTTAAGTTAAGTTTGTTTTGCCAAGAATCTGACTCAAGAATTCTCTTTAAGGATTTAGTCAGCTCCGTACCTGGGTAATAGAATGCAGGAGGTCTGGTATCTCTCTTTCAGGACTCGATATCCCAGCAGCCCGCGAAACCGGCTAAGAACACCGGAGCTGGATTTCTCGGCAGGAGAAAAGACAGCGTCTCTCTCAGTGCGTCAAAGAGGAGGGGCAGCATCCGTGGGCTCTCGCATCAGCTGGGCTCTCGGGCAAGTAGATAGCTGCTCGGCTCCAAAACCACCACCGTGTGTTTGCTTAAGGCAACGTTGGTATATTTATACCTGAAAGGTGCCGAGTTTGACGTAAGGTTTGGACATAAGACGTCAATAAATATGTCACTAAGAACTGACTGTTCCTTTAGTGTTCGCAGGAGTTTAATGACAAATCAAAACAAAAGCAAATGAGGATTTCCCAGGTTGCTGGAGGTTTGGTGTGTCGAAAGAACTCGTTGTGATTTCTAGGAATCCAAGGAAGTAGCTTCTGCCGTGCTTTGGACTGCAAGGGCTATTTACTTAAATATGGATCTGATTTCTATGCCATTATAGGGATATTATTGATTATAGCCATACAAGGGCATGAAATAGCAATATTGATTCAGGTTCCTAGATAAAACACAATAAATGGATGAATGCAAGGGTACTGCCTGGGTCATTGAATAAATATATGGGTAGTGCCTGAGTGAATGGATCAATGCATGAGTGGTACCTGAGTGAATGTATGATTGTATGGGTAGTTGCTGAGTGATTGGATGAGTGCATTAGTAGTGCCTGAATGAAGGGACGAGTGCAAGGATAGTGCCTGAGTAAACGGATGAGTGCAAGGGTAGTGCCTGAGTAAATATATGAGTGCATGCATCCTGCCTGGGTGATTGTGATTAGTGCATGGGTAGTGCCTGGGTGATTGTATGAGTGTATGGGTAGTGCCTAAGCGAATGAATGAGTTCAAGGGTAGTGCCTGGTTGATTGGATGTGCGTATGGGTAGTACCTCAGTAAATAGATAAGTGCAAGTGTAGTGCCTGGGTGATTGCACAGCTGCATGGGTACTGCTGAGTGGATACATGACTCCATGGGTACTACCTCAGTGACTGGATGACTGCGGGTATAGTGCCTAGGTGACTGGATAAATACAAGTGGAGTGCCTGGATGAATGAAAGAGTGCAAGTGTAGTGCCTAGGTGATTCCACAACTGCATTAATAGTGACTAAATGAAGGCATGACTCCATGGGTACCGCCTGGGTAATTGGATGAGCGCCTGAGCAGTGACTGGGAGATTAGATGAATGCAAGTGCAGTACCTGAGTGACTGGATGACTACCGAGGTAGTGCCTTGGTGATTGGATCAGTAGAACTGTAGTGCCTGGGAGATGGGATGAGTAGTGACTCGATCCATCAGTAGATTAGTGATTTGACACACGTAATATATCCCAACCACCAACCACTGTGAAAGAATATAAACATACAAAAATGTATTAAAATTTAATTTTGAACATTAGGCAACCAAACAACATACAATATTTTTTAACCAAAACTTTAATTCAACATAGACAAATGTTTTACAGTTTTTTTTACTGTTTTCAGCTTTCATACTTCTTCACTTTCAAGCGTGCTTTGTATGAAGCATCATCCTTAAACTGTGGGAAAAAAGATTAATGGATTGAAAAAATACCAAATGTGAACAGTACATCATTACAACTATGTCATACTATTCACTGCACTCACTACAAGTTATTTAATACTGACTTGCTGATAGGTTATTATCCTAATGAAAGCAGCTATATTTTAAACGTGTTTCTGATATTTTTATATCTGGTACAAAATGTCCAACAATTGTGAAGCAGTCTTCATTTTTGGATATACTTTTGTAAACATCATCCTTGTTAAGCCAAATGATGTCTAAAATGTTCTCAGTCCATGTACGAAAAACATAACACATAGGGATACTTCCTTTGTTTGCTGTCCGGGTAAAGCCCTCGTTTGGGACCAGTGACTTGAAAGCCTGCACCTTGCCGCACCCGCTTTACGGGTGCTGCTTCACCCATTTTCAGCGGGACTGTCGGAATCGGACTGGGCTTGGAGGAGCCGTGGGCGTTGTGAGGCAAGCGAAGACTCTGACAGGTTGGAGAGTAGCGCTGCAGGGACTCAATTGACCAGGAGTCCCTGCTAGACCGTACACACCTGGTCCGCGCTCCCTGTCTGCCCCGCCCACAGGACATTGAGAGTTTTAAATCTACTGGTTTGCTCCCTACCTGCGGGATACTTCCTGTGTTTGCTGTCCGGGTAAAGCCCTCGTTTGGGACCAGTGACTTGAAAGCCTGCACCTTGCCGCACACCCGCTTTGCGGGTGCCGCTTCGCCCATTTTCAGCAAGACTGTAGGAATCGGACTGGGCTTGGAAGAGCCGTGGGCATTGTGAGGCAAGCGAAGACTCTGACATGTTGGAGAGTAGCGCTGCAGGGACTCAATTGCCCAGGAGTCCCTGCTTGACCGAACAAACCTGGTCCACGCTCCCTGTCTGCCCCGCCCACAGGACGTTGAGAGTTTAAATCTCCCGGCTTGCTCCCTACCTGCGGTATACTTCCTTTGTTTGCTGTCCGGGTAAAGCCCTCGTTTGGGATCAGTGACTTGAAAGCCTGCACCTTGCCGCACCCGCTTTGCGGGTGCCGCTTCGCCCATTTTCAGCAAGACTGTAGGAATCGGACTGGGCTTGGAAGAGCCGTGGGCATTGTGAGGCAAGCGAAGACTCTGACATGTTGGAGAGTAGCGCTGCAGGGACTCAATTGCCCAGGAGTCCCTGCTTGACCTTACACACCTGGTCCGCGCACCCTGTCTGCCCCGCCCACAGGACGTTGAGAGTTTAAATCTCCCGGCTTGCTCCCTACCTGCGGGATACTTCCTTTGTTTGCTGTCCGGGTAAAGCCCTCGTTTGGGATCAGTGACTTGAAAGCCTGCACCTTGCTGCACCCGCTTCGCGGGTGCCGCTTCGCGGATGCCGCTTCGCCCATTTTCAGCGGGACTGTCGGAATCGGACTGGGCTTGGAGGAGCCGTGGGCGTTGTGAGGCAAGCGAAGACTCTGACAGGTTGGAGAGTAGCGCTGTAGGGACTCAATTGCCCAGAAGTCCCTGCTTGACCGTACACATCTGGTCCGCGCTCCCTGTCTGCCCCTCCCACAAGACGTCATACGTACTACTTAATGATCCCAGGCAGCCGCTGCGCGGGAGCGCGCGGGAGCATCCCGGGAGAAGCACAGGACAAGGGCGGACCCTCTTAGGCCCTCAGAGGCCAGAAGAGGCCGGGCTGGGCCCATCCCTTTTCAACCCCTGGATGAACGTTTACAGACCCTGTATAACTGAGGTACTGTTGTCATGGCTAAATCTAACCCTAAAGAGTGTAAAGGCGTTGAATGTGGGGACTCTTGACGCACACTTAAAAAGAGCAGAATCTGCTGTGGCAAAAGAAATCAATTGGATTGTGGCATCCAGGAGCAGGTGTTGTGCTCCCATTTTAAGTCAGTCTATGAAGGGGAAAACTCAGGGGAGGTGATTATATCCACCCCCACTCTGTTACCCTATACTTTAGTGGTCACTGAGATAGAGGTGGCAGACGCCATCGGGAAGATGACAGGTAATAAGGCTCCAGGCCCAGATGGCGTACCAGCTGACCTCTTCAAATCAGACGTCAAGACCTGGTCTAGAGTTTTAACAAATGTTTTTAATAGGGTATGTAAACTGGGTATTCCGGGTACATGGTCAGAATCCGTTATCGTACCCATTTTCAAGAAAGGCGATAGAGGGGACCCAAGTTGTTATCGCCCGATCTCTCTTATTGATTCTGCCATGAAAGTGTTAGATCGGGTGGTCTTAGGTAGACTTACTGATTGGCTGGCTGAAACAAATACCCTTTCGGCCCTAAAATATGGGTTTAGGAAAGGTTGTGGACCATAGATCAGAGTCTTAATTTACAATTACTAATCGGGAAATACACAATTGCCAAAAGGGGCACTCTATATTTAGACTTCATGGACCTTTCCTCGGCCTTTGACCGTGTGAATAGGTCCAAACTATGGGGGTTGCTCCTTAAGTTGGGCATAGAAAAAAATATTGTATATTTCCTTGCTGATCTACATAGGGACCTCTCGGCTACAGTCAGATATGACCGCTTGGGCAATAGTACGGGTAAGATTGGGATCACAAATGGGGTTAGGCAGGGCTGTATTTTAGCCCCCCTACTCTTTACCCTCTATATTAACGACCTAGGTACTGTTTTAACTGAGGTGTGCAAGGATATACCGAGGGCAGGCAAGCGTTTCATTCCGGCATTACTTTATGCAGATGATGCCGCTCTCATAGCACGCAAGCAGTAGGGCTGCAATGACTTTTACACTCATTTGCTGCTTTTATGAAAGCGCTGGATCTCAGTGTAAATTTTTCTAAATCGCATGTAATGATTGTGGGCAGTAAACCCAAAAGAATTAAAACTCTGCATTGTGAAGGGAATGTTCTGTCTAGGGTGTCAAGATTTCCATACCTAGGTTTTTTTTTAATGACAAATCTACATGGTTGCCTTAACTGGTTGCAAAACGTAATGCCTTTGCAAGGTTTATCCTGGCTGTCTTGGGTTTCGCCCGCAAACTGGCGGTGAAGCCGTTGCTAGCAGTATTAAAGATATACAATGCTAAATGTATTTCATTAGTAATGTATTTAGCTGATTTGTGGGGTTTTAAAAATGTAAAGGCCATAAAGGTGGCAGAGGATAAGTTTCTGAAATCTATCTTATCCGCCCCCCAGTCAACTTCTGGCTACATCGCTCATCAAGAGTGTGGTGTAGAATACTTAGAAGATCGCATAGTCATAGCCCCGCTCTTGAAATGGATAACAATTTGGCTGAACCCCGAGCTGGAGTTGAACCACGAGATTCTCAGGGACTGTTTAGCCCTTGAGTATGGCAACTCCACACCCTGGCTGAATAATGTTAAAAAATTGGCAGTTAAACTGGGTCGTCCAGAGCTGTTTGATCAGCCGAACAATCTATTGAAGGGGGATGTTAAATGGGTGAAAGACACGCATAAGTTGATGGCATCTCTGGCCAGAGAAGATAAGGAGCTGGGTAAACCAACAGTAAGGGCTCACCAGTCGTTAATAACCTCAAGAGAGACGGAACCCTACTTTAGAATTGTTAACAATACTAACCACCGATTCTTATTGACAAAGTTTAGATTGAACAAATTCCACCTACTCCTCACAGATCGCCCAGGTTGGACTAAAGAGATAGATTTGGGGATCTGTTCTTGTGATGGATTTTCCATCATGGACACTGCGCAATTTATTTTCTTTTGTGTACACCTTCACCCCATCCGCAAAAGGTTCATCAGGCCTCTTATTAAAGACAAGGGTTTTAGACAAGTTAAACCCGCCCTTTTGTACCTACAGCTGCTGTCTAATGTTTGGGAGATTTTCAACATAGCAAACTTCCTGACAATAGCTATGAGACTTAAGAGGAAAATCAAGTGGACCCATTGTACATAGCTGTGATTTTATGAATTGCCATCTAGCACTTTGTCTCCTTTTTAGATAAATTGTTTTTATTCTTTTTAATTAGACATTTGCAGATGTAATGAAATCCCCTACCTATCTCGTTAGTGTATGCTTTTAAATATGATAATGTATTTTATGGATTGTATATTTGTATAATTCCTTTATTGTTTGTTATAGTGGTCTTGACTTTGATGTTTAGTATACTGTTATGGTTTTTGTTATGAACCGAATAAAGTACTTTTGACTGACTGACTGACATAACACATAGTATTACGTAGAAGTTGCTGTAGCAGAAACAAAAGGGGACTTTTCTTAGTTGTAAGGAGACTTTTCACATGTAACTGGAGACTACTGGTATTATAGTACCTCCATTTACGTTTTATCTATAGTAACACAATATAGTCCTCAAATGTTTTATAAATTCCTTTACTGCAGTTAAAAAGAGTCTTTCATTTCTAACAGCTTGCTGTAGACAATACCCCTAATAGGCTGACTAATGTCTCAGAAACACATAATCCATCTATATATCTCAACACAAAACCACATTTTGTTATCCTGAATTCTCCTTAGAACTCCGGTTCCTACAGATAGCAATATGAGTTTGGTAACTTTTTAGGAAGTCTTGATTTTACTGTCACTTGTATGTCATTGCACTCTGTCCATCCTGCAGTGCACATATGTTATATTTACTCCTTCATGAACTATGAATGCTATAGTTGTGAAAGTTTTTTATGAGAGGAAAATTTGTGTAGCTTTAAAGTTTTTAATTTCAGTTCCAAATTGAATTCAATCCCCTCTGCATCGTTGTAGCATGACTATGACATATTTTCCATACCTTTGTAGAAACAACGTTGACCTGAGTTCTGATCTGCATTTTGGATAAGTATGGGTGAAATTTGCGAATTCGCGGTCCGTTAATTAGTGCGAAATGGCAAAAAAAATCTGCGGGTTCGCGAATTTTCCCGCGAACTAGCGGATTTTTGTGCCATTTGCACAAATATGTGACCACCTGTGCCTGTAACTTTGCCAGCGCGCCAAATTGTCCCTTCAGTGAGCTGGCCATTATAGTGGGGACGGGCGGGAAGACGTTTCATACCGCTAGTGTGTGGTTGACGGGGCCAAACGGGCAGGGCTTCTATGCGAGTTCACATGCGTCTTGTTTATAAAGGGTCGGAGACCGAGCAGAGCAGCAGATGAGGAGAAAGCAGCCTCCTGGTCACAGGAGCTACACGGGGAAGGCGCTCGGGAAACTCATGGATGCAAAAATACGTTTGGCACAGGACCCCAGAATCCTTCAGATGTCCAAGATAGCTCTGCTGCGCGTGTTGGTACAAAGCCATTCTGATCCTGCTCAGTGGGTTTAGGCGCATGCAGCTGCTGCTGCTGGACAATGTCCCATCTCATACTAAAGTGCCCCGTACAGGAAAATGCTGGTGCTGGACAGTAGGGTGCAGTGGCATGCGGTTGCTCCACGCCTGGTACATGCGCATACCGGTGCCAGGGGGGACACGTGTTTATTGGTGCTGTGTAGCAAGTTATGAATTTACATTTTGACTGCACCAGACGGTGGTACCACCTACACGGATCAGGAGCATCCAGGCACCAGACTTCATGGTGCAAAAGCATAATGGTGTTGTGCGGTACAGGTATATATGTACTGGGGTAGGGGGGCACTTAGCACAATGTGTGCTCACACCCAGAGGGCTCCCAGGCAATTGAGCATGAATTATTTTCACACTGAGAGGGCTCCAGGGCAGTTCAGCAGCATGGGGGCTCACACCCACTGAGCCCCAGGGCAGTTCAGTAGCGTGTGGGCTCACAACCCCTGGGCAGCTCAGCAGCGCGGGGGCTCACACCCACTGGTGCTCCCGGGCAGTTTAGCAGCGACACCCTATGGTTCATCACTGCCACCCTCTGGTTCATCACTGCCACCCTCTGTTTCACCACTGCCACCCTCTGGATTATCACTGCCACCCTCTGGTTCACCACTGTCACCCTCTGGTTCATCAATGTCACCCTCTAGTTCATCACTGCCACCCTCTGGTCATCACAGCACCCTCTGGTTCACCACTGCCACCCTCTGGTTCATCACTGTCACCCTCTGGTTCATCACTGCCACCCTCTGGTTCATCACAGCACCATTTGGTTCACCACTGCCACCCTCTGGTTCATCACTGTCACCCTCTGGTTCATCACTGCCACCCTCTGGTTCACCACTGCCACTCTCTGGTTCGTCACTGCCACCCTCTGGTTCACCACTTCCACCCTCTGGTTCATCACTGTCACCCTCTGGTTCATCACTGCCACCCTCTGGTTCACCACTGCCACCCTCTCGTTCATCACTGTCACCCTCTGGTTCATCACTGCCACCCTCTGATTCATCACAGCAACCTCTGGTTCACCACTGCCACCCTCTGGTTCACCACTGCCAACCTCTTGTTCATCACTGCCACCCTCTGGTTCATCACTGCCACCCTCTGGTTTGCCACTGCTATCCTCTGGATCATCACTGCCACCCTCTGGTTCATCACTGCCACCCTCTGGTTCGCCACTGCCACCTTCTGATTCACCACTGCCACCCTCTGATTCATCACAGCACCCTCTGGTTCACAACTGCTACCCTCTGGTTCACCACTGCCACCCTCTTGTTCACACCTGCCACCATCTGGTTCATCACAGCACCCTCTGGTTCACCACTGTCACCCTCTGGTTCACCACTGCCACCCTCTGGTTCATCACTGCCACCCTCTGGTTCATCACTACCACCCTCTGGTTCACCCCTGCCACCCTCTGGTCATCACTGCCACCCTCTGGTTCACCACTGCCACCCTCTGGTTCACCCCTGCCACCATCTGGTTCATCACTGCCACCCTCTGGTTCATCACTGCCACCCTCTGGTTCACCACTGCCACCCTCTGGTTCATCACTGCCACCCTCTGGTTCACCACTGACACCCTCTGGTTCACCACTGCCACCCTCTGGTTCATCACTGTCACCCCCTGGTTCATCACTGCCACCCTCTGGTTCATCACAGCACCCTCTGGTTCACCACTGCCACCCTCTGGTTCACCACTGCCACCCTATGGTTCATCACAGAACCCTCTGGTTCACAACTGCACCTTCTGGTTCATCACAGCACCCTCTGGTTCACCACTGTAGATTATGGGGAGAAAGCACACCTGCCCAGCCTCAACCGGGGGCTGGTTAATGTGTTACTGAATTTGAGCTTCAAGTGCGGCACCTGCTTTCTTATCTGTAAGTGCTTCCTGTTGTGATTTAATTTTTGTGACAGCCTGCTGTAACCCTGTAAGTGCTTCCTCAGCGGCGCCTCCAGATTTGTTGCCATACTTGTAACTATTCCCTGACCCTGCTTCGAGGGTCAGAGCGGGGTCAGAGAATAGTTGCAAGTAGGCAACAAATCTGGAGGCGCCGCTGAGGAAGCACTTACAGGGTTACAGCAGGTGCCCAAGTTGAAGTTAATTTCTTTGTAACCATTTTGTAAATAGTTACAAAGAAATTAGCTTCAACTTGGACACCTGCTGTAACCCTGTAAGTGCGTCATGTACTTTAGTTTTAGAAAATCTGTCCAGCACGCGATTTCGGGGATTTTTCTGCAATTTCACGAGATTCGCGGACCGCGAAATTGCAGAAAATCCACAAATTCCGCAAACAGAACCTATTTTACTCCCATGCTTAATTTTGGACAGATCATATCTTGACGGGCGTTTGTAGTTACATTTTGAAAGGGCACAGCTTTATAATCTGGAAACGTCATGTAGAGGAATCGTTCTGAATTGATTTCAGTGCTAGACGTAAATTCACAATCTTCACAGTTATGGGTCCATGTATAAGTTAAACCAAATAATTTATTGATATTCACATCTTCTCCATCTAATAGTCCCAGCATTACCATTAGAAATTCTTGAGCATACTGCTGCAGATTTTGAGAGAACACTACTTATCCTGTTCTGTCATCAGTGAGTTTCTTATTCCAGTAGCAGAATGTATAATACTTCGGACACTTCTTAATTCTTTAAATAAATTACATAGTTGTGAAGACATTCTTTTATCTACATTTTCTTGAATGGAATTTGTGAAGGGAGGCAAATGTTATATTGCATTTAACACATTAGCATAACAGTTTGCTCACCAGTTTGATACCCTTCTGTTTATTAATTGTGCTGTAGTTTTATTTTCTTTCCTCCTTGTTGTTTTTCTTTTTGTTCATATTTCTGTTCAGCTCTGATAGACTGCTTTCAACTTTTATGCTTTGGACACAGTATTCCTTTTTGAAGCACAGGATACTGGCCTAAATGATGAGCATATTGAGATCTTAACGGATTATACCCCGTTACACAGCTCAGATCAGCACTTACTTTCTTCTCATCAAAATCAATCAGAAATAAACCAGACAATGTTCTAATTCACGAGAAAGCAACATATGACATTCATTCTTTGAATACACTACTACCAATAATAATAAGACATGTATCTACACCTAAACCTTGCAATCTGTGAATAGTTGCTGCATACGCTAAAGTCAATGGGAACTGCTTTTGCTGGACAAAGTCCTTCACAAGTAGGAAATGTACAACACCTCAACCAATCTGCTTAACTTCAGCAATATCATCAAATTTTATGGCTAAGTATTATACATCATTCCTGTTTGGATAATTAATACATTTCATAACGTTACCCATTGCGCCATTCACTAGCCCTTCTTCAACATTGCAAATACAATGTAGGATTACACAACAATTTTCTTGACATCTAATGGCAAATACACTACTGTTGGGGGTAACTTGCCTTTCTTTGGCTCCATATGTACTATAGCCTGAAATGGATGCATAGTTTGGATAAGAATGGACTCATAAATATTTAAACCTTGAAGTGCTTCTGGAATGGGAACTAGTTCTAACTTGCTATGTACAGCTCTAGCAGGCCTTTTATTATCCTCGAATTTATCGTAGTAGTACTTACATATAACTTGTCATGTGGACAGGTCATAGCATTCCTCTACAAATAGGTACAGTGCTAACGTTTGACACTTATCATTATTGTCTTTTTCACTTTTTAAATGTAAGTCAACAGTCTGCATTTGATTCTTGTAGTGAGTGCATCGACATTATATACAAACATACTGTCCTACATGTTGTAATCTCTTCTTCAAAACTATCAACTGTAGTACATGTGTCCTGTTCCACAACTCCTCCTGTTATCAACTCTTCAATTTCCCTACAGTCTTGTTCTGGACCAAGGAAACAAAACTGCACATCATCACTAACCTTTTCTATCTCTGCCACAGTACAATTCAGAAGTGTCCTATTCTTTTCTTCTAAACATAAAACAGGAGTTTTCACATAGTACAGCCTCCAAACTAAAGTTTACATTGTTGAGTGGTGTGCAGCTAACACCCTAAATGATGAGCTAGTGAGTCTACCTGCAGTTTTGTATGCTTTCTCAGCTTGCAAGGATCCAAACCTTGTAAAGTACTCATTTTGTGTTTTAAACTTTGCCTTGGAAATATACGTAGGAATGTTCTTAATATATCAATGGATTGCTGTTGAATAATACAAACACTACTACAACTCCATTTGTACCTACCTTGTACCTCTTCTGCAATAACTTCTTCTACATTTTTAGGTACCATCACCTCTTTTGCTATAGGACTGCCATTCTTCATTTTATAACATCGTCCTCTTTCATCAATAGCATGAACTAATCTGTTATCCTGGAGATTGCGTGCTTCATTAAAGAAAGGCTCTGTACTAGAAGTATGGATCCATTCTCCAATAAAAACTGTTCAAAAGTGACTTATTTTTAAATTGTTTTCCTGTGTTTCCCGGACCTGTGGACCTTTGTGGTTGACCTGCTGTTGTGCCGAGGTGTGGAGGAGGATGCCCGTTGTGACCTTCTGTGTGCCTGCTGCCCTGGTGGGACTCGTGGTCCCAGGGTGCACCCCACTGCCCTTCCTGCCGCTCGAGCCCAATCTGTCACAGCTGCTGCTGCTGGGGGAGGCGCTGCTATCGCGCTTAAAGCGCCGCCTTCCCCCACGCGACGAGGGACGCGCGCGGGCGGTGCCGGGAGAAGCCTGGGACAAGGGCCAGCCGTCTAAAGCCGTCAAAAGCCGGAGGAGGTCGGGCTGGGCCACACTATTGACATTTTCCTGTTTGGACAGTAAACACTAACTAACATTGGTTTGCAGCACTCAGCTGCTGGGGGCTGACACTGTGTAGTCTATATATTAACCATTTGTCATGAGTAAAAGGAAGGTTGGGGACAGGGTGGTGGGTACTTTGGATGCCTTTTTAAATAGAGTAAAATCAGTATTAATACATGAGATTCAGGCGACAGAGCGTAGATTGCCGCTCGAACCGATTCTAATAAGGGGGGGGGGGGTTGTTGCCCATTGCCCAGATACCACCTAGGCAGTCTTCTTCTGAGGTTGATTCTACAAATGACCTTACTCCATCGAGGTTACCTTGTTTGCTGCCTGCTTCCCCTATTCTGGCCTCCCCGCAACCACAGAGTAGTGTTGGGAGCCCTGCTATGGTAAAGACTAGAGCGAAAAAGGCCTTAGGAGGTAATGCCCCAGAACCACCATCCAAAAAACAGGAAGGGGCGGGGCACAAGAAAACAAAACCTACTGCCAGGCACTAACGAATCTAGCGGGGCTTTTGTCTTTGGTAAACTAAATACTAATATCTTAGATACTACCCCCGCGGTTTGCACTACTCCCCAGTTGAACCATAGTGATCTTCGCTCTATATTAAGGGAACAATTAGCTGCACTCATTGACCCTATAATGAAAAGATTAGATTCTGTCGATGCAAGACTTAGCAAGATTGAAGATGCCCTGTTCGTCCGCTTCAACCGAAACCTGCGCATCCCAGCCCACACGCAATTGTAGGGGCACTCCCTGTTAGTGTAGGGGTAATAAATAAGGATCAGGGGGGTATTACTGCGAACGCCCAGATAATAACGGATGGGATTCAATCAGCTGGTAGGGTTGCGAGTGGACCCCCTACTGGTGTTAGTAATGCTAAGCCTGTGCCACAGCAGCAGCTTGCTAGGGCTGAGGGGAATTGGAGCCAGGTCGAATATAGTAATGATGGTGGGTCAGATAAGACTCCCTACCTCCACCTTCCACCAGAAGCTACCCCATACTCAGTTATCCTAGCGAATGTCCCTCCCCTCGCTCCTGGGAAATATAAGCACTGGTCCACACTCAAAAATAAGGCTCTCCACTTTCCGAGCAAGAAGACTGGTATTGGGGATGACGTATTTCAGGAGTTTAAAATGGTTAGACACATTAAATGGGTAGGTCACTCTACTAAATCTATGCCAGGTGATTGTGTGGTTTTGAGTTTTAGGTACCATGCTTTGGTTCGATACATCTTTGAGACGGTTGGTCATTCATCTTACACTGCGGATGGGATTAGACTCTTCCCCCTTGGATTTTTCTATAAACAACATATGCTGCCTAGAAATAGGGAGCCTTATATACCATAGGATTCACACATCTGGTCTGATTTTCCCATTCAGACCAATAACCGCTATGGGGTTTTATCCTCACTTGAAGACATTGACTGACTGGGAATGAATGGTAATGTACAGTTGGGATTAGATGCGGGGATTAAGAAGGTGGGGGACACGGAATCCATTATAGTAGGGTGTATAAACTAAGTTTCAACAGAGGTGCATTCCCCCATTGGATACCCAGAGCCATCTTACCCCTCAGTACTTGAACTTAGTTTGAATGTGGCTGGGCCACTTACTGGGTACGATGGTCTGGTCACAACGAGATCACCAATGACTATCTCCTCCTGGAATATGGCGGGTTTGGAATCAAAAGTATCATCTGCAGACTGGATGTCATATATAGAAGGCTCGGATAACTGAGTATTCTAAGAAACGTGGTCCACAGAAGGGATTTTTCATGTTGGTTTCCTAAATTTTTTCAAACCAGCTATAGGGGTCTAAGGGGCAGATCAGTGGGTGGATTGACCTGCTGGGTAAGGCAAACTGAGGGGATAAGGGTGGACGAGATTTGTATTGACAGTCCAGATATCCTGGTCATAAGGGTTAGATCTGAGAGTGGCCTTGATATAACCCTGTATAATGTTTATGCTAGGGGACAACCCGGTGGGAGGAGTTCCCAAGTCGTTACGTCTCTAGAGAATCACCTGTCACAAGAGCCCCATAATGGTAACTTAATTATTGCGGGTGATTTCAACACCAGCTTCGAACCAATTGACTTAGAAGATGGTAGGCTTAGTGATGATGTTGATGAACTTTGGGGAGTGCCGCAATTGGATCGCCAGCCTATAAAAAAATGGACTGAGGTTGCACTACAAGTGAAAGGGTTGTGCCTGGAGCGGGGCCTTAGGGCACTTAATGGCAGGACTAAGTCGGACTCTAAGGGTGCGGAGACCTTTGATAATGGCAGATCCAAAAGCTGCATTGATTACATCCTTGTGAATTTGGAGCTCTGGATCTTGGTTGTAGATATGGAAGTGCAATGCTGCCCTGAAAGCAATCACAACCCCTTGGTTCTCAGTCTTAATGATAGGTGTTTCTTTGGTTCTGCACCAATGGAAGGTGAAGCTTGTCCAAATCTGATAACTATTGCTAATGATTTAAGAAGGGTTCGGTGGGCACGGGTAGTAATGGATGAAAATAAAGTGGCAGAGATTAGGACGTTAGTAGCAGGGTCTTTAAGGGAACTTTCGGATTGTCTGGGATGAATGCCAAACTTGTGGAAATCTACAATGACCTATTTAGCGGGCTTAGAAAGTTTTTTTTAAAATGCAAAACCCGCTAAAAAGCCCAGTACGTATAAGCCTAACTCGTGGTATGATAACACGTGCCGGCTAGCCCACAAAGCTCTAGTGGTAGCTATTAAATCTAGGTCCCATGGAAATATCAAGCTGTGTAGAGCAACTTACAAAACAGCTTTAAGACATGCTAAGAGAGAGTGGGACGAGGATCGTTGGCGATGTCTACTATCAGCTTGTAAAGGCAGGAATATGACCTAATTTTGGGATCTCATTAAATGGGGGAATGGGCAGCGGTCGATTACACCTAGCAATAATGTTGAACCGCAGCAATGGGTAGCCTTTTTTGAAGCTCAATTTCAACCAGGTACGGAAAGTATAGGGGTTGCTCCACACATTAAAATTGATGACCCCTTGCTGATCAACACTCGAGAAGTGTAGATAGTGCTGAAGTCCATCCCAAGCGGTAAGGCACCGGGACCTGACTGCATCCCGGCGGATTTATTTAAGCAGGATTCCGATTTATGGGTCCCTTACATTACTAACCTAATAAACTCGCTAGCTGGTGGAGCACCAATTCCTGTATCTTGGTTTGGAGCGGAAATCATTCCGATTTACAAGAAGGCTGATCGTTCCGCGACGGCCAACTACAGACCCATCAGCTTAATTGATGTAGTGCAAAAGATAGTAGTACGCATAATACTGGGTAGGATCCAGGCCTGGATTTCCGAAGAGGACATCTTAACACCTCTACAGGTGGGATTCTGGTCTCATATAGGGACGCTGGACCAAGCCTTTGGATTTGTGCTACTCTATTGGAAGGAGGTCTTTTTGGGTAAGGGAATGCTTTTTGCTGCATTTGTGGATTTAAAATCCGCTTTTGATCTCGTCCCAAGAGTAAACTTGTGGTGGTCTTACTTAGATTAGGGATGCCAAAAGAGTTAGTCTTGTTTGTGGTAAGACTCCACGAATTTACTTATGCCCAGGTTCGTTGGGGTAACCCGGGTGAGGTCACTGAGAAATTTGAGGTAGGGAAAGGCGTCCGACAAGGGTGTGTACTGGCACCTACCCTATTTTCTCTATTCATTAATGGGGTGGTGCAGTATTTTGTTAACCACCCAACAGATGCGCCAATGCTAGCCGGCCAGAAGGTGCCTTTGCTCATGTTTGCGGATGACACCTTGATACTATCCAAGACGAGACAGGGGCTGCAGTTGGCATTGTCTCATTTTGAGGTGTTTTGCCGTGAACATGAGCTTGTGGTTAATGTAGGGAAGACTAAGTTTATGGTGCTCCATGGGTCTAAGCCTGTTAAAGCACATGTGGGTGGTAAACTCCTGGAGCAGACGGATGTCTTCACCTACTTGGGAATCACTTTCAGCTACAAGTTGAGCTGGAGCACTCTAGTCAAGATCCTTGCGTTGAAACACGCAAAATTAACTGGAGCATTGATTAAGGAACACCGGTTATCAATGACTAAGCCTATTGCACCTGTTGTTAAAATCTACTCAACGAAAATTATTCCTGCCATTTTATATGGTGCCGAAATTTGGGGCTTTTGCAATCTGACCCAACTCCCTTCTGCTCAGAACCGATTTATGAGATCGGTTGTGGGTTTGCCCCAATCCTCTCCCCGAATTCCATTACTTTTAGACCTAGGTTGCCATACGATTGAGGATATTGCTGGTTACAGGCCGCTGGCTTTTTGGAGGCAGCTCTGGATTACTCCAGAGCTCCACCTTTATGCCAGGGCACTGTTTGAAGTAAGGGGACTGGATCGCTCACAAAGGATCCCATGGTTGCTCGGCATTAAAACTCTACTGACTTATATGGAGATGAGGGACCTCTGGGATAGCGCAGAGACGGTGGAATTTCCCTCAAAAGAATCTTTTAGAGCAGCATACTGGGATTTAATCAAAATCAGGAGGTTCTCTACCCTTACTAGGCCTACTTTGTCTAAGGACTTTTTTGAGCGAAAAGATGAACCCTTTTTGGAAAACTATTGGGACCTAATTACGAAGCCCCTAGTTCGCAAGCCTTACCACCAGTTCAGAGTTGGGACACTACCACTCAGTAGACTAACATGTAAATGGCACCCAGGAACTAGTGATAAGTGCCGATTCTGCCCTGACCATACAGAAGATATTGACCATCTCTTATATGTTTGCCCGGCTTACCAATAACCTAGAAGCTTGTGGCTGAATTGGAAATTTTATGGGATCATAATGTGTTTAAAGTCTTGTGCGTTAGAAATATTTAATCCATTTTTATGAACTGGTTTTAAATTGTAACTTTAGGTATTTATTTATTTTAAAATGTATCGATAAAGTTTTGTAAAGACAGCTTTGTTATATTAGGTGAATATATGGTGTATCCATTTGTAATTAATTGACTGTCCTGTCTTTTAAGATGAACAATCACAATAAAGACTTTTTTTAATTGAATTGAATTGACTTCTATTCACTAATCTTCTCTTTTGCTTTTGTCTCCTCATGAACAACACAATTTGGTCAAGAGTCTTCATTTTATTTAGAATCAAATTGAAAATCTTCCTCTTCAAAGCAAAGGCATTATCAGCTACTCTCTCAAATTGCTCTTTCTGTTTCAGTGCATTTCTCCTTCTTCTATACCTTTTCAGATGTCTCAGTTATTTACAACCACTCAACCTCCTGGCTCTTATTTCCTTAAACTGCTTCTGTCTCCAGGTTAAGGCGTGTCCATCATTGTTGCAATCTTTACTGTTCTGGCAATGTACACTTTGTCCACTCTTATTGTTTCTCACAGTCATAATTTTCTTTTCTTTATTTTGTAATCTTTGCAAATGTTCAGATATATGTTTAAGAAATGACTTTGTCCTCTTACCAGTAGTTCTTTTTTCTTTCATCACTTTTTCTGCATTTTGCCTTTTTTGTAACTCATTTCTGCAAACATACTGTTAATGCTTCTGTTGTTTTTTCGTCCGAGCTTTTGTAGGCTTTCTAACTGTGTGTAGTTATGTAGATATTGTTCTGTAAGAAAAGTATATTTTAATTTTTACTATAGCCAACTACTTTATTACTGACTTACACATTATACAAAAACACACATTATACAAAAACAGTTTTCATATCATGTTGCATGTGTGTCTTTTCATGGCCTTATAAATACAAGCCCTTTTCATGCAGCACTTTGCCTGAAAGGAGCGTGCCATGGATTCTGCCGCATTCCCAAATTTACAATTCGTATGCCTGGGAATGCGTCAGAATCTTACATATCCCCAGGGGAGGTGTAGGGAGGTGCAACGAGGAGAAATACTTGCATTTCTCCTTGTTTTTCTCTTTCTATGCATGCTGCATTCTGCAGCATACATAGAGGAAAATATCTCTTGTGATTGTTTTTGTACAGGAAGGAGTCCCTACCTGCACAAAAACAATCATCCTCACAACACAGGCACCCTTGCACAATGGTGCAAGGGTGCCTTCGATGGAGCATGGCAGCCAGTTGTGCGCTAGCACAGGGGAGAACATAGGTATCCATCATATTGCTGTAAATTTGATTGAATTCCTGTGCTTTGAAGGTAATGCAACACGATGCAGCCAAATGGTTTGCAGCTCCACACTGCATTACGTTCTTGTAAATTCAGTCCCAAATGTAGAAGTACATACAGGGGTCGATTCCGATTCGGGAAATACCGCTCCGAATAGCCGTTCGGAGCGTTTTCCCGTACGAATCGTACCCTGCAACGTCCCCGTACGTAAAACGAAGTACGATTCGTACCAGGAGCTGGACTCCATATGAATCGTACAGAGACCTTACGAATGATATCCCCGTACGATTCTCCCTCGGAACCCGCTGTACGCGACATCCGTATGGTTCACGGCTGGTTTTTCCGACCCAGCAAGTTCGATTCGTGTCGGGTACGCACCGTACGACCGCTTTCCTACGAGAGCCGAAAACAGCCGTAAAAGCAGAGTTCGCCTCGAAACAGATACGGAACGCCCCACCCGGGTACGGTGCGTACCTCCCATGATCACAGGGGTACGGTGCGTACTCCTGCGATCATGAGGTGTACGGTGTGTATGTGATTGTGTGCTTTTCCGTACGAATCGCCCTTACCTGACGTGGGCCGTACGAATCGCATCCTCATACCCCGTTCCGGATCATACTCGTCGGGTCGTACGGCATGTGTACGAGTCGTACGGTTCACGGTTTTAGCCTTGCAATACGTACGGATCACGACGATTCGGACGGATTCATGAAATACGGATCATTCTACGCGACTCGGACAGACAGGTACAATTCGTACGGATATGGCTCCGGATACGAATTGTACGGACGGTTTTTTACCAGGATTGGAATCAACCCCACAGTGTCAAAACACCGTAAGTCCGAAAAGACAATGCATGCCTCTCTTTCACTGTGTCACTGGTGTATTTAGTGTCTTAATACTGTTCTATTTAAATGTATCAGATTACAATTTTGGTAAACGGTGCATATAACAATCGGCAAATGAATCTCTATCAAAGCATTTAGCTCACTAATTCTTCCAAATACATGCAAAGAGTGTGTCACAGCTTGCATATATAGTTCACCAGATGGTTCTAAAAGGCTACATATTCCTCACTTAAACTTGTATATACATGTGTTTGTGGTTGAATACATGAATACTCCCTGGATATTTGAATTGGTGCATAGGTAGTGCCTAGGTAAATCTCTGAGAATACAGGTAGTACCTTCTATGAGTGTATGAGAACTCCATGGGTCGTTCCATATCTACATAGTTACTGCCTGTTTGTTTGCATGAGTATATCACTAATATCTGGGTGTTTGGATGAGCGCATGAGTTGTGCCTGAATGATTAGATATGTGTATGACTAATGGCTCAATAATTCAATGCATGCATAGATATTGGTTGGATGATTAAATGAGTGCAACTCTAGGGCCTGGATGATTGCCGGAGTACATGGATAGTATATAGGGATTTATAGAGTGCATGGATAGTGCATACATGATTGTTTAAGTACATGCATAGCACCTAGCAGATTGAATGAGTGAATGAGTAGTGTTTCCATGATTGGATGACTACATGACTGCTGTCCATGTGTTTTTGGTTCAGTGAACAGGTAGTGCCTGGGTGTTTAGATAACTACTGGGTAGTGCCTGGATATTTCAATGAGTGCATCAGTAGTGCCTGGCTGATTAGATCAGTGCTTGACTAGAGTCTGATTGATTGTATGACTCCATTGCTAAAGCTTGAGATATTGTATGAAAGAAAGTATACTGCTAGGGTGATTGTATTAGTGCAAGAGTATTGCCCCAGTAATTAAATGAGTGCATAGGTACTAGATGGACGATACGTTACTACAGTGGTACTCTCTACAGAATTAGATGAGTGCATGAGTAGTGCCTAAGTGTTTGCATGAGTGCATGCATGTGCCTCAGTATTTCAATGACTGCATGGGTTGTAAGTGGGTGTTTAAATGACTGCATCAGTTCTGTGCCAGTGTTATAATGACTGCATAGGTAAAGCCTTGTTAATTGGGTTAGTAAATGGTTAGTGTGTGGGTGATTAGATGAATGTATACATAGTGCCTGTATGGTTCAATTTCTATGACTGCATAATTTCCGCCTGCCTGATTGCAAGAGTACATGTATAGTGTCTAGGTAATTGAAAAACTCCATGGATAGTGAACCACTGATTTGATGACTGTCTGACTAGTGGATGAGTGATTGCATGAGCGCCTGAATGTTGCACGACTTACTGTGAAAGTACCTTCATTGATGTTAGATACATAACCTTTGTGACTATATTTCTGACTCATTGGTTATCTCCTTCTGAACCTTCATTGCTGTTAGATACATAATAGTTGTCACTATATCTCTGAATCATTGGTTATCTCCTTCTGTCAGTATAAAACTCCCTGCTTTACAGCATAAATAAGTTTCTACTGAGATATGTGTGAGTGAACTTTAGATATCACACTTGATATATATTTTCATACATGGCTCTTTAGGGGCATACATTGCGTTGCTACTGAGTGTGCACATGCATCAGGAAGTTTCTAAAATGGAAGACAACATTCTTAAACTTTTCAAAGCACAAAACCTTTTTTGAATGTCATACCTACATAATTTCTCAAATTCTTCTTCTTCTTCTAAAACATATATCAGCATTTCTCAAACAAAAGTTACACTCCAAATGAAGCTAGCATAAGACCTATTGAGGCCTTCTGCACTATCAATCCTCCTTAATTTTAAACAAATGTTTTTTAAAGAAAAAAACACCACCCTCACCATATACATGAAAATGTAATCGGCCTTACTGAACAAAGATCACTGTGTAAACATACATGCGGTTTCTTAATAGATGTACACCTTCGAGCCATCTTTAAAAAAAATTCTCTACATCTTTAAGAAAAACCAAAATTCCCACAGCATATACAGCTATGTACAGCAAAAAGAACAGTATCCCACCCTCTAAGCATATGCAAAGCGGTCATATAAGTTAAAACCACATTGACTACCACTTCCCAATACATACCTAACAAGTATTATTTCTTTCTAATTCATATACAGGGGAACAACATGCTCTGATCTTTTATTTGTGACTAACCTACTCCTGTTTAATAATGTTACTAAAAGTACTACAATTCCCAGAATGCAAACAACTGAGGTATGCATTCTGTACATGATGTTTAGACATTTACATCATTCTTAGATCCTCATTGCCACTTTCCACAATACTATACTCTTATTTTTCAATAAAGTACACAATGTAATAGAGGCACAAATTCATTTTACTCTTAGTTCCCAAAACATTCACCACTAACTTCTTAAACACATACCCTCTATTGATACAGTTCATCTGATAGATGTTTCCATTTCACTTGATACTCATTTTTATCAAACTCCCATATACATCTTCATTTCTAATATAATTTTTTATAAAGGATTAAAATGTTGTGTACATACCAGTGAAATCAGATTGTAAACTATATTGCCTCTTTAGCCCTCTGTGGATAGTTTGACACTGTTAGGATTTGTAAAAACTAAGCACAATATTGGTACACCACTCTCATACAAAGCAACCATAAAATGGCAACCTCTTCAACTTTGATCATGAGAAATAATTTCTTTAATTTTAGAATACACTATCTCCACTTGTGAATGGTTAATTTCTGTTAATCCTTTCCCTGTCTTTCAAAAAGAGATTCCTATCTATGTGTGTTTGCAATGTCTTTGCGATCATCAGGGAACAATCGCAAACACAATTGGGAGTTTAAACCTATATATAGCTTCATTTCTTTTTATTTTAATACTACACAGCAGTGTATTACATAGTCCTGAGTTGGAAATTAAAGCTTGCCATTACTTAACTTGTGTCATCACTCCTCAACTTTAAAAAAAATGTTCTGTTTCTTTACCACCTTTCCTCCCAATACACTCTTAGCTCTCTGCACCTAACAACCCAGTGGAACCAGTAGGTCACTAGTTCACTAAACATTCTAGAAGAAACATTCTACATCCAAATGAGATATAGCAGGTGTGGTTTACTCAACCGATTTAAAAGCATATCCTTGTATTACATTTCCTTTTTTAAACAACAGCCAATAATAAGACTTCCTCCTAAGGCATCAAACACGCTACCTAATTATATTCACTTTCATGCTGACAGCATCCAATGAAATATATCTATCTATATATTTTTTGTTTTTTTTGTTTAAAGAAACATTTCCATGTTAACTGCTTTTCTTTTTTAATACTATCTCATTCAGCTACAGCCCTCTCCTGACAACTAATACACCTTCACTTCAAAATGCTTTGAATATGGATTGTGGGTCATATCTATATCTATTGGGCTAAAGTGGCTGCAAAAAAGAGGTATTGACAGGGACTTGAGTTTTCCAAATGTGCAGATTACTTGGTTTTGCCACAGAGGGTTAACGTATCATCACTTGCTGGCTTTGGTTAAATCCATTGTGGATTCCCAACCTCCTCACCTCATGTTTGTGCACTGTGGTACAATGACCTAGGCACATTGACAGGAATAGGGCTGGAAATCCTAAAGAAAGAAACATTTGCAGAACTGATGTTGCTTTTCCTTCAAACTGTCTTGGTCTACTCTAATATATGCCAAAGATGGAAATGGAAGTGGACAAATCAATTCTGTCCACAGATTGACAAAGCCAGGAAACATGTTAATAAAACGGTTTCTGCATTCCGCAGAGACCATCACATGGGCTGTATCTATAACAACAATCTACATTTTCACATGCATGGAATTTATAGAAATGATGGAGTGCACTTTACAGATGAAGGCAAAAGGGTGTTTCTGAGTAACCTGAAATTCTGCATTCGGTCTTATGTGTAGCAGCCATTTACACACAACCAACACAACTGCACGTGTCAGAGCCACCCTAGTACCTTAAATATTGTGAAGGTTTTTTTAAAAGGTTTTTCAAAAGTTTTTGACAATCTTTGCGCCGATGTTGTGATCCTCGCAGATACGTTGGGAAAACAGAAAACAAATGCAGGCATTCAATGACCACATGCCAAAATATTATGGAAAAAAATCCATTCTGAACATTGCACTATACATATTACTATATAAATACCTCTTTTAAAGCATGTTTAAACTCATAATTTTGTTCTACGTTTCATTAAAAACCATCTTTCAGACCTTTTTTCCATTTTCATGGTTATCGGAATGTCGCAAGGACGTTGTTAACCGCGACAATCGCGCCTTTTCCATAAAGTCTATAGCAAATATATCCATATATATCACAGTATTTTACACACTAGGGGTTTCTTAAATCATGTTTTTCTAGACAGTTTCTATAAAAACCATCTCTAAAAACCTATTTTCTGTGAACAATGTGACGCCGGAGATCATGATGACGCCGATGATCATGATCCCAGCAAATACATTGTGAAAATGCAAAGCAGAAGCAGGAATTCAATAGCCACCACCACATTCAACAATTATAACTATCTTAGTGATTCTAACTATCACACTAGATAAATCACTATCTGTTTAACTCTATAACAACATTTACAAATATCTCAGT
Source organism: Lissotriton vulgaris (assembly GCF_964263255.1). Classification (NCBI taxonomy): domain Eukaryota; kingdom Metazoa; phylum Chordata; class Amphibia; order Caudata; family Salamandridae; genus Lissotriton; species Lissotriton vulgaris. The sequence continues at coordinate 1,434,534,957 of NC_141687.1, forward strand.
TCCTCTATAACAGTCTATATGAATGATTCACTTGGTTATGTGAATGCAAAATCAAATCAAATCAAGCATTTTTATAGCGCACTACTCACCCGGAGGGTCTCAAGGCGCTTGGGGAGGGGGGTCCGCTACTGCTCGAACAGCCAGGTCTTGAGTTGCTTCCTGAAGGCGAGGTGGTCTTGGGTCAGGCGGAGGTGGGTCGGGAGGGAGTTCCAACTCTTCGCGGCCAGGTAGGAGAAGGCCCTTCCTCCTGTGTTGACTCTTCGGATGCGGGGGACGGCGGCGAGGGCATGGCTGGTCGATCGAAGCTGACGTGTGGGAGTGTAGAAGTTGAGGTGGCTGTTGAGGTATCTTGGGCTTTGGTTGTGTAGGTCTTTGTGTGCGTGGGTGAGGAGACGGAAGGTGATTCTCTTGTTGACCGGGAGCCAGTGCAGGTCTCTCAGGTGTCCGGAGATGTGGCTGTGTCGGGGGATGTCGAGGATGAGTCTTGCTGAGGTGTTCTGGATCCGCTGGAGTCTCTTCTGGAGTTTGGCAGTGGTTCCGGCATAGAGGGAGTTGCCGTAGTCCAGTCGGCTGGTGACGAGGGCCTGGGTAACCGTCTTTCTGGTCTCGGTGGGGATCCACCGGAAGATCTTACGTAGCATGCGCAGGATGTTGAAGCACGACGAGGGGACGGCGTTGACTTGTCTGGTCATGGAGAGGGAGGAGTCCAGGATGAAGCCCAGGTTGCGTGCGTGGTCTGTCGGTTTGGGTGCGCTGCCCAGGGCAGGGGGCCACCAGGAGTCGTCCCAGGCGGAGGGCGAGGAGCCCAGGATGAGGACCTCCGTCTTGTCCGAGTTCAGCTTCAGGAGGCTGTTCATCATCCACTTGGCTACGTCTGTCATCCCTTCGTGTAGGTTGGCTCTGGCGGTGGCGGGGTCGTTGGTGAGGGAGAGGATCAGCTGGGTGTCGTCGGCGTAAGAGATGATGTTGAGGTTGTGTTGGCGTGCGATGGCCGCGAGGAGGCTCATGTAGACATTGAAGAGGGTGGGGCTGAGCGAGGAGCCTTGAGGAACGCCGCAGATGACTTCGGTTCAGAAAAGGGGGTGATGATGGACAGAGTATCTGAATTAAACAGAACACTAGTACCCAGTCAAAACTTGTCCACCACAAGCGTGGAAGGGTATGCTCAGACATGAGTAGTTTGGTCTGCCCTGTTCCCATGATGCACTGGGCCAGGGACAGACTAATTTGCATGTAGCCAGGTTCTGAGCTGGGATGGTGCAGTGAGCTAAAAAACGGTGATGGATCAAGCCCTGATCTGTTGACTGGGTACGAGTGTTCTGTTTAATTCAGATACTCTGTCCATCACCACCCTCTTTTCTGAATTGTTTTTTCCACCACAAGCGTGGAAGGGTATGCTCAGATGTGAGTCTATTGCTCACTGCACCATCAGGATTCAAGCAAGCCGGGCCGAAGACGGCTGTAATGCCAGAAACCGGTCCCCGGAAGCTTGTTTCCTTTCCAGTAAAAGAATTGGCTTGGTAGTTTGGTCTGCCCTGTTCCCATGATGCACTGGGCTAGGGACAGACTAATTTGCATGTAGCCAGGTTCTGAGCTGGGATGGTGCAGTGAGCTAAAAAACGGTGATGGATCAAGCCCTGATCTGTTGACTGGGTACGAGTGTTCTGTTTAATTCAGATACTCTGTCCATCACCACCCCCTTTTCTGAATCGCAGATGACTTCGGTGGCTTCTGATCTGAACAGGGGGAGGCGGACTCTCTGTGTTCTTCCGGCGAGGAAGGAGATGATCCATTCTAGTGCCTTCTCCTGGATTCCGACGTTGCAGAGGCGCTGCACTAGGGTGCGGTGGCAGACAGTGTTGAATGCCGCTGAGAGGTCCAGGAGGATGAGGGCCGCTGTTTCCCCGTTGTCGAGCAGGGTTCGGATGTCATCAGTGGCGGCGATGAGGGCGGTCTTGGTGCTGTGGTTGGCCCGGAAGCCAGACTGTGAGTGGTCGAGGGATCCGTTCGTCTCGAGGAAGGCGGCCAGCTGCTTGTTGACGGTCTTCTCGATGACTTTGGCCGGAAACGGGAGGAGCAAGATGGGGCGGTAGTTTTTGAGTTCGGTGGGGTCCGCTGAAGGTTTCTTCAGTAGAGCGCTGAGTTCGGCGTGCTTCCAACTCTCCGGGAAGGTGGGGGTGTCGAAGGAGGTGTTGATGATGTCCCGCAGGTGGGGTGCGATGACAGCGTCGGCCTTGTTGAAGACGTGGTGCGGGCAGGGGTCGGTTGGAGATCCGGAGTGGATGGAGTTCATCGTGCAACGGGTTTCTTCGGTGTTGATCGGGGTCCAGGCGCGGAGGGTGGTGGCGGGGGTACAGGTGCGGTCGTGGGGTGCTTTGGCTGTGTGATGAAGCTGTTGAGTAAATCTGCGATCTTGTTGTGGAAGTAGGAGGCGAGGGAGCTGCAGAGGTCTTGTGATGGGGTGATGTCGTTGTTTCCGGCGTTGGGGTTGGAGAGCTCTTTGATGATGTTGAAGAGTTCCTTGCTGTTGTGTGCGTTGTTGTCCAGTCGTTCCTTGAATGCAGTTTTCTTGGTGGTGTGGATCAGTTGGTGGTGTTTTCGAGTGGCGAGCTTGAGGGTGGTCATGTTGTCTGGTGTTGGGTCTCTGCGCCAGGCTCTCTCGAGGGCTCGGCAGTTCTTCTTGGAGCTCTTGAGTTCGTTGGTGAACCATGGTGCTTTCTTACTGCCGGATCTGCTAGGCGGGGTCTTTAGGGGGGGCGAGGTCGTCTGCGCAGTTGCTGATCCACTTCGTGAGGTTGTTGGCGGCTTGGCTGGGGTTTGCTGAGCTGGCGGGGGGGTCCTGGCTCAGGGATGCGGCGAGCTGGTCGGCTGTGATCCTGTTCCAGCTTCTGCGTGCAACCTGGTGGATCGTGTTCTTTTTGAAGCTGAAGTGGACGCAGCTATGGTCCGTCCAGTGGAGTCCGGTGGCGTGGCTGAAGGCGATGTCCTTGCTGGATGAGAAGACGGGGTCGAGTGTGTGTCCGGCGTACTGGGTGGGGGTGGTCACCAGCTGCTTGAGACCGAGGTTGTCCAGCAGGGTGGTGGTGTTGCGGTCGTTGTTGTTCTCCAGGTGGAAGTTGAGGTCCCCGAGGAGGATGTAGTCAGCAGAGGGGAGGGCGTGATGAAGTCGGCGATGTCTTCGCTGAATTGTGTGCGTGGTCCCGGGGGTCTATAGATGAGGGTGCCTCTGAGGGTGGTCTTGGGGTGGTGTGGATCTGGAAGTGCAGGTGTTCGGCGGATGCGCGGGTGGGGGTGTCGTCGGTGTTGGTCGTGATGCGGATGGTGTTCCTGTGGATGATGGCGATGCCTCCTCCGGTCTGATTGCCGCGGTCCCTCCGGGTGATCTTGTATCCGTCCGGGATGGCGATGGCGATGTCGGGTGCTGAGGAGGCGTTCATCCATGTTTCCGTGAGGAAGGCGACGTCTGATGATGTTGTGTCGAGCAGGTTCCAGAGCTCTACGGCGTGTCTGTGGACGGAGCGGGTGTTGAGCAGGAAGCACTTCAGGTGGTTGCTGCTGGTGCTCGGCTTGGTGGGTGCGGGTGCAGTGCAGGACCGGATGCAGGAGAACTTGCAGGAGTGGCAGCTGAAGGGTCTGTGGGTGCGTCTCGGGGTGGCTCGGTAGCATCCGGGGATTCGACCGACGTTGGGTGCGTAGCGTTCGGTGGTGGCGTAGGTCCGGCGGTGGGCTGGTGTCCGCGGGGGCCAGGGGTCTGGGTGCTGGGCGCGGTCCAGGCGAGGACGGGCGCAGACAGGCTTACCTTTGGCACGCCTTCGGCACACAATCGGCGCACCCGCTGCGCGTCAATGCTGCACATGCGCACGGTTACCATTTATGGCATAGTGCGAGGGAGGGAGGAGCAGCTGGGAGGCGGGAGCGGGGAGGGCACAGAAGGAAAAGGGGACGTGTCCCTTCTCACGGCAGAGGGAAGCGGGGAGCGGGGAGCGGGGCGGGTAGGCACAGGGGCAACTACGGGGAAAAACAGCACAGGGTGTCACACAGACACAGAGAATAGTGGCAAAATGCCTAAGTTAGGCAACAAGGAAACAGAAAATTACAAGGATAGCACAGTTAGCGCAGGAGACCACACCGAGCAACGGCAGGGGGCGTGGTCAGCAGGCAGGCTCAGCGAGGCTGAGGGCAGCGGCAGGCGGGGAGCACACGCTACAGCTGGTGGCCGTGCGGCGCGGGGGTGTCCTAAGAATAGGTCACACTCACCTGCACCACACGGTCGCCATTTATAGCCAAGTGCGAGGGAGGGAGGAGCAGCTGGGAGGCGGGAGCGGGGAGGGCACAGAAGGAAAAGGGGGCATGTCCCTTCTCACGGCGGCGGGAAGCGGGGAGCGGGGCGGGTGGGCACAGGGGCAACTACGGGCAAAAACAGCACAGGGGGGCACACAGACACAGAGAATAGGGGCAAAATGCCTAAGTTAGCAACAAGGAAACAGAAAATTACAAGGATAGCACAGTTAGCGCAGGAGACCACACCGAGCGACGGCGGGGGCGTGGTCAGCAGGCAGGCTCAGCGAGGCTGAGGGCAGTGGCAGGTGGGGAGCACACGCTACAGCTGGTGGTCATGCGGAGCGGGGTTGTTCTAAGAATAGGTCACACTCACCTGCGCCACACGGTCGCCATTTATGGCCAAGTGCGAGGGAGGGAGGAGCAGCTGGGAGGCGGGAGCGAGGAGGTCACAGAAGGAAAAGGAGGCGTGTCCCTTCTCACGGTGGCAGGAAGCGGGGAGCAGGGCGGGTGGGCACAGGGGCAACTACGGGGAAAAACAGCACAGGGGGGCACACAGACACAGAGAATAGGGGCAAAATGCCTAAGTTAGGCAACAAGGAAACAGAAAATTACAAGGATAGCACAGTTAGCGCAGGAGACCACACCGAGCGACGGCGGGGGGCATGGTCAGCAGGCAGGCTCAGCGAGGCTGAGGGCAGCGGCAGGCGGGGAGCACACGCTACAGCTGGTGGCTGTGCGGCGCGGGGGTGTCCTAAGAATAGGTCACACTCACCTGCGCCGCACGGTCGCCATTTATGGCCAAGTGCGAGGGAGGGAGGAGCAGCTGGGAGACGGGAGCGGGGAGGGCACAGAAGGAAAAGGGGGCGTGTCCCTTCTCATGGCAGCGGGAAGCTGGGAGCGGGGCGGGTAGGCACAGGGGCAACTACAGGGAAAAACTGCACAGGGGGGCACACAGACACAGAGAATAGGGGCAAAATGACTAAGTTAGGCAACAAGGAAACAAAAAATTACAAGGATAGCACAGTTAGCGCAGGAGACCACACCGAGCGACGGCGGGGGGCGTGGTCAGCAGGCAGGCTCAGCGAGGCTGAGGGCAGCGGCAGGCGGGGAGCACACGCTACAGCTGGTGGCCGTGCGGCGCGGGGTGTCCTAAGAATAGGTCACCCTTATGCATGCATAAGTCTCTGAGTAGGTCTGCTACAACATTTATAATTCTATGAGTGGATATCAGAGTAGATTCCTCAGTCTTTCAGTAAGTGTGTCACTGGCTGCATACGTCTCTGAGTGCATCTCTATATCAGTGAATGTATGAGTGGAAGTATAAGTCTCTCAATGGCTCTGTAAGTCAGTACGTGATTGTCAAACTGGATCTGTGACTGAGTCAATCAATGTCTCAGTGTGTGTGTTAGTGGAATTATACGTCTCTCAGTGGGTCGGTGAGTCGATGCATGGATGTCTGAGTGAGTCTCTGACTGGGTGTGTGAGTGTATGAATAGGTCTGTGAGTAGGTGTATGAGTCTCTGACTGTGTATTTGAATGGGTACATGAGCCTGTGACTCAATCTATTAGTTGGTGCATAAATGTCTGAGTGGGTCTGTCTATCAGTGAGTGTGTCAGTGAAAGTAAAAGACTCACACTGGGTCCGTAAGTGAGTAAATGATTGTCTGAGTGGGTGTGTATAAGGGTGTGTCACTTTCCAAGTGAGTCTGTAAGTGCATGCATGAGTATCTGGATGGGTATGGCAGTGGGTACATCAGTAACTGAGTGGGTAGGTGACTGCCAAATTTAGTTTAAGTGCGTTCAGCAGTTCGGGCTATAGGTGTGGCTAAAGGTTTCTATAGGAATTAACATTACAAACGCACCCTTATTTTGTACCTCAAATTCTCGGTCCCCACTGCACAAATCACTCAGAAACTTTCCGTGACAACCAGAGCCTACCTTGACACTTGTGTGGGAAACTTTCATGAAGATTGGTCGAACAACATCAAAGTTATAGGGGAGTCGAAAAATGCTTTTCCTATGGAAATTAGGTCCTACTATAACTACCAACTGGCGACAGAATATTAGAGCTGGGCGTAGTTCGTGATGTAATGCTACGCATAGCTACGCGAAGTGCACTTTGCACTACGCAAGCTATGCGTAGCACTACGCGAACTGCGTAGTACCATGTTCGCACTGTGCAAGATGCCATTTTCAATGATTGCATAGTGCGGACAAGCATCTGGCACTGTGCAATCATTAAAAACAGCATCTTGCACAGTGCGAGCTGTAGTTTTCTGTAGCTCGAGTAGATTTTTACTCGAGCATCAGCTTTCTCAACGTGGACTGGTAGTTTCTCATCGTGAGCGGTCGCAAGCATACGCAACCACTTACAATGAAAAACCTGACCTCCCCACGTTGAGAATCTCACTGGGAGGTTTATTTTCAATGCTCGCGATCGGCAACTTGAAGTTGCTGATCGGGAACAAGGAACAAGTCTCGCCGGGATGTCATTTTGCTTGCTTGCGGTCGCCAACTTGACGTTGAGGACCATGAGCAAGCATAAAATGACCGCTGCACTACACTAGGCTATGCATGTTTGCACTGTGCTACGTGCAGTTCGCGTAGTGCATAGTAGCGCAAACTTTGCAAACTACGCAAGTGTAGCCCAGTGCTTTGCCCAGGGTTATAGAATATACATATATATTCTCCAAAAGACCTAAACAGCAAGCAGAAGAAATAAGACATACAAATGATCAAGGGATGCTGCATACAAGTCAAGCCAAGTCAAGTCAAGTAAAACTGTATTCAGCGAATTTTGACCATAAAAGGGATGCTGCATCCAACCCCAGAAATCAGGTGTATACGCAAAAAGCACTGGTACCTTATAAAGAGCCACAGTAATATTGGGTGTCTTATGCTGGATAAGTCCCTGATGAGATTCTGTAAAGCCAGATCTATGAGGCAATATCTAGTCGTTTGTTCTCCAGAAATGGCCATGACCAGTGGTTGGCCCACTGAAAGCCCAGGTTTTAGGAAGCGCCATAAGTGTAAGGCCGCAGATATGGAGTAAACTCATTTCCAGCACTCCAGTGAGAGCCAGGAAATCTTTACACTGCATAAGTGACTTTGCAGTCTAAAAATTAAGATATACGTGCCCCAAGATGTATGTTGGGAGCATGATCCTTAAAGTGTATCTATAGGTATTAAAACACATCAGGGCAATCAGAAATAAAGACCACGGTTATCCTGTGGCATGGCATTTTTACGAGGTCCATGGCAGCCGAGATGAAGACCTGAGCTATTTTGCCCTTTATGCAGTACCAACCAGTGTGAGGGGAGAAAACAGGGAACAGCCATTAAGGAGACTGGAGTCTTGGTACCTCCTCAAGCTCAACAGTGAAATGACCATAATGCTTAACATAGAGGAAGGTTTGTATGTAGGCACACATAACTGATTGACTTAGCAGAATCTCTCTGGTCTGGTCATAGGGATATGATATTTAGGCACCTTTTGCAGTTATGTCACTGATGAACGGGGCCTAGTATGGGAGACCTCAGATAAAATGTCCACTAATGTGGCACTTTCGCTTTACACAACTCTTAGGAGATTTTAACCCTGTGGCAAAATTGGCTCCATTCACACTATGTGTTATAGTAATGATCTAAGGGCATAAGAGGCAAGGAGATCAGCACACTAGAGCCTTAGAAGTTTCTAGTAGACACACATATTGTCCATGACTTTTTAGCAGCTCTTGATTTTGTATTATGTTGTTCATAACACTCTTTATTTTGCTGACCTACAATGAATTATAGATGTATAAACATATGACACGCTTTGATAGATACATTTTAATTTTATTTTTCAAATGGTTTCCTCTTTTCGCAAATATACACTCATTGACAAATGCCATGCGCTCCCCCTAATGGATTGGGGAGACACATCTATTATGACTGTATAATGGGACACAGTAAAGTGATGTCATGTTGTATTTTGCTTATACTTGCACTCCTGTGAGTCTTTCTATAGTATGTCCTGTACATCTCACTTTCTGTATTAACATCATGGTGTAAATAGTGTGCACAGGATGGCGGTTGTTGTTGTGAAAAAGGCTGTTTCCTCTGCCAAAACGTGCTACTGAGAAGTCACTCCCTGACAATAAACTGCTCACTCATTGTGAACCAGAGCTGTGTTAGAGCCTGTTTTTGATGCATTAAAATGAGTATTTTGAAGAATATATTTATATGCGTATTGGATGTGCTACTTGTACTTCTATACTGACATTCTATCAGAGCCTTGAAAAAGTCATTGAAAATCACGAAACACATGTCAACTGTTTTTCAGTACCAGACTATACAAGAAAGTGAAGAATTTAATAAAGCAACTGAAACCATCGGTCTCTCGTAGTAACTTTGCTATTTTGGATCTTGTTGTACAAATTTGGACCTGTCAAATTGAGAGACTGCCTAATAATCATTTTTCTGGTGCCCTGGACATTTAATATATATTTCTTGTATATCAGGGAGTTGTCTCCTATATACTTTACACCATCTGCGTGGCATGGTGTTGTCAGATCCATTGAGCACACTTTACTCTTTGTTGGATTAACTTTTTTACTGAATATTGTGTATGTGCTAGCATTTATTATTGGCCACTGTCACCTTTATATTTTTGTGATAAGAATAAAAATGACTGATATATATATATAGCTGAGTCCAAAAATAAATGCAAAGAAAAGGGGGCAGGGTAGGAATACCCTAACCCACTAGCCTTCGTCCTGGGGGGCCACATTATTGATGCAAAGTAATATGAAGACATCTCCACCAAACAAAGAAGCACTTACTTTATTTAGTTAAGCTGAAGTAGTCCAGTTTGGTGGAGATTCACCTTGTTTGTAACTTTTTCCACTTCTCTTGACGACGATTCATGTTATCACAGATTTGTGGATGAATAAGTTTGAAGAACGATCACATTGCCGAAATTACATTCACACGAGGATACTGGAAACATTACCTTGTGGTCCTTTACGCAGCTGCAGTGCAGACTAGGCACAAGACATTTATCCAATGAGGTAGCACTTGCTAAATAATCAGATGAAAGTACGCCAGTTGGGTAAATGTTTTTGGCAAAACTGGGGTCTCTACTTAGAAAAAAATGAGGTTCCTTTCACAGAAATTGAACCTCAATGGGAAGCACTTACAAATATAAACATAGCAGGTGCCCCAGTTGAAGCTCCATTTCAGTAAAGCGCAAACTATCCTAACTTATTGTGCTTCGCGAAAGCAAAGCAATTGTGTTTCCTCTTGTGTTCCACATTGTAAAATGTTCTGAAATCCTTGATGGAGGTGACTGCTTTGTTTATATATTGGAGGGCAATCTGATCTGGGGTGATTGTGACAAATGAGTTCTTTCTCATTGTCTCCTGGTGAGAGTAGAGTTCATGATTCTTTTAAATACCATAAGTATACAAATTACCAAAATGTATAGCACCACTCACACACCCATTCATAGACATAGACAGACACTCATACTCCTACTCAGAGACCCAGACAGGCACTCAAAGACCCACTCACACAGCTACACTGGCACTCACATACCCATTCAGATACTCCCACAGGCACTCACAGACCCACACAGGCATTTACCCACTTACTCATAGACCCACACATACACTAACAAGCCCACTCACAGAGCCACATAGGCACTCAGACAGATCCTCTCACACCTACTCACAGATCTACACAGGCACTCACACACCCACTCACATACCCACACAGGCACTCACAGACCAACTCACAGATCCACACAAGCACTCACGCACCCAGTCACGCAGGTAATCACACACCCATTCACAGATCCAGACAGCCACTCAGACACCCAATCTCAAAGGATGCAGGGTACAGTTAGGATTAATAATATTAAAAACCATAGACATTCAATAAAAAAACAAAGCAAAGCTTAAAATGACGTTATAGTTAGGAAATAGAATATAAAAGGAAAAAAGGGCAATTTCTCTCATTCACTTCAATAGGAAACCGTGGGAAAGCCTACAAAGAAAATAAAAATGATATGTTACAAAACATGTAAAACTCTATGTCCATTTAAAAAAATATATAAAACTAATAACTTTTTTAAAAACATTTTTTGATTATTTTTTATGCCTGTATTTTTTTTTAATGTAGTAAAATTACCAACAATACTATTAATTTGCCAATTGATTGTTTTGTTAACTATGATATTTTTTATTACTTACATTTATATGCTTAAACATTTTATATGTCAATTTATATATACTCATGTTGTACATATATGCTTTTTTAATTTGTAAAATATATTAATATACTTTTTTTTGGGACAGAGTTTTATATAGCGCAAACTTGACCCGAATCAGGTATCAGAGCGCTTTACATATGATGGCTTATAATTAAACCTTGATATCAAATCACCCCTACCCAAAAATACCTTAATTTTGTTTGCATATCACTTTCATTAATTTTAATAATGAAAAATAATTTATCAATTCTCTAATAAAACAAATGATAAATTAAGTAGTAAATAATACTCAAGTATTGAACATAATACCTGAGCATTAATACACTCCCCCACCAAAACCCCTGTTTCCCATGCAGCTCATCCCAGAGGATAGGTGTGAAGGAAGTTTTATATTAATGTATTTAAAAAGTATTTTAAAAATGTTTTAAAACTCAAAAATATTCTCAATTAATTCTCAAATATTAAAAAAAAATGCCTGAGTTTTAAAACACTCCCCAACTCAAACCCCCTCTTTCCGGTGCATCCCATCCCAGAGGATAGGTGCCAAAGTGTTTTAAAGTAATTTAAATTAACATTATTTTACATTTTCTATCACTTTTAACTAAATATTAATTAAATGTCAAATATTAAAATTAATACCTGAGTATTAATACACTTCCCCGTCCCAAAACCCCTGTTACCCATACATCCCATCACAAAGCACATTTAATTTATTTAAAAAAATATATAATATATTTTAGATATATATTTAAAAAAATAAGAAGTGATCTAACATTTTAATAATACTCACGTTTAACAAATAACACCTAAGTAATAATACACTACCCCATCCAAAATCTATCCTTTTTAGATATTATTTTTAAATATATATCTTTTTTAAATTCAAACTTGTAAACTAAATATTAAATCAATTCACATAAATTACATTTAAATCATGGGGATGTTTACCAAGCCCTTTTAATAAAAATATTTGATATCTATTAATTTTATTAAAAAAAATAATACAATATTAAAAAGCTCCCCTAAAAAACAATCAAAACAAAATAAAGAAAAATAATACAAAATATAAACTTACCTCACTCACCTCCATTACTTACATAAAATACTAAAATATGAAAAATTATCAAAAATTAAAATGTACCTCACTTACCTCCATTACTTACCTTATAATGCATTGTAATGGCATGACTTGTAATTGCATGTGCTGTAATGGCACGTTTGTTGTAATGACATGCGATGTAATGCCACCTGCATTGTAAGCATTGCGTTGTAAAGGCATTAAGATGTAATGCCTGCATTGCAAAGGATGTTTCCTGTGCAAACCTGCTATTAAATGTGCTTAAACATAAGTTATAATTAAACAACAAGGGGTGGTGATGGACAGAGTTTCTGAATTAAGCAGAATACTCTCACCCAGTCAAGAGATCAGGGCTAGATCCAACACCGTTTTTTAGCTCACTGCACCATCCCAGCTCAGAACCTGGCTATATGCAAATTAGTCTGTTCCTGTCCCAGTGCATGATGGGAACAGGGCAAACCAAACTACCAAGCCAATTATTTCACTGGGAAGGAAACAAGCTTCCGGGGAACGGTTTCTGGCATTACAGCCGTCTTCGGCCCGGCTTGCTTGAATCCTGATGGTGCAATGAGCAAGGGACTCACATCTGAGTATACCCTTCCACGCTTATGGTGGAAAAAATAATTCAACAACAAGGGGTGGTGATGGACAGAGTTTCTGAATTAAGCAGAGTACTCTCACCCAGTCAAGAGATCAGGGCTAGATCCAACACCGTTTTTTAGCTCACTGCACCATCCCAGCTCAGAACCTGGCTATATGCAAATTAGTCTGTTCCTGTCCCAGTGCATGATGGGAACAGGGCAAACCAAACTACCAAGCCAATTCTTTCATTGGGAAGGAAACAAGCTTCCGGGGACCGGTTTCTGGCATTACAGTCATCTTCGGCCCGGCTTGCTTGAATCCTGATGGAGCAATGAGCAAGGGACTCACATCTGAGTATACCCTTCCGCGCTTATGGTGGACAAAATAATTAAACAACAAGGGGTGGTGATGGACAGAGTTTCTGAATTAAGCAGAATACTCTCACCCAGTCAAGAGATCTGGGCTAGATCCAACACTGTTTTTAGCTCACTGCACCATCCCAGCTCAGAACCTTGCTATATGCAAATTAGTCTGTTCCTGTTCCAGTGCATGATAGGAACAGAGCAAACCAAACTTCCAAGCCAATTCTTTCACTGGGAAGGAAACAAGCTTCCGGGGACGGGTTTCTGGCATTACAGCCGTCTTCGGCTCGGCTTGCTTGAATCCTGATGGTGCAATGAGCAAGGGACTCACATCTGAGTATACCCTTCCACGCTTATGGTGGACAATATAATTAAACAACAAGGGGTGGTGATGGACAGAGTTTCTGAATTAAGCAGAATACTCTCACCCAGTCAAGAGATCAGGGCTAGATCCAACACCGTTTTTTAGCTCACTGCACCATCCCAGCTCAGAACCTGGCTAAATGCAAATTAGTCTGTTCCTGTCCCAGTGCATGATGGGAACAGGGCAAACCAAACTACCAAGGCAATTCTTTCACTGGGAAGGAAACAAGCTTCCGGGGACCAGTTTCTGGCATTACAGCCGTCTTCGGCACGGCTTGCTTGAATCCTGATGGTGCAATGAGCAAGGGACTCACATCTGAGTATACCCTTCCACGCTTATGGTGGACAAAATAATTAAACAACAAGGGGTGGTGATGGACAGAGTTTCTGAATTAAGCAGAATACTCTCACCCAGTCAAGAGATCAGTGCTAGATCCAACACCGTTTTTTAGCTCACTGCACCATCCCAGCTCAGAACCTGGCTATATGCAAATTAGTCTGTTCCTGTCCCAGTGCATGATGGGAACAGGGCAAACCAAACTACCAAGCCAATTCTTTCACTGGGAAGGAAACAAGCTTCCGGGGACCGGTTTCTGGCATTCCAGCCGTCTTCGGCCCGGCTTGCTTGAATCCTGATGGTGCAATGAGCAAGGGACTCACATCTGAGTATACCCTTCCACGCTTATGGTGGACAAAATAATTAAACAACAAGGGGTGGTGATGGACAGAGTTTCTGAATTAAGCAGAATACTCTCACCCAGTCAAGAGATCAGGGCTAGATCCAACACCGTTTTTTAGCTCACTGCACCATCCCAGCTCAGAACCTGGCTATATACAAATTAGTCTGTTCCTGTCCCAGTGCATGATGGGAACAGGGCAAATCAAACTACCAAGCCAATTCTTTCACTGGGAAGGAAACAAGCTTCCGGGGACCGGTTTCTGGCATTACAGCCGTCTTCGGCCCGGCTTGCTTGAATCCTGATGGTGCAATGAGCAAGGGACTCACATCTGAGTATACCCTTCCACGCTTATGGTGGACAAAATAATTAAACAACAAGGGGTGGTGATGGACAGAGTTTCTGAATTAAGCAGAATACTCTCACCCAGTCAAGAGATCAGGGCTAGATCCAACACCGTTTTTTAGCTCACTGCACCATCCCAGCTCAGAACCTGGCTATATGCAAATTAGTCTGTTCCTGTCCCAGTGCATGATGGGAACAGGGCAAACCAAACTACCAAGCCAATTCTTTCACTGGGAAGGAAACAAGCTTCCGGGGACCGGTTTCTGGCATTACAGCTGTCTTCGGACCGGCTTGCTTGAATCCTGATGGTGCAATGAGCAAGGGACTCACATCTGAGTATACCCTTCCACGCTTATGGTGGACAAAATAATTAAACAACAAGGGGTGGTGATGGACAGAGTTTCTGAATTAAGCAGAATACTCTCACCCAGTCAAGAGATCAGGGCTAGATCCAACACAGTTTTTTAGCTCACTGCACCATCCCAGCTCAGAACCTGGCTATATGCAAATTAGTCTGTTCCTGTCCCAGTGCATGATGGGAACAGGGCAAACCAAACTACCAAGCCAATTCTTTCACTGGGAAGGAAACAAGCTTCCGGGGACCGGTTTCTGGCATTACAGCCGTCTTCGGCCCGGCTTGCTTGAATCCTGATGGAGCAATGAGCAAGGGACTCACATCTGAGTATACCCTTCCACGCTTATGGTGGACAAAATAATTAAACAACAAGGGGTGGTGATGGACAGAGTTTCTGAATTAAGCAGAATACTCTCACCCAGTCAAGAGATCAGGGCTAGATCCAACACCGTTTTTTAGCTCACTGCACCATCCCAGCTCAGAACCTTGCTATATGCAAATTAGTATGTTCCTGTTCCAGTGCATGATGGGAACAGGGCAAACCAAACTTCCAAGCCAATTCTTTCACTGGGAAGGAAACAAGCTTCAGGGGACGGGTTTCTGGCATTACAGCCGTCTTCGGCCCGGCTTGCTTGAATCCTGATGGTGCAATGAGCAAGGGACTCACATCTGAGTATACCCTTCCACGCTTATGGTGGACAATATAATTAAACAACAAGGGGTGGTGATGGACAGAGTTTCTGAATTAAGCAGAATACTCTCACCCACTCAAGAGATCAGGGCTAGATCCAACACCGTTTTTTAGCTCACTGCACCATCCCAGCTCAGAACCTGGCTATATGCAAATTAGTCTGTTCCTGTCCCAGTGCATGATGGGAACAGGGCAAACCAAACTACCAAGCCAATTCTTTCACTGGGAAGGAAACAAGCTTCCGGGGACCGGTTTCTGGCATTACAGCCGTCTTCGGCCCGGCTTGCTTGAATCCTGATGGAGCAATGAGCAAGGGACTCACATCTGAGTATACCCTTCCACGCTTATGGTGGACAAAATAATTAAACAACAAGGGGTGGTGATGGACAGAGTTTCTGAATTAAGCAGAATACTCTCACCCAGTCAAGAGATCAGGGCTAGATCCAACACCGTTTTTTAGCTCACTGCACCATCCCAGCTCAGAACCTTGCTATATGCAAATTAGTATGTTCCTGTTCCAGTGCATGATGGGAACAGGGCAAACCAAACTTCCAAGCCAATTCTTTCACTGGGAAGGAAACAAGCTTCAGGGGACGGGTTTCTGGCATTACAGCCGTCTTCGGCCCGGCTTGCTTGAATCCTGATGGTGCAATGAGCAAGGGACTCACATCTGAGTATACCCTTCCACGCTTATGGTGGACAATATAATTAAACAACAAGGGGTGGTGATGGACAGAGTTTCTGAATTAAGCATAATACTCTCACCCATTCAAGAGATCAGGGCTAGATCCAACACCGTTTTTTAGCTCACTGCACCATCCCAGCTCAGAACCTGGCTATATGCAAATTAGTCTGTTCCTGTCCCAGTGCATGATGGGAACAGGACAAACCAAACTACCAAGGCAATTCTTTCACTGGGAAGGAAACAAGCTTCCGGGGACCGGTTTCTGGAATTACAGCCGTCTTCGGCACGGCTTGCTTGAATCCTGATGGTGCAATGAGCAAGGGACTCACATCTGAGTATACCCTTCCACGCTTATGGTGGACAAAATAATTAAACAACAAGGGGTGGTGATGGACAGAGTTTCTGAATTAAGCAGAATACTCTCACCCAGTCAAGAGATCAGGGCTAGATCCAACACCGTTTTTTAGCTCACTGCACCATCCCAGCTCAAAACCTGGCTATATGCAAATTAGTCTGTTCCTGTCCCAGTGCATGATGGGAACAGGGCAAACCAAACTACCAAGCCAATTCTTTCACTGGGATGGAACCAAGCTTCCGGGGACCGGTTTCTGGCATTACAGCCGTCTTCGGCCCGGCTTGCTTGAATCCTGATGGTGCAATGAGCAAGGGACTCACATCTGAGTATACCCTTCCACGCTTATGGTGGACAAAATAATTAAACAACAAGGGGTGGTGATGGACAGAGTTTCTGAATTAAGCAGAATACTCTCACCCAGTCAAGAGATCAGGGCTAGATCCAACACCGTTTTTTAGCTCACTGCACCATCCCAGCTCAGAACCTGGCTATATGCAAATTAGTCTGTTCCTGTCCCAGTGCATGATGGGAACAGGGCAAACCAAACTACCAAGCCAATTCTTTCACTGGGAAGGAAACAAGCTTCCGGGGACCGGTTTCTGGCATTACAGTCATCTTCGGCCCGGCTTGCTTGAATCCTGATGGAGCAATGAGCAAGGGACTCACATCTGAGTATACCCTTCCACGCTTATGGTGTTCTGCTTAATTCAGATACTCTGTCCATCACCACCCCCTTTTGTGAATCGTTTTGTCCAGCATATGCGTGGAAGGGTATGTTCAGACATGAGTCCCTTGCTCACTGCACCATCAGGATTCAAGCAAGCCGGGCCGAAGACGGCTGTAATGCCAGAAACCGGTCCCCGGAAGCCTGTTTCCTTTCCAGTAAAAGAATTGGCTTGGTAGTTGGTCTGCCCTGTTCCCATGATGCACTGGGCCAGGGACAGACTAATTTGCATGTAGCCAGGTTCTGAGCTGGGATGGTGCAGTGAGCTAAAAAACGGTGATGGATCAAGCCCTGATCTGTTGACTGGGTACGAGTGTTCTGCTTAATTCAGATACTCTGTCCATCACCACCCCCTTTTCTGAACCAAACATAAGTTATAAGCACATATTGAATAATGAATCAAATGCGAATAATCATTTGGAAATAAAGCCTAAGAGGTCAAAATCTACTTTTTGACTCATTTTGGTCCCATTACATACAATAAACTTGGTAATGGAACATATATGGCAGTAGCATGTGATCCTTATTACAACATCACTGTGCGACATGTGGCACATATAGTATCTCCACAAGAGGAAATTGCCCCTAAAAACCAGGCAAGACCACAGGAGGAAAAAGAGCAAGCTTGAATATGTATATTACTGACAAAAGCCAAATGAGAATTGCCTCAGTCTAAGGGGTCTATTAGGATGATGGGCGGACTTAGTCCGCCCGCCATCCCATCGTGTGAAAGGACCGCCCGCCATAAGGACGGGGGTCCAGTGGGAGGTATTAGGATGCGCCTGCCACATTGGGGGGAGCATCCTGTATCTCTACCATTGCGGCGGGTGGCGCTGGAAGCACCGCCCGCCGCAATGGTAAAGAAACATGTTGTGCATTTCAAAGCACAACGTGACATGCACCGCGCGGTGCCTGCCACACTGTTCTTTGAAATGCTGGGGGGTACCATAGGTACCCCCCATGTGCACCCCCACCCCCCGGAGTCCCTGGGGGCCCGCAACGGGCTCCCGCTGGGAGTCTCCGCATGCAATGCCGCCACGGAAAGGCATTGACAAATGCCCATACTAATATGACTGGCGGTGTCTGATAGACGCCTCCACCATATTAAACCTTTTCTGCCCCGGTTGCAAGGCAACCATGGCAGAAAAGCAGCAGACGGTCTTTCTGTCTGCCGCGGTCCTCCCCGCCATAATAATATGGCGGGGGAAATGGATGGCGGGTGGCAAGGATGTCGGGCGGATCGCCACCGCCCGACATCCTAATGGGCCCCTAAGTGTTGAGTCTATCATTGGTCATTTCTAACCGAATGCCAATACCTATTAAGTATCTTTCTGATGGTGTTGTGTTCAGTAATACAATGGGTAATGAACCTGTGCTGTTTTAGGCTCTGCTGTTTGTTCCTTGCAGGGTTTGAGCAAGACTGTTTCCCTCTTCAAACCTTTGTTTTTCACAATTGATTTATTGATCACGTCATATGTGTAACCTCTCTCCTTGAATCTTGCCTCTATCTATTAATGACAGTTTCAATTCTTTTTCTTTCCTACAGTGTCTGAACCTGTGTAGTGCCTCTCCATATGGGCTGGTGGTTACTAAATTGGTAGGATGGAAACAGCTGGCATGCAAAAAGTATTGCCGGAGAAAGGTTTCATATATATATGGTGGACCCCAGACATGCCAATATATATATTTAAAAATATCTTTATGCTGGCCCATCAAGGGGCAGGAGCCAGCAGGTTCGCTGGGGCTCTGGGTTTTCCGGGTGGGACTGGAACACTCATAATAAAGATTAAAGGAGACAAAAACTGAATAGTAAATGAGCAGCCAGAGCCATTCATTTATTATTCACTGCTCCTTCAAAGAGCTCCCCATAATGCCCTTGTATGGCTATGCACATATATTTTCTTTTTGGTGATGTCTCTAGAAAGGGCAGGAACATCACTATTTTCTTTATATGTTGTGGGGGGCTGTAGGTACTTCTAAAGCACCCCAGCGGCACTAGAAAAAAACATAAGCCTCCTGGGTCATTCATACTATAACCCCAGGAGAACTCATTATATTTATTAAAAAGCCTTCTCCAGGGTGAAGCTTTTACGCTACACTCATACACCCAATGATTTACCAATGCACTCTGGTATATATATTTAACACTCATGAACCTGTTTAAAAGACTCACAGCCATTGGATGATGTCAACACTGATGTCATTTGAGATGTCATCAGTGATGTCACTGACCATGTCATCAGTGATGTAATATACTAGGTCATAAGCAGTGCATTGCAGGAGCACGAGTAGTTAGCTCACTAACTATAACAGCTGAATTTCACTAGTTTTGAAACCTGAGCCTAACTATAACATCCCTGTAACCTTTGTTTTTTTCTGTGAATTTCTGTTTTTTTAAATGCAAATTCCTAACTATAATGTCCTTCTAACCTTTGTTTTTTTCACTGAATTTCTATGGTTTTTAAATGCTAATTCTTCACTATAACTTCCCTTTAACCTTTGTTATTTTAAGTAAATGTCTTTGTTTTTTTAAGTTGTAGTCATGTTTGCAGAGTGGTGGAGAAAGTGGGCTGGGCCTCTGACCAGCTCTCAGGAATACCGCTGTGTAGGACTTACAGGAGGTACCAGGAGTGCTTTTTGGCCCCCAAGGTCCTGTCAGGAGTAAAGTTGACTTCATCCCCCAACCAGTAGTACACCAGTAGGTGCATTTGCAGAGTGGTGGAGAAAGGGGGCGTGGGTTCCAAAGACCTCTTAGCAATCCTGCTGTGTGGAACTTACTAGAGGTAACAGGAGGGGTAGTTCGGCCCCCAAGGATGTCCTGTTACCTCCAGTAAGACCCACAAGCTGGATTGCTGAGAGGTCATCAGAGGCCACGCCCCCTTTCTCCATCCCTCTGACATTTTTGTTTTTTAATTTAAAGGCAGGGGGACCAAGTGGCCACGTTCCTGGGCCATTTTCAGCCCTGGGGAGTTCATCCCCAGATGCCTGGCCTGTAGTGAGGGTGCCCTGGTTCCACCCAGGGCACCCACTTTTTAAAAATTGCAACTCCCTGTGTGTAAAAGCAATTTTGTTCACTTCTAGT
This sequence comes from Lissotriton vulgaris, assembly GCF_964263255.1. Taxonomy (NCBI): domain Eukaryota; kingdom Metazoa; phylum Chordata; class Amphibia; order Caudata; family Salamandridae; genus Lissotriton; species Lissotriton vulgaris. The sequence continues at coordinate 1,434,554,790 of NC_141687.1, forward strand.
AAGCAAGAGCATTTTCTGCTCTTGCTTACTAGAAGCAGAGCAGTGTTGCTATGGCTCGGTGAGTGCTCCCACCAAGTCATAGCAAGCTGCAATGTCCTGGGGGTGAGTGCCCCAGGGCATTGCTGGTGCCAGCTCTAGGGTGTGGCGATTGCCATGGCCATATATGGCTCTATGAGGGGGGCACACAGTCCCCCTTCTTTGTTAGAGGTTACTTCGGGTAGGTGGTGGTCCGGGGGGCTGCTGGGTGGATGGGGTGACTCCCTGCGTTCAATGTTTGTGAAGCCCAAGGGAGGAAGTGGTCCCCAGGATCTGGGGTATGTGCAACCCAAAATAACAACAGTTAAAGCCCCGTAGAGGTGCTAGTCTGAAGGACTGGGTTTTTCTAGGACCCAGCGGTGCCAGGGGACAACACCTGAAACCTTCGTGGGTAACCTGTTCCGGCGTACAAATGACAGAGACACGGGACACTTCCTTCGACGTCAAAGATTCGAGGTTTATTACTGCAGGGAACACAGAAGTCACGAGAAGTACATCACATGTAGGTTCACGGAGCCTGATTCGAATTGCTACTGTGGGTCGCTCCTTTTATACACATTTCTCTCATAGGTTAACATGATACACAAAGGTTTACAACTTGGTTCCCATCATAAACACCAGAAGAGGTTGCTTTGATGTATTCAGGGCCCGGAACATAAGTACGGAAACATTTGGTGGTTCCCAACTGTAAAAACCCATCTTCCCACCAGTAGTACATTCCAATCAGCAGTAAACAGATCGAAGGAGGAACAGAAACAGGTGCAGAGGAAGGCAGAAACAGTGGGGAGATCGGAAAGGGTGTAAAAGGGGTGGTATCGGGAAACACGAGCTGCAGGCATCAAAGGGACACGCCTAATGAGATGCACGGCTAAGACAATAGACCGGCACGGCAAGATGAGCCTCAAGCGAGGCCATCTGCCTTACAGTATCATCCCCCTTATCATAAAGACACTTTCAAAGGAAACGTGTCTTCCGCAAGAGTCTTGGGAATCCCAGGGTCGCGAAGCGGACAGCGTCCGTTCGCTGGCTACTTGAGGGCAAGAGACAAAATGGATGCCGCATCTAAGATGGAACCCGTGGGCTCGGATGTAGAAACCCATGAAACAAAAGAACGGTTTAGGTTAGCACAGCGAAACTGCGTACACCCACTAAACTCGTCATTTGCGGTTCATAGATACCAGACTCGACCATATTCGTGCGAGTCGAAAACACCACTTACGATCGTCACGGAACCTCAGACGCTCCTTTTGCCCTCATGTAGGCAAGCACTAGTCAGAATCATATTCGATATTCATCAGACCATCTAGATGTTGCTGCAACATAATTCTATCCATCCGAGTTTCTTTGGTAACAGGTGGCTGTCTTATACACGTTGTAGCACAGAGGCCACATAAGGCAGGACCACACTGCACACAAAGGCAACACGTGAACAGAAGCGCTACAACGACTCCGATGATCATCAGAATCTTCCAACCCCAAGTCGACATTAGGCCCCAAAACCACCCAAGTAGCGTCCAATCCCCTACGTCCACGTGTATGGACTCAGAGATCTTATGCAACTTTGAGATGGCTTGATAGTGTCATGAATTGAAACACGAGTGAACTAACCTTTCATTAGCAGGATACAGCGGGAGCGATGGTGATGCTTAATTCCGACCACCCCTATGTGCAATACACCGCAGGAGTGATATATCACAACTCCACCTCGGGCATCACACAAGGGGAAGGGGAAAAATGGATAAATAAAATATAACGATGCAGCAGTGCAAATCAGCAAGTCTTGATAGACCAGAGGGTAGCGTTTTCTCTTCCTGATCAAAGACCCTGCAGTAAAACAAAGCACACGTCACCACACACCACCCAACAGGTAACAAGTCAATGTAATGCAGTGTATGAAAAAGACCTACACTTACAATAATCACTGCTGCAAATGGCTGTACTCAAAATGACACAAAAATAGAAAAATAAAGTAAAGAAAAGAAAAAGCAATCGTGACAGGGTATACCACTCTCTTTGTAACCGAGCGTGTATACTCTAAGCACTTTACTTATCTTGACCAGTGAGAGTCTCTTATATTGTTAGGTCCGCTGATGCAGTCTCCAATGTAACCGCCCACACTCGTTATCCTCACGAGATGAACCTAACTAATCCAGCGCGGCATGCGCTATTACTAACTACAAGGTCTTGGTAATTTCTGCACGACTTATACAAGTCCACGCGAAAGTATCTCCAAAAGTTCAAGCGTTCCTTTCACGCTTTATAAAAAGCGCAATGCCTTTACCCGACCGCGCACAAACACGCGAAGTCAATCTTGGCGTCTTCAATTCCAACGCATCTAGCGCTACCGCTCTAGCAAGGGAAAATAGCGGATTCTTCGTGGCAAAGATCCAGCGCGTCATGCGCTGCCACTCCAAAGAGAGAAACCGCGTTTCTGTTCTCTCAACTTCACAATACGAATGTTCTTCCTCCGGACCAGGACTCTCACTTCGAAAACAGGTGACAAGCACCTGAACACAGGAAAAGGAAGGGCTAAAAGAAAAAAGAAGAAAACAGAAAAGGGACACACCTAGCACCAGGCATTCTGGGAATAGTAGTCCCAATTCTCCAGCCATACCAAATCGTGACAGAACCCCCTCACAATGACCGACGTCCCGGCGGTCCACCAGGCTTTCCAGGAAAGCGAACATGGAAACGCCGCAAAAGGGCAGGGCAATGCAAGTTAGACCGGGGTACCCAAGAGCGATCTTCAGGCCCATACCCTTTCCAATCAATCAAATACATCACTCGGCCCCGAACTCTCTTTGAATCAAGGATCGCCCTCACTTCATACTCCAAATCACCCTCCACATCCAAAGGACAAGGTTTCACGGGCAGGCGAACACCAGGAGCACATGGCTTCAATAGAGAAACATGGAATACCGGATGTATGTGCCACTTGGGAGGAAGGACAAGCCTAACAGCCACAGGATTGATCACACTATGAACAACATACGGACCCACAAACTTCGGCTGCAATCGGGTATTCCCCTTAAACTTCAAATGCCTCGTGCTCAACCACACCATATCCCCATTTTGATAGGAAGGCTCCTCTCGTCTCTTTGCGTCAGCATAACGCTTATCCCTCTCCCTTGCCTCCCCCAAATGTGTCTTAGCCTCCTTCAACACTGTTCTTAAATTGGCATGATGACTCTGGATAGAAGGATGTGAGGAAGTGACAGGATGGGCAAAAGGCAACATATTGGGATGAACCCCCAACAAACAAAAGAAAGGTGAGCACCCCAATGAAGAGTGTGTGGCATTATTATAGGCAAATTCGGCAGTCCATAGAAGGGTACTCCATTCAGAACAATGTTGGAGAGAGAAACACCTAAGATATTGTTCAAGGGTTTGATTTAACCTCTCCGTCTTACCATCTGTCTGAGGATGGTAACTCGAAGACAGACGGGCATCAATGTTCATAGTGGCACACAACTCCTTCCAAAAACGTGATGTAAATTGCGTTCCCCTATCAGTTATCAAAACAGATGGAAGACCGTGTAGTCTCACGACATGTTGCAGAAATGACATGGCCAATTCCCCGGATGTAGGCAATGAAGGCAAGGCAACAAAATGTCCCATTTTGGACAAGTGATCGACAATGACCAAAATAGCAGTGTTTCCATGGGAAGAGGGCATTTCAACAATAAAATCCATAGAAACCGTATGCCACGGAGAAGGAGGCACTGGTATCGGACGCAACAGACCACTTGGAGACTGATGACTTGACTTAGCTTGGGCACAGATAGCGCATTTAGAAACATACTCCAAGGTGTCTTTTCTGATCGAGTTCCACCAAAAAGAGCGAGACATGTTCAATAAAGTTTTCTGCTGTCCTAAATGTCCCCCTAAGGAAGAATCATGAATCCATTGCAAAGCTTGTAACCGCAAAGGTCCCTCAGGAACATACAACTTATTATCTTGCAGCAGCAATCCATCCTTCATACCTCGATGCACCGGATCTACATCCACCCAAGCCTGTGTATCTGGTATATCACATTGGCTCCTCACGTCATCCAGAAAACTCACAGATGTAATAACCGCTGTCAACCCCTCCTGATACAGGGCATTACGAAGAATGGGTGGTGGTTCCACCTTTTCATCCGGACAACAACCAACTGCAGGATTTGCTGGTCTTGACAAAGCATCAGCCTTACCATTCTGAGGACCTGGACGATACTTAATAATAAAATCAAAATCCGCAAAAAATAAAGACCATCTGAGTTGGCGAGGTGTCAACGCCTTGGCACTTTTTAGAAAAAGAAGATTGCGATGATCCGTAAATATTTCCACCGTATGCCTGGCCCCCATTAAGTGATGTCTCCACTCTTCACAGGCTCTTTTAATGGCCAGCAGCTCTTTATCCATGATGCTGTAATTTATTTCAGACGGAGTCAGCTTTTTGGAAAAGAAAGCAACAGGATGGATCTGCCCGGATTCAGGATGTCTCTGAGACAGAACGCCCCCTAACGCATAGTAGGATGCGTCCGTTTCCAACATGAATGGTAGATCAGGGTCTGGATGTCGTAAAACAGGAGCACTCGTAAAGCATCTCTTCAATGTCCGAAAGGCTACTTCCGCGGCCTCCGTCCAGCAAAAAGTGACTCCTTTTCTCAACAACAATGTCATTGGTTGAATGATGGAAGAAAAACCCTGTATAAATCTTCTGTAAAAATTAGAGAAGCCCAGAAAGCTCTGCAAACTCTTCACACTGGTAGGAGACTCCCAATGAATAATTGCATCAGTCTTCTTTTTGTCCATGTATATCCCCCCTGGGCCGATCACATAACCCAGAAACTCCACCTCTGTCGCATGGAACAAACATTTCTCCAATTTCACAAACAATGTATTTGATTGCAATCTTTGCAACACTGCCTCCACATGCTGAACATGTTGGTCAATCGTCTTGGAATATATTAAAATATCATCGATATAGACCATACATGAAACGTCCAACAAACCTCTTAAAACCTCATCCATAAAAAACTGGAAGGCGGCAGGGGCATTGCAGAGGCCGAAGGGCATCACACAATATTCATATAGGCCATATTTTGTTCGGAATGCAGTCTTCCATTCATCGCCCCGCTTCACTCTCACCAAGTGATATGCACCCCGAAGATCCAATTTAGTGAACACCGTGGCTCCCTTCAGCTGGTCCATAAGCACCGGTATCAAGGGCAAGGGATACCTATTCTTTTTTGTGATCCTGTTAATTGCCCTATAATCAATACATGCCCGCAATCCGCCTTCCTTTTTCGAAATGAAAAAAAGCGGCGAAGAGGCAGGTGAGGTAGATGGACGAATAAAACCAGCAGCCAACATTTTCTTTAGATAAGATTGCAAATAAATATTTTCGGGCTCCGTGAGTGCATATATCCTACTGCACGGTATACTTGCGCCGGGTTCCAACTCAATTACACAATCATACTCCCTATGGGGAGGTAGTCTACTTGCTTCCTTCTCACAGAACACATCCTGGTAGTCCACGTATTCTTCAGGTAAAGTAGATACAAGACATACGGACTGGACACTACACCCAGAAGCCAATAACACAGCCGGGTTATCCTCCTTAAAGATGTCTGATGCGTAATGTGCTCTTGTACAGTGCTCAGCACAAAATACTGAGTTCATATTGATCGTTCTAGCGGCCCACTGGACATGAGGATCATGCGTGGTAAGCCAGGGCATTCCCAATATCAACCTAAAATTTGGCGCATCAATAAGATCGAATTGAATCTTTTCAATATGCGTTGTTCCCATTTTCATCATGAGAGGGTACGTATGATAGCACACGGGTCCCGATGTCAGTGCCGTTCCATCAACTGCCTTAACAGGCTCCGGTTTTAATTTTCGAATACAAAGTATACCTAACTCATGAGCATATGTTTGATCTATGAAATTCCCTGTGGCTCCACAATCAAGCAAGGCATGTACCAGTTCATATTTTCCATCAGCCACCTCCAGCGTAACACATACATTAATATGGGCTACTGTATTTTGGATCGTATTGATTAGAAAGGAAGAGACATCATTTTTCTCTGACCTCAAACAAGGCGTCTCCTTCATGCTTGAGGTATTCAGTTTTCCGTCGGCTCTTCCGCCCACTCCACCACAGGCACTTTTTTCGCAACTGGCCTTTCCTTATAGGGGGTCTGGTTTCTCATGGAACAGTTCTGTATGAAATGGCCAGCCTTCCCACAATACATACACAACTTCTGTTGTCTTCGCCTTTGTCGCTCTTCTGCACTGATAGGCCCTCTAAGGCCCCCTGCTTGTCTTGAGTCATTTCCAGTCATATTAGATGAATTGCCTTCTGCCAACACTCTGGGCCTGATGTAGGGGATTTTAAATTCACCACGTTGCTTATCTTCCTTTCTCTCCTGCAACCGATGGTCTAACTGCACTGTTAAATCAATAAGCCCTTCACAAGTGACAGGTAAAGGAACTACTGAAGCAAGGACATCCTTTAGATCACTACGCAGCCCTTGATAGAATAAGGAGATGCGTTTTTCTTGTGGCCACTCTGTTTCCACCACTAGTCTATTGAAGTCGGTTATATAAGGCAGTAAATCTCGTGTGCCCTGTTTCAATGTAATTAATTCCCTATCCAGAGACAGAGAATAAGCCTTCCTATCAAATAACTTCTTCATTTCATCACAAAATTTTGTAAAGTCAACAAGAATAGGGTCGTTCCTCTCAACCAACGGAAAAGACCATGTAGCCGCATTGCCACCCAAATACGACATTACAAACGCTATCTTGGACTTATCATCAGGAAAAACTGCCGGTTTACACATAAAGTGCAAACGACACTGCCCCAGAAAGACATTGAACCTTTTTGGATCCCCAAAAAACCTTTCCGGAGGTGAAAGAGGAAGTTGAAGGGGCTGTATAACCTGGATAGTGGAGGAACTAGCACCGCCATCCTGCCCTTGCGATGCTTCCCTAGCAACCGGAGGAGACAACATACTTCCCTTAATGTAATGTCCTCCCTGTGCACCACCCTTTGAAAAATCTGCCATTTCTCTACGTACTGTAACCATCTCCGAACGCACAGCAGCATTCTCTCCTCTCAATGCTTCTACTTCCATTCGTAAGGCAGACAAAGTTTCCAACACTGCAGTCGCTATAGCGTTAGAATCCATCGCTCAGGCTGCATTCAATTCGTGGGCTTGTCACTCTGTCATGAATTGAAACACGAGTGAACTAACCTTTCATTAGCAGGATACAGCGGGAGCGATGGTGATGCTTAATTCCGACCACCCCTATGTGCAATACACCGCAGGAGTGATATATCACAACTCCACCTCGGGCATCACACAAGGGGAAGGGGAAAAATGGATAAATAAAATATAACGATGCAGCAGTGCAAATCAGCAAGTCTTGATAGACCAGAGGGTAGCGTTTTCTCTTCCTGATCAAAGACCCTGCAGTAAAACAAAGCACACGTCACCACACACCACCCAACAGGTAACAAGTCAATGTAATGCAGTGTATGAAAAAGACCTACACTTACAATAATCACTGCTGCAAATGGCTGTACTCAAAATGACACAAAAATAGAAAAATAAAGTAAAGAAAAGAAAAAGCAATCGTGACAGGGTATACCACTCTCTTTGTAACCGAGCGTGTATACTCTAAGCACTTTACTTATCTTGACCAGTGAGAGTCTCTTATATTGTTAGGTCCGCTGATGCAGTCTCCAATGTAACCGCCCACACTCGTTATCCTCACGAGATGAACCTAACTAATCCAGCGCGGCATGCGCTATTACTAACTACAAGGTCTTGGTAATTTCTGCACGACTTATACAAGTCCACGCGAAAGTATCTCCAAAAGTTCAAGCGTTCCTTTCACGCTTTATAAAAAGCGCAATGCCTTTACCCGACCGCGCACAAACACGCGAAGTCAATCTTGGCGTCTTCAATTCCAACGCATCTAGCGCTACCGCTCTAGCAAGGGAAAATAGCGGATTCTTCGTGGCAAAGATCCAGCGCGTCATGCGCTGCCACTCCAAAGAGAGAAACCGCGTTTCTGTTCTCTCAACTTCACAATACGAATGTTCTTCCTCCGGACCAGGACTCTCACTTCGAAAACAGGTGACAAGCACCTGAACACAGGAAAAGGAAGGGCTAAAAGAAAAAAGAAGAAAACAGAAAAGGGACACACCTAGCACCAGGCATTCTGGGAATAGTAGTCCCAATTCTCCAGCCATACCAAATCGTGACAGATAGACAGTCGGAGCGTTATCTTGAATGAAAACACAGCAGCTCGAATGGATCACCTTACATACTCCACCTCGATCTGCTAAAACAACGTCTAAAACCATACGGTTTTGTAACGTCATGAGCCTATCCGCCTGAAGTTCTGCGGTGATATTACCAAGGGCACTGGCAGTGATATTAGCTGTCGATTCCACCACTCGAGTCAACTGTCTCAGGTTCCTACTATTGACCATAGGCCCCCAAAACGGAAAGAAACCTTTGAAAAAGTCTCCTGCCTCTTGACCGGCAGTGTCCTCTTCGCTAATCACGCCCCTCACAATTCTAGTCTTGTGGTACTCTGCATCTACGGTGAACGTCGGAGGCAACAAATTTGCAATATAACATGTGCCCGCAAAGTCGGAGGGCAACCACGTATACGCACGATCATGACAGACAAAGTACGTACCCTTGGCAGTCAGAAACACAGGGGACGAGAGCATCGGCAAGACATACGTCTCGGAGCAAGCACTCTCTCCAAGATGAGCTCTCGGTCTTCGGCCACGACCTTTTAGACAGAAATTACCAAGGTGGGGTACGATCCATATCGGAGACGAGCTTCTAAGCTGTCTTTCACCCACGAGCGCACTATACTCAGCCTCACTCAGGTCCCTATAGGCTCGCACCTCTTCCTCTGGGATGAGCGACGGCTCATAGATATCCCTATCTAAATCAGCGATCGCTATAGCCAAAGGCTTGTGATACGGACCAGGACCAAAGTGGGAAGGACGTGGCTCTCGATTGGGGTAGGAATCTAGTGCACTTCGAAACATTGTTTGAAATGCTCGAGCTGAACCCTGGGAACTATAAGGAAGGACCAGGTATGGAATTCCCTTATCCGTGGTATGTGGCATTAACCCACACACCCAACAATTAGTAGTATTAACCACTAACTGATGCTGATGTAGGAGCTGAATGAAGGAATTATTTCTGAATTCCGCACGTCTAGCCTGCTCGTGTTGGGGTAAGATATGGAAAGAATGAGGGGACACAGTGGTGGTAGATTTAGGTTCAGAAGTGGGAGTAGGTATGGCAGAAGGTAGGAAGTACTGTATCATATAATACACCCCACCCGCCAATAACGAGGAAACAATTAGAAACAGAAGGAACACCTGAAACATAAAGCATTTTGTACGAGTAATTTGTTGTAGTTTGAATCTTTGCGCCTGAGCTTTTTCCAAGTCCATCAGCTTTGAAAACGCCATCCTCTAAAACCGTCCGCAACGTTTCTTGACGCACTTCGTTCTGTGTAGCAGTAGTCAATCCCCAGGAGTTCCCAGGAACCGACGGCCTTTGACCTAGTGTCAAGACCTACTAACCAGAAGGAAGTACACGCGCGGCCCTACGGTACACCTGGATGCAAGGTATCTTAATTCACAAATATGTACAAAGTCTCTCAGCTGTGGAAGCAAAAACACAGATGTGGAAAAAACTCAATATTTACAAAATCACAGATGTACGAGTGTTTAGACTGATCGTGGCAATGGGGTAACGTAGATGTCGAGGAACAAAAGCAAATTTTATTTGTCCTTGGTATTAGATCGCAAAAAGTTTCGGCTCTTTCCAGGACGTGTCTGTTCGTCAAACAATGGATCCGATGAGGGAACAGAGTTCTGTTGATCAGTCAATTGTTCAGATCTTGAGCTTTGTGGTGACAAATGTTCAACAATGTCGTTCTGCTGCACTGAGGATTCTCCGACAGGCTGTGCGTCGCTAAAAGGTACGAAGGTCTGCAATCTTTCAGTTTCAGACGAAGCAATGCCTTTTCTCACCCACGAGTCCGCTGCTAAAGGTATGGGTACCTTTTTGGTGTGGGTGGCATGCACCCAGTTCTTCCGGCCTTCCAAACGGACAGCAGTTCTTGTGGCAAGGAGGACTTGGTAGGGTCCAGTAAACCGAGGTTCGAGATTTCGTTTTCTTCCAAAGTTCCTCGTCACCACCCAGTCTCCGGGCTGGAGCTGGTGGCCTGGACCCTCCGTCTGCGTCGGCAGTGCTTCAAAGACCTGTTGGTGAATTAACCTCAGTTTAGCAGTCAGATCATGAAGATAATCAATCAACATTGGGTACTCAAGATCAGAAAACACACTCGGTCTAGGGACCCCCCAAACATTCGCAGGACGGCCGAACACTATTTCATAGGGACTGAGCCCTACTCGGGAGTGTACTGTCGCCCTTGTTGACAACAAAGCTAGAGGCAAAGCGTCAGGCCACGAAAGACCAGTCGTAGCCTGAATCTTCGCTAGTTTGAGTTTAAGGGTGCCATTATACCCTTCAACTAAACCTGCTGACTGGGGATGATTGGCGCTATGGAATTTCTGAGTAATTCCAAGGCCCTTACACACACTCTTCATCACACTCCCCACAAACTCACTTCCGTTATCAGACCATACAATCCGTGGCATTCCATACCGAGGAAAGTATTCCTTCAGTAGGATTTTCGCAGTGGACAGAGCTGTATTATCTTTGAGAGGGTAGGCTTCAATCCATCGGGAGAATGCGCAAACCACCACTAAAACATATTTCAAGTTATTGCATCGCTCCATATGGATGAAGTCTAGCTGAATCACTTCAAAGGGACATGAAGGTGGAGCAAAATGGCCAGGAGGTGTAGGGGTTCCCTTACCAGGATTGTACATCATACATATCATGCAATTCTTCACCAATCTCTCAGCACACTTCGTGATACCATCATTCTTCCACACAGAAGACAACAACTTGCAGATACCTTTCGCACTAATATGTGCTAACCCATGTGCCATCGTCACAACAGCTAGCACATACGCATCTGGCAACATCCATCTCTTATGCTCCGACAAATCAATCCAACACCCATTCGCATCCAATTGTCCCGTACTCTCTTTCCACTTTGTCTTTTCAGTCTCAGTGGCCTCATTCTGTATCGTTTTCACACTCTCGATGGTATCCTCGCACATACTAGTCTCTGTAGGCCACCTAACCGAACTCGTCACATACATTCTAGTGCTAAGGTTCCGGGCAGTCTCCTTAGCAGTCTCATCCGCAAACGCATTACCACGACCAACATCATCCGTCACCTTACGATGCGCACTACATTTAACAATCGCCACCTGCTTAGGTAACGTAAGTGCATCCAAAAGATCATTCACAAGCTGTCCATGCTGAATCTTAGTGCCATGCGACGTCATAAAACCTCTCTCTCTCCACAACCGTCCAAAACTATGGGCGACGCCAAAAGCGTATTGGCTGTCGGTAAACACATTCACCCGTTTCCCTTTCGACAACACACACGCTCTAGTCAAAGCAATCAGTTCTGCAGCTTGGGCAGAATTCTGATTCAATCTCGCAGTTTCCACAACAGTATGCAAAGTTACCACAGCATACGCAGTCGTCACATCACCATTCGGCAATTTAAAACATGAACCATCCACATACAAGGTCCCATCGGGATCTTCCAAAGGAGTGTTTTTAAGGTCCACGCGACCTTTTGTTTCCTCCTCAGTCCGTAAGTAACAGTCGTGAGGTGTTACTTCATCTGACTCCATGCTAATTGGCAACAAAGTCGCCGGGTTCAGGACATTACAACGTCTTATCTGAATGTGACTTGCCAAAAGCGTCAACTCGTACCCAGACAACCTTGCACTCGTCAAGTGCTGAGTTTTCGTGCGATTCAAGAGAGTGTCAACTGCATGCGGAACCATCACCGTAAGCATATTATCCATGACCAATCCTGCAGATTGTCGGATGGACACCGCAGCTGCCGCTGTTGCTCTCAAACAACTCGGCAATGCTCTAGCTACCGGGTCCAAGGTCGAGGAAAAATATGCACATGGACGCTGCTTACCACCAAAAGGTCGCGTCAAAACACTCAACGCACAACCTTCCCTCTCGTGAACGTATAATGTAAACGGCTTGCTGTAGTCAGGGGTACCTAACACAGGAGCCGAACACAACGCATCACGTAGTTCAGAAAAACCTTTCTGACATTCTTCCGTCCATGGTAAAGGAGTTGGAACATCCTTGCACGTAAGAGCTACCAATGGTTTCGCTAACAGTGAAAAATTTGGAATCCATTGCCTGCAGTATGACGTGATACCTAAAAAGGCACGCACATCTCTCTGAGTTGTTGGCACAGTCATTCGGGCAATCGCTGCAATTCTCTCTGGGGTCAACCTTCTTCCCTCCTTTGACAATAAGTGACCTAGATAGGTTACTTCTTGACAACAATATTGAAGTTTAGAAGGAGACACCTTGTGATGTAAGTCACAGAGATGCTGCAACAACGATACCGTAGCAATTTTGCAAATGTCCTGAGTATCTGCAGCCACCAATAAGTCGTCGACGTATTGGATCAAGGCTGCACCAGCCGGCAACACAAACGCATCTAGTTGGCCCTTCAAGGCTTGACTGTATATCGATGGACTCTCACAGTAGCCCTGAGGAGCACGTTTAAACCGGAAGCTGCGGCCACCAAGAGAGAAACCGAAAAGGTCTCTGCTTTCTTCAGCAATCGGGATGCTGAAGAACGCATTCTTCAGATCGATCACTGAAAACCAAGATGGCGAGGCTGGAATCAGAGTCAGTAGCGCCGTGATGTCAGGCACAACAGGGAACTGAGGAATCACAATTTTATTTACCTCCCGTAAATCGATAACAAAACGATAAACAGGTGGTTTCGAAGGGTCAGTACGTTTCAGAATGGGCAGTACAGGGCTGTTGCACAAGTTTCCCCGAGTCTCCTCAATAACATCTTTCTCGATTAGGTCATAGATGATCGCTAACAATGCTCGTTCGCCATCAAGGGAGATACGATACTGGGGAATACGTGGCAGTCGCACATTAGATTTCAAGTGAACAACATAAGGGGAGATGTCAAGCAGGCCCACGTCATTGGGACCTGTTGCCCACAAAGATGCAGGAAGAGAACTCAATTCCGGTGGAAGCTTATCGAGAGACAAGTACATTGGAGAGATAACTCTCTCACCCAAAGTAAGCTTCACTCCCGCAGGAGAACAATACAAAGTCGCATACAAACGTTTTAGCAAATCCAGACCCAAGAGATTTTCACCACAACCAGTGGTCAAAATCAGCGGAGCTTTCAGCTCACGAGGCCCAATTGTAAGAGGCAAAGGGCACGAAACAGGATGCTAACAGGGGCGCCAGAGAATCCAACGGAAACATTTGTTAAGCCAGACAAAGGTGCGCCAGGGAGTTTCGAATGCATGATGGAACTTTTCGCAGCACCAGTGTCCAACAGAAAAGGCTCAAAGACGCCCGAGGTGGCAACTGCGACGTAAGGCCCTCTCTGATCAACCGGAACTGATACTACTCCCTCTCCTTGTCTATGGCTGTCCTAGTAATTACCGTCGTCAGCATCCTGATCGACGTAATAATCATCCACATTGTACTGAGCAGATCGCCCTTGCGACGATCCGCGCTGATCAAAACAATTATTAGAGTCAGAAGTATTAGTGGAACGATCGTTCTGAGCACCGCAACCTCTACCACGTGATGTCTGTTGAGAACCACCACGACCTCCTCTAGACGAATTACCACTATGACGCTCATTGAGAACTGGACAATCGAATTTTAAATGACCCTCCTGCCTACAATAGGCACACTGATTATACCCTAACGAGGATCTCTGCGAAGAGGAATCATTTCGTGATTGTGACCTATTTGACTGAGATTGTGATCTGTTCCGCTGTTGCGAGTCATTCTGATTCGAACGCGGAGGATACACCTGTTGCAACAACACTTTAGTTTTGAGCTCTTTCGTTTTCTTGTCAGCACGATTGTTCTCCTCTTTCTCCCTATTCTCATAATATTGGGCCGTAGCCAATATTTGAGCAGAAGTAGAAACAGCCCACGCACTTTCAGAATTTTGCAATTTGTTGCTCAAGTCAGGCAGCAAGTTTGAAACAAACTTATCCACAAACAATCGCTGACCTCCTTCAGTACCCATGTCTTGACCACTATGGTCAATGAAAGCCTCCTCAAATCTCGTAAAGAAATCAGAGACGCTCTCATCCTTCTTTTGTTTGCAAGCGGACAACTTGTCCCAATTTACCTTCATGGCTGGCATAAGCGTTTTCATCAGGGTAATTATTCTCTGAGGGAGATCGGCAATTAACTGTTCAGGTTTAGCCCCACCAACTTGCAAGGCGTCTGCCGCTACAAGAGCAGCCCAATCACCACCTAATTCTACCGCATGGTTTTCTTGACGGATCTTTGCCCATACCGGTTGCGGAACAACATTGCCAAACAGCATATCGATATCGGCAAGATTCATTATCGTAGCGTCTACGAGCTGCGATAATTCTTTATAATACCCTGCAGGATTTTTGCGAGGGTCAGGCAAAGATTGCTTCACTTGCAGAACTTCCGATCGTTTCCACGGGAGATGAATCCACACCCTCCGAAAGTGCGGCAAGACTGCAGGATTTTGAGTAGCATCACCTGGCATCCACACCGGTGGAACTTCACGCATGGGATACTGACCAGGCGCTGCAAGCGGTCCCTCAATGTTCTCCACAAACAATGCTCGAGGCATCGTAGAAGGACGAAAAGACAATAATTGCTCAACAGCGCGTCGAACATTAGAGTCTACTATCATTCCGCTCGAAAACTGGAGCTGCAGATTAGTCAAAGCAGTCAATACCTCGTCAGATGCATCAGCCGATATTTGGTCACGTAAAACCTTACACATTTCTTCAAAAACGTATCTTTGTGTCGGTATATTGAATTGACAGAACGTATCAAGCACTGAACGTGGAGGATTTCTAAGGGGGTATTTCATCCAAGCCATCGCCATATTATACAGTGAAGCACGTTCCCGATTACCGGGAAGCTGACTACGTCTTTGAGGACCGTCCGAACCAGCGGACTCAAGAATAGGTCCAAGAGAATTAAAGAAGTTAGCAGCTACAGAGGGGGTACGACGTCGAACAGACGGAGACAAAGAGTAACCCAACGGGGTAACAAGAGAAGTACCAAAAGCAGAAGAGACAGGAGAAGTAACCAGAACAGCAGGAGCAGCGGGAACAGCGGGAGCGGGAGTATGGGGAAGTACAAGTGGAGGAGCAGTAGGAACTGAAGTAGGCAAGGGAGCAGGAACAGTCGGAAGAGCGGGTACAGGTTGGGGAACAGGTTGGGGAACAGGCACAGGAGCAGGTACAGGGGGAACCACAGGAACTGCGGTACCCTGTACGTACGGAGGTGGCGATTTCAAAAGATAGGACAGTACTGGGTCCTCAACTAATTCCTCTTTCTTATCCGACTCCGTTGGCAAAGCGGGGTAACATTTATCTATAGACATACGCTGAAGCCTATCGAAAACTTCCTTTTCCTTTTCCTCCTTATCTCGCTGAAACTGTTCTGCTGTCTTCACTATGGCAGCAACTCCATCTCTCTGATTACGTTTTGTCTGTCTGATTTCTTTCTGTTTGGCTTCTTTACGCCACAACCGAAAGGCATCAAACATGGCCGGCCTTGATTTTTTCTTAAACAATTTAGCCTCAAGGTTATCTAAAATCGGGGTCTCGAAACTACCATGAGGTGGCCAACTAAGGACACCGTCCTTTCTAGTATAGCGAATCCAATATTCATTAAAGGTAATCGGACCTAACCCATGCTTGCTATATAGTTCATAAGTTGGAGTTCCAACTGGAGGTATCGGACACGAGTCCTCCAGTCGGGAATCCGCACCACAACGACCAAAACAACTGAACAAAGTACTACGGCCAGGCATCTTGCACACTAGCCGAGTTTCACAAACTTCAAGAGTTACGGGATTTACCAAGTCCCTGCAAAGAGCAAAAACCCTCGGTTTTTGGCGACTGCAGACGTCAAATAGCACAACAAAGGACCAAGTACTAAGAACCACAAATGCAATGGAACCATGCAACAACTAAGCACCCACAACTAAGGACTCTGGGAGCGACCCACTAATACTTAACTCAAAGATCGATGGCGTCACCAGGAAGGCCCGTCAATCGTCTCGCTGTACCAAGGTCTACGCCAGGCGCCAAAACAGGTCTACAGTCAGGGCAGCAGTCCGTCGCAGCCGTCAGGAGGCGGGAATCTTCGCGGGAAAAGTCGTCGGGCCACTTGTTTCGACAACAGGATCGATGAAGCGGGGTGCACCTTCCCTCGGAGATTTCACACGAAGTTCCTCACGATCGTCGGGCTTGGACCGGTACCACTGATGCAGCCCAACGTTGGGCGCCAACTGAAGGACTGGGTTTTTCTAAGACCCAGCAGTGCCAGGGGACAACACCTGAAACCTTCGTGGGTAACCTGTTCCGGCGTACAAATGACAGAGACACGGGACACTTCCTTCGACGTCAAAGATTCGAGGTTTATTACTGCAGGGAACACAGAAGTCACGAGAAGTACATCACATGTAGGTTCACGGAGCCTGATTCGAATTGCTACTGTGGGTCGCTCCTTTTATACACATTTCTCTCATAGGTTAACATGATACACAAAGGTTTACAACTTGGTTCCCATCATAAACACCAGAAGAGGTTGCCGTCATGTATTCAGGGCCCGGAACATAAGTACGGAAACATTTGGTGGTTCCCAACTGTAAAAACCCATCTTCCCACCAGTAGTACATTCCAATCAGCAGTAAACAGATCGAAGGAGGAACAGAAACAGGTGCAGAGGAAGGCAGAAACAGTGGGGAGATCGGAAAGTTTGTAAAAGGGGTGGTATCGGGAAACACGAGCTGCAGGCATCAAAGGGACGCGCCTAATGAGATGCACGGCTAAGACAATAGACCGGCACGGCAAGATGAGCCTCAAGCGAGGCCATCTGCCTTACAGTATCATCCCTCTCATCATAAAGACACTTTCAAAGGAAACGTGTCTTCCGCAAGAGTCTTGGGAATCCCAGGGTCGCGAAGCGGACAGCGTCCGTTCGCTGGCTACTTGAGGGCAAGAGACAAAATGGATGCCGCATCTAATGGAACCCGTGGGCTCGGATGTAGAAACCCACGAAACAAACGAACGGTTTAGGTTAGCACAGCGAAACTGCGTACACCCACTAAACTCGTCATTTGCGGTTCATAGATACCAGACTCGACCATATTCGTGCGAGTCGAAAACACCACTTACGATCGTCACGGAACCTCAAGTCCAAGAGCCAAGGCTCGGAGGGGTCGAAGAGGCCCCCTATTTATTAAAGAAGCAAGCCATGGGGAGTGGGTGGTCCCCGAGGCATGAGGGTACTGTGTGGGCACCCCTGCATAATAAAATAGGAAAACCCCAGGGAGTTGGTGGTCGCCGGGGTTTAATTAAACCCTACGAGGTAGGGCCCATGCACCCCCTTCCCTTATTTTTAACAAGCCTCTGAGATTTGGCCCACCAAGGGGCTATTTTCAAAAGACACATGGGAGCCCATACTTTAAAAAAAAAAATTGAAATAGATTTGTGGATCTACCCATGAACCTGTTGCAACATTTTTTAAATAAAGCTTTTAAACCCCATCCCGGGTGGTCAGGGTATTCCTACCCTGCCCCTTTTCTTATTTTTTACATTTTCCAGGCACTCGGCTTAAAGCCTAGTCTCAAGGTGGCTACCAATACTTCCTGGTTGAAGTTTTGGCTGGCAATCAAATTTCAGTAGGGTGTTGGGCTCCAAGATATATGTATATTTTTTTAACTTAAATATTTCTGAAACTACTGAACAAAATCACTCCAAACCTTTCTGGATCAACATCTAGCCAAATTTAGTGTAATTCTGTTAAGCGGTTCGGGCTGTATTCGTGTTCAAAAAATGAAAATCCCCATAGACACAACATGGGAAAATGCATTTTGGGACCTCACTTTTTTTCTCGGCTCCAGCCTAATATATCACCCAGGAACTGACTCAGCCACTCATTGAATTATAGCAGGGCCCCTGGTTATTGGGTCCCTGTGCTGGAATCAGCCTTGGAAGTGGGGCCACGTGGCTCCCCTCCCCCATTGAATTATGACCAGAGCCCAGACAGAGGAAGGGGTCCCGGGGGATGCATAGCTTCCCTCCCTTTGGTTAAAAAAAATTAAAAAAGATAACTTCTTGGGCTTGGGGAAGGCTAAGAAACTGTGTTTCTTCTCATATTCCATATTGAAAATCTGAAATCCTTAAAGGAGATGAACTCACTCAAACACACTGACTCATCTATATAATTACTGACACACCCAATCCCACACTCATACAACCACTTACCAATGTATAAACCAATACAACTGCTCATACATCCACTCACACCCCTACAACCACTCACACTTCCATGCAACCACTTACGGACCAACTCACACACACACAATTAAAACACCACTCACACACTCATACAACCACTCACACACCCACACACCTACTTAGAAACCCACTCACTCACCCATACACCACTCATCCACCAATTCACACATCCATAAAGGCACTCAGACACCCACTCACATACTGATACAGACAGTCACACAACTATTCCGATCACATATGTTAGTACACCCATTATACTAATCTAACTTTTGTAGTAGGTTAGTATATATATGTTCACAACTCATAAACTCTTAAAAAACACTTGAAACCCGTTTTTTATGTCATCAGTGATGTCCCTGTAACCTTTGGTACCATATATATTACCTACTGGCAGTCGACAGTAGGTAGTTATAGTTAGGACAATTTTTCCATAGGAAAAGCGTTCTTTGACTTGCCTAGATCTTAGGTGCAGTTTGACAAATCTTCAAACAATTGTACAACAAAAGTGTACAGTAATTCTTGTTCTGCATAAAAAGTTTCAGGGTGAACTGTCAAAAGGGGGCTGAAAAAAAGGGCTGTCAACAAAGTGCCTTTTCCAATTTTAATTCCCATAGGCTCTTTGAACATGTCTACAGCCCGAACTGCAGGATGGAATTACACCACATTTGACAGAAAGGTAGATTTGGTTATGGAGATTGTGCTTTTTGATATTTGGTGTAAATTCATTCAGTAGTTGTTGAGAAATTTAAGAAAATACAGTTACTGATATATCTGGCCATGATGACTGTGAAAAATAACTAACAAGGGAAATGCAGAGCTCTGATCGACTGGCTGGACTTCAACCAGGTAGTGTTAGCAGCCATCTTGGGACTCGTCTGAAGCCAAGTTCCCCAAGAATATTCTAAAAAAGAAAAGGGGGGAGGGTAGGAATACCCTGACCTCATAAAGTTGGTCCTGGGGTCCCAGAGAGACCGGCCATAAAAGCATGTCAGAATTGACAATAACATTTTTAAAAACAAGCGCTTGCTTCTGCACTTGTTTTTAATTAACCCCCGTGTGGGCCAGGTCCCAGGGCAAGCCAGTACAATAGGAGGTGCCCACACAGGGCCCCTCTCCTAGGGCTTATTAAAGGCCCGGGACTGCCCCCTCTCCGGGAAATTGGTTTTAATGTATACGGGGGCTGCCCACACTGAACCCTTGCACCCCAAGAACTACCACCTCCCCAAGGCAAATATTTATAAACCATTGCGATGGGCTCGCGTGCCCCGCCACATCCTTGGGGGCTGCCACCTCCCCAGAGCACTTAACAATATCAAATACATTAATTTAGTGGGTCCATCGCGGGCCCCACGGACCACCACCTGCCTGCGGCTAACTTTTATTATGGAGGGGGGCAGCCCCATGTGGAACCATTTATGGCCCTGGGGACTGCCACCACCCCATTCAATCAAACCATACGGGACGTCCTTTTAGCAGAAATATGGAATGTTTTGTCACTAAAGCTGCTATGCTTGACTTTGCATAAAAGCAGCTAATCCAAAATTTAGGGACTATGTGAAAACATTTTCTTTTTCTTTTTTTCTGAATTTGTTTTACATATTGTAGGGCCTGCATCCATGATTACAAAACATCATCTACAGCAGAATTTTTTCTGTCCTCACATGGCCTATGTTATCAAAGAAAGAACGCCTTGAAAAATTCTCCATTCTGTAACTGCATTTTAATAGCTTATGTGGGAGGACCATCTCGAAATTGTGAAAGGTAGTCTTTGAATACATTTCTGTTCCTGTGCTGTGTACGGGGAATTTGTGTAGAGGACATGTTAGGGTGGGCGGCTGGATATGCCTATTGCATTGCTTCTTTCTCTTTCTATCTCTTTATTATAGAAATCCAGCATAAAAAGTGTAAACTGTCTATCCATCAAAATAAATTTACAATAGCTTAGACACATTTTAATGCAATTAAACATGATTCTTTTTGTAGATGTTGCACCTGTCCTAACCTATTCACTACGAATCTCCATTTAAGAAATTCTTTCTGACTGAACAAAAAAAATGTCCATCAGCAATCCAACAACTAATCAGGCAGTGTTATTTTAAAATGGGACATCTATTTTTCTTGTCAAACGACATGAATTCTACTGATAAATGATCATAAATTTACCTTTTTGTATCAAGCAGACACTTAAATAGCTATAACGCAATGTTTGAGAAACTCAGAACATTAAAATGATTCCAAACATACTTTATGTTAAATTAAAGTGCAATCGAAACAGCACTCAAATAATAAGAACATAGCCACAAGAGGAATCACCTGCCTGCTATTTTCTGCAATGATATCAGACTTGTGTTGTTACAACTATGGGGCATATGTACAAGGAGTTAACGCCGCTGTAGCAACAGTTTTCTGTCGCTAACGCTGCTTTTTTTAAATTGCTGTATACACAAGTTGCCGCGAACCACGGCTAGCGACAGTTTACTGGCGATATAGTCTGTTTTTCCTATTGCCACTACTGTTAGCGATAGACAACAAAAATGAGATGCAAGGTAGGCGTTCCTGTGTCGCTTCTAACCCCACTTTGCATTATTTACAATGATCGCCGGGCCTGGCGAAACATTAAAAAACAGTGGCTAAGGCCTGTTAGCGGCAGGTTTCTAAGACCAGAAAAAAGGTGGTCTTAAAAATTGAGATAACAAAACAGGATATAAGGGGGAGTAGCCCAGAACCACATTTGACAATCCACTGATGCCATGCAGGTACTGCTCATGCAGCTTGGCGCACCAAGAAGACCACAACAACTAGCGCCACCGCCCCGCCTCCAGGACCACCACGGAGACAACGACGAAGAAGACAGTGGGTATATCTTCAACGCATCACCCTGATAGACCTAACACCAGAGGATGTGATAGCCCACTACGGGCTGAAAAGGTCCTCCATCCTCTGCATATTGACCCAGATAGCCCCCAGGCTGAGGGCACCATCACAGCGTTGCAACAACATCCCTCCGCAGGCGAAGCTCCTAGCAGTGCTGAACATGATGGCCACAGGTACCTTCCAACCATCTACTGCCAAAGTTGGGGGAGTCTCACAGTCATCCTTTTCAAGGTTCCTCCCAAACGTTTTGGATGCCATTATCAGCCTGACGCTACAACACCTACACTTCCCCAGCGATGCTTAAGAACAGCTTGACACCAAACAAAGCTTCTATGCCATTGCTGACTTTCCCCATGTGTTGAGGGAAATTGACTGCACCCATGTCCTACTTGTGCCTCCTTCGGACACTGCACACATATACTGGAACAGGAAGCACACATACGCCATGAAGGTGCAGGCAATCTTCGACCACTGGGGCTTGTTCACCCATGTCGTAGCCAAGTTTCCAGGGAGTGTGCATGACTCTGACATCTTTCGGCAGTCCATCATCAACTAGCGGTTTGAGAATGGCACATATGGAAAGGAACTGCTTGTTGGTAAGTACAAACTGAACACACCACACACAACAAGTCATGTCTCACACACATGTGAGAATACACATGCAGCAAATGTCAAACAACATGCCTTTAAAGTTTACATATGTCCACCCACCATACACAAGAACCCTAAGGAAATGCGGTCCTTGGGGTTAGCCTTGTAGACAATCTTCCATCCAAAACCCTGCCGCTCCGTCACACAGCTGCAAATGCTGGGAGAGGTTGGAAACAAATAGGTGTGATGGTGGGTCAGGACCAATGAGGAAAGTGTGAACACAAGCCCAAGTATGGTGGTGGTGTCCTGCACAGTCATGAGCTTGCAGAGCACAGACTGTCCCATGCTGGCACAGAGGGCATGTCTGCATCCCAGTCTGATGTAAATTAGTGCATTGGTGACTGTATCCTTGGATTAGGGGGATTCATTTAATGCTCTTACAGAGGATGCAAAGGGTGTTGAAGTAGCTGGATGTGATGGCGGTGACCTTTTGGTACATGGAGAGTGGGAGATTTGAGTACGATGCCCAGGTCTCTGGCCTGGTCCGTGTGTGTTGTGGGGCTGCCAAGGGTGGTGTGCCACCAGGCGCTGTCACATGCTGCTGGGGTGTGTCCAAGGGTGACAACTCATGTTCTCTATGCTTTGAGTCTCATGCAGATGTTGCTCATTCAGTCTTCAACTACCTGCATTCGTTCATGGAAGTTGAGTCTGGTGGTGGTGGGCTCCTTGGTGAGGGAGAGGATGAGCTGGGTATCCTTGGCATACGATACTATGCTGAGTCTGTGCTGTTGGACGATGGCGGTGAGGGGGCCATGTGGATGTTGAAGAGTGTTGGACTAAGCAATGATCCCTGGGGCACTCCACATGTGAATATTTGTGGGATCAGAGAGGAAGGGTGGCAGTCTGGTCCCTTGGCTTCTGCAGGTGATAAATGATGATAAACAGTCAAGGGTGGTTCCTTGTATTCCTGCGTCATGTAGTCTGCCCGCTAGTGTGTGTTGGGAGATGGTGTGAAATGCTGCTGACAGGTCTGGTAGAATAATGGCTACGTTGTGGCTTTGTCCGAGACGGGTGTTGATGTTGTCTGTGGCAGTGAGTAGGGCTGTCTCCGTGCTGTGGTTACTTAGAAATCCAGACAGAGATGTGTCCAGGATGGTGTTGTTCGTGGTTTATCTGGTGGTCTTGGTGAATTCATGGATGACTTGAATATGTCTTCTGTGTTGATGGTGTATGCAACTATTAGGTTGTGGCAGAAGCTCTAGCAGTGCTACCAATGCATTGGTGGTATTTGGAAATAGTGTCCTTGTATGTCTAGGAGTTAATGTGTGCCTAGCAGTTTATCCTGTATTTCACCAGGGTTCTGCAGGTGTGTCTAGAATACTTGAGTTTGTTGGTGAAATATGCGAATTTGCTGCTGCGCTGTCTGTCGGAGTTGTGTGGCGTGGTGAGTTTGTCTGCACATTTGGAGATCCATGTGTGGGATTCCCTGGAAGCGCGTTTGGCGTCTGCTGAAGTGTTGGGGGATTGCAGTTGAGGGTTAATTACATCTGCTCATCAGTGACTCAGCTCCAGTACCTTTGCATTGCGTGATGTCTGGGTGTGTCTAGCTTGGTTATGTTGCCAAGGAAGTGTATGCAGTGATGGATAGTCCATGGGTGCTGTGTGATGTGGCTGATGGCTACGCTGTTTACTACTGCAAAGAGGGGTTGAGGGTGTCTCCTGTCTTGTGGGTCGGTGTGGATAAGAGTTGTGTCATTCCCATGTCAGTGACCTCTTCATCCAGAGGGTAGTCGAGTTGGTGTCTTTGGGGTTGTTGAGGTGGAAGTCAAGGTCTACGATGAGATAGGTAGTCCATGGAGGTGATGGTGTGGGGTCATTGATGGTCTTGGCAAGGCAGTCCATGTGCCTGGGGGTCCGTAGGCAAGTATGCCACAGAGTGTGGAGTCAGGCTGGGCTGGACCTGGTAATGTATGTCTTCCGTGGTGGAAAATGTGTTGCTGGAGGTGGAGAGGGACTTTTACATGCACAATGGTGAGGACTCCTGCAGGGTGTTGGGGGCAGTCCTCCCTCTGAATCTTGTCTCCATCTGGGATTGTGAGGGCAATGTCAGTGGCAGAGGAGTTGGTGGTCCAGCTGTCCAAAAAGAAGGCGATGTTGAGTGATAGTGTGTCCCGGAGGTATCATATGTACACGGTGTGTCTGTGCAGGGAGTGCATGCTGATGAGGATGCATCTCAGTGCGTTGGCGGTGTTGGCTGCCGTGGTGGAGGGAAAGGTAATGTGGCAGCAGAGGCAGGTTAACTGGCCATGGGTGGTGTACATTGTGGCTTGTTGTCAGTTTTACTTTCTTCTGGGGTTGAGTGCGATAATGGCAGATGAGTATTTGAGTGAGACATAATGAGATCCAGGGTCCCTGGCTCCGTTCTTGTCTGGGTCATGGACGGACGCAGACGTGCTTCAATTTTGTGTGCCTCCATTGCACCAGTGGTGCTAATATGCAGCCGCTGCTATTACATAGGGTAGGGGTATGGACGAAAACCTGGGAGGCAATGTAATTTGCATTGATGCTGGAAAATTGTCTGAAGCTGAACATGGCAACTTTACTAATTTACCCAAGTAGCACATCTCGCACACACAAAAATAGGAGCACTGCAAAAACAGCATGCACATATACTAATGGACACATCTCCTCATTTCATGTTACTGGTGATCAAGGATATGCAATCTCTCCATGGCTGATGACACCCATCAGAGCAACAAACACCCATGCACAGAGACATTACAATGTCGCACTTGGACGCACCAGGTCTATTGTGGAGAGAACATTTGGTGTACTCAAGTCACGATTTAGGTGCCTTGACATCTCATGCGGCAGTCTGCTATAAAGCCCTGACTTTGTCTGCAAGATCATCGTGGCATGTTGTGTTATGCACAATATATGTGTCCGCACCAATGCACCATGGCTAGAAGTACCAGATCAACCGGGCAATCCGGAGGATGACGAAGAAGAAGAGGCTGATGCTGCACACCCCCAGACATGGTGGCAGGAACAGCACAAAGGGACAGAATCATCCTAAATTTTTTCACTTGACCACATCAAAATATGTCAACGTTTTCTTTGCTTAGAATGTGCAAAATGCACATGAGCATAGTTCTTCAGATAAAACACACTACACAAAAACCTTGTGTGCATGTCCACACTCTGCATGAGTACATATATCTGACAAGTGAAAGATTAACAATGTGCGTTTATTATTGTTGAATTGTATGTTTGTGGGTGGGTATGTGTTTTTGGGGTCTGATATGAAATTTAGGGTGTGCTTTGGGGTCAAGATGATATTGAGGATTTGTTTTGAGGTCCAAGATGTAATTTAGGGTGTGTTTTGGGGTCCAAGATGACATTTTGGGTGTGTTTTGAGGTCAGAGATTAAATTTAGGGTGTGTTTTGGGGTCCAAGATGAAATTTAGGGTGTGTTTTGGGGTCAGAGATGGAGTTACAGCAAATACAGTTCATCAGAGGTAAATATTGCAGTTAGCGTCCAGATTTTTGCTGCATTAACGCTAACGCAACAATTTTTTCATTCTCACGATAGCAAAATATAGCTAAATACATGAAATATTTCCGCAAAGTTCATTTTGCGTGCAGAAAATATTCGCAAACTCAAAAAACGGGCCACAAACACACAGGAAGTGATGTCAGCATGTATCCTGTTGTCTAGAGGAGTACTGTTTCACTTTCACGTTTGAGCACACTTCTTGTGATTGTGGAGAGTGTTGGAGGTGTTTGGTGTTCTGTCCTGCTGAATTTGGTTTTGAGAGTGTGTTTGTGTCCTGTGAAGCGTCCCTAGTGTCCCTGTGAAGTCTGGTGTAGTTGTCCTTACTTTTTTTTGTGTCTAGTACAAGATTTTGCTGGGTGTTTGTAAGAGGGGTATTTACAATTGTTAATACTTGTTGTGGAATATATTGGGGGTTTTATTTATTAAGAGTGGGTTTAGGTGTGTGCTTGGAGAATGTGGGTGCCCCCAGTGGATTTTGGTCACATGTTTATAGGGAGAGGTCGACTTTATCATCATCCCAAATTGTTTTGCCAGTTACATGAAAGCCTATGATATCCATTCCAACGTTATGAGTGACCACTTGGCCCACAGTGTAAATTTAATAGCCTCAGGCGGGAGGTCGAAGAGAAATGGAAATAAATTACCATGGCTTCAGGACATAGAATTAAGAAGGAAGAATGGTTATGCTGTTCGCTGGGGAGGCAGGGACCCTAAGAAACTGAGCACCGATATTGTCGTAAAGGCATTGGACCCTATTTTAATATGCCTAGGTGACAGCCCTTCGCACAATGAGGTTCTAACCGCATTTAATAGTATAGCAGAAACTGTGAGAAAGGTTGGGGCATATTATCAAGGGGGTTTATCTCCGCTTTTTTGGCTTTAAAAGCCAAGAAAGCGGAGATAAAATTATCTCCCTATTACCTAGCTGTCGCTAACACCAGTTAGCGACAGCTAGTAGGAGATAGCGACCATATTGGGCCCCACTTTGCATGTCAGTGATATTTATCACTAATGACATGCAAAGTGGGCGTGCCAAGATGTTAGCAACTGAAAACAGTTGCTAACATCACTATCTCCTATTACCAACTTTTGGAGATATTCGCGCTAAGCGCGAATATCTCCAAAAGCTAACACCTGCCCTGAGCAGTTCTTAGCCATGTTATCCAATGGGAGGTGGATAACATGGCTAAGAGCATTAGCTCGGTAATGCATGAATATCGCGGACTTTTCAGCGATATTCATGCATTGCGGCGATTTTTATCGCATTTGCGATAAACCTTGGTAATACCAAGGTTTATTTGCGGTAAAAATCGCCGCAGCTCAGCGGTAAATTTTTGTCTCTAACCAAGCAATAGCGATAATTATCGCTATTGCTTGGTAATATGGCCCGTTGTTTTTAAGGAATCTAAAGGCTCACCTAAAGCTAAGAAAGGCTGGTTTGATAAAAAATGTACACAAAGTTACACAAACGTAATATCTGCTTTGCAGTGCGATGTGAGAGACATGTCTAAGATAAGGGCATGTAGGAAAACATACAAAGAAGCAAGGAAACATAGGATCTCTGAAATAAAGGATAAGGCTCGGAAGGATCTTAGCGCATCTGCTGAATCCAACGATAGTTCGAAATTCTGGGCAGCAGTAAATGCACCTTTCCTTGTAAAAAAAAAAGAGGTACCAGCTATTGAGGCAGCAATAAGTGAAGAGACCTGGATAATTATTTTTTTCCAGTGTATATGCAAAACAGCAGTCCAATGAGGGTACCCCGGGGAGGCATGAATCTTCGAATCCTGAAAAACATTTTATTCCCATTAACTTAGATATTTCTTTAAAGGATGTTAATGCTGCAGTCGTTGCCATTAAGTGTGGAAAGGCGGTTGGTCCTGATGGGATTCCAATCGGCTTATATAAGTATAACCTGGAGTTGTGGGGTCCAATTTTAACTAGTGTTTTACAGGGATGCTGTGAGTCAGGATTCATTAAAACTTGGTCTGAATCTATCATTGTCCCCATCTTTAAAAAGGGCGATCAGGATAATCCTGCCTGCTTTCGCCCAATATCCTTGTTGGATTCTCTAATGAAGGTGACGGACAGGATTGTCCTGGATCGACTGCAGAGATGGACCGAAGAAAACGGGATTTTGAGTGGCGTCCAATAGGGTTTTAGGGCCGGTTTGGGCACAAACGAGCAGATTTTAAATGTAAGTATTTTAATTGGTAAATATTCGAAGGCAAAACATTGACAGTTTCATTTGGCCTTCGAGGACCTCTCCGCGGCCTTTGATTGTGTTGTTCATGGAAAGCTATGGGGGGGTCCTGAAGGAACTAAAAGTTGACCCTGTTTTAATACAATTTTTAAGATATTTATATACTGGGGTGACTGCAAAGGTCCGTAATGGAGCAAAGGGTGAGTGCACTGCCCCATTTAAAATAGAACAAGGCTTAAGGCAGGGCTGTGTGTTGGCACCACTACTGTTCTCTTTATACACAAATACCTTGGAACAGGAGTTGGTGACGCACACCAGAGATCCACCTCATGCCAACTCTCGCCCGATTGCATCACTTCTCTACGCCGATGATGGTGTTCTTATGGCCCGCACTCAAGTCGGTCTACAGAGGGCCCTTTCTTTTTATTCAATTTTTATGGATAGGCTTGGTCTGAGATTGAATGCCCAAAAAAGTGTTGTGATGTCCTGTGGGTCAACAAAAACCAAGATAGGACACTTTCAGGCGGGGGGAAGAAATGTTGAAACCAGTGACTCATTTAGCTACTTGGGTGTGCTTTTTAACAGGACAGGTTCCTGAGCACCGGTGGTCAAGACTAGGTACTTATTATTTTTAAAGTCTTTAGTGGCTCTTTTTAATTTTTCTAAAAAGTTGGGGAAAAGGCCTTTAGAAACTATGCTAAAGATATACCGCACAAAATGGGTAAGCATAGCTTTTATGGGGCAGGAATCTGGGGATTCCTAGATTGTACAAATTCCAGTGCACGGAAAATGCCTTCTTAAGGTCCCTCTTAAGTGTTCCCAATAGTACATCAATTTTTAATTGCCACCCTGAGTTAGGAGTTGCACATATTCCAGACTTTATCAGAGCCCAACCAGTTCTTTTATGGCTAAATTTGGACCACAGAGAGTGCTACCCTTAATAGGGACATAAGGAGGGATGCCATGAAATTAGATAATGTCCGCAAAATCCAATGGGTGAAATATGTGGAGTATTTTATGCAGGGCATTGGTCATCCAGAATATTTTCACTTCCCCGACAGCCTGAATGTGATTAAACATAAGGAGTTTAAAGGAGTTATTATGAACCACCTAGAAGAAAACAGATTAGGACTTGTCATGAATAAACCTACGATGATCCATCACCAAATAATAACAATTACGTGTAACATCCAACCTTGCCTGCATTATGTTCTGAATAGATACAATAGATTTCTCCTGACCAGATTTAGATTTGGGATTTTCCATCATTTAACCTCCTACCCGAACATTAACGCCTGGTCAAGAGTATTATCCCAATGCCCTTGTGACGGCATATCACAATAAAGCACGATACACGTGGTCTTATTTTGTAAGTTGTATTCTATTGAAAGGTCAAGATGGTTAAAGCTGTTACTTAAACAGGAAGGTTGGAGGCAATGTCGCCCTGCTTTTATCTATTTGCAGATGTTGGATAGTTTCTATTCTATTGGTTCAATGGTGGGATTTCTGAAGAGTGTAATAAGAACCAGAAAAGCTATCAACCAGTGAATTTGGGGAAGAGCCCATTTGAAAACTTTAAGGGAGCATTATATGTCTATAACCTCTTTTTAGGAGTTTGTCAGTATAATTGATTGGATTGTCATATATAGTTGTTTTAATGTATTCTTGACGATTAACTCTTTTTTCTGCATGTATGCTTTTATGATTTTACTACTTGAAATTGAATAAAGCTTGTTTTGATTTGATTTGATTTGAGTTGTGTGCTGGGAGAGGGTGGGTGTGGGTAGGGAGGGCAGGATGTCGGAGGGGGTATTGGGGGGCTCCTCTGGCTGGTGAAGCACTACCTGCCATTGATGATAGAAAGTGGGGGTCGGATCCTGCAGGGCTATGCGGTAAGTGTGAGGAAGGTGAGGTGGGAGAATGAGTTGAGCCAGATGCTGCCAGTCTACGGTGTTGACAGGACTGTCTGACAGTGGAAACATCGGTGGCATAATTGCATTGGCCGTGAGCGTGACATGTTGGATCAACTTGGAGTCCTCATTGGCCAACAAGGTGGTAAGTACAACCTCAAAATAGTTTGAAGAACACTTTTGTTACTAATTAGAAGTGCTGCCTGTAACATAATGAGGTATATGTACAGTTATGTTGTGGAGTGAGGCGTTTTACATCATGCCTTCAGGCCTAACTTTCGCAATGCAAAGACGCAACGCTGTACCATGGTAACACGCATATGGTGCAGGCTTGCGTTCCCACCAGTGCTGGTGCAAAAACAGTTGTAGTGTAGTGCCAACCCAGGCACCCTTGCACCATAGTGCAAGTGTGTCTGTGTGCAGAGAAAACATGACCTTACATGACATAAATAATACAATGCATTATGATCATTCCGTGTGTGCTGCACAAGGTAGCACACATATAAAGATTATAAAAAATGAGGATTAATGCTTTCCTCTGACTTTTGCCGAGATAGGAACAGCTATTCACCAACATCCCATGTTGGTGCAGACTACTATGTACGCTGTCCTTGTACCACTGGCTAGAGTACCTTTGTAGGAGATATGAAAGCTTACATATTTAGCATATGACTTCTCAAGAGTGACATACACCATCAATAGTTTTGACACACCCTTATGCATTTTAATCAATGTTATTGTCAAAAGAGCATGTAAGGCATGGTTATGTTTGGGCAAACAGGGACTTGGGAATGTATCACACAAGTCGTATGTGCAAAATGTGTGAATGTGCAAGCATGATTGTCTTTTTTGCCCTCACTCAGCATTATCAAGTCTTGTTGGAATAACAGGCAGAGTCTACACTATCATGTATGCCACATGACCTACAAAAGTTCAGTTACAGAGCATTAACATTGAAGGTGATCAATTAGATGATGAATAGGACACAGGTGTGAATTAATTTTTTTGGTTTCCAACACATATTTGTTTTATGTCTCACTGTCGGACGACCACTCATCACACGGGGGACATCGATGCCTTCAGAGACCCACACGCCACTGGTGAGTACACCCATTAAATGTTGTCAATGTGAGATGTGATGAATGTCAGGATCAAATCATGTCATCAGTACCAGGAAGTGTGTGTAGGTATCACATGTACCATGACTCCAGAATGATGGGATTGGGTGAAAGTGTGAAGGGTGTACAAATTAGTAAACGAAGATGAAGGATTGCATATGTCTTCATGATTCATGTTTGAACATCCCCAGTCAGTGATACCCATGCAAGACATAACAATGTGTTTTGTCTATACAGTACATGCATGCTGATTCCTGAGCGTACAGACAGGAGAGGGGACAAGTGAGTGGTGTTGGCGATGAGTATGACCAGACATGGAATGCGTGTACATCCTTGGCTGAGATGACTGTGCAAGTAGGTACTGTTTTCCTGGCCGTGCGGTGTCAGATACAGCTCAGCACAGTACAATCATATGTATGCTGTATAACAGCTTTGAAAGATGTCCAAGGCGTAGCTGAAAGCCAAGTCTTCCAATGGCATGGTCAACCACCAACTTACAAAGATGGGCCTATGTATGTAATTGGCATGTTTTGTCACTGCAATGGTGTTGAAAAGCGGTCTCCTTGGACTCATTTGCCTCATTTGACTAAAGGTCTAATGTACAAGCCACTCTTGCAGAATCTGTGACATTATCCCACATGCATTTTCAAGGCATGCTACTAATCCACATGTTTTAACACACAATACAACGCTGGGCTTTACTAAGCAAATCTTTACAACTCATTCACCATCAAATCTCAATCACTTTTTTGACTACAGGGTGCCTTACCTTTGGGAATGTCTTGTACAATTTAGCGGTATACAGTCCAGTGTTTTGAAATTTCAGCAGGGTCAAAGATGTTGATTAAACCACGTTGGTCTCGATCACCACCACTACGTCACCTTTTGTGAGGTAGTGCTGGCAAGAGGGGCTGCACCTCATGTACAAGTCTGTGTTCATACGCTGAATTTTGTTTTGCCATATGTGATGCTTAATGCAGCACCAGTGAAAGTGACAGTAGAGCTTCTTGAGGATTGGTCATGTGCATGAAGGAACACCTTCCTACACATGAACAATAGTCACATGCACACAGACACCCTTGCACTCTAGTGCACGGGTGCCTGCATTGGAGCAAAGTAGTCAAATCGAGCATAATTGCAGGATGAAAGGTAAGGCTGCTCCGTATTCTTTATAATTCGGAGCAGCCTTGCGTTTCTAAAGTGGCAGAGAGTGTTGTTGAGCCAAGGAGGCTAGCGACACGCTCCACCACTTCCTGGTACATATCCCCCATTGTTCATGTACAGGAAGGCACGCCTTCATGTACATCTACGAAACATGGCTTTGTGCATATTGCATGTGTGCTACAGAAGGCAGCACACATTGAAGAAACTACTATGTTGAGAAATGCATTGTCTATAATCCTTTTGACTAATTTTGACATGGATTCTCAAGGTCTTACACCTGTTGCTGCCTCATATGTAGGTGACCCCTTTACATAGGGGGCAGCATCAAATACAATGGGCGTTGCCATGGAATGACCCACACAACCCCCACTGGACGCACCTTTCACACTAACCATAGTGCGAAAGTGTCCATGATGTACAAGGCAGCGTTAAGCCACGTTATGTGCTTAATGCTGCCGTGTACATAATATGCAGCCCCTTTCTCCACAATGATGTCACTGAAAGTGATGTTATGGTGGCGATAGTGGCTTGTACAAATGCCCATTAAAGGATCATGGGGGTGTGACAATACCTGTCACATGCCATGCACTGTCATGTCAGTGTTGTCAGCATGTTGTAACCGATCATTGTTTCTACATTGCATTGTACATGTTATTCTCAAACTTCACAATCTTTTCTTAGAGTGTAGGCTCCCATGTTCCACTGACCAAGTGTTACTATGTTCAATCTAGAGAATTTACCTAGTCTCCATGACTCACATTTGTTCATTGCTTTTATTTGACAGACAACATTTCGCCAGAGGAGGCCCATGCATTCAGGGTCATAAAGGACCGGTATTTCCACATACGCAAGGTGGCAAAGGAATACCAAAACATTTCAAGAAGATATCAGGAAGATAGAGTAGCTGGTATTTGGAAATTGGTCCCCAATGTAGACCAAGGACACAGCCATTGTGTGATACAGGCCAGACCAGGCACTTCTGGCGCCAGGCATGGGTCCCAACATGGGCGGGGATCTGCACATCCCCCTTGGAGTACACCGAGCCAAGCTGCAACCACAGTCTCCGCAACCCATTCTGGTGCCCCCTCACAGACCCAAGGACAACCTACAACTGCAACAGGAGGATCTGATCATGTGGTTCCGTTTACCATGCAGGACCGCCGTGCTATAATGGACATCAATGTCAGGTTGGTGTGTCTAGAACGTGAGATGGCTGAGCAGACCACTGCAGGACTTAAAAGCTGCCCTGGGTCACCCATATTGAACTGGCCAATGGAGACCCATCCCCCTTTCCTAGTGGTAACCTAGTGGTTAATGATAGGTTAGTGTTTACATTGTTAGGGAGTGTAGTTGTAGTGTAATGATAGGTAGTGTTAATAATTAGCAGAGTAGTATATGTATTAACTTGTAGTATTTGTGGATTAGTTTCCTTTTCCTTTGGATGGGAGGGTTGATGTCTTTGTTCTGCAAAAAGACAAATTAGAAAAATACAAAAATATATATATTTGTGTATGATATATGTGTAGTTAGTTGATGTTTAGATTAGGTGTATTTGTCCTGTGTTCTGATGTGCATGAAGGTTGGCAGGGGGTTGATGGCTCAGATATGTTGTTTGTGTGTTTAGTATTAGTAGAGTTAAATAATTAAGGGTATTATTCACTTTATAATAGTTAGTTTTGATTAGGTTATCTGTAGTAGTGCTTAGTATCAGTGTAGGGTAGTTTATTTGGTTAGATGTTAAAAACTCATACTGTTTTGGAATTCTGTTAGCACTTATGTCTGAAGAGGTTTGGTGGTGTGCTGGTTTTTACCTTGTTTCCCACTTATTCGATCTCAGGGCAATCATTTGAAGGTGTATATGTGGTCATGACATGTCACTTAGCTAGACGGATAATGTCAGGATCTATTTGATTTGAGCACTTTGAACTTGCATGCATTACAGTGTGGCAAGTTGGAGTCATGGCCTAGGCTAGGGACACTCTTTTGTACAGTTGAACATTTCATGTGTGACTCACAGATTTGGGATGCACAATTGCAACACAATGTTGGAACATGGCCTTTGACAGGCATAGGCTTAGCAACTCTTATCCATCATGATGATGGATGTCTGCACTCTGTTCCAAAGATTATGTCCACACCCTTCTTATCCTAAGAGTCTGGCGCTGAGTTCATCTAACCTGCACATACATGGGCACACTTGCTGCGTAGTGCAAATTTGTCATCATTATGGACGTTGGCTGTCCCTGTGGCTGGTGGTTCACCCATCTGCCCATCCACAATGTTGTAAATTATCTGGTTAAATGTGCATGGCACAAGGCTGAACATAGTTCTGCAGCAAACAGGAGGGGAAATGTAGCATTGGTCCCTGTAGTGCGAGTGTCATACCCGCTTTTCCCTGCTGTAACTATTGTCATTGTCTTATAGTGTTGCCACAATTAAAATGTTGATGCAGCATCTGACTATGTGCTAAGTGCTGTGCACTACACATCCCTGGACACATTGCAGTCTCCTTTCACAGTGAGCAGAGCATGAGAGGGTTCCTTATTTCGAAGGCATTGTTAAGCCACAGTAAGTGTCTGACAGTGGACTTGCACTTAAGGCTAAGTACCTATTGCCAACGCAGCTTCACTGAGATAGATGTTGTGATTCCAATAGCAGGTGGGGGATATGTGCCATAACGAAACATCATCTATGTGCATGTGGTGTGCTCTTTCTTGTAACGTAAAAAAACACAAGATGATGGACGGAATGTTGCACAATGGCAAAACATTCACCCCAAGTCACAGATGCTGGGTTTAATCCAGCGTTATTTTGCTCACCAATCCACCCCAGTTCAGACATGGCCATATGCAAATCAGTCTTGGCCCTGTGCCTCATGGGAACTGTCCAGACCGAACTGCCAAGCCATGTCTTCCCTGGACCGGAATCAAGCATCCTAGGACCGGTTTCTGGCTATCAGCCGTCTTCAGCCAGGATAGCTTGACTCCAGTGGCGTAGTGAGCACGGGACCCACGTCTGGGCATACCCTTCCCTTTCTTGTAATAGGACATGCAATGACCCCCATCACAACAAGCTTTGTCAACCCCATAGAGTGTGAGTAGATCTGCCAAGTGAGACGTGTTATCAATGCTAAATGGAGACACTACTTGTGGCATGAAACAGACTTGGACCATTCACATGTGCATTGGTTTTGGTGAACACTGCCACAGTACTTGGTCAGACAACCCCCACATTTATTAGATGCCCAGTGGAGGGCCTGCCAGAGTCCTTTGTGTGGAACATGTCCAGAGGAAGAGGCAGAGTTCAGTCATCAGGCTGATTGCTGTGTCTTTGTGTACAACAAAAATTATGGCAGTCCATATTGAGTTCCAAGGTGAGTGTCACAGTGTGTAGTAGAGGACATTGGAAGATGATGTTCCGTGGCATGATGCTAAGCACAGAGTCAAGGAAAAACTTACCATTTAGCATTGATGAATACTACCGCTTTCGTCTCAGCAATATTGCTGATTCATCAACATCTTCAGCCTCCGATGTGTCATGTGCTTCCATTGTGTGTGGTGGTTGATTGTCAGTGGCACTGTGCGGCACTGACACATCAGGGGGTGGAGATGTGGATGTTAAAGCAGCAGCAGCATTCATCTGTACCAAACCTTGATGCACCACTGCTGTGACAAGCAGCTCCAGGACATGGAAGATTCCAGCAATTTGTCTCTGGTTTTTAACTGTGGCTGCCATCAGCATGGCTTGCATCCGCTCCATGTTCTCCATGCTCATTCGCATGTGATGCAACTCCTTGCTGACATCCCTGGAGCCACTCACACTGGACAATTGTTCTTGTCTCTGAGTCAGTACTCCAGCAATGTCAGCCCTGGAATGCAGGAGAGCATGGAGCGGACTGTGGGTGTCTGTGATGGTCTGTAGGTGGTCCCAAATGCAACTGAGACACCCACGTAACTCATCTAATTTTGCAGCCAGGCTGTCAAACCCCACCCGGACCTGACCATCCATCTCCTGCTGAACCTCTACTGCATGATGTTGAAATGCCAGAAGTGGGTCCTCAGGTCCTGGGAGACAGCTGTGGTGGTCGGTGCTTGCTGCTGGGTTGTTTGTGCAGGGGTTATAGTTTCCACAATACTGCTGGATGACCCTGCTTCCGGAGATGGGGTGCCAATTGAGTCGAGCAGATGTTGGAGTGTGCCCATGGTTGATGGTTGCTAGGTCTTCCTCTTCATCATTGAAGAGTGGGACAGGCTGTTGTACAGGAGGTGATGTTTCTCCTCTGCAACATAAAGGGGGGATGCATTTGTATGTGTGTTTATAGTATGAGGATACATTGTATTGATGTACAAGCAGATAGAAAGACAATGTACATTCATAGGTGCTTATGTACAAGGCCCTATTTCCACAACGTCACCTATGTTGACGGTGTGGTGGCAATTGGGTCTGCGTCTTATGTACAAGGCAGCATTAGGCCACTTAACTTGTCTTGACTTTGCCTTGTACATAAGGCCCCCTTCACGTTATGCTTAGCGTGAAAGGGGTGGGCAATGGGTTTTGCGGTGGCACATTTTTATGCTGCCCCCTATGTACAAGGGTGGCGTTCATGTGAGGCCGTGCAAAAATGAAGACTAGGTATGAACTGCTCTTAGGATGGCAAACCAAGGAGACATGCGTAATTTTGCATAGATTTAGCATTTTCCCATGTGTGCTGCTCAAAGCACACATGGACATACAAATAGCTTGGGGTCTTGGGAATTCACTTGTGTGCATGCCTTTTCCATGCATGCATTGCTTGCTGCCCTCCTGTTGGCCTAACCAGTGTAAGACTGTTGCAGCATGACTTTGTATTGTTGTTGCCAGCTGAACAAACAGTTAGAACACCCATTACCCTCAACGTTGACACCACATGTAGTGTGTAGGTGGCCCTGGATTTCAGGGCTGTGTATTCAGAAATACTAATTTCTGCTGTTCAGGCACTATCAGCCCACCACCACATCACACCAATGTGCGATTGGCAGGGTGATGTGTGTTTGTGAATATTGCACGCAGATGCTGATACGGATGATACATGCTGCACTATTTTGGGATTTTTGCTGACAGTGTTTGTGTGCATTTGATAACATTCCTGATGGTATATTTGTTCACTGACACTGCTGACTTACCCAAAGTACTTTTTTTTACTTGCACGTCAATGTGTGATGGTTATGTCACACCAAGACTAATGTTTGGTTTCATTTTAGTTATGGCACCAGTGTGCATTTGTGATTATAGGAGTACTTTTCAAGCTAAGGGGTGATAGTGCCATTTATCTATTAGAGACTTTTGGTTGCTAATTTGCTATTCTTGCTTGGTGTCATACTTGACCTATCATTCTTTACAGGGACTCTTTTACTTTTGTGAGTATGGTACACTGACAAGTCACGTGGTAAAACATTATGGTGACACATTCCTGATGTGAGTAGTCCATGCACTGTACTGCTGAAGGCATACCCCCCTGCTTATGGTATAACATGACATTTTGACTAAACCTTGCTGAATGTGTGCATTGTGGGATATGCACCTTATACACAGTAGGCTGCATGATCAATATGTTGTGACAATGCATGTGTTCATGCTATTCAAGCTCATTCTATGCTTTCTCAATTGGTGTATACAGGGCTGCATCTAATGAACATTTAAAGGGGCACATTGCCTGGAGATGAGGCAGGCTGTCAAAATGTCCCCCTTGCCTCAACACCACACACATACATATGCCTGCACAGGGCTGCATCTCTTTGAAGACTAAATGAGGAGGCACTGTGAATGCGGCAGATGATGAGCACAAGTGAGCGTGCCTCCACCGATGTCAGAACACATGCACCATTGTGCAAGGGTGTCCGAGTTGATTTTCCGATTGTCTATGTGCATGAAGGGGGTCCTTACTGCACATTGACAATCTGAAAATCGACTCAGACACCCTTGCACAATGGTACATGTGTGTTGACATCAGTGTGGGGATGCTCACTTGTGCACATCATCTGTCGCATTCACAGTGTATCCTCATTTAGTCATCAAGGAGGTGCAGTCTTGTGCAGAAATTGTATGTGCATGGTGTTGAGGTAAGGGGGACATTTTGACAGCCTGCCGCTTATCCGGGCTATGTACCACTTAGCTCTTTCCTGTTGTCCTTATATTGTGGTCTGATATGGAACTTTGGCTATGTTTAGAAGTAATTTTCTGTGTATATATCCAACTGTATAACCCCACCAATATGTGTCTTGCAATATAATTGTTGACTAGGGTGTTATGTGTCTCTACACCCAAGGATAAGAGTGTCTGTGACACGACCTGCAGTCATTGTGGATGTGCACTGGTAGATATTTGATTATGCATGAGTGACATTGGGACCATACAGCCCCGTCTCCCCAGCCCCTGGTTGTTACTCACCATGTTGCTGATGTTGCTGGTCGTGTTCAGCAGTGTCCTGTCCCTGGACTCCAACCACGACTCCTCGCAGATGACTAAGGACACCTGTTCCTCCAAGGGATCCAGCTCCTCCTGTGGCACTGGACTCCCACCTCCGGTCTGTAGTGCTGCATTGCGATTGGCCGCTAGTTTCTCCTTGGTCTTGTGCTTGGCATCATGCCAGAGCTTCTTGCAGTCGTCCACTACCGTCTTCACCTCTCCGACAGCATTCACCTTGGCTGCGATGGACTGCCATATTGCATTCTTTGTCCCTAATGACACTTTGGAGCTGACGAACAGCTGCTGTTGTTTATCAGTAACCTCTGCAATCAGGACCTGTTTTCCTACTAGCTAAACCTGGTTTTCCTCTTCTCCTTGCTCTTCTCTTGGCTCTCAGGCTGGTTCTCCTGGCTGTTTGGGGGGTTGTTTTCTCCTGTAGTACTGGGGTCCAGCTTAATCCATGTTTTTTTTTTCTCAGTTTGTGATACTTTGCGGGCATTTTCTGGTCGCTTTTCAAGCCTAATGTGAAAAAAAGTGGCGTCCCGCTAATTTGCATGCAGTTTCTGGCCGCTGACTGGCCTGCTGCCACTTTTTTCACGTTAGCAGCAAGATTTTTATTGCAGTGACGCTGTTTTTAACATTGACATTTCCCACTTTGTTCTAAAACTATCGCCACGTAGAGTCGTCTTGTACATGCATCACTAATGTGGCCATAGTTTCCGGTGGTGCGCGGCAATACATATTTTGCCGCTAACGTTAGCAATGTTTTACGCCGGTTCTTGTACATATGCCCCTCAGGCTGGAGAAAACTAAGCCTCTGTTATTACACAAAAAATAATTTAAGTGGTGTTTGCCAAGGTATTGATGGATCTTCGCGGTAAAGGTTTCTCCAGCGACATTTTGCAGTGATTAGTGATACAGTACTATGACAACTAATATACATGCTATTGCTATCCATCTTGGATAGAATGTGTCTAACGAACTAACAAACTGATTTTCAAATGCATTAAATGCATGTTTACCTCACTTTCTCAATGATGTTTCACCAATCCTTTTGCCTGACCTCATTGCCTCCAGCACCCACTAAGGGAGCAGAACTTTACAGGGCCTGACACTCTCCGCCACCCATCTCATGGATTTCAGGGAATATTAATTCTTTGGCATCTCCTTCATCAGTGCTTTATTAGGGCAGGTATTGTTCGGTACTGAGTACCTGCACTTCTTTAATTTGAAAAAGAGAGTATCACTACTGCAATACATTTATTTGGGGCGAGCCGGCACTTCACTGAAGCAAAAAGGTGCTCTGAATAGTGAGCACCCGCACTTTTATATTTATTTATTTATTTATTTATATAGCGCTAGAATCGACCCCCGAAGGGGTATATCTGCGCTTAAGTGGAACATGAAGGTGGTGTGTGGCCCCAGCAAGCTAATAGGTACAAAAAAGAGTAGTTTTAAGCAGCTTCCTGAATTTTAGATGGTCTAAACACTGTCTCAGAGGTAGGGGCAGCTCCTTCCAGTAGTGAGGGCCAAGATGAAAGAGAGCCCTTCCTCCTAGTCTTGCTCTTCTTACTCCTATCAACATTTCCATTTAAAGCACTGTCCTTAGGAGAGAACGCCATTTTCAATGGCGCTCAGTCACAATGTCTCACAGAGCTGATCTTTATTACACTCTCCCCATCACTGGAGCTTTCTACAGTCCTTCTGTCCCAGCAAGGGGGAACAGGCAGGAGTTGCATCATTCCCCAGGTCACATACTTTTTCAGGGTCACAATCTCGCTCTCAAAATCATACTTATTGATTTTGAAGCAAGCGTGCCCGTTTTTTTAATGATGGGACAGCTAACTCAGCTATACCACTACATGTCACAATATTGGAGCTGTTATGTTTTCTCTCCCCCTGGCAGATTGTATTTTTAACTTAGAAACAACCGCTCATGAAATGTGGGTTTTAGCATAATATGTGTGACCCAGCCCTAAAAAACGTAACGTGCCTGAGTCTTCAAAGCATCTTCCTGTCTTGCCTATGTTTATAACGCATCCTGCACAAAAATACATTCTAGGCGGTCACTAAGGCTTAGTGAGGCTGCAGAAGAAACTACCACCTGAGAGGCTGGTACCTAGGTGGAGATAGTGATACAGTTGTTGAAAATAAGACTTTATTAGGTGGGAAATATTTATTGGTGTAAAATGTAACTCAACAAGACCAAAATATAAAAATATTAAGCTGAACAGCGTTGGGTAGAAATTGCGGATTTTATTGCAAGACATGGTAAAACATCTCCATATTTAATAATGCATTATTGAATATGGGAATGTCATTGACCTTAACACCTGTTTACTGATAAGCTTTTGTTTTAGTGATGCTTCCATCACCACAGCAGATGCTTCAGATGAAACTCACATTCTTGCATCTATTAATGTCTATATTGCCAAGTTTAATGGTAGGACCTTAGACCATTTCTCTGACGGTTCAATGTAAAGGAATATAACATGGACTCCTTGTTCGTGGTCACTATCATTTCCCCATGTTTATCTATACATATATCTAAATGCCCCCACATCTACATCAGATTTAAAATAGAATATTTGCTGCCTGAGTTTCCTTTGTAGCTAATTTAGTGTGACACCCTAAGTCAGAAAGGGATGTATAGACTTGAGTCCTATAGCTCACTTCGCCATAGGACTCAAGATGGACCACATTGTTCCTCACTAATGAGGCCGAACAAGCATGAAGCTTGTCTGGGGTTGCTTGTGTTCCTATTCACACAGATGTCATCGAGCATTCAGACTGGACTGTCCCTGGTCGAACAATGGTAAGACTGATTTGCTTAGGTTTCTTCCCAGTCTATAGCGGCATAGTGAGCAAATAAACAGACTTGAATAAGGCCCAGCGTAAGTGCTATTGTACGAGATTAAATTCAAGCATGCATACCAGCCATCACTTCATGGTTTCTGTCAGTTAAGCATCCTTCAGTTATATCCTCAAGAAAGGCATAAAACCTGGGTGAATATAGATTTGTGCACAGTTAAGTGACAGTGCGTAATAGAAGCCCCATTGGTCTCATCTCTAAGGAAGTCAGATAGGATTTCAGATATGACTTCCATGGAAGACAACACCCCAATCTACAAAATCAGACAATCTATTATCATGCCTCTGACACATGCATGATCTTTTTTGTCCCTCGTATAAGTACACTTTTGCCAAGTTGTAGCATTAGGTGCTCTAAAATCTGCTTTAAGAGGGATTGTGCAATCATTATCAAGATATAGGCTTAGCATAACTCCAAATTTTAGGTTCAAAGATGTATTTATTTATTTGAGTTGTATACAGTGCTGGCTAGACCCGGAGGTATCAGAGCGCTTTACATGAGGACCATTGAGTTACATCAGTTACAGGAGCATATTAAAAACATAGGAAAAGGAGAAACAGTGTTACACAATAAAGCGAGTATTACAAGAGCGTGGATTAACATCAACATATACTCCGTAGTTTGGCAGAACATCGGTAATTCATCAATCAAAAGATGGGGGGAGATAACAGTGGGGAGACGAGGAGTAACAGTGTCCAATGTCCGGCTGTGTAGGTGACGGCCACGGGGGGGAACCAGAGCCTATCTCCTCTATAGCTGACTGGGAAGCTCCACGGTCATGTTGCTCGGTCTCAAACACACATGGAAAAGTGTCTGTACCATCACATTTATAGATTATTTTGCCAAGATGAGGTCTGCTTTCTGTCTTTCATTTTGCAATTCACATTGCGCCTAGGAGTTCAAGCAAAAGAAATTCCACCAATCAGCATCGCCACTTAGCCACATAGGTTGCCAGAGAATAAAAACATAGCGCAGGGAAACACTGTGCCACAGAATTACATCCATTGGTAAGAGGGAAGAGGGACGTAGGGGGGAACTGCACTCCATGTAGGTCAGGCATCTCCCTTGACGAGACACTCACCGCCAACCAAAGGTGCAGGGATAAGCTTCAAAAGGGCGAGTAACGCTACGGGGATAAGGCTACTCAAAAAAAATACAGGTATGAATCTAGTCGCAACCAAATAAATATGATGAGGTAGTAATGGGGATATTAATAATTTTATTTTAAATTGCCAACATACTACGTGATATCACCCTCTACAGGGCCTTACATTGAAAAAGGTATATTCCCATATCCAGAGGGAACGCCATGAGATCTGTACTTTAATCAGAAGACAAGAGAAGAAAATATAATAGAAAATCCTCCCTCTTACGGTAAATAATTGAAAATCTGATGAAAAACTTGTGTCAGGAGGCGTATTTTAGGCCTTAGTTGGGTGTCTTTAAGCCCTGCAAATGACCATAATTATATCTTTCCAGACCACATATTGTAAAGATACTCAGCTCAATGTGGATCTGATGTCGCCATAATGTGGATTTGATGTCTCCATAATCCGTGATGATAGAGACTTTCTTGAAAGAAATACACCTTTTTTAAGGTTAGTATTTGTGTGAATGAATGGTCAAATAGTATGTGTGAATGTTGGAGTGTCCCTATTCCAAATTGGTCATTGACTAGGTTATAACGGAGGGTTGATAAAATAGATTTTTAGGACTGTAGTAGTAACATACAAATGAATTGAATGCAATGAGAACCCTGTACCCCTATCAGAGGACAGAATAAAATGTATTAAGACAGCTATACTAGAGAACCAAGGAGTATCGTCTCCTGTATTTAGAAATGTCCTGATAATGTATTGATCCACTCCTTTTCTAACACGCAGGAGGATACGTGAGTTTTACCCCAAGGGACTTGAATCATTGTCCTGAGGAAGGTGTGCCGATATCCAAGGGCAGTGACACCGAAACGCGTCGACGCTTTTTTTGCACATAGAATTCAAGCCCGGTAAATCTCTGGTACACCAAAAAAAGAAAAAAGAGATTTGTTCGAAAACTATAAGCAGGGCTTTATGAATCTTCCAATTAATAACTATAACGGTTGCTTTTGACTCTTGGGGGTTTAATTTCGAATTCACACTGTTGACATTGTTTCTTTACAGTAAATTGTTATGTTTGAAGTTAGGATCTGTTGATACCTTGTCATATGTTAGACCCTATATTGATTTACACTTATAAATTGGTGAATTAATTTGTAATTGTGATTTTTACCTACTGTATGGACTGTTTATTCTTTGTGTTTTTAAATGACAACATTAATTCTGAAATGCACTGAGTTTTATCTATTTATGTATGTTTTTCTTTGTTTTAATAAAAAAAAAAGTCTGTGAACGGTATAAAATAGTTTATGACCAATGATTGTTTCTAGTATGAATGAGTGAATGAACTGTGCTTTCCAGGGATCCTCTGTATACTTAGGGAACTGCACTCTGCCTGTTGCTAAGGGATTAGACGGAAAGATCTTGAACTGTGGATTGATTAACAGCAGATCCCTAATAAAGCACTACCAAGAGGTGTCCAATATGCTAGAGAATATAGATTTAGACATTCTCTTTCTAACAGAAACGTGGACCAGCCCGGAAACGCTGGTAGAAATGGGCTTTGCCTGCCCAGCCGGATATAAAATAGTCCACAACCGAGGGCTGTTGGAAGAGGAGGGGGGTCGGGTTAATTTTTAAGGAAAAGTGGAATTTTGCACCTCTAGAGGTAGATGACGTTATAGGGATGGAATTGCTAGGCTTCTCACTTCAAGAGGCCAAAGGTAGGATACGTACAGGAATGGTCTGCTATAGACCCCGGGCGTAGATACCCATTATCAAACCCTACTTGACACTATCACCAACCTGAGTATAACCCACTCTAGAATGATTGTCTTAGGGGATTTTAATTTGTGGGATAGCGACAAGCCAGATAGTCATTTAAGAGATTTAAGGCATACCTGCGAGAACTCTAATCTTTATCAATTGGCCCATTAGCCGACTCACTTAGGAGGACATATCCTATATCTTCTGTTTGCAAACCAGAACGAGACTAAGGTGGTTGAGGTATTACCTCAAAATTGGACTGATCATTCCCTCATTCACTTTGACATTATGATATCTGGTGTAGAAGATAGTAATACTCAGCAGATAACTTACCAAAAGAGAAGAAAATTGGCTAAATTAGCGAGAAACAGGATCCGTATGCTACCCCCGAATCAGAATCCTTTTGACTCCTCTGTCTCCGTAAAAGAAAATTATCAAACTTATTGTACCTATGTAGTTGATACTCTCAATCTATTGTCCCCGGAAAAAAGACTT
Source organism: Lissotriton vulgaris (assembly GCF_964263255.1). Lineage (NCBI taxonomy): Eukaryota > Metazoa > Chordata > Amphibia > Caudata > Salamandridae > Lissotriton > Lissotriton vulgaris. Next base: position 1,434,599,431 of record NC_141687.1, read on the forward strand.
AAGAAGAGAAAAAAGACTTCTGCCCCATGGTACAACGAGGAGCTGAAATCGCTACGTGTAGCATGCAAAAAGGCTGAGAGAAAATGGAGAAGGGCCTACTCTGAGAAAGATAAAACCAATTTGAGATTATTACAGTCTCAGTATAAGGCGTCTATCGCTAAGGCCAAAGCAAACTTTTATGCTATATCCATTCTGCTAGCACCCAACAGCACAAAAGCACTCTTCAATGTTTTCAGGGATCTCTCAAGTCCTGCCTTAATAAGCAACAAGGTGGTTGCTATGCAGAAACTTTGTGACGAGATCGCCTCCCATTTTGAAGAGAAAATTTTAAAAATTGTGGGGAAACTGGATTTTAGCAATCAGGATGAGTCTCCCAGGAACGTGCATGAGGGACCTCAGGTAGACGCCTCCCTGGAATACTTTCAAACCCCTACGGAAGAATCTTTTATTCAGTTTGCTCAAAGTGTATCCTCCGGATCTCCCCTAGACCCCCTCCCACATAAAATTTGGAAAACGTTTGGGCAGGAAACCTTCCCCTGGCTGCAACAGATTTGCTTTATAGTGAACAAAGGTCCTTAGCTTATTTAAGAATCACAACAATACAGTATAGGAACACAATGGAAAGCTATACGATTTACGATTTCCAAACCCAGCCGGGAAAGGAGTTTATTTTCAGGAAACAATGTCCAATCTTTCAATACAAACGAAATAACATGACACAAGCCTGTGCCGTACCAAAAAGAGGGAAAGGAAAGATAGGATTAGGGTGAAAGGGGTGTCTTTCAGGCAAAGGAGGAGAGCAAGGACAGGGCACTGTAAATAAGTCAGAGAATAATAACAGTGTCGCCTGGAGTGGAGTATACACAATCTCATTAAACAATATTATAAGTGTAAAACCACTCATAGGTGTCGACGTTTCGATCCCTTATGCTCATTTAGATACATGGGATCATCATCAGGACTTTTATAATGAACAAAACATGCCTGAATGAAATAAAGCCTCAGTGAATTAAGGTAAGAAGCCTCACGTGGGAGGTGTCCTTCACTTCAGATTGGAGCGATGATGCACGTAGTTACACGTCGTGGAGGTCTTTATGGGGGTCCAGAAGAACTGCTAATTGCAGGAGTTATAGGTGCAATTCGTAGTTCGTTTTCAACTGCATACGATGGCAGCACTTACTCCACTCAAAGTGAGAGCGGGGAGTAGCTTTTAACGCGTAGGCAACAGTGGCCGTACACGCGGAGTGCCAACGATGTGGCGTTCAGACGCAAGTCTAAATAAAGACACGTCTTTCCTGGGGCTGCTCGGTCAATGCCGGATGCAATGCAATTGCTGTCAGTCCCGGGAGGTAGGAGAGGTGCCAGAGATATGGAAGCTGGCAGTGGTGGCTCCCCTGTTAAAAAAACCTTCTTTGGACCCCACTACTCCAGTGAGTTTTAGACCCATATCCCTTTTGTGTTATCCCATTAAGATTCTTGAAAAAATAGGCAGTAAAACTCTGTCATGCTATCTAGAGGAAAATTTGTTGCTGGATAAGGACCAATTTGGCTTCCGTCCAGAACATGGTACAGAGACTGCTCTGGCCTCAGTAACTGACAACCTTCGAATGCGTGCTGACAACGGGAACTTCTCGGTCCTAGTATTACTGGATATGTCAGCCGCATTCGATACGGTTAGCCATACTGTGTTAGTGGAAAGATTAGCGAGTATAGGGGTAAAAGGATGGGCCTTGCAGTGTCTCTGATGCCTTTCACTTCGGCCAAGTCAACAGTACATCATGGAGTACCCCCTTAAGGCTCTGCGATCAGCCCTATACTTTTTAATATCTATTTACGCCCCCTGTTCCCCATGATTAGATCTTTTGGAATTTACCTGGTCAACTATGCTGATGACACTCAACTCGAGTTCTCCTTGGAGGGAAAACAACCGGTATCTATGGAGACCTTTCAGGAGTGTCAGCCTGCTGGTTGGCTCCGGGAAAACCCCTTGAAATTCAATGGAGGGAAAACAGAGGTGGTGTTTTGTCCGGCTTCTAGCGTGTCCCGCCCTTTATCAACAGAATTTAGGCTCACTCCTGAGTATGAACCTTTGACCCCTGCCAAAATAGTGCATAATTTGGGGGTCCTGGTGGATGACAATCTCCAAATGGAGTCTCAGGCCAATAAAACTATCCGTGTTTGTCTCTCCTTACTGCGCATGCTACGGAAGATCCTCCCGCTACTGTCAGATGACTCCCGTTCCTTGGTAAAGAGGAGCATAATCTTAAGTAGACTGGACTATTGCAACTCCCTATACTTAGGAGCACAGCAATATATTTTGCAGGGGTTGCAGAGAGACCAGTCTATGGCCGCAAAGCTTGTGCTTAAGAGACATCGTCGGTCTTCTACAGCCTTGGCCTTGAGTGATCTGCACTGGCTGCCTCTTAAGGAGAGAATATGTTTTAAATCTCTCTGTATTGTATATAAAGTGATCCACGGCTTGGGACCTGTTCCTCTGCAGGAGAGATTCACCTTGTATAATCCCGGGAGACAGCTTCACTCCTCCAGCACTAATTTGATCACGGCACTCAGGTTTAAGAGATCAAGGCTGTAAGATAGAGCCTTTGGAGTGGCGGCCGCCCGCCTTTGGAGCGAGTTGCCCCAGAATATTAGACAGATCGGTACACTGATGTGCTTCAGGAAGAGCCTGAAAACCTGGCTGTTCCCTATGAGCAAACATTAGTTCCTTTCTCGGATAGCTATCCCCACAGCTATATTGGCTTTCTTCATTCTAAGCGCCAGGATACCCGTAGGGTGACAGTTTTTTTGCGCTATATAAGTATTCACTTCACTTCACTTCACATCATAAGTAAGGTGCCAGGGAAGTTGTCTTGTATAACATTAATCTTTTCACTTATATTGTCAACTCTTCTCCATTTCTGTGTATGGTAAAAATATAGGGAGAGAGGACGCGGCTCTGGTATATTCAATTTTACTTTTCACTTGTTCGTAGCCTCTCCAAGATTCCCATAATTTTGATGATATTGTTTAATGTAAAAGTTTGGTAGTTATTAGCATTATAAACACAATAACGATTAACAATATTCTCCAAAGCTATCCTTGAACATTGCTCTTTAAATCAATAGATCAAGGAAGGCTGCAACCCAGCCTCTCTACATGAACCCTATCCTTGACTTTTGAATTAATTAACCCTATTTTGGAATCCCTGACCTAAAGATAAAAAAAATGAATTATACCAGCTACAATTCCATGGGCTGGTTCAATATTCCATGAAGTTGCATGCCACATAACTGTCTCTTTGTTGAGCATTCATTCAGCTTTTGAAAAATTAAAGCTCCAGACCTGACCATCTGTGTATTAAGATAGTCACAGAGAGTCAGTAACCCACAAGAGGGATACATACATTAATTTTGACCAGTTTTTTAATTTCTGAAAATTTACGCATCGAACATTAACCAACTTGAAATTTAGACATTTCAAAAACGGAACATGCACCTCCTATAAATGTGCCTACATACAAGAACCCCGGCAGCAGAATTGACACTTCCTACCCGTTCTCACAAGTATGTCTCTTTGGCTACCTTCTTCTTAATTTCTTAATTCTGTGACTAAAAATGACTAACGTTCCTTTGCCTGAGCCCCCTCGACCTCCTTTCCCATCAAAATGAATGACCTATTGATAGTTGCTAATTTTCTTGCCCATTGTAGATCTACACTTAAATATGCACAAATAAGTGTAAGAGGGATTAACAAGTATCCCACTCAAAGAAATGCTGAGTTCAGAGTCAGAGTCAGAGTCAAAAATACTTTATTCGATTAGTTAAAATCATAAAAGTATACTACAAACACATATAAAAACATATAAAGGCATATAAAGGCATATTAAGAAATATAAAAGTGGGGATGGCATTTCATTCATATTTCAACAAATACAGTACATGGATGTGGTATACAATAAAACAATTTTTAAAAGAGACATTAAAAAGAACATTTATGCAGGGAAAATCAGGGTCCGGTGTTACTTTTTACTTTTTACTTTTTACTTTTCCTTTTTAAAGTAGATCAAACCCCTTGATAAAACATCACTTTTATGTTCTATAAGTAGTTCATTGGCAAGTTCAAAAAACATTTAAAAAAACTTTATGGTGCAAGTTTTTTTTATACAAATCTACAGAAATAGGTTGTGTAATGTACTACACCTATATTTACATGATTCAATCAGGTGTTGAGGAGTTCATTGATCTGAGACGTTTAGCTCTCATAGCTGCTACCAAAAAACTTGCAACCCCGTACATCACAATAGGGGTCTCCATAATTTGTAAAAACAACAATGCGGGTTTCACTTGCATAAATCCCCTGTTTCTCATTAGTGGTAATATATATTTTTTTCTCCCCTCCGCAAAAAAGGGACAAAAAAATACAAAATGGGTCTGGTCTTGGTCGGAAAAGGAATCACATTTACATGGGACGTTATCCCTTGGTTTGTTCCATTTCGGGTAGTCTCCCAGAAGGAGGTGCATCTGGTTGAAACGAAATTTTGTGAGAAGCCACCGATGATAAGGCCTATTCACTACCCTTAAATAAGGCTGGATGGACATGGTAGATACAACAATATAGTGAGCCCTAACGGTGGTTTTCTCTAATTCTTGCGTTTCACGCAGCATGTTCCTAGACTCTAAAAATTGTGTTTTGATCCATGTTACATCTTCTTTGCACAGCCTCTCGGGGTTACTATACAAGTCAACACGGCCCAAAAGGGTAGCAGCAGACTTAATATAGCTCAGCCATTTAATATCATTAGCTCTGTCTCTCCCCATGCAGTCAGTAATAATTTGACGATTTAACGTCAGGTTCGGGTTCAACCACATTTTCACCCAAAGAAGTAGTGGGGCCAGGTTAAGAGTATCTTCAATATATCCTTGCCCTAATTCTATCAGGACTGAGAAGATGGGTGTGGACTGTGGTAAGCCTAATAGTGAACGCATGGACCTATTCTCCTCCTTCTGTATCAGGGCCAAATCCCTGAATCCCCAAATCCCAGCCCCGTATCTAGCCAGAGCCAAGGTTTTGGCTCTATACAGCTTGAGAATGGCTTCCGTTGGTTTACCCCCCAATCTTTTAGCGAAGCTCTGTATTGCTCCAAATGACCGCCGAATAGCCATTGCTTTATTGACAACCTGCGGAGTCCAGGTGCCCATGTCATCAAAAATGACTCCAAGGTATGTAAATGTTTTAACTTTGGTTAAAATCACTCCATTACATCGCAGGGTTTTAGTGGTGTTCTTTCCTTTCCCTATGGACATAACGTGCGATTTATCCATATTTACAACCAGGTCTAGTTTTTTCATAAATGCTCCAAACGAATCAAGGAGCTGCTGTAGACCATTAGGGGTTCTGGCAATGAGGACCGTATCGTCGGCGTACATCAGTACGGGCAACGGTGACCCTCCCATATTGGGTATATCTGGGGTAGCAGTTTTTAAGACGGAATACAGGGAGTTAATATACAGGGAAAATAACATGGGGGCCAAAATGCACCCCTGTCTCACCCCTCTAACTGATCTAAACCCAGTAGTGCACTTGCCACCTGTTGTCATCCGGACCGATGCCGTCAGGTCGCTGTGCAGGAAAGCTAAGAAATTTATCAGAGCAGGGTCTAGGCCCAACTCAGAGAGAATTGTCCACAGCTTCGACCTATTTACTAAGTCGAACGCTGTGGACAGGTCCATAAAAGCTAGGTGGATTGACCCGCTAGAAGCAGCAGTGTATTTAGAAACAGTCATGTATAGGTTAAGACACTGCTCCTCAGTATCCCTCCCTGTTCTAAATCCATATTGCGTATCACATAAAATTGCATTTTCCTTTTCCCACAAGTTAATTTTATTTAAAATGACTTTGCCAAGAATCTTGAATGAAGAATCAAGTAGCGATATAGGTCTATAACACCTGGGGTCACCCCTTTGCCCCTTCTTAAAAATTGGAATAATAACCGAATGTGACCAAGTAGTGGGAGTGTCAGACAAATTCATGCATGCTAAATTAAAAACATTCGTGAGTACTATAGACCATATGTGGGGATGTGCTTTATACATATCGGCGGGGACCCCATCCGGGCCTGGGGCTTTCCCGCCGGCAGTATTTTCAATTGCATTTAATACTTCTTTTACCGTTACCCTTAATGGAGCGTCTATAGGTACAGAATCTATAGGAGTGAAAGGGGTAGTAGGGATCTTACTTCCATAGATGTTTTCAAAGTGATCTAGCCATTGTTTCTCGGTGATATTAGCCTCTAATATCTCATTCTCGTTACCACTAAACAAAGGAGAGTTCACTATTTTCCAAAATTTTGCACTATCCCTTAAACTAAGGTTGTCATAAAGTGCTTCCCAGGCCGTGTGTTTTAATTCTCTTTTACGGGCCTCGGTCGTACTCCTATAATCTTTCCTCAAATGGGACACTTCAGTTATATTACGAGGCTTACGTTTTAGGGCTTCTAGAAGTTTTTTATGCGCCTTTGAGCAATCGGCATTAAACCATCCCTGTGCCATTCGTGGTTTATCAGATGATTTGATTGTTAGGGCCTCAGCAACATTTTTGCATATGGTTCCAAAAGCTTTTGTGACATTTCCTCCTGTTGACAGCGGATCCCTGCATATGTTAAGTTCAACACTTAATTCATCACACAATTTAGTAAAAAATTCCTCAACATTAATTTTAGACCATTTAACCCGTCTACCTTGGTCGTGGGCCCAGACTACAGTAGGGTAGGTTAGCTGTTGGTCATAACTTATTATGGTGGGATTTATATTAGTCAGTTCCATAACGACCGGGTTATGGTCACTAAATGCTGTTATAATGGCATTATATGAGATAACATTTACGAGGATACTAGGTGACACAAAGATATAATCAATGATAGTGTTACTACCTCTCGCACTGTAGGTCACCATTCTATCTTTCGGGTTCACAAAAGCGGGTTCAGACAGATCCATATCTATCAACAGTTCTTCTAAAGCGCCCCCCTTTGCAGAGTGTTCAAAGTGCGGGTGAGTCAAATAGTCATCATCGTAAAAACTACCATTATGACAGTTAAGTTGACAAAGATGTGTGTTAAAATCACCAAAAACAATATAATAAACCAAAGTAGTTTGACTCTTCTTATAATTATTTAAAAAATCAGTCAACATTAGGATATTTTCACCTCCTTGTAACCCTTCTGTTGAGTTATAAAAATTTACATATAGGAGTTTTTCCCCCATATTCATCAAGGCCTCTAGGATGAGACAGTTAGGAGAGTCGATATCTATAATTTTCATCACCCCCATATGACTTACTGAGGTCAATAGTGCAAGGCCTCCCTTACTTCTGCCTCTGTTGGACTTTTTTGCAGCTTTAAAGTGGGATACATATCCTTCTACCCAAAAGTTACATTCGGTATCCCATGTTTCTTGGAGTGCAATCACTTCATGTTGCTTAATGATTTCGAGCCATTCTTTATCATCTCTTTTGGTTTGTAGGCCAGAGATATTCCAAGTCATTAGCTTCATAGTTCTAACTGCCCCTTTGGACCCAGAAGGTACCTGCAGCCCCATCTTGGTGCCCAGTCAGATGTCAGTATCCAAGTTTGTAAGAGCATCAAAACGGTTTCTTAGCTCCAGGCCAGGAGTCAGAGCCGCTTGGTGATTACAGTCTAGGGACAGATGTGAGCTAAGGGGTAGAGTGGCCCAGTTGGCTAATTGCACTTTTTGTCTTGGGGTATTTTTCCTGTAAGCAGGGTCCCGAATGATTTGTTGTGATGGGCGAGGATAGAAAAAGCCCAGTGGGACCGCACGTATTTGCCCTTGGATAATATCAGTTGCGTCCCAAAAAAGTCTTGAGCAGACGTGTGGATTCCTGAAGTTAATGATGACACAATCATCAGAGAAGCGTTTGGCCGTCGGGCCCAGCCAAGTAACTCTTCTCGCCAAGCTAACATGTGCAGAAACGTCACTAGGACCTGTGCAGTTTTTATCGCACCAGCTCTTTACGTTTTCCATAAGAGTTAGTTGAGTTTCTGATTCTCCCGGAGTAAGTCTTGGGACATTAACCAGAACTGCCACGAAAGGAGTTGCCTCAGGGGGTAAATTTACCATAGGCTTGGGGTACATACCATGCCCCGTTCTCTTATGTGATGTGTTATCTGCAGCCCCGTCATTTGCCTCACTAGTATTTGTATTGGAATCTGAGTTGTTCTGTCTACTGGGGTGCAGGATATTTCCGGCAGGTTTAGGATTATTTGCAGGCACCGCTGTCGGGATGAGTGGCAGATGTGCAGCTTTGGGCATTGAATTCCCACTGTTGGTCACCTCCATGGGTTGGCTGGTATGCCCTGTGGTATGTAGTGGGTCTTTTGCTAGATGTTCTGCCACTTTTTGAAGCAACAGGGAGTTCATCCTCTCGCATCGTGTTATAATCCCTGCTACACAGTCTTTGAGGGTTTCGACTATGTCACTTGATATCTTGATGAGTGTGGATTCAATGGTGTCCGTTAATGCCCTTTCTATCATATCTTTAATAGAGCCTTCAAATTTAGCTGAAGATTGTCATAATTTAGTATTGGCTCTGTATTGTAATGGTAGAGTTTTATGAGATCTAGCTCTTTTCCTAGTTTTACATATCTTGGCATCCCCCACTAGGACTTGGGCGCGCACAGGGGGGGTCAGATACCCCTGTAGAGTACTCCTGGTGCGCTGACTGTTGGGCATTAGGTAAATTGTCACAGGCACTTTTAATAACAATGTTGGGTTCTAAAGGTACCCTTGACTCATTGTGTTCAGTCGAAACTCCCTCCCTCGAAGCTCCCTCCAAACCAAGTTCCCGTTCTTTCTCGGCGATTTCCTTATTGAGCTTCCCCACAGCAGAAGTAAGGTATGTCAAGATGCTTTCAGGAGCACTAGTTTTACGTGCAATTTTTACTTTGCTGGTTCCCCCTGTTAGTGATGTCTGGAGTTTTCTCTTACCCATTTCTGGACTGTAGATGTTAGGGGACCGGCCTGACCTGTCCTCTGTCGTCCCCTGACGGCCACAGACGGCCCGCCCTCTGCCCGGGCTCCGCCCGGTGCCGCCCGCGCGCGTCCGCGTAGCGGGGGAAGCTGTCTGTTTTTATGCGCCTCCGTTTGCGCAAAGCAGGAAGTGGGCGGCGATCTCCCAGGGCAGGCTGGGAGCTGTAGTCTCGACCCCGCTCCGCGGCCGAGCGATGTCAGCAGCTCGCCGTCGGGGGAGACCACAGCGTCAGGAGCCCAGCTGTGCCCAAATGCCCAGTAAGTGCGGTGCGCGGCAATATCCAGGTAAGCTGCAAGCCCCCTCGCAGAGCGTCAATGCAGGTTCTGTGTTTTGGTGTTTCCCGCTGCTCGGTAGGGGCTGTCCGCCTTTATGCGCCTCCGTTTGCGCAAAGCAGGAAGTGGGCGGCGATCTCCCAGGGCAGGCTGGGAGCTGTAGTCTCGACCCCGCTCCGCGGCCGAGCGATGTCAGCAGCTCGCCGTCGGGGGAGACCACAGCGTCAGGAGCCCAGCTGTGCCTAAATGCCCAGTAAGTGTGGTGCGCGGCAATATCCAGGTAAGCTGCAAGCCCCCTCGCAGAGCGTCAATGCAGGTTCTGTGTTTTGGTGTTTCCCGCTGCTCGGTAGGGGCTGTCCGCCTTTATGCGCCTCCGTTTGCGCAAAGCAGGAAGTGGGCGGCGATCTCCCAGGGCAGGCTGGGAGCTGTAGTCTCGACCCCGCTCCGCGGCCGAGCGATGTCAGCAGCTCGCCGTCGGGGGAGACCACAGCGTCAGGAGCCCAGCTGTGCCCAAATGCCCAGTAAGTGCGGTGCGCGGCAATATCCAGGTAAGCTGCAAGCCCCCTCGCAGAGCGTCAATGCAGGTTCTGTGTTTTGGTGTTTGCTTAAGACAATTCTTTTCAGCACAGTGATTCAGAGAGCGTTGGGGGGGGGGGTCATACGGACCTTTGATCAATTAAACACATCATTTTTGATAGGTTCATAAGTATCAGTGTGGCTGATGAATATTCAAACTAGTGGGAATGCAGTTGTAGCCTGAACAATAGCACATTTTTTTAACATATGAGAATAATTTTCCATTTTACGCTGCAAATTTTAAAGGAAATTGACTGACAAGTCATAAACTTTACAGGCAGTCCAAACAACATGTCATTGCTTTATTCTCTTTCAAGGTATCCTGGTCCTCCTGTTAGTTTGTGGGGTTCTCCACACAAGAATATTTTGGAAACAGTGGGTCTAACCTGCAATGTGCAGTACGATTCCCATGTAACATTGACTAAAAAGAAATTATATTTTATAAAGTAAACAATAATGGTTCCTTTAGAGTAGTTCAATATGCACATTCCACATGTTTTAGGTATTTATGAATGTATTCTCAAAATGAACATTTGTTAAAAAAACAACTAACAGTCAAACATTTGCATAATTATATTTAGTATTTGTAGAAAATAAAATATAAGCAAATAAGGTGCTCCGAATAGAATGAAAATGGTGTACTGCACATAGGTTGTAAACAAGTGACTAATGATGAACACTATAGGGCTATATGGGTATTGTCTGCAATATTAGCTAAGGCAAGCTTATCCTCAACATACAATTGTCCATCTTGCCATAGATATTAGTATCAGTTCAAAACTAAAAGTTCTCAAAGTTTTAACCTAATAGTTGCTTTATTATATGCCATAGATGGTGGTCACACCTCTTAGAATTATGTGGTAATTTTGATAAGTACTTTACAAATATGTGCCATTCTGGTTGTTGTGGTTCTTGACAGAAAGCGCTCTGAATATATGGCTACTGTACTCAGATTGTTTAGGCTTTTTCTTTAAGTGATTCTGAGAAATACATTGTGATGAATATATGGGGGAATTATACCCAAAATTATAGTTTGCATTTGAGATTAATGACCTAAGAGTGAACTTGGAGATACGATTTTAGAATAAGTGATTTTAAGAGGTGAAAACTGCAATATTCGGCACTGAGGTTGTTTTCCTGTCGGCAGAATCACCATTTGCTGAGAGAGGAAGGGATTGATAACAAGGCTCTTTTACAACTGCATCTTCAGGTCGTGGTGGCCTTGCAATATTTTCAGGTATATTTAGCGCTTATATGTGGGAGCTTTTAAGTGAACCTACTAAGGATGAAGGAGTTGTGAGGACAAGGATGGCTCCTCCATTAGTCGCCCTACTGTTAAAATAAAATGATAATAAAACCACTTTATTACCATTTTTTTTTTGCATTACTCCCATCCGGGGTTAGGGTGGGTATGGGACAATCTTGCCAAGTGTCACAGTCAGGGAGGAGTGTTTAGGCACTTGTATGTGCGCATGTCTGTTTGACCGGCCTACCACTACACAAGTGTTTCACCTTTTGAGTGACAAATGCATGAGAGTAGTCGTGTGTGGAACGAGATGCTGTGCATACGATAGACGTGGATTCAAATGAGACAGCGTAAAATATGAGGGGTGAGGGGACACAGTGGGCCTCACTACATATGTTACTTGGTGGCCTCCCCATTATGTTGTCAACTGTGAGGGTAGGGCAGAAAGGCAACAAGCATATGGGTCAGTTCCCGCCTTTCAATACATTACGAAAAGGTGTATTTCCCAATGTGCAACATGCTTGAACATTGAGATATGGAGTCTGGTTTAGCATTAGGGACACAAGGAGTATACCTTGAGATTTACATGACTTCCCCTATTATTATCCAGTTAAGGGCTTAAGGGCTTAAGAATCAGGAAAGATGGCACTCATTATATGTTTTTGGTGCCATGTTCCGTTTGCCTTTGCAATTAGTTCACATTCATTCATATAGTCTAATTGTGGCATGAATAAGCTTGTCATGCTCTCGCCTTTGTTTCAAGTCAATCTACAGATAATTTACATTCTGTCCACAAGTCTCCAGGAACCACAGTGACAAACAGGGTATTCAAATGTACAATTCCTCTGGATTATCTCTCAATCTCAGGAATTAATTTGCAAATGACAAAATATCAGCTCTAATCCAAGGCACATACCCTTCGCCAGGTATTTTCCTTATAAAAAGCATTTTTGCTTCTTCAATTCCACCATTGATCATAACCGCCGGCATACCAGGAACGGCCCTCGACTGGATCCGCTCATTCCTCACCGGCAGAACCCAGAGAATCAGACTACCTCCCTTCCGCTCCAAAGCTATGGAAATCAACTGCAGAATACCCCAAGGATCATCGCTCAGCCCCAAGCTCTTCAATAGCTACATGGCCGCCCTCGCTGCCATCATCAGACAGCACGGACTCAGCATAGTATCCTACGGCGATGACACCCAGCTCATCCTCTCCCTCACCAAGGACCCCACCATCACCAGACTCAATTTCCAGGAAGGAATGAAGTACGTTGCATCCTGGATGAGCAGCAGCTGCCTGAAGCTCAACTTGGAGAAGATAGAGGTCCTCATCCTCGGACCCTCCCTCACTGCATAGGACAACACCTGGTGGCCCACCGCCCTCGGCAGCCCTCCCACCCTCACTGACCACGCCCAGAACCACAGCATCATACTCAATTCCTCCCGCTCCATGACTCGAAAGGTCAACACCATCGCCTCCAGCTGCTTCAACACCCTGCGCATCCTCTTAAAGACCTTCAAATGGATCCCCCCTGAATCAAGAAAGAGAGTCACCCACGCACTCATAGCCAGCAGATTCGACTACGGTAAAGCCCTCTACACCAGTATCAACAGGTTTTTGCTCCGCAAGCTCCAGACCATACAGAACACCGCAGCCAGACTTGTACTCGGCATCCTTCTACACGAACACATCACCCAACATCTGCGAAACCTTCACTGGCTCCCAGTTGAGAAGAGAGTCACTTTCAAGATACTCACCCACACCTATAAATGCCTCCACAACACCGGACCCCAATACCTCAATGAAAGAATCTCCTTCCACCTACCCTAAAGAAACCTCAGATCCGCCTACCTCACCCTTGCTGAAACCCCTCGCATTCACAGAGCCAGAACACTTGGAAGAGCGTTCTCCTATATCGCAGCCAAGACCTGGAATGAGCTCCCGACCGACATCAGGCGCTCCCCCTCCCTGAATATCCTTAAGAAGACACTCAAGACCTGGCTTTTTGACTGAACAGAGCTGCTACCCCACCGCGTCTTGTGACCCTCACGGGTGAGTAGTGCACTTACAATGCCCCTGATTGATTGAATGATAACTGGAGGTGTCTCTATTCTAACTCTCTGTGTGTCCTTCTTTTTAACCATATACCTTCCCATATTTCCTTAATCTGAGATTTCATTCCAGCTGGCCTTATGTTAGCAAAATATCTGTTACCAAAGTCTTATCTGTATGCCCTTTGCAAAACCTTTGATGTCTGAACATCAATTTCATATTTATAAGCTAATTCAAGTAGCTTGTCATGCGTCTGTCAATGTCGTCTGGTAATGTCTTTACAAAGGAACAATAGTTTCTCCTCCTGTCAGGTATCTAATCAAGATGGACTAATATTTTCCAAAATCATGTCTTCTAGTTCTACCTTTAGCTAGGCCACATCTAATGTTTTACCCTTTATTGAGACTAGAACAGATTTTTTTTTAGTTTTCAAAAACCTTTATTGGTAAAAGCATACAGGGAATGCACAATGTACGATGAAAGGGTATGGATGCAAGAGTGCATCAGAATACATCTCATCAAAACAGTGCTACAGTGCAATATATGCCCTTTAGAGCCTACCAAAGTGTTCCAATGGGCTCACAATAGCCCATGGGATCCAATCTGCTCTTTTTGGTCTTCAGCACTCAACAAAGTCCATTACGGCCGCATGAAGCATAAAGAGTACCACTGTGCATCCAGTAGAAAGAAGAGAAGAGGGGAAGGGAAGGGGAAGGAAAGGAAAAGGGGTGGAACCTCTCTGGCCAAGTTGGAAAAGCAAGATGACATGCTTTTAGGGCGCCAATGGTAAATGGTGCGCCACCCAAAGCGTGTTCCCGCCTATCCATCCGCTGCAGGGCCTTGGGCCCAGTCTCCATACAGTGCTTGTAAACACTGTCACAGGGGCTGCCAAATATCCAGGGGTCATGCCTGCGGGGGCATCAGATCCCAACACTCAGACAACTGTGTATGGCAGAACGCTGCATCTGACAGCAAGTCTTACCGCCGCAGTCAACGCCGACTGCCCCAGCACACGTCTCCTTGCCAACAACAGCATCATAGCAGCAAGTTGCCTGATATTCTTAGGTAGGAGTTTAATGTAGCCCAGCAGGACAACCAGCACGGTGCGCTCCATCCTGTAATACAGCAGGTCATCCAGAACATCTAACACACACCCCCAGAAGTTCACAACATTACAGCACCCCCAGGCCAGGTGCCGAAACGAGGCCTCAGACATTCTACATCGCACACAATGTGTCTCCGCACTTAGCCTCGCTCTGCACATCCATACCGGGGTTCTATAAAGTTTATGAAGAAACTTGAAGTGGACTAGTCGGAGTCTGTAATTGGGTGACAATTCTTTAGATTGCACGCATCAGTAAGCCCATACTCCTTCCTCAAATGGAATACCCAGGCACCCCTCCCAAGCAGCATGAGCCCAGGGCACAACCACAGGATAGTCCCGTTGCATACCAGTGTACATGTGCGTTATGAGTTTGCGCAGAGAAGGGTTGGATAAAAACGCTTCCAATACTTGAAACGAGGGAGGGGCCAACGTGAATGAGGCAAACCTCGCTCTCATGGCCGCATGGAGCTAGAAATAAGTCAACCTGTTCAGGAGTCCATTATGCTCCTCACCCAGTGTGGGGTCTAGGTCTATAAAAACCCCATCAGGGAATATCCGCTCGAGCGTGTGTATCTGTAAATTGCGCAGCTGCCGGCAGGTCCCTGCCTCTCCCGCAAAAGGCAACTCTGGATGGCCCGCAATTAGAATTAGCATAGTGGGCCCAAATAAAGTGTCCGTACCCGCATGTCAGCGGAGCGTCTGCCATGCCCACACCGTGCTGCCAACCGTGTCTCTCCCGGCCCGTGGGCAACTCTGCGCACGGAATATCAGCATAGGCAGCGGAATCGGGTCCACCAGGTCAAACACGGGGGCTGCGTGCACCAGAAACGGCATCAGAAACAACCAGTGGAATGGGAATTGCACCTGGGCGCAGGAGTGATGCAACTCCATGTCCGGTGCCCCCAGACTCCCTTGCTCGAAAGGGAGCATGAGAGTTTTCCATGAGACTTGCGGCTGTCCTCCCACCCAGGCCAAGAAAATCAGATTGGAACGGAGGCTCCTCTTGAATGCAGCCATGCGGGGGAAAGGGAGATTGACGAAGGTGTAAAGGAATTTGGGCAAGACTACCATCTAAGCAAAGGCCAGTCACCCCATGAGCGAGAGCGACAGAGCGCTCCAGCGGGGAAGCCTGTCTTCAAACCAGTGAAGGACTGGGCTATTCTAAGGCCCAGCGGTGCCAGGGGACAACACCTGAAACCTTCGTAGGTTACCTGTTCCGGCATACAAATCACAGAGACACGGGACACTTCCTTCGGCGTCAAAGATCAGCGTTTATTTACTGCAGGGATACAGAGATCGCAAGAAGTACAACAAAGTGTAGGTTCTGAGAGTCTGCTTCGAATTGTAAAAGTGGATTGCTCCTTTTATACACATTTTTGTCATTGCACAACATGGCGAACAAAAGGTTACAACTCAGTTCCCACAGTAAACTTCAAAAGGGTTGCATTCATGTTTTCAGGAGCCCGGAACATAATTACAGTAACATCGCCGGTTCCCAACTGTAAAAGCATGTTATCCCACCATTAGGCACATTTCACTCTAGTCGTAAACGAGCTAAGAGAAGAGACAGAGACAGGTGCAAGGAAGACAAAGACAGACAACAGATTGAAAAGAGTGAGGGGGCAATATCGGAAGCGTGATCACAGGATCAAAGGATTCGAGCCTAATGCATGCAAGGCTGAAACAATAGACCGGCACGGCAAGATGAGCCTCGAGCGGAGCCATCTGCCTTTTCCGTATCATCCCCCTAATCATAAAGACACACTCAAAGGAACATGTGTCTTCCGCAAGGGTTTGGGAATCCCAGGGTCATGAAGTGAACATCGTCCGTTCGCCGGCTACGTGAGGGCAAGAAACAAAATGGATGCCGTATCTAAAATGGAACCCGAGGGTTCAGATGGAGAAACCCATAAACAGGACGAACCCTTCCAAGTAGTGTAGCGAAAACGCGTACACCCACTAAACTCGTCATTTGCGGTTTATTTTATTTATTTATTTATTTTATTTATAAGATTTTTAATGCGCAGCTAATACCCGGGGGTGTCTAGGCGCAGAAGATACTCTAGGATACGGTGATCAGCACACAAACTTATTGGTTGAAGAGCCAGGTCTTCAAGGCCCTACGGAAACAGATGAGAGTGGGGGCAGTTTTGATGTGCGGAGGGAGAGAATTCCACAATCTAGGAGTTGCTACCAAGAATCGTCTGTCTCCTCAAGTGGCAGTTCTTGTTCGGGGAACAGATAGTAGACAACTAGCTGCTGATCTTAGGTTCCTTATAGGGGTAAATACCTGAAATGCCTCCTTTAAAAACTTCGGGCCAGTATGGTGAATGGCCTTATAGGCAATGCATAAGGCCTTAAATTTGATCCTGCTCTCCACTCTTAGCCAATGAAGATGGCGTATAGCTGCTGAGGTGGACTGGCGCCTAGGAATGTTGAGAAGGATTCTGGCTGCCATATTTTGAACGGATTGGAGCTTGTTCAGATTATATTTGTGAGTGTTGAAAAAGAGGGCATTTCCGTAATCAAGCTTGGAAAACACCAAGGTGGTAATTAAAGTTTTTCCAGCTGATGCTGGTAAGTACGGTAGCAGTTTTTTTGATCTTTTTCAGCGTAAAGAAGGCAGCCGAGACAACCTTGTTTACATGATGTTTGAATGATAGTTGTTTATCAAAGATCACTCCAAGATTCCTGACCTTTGCGACTGGGACCGGAGGAGGACCCATCTGAGTCGGCCACCAAGTCGGAGACCATTCTGGAGAGATGTTACCAAAGGTCATAACCTTCGTTTTCTCCGCGTTCAGTTTTAGGCAATTACCATGCATCCATGCTTGTATCTCTAGTATCCCCTCCTGAAACTTAGCTGCCACCGTTGGTCCGTTCTTATGCACCGCCAGCACAAGTTGGGTGTCATCAGCGTAGGTAGTTAAACGCATCCCATGAGATTTTATGACCCTTGCCAAGTCTGCGACATAAATGTTAAAAAGCGCAGGACTTAACGACGATCCTTGGGGGACCCCGCATGGCAGTTTAAAAGTCGATGAATAATGATTGCCCAATTTAACTGCCTGTTTGCGGTTAGATAGAAAAGAAGCTATGAGATCTTTGGCCAGATGGTTGATCCCCAGGGCTGCGACACGGTCGACCAAGATAACATGGTCGACCGTGTCGAAAGCCGCCGAGAGATCCAACAGAATGAGCACTGCTGCTCCTCCCGAATCCAAGATTTCTCTAATTTCATCGGAGGCCTTTATCAGCGCTGTTTCGGTTCCGTGTCCCCTCCGGAAACCGAATTGCGTATCATCCAAGAGTTCGTGTTGTTCAATGAACTCTGAGAGCTGCTGGTTCATAATGGCCTCTACGATTTTAGCGGGAAAGGGAAGGCAGGCAATGGGTCTGTAGTTGGCCGTAATAGTGGGGTCTAAGGAAGGCTTTTTGAGCAGAGGTTTTATAATGGCCTTCTTCCAGATCTCTGAGTAGACGCCTGTCTTGAAGATGGCATTACAAATGGTGGTAAGTGGATGTGAAATGGTATTATGCAGTTGATTCATTATATCTGGGGGACATGGATCAAGCGGAGAACCTGATTTGATCTTGGCAGCTAGTGTGCTAACCTGATCTTCTGTCACTAGCTTAAAGCCAGAAAAAGAAGGAAGGGTCACCACCGAGTAAGAGGATGGATCAGTCCTAACTGCTGCCGGTTGCTGTGGGAAAATGGAGTAAATGTCCATTACCTTAGTGGTAAAGAAAGTAGCCAATGAATTACAGAGTTCCTGAGAGTGCTCAATTACAGGTCCAGTGGGAGGGCTAGAAAGAGAATTCACCACCTGGAATAACATCCTCGCTGAATTCTGGGCCATAGATACCAAACTCGTCCATATCCGAGCATGCCCAAAACGTCGTTGCGATTCTCACGGAACCTCACCAGGCCATGAGTCTACCATAGTTATAGCTCCACAACTCGGCCAGGTCCCTACTAATCCAGATTCCTAAATATTTGATGGGGGAGTTGGCCTACTTTAAAGGAAATTCCGACTGGAATGCAGTTGTGACCGCAGTGAGTGGAAATATAATAGATTTCCCCCAGTTAAGGGTAACTCCAGAGAGGCCAACAAATTGAATAATTTCCCATATTAGGGGATCAAGATTGTCCACGGAGTGCTGGACGTAGAGGGTCACATCGGCCGCATAGATGGATTCCTGGACCACCCGGGGCGTGAAATCTAGACATCTCCGTGCGTGCAGCTCTCTCAACCAGGTCGCCAGCGGCTCCATCGCAATCGCAAAGAGAAGGGGCGACAATGGGCACCCCTGTCAGGTGCTCCGGGCAATTCGGACTGGTGGAGAGACAACACCATTAAGTTGCAGAGCAGCCGAAGGGGAGGTGTATAACAGCGCAATTTTTTTACGAAATGCAGGGCTCAGTCCAATACGGGAAAGCAGCGAAAAAATGTAATGCCATTCCAGTGTGTCAAACGCTTTGCTGGCGTATAGGAACACTGCGGCTGCAGAGAGAGCGGGATCAATCCCTTGCATCACAGCGAAGGGGGTGCATAGATTGTGGCCCTGCCTGGGATGAAGCCGTAATTGGTCCGGCCGAAGAATCGTCTGGAGCAAGGGCAGCAAATGTGAGGCGAGAAGCTTTGCGCGAATTTTATTATTGATATTAATAATAATAATAATAATATTAATACTGAGTCTTGTATTGCGCAAACAGCTACCTCACAAGGAGGTGTCCCGGCGCTTAGTGAGCAGCAAGAATGAGCTAGGTGATTCAAAAAGAGGCATCAATGGAGGAGAGTTACTGATTAAAAAGCCACGTCTTTAGCTGTTTCCTAAAGCAGTGCTCTGAATTGACATTGCGAATGGCAAGTGGTAGGGCATTCCACAGTTTGGCTGTTCTAGCCTCCAAGGCTCTCCCTCCAAGGCGAGCCTTCGCAAACCTGGGGACCAAGGGCAAGTTAAGTGTGTTCGAGAGCAGAGACTGCGCTTGCTTGTATTGGGGGGGTCTTAGTTTGAGATAATTAGGGCGCTTTCCCTGGAGTGCCCGATAGGCCAGGGTCAAGGCCTTAAATTCAATCCTGCTTGCCACATGGAGCCAGGGAAGATTTCGGAGATGTGGAGAGACATGATGCGTGAACGGGATATGTTTGATCAGCCTCGCAGCCGCATTTTGCACCAACTGTAGCTGCTGGATTGCATACTTCGGCAGACCAACGTATAGGTAGTTAGCGTAGTCCAATCTTGAAGTTACAGTGACATGGACTACTACTTTATGGCAATCTTCTGCCAACAGATCCAGAAACTTTCAGAGATTTCTAAGTTTGTTAAGGCACCCCACCATTACCTGTCGAATATGAGCTAGGAAAGAAAGGCCATAGTCCCATCTTACTCCCAGATTTTTAGCACTAGTGCTGGGGAGCGTTGGGGCCCCATTTCGGTTGGCCACCACAGATCAGACGCAGGTACTTGACCTTGTCCAAAGAAGATCACCTCTGTTTTCCCAGCATTTAATTTTAGTTTGTTCGTGTTCATCCAAGTGGCAATGTCACGAAGACAGCCCTTAAACTTGCCAAAGGCTTCCTCTGACTGCTCTTTGTAGGAAAAGACCAACTGTGTGTCATCGGCGTACAAAATCGCTTTGACACCCCAGTTCCCAATCAAGGTAAAAAGAGGGGCCAGATGGTCATTAAAAAGTAGGGGACTTAGGGCTGAGCCCTGAAGGACACCACACCAGAGAGGTTTGGGTTTAGATTTAAAAGGGCGAAGAGCAACCTTACTTTGCACAAGCGCCTTACCACTTAGGCCAATGCTTTCCAATCTCTGCAGCAATCTAGCATGATCGACCGTATCGAAAGCTGCAGATAGATCCGGAGCACCAGCATTGCTGATGCCCCTGAATCTAATGCCCACCTCACTGACTCTGCTACCTCTATGAGAGCGGTCTCAGTGCTGAAACCAGGCGGAAAGCCCGACTGTGTTTCATGCAAGATGTCATTGCTTTCAATTAAATGGTTCAGTTGGCGTTGAACCAATTTCTCCAGCATTTTGCCTGGAGTGGGTAGGAGCGAAATTGGCCTGAAATCTTCAAAGGCTCCATTGGATTTTTATTTCATGGGAAGCAATGTGGCATGCTTCCAAACATCAGGAAAAACTCTGGTTGCAAGGGTTGTATTCCAGATGTGGGTGAGTGTGTCTGACAGAAACAGAGATATCCTTTTCCATACTTTGGGTGAGCATGGGTCATCAGGGGCCCCTGATTTGCACTTATCGATCGCAGCCAGAGCCTTGTGCTGCGTGATAGGGGAGAAGCAGACAATGGACGGGGCCAATCTAGTGGCCACAGGGAGGTCCGGCTTCTCTGTCGCGACCGGGGCTGAGAAGGTGTCATACACCTTTAAAATGTTGTTTTCGAAGAAATTGGAAATATCTTTGAAGAAAACTGGTGACGAGGTTGCTTACGTCTCAATTGCTCTAGGCTTAAAAAAGGATTGAACTATTTTGAAGACTTCTTTGCTCGGCTGATCAGCATTCTGAATACAGGAAGCAATAAAGTTGCCCTTCTCCATTTTCATAGATTTATGTAGAATTTTCAAGGCATTTTTATAGCGCAGCTTTGCTGTGTCACAATACTTATGTCTCCAAAGTCGTTCCAGTCTCTTGCAACTCCTTTTCTCTTTATTAAGTGCCTCTGAAAACCAGGGTGCAGTTGGAGAAAGTCTGCGTGATGCCCCCAGTTTGGCTGGAGCGACGGTATCATGGAAAGGGGCCGGTAGGAATCGCATAATAGGGGTTATTTGTCCAACTTGAGTATGATAATGAGGAGTGCTTCCCGAAGGGAGGGAGGACACCCACCTCCAAGGAGTCTTCATACATGTTGAGCAAATGGGGAGCAAGAAACGGTGCAAACTCCTTATAGAAGGCTTGAGTGAGCCTGTCAAGCCTGACGGCTTTGTCTCCCGGCATGGCCGAATTACTCTAATGACCTCGTCCTCGGAGAAAGGTTCCTCCAAGTACCGGCGGTGAGCAGCACTTAGCCAAACGAGCTTGATTGAGTCGAAGAATGAAAGCAGATCAGCAGGGACTTCCGGCTGCTGCGAGGCGTACAATGACGGATAAAATGCCATAATTTCTGCCTGAACCACATCCTGCCCCACCACTGATGTGCCCTCGTGTGTGCGCAGTTTGCAAATATAGCCGCTTGCCTAAAGTTTCCGAAGCAGATCTGCCAGGGTCTTACCCAATCTGTCCCCTTCCCCGTTACAGCGGGCCCGCGCCTCCCACCCCAGGTAAAGAGTCTCCCGCACTGCAGCCTCATCAAATTCTTGCAGCTTAGATTTAGTCTGAGCAAGAAAGGGTAGCCGGTTAGTAGCAAAGTATTCCTGTTCCAGCGATCGTATTTCGCCTTCAAGGCGTCGCCGGTCGCCCCGGATAAAGCGGAGGATGCCGGCTTGTCTGGCTATAAATTTACCTCAAATCACTGTTTAAAACCTTCCCATAGCATAGATGGGGAGTCAACCGAACCTTAATTGAGCTTGAAGTAGTCTGTGATTGCAAGCTCAATGTCGTCTCAGAAGACCTGTAATGTAAACAACAAGGACCCCCTGATTAGAATTAATAATTCGTGAGACAGGGAAATGAACAATGTGTACGTAATTCAAATAGTCCTAACAAAAGTAAGGGTAGTTGCAAAAAGAAACTTACAAATGTATTTCCATATAAAACTATATCATTTTTAATGACTTCTCATGTTAAAAACCAATATTTCTGTACATCCACATTACATAAAAATAAACACAAAACATAGATCATACAATTCTTTTAAAATATAATCACACAGTATTAAAAGAGACAAAAGTGGCAGTCAATACTTTCGACGCGCGTTTCGGCGTTCTAAAAAAACGCCTTCTTCAGGAGCCACAAATTATATTAATAAAATTTCATCACATTGCCTAGAACCAACTTCTATTTCTTTAACAATTCCCAATCCAATGATGTAATGGATGTGACAAGGTTTAAAAAATGTCATTTTTTATTCAATTTCATATTTCACAAATGTTTTCTGTAGATCCAGGAAATACATTCTCCCACAATTCTATAGTTTGGTAATCACAACCAATAACAGTGCAACTTCTATGACATAGTCAACCAATTTCAACTTGGCTTTACACCAACCGACCAATCACAGCACGACACGCTGTGACATCAGTCTCTCTCCTTGAAGCAGCTCACCCTCCTTTACAATTTTCTTTGGCGTATTTTCTTAAGTAAATACATAAGGCAATGCATGGGAATTTAACATTCAAATGTCTGCTCCGCTAAAGGAAAAAGAATGCCTCTCATTCAAACAGTAATATGAAATAATATTATTTCTATACCTATCTTTGTTGTTCACTTCAGATGAAATCTCTACCAGTGGGATTCCACTCCCATTGATACAGTTATGTCCTGTGCAATTGAGATTAACTACATGAACCGCTTACCACTAATGCATAAATGAAAGTCCCTGTCCATAAGATGTTGTCGACGACGTTTCAATAAAAAACACCACAACACAGCAGACAACTTACTTAGTGTCTTCTACAGTAAGACCACCATGTAGGTAAATATCTTGAGATCTTAGGCCACAACCAGACCCGATAACAACTTTAACTTTTTTGCATTAAGCGATATAGCACACACAATTCTCTTTCAACTTCTAATAACATCACACAGCCATTTTAAAACACTGACCTAAACCAAAGCAATCACAGTGCGCATGCCTATTAATACTCACACTGCTTTGTTGCTGAAAGTCATCGAAATCTGTCAGTACTCCATCAATCTTTCTGCCTAACAATAGGACTTGGACTTTTTTACTGGACAGGGAAAGTCTATTTTAGACACCCTAATTCTTCATGTCACTAGACAAAACCATGTCTCTGCTACCAGGTTTTGTTGCAGCGGAAGCAACTTTTTAGCAGCTTCATTCACAATCAGGAAAGTCAAATCTGATCTGTCATCAGACAGCTCCAAAACATCCACTAGGCAAGTTAATCAGCAAGGGGAAAAAGGCAAAGGACCTAGAAAGAGAGTCCAGCAGGCATTTGGGGAACCTTGAGTGAGCCTCAGGGGGAATCCGCAACGAGCCTCCCTCCTCCTAGGAAAGTCAATTTTGATACTCAAAGCTGTTCGTTGTGACAACAGTTGTCACTATACGATGGTCTGATAATCATGTGATCTTTCTTCCAGTCTCCAGGTACAAATTGATACACCAACATACTTTCCTATGCAGCTCATAACAAATTCCTTCCATCCTCACAGGTTAGTTGTCAAAGAGCTTATTGCTTTTTACGGATTTAGTCCAAAGGTTGGGTTCCCACCAATTCACACAAAGAAGTACTAGAACAGCTTTCGTCGAATAAAGAATGTTGCACAAATGGAACAGATAAAGCAACATTCAATGAAACATAACAAAAGTCCAATACACCAGGTATGAAATAAGGGAGACTAAAGGGAAAAGGCAATTCAATCCAAAGTAAAGCTAGCATTTCTTATTTAGTAAAATAAACTCTCATGGCTAAGTTCAAACATAATGAAATAAATCAAACATATCATGTATGAGAATATTTGCAAAGTTGTCAGTGATTATTACACAAACATTTTCAATTTCAATTGTGGCCTACTATCACAATTAAAAAAAATACTTAAATGTAAACTATTTCTAAAAATCATTAAAATAAAATCATTTTTCTAATTATAAGATCCTAATAATTTTATACAACAAGGAGATTTTTTCATATACCAGGGAGGTTGGGCGCACACCTATATAACCGCAAAGTAGGGAGCACGGTGAAGTGGTTGGTACAGGCAAAAGGGCGAGCGGTAATCTCACACAACCGCTCAAGGTTGGACCAAGAGGATCCACACAAATAACAATAGAACAACAATGCCCTTGCACTATACAAAATTAAAACATTAGAGTAATGATATTGCTGAGATGATCATTTGGTATACATCCACACTTTCGGAGTGACTTTAAGAGAATTAATTATCCAAGTTCAGGTACAAGAGTTCAAAAGAGAAATGTTCTGTTCCTGGTGTTAAGTAAATGTTTTATTGTTCCTTTGATAATGCCAACACGTGTTTCATCGCAGGGAACTCACTGCGAATCTTCAGGGCTTCTTGAAGAAAGTATGACAAAAAGTGTTGGAAATGCCAGTTTCTGGACACTGCTTAGGTTAATTACTCGTGGTGGTTGGAGCTCTGTGAAACGCTGCCTGCGTGGTTAAAGGATCTTGATCAGTAGCGGTGTGTGTAGTAACCGGGAGCAGTCGACGAGTGTTAAAAGGGGGGGGTTTTCTGAATTATGACAAAGTCTTTCCTTAAAGGCGAGTACACCTTGTTCGCGCTGGACTCCCTCTTATTTAGTAAAATAAACTCTCATGGCTAAGTTCAAACATAATGAAATAAATCAAACATATCATGTATGAGAATATTTGCAAAGTTGTCAGTGATTATTACACAAAAATTTTCAATTTCAATTGTGGCCTACTATCACAATTAAAAAAAATACTTAAATGTAAACTATTTCTAAAATCATTAAAATAAAATCATTTTTCTAATTATAAGATCCTAATAATGTTTAGCATTTATACTGAAAGATCAGTTTCATTCATATAGCACATTTCTTGAACCATTTGCACCATATTCTAGCTTTAACATGGAACACTACAATAATTTCAATAGAAATGCAATATATCATCAATAACTTTATAACAATTTTGTAAGCCTTTGTTAATACCTAAGTTGAATTCATTATTTGATTACTCTTATTATTGCTACCTTTTCAGGCATAATTTTATGGTGCTGGTACAGAAACTTTTCTCAGTTTCAGTGTTGTTTTTCTAGACATGTGCAAAGTGCACATTACAGTTTTCATTGTCAATTCAAGCTGTGTATCATGTGAGCACTGATCAGCTTTTTTGCTATATCAGAGGTTTGGGGAGTTTATTTTTATTTGGAGCACTGTTAGCTGTGCGCTGAGGAACTACCAAATGGTCAGTGTGTGATCAATAATACGCTCATCTTGCCCAGTGCACTGTGTTCCTGTTGCCACGACACCCGTGTTATTTTTCACATGCCCATCCATTAGCCTTGCTGAGCTGTGTCATCATGCTATAGGCACTTCTGCATGGCCATTTTGGATTGGGTATTGCAAGCCCAATCTCCTGAAGAAGCACAGGCTTGTATGCGTGTGCAACAGGGGCGGCTCCTCCATTAGGGCAGAGGAGCGTCGCCCCGCTGCTTTCTCACAGTGCAAGAAGCAGAAACATAAAATGGTATTTTAAACATCATTTTAAGTTCTTGCTTCTCGTGCTGTGAGGAAGCAGAAGGTAGGGTATGCCTGGTTGGGGGCGGGCAGGAGGCTATGCCTGGTTGGGGGTGGGTGAGTCTGGGAGAAGTGGCTTGCCCAGTGATGTGGTCCCTGACGGTTTGGTCGGCCCTCTGGGGCCAACCAAACCTGTAACGCGCACTCTACATTTTCTCTATGTAAGCTGCATGCAGCCTATATAGAGAAAATGACCTCCTTACAGGTGCCCAGCTGGGCGCTGTACGCACCAATCACAACACTGCCATTGCATCATTGTGATTGGCTTAGGGGAGGGGGCAGGATTCATGCTTCCTGTTATTGCTGAACGCCAGACCTGGCCAGGAGTGGAGCCGGAGCGGGAACCAGTAAGGTAAGTTTTTTACCCCCACACGAAACCCTGCTTGAACCCCACCGGCGAGTCATGCGAGCCGCAACTGGTGTGCAATGTAGTAGCTGTTTGACAGCTACATTGGAAGGTCAGAATCTTGCCTGTACTTTCGGTGACAGGCATACTTTTTACTCTCTGTTTTATGGGATTTTTTCTGAGATCGTCATTGCCTCAAAAACTCTGATCCATTAACCAGCCTTGCTTGAACCTATATCACTGTTCGTCATGGCTTCCAATCAATATTTAATACACATTCCAGCATTTCTTCAACAACCAGGAAAGTCTCCTATGAAATGGAACAACTGGTTATGCAGCTTTGAAAATTACTTAGTAGCAGTGGATGCCACTACATTTGAGCCTGTTAGGAAACTAGCTTTACTTTTTAGTCATCTTGGCCAGGAGGGATAATTTGCCAGAATTAGATGCTCCATCTGAACAGTTTAGTTGCTGGGCTGAATACACGGAAACTGTGGCAAGACTTTCAAATAGGTTTTTGGAAGAGCCATCTGTATTATTAGAATGGATTCAGTTCTTTTGAAGAAAAAAAACAATCAGCTGGTTAGAGTGTGGAATAATTTCTATCTGCATTGAGGTCGTTAGCCTTCTCATGCAAATTTGGAGCTGCATTGGATTTTTACATAGGATACCAGTTTGTTTCAATTGTTTATCAAAGAAAATCCAGAAAGGCCTTTTGAGGTCTAGTTTTTCCACATTATTGGAAGTAGTGGATATGGCTAAAGGAATAGACTGGTCATTAATTTCAAGCAAACTGATGTTACAGGAACATTCCATACAGCAGAACATTGATGTAAATGCTGTGTCTGACATTGATACTGAAACCTTGGTCTCTGTAAGGGACAAAAGAACAGGTTCATCACAAACAAAAAAATGAACAAGCATGTTTCCTCCAGAGCACATGTGGGAAATGCAGAGATTTGCCCAGCTATTGGGAAACAGTGCAACAAATGCAAACATTAGAGCACTATCAGGGAATTTGCAGGGGTGGTAGAAAACAAGTTAAAGTGAACAGTTTAGATCTTGATGTTGAAGATTCACTGAGTGGCCTTTCAAAACTCCATCTTACAGTAGAGTCAGAACCTGACAAAACTTCAAAAGCGAAAGGGGTTTTGGGTGATGTCTTAGTGTGTCACATTTCACTCAACTTGATGGCTGACTCTGGAGCTCTATTACAATTTTATCTGACACAATTTTTCAAAACTTTTGGGTTCCTATTGTTGTTTTGAAATGTTAAGATGTTAACCCCAAAGCATTTGGAGAACAAGACATTGGCATGCTGGGGTATTTTGTTGACACTTTGACATGTCTTGGGGGAAAAGCTATTTAAAAAAAGTATGTGGCAAAAAAGGAAGATAGATAGTTGGTTGGCAAAACTAGGTTTAATGTTCATTCCAGGGTCAGACACACCAGCCATGCTAGCACGTATTCCAATGTATTTGCTTGAAAATTGTCCTGCACAAAGAGTTAAGGTAGTTGTAAATATATACATATACAAAAATACATATACATATAGATATACAAAAATATAGTGTGTAAGACGTTGAAACTAAAATTGGTGATTGGTAATAAGTTATGAAAATCCTCTTGAGTAAAAAAGTGGGAATCTAATTATATGAATCCAATTCAAGTGTTGAACTTGTCCAAATGTTCTGCATTTTTTTCTAGAAATGGTTTGTGGATTAAAAGGAGTTTGGGAAGACTGACTAAAGAACAAGCAAAAACATTTTTTGAATCCAAGGGTAGTTTCAGCACTGAATGCTCTTCCTGATTATGACACTGCTTGGTAGTTGAATTGTAATGATAGTGTTTGAAAGGCACCTGACAGCATTACTTTGCAAGATATTTCACTCCTCTTTTCTTTATCAGGTTCTCTGGAATTTGCAGGGATTCCAAATACAAGTTCAGAGGTTTCTAATTCTGGATTACCTGCTAACTTTGAGGCTCATTTGCATGAATATTCACAGGTTTGTAGAACAAAGTTCTGATGAGGCCGTTTTCACACTCTCAAGTCATTGAAGACCAACTCGTAACGTGTCAATTCCTGCAAGGTGTAGAGACGTATTTGCATTAGAGTTATTTCGTTTTTTTCTTCTTCCTTGTTTTGTGTTGTTGTTTTTGTATGGGCAAAGGTGATGTAGTGTATATATTTATGATTGTATTGTTTAATCTTAGACATTTTATAGATTGTGTCATGTGACATATGTACATGATTCAATATTACTTATCGGTTCGTTACTTACCTGCCTGATGTTATCATTTGTAATATGCGCATGTTCTACATCAATGTTCTGTATTCGGGAACCTGCTTTTTGTGAGACTTTAGGCAACGGCTCTCCCGACTCGGTTGTTGAGGGGCTCACATGAAAGAACCTGTTGTTTCGCGGGCTCCTTTATTTACTTGGAATAAATTGGGCTTATTCCTACCTTCGAGTCTTCAGCAAACATTCTTTACACATACCTGGTCCTAAAATTAATCTCAACGGACGCATACAGTTTATAAAGCAAGGTGACGTTTTTAGATTCTCACTTACATTCATAAGGCCTTCTGTAAACTCGACTTTCTGTATATTTAGTGATGTTCTATCCATTTAGGCCGAAATACTGATGTTGGGCTACAAAGTCAAGCGTTATTTGGGTGCCAAATACATCCACTACTTTGCTGACTATGACCATAATACAGTCTTCATATTCGTGTATTATTCAGACGTCACAAGTAAAATTGTGACGCTAGAAAGTATATCGAGTAATCCACTAATTTCTGTTATAAGTGAAATTAAATATTAAGAATGCTCAATTGGGAAGCGTCGCGAAAAGATAAAGCTGAACTAATGTTTTCAGTAGCCATTCTTTTCTCCAATTGGAGTGGATTAAATATTTTAAAACATGTTGCACAGTCAAACAGAGGGGGGAATCTTAATTGGAATACAAATATATCTGAATGAAATAGTGGCGGACACATATGCACAAAACCTGCCATGGTAACTCAAGAAAACTGAATATAGAAATTCAAGTGGGATAAGACTGCTTTAGAGGCCTTCCGGCAGGGGCGGCTCTAGGCTCATGCCGGCCCTGGGCAGGGAGCGTAGGTAGGGAGCCCTGGAAGAGGGGGTCCGGACGGGGCTGAGCGCGGAGACCAGTGAAGAGGGGGGGGGGGTCAGGGTGTTTGGAAGTGGAACAGAGCCAGAGTCCACCAAATCTTTGCCAGGGGCCGCCACGCAAATATGTATCCATCCTCAGAGGATTATTATATTAAGGATATATATTGGTGTGGTGGCCCCTGGGGTTTGGTGGCCCTGTGCAGGTGCACAGCTTGCACATGCCTAAGGCCGCCCCTGCTTCCGGAGAGGACTCTGTTGGAACGCAGCGCTTAAAAACATGACGCCAGCTCGCAAACGGAGCACTGTATTCCAATGCATCTTAATTAGCCCTTTGCCCAATGGTAGAACAGGTCTCACACTGTAGACCTGATTACAAATGGGTCAGTGTTTTTTAGGGTAAACCCATCAATGTAATTTAGGAATCGCCAGGGGTCACAGTTGTGACCGCTAGATTTCCACCTGCTAACCCTGGCACTGCCTTTGTGACCCCTGTCCTCAAAGGTGGCAAAATCAATACAAAGAACATAGGGGTGTCTTGCATTATCAAAGTTAGGCTATAACCTTGTTTTGTACTAATTTTTTATTACTTTAATAGTGAGTAAGTTTATTATTCAGAATTAGTGGTACAAAAAGTGGAGCAGCAAGATCTGGACATTCACTGGCATCTTAGAAAAGAAAAATGGTTTTAATGTATGTTGCATGCGCACATGTGGGTGAGGGTGAGTTTGAGTGAGAGAGTATGTATATGTGAGATCATGTATGTTCGTATATGGGATTGTGGATGTGTGTGCCAGAATGAATGAGTAATTAAAAGTGAGGTAGAGTAACAGTCAGTTAAAGAGTGCAAATGAATGATTCAGGGTGAGTGAGTGCACATGAATAGGTGAAAATGAATGAATGAAAGTCAATGCTAATGATAGAATGAGTGTGAGTAAGTGAATGTAAGTGAGCATGTGTTGTTATGCTTGCAAACCCGCTGTTGGACCTGGCATGCTTTTCAGCTTGCTGTAGCACTCTTGCAAAATATTGCCCCTGGAATACTGGAGGTAATACTTGTATATGGAATACCCTTCGCAAAATACTACTGCTGGCACTCTGTAGGTACATTTTGGCATGGAGCACCCATGAAAAAAGGCCAGCGCTGGATTCCTGGAAGAAATTCTTGGCATAGTTGGTACCTGTGGCAAATTGCTTGTGATGGCACATTGGAGACAAATCTTGGCATATTGGAAGAACTCTATGTAAAGATCATGGGGCTCTCCATGACAAAATGTGGTCTTTAACATATTAGACATAATCTTTGACATAAGGGACCTCCGTAGTGCAAGAGAAGCAGTATTAGGAAGATTCTGGCACTGGCATATTGTATGTAATGTTTGGGCAAAAGGGGCCACCA
Source organism: Lissotriton vulgaris (assembly GCF_964263255.1). NCBI lineage: Eukaryota > Metazoa > Chordata > Amphibia > Caudata > Salamandridae > Lissotriton > Lissotriton vulgaris. Next base: position 1,434,629,981 of record NC_141687.1, read on the forward strand.
TGTCAAAATACTGGTCCTAGCAAGGGAAGTACTTTTTGACAAAAAGGGCAATCAGTAGGACATTTTAAAAACATAGTTGGGTGAGCTCATGTAGACTATAAGATTTCAATAGCTTAGCACATCATGAAAGACTTAAATATTTAGTGGTTGTTTTTTAGCACCAAATTTACGTGAAACGTGTGGAATAAAATGCACTAGTATAGCCCATTTTTTTCAAACTTTTCTCAGGGGAGAGAAACCCCAACACTTTGTTCTCCCCTAGAAGAATATATAATATTAATTATGTAATTATGTAACGGTAGCAGTGTTAATTATTGTGAAGTCATCAGTATTAAGGTTAAGTGACATCCCTTCTTGGGACAATGCAGGCTCAAAGGTCATATGATGTCACTTCCCGTGACAACATTAAGGTGAAAGGGTATATGATGCCACTTTAACTATCCCTGGCATTTTGGTGAATCAACGTCCATGGGTAAACTTTGCCTTACTGACACCATAAGGCCCAATAAGGTTTTACACTGTGAATCTCAGTGTATGTGTTATTCAAAGATTGCTCTGACATGGTAAACATGAGCAGAAGTGTGGCAGTACATTGAGATTTGTAGCAATTGAAGCACAACCTGTACAGCCGGCCATTGGATGGTAAGTATATGGATATTAACTTGAATGTTATTACTGTGTTTGAGAGTGTGAACATGCAATTGCCTGTCTGTGCCTGTGTGTATGTGTAAAACGATGTATGTATGTACCAGCCTCTGTAAGAGTCAACCCTGGCAAGTTGGTCATACATTCTGCGAGCAATCTATGACATTGTTACCCATACCTTATAAAAGTCTGCCTTTGGCATACCGTTGGTGATTCAGGCCTTTTGTTGGCATCCATTACATGTTATAGGGTGTGATGGTGCCCCTGTTAGTACTAGGTATAATATTACGCATTCTGAGCATCTAAACCATGATGGTGCCCATTATTAGTGTTGCTGAAACTGACATAATGGTGGCAGTTTTTGGCATATCATTGGCATCCATGGCATAATGATGTGCATCCCTGGGAAAATACAATTCCTGGCATAACAGTGGAAAATCATGGCCTGTTGATTTATTATGCTCACCTTTGTAAAATGTAGACCTAGCCCTATTGGAGGTAAAGATTGGCACATTGTGGACATACATGACACAATGGATCCACATTTGGTATTGCTGGTATGATAAGAAACATAGCACAGTTCTTGTGGGACTCTGTCGTATCAAAACCATGTGTATCCCAATCACGGTTAATAAGCATTGGTACAGGAATATCTTCAATTCACAAGTGTGGATATTGTGCACAAATTGATTAAATACATTTACAAGGCCCCTACAACTCTTTTATATGAGATTAGTATTCAAATAAAAAGATGTACAGGTGCAGCAAAAAGTGACATGAGTGGAAACAACGCAATGCTCTGGGAAGTACGAAATATATGTACAGAAGTTTATGAAAAGCCAGAGACCACAAGCTAGGCATATATCCTAATTCTAGACAATGTAGATCCTTTAGTGCAATTAACAAATGATCTTAGTAAGGAGAAATCATGTAACTGCCATGGGTGGAATAGCTACATTTTAACTCGGAAAGTCATTTGTTGGATCTCATCAGGACAATCTCATGTGTCTTAAGCACCCCAGAATTTCCAGAGAATAAGGGGGTCATTACGATGTCGGGGGGAGGCAATCCGCCCGACATCCACACTAGTTTTCCCCCCCGCCATATTAGTATGGCGGGGGGGACCTCGACGGACGGGGCGGAAAAGGAATAATATGGTGGCGGTGTCTATCAGACACCGCCAGCCATATTATGATAGGCATTTTTCAATGCCTTTCTGTGGTTGCATTGCCGCCACGGACAGGCATGCAGACTTCACTCTGGGAGCCCCCTGCGGGCCCCCAGAGTGAAGGAGAGTAGGGGGGTGCACACGGGGGGTACCTGTGGAACCCCCCCTACATTTGCATAATCAAAGCGGCAGGCACCATGCGGTGCCTGCCGCTTTGATTATGCAAATGCTGAAATGCTTTTTTAGCATTGTGGCGGGCGGTGCAAAGAGCACCGCCCGCCACAATGCAAAAAATACAGGATGTGCCCGCCACTGTGGCGGGCACATCCTTATACTCCCCACGGGACCCCCGCCCTTATGGTGGGCGGTCCCGATTACCATGAGGATGGCAGGCGGGCGAAGTCCGCCCGTCATCCTAATGACCCCCCTGGTGTCAATAGTATTAGATAAGTCGATGTATTCAACAGGGAGGTTTCTCCGGAGTCAATAGGCCCTTGTTGTCCAATAATATACAGAGGAATGCTAGGTGGTGTAGTCATTGTCCATATTAACAACAACAATCAAGTAAATGCTTGTGGTTGTCAATGTCCCTGCATCTCCCCTGCAAATCATTTTTGATACTGGTAAAACTGACCTAATGGTGGCAATGTTTGACACACCATTGGTGCCCATAGTATGAGGATACTCATCCCTGGATGTTGGATGTTTCGGGTAGTGTTCTTTCTATCTATCTATCTATCTATCTATCTATCTATCTATCTATCTATCTATCTATCTATCTATCTATCTATCTATCTATCTATCTATCTATCTATCTATCTATCTATCTATCTATCTATCTATCTATCTATCTATCCATCTATCTATCTTTCTATCTATAAATATATTTATATATATATAAGCCGAAATGCGTCTCTCTCTTACCTCGGGGGTGAGGGTGACTTGAGACAATAAATATTGCCGTAATCTGAGCAGCCTTGAGTCCGTGCCTTCTTCTGTAGTTTTGCTGTAGAAGCTGGAGTGCTTGTTCAAATATATATATATATATAAGCCATACCGTGGGGGAGAGCACCATCTCATGAGACTACAGAGAGAGGCTGTGTTTGGTAACTATTATCAGATGAGCGGCACAGCGAGCCGATTCTAAATGCATTCACCTCGTTTTCCCTGGACCTTACTATAAGGGAATACATTGTTAAATATGGACAATTATGCAAAGCACCTACCAAGGGAAGACTGAACACTCATTTTCAGAACATCATATCCCATAATGCAATGCTACAAATGTATTGGGAGGGCGCGGCTTACTAGAGGGCCAGAAACCAATAAAATGTGCAAAAAAAAGAGTGAAAACGAGTTTGCTTTGCTTTCTGTCAGACAAGCCCTGGAAGAAGAGGCAGAATGCCTTGAAACGCGTTGGCTAAAAAGAATAATTAACCTGGGAATCGAGGCGAGTGAAGAATAGGGTGCCAAGAGGCAGGCGAGCTGCGTGTGCCTTCCTAAGCCTTTGGCCATTGCTGACAGACACACACACACAATATATATATGTGGCCCATGTCCATATTGTTTGGAGCATCACTGGATGTTCGGATTGAATCTATCACTGTATAGATCTCCGACTGGACTCCATATACCAGCATGCTTCTGCTCTGGAGAGGGAGAGCGCGAGGACAATACACCTTTAAATGAAGGAGGGGTGTAACATCATTCAACCAGGGACGGCTTCCACATCACCTGTACCCTGTCAGACACCCTGAAGGAGCGAGCAGCCCGTGAAATCTGGCACTGATGAAAGCCAAAGGAGGCTGAAACGCGTCTGCCAACATGATTAATGGACTGCCAGCACTGTGCATATTTCATCATTAAAGTCTCTAAAGATTCCGGAGGAGTGTCGTGCCTTTTTTCTTCATAATGGAAGCAGGCGCTGTTTCTATGTTATGTCAGCATGCTGGGCGCTGACTGACGACACCCCCTCTTGATTAGGAGCACCGTGTACAAAACCAGCACCCTTTGGTAATCGGCATTTCCTGCATCACACGGAGCCCCCCCCAGCAGCTACACTCACCACATGGTTGTAATTGCTGCAAGGGGAAAGAGGAGGCAATACGTATTGCCTGTTACAAGGAATCCACAAGAGACTTTCAAAAACTCTTCGGGGCACTGGAGCTGGCGTGTGGCCCATGTCCATATTGTTTGGAGCATCACTGGATGTTCGGATTGAATCTATCACTGTATAGATCTCCGACTGGACTCCATATACCAGCATGCTTCTGCTCTGGAGAGGGAGAGCGCGAGGACAATACACCTTTAAATGAAGGAGGGGTGTAACATCATTCAACCAGGGACGGCTTCCACATCACCTGTACCCTGTCAGACACCCTGAAGGAGCGAGCAGCCCGTGAAATCTGGCACTGATGAAAGCCAAAGGAGGCTGAAACGCGTCTGCCAACATGATTAATGGACTGCCAGCAATGCGCATATTGCATCATTAAAGTCTCTAAAGATTCCGGAGGAGTGTCGTGCCTTTTTTCTTCATAATGGAAGCAGGCGCTGTTTCTATGTTATGTCAGCATGCTGGGCGCTGACTGACGACACCCCCTCTTGATTAGGAGCACCGTGTACAAAACCAGCACCCTTTGGTAATCGGCATTTCCTGCATCACACGGAGACCCCCCAGCAGCTACACTCACCACATGGTTGTAATTGCTGCAAGGGGAAAGAGGAGGCAATACGTATTGCCTGTTACAAGGAATCCACAAGAGACTTTCAAAAACTCTTCGGGGCACTGGAGCTGGCGTGTGGCCCATGTCCATATTGTTTGGAGCATCACTGGATGTTCGGATTGAATCTATCACTGTATAGATCTCCGACTGGACTCCATATACCAGCATGCTTCTGCTCCGGAGAGGGAGAGCGCGAGGACAATACACCTTTAAATGAAGGAGGGGTGTAACATCATTCAACCAGGGACGGCTTCCACATCACCTGTACCCTGTCAGACACCCTGAAGGAGCGTGCAGCCCGTGAAATCTGGCACTGATGAAAGCCAAAGGAGGCTGAAACGCGTCTGCCAACATGATTAATGGACTGCCAGCACTGCGCATATTTCATCATTAAAGTCTCTAAAGATTCCGGAGGAGTGTTGTGCCTTTTTTCTTCATAATGGAAGCAGGCACTGTTTCTATATATATATATATATATACAAAAACACAAAGTTGTAGCTGAACCTTTGCCTCTATGTCGGTGGGCTCACGGCCACCCCCTTCGAATTCAACACACTCCACCAGCGTCTTCCTTCTATCGATCTCAGAAAGAACAACACAGGAGCCGTGGCCTCAGTAAATGGTGCAGTTTATTGCTGATACAACGTTGCATCAGCAATAAACTGCACCATTTACTGAGGCCACGGCTCCTGTGTTGTTCTTTCTGAGATCGATAGAAGGAAGACGCTGGAGGAGTGTGTTGAATATATATATATATATATATATATATATATATATATATATATATATATATGTCATGAGTGATGCCACTGACCATGTCATGAGTGATGTAATATGTGACGTCATCAGCAGTGCATTGCACGCGCAAGTTATAGTGAGTCCATCTAACTTTAACGTGGGAATTTCAATGGTTTTATGCGAGTAAAACTTCCAGCTAACTATAACTGGTGTGAAACCTATGGTTTTTTCAGTGAATTTAATAGATTTTTTAAATGCTAATTCCTAACTGTAACTGGTGTGAAACCTATGGTTTTTTCAGTGAATTTAATAGGTTTTTTAAATGCTAATTCCTAACTATAACTGGTGTGAAACCTATGTTTTTTTCACTGAATTTCATAGGTTTTTAAAATGCTAATTCCTAACTATAAGTCTCACTTTATAAGTAAGACTGTTAGCGCTCTAGTTGTTCTTTAGAACACTCTGGTACATTCTGTCATTGGGCTACAGTTGGGCTACATCTTGCTGATATTTGGGCTACATTTGCTTTTTTTGTCTCTGGTGGCCATCTTTGGGCTACATTGGGCTACATTGGGCTACATTGGGCTACATTTGGGCTACATTTGGGTTCTAACATATATATAGCCCAATGTAGCACAATATATATTTTTTTCAAAGTTAATTTTCGTAAAAACCACTTGAGAATAGCAAAGGCACATTGGGCTACCAATCCCTACTATTTTTCCCAATTTCTTTTTTAAAAATTCTTTTTTTTTGCTATGGAGCGCTCCCGGTGCGCGCCCCGGGGTGGGCCCCGAGAGCGTTCTTTCATAAAGCGCCCCGGGGAGCGTCCCATAAGCTCCAAAATCGCGAACGAAAACATGATCGTGACGTATCGCGTAGCCGCGTCCACGTGATACGCACGGCGAAGCGCACCCGGAAGCACTCGAGCGAATACAATCTCGCAATGTAGGCGTCCGACGCGCTTACGCGACGCGCCCCGGGGTGCGTCGCGTAAGCGCGTCGGGTCATGTGACCAGAAAATAACACTTTTCATTGGTTCATAACAGTTTTGGTTTCATAATGATGAAGCCCCTGGTCATGTGACCTGAAAATAACACTTTTCATTGGTTCAATAATTATTTTTTTCTAAATTTTGAGAAACCCACCCATTTCTCTCACTATTGATTTGCACTTGGAGAGAGCAAGAGGTGTTTTGTGAATTATCTACTCATTAATTTCCTGATCTACAGCAATGGCTGCAAGGGAGTCATCCAGCAGTGATTCAGATGGTTTTGTGCAAGAGGACCCTCCTCACCAGAAAACAAAGAACCACTTCATCTGGAAATTTTATGACATCCCTGAAGGACAAAAAAAAGTTAATGCAAGTAAAGTAACTTGTAAAATATGTGGCAGTATTTTATCCAGAGGCAATCCTCTAAAAAAATATAGCTTTGGAAATGCCAATTTAATTAGGCATGTCAAAAGAAGACACCCAAAAAATTATTCCAGGGAGTGTGTCAGGGAGCTGGCAGAGAATGCATGAAGAGATGGCGGCAGCACCTCCACTGGTGGAGCAACACCTTCAGGAACAACACGTGCAAGAATGGTCCCTAATGTGCAGCCGGTCTTTGCAGGCATAACATTTTTATGCGTGGACTGTGACGAACTACTCTGTTATGGGGAGCAGAGCGTTAAACTCATTGCAATAAAGAGACAAGAACACCGATGCTCTCCCCGTCCCTAAATTTTCTCATTTTTTTGCTCCTGTTGAGCAGTTTTTGAATCCCTGTTTTTGTTTTTCCCCAGTAAAAAATCCAAAAAAAGTATAAAATCGTTTTAAAAAGTATAAAAAAATATAAAACAACAAAAACAAAAAAAAGTTATTTTCAGAACTACCTCCAATTTATAAAAAAATGCTATTTTTTTTTTAAAAAAGTGTCATTCTTTTTTCTCCATGGTACGCTCCCCGGTCCGCTCCCCGGTGCGCGTACCGGGCGCTCCCCCCGCGCAAATCAAAATTTATTTTTTTTTTTTGCCCCGTGGGGCCCTTTTATGACCCCCACAACAAACCTAGGGGGTCAGGGGGGGGTGTACCCTGCCTCCTTTTGCTTATTTCCCCCTTTGATTTTTACCACCTCAATCCTACCGAGGTACAAGATGGCGGCCACTGCGGACTGTTTCGAATGTTTACAGACACCCGAGAGCCAATCAGCTTTCTGTACGCAAGTCGCTTGGCGCGCTTTGAGCGCTCCCCGGGGCGCGTACCGGGGCGCGGCTCTAGATATATGTATTTTTTTGAACCTAAATTACTCAAAATCCACTGGAGCACATATCTTGAGACATAGCAAAGGCACATCGGGCTACCAGTCCCTACAATTTTGCCAAGTTTGGTGTAAATCCATTCAGCCGTTCAGGCTAAAAGTGAAATCGACTGCCCTATGGAAATTAACATGGGGAAAATGCGTTTTGGGACCCCCCTTTTTCAGGGAAGGACCGGAGCGCCGCGAGGCAAATTTGAGGAAATTTTCAGGCAGATTCGTCAACCGGCGCCAAAGTTATTCCAAATAGAATTTTGAGATTTAACATTGAAAAAAATCCTAACTATAACTACCTACTGGCGACCGCCAGTAGGTAATATATATATATATATATATATTCAATGAAAAAAACATAGGTTATAGTCCATATATAGTTAGGAATTTCCATTTACAAAACCTTGAAAATTCAATGAAAAAACCATTGGTTATAGAACATATATAGTTAGGAATTTGCATTTACAAAACCTTATTTTACTCGCATAAAACCATTGAAATTCCATATATAGTTAGATGCGCTAACTATATATCGCGCACCCGCAATCCACTGCTGATGATGTCACATATTACATCATTCATGACATGGTCAGTGACATCACTGATGACATCACTGATGACATCTCAAATGACATCACTGATGACATCACTGATGACAACATCCAGTGACTGTATGTTTCTGTAAAGTTGAAATATGTCTTACATATTGAAGAATGAGTGGATGTATAAGTGTCTGGATGAAGGATTTAGTAGGTGCATGACTGACTGTATGAGTGAGTGATTAAATGTGTCTCACTGAGTGCATGGGTTAGTGACTAAACTGTCTTAATTTGTGCATCATTATGTCTGTTGTTCTGTAAACTGTTGCATGTGTTGATAAGTAGCTATATGAGTAACTATATGGGTTATTGATTGGTTGCCCAAGTATTTGTATGGGAGACTGAGTATATGTGTGAGTGGCTGGGAGGTGTGTGACTCTGTGCATAGATGTGTGAGCAGTTGATTCACTAGATGTATGGTTTCAAAAGTGCATGTGGAAACAGCTGTATGGGCGGTTGACTGTGTGCATGAGTGTATTGGTGAGTGAATGGATATCTCAGTGCTACATGTCAAAGTAAGTACATATGTAAAACACAGTACATGTGAGAGTTAACATATATAAATAACTGTGCATTAGAGCCAGTGAATGTGTGAGTGGCTGTATGGATCATTGTGAACTTTTATTAGGGATTATATAAGAGAGTAAATATGTGTTAGAATATGTTTCAATAAGTAAGGTGTGTATAACTGTATAGTTGAGGAATTGGAGGTGTGATTGATTCTTTGCATGACTGTCTAGGTGTATGAGTAACTCCATGGATGAGTGACAATCTGTGAGTGTCTGTTTTCACTGAGTGTATCTAAGGATATATTAGAGTCTGTAGAGGTTCATCGTATTAACACATGAATGATGTCATTTGTGATGTTGTCAGTGATGTCATTTGAGTTGTCATCAGTGATGTCATCAGTGATGTCATTTGAGATGTCATCAGTGATGTCATCAGTGATGTCACTGACCATGTCATGAATGATGTAATATGTGACATCATCAGCAGTGGATTGCGGGTGCGCGATATATAGTTAGCGCATCTAACTATATATGGAATTTCAATGGTTTTATGCGAGTAAAATAAGGTTTTGTAAATGCAAATTCCTAACTATATATGTTCTATAACCAATGGTTTTTTCATTGAATTTTCAAGGTTTTGTAAATGCAAATTCCTAACTATATATGGACTATAACCTATGGTTTTTTCATTGAATTTCAATGGTTTTTTTGATAGCAAATATCAAAAGCTGTCAAATGTCAAGTACGTGATAGGTAAAAACGTTTTCGTGTTTATGCACGCTGATGTGCTTTGAACGCTGCCCCCCCCCCCTTCTTTTCTCTTAGTAGTACTCTCTCTTTGCAGATAGTGAACGGTAGTTAACGCAGACCTTTACCCCCGTTGTAATCCGTCATACCTGCTTGCCTCTCCATTTGATTGATTGTTATCCAAGCATTTACTGTTTTAGAATTGGTTCTCTTTGGATCATTCTCTATTTACAAACAAGCACAAAGTCGCAATACTCTGTTTAGTCTTTGCAGATAGTGAAAAATCGTGTAAAAAAATAAAAGTAATCGAGCAAAATCAGTAGACCACTAATTCGATCTCTTTTTGACCTCGGTAAAATACAAACATTAGGAACAACCCTTCATGAGAAATACGAAAATAGTGAAATGAACTGAGCTCCACACCATGAGGGCTGCAAGACAGCTCGACTCCGCCACCCACCCCGCCCAAAATAACGACAAACCCTATGCAAATATTATAAATATAGACAACACACCAACAAAGAAACAGGGTAAAACATTTTATTAAATAACTATTTACATAACTATTTTATACTTTTTAATGCCCGATCCGGCTAGCTCAATCGATCGAGCATGAAACTCATGCACTGATAGCAAGCATTGAGAGTTTGTAGAACGATGGCTTCAGATTTTCCACATACGGTGTAGTAGCGCGAACTGAGAGGGGGCGTTTGGATCCTGCCCCTTCCCCAAATAAGATTTTCATACGTGAATGTTCGTTCATGCTTTTTGTCCCTGAGTTGCTTCGATGTCACTGCCTTACACAAATGGCATAAGTCCTGGATGTTGAGTGCCATACTTCAGAGTTCTAAGCAGCGCTTGTAACACTGTTTAAACCTTATTTGCACCTGCTGCAGCTTCACTATTCAAAGTAAGTGGGGTCCGTTTGTGGACCTGACTGCATTGGAAAAAAAAAATGTGATACGGTGCCTCCCTAAACCGCTTGACGGAGGCCCCCGAGGGGCGGTGAGATGGCGCGGACTGAGAGGGGGCGCTTGGCTCCTGCCCCCTCCCCAAGTCGTGTTGCCCTGGTGTGGCCTGAGATCGCCCCCGACATAGGCGGCCGGCTCCCGGGGTCCGGCGGAATTTTTTCCCTTTTGATGACTCTTCCATTCTGGACCTTGTCCCACAATCCGTTTGACCTGAAGACACACTGTAGTGGGGCGCCCCTTTACCGTTTTAGTTGCCATTCCGCCCGCTTTTGGTACTCTGTGCCTCTTCCGCCATTCAGCTGTTTACCGCCCGCTCTTGCGACTACAGCGTCTCGCTCACCATGTAGTTGAGTTGCTCCCGCTCTTAAAATTTTACATCAAGGATGCGTCATATGACGCGCCGCGTTAGCGCACCCGGAAGTGCTCCGGTGCGCAAGGCACAGCTTCCCGGAAACGATCCAGAACGCGCCGCGCAGCGCGTAACGTAAGCATAACAGGTCATGTGACTTGTTAATAAAACTTTTCATTGGTTCATTTTACTTTTGTTTTCCTAATGATGTAAGACTAGGTCATGTGACCTAAAAATAACACTTTTCATTGGATTAAAACATTTTTTTTCCCAAACGATGAAAGGCCCACCTTGTTTCTGGATGTTTCAGACTGAAGCTGGCGTCACCATGAGAGCACCACCATCTCGTAGCTCCGTCGTGGCCATTCCGCAAGCAATCATGGCAGCCGCTCCCCACCGGAAGCCTGCGGGAGTCGAGGGCCCCCAAGACTTTTGTACAATCTTCAAGGCTGAGGGGACGCTTTCGAGAATGGAACCCAAGCCCTGGCAGACAAGCGTCCGAGTTCCAAGGTGTCCCAGGGCCATTTTACTGGACCAGGCCCAAATCCGAAGAGCCGGCCGCCATTTTAAGAGTCCTGTGGCAGCCGCCTATCGCTGCATCGCAAGAGTGGGAGCAACTCAACTACATGGTGAGCGAGACGCTGTAGCCGTAAAAGCGGGCGGTAAACAGCTGAATGGCGGAAAAGGCACAGTGTAGCAAAAGCGGGCGGAATGGCGACTGAAACGATAAAAGCGCGCCCCACTACAGCAGACGAGCCTCCGCCATGTGCTTCAAAACTGCATACGTATCTCGTGATATCAAGGTTGGGCAATCAGTACACAACAAGCAGTTACGAGTCCCATTTACACCGGCGCCATTTTGGGCGCGGCCGGGCAGGTCCAGGATCTAGTCAAACATAACAAATGAGGCTGACGACTCTGAAGCAGTTGACGCACAGCAGGACATAGCAAATAAACATGAAGTCTCTAAAGCTGTTAACTCACTGCAGGACAAAACAAGTGAACCTGAAACCTCTGGAATAATTGTCGCTCAAAAGAACAACACACAAAACTCTATAGAGCCTGAAGAAAGAAAAACAAAAGGGCACTGTAGTTTCAGACACACTTAACACTAATGACTAAACAAAGATATCGTCTGTTTATGAAGCAGTTATCATGTTCACAGAATTGACAAAGAAGTGTGCAGACACCAATGCTATTAAGAAACACAAGGAAATCCCTAACGCATCAGCATTCTCGGAAGAGATTGACACAGATAACATCTTAAGGAACAAACAAAGACAAAATAAGGATGAGGAAGTTATCACTTTAGTTTTTTCATCAGCTAGCGACAGCAAGAAACATATTGTAATGGAGATTAGAAAGGCTACGGATGGATAAATAAATTATCAAAAGAAATAGCGACTCCCCCCTTTAGCAAATTAGCTAAATCTTTGCGTAATTTGGACATTAAAGTTATATTATTGTTGTTGTTGTTGTTATGGTTATAGTTTCCTTTTAAGTATAATTCACCAATAGTTTTGTTTGTAGATGTTTTCCCATTAACAATCCCAGTTCCATCACCCGCCCAGGTTATCACCACTGTTCCCCATGTCATAAAACCTTAGGATGTTCAATAACTGAAACAGCTAATATGGGTTTACTTACAGGGGACATCTTTTGTTCTGTTTTGTAAAGTAAAACTATTGTGAACGCAAGTATTATACATAGTAAGTGTTTAATATAGCATTTGTCAGTCATTGGTTAAGCAGCTAGGACCTGTTCACTCTTGACACCCCAGGTGCTGTGTATGTTGCACTATAGTGCTGCATCGGGAATACGGACAACCCTATTGATGTTGATTTTTCATTATTGATTATTGTAAAGAAATGGCGACTCCCCCCTTTAGCAAATTAGCTAAATGTTTGCGTAATTTAGGCATAAAAGTTATATTATTGTTGTTGTTGTTGTTGTTATCGTTATAGTTCTAGTTAATTTCCATTCAGAGTGTCCTACACAGCACCACTCTAGGTAAACACTACTTTATGTAAAACCTGGGACATAGCACTCATTGAAACTATAGGTGGTCACCATGGGGTTTAAAGAAGGGATGGTTCTTCACCTGGGTGCCTTCCACAACTCAGCACGTTGTGCTGCCTTGGGACTATTCGCACAAAAGACAGCTTCTGACCATTGTTGTTTTTTTTAATCAAAAAATGTTTAAATATATTTACAGTTTTTGTTGCGTTCGTTATATTTAAAAGTTAATAAAGTTTTATAATCCAACTGTCTTGGAGTACTATATTTTTTTTAAAAATCTGGTGAATGGGGCCTTGAATCGGGTTATTGTCATGTGTGGGCTTTGCAAGTGTACTGCTACAGGATCGGACATTTCAAACTCAAATGCACGTTCTTTTTCTTACCTTTCCGAAGCATGGAGCGCAATAGCAGGCAGAGAAAGGGTGATGCACGTGTTGAACACTGCCTGGCCTGGCAAGTTGCTGGCAGTGCCCCCCCGCCCGCTCTTGAAAGAGGGCACACACACACCGCCGCCCCGAGTACTTCACAAATCTTTAAAAGACCATGCGCTTGTTCATGAGGCTTAAATGGTTTATCACCCCTTCTAGAACCCCTGCATCGACCCTCTGACGTTTCCTGGAAGAATTAGCACGTAACACAATACCAAACCCTGTCAGCTGAAACTCCCGAGGAATCGTGGGGCATATTATCAAGGGGGTTTATTTCCGCGTTTTTGGCTATAAAAGCCAAAAAAAGGAGATAAAATTATCTCCCTATTACCAAGCTGTCGCTAACACCAGTTAGTGACAGCTAAAAGGAGATAGCGACCATCTTGGGCCCCGCTTTGCATGTCAGTGATATTTATCACTAATGACATGCAAAGTGGGCGTGCCAAGATGTTAGCGACTGGAAACAGTCCCTAACCATCGCTATCTTCTATTACCAACTTTTGGAGATATTTGCGCTAAGCGCGAATATCTCCAAAAGCTAACACCTGCCCTGAGCAGTTTTTAGCCATGTTATCCAATGGGAGGTGGATAACATGGCTAAGAGCATTTGCTGGATAATGCATGAATATCGCTGACTTTTCAGCGATATTCATGCATTGCGGCCGTTTTTTATCGCATTTGCGATAAACCTTGCTAATAGCAAGGTTTATCTGCGATAAAAATCGCCGATGTGCGGCGATAATTTTTGTCTCTAAACAAGTTAGAGACAAAAATTATCGCTAGTTGTTGGTAATATGCCCCCGGGTTTTTGCTTGCAGGAATCGGGAGGCGGGAGACTAGCACTGAAATCGGTAGTCTCACGCCTGAATCGGGAGGGTTGGCATGTCTGGATTCTCTACAGCTGGGGCCATAAACTACATCCGCAGGGCTAGGTGATAGCCTGGGTCCGGCCTGGACAATCGGACACAGAGGAAGAGGAGTGTCAGAGGGTGCGGTAGTGAATAGGGTGAAAGGGAGGTGTCGGGCGGGCACAGGGTGTGATTCTCAGGGAAGAGCAGCGCAGATGGGGGGAAGTATATGGCCCATGCATGAGAGAGAGAGCGGGGGTGACCAGTGCGTGGGGGAGATGCTTGCGAGGGTGGGGAGCCGTGCTGAGAATCGACGGCGTGCAGAGAGTGGGTCTGGTCAAGGCATCTAAAATGGCTGCCGTGCACGACAAAATTGTGGCATTGGACAAAAAGGCAAGATGGCGCAGACAATGTTTATCAATAAGGATTCATTTATAACAAAATATTTACTCGCAGTGACAAAATGGTGGTCAACACTTCCTGATTTCCATCGAATCGAATGTTAACAGACGTCAAGCAGCAAAAAAAAAAAAAAAAAGCTCACGCACAGCCGCTGGAAGACATGTATCAACATATTCAGAAAACATAAGGGGTCAGGATACGTCTCCCGCACCCCCTTATACCTAGTAATTTAATTAAAACGAAACACAAAATGGCGAATTCCCGTTTCGCTACCAGTTTGCGGCCCAGTTCGCGGCTCGGGAAGATGGCGGCCGCTCCGGACTGTTTAGAATGTTGACAGACACCGGAGGGCCAATCAGCTTCGCATCGCAAAGTTCCGTTTCGCGAAAAGTAAGCGGACCGGAGCGCAGCCCGGAGCACTGTTACAGATATATATCTTGATTTAAACGTTAATTTCTCAAAATCCACTGAAGCACATATATTGAGACCTAGCAAAGGCACATCGGGCTAACAGTCCCTACAATTTTGCCAAGTTTCGTGGAAATCCATTCAGCCGTTCGAGCTAAAAGTGAGGCCAACCGCCCTATGGAAATTAACATGGGAAAAACGCGTTTTGGGACCCCCCTTTTTTCTCGGCCCCCCCTTGCCGAACCCCCCCAAATTTTCAAGGGCTGCTCAGAAACAACATGTGCCATTTTCCTGAAAATTTCAGCCGATTCCGTCCACAAACGCCAAAGTTATTAGACATAGAATTTTCAAAAATCCCATAGGGAATAAATCCTAACTATATATACCTACTGGCGATAGCCAGTAGGTAATATATATATATATATATATATATATATATATATATATATATATATATATATATATATATATATATATATATATATATATATATATCCAAGAATCAGCGCTCTGTCTCCATAGGGTAAGGGGTCCCCCACACTCCATAGAACGTCGCAGACACGGTCCAATTTCGTGCAAATTATTTAATTAGTGCAAGCACATCGCATGACGTTTCGGCTCCGAGGAGCCTTGTTCACATGACAGTGTCCAACATAATGAGCCGTTCTTTTAAAGGGACAGCACCAGTTGTAAAAAGTGGGTCACATGCTTGTATTAAAAATGGACATGGAAGAAATACTTGTAGATTCTGGATGATTATCCAAACAAGCTTAGTTAATGTCATAAAAGGCATACATTTTATAACGATTTCTTTCACATTATGTTGTTTGAATCAAGGGTTAAATACCACATCATTTAAAATATGTATAATACATGAGTTTGCTGATAATTGTCAAATACAAAAACACATCTATTTGTTGTTCAAACATCCTTATAAGGAAAAATATTTACATATTTACATATTTACATGGCCAGTAAATATTATATCCAATGTAAAGTGCTTCTGCTAAAGTACATATATAACTTGTGCAAAGTCTTGCTGTTGTGCAAACGAAATGCCACTATGATTATATTTTAATAACATCTATCATAGCAAAATGTGCAAAATATCGCAGGAACGCAATCCAATGTAAACAAATAACTACCTTATAGGCGAGGTTTCCCTCAAGGACGTTAGTGCAAATGCAAATCATCATTTGTGCAAACTCTATGTAATCTCCTAGTATATACTTATTTCTCAATCAGTTACTCATAATTAGTAGTTAGCCTTCATTGTCAACCTAGTCCATAATAAAGTGAAATAGTGCAAAACATATTAAAGCAAGTCAATATTTATGAAATCAGCTTCCAAGGATTAAGGACCTATATGCTGGATTAGTATTGACTTGTAAACAAACATATAAATATCCTGTTTCTTTTTCTATTCAGATAGCAGCCGCTACTCGGTTCTACAGACTCTAAATCAATTCAAAAGAAGTGAACTATCATCCCTTTAAACATATAAGGCTATCTTGTATCCCAGCCGGGATCTACCTATGTTTTCTGTAGGATGTTATAGTTATATGTCAGGTCCCTGTTTCATGCAGTCTATTGCTTTTGATTGATCTGCCTTAAACCACATTGAATTAAAGTAAACATGTGTACATATCCTCAGTGATGTTTAATCCTGTTGGGGCCTTAGTGTTAAGTGAGAGAATATATTTCGTTTCAAGTTTCCTCAACTTTGATTCTCTGTCACCACCCCGTCTATTGGTGTTAACACTGTCTATCACAAAGTACGTTAGTGATTTGTTGTTACTTTGATGTACTTCATGATAGTGGCGAGCTACTGGGTAGGTGTTATCCCCATTTGATATTGCTCTAAGATGTTGTAGGATTCGTCGGTGTACTGGGAGTTTTGTACTACCAACGTACTTTAATGAACAAGGGCATTGCAAGATGTACACCGCATGATCGGTTTTACACGTCAATACCTGCGATATTGGATGCTCTATATCGCTAAATCCGTCTTTGTATGTTTTGGTATTGACCCCATGGGTGCATGCTTTGCATGTCTTGCATTTATAAAATCCTTTGTTTGATTGCCACCAATTGCTCTTTTTGACAGGTTCGGGGTTGGTGTCCGCTATTTGGTCTCTAAGGGATGGAGCCCTGCTGTAAGTTAGGTATACCCTAGTCGGCAATTCCTTGCCTATGACAGGATCCTTAGTTACCAAAGGCCAATATTTATTGACAATCTTGTAGATGTCTCTTGATTGTCTACTGAATCCGTTTATGATTCTGAAGACACGTTTGTCTTTATTTACTTGATCCTCTCTATCTTGGAGATTACCCTCTAGTAACTCATCCCTGGATAATATATCTGATTTAGCAATGGCTCTGTCAATTATCTCGGTTGAGTATCCCCTGTCGAGGAATCTTTTCTTGCTCTCACGTTGGGCTTTTTTCAATTCAACAGGATCACTGCATCCTCTTTTCATTCTTAGCATTTCCCCATAGGGGATGCTGGCTATGAGGTGCCTAGGGTGGGCACTAGCAGCATGTAAACTGCTGTTCCCAGCCGTTTTCTTTCGAAATATTCTGGTCTGTAGTTTGTTATTTTTCACATACACCTCAGTGTCCAAAAAGGTTACAGTGTTTTGACTGAGGGTGGCAGTAAATCTAAGATTTAATTCATTCTCATTGATGTTGGTAATGAATTTTTGTGCAGATTCCTCACTGCCCCTCCAAATAATAAACAAATCATCAATGAAACTAAACCAAACAATAATGTTGTTCTCCATTTCCTCCAGGTATGTGGTTCTGAGGACCAGCTCCTCCCAAGCTCCCATGTGCAAACATGCGAAACTTGGGGAGAAGCTGGCCCCCATTGCCACACCCTGAACCTGACGATAAATCAAATTGTTGAACATAAAGATATTGTTTGATAAACAGAAATTCAACATATCCAACAACATAACATTATGAACATCACAGTCCCCAGATCTTCTAGATAGGAAGTGTTTCACCGCTTCCAGTTCCTGTGTATGTGCAATGCTGGTATACAGCGATGTCACATCCAAAGCCATAAGCCAATCACCTTGTTTCCAATCAATTTCTTTCAACTTTACCAAAAAATCACTGGTGTCACGTATATATGAATTTAGTTTCTGCACATAGCCCTGCAAAAAATAGTCTATGTAGATTGAAGTTCGTTCCAACAGACTACCTCTGGCAGAGATGATCGGCCTGCCAGGGGGTTTTAAAGGGTCTTTATGTATTTTGGGGATGAAATACATGATTGGTAGAACTGGATTGTTCACTTTTAGATATTTATATTCATCCCCACTGATCAAATTAGCAGATTTCCAGCCAGATAGTTTTTTATGGTATTCCACTTTGATTGAGGTTGCTGTTTGAACTTGGATGCGTTCATAACATTCCCTGTCGTTGATCTGAGAATAAGCCTCCTTATCGTAGTCCGATTTTGTCATTAGCACTATGTTGCCCCCCTTGTCACTTCCCCTAACAACGATATTTTTATCCTTAGTTAGGCGGGCAATCAGTGCTTTGTATCCTTGTGTTAGTCTGTTGTATTTCCATTTAGGTATATTAGTTTTAAGGTCCTTCAAGTCACTCACCACATTCTCATGGAATATATCAATGGAGTCTCTAGGGAGAACTGGGGTAAATGTTGATGGGGGTTTAAAGGGTGTAGTTGTCATTGTCCTGTTTCCATTATCATCCACATCTCCCTTTTGATTTATATCCTGTATATTGTCCTCATACCCAACTCCCTCTGTTTCCCATAACTCCATTATGGTTCGAGTTCCTTGGCTCAACGTCTCTCCATGTTCCTCACTGATATTAGTGGTAGTAGTTGTTGTTCTCTCCTTCTGTTTGGTTTTGGCAGCAAAAAACTTGCGTAATTTTAATTTTCTTACTGCTTTATATATGTCACATCTTGTCGCTGGGTAATTGAAATTACATTGGGGTGCAAATGACAAACCAAGTTGCAGAATTTTTTCCTCCTCTGATGTTAGTATTAAGGGAGTTAAGTTTACAATTGTTTTGCTTCTATCTGCAGCTAATTGGACTGATTTCCCGGTTTTTGACCCTGGCCCCTGCCTTTCTTTCTCCTTTGATAGCCTCCTCTTGCTGGCCCGGGCCCTCTGGCGCCTCCTGAAGTTTGCTCGCTGTTTATATTTTTTTGTTGCGTGCTTGCCCTCAGTGTTTGCAGTCTTTGTTGGCATAAAAAAAACATTTCCTGTCCCGGTGATGGTTTAACTCTGCCAGCTGCCTGTGCTTGATTAAAGCGCTCCGTTTCAGACCCTGAATCCAGGTCCGAGCCGAAAGTCGAGTTTGTCGTATCAATTTGCTCCCTTGACTGTTTATTAGGCTTTCGCTTAGGTTGGGGTTGAGCCTTATTACCTCCTCCGCGCAGAGAGTCGTATTTTCTGGCAAATGTAAATATCTGACCAAGTTCGTAATCATTACGATCTCTCTGAAACTTATACGTTTTCCTTTCAATAATTTTAGTTTCTTCTTTCTTTAAGCGCGCTTGCATTGCTTTTAAAAGCTGTTCTTTCTCCTCACTGTCACCTAAGCCTGCCAGCTGCTCATTAATGCTTTCGATTTCAACCAACAGTTTGGCACGATCAATATCCGCATATTTAATTAAGATTAGGACCTGACGGCGAGAGGCATCTAAATTACATTCTGCCCACTCTTTCATAAGTTCAGGATTGGGGTCATCATATGTGGGGGTTGTTAAAATGCGCAAACCACGAGGAATTCGGTTCACTTCCACATACCTCTGCAATGATCTTGACTCCCACCATTTGGATTGTTCACTCCGAGATTTTTTCTCCAATGTCTTGATTAAGTCCCGTAGAACGTTGTTGCCGCTGCCACTGGCTGTAGTATCAGGTGTCTCCCTGTTGCTGGTAGGGAGAGGAGAACTGTCGGAGAACATCGTTAATGCCAATGCCTCCCGGTCTCGGACACTGTCAGCCGACATGCTTGCTAATTCACCAAACAAACACTCGGCGTTTCCGGAGTCACAAGTTCAATCGTTGCTCCTCCTCACCGCCGAAGCACTTAACTCCTTCCCTGATAATCGACCGCTCATACACAATAAACGTTCGGTGTGTCGAGTCAATGTATACCGGCTTTTCTTGCAGTGCGATATGCACGGATGCAGACTCGATTTCTCCGAACACAGTTCAAAGATAACCAGCGGTATCAGGGGTCAAGCAGCCTTACTCCTTCCGGGGTACAAGCAAAATTCAGGAACCAAGTCCAAGAGTGTTTCCGATTAGGCGCTGACCAAACTTAAGGAGGGTCCGTGTGTAAACCGGCTCGGAAGCCTGCCGGTTATAATATCCAAGAAACAGCGCTCTGTCTCCATAGGGTGAGGGGTCCCCCACACTCCATAGAATGACGCAGACACGGGCCAATTTCGTGCAAATTATTTAATTAGTGCAAGCACATCGCATGACGTTTCGGCTCAGAGGAGCCTTGTTCACATGACAGTGTCCAACATAATGAGCCGTTCTTTTAAAGGGACAGCACCAGTTGTAAAAAGTGGGTCTCATGCTTGTATTAAAAATGGACATGGAAGAAATACTTGTAGATTCTGGATGATTATCCAAACAAGCTTAGTTAATGTCATAAAAGGCATACATTTTATAACGATTTCTTTCACATTATGTTGTTTGAATCAAGGTTTAAATACCACATCATTTAAAATATGTATAATACATGAGTTTGCTGATAATGATATATATATATATATATATATATATATATATATATATATATATATATATATATATATATATATATATATATATATATATATATATATATATATATATATATATATATATATATATATATATATATATATATATGTATTACCTACTGGCGGTCGCCAGTAGGTATATATAGTTAGGATTTTTTCCCTATGGCATTTTTGAAAATTCTATGTCTAATAACTTTGGCGTTTGTGGACGGAATCGGCTGAAATTTTCAGGAAAATGGCACATTTTGTTTCTGAGCAGCTCCTGGAAATTTTGGGGGGGGGGTCTTCAAGGGGGGGCCGAGAAGAAAGGGGGGTCCCAAAACGCGTTTTTCCCATGTTAATTTCCATAGGGCGTTTGGCCTCACTTTTAGCCCGAACGGCTGAATGGATTTTCACGAAACTTGGCAAAATTTTAGGGACTGTTAGCCCGATGTGCCTTTGCTAGGTCTCAATATATGTGCTCCAGTAGTTTTTGAGAAATTAACGTTCAAAACAAGATATATATCTGTAACAGCGCTCCGGGCAGCGATCCGGTCCGCTTACTTTTCGCGAAACGGAACTTTGCGCGCAGAAAGCTGATTGGCTCTCCGGTGTCTGTCAACATTCTAAACAGTCTGGAGCGGCCGCCATCTTATCTCTCGGTAGGATCGAGAGAGAAGAAGAGGTGAAAAACGAAGGGGGAATTTAATGAAAGGGGGCAAGGTATACCCCTCTTGACCCCCTAGGATTGTTGTTGGGGTTATTAAAGGGTCCCGTGGGGAAAATAAAAAAAAAATGATTTTTCACGGTAGAAGCGCTTCACGGGCCGCGAACTGGGCCGCAAACTGGTAGCGAAACGGGAATTCGCCATTTTGTGCTTCGTTTTAATTGTTTAGAGACAAAAATTATCGCCGCACATTGGCCACAATGCATGAATATCGCTGAAAAGTCAGCGATATTCATGCATTATCCAGCAAATGCTCTTAGCCATGTTATCCACCTTCCATTGGATAACAGAAAGCTGATTGGCTCTCCGGTGTCTGTCAACATTCTAAACAGTCCGGAGCGGCCGCCATCTTATCTCTCGGTAGGATCGAGAGAGAAGAAGAGGTGAAAAACGAAGGGGGAATTTATTGAAAGGGGGCAAGGTATACCCCTCTTGACCCCCTAGGAATGTTGTTGGGGTTATTAAAGGGTCCCGTGGGGAAAATAAAAAAAAAAATGATTTTTCACGGTAGAAGCGCTTCACGGGCCGCGAACTGGGCCGCAAACTGGTGGCGAAACGGGAATTCGCCATTTTGTGCTTCGTTTTAATTGTTTAGAGACAAAAATTATCGCCGCACATCGGCCACAATGCATGAATATCGCTGAAAAGTCAGCGATATTCATGCATTATCCAGCAAATGCTCTTAGCCATGTTATCCACCTACCATTGGATAACATGGCTAAAAACTGCTCTGTGCGTGAGCTTTTTTTTTTTTTTTTTTGCTGCGTGACGTTTGTTAACGTTCGATTCGATGGAAATCAGGAAGTGTTGACCACCATTTTGTCACTGCGAGTAAATATTTTGTTATAAATGAATCCTTATTGATAAACATTGTCTGCGCCATCTTGCGTTTTTGTCCAATGCCACAATTTTGTCGTGCACGGCAGCCATTTTAGATGCCTTGACCAGGGCCACTCTCTGCACGCCGCCGATCCTCAGCATGGCTCCCCACCCTCGCAAGCATCTCCCCCACGCACTGGTCACCCCCGCTCTTTCTCTCATGCATGGGCCATATACTTCCCCCCATCTGCGCTGCTCTTCTCTGAGAATCACACCCTGTGCCCGCCCGACACCTCCCTTTCACCCTATTCACTACCGCACCCTCTGACACTCCTCTTCCTCTGTGTCCGATTGTCCAGGCCGGACCTAGGCTATCACCTAGCCCTGCGGATGTAGTTTATGGCCCCAGCTGTAGAGTATCCAGACATGCCAACCTTCCCGATTCAGGCGTGAGACTACTGATTTCAGTGCTAGTCTCCCGCCTCCCGATTCCTGCAAGCAAAAACCCGGGGGCATATTACCAACAGCTAGCGATAATTTTTGTCTCTAACTTGTTTAGAGACAAAAATTATCGCCGCACATCGGCGAATTTTATCGCACATAAACCTCGCTATTAGCAAGGTTTATCGCAAATGCGATAAAAAACGGCCGCAATGCATGAATATCGTTGAAAAGTCAGCGATATTCATGCATTATCCAGCAAATGCTCTTAGCCATGTTATCCACTTCCCATTGGATAACATGGCTAAAACTGCTCAGGGCAGGTGTTAGGTTTTGGAGATATTCGCGCTTAGCGCAAATATCTCCGAAAGTTGGTAATAGGAGATAGCGATGGTTAGGGACTGTTTCCAGTCGCTAAAATCTTGGCACGCCCACTTTGCATGTCATTAGTGATAAATATCACTGATATGCAAAGCGGGGCCCAAGATGGTCGCTATCTCCTTTTAGCTGTCACTAACTGGTGTTAGCGACAGCTTGGTAATAGGGAGATAATTTTATCTCTTTTTTTTTTGGCTTTTAAAGCCAAAAAAGCGGAAATAACCCCCCTTGATAATATGCCCCATGATTTCTCGGGGGTTTCAGCTGACAGGGCTTGGTATTGTGTTACGTGCTAATTCTTCCAGGAAACGTCAGAGGGTCGATGCAGGGGTTCTAGAAGGGGTGATAAACCATTTAAGCCTCATGAACAAGCGCATGGTCTTTTAAAGATTTATGAAGTACTCGGGGCGGCGGTGTGTGTGTGCCCTCTTTCAGGAGCGGGCGGGGGGGGCACTGCCAGCAACTTGCCAGGCCAGGCAGTGTTCAACACGTGCATCACCCTTTCTCTGCCTGCTATTGCGCTCCATGCTTCGGAAAGGTAAGAAAAAGAACGTGCATTTGAGTTTGAAATGTCCGATCTTGTAGCAGTACACTTGCAAAGCCCACACATGACAATAATCCGATTCAAGGCCCCATTCACCCGATTTTTCAAACATATATAGCACTCCAACAAAGTTAGATTTTAAAACTTTATTAACATTTAACTATAATGAACGGAACAAAAACTGTAAAAACATTTAAACATTTTTCACCCAAAAAAGCAACAATGGTCAGAAGCTGTCTTTTGTGCGAATAGTCCCAAGGCAGCACAACGTGCAGAGTTCTGGACGGCACCCAGGTGATGTCGCCTGGGTGCCGCACTGGTTTTGGTATCCTACAATGCTGCTCCGAAAATTGGCGTGGGGCGTCCCGGGTGGTGCGGGGGGAGGCCTCGTCAGTAGCGGTCTGTTGTGCGAATAGTCCCAAGGCAGCAGAACGCGCTGAGATGTTGATGGCACCCAGGTGATGTCCAGTAAACTGCCGCACTGGTTTTGGTATCCTACAATGCTGCTCCGAAAATTTGCGTGCGGCGGCCCGGAGGGGGGGGGGGGCGCGTGGGGGAGGCGGCGTGAACGGGCCTCCCCAGGTGGCGGCCATCCAGCTGAGTTGCGCCCGCTCTTGCGGCTACAGCGTCTCGCTCACCATGTTGTTGAGTTGCTCCCACTCTTGCAGTGCAGCGATAGGCGCCTGCCACATGACTCCCCTCAGCGTCCCCTCAGCCGTGAAGATTCTACAAAAGTCTTGGGGGCCCCCGACTCCCGCAGGCTTCCGGTGGGGAGCGGCTGCCATGATTGCTCGCGGAATGACCACGACGGAGCCACGAGATGGTGGTGCTCTCATGCTGACGCCAGCTTCAGTCTGAATGATCCAGAAACAAGGTGGGGCTTTCATCGTTTGGGAAAAAAAAATGTTCTAAACCAATGAAAAGTGTTCTTTTTAGGTCATATGACCAAGCCGTCCATCTTTAGGAAACCAAAAGTAAAATGATCCAATGAAAAGTTTTATAAACAAGTCACATGACCTGTTATGCGGCATAGGGCTACAAAAAGCGTAGAAAATCCGTTGGCACGTGAGGCGGCGTCAGTAGCGGACCGATGTGCGAATAGGCCGAAGGCAGCACAACGCGCTGAGATCCGGATGGCACCGAGGTGGTGTCAAGCAAATTGCCGCACTGGTGTGGCCATCCTACAATGCTGCGCCGAAAGACGGCGTGTCCAGCTGAGTTCCGGTCACTCTTGCGGTACAGTGAGTTGAACGTGCCGAGATCCGGATGGCACCGAGGTTGTGTCCAGCAAGTTGCCGCACTGGTGTGGCCATCCTACAATGCTGTGCCGAAAGTCGGCGTGGGGTGCCCCGTTGGCTTATGAGGTGATGTCAGTAGTGGACCGATGTGTGAATAGGTCGGAACCAGCACAAGGCGCCAAGATCCGAATGGCAAGTCCTGGATATTGAGTGCCATAGTTGAGAGTTCTGAGCAGTGCTTGTAAGACTATCTGAAGCTTATTTGCACCTGCTGCAGCTTCACTGTTGCCCAAGGTGGTGTCCAGCAAATTGCTGCAGTGGTGTGGCCATCCTACAATGCTGCGCCGAAAGACGGCGTGTCCAGCTGATTCCGGTCACTCTTGCGGTACAGTGAGTCGAACGCGCCGAGATCCGGATGGCACAGAGGTTGTGTCCAGCAAGTTGCCGCACTGGTGTGGCCATCCTACAATGCTGCGCCGAAAGACGGCGTGACCAGCTGAGTTCCGGTCACTCTTGCGGTACAGTGACTCGAACGCTCCGAGATCCGGATGGCACCGAGGTGGTGTCCAGCAAGTTGCCGCACTGGTGTGGCCATCCTACAATGCTGCGCCGAAAGTCAGTGTGGGGTGCCCCGTTGGCTTATGAGGTGATGTCAGTAGTGGACCGATGTGTGAATAGGTCGGAAGCAGCACAAGGCGCCCTGCACTGTTGAGCTTTTTTCAATGCCTGTTTTTTGTTGTTTCCCCTCCATCAAAAACAAAAAAAAAATATAAAACTGTGCAAAAATACAAAAAAATGTTTAGAAAAGCAGTGCTTGTAAGACTGTCTGAAGCTCTTTTGCACCTGCTGCAGCTTCACTATTGCCCTGGTGTGGACAAAGATCGCCCATGACTTAGGCTGATTGAGAGTTTGTAGAAAAATGGCTTAAATGTAACAATGTGAGACTCACTAGGAGAACGGCTGTTTATCTTTCCTTTCAAAATGATGCCAACAATATTTTCTGAATGGAAGACACCATCTTGTAGCATAAAGGGCCGAAAGGGGTTCTGGTCTGGCCGATTGTTGGTGGAGACATTTTGACTATATCTTGGACCTGCTCGGCCTCGCCCAAAATGGGGCCGGTATAAATGGGACTCGTAACTCCTTGCCCGCAAATGTATATCTAGAAAATTTTATTGTAAGTGGCCCTGTCTTATTTTAATTACAAAATGTACGTCCACCGATTCCGCAACTGTTAGACACCTTAGTTCTTGCAACCTAATGGCCCGCTCGTTACGTTCCTCTACAGTGTAAATGTCTCCTCATCATATACGATTTCAGTTTGCTCCGTGGCCGGCCCAGGTGGTTATAGGCCCGTATTTGTATACTGACATTTTCACAATAAAGGTTTTTAAATCAAACACGGTAGTAGTATTTACATTGGTAAAGTTTTTACTTTTAGTCACTGTTTTCGAATCAGTAAAAGGCAAGTGAAATAAAGCAGTCCAATTACATGACGGATAAAAGGTATAATATGTAGGAACGTAGTAAAGATAAATGGTCAAGGGCAGTTGTGTTTTCCACTCCTGCAACATAAAGTGATCGATAAGAATCTGATAATCAGGCGTATCGGCGACTAAGACAGCAGGCCCAGTCTCTTTTACTCAACGGCTCCGTCATGGAACGAAGAAACGCCCTTTTTCTCGAAAAAGGAATATATTTTACTTGCAGGACAGTTGTAAATTTTCCGGGAAAGTACATTAGCCTGGAATATTATAACATATATGTTTTAAAAAAAATAATGTTCGAAAAAAATAAAAAGCGTAATTTTTAGGTCATATGACCAAGCTTTTCATCATTAAAATAACAAAAGTAAAATGAACCAATGAAAAGTTTTATTAACAAGTCACATGACCTGTTATGCTTACGTTACGCGCTGCGCGCCGCGCCCCGGATCACTTCCGGGTGCGCTAAAGCGGCGTGTCATATAACGCATTACGCGACAACGTAGGTCAAGAATATAGTCAAAATGTCTCCACCAACCAGCGTTCGGAACACAACCCCTTTCAGCAGTCCAAAAAGTTCTGTTAAATGACAACAGAGGGGACAGGCAACAAGAACCATCAGTCAAAGAGGGGAGGGCAAGTTCTTCTCTTCCGGGTCATGTTGGGGCGCTACCGGAACTGATCGAATTGGTAGTCTACAGTGTTTCTGGATGTTTCAGACTAAAGCTGGCGTCAGCATGAGAGCACTACCATCTCGTAGCTCCGTCGTGGCCATTCCACGAGCAATCATGGCAGCCGCTCCCCACCAGAAGCCTGCGGGAGTCGGGGGCCCCCAAGACTTTTGTAGAATCTTCACGGCTGAGGGGACGCTTTCGAGAATGGGACCCAAGCCCTATCAGGGAAGCGTCCGAGTTCCAAGGTGTCCCAGGGCCATTTTAGTGGACCAGGCCCAAAACCGAAGAGCCGGCCGCCATTTTGAGAGTCCTGTGGCAGCCGCCTATCGCTGCACCGCAAGAGCGGGAGCAACTCAACTACATGGTGAGCGAGACGCTGTAGTCGCAAGAGCGGGCGGTAAACAGCTGAATGGCGGAAGAGGCACAGTGTAGCAAAAGCGGGCGGAATGGCAACTAAAAAGGTAAAGGGGCGCCCCACTACAGCGTGTCTTCAGGTCAAACGGATTGTGGGACAAAGTCCAGAATAGAAGAGTCATCAAAAGGCAAAAAGTTCCGCCGGACCCCGGGAGCCGGCCGCCTATGTCGGGGGCGATCTCAGGCTACACCAGTGCTATAAGACTTGGGGAGGGGGTCGGAGCCAAGCGTCTTCTCCGAGTCCATGTCATCACACCGCCCCTCGGGGGCCTCCGTCAAGCGGTTTAGGGAGGTACCATATAACATTGTTTTCAAATGCAGTCAGGTCCACAAACGACCCTCACTTACTTTGAGAATAGTGAAGCTGCAGTAGGTGGAAATAAGCTTCAGACAGTCTTACAAGCACTGCTTTTGTAAACATTTTTAGTTTTTTTTGTATTTTTGCACAGTTTTATATTTTTTTTTTGTTTTTGATGGAGGGGAAACAACAAAGCACAGGCATTGAAAAAGGCTCAAACTCAGAACTCTGAACTATGGCACCCAATATCCAGGACTTTCCATCCGGATCTTGGCGCCTTGTGCTGCTTCCGACCTATTCACACATCGGTCCACTACTGACATCATCTTATAAACCAACGTTATGTAAATAGTTATTTAATAAAATGTTTTACCCTGTTTCTTTGCTGGTGTGTTGCCTATATTTTTAATATTTGCATAGGGTTTGTCGTTATTTTGGGCGGGATGGGTGACGGAGCCGAGCTGTCTTGCAGCCCTCATGAAATCAATCAAATGGAGAGACAAGCAGGCAGGACGGATTACAACGGGGGTAAAGGCCTGCGTTAACTACTCTTCACTATCTGCAAAGAGAGAGTACTACTAAGAGAAAAGAGGGGAGGGGGGCAGCGTTCAAAGCACATCAGCGTGCATAAATACGAAAATCTTTTTATCTATCACGTACTTGACATTTTAAAGCTTTTCATATTTGCTATTAAAAAACCAATGAAATTCACAGAAAAAAACATAGGTTATAGTGGATATATAGTTAGGAATTTGCATTTACAAAACCTTGAAAATTCAATGAAAAAACCATTATCAATTTTCACTACAACTTTAGGACATTATTCAGTTCTCCTCTTTTTAAGCATAGATACGAAGCCTCTGTCATGGCCTACCATGGAAGAAGCCCCATCTGTTGTGATGCTGACAAGAGTGTTCAGCGGTATGTGATTGTGTTCAAAGAAGTTGCACATGCTGTCCAGTATATCTTCTCCTCTTGTGTGCCCTTGCAGTGGTAGAAGGCGCAAGGGCTCTTCTTTGGGATGAAGCGATTGATCCAAATACCTAACCTAAACTAATAACTGAGCCACATCACCTATGTCTGTGGACTCAGTCATGGCAATGCTGAAGAACAGTAACTGTCTGACTGCTCTGATCACCTGCTCCTGGACATTTCGACCCCTTGCCTCTCTTCTGCGTGCACATGTGCACATGTGGAATCTGATAGCTGTAATGCACTGATTTCCTTCAAAATGCTAGCTTTATTAATGTAGTAATCAAATACATTTTGGCTGCTGAAACGAAACATCCCTTCACCGACTCTGCCTCTGTGAATGGTTTCTTATGTTTGACAAGCAAGTAGCATATTTTGAAAGATGCTTCTGTAACAGACTCCGAATCCTTCATCTGGCAAAGGAAGATCTTCTGCTGAGAACGAAGAGCTTGCTTTAATGATGCCACTTTTGCAGAATGAAGTTTTGAGTTCAATGGAAAGTTCTCAATGTATCCGGAGTGTGGCATTTTGTAGTGCGGTTCCAGGTTATACCTTTTAAGAAAATTTGCTTTCTCTTTGCAAAGCAAACAGTTGACTTTCACTTTTGGGCATTCCACAAACAAGTACTCTTCTTCCCATGCTGCCCAGAATGTACTGTGTTCTCTCTGTAGTGATCTGGGTCGTTTGCAAGGCTTGGAAACTAGACTGTAGGCCATTGCAGTGCTCGCCAGCTCGTTTGTTACTGTGCAATAAGTAACAAGGACCAGGAATCTGATTTTCCACCTGATGACCAATGGACCGACACCACCGCATGACCAATGGACTGACACCCGACCGAGGGACCAACACTGCCTCACGACCGATGGACTGACAATGCGCTTCGCAACAGATCTGTGAGCAACACCAAAGTAATGTTTTGTTTACAAAGTAATGGGTAAAACTGCAAATGAAAAAAGAAGAGACTTATCTAAAGCCAGTGGTTTATGCAGGAAATGTGTCACTCAAAAGGGATTTGAAATAAATGAAATGGCATGCTGAATAGCAAATGTTTTTTGTTAACCAACTCAATGGTACTCATTTTATCGACCTCAGATGGATGGAAGGCCAGGCCAGGATTTGAACATGTGACCATGAGGTAGAACACAGGCCCCTCCAGTGGACGCATTGGTCCACTGAGCCGCCAGTCCCTGCATACACACAGTTCAAGGGTAAAGAATTTGAGGTGGTTATAGACTGGGAGACAGCAGGAGAAAGAAACAGTAACCTGCCAAATCTGTGATCTTGAGTCAAATCAAATCAGACCAAAGTAAATCCAATTAAATCACAATAAATATGTCCAATACAGCAATTGCAGAAAACATTGGAATTAGAACAACTGTGACAGTTGTAACAGTTGTAACAGATCTAATAGCAGACTAGTCTGCACAAATGTAGGGAAAGTCAGCTATCATAGTAGAAAAACATATGGAAGGAGCTAATCAGGACAGCGCTATTTGGTGTGGCGCAGCTGTCAAACTATAGGACTCTGAAAAGCTCAGATACAACGGTTAAAATACATTCACAAAGTGTAATATGTTTCCAATCGCAGAATGTCCCAAATATGCTTAAAAGTGGAATCACAAGCCATTTGTTTCCGTGGCATGCAGTTTCTGTCATCAGCACTTCTCATCCCCTTTTCCACAAGAGCAGTTCAAACATGATTGGAAAAATATCCTACTTTGCACATTTTTTCCACATATTTATGGCTCTGCCATATTTGACACATAATAAATCATCTACTGCTTAATCTGACAATTTTTTAAAATTTTTAATAAAATATTGTTTGTAACTCAACTTTGCTCTCTATGTCAGCTGACATCTCTGCTTAATGCAGGTGGAAATTATTTTGCCAAGCTACTTCTAAATTCCCTTTTAGAAAAAATAACTGCTACACATTTATATTTAAAAAACATTTATTTATTTATTTATTTATTTATTTATTTATTTATTTATTTATTCATTGGATATTTCTTGGGACTCATTGGATAAAAAAAAGATACATCTGTATTCACATTCAAAACAAGGAATTCACATTAAAAACAATGATTCACTAATATAATTTCCACATATTAAAAATATATAAAACAGTAGAATTTAAGTTCATCCTAATATTCTCCTCAACTGAAGGCTAGAGAGTGAATGCTACCTATCTGCAAGGAACACATTAGCTCAAAAATCAATAAAAAATGGGGAGCATATCACAGACAATCTCATGTGTCTTTTTACAATCATCAATCTTCCTGGATCACTGTTCATTACATAACACAGCATGAATGTGTTAACCTTCAACTATACTTTTCAGTGTCCTCCGGATTTGATGCCTAATTATGCATAGTGATTTTAAATTATACTTTTTTTAATGTATTTTTACCATGTGGAAATTTTATTCGAGAATCATTGTTTTTAATGTGAATTCTTTGTTTTGTATGGACTACAGATGTATATTATGTTAATTCAATGAGTCCCAATAAACAACCATTGAATAAATAAATGAAATTTAAAATAATATATAAAAATGTGTAAGCGATAACACTGAACCTTAGTACAGTCGTGGGGGCGTGATTGAGTTGTTCTTTGTTATGGCCAGAGGAAAAGAAACCAAAGGAAATTTGTATTTTTACTAAAAACTCCAAGCAAAACACCAGCAGGCACTGTGGTGCATACACAAAGTCGGACCGGCCTACAGGGAATTCAGGTAATGCTCAATGGGCTGGTTGGACAGGCCTGGTGGGCTGGTTTTGACCTTAGATTACCCCATTTTTGCCACAAACCTTGCCTGCAGCAAGCTCAAATCCATGCAGCCTCCTATACGCTGCAAAACACATATACCAATTGTGTTTATTAGTTTATTACTGCCCTACTCTGCAAACCTGGGCCATAGTTTTGGCTAACTAATTCACTAATGAGGGACACTTTTACACTGGTGCCCAGGCGTACGTTTTCGTTTTATTGCTCGTTTATTTTTTCTTCTCTCTCATAGGATTTGAAAGAGTGAATATGCTAGCCACCTTGTTGGAGAAAACTCTTCCACTGAAGCCACTCTGTTGCAACCAAAGGACACTTCACTCAGCAACAGATTACGTCTCCAGTCGCTTGTTTTTAGAGAATGGTAGCGTTCTGAATGCAAGCCAAGTCTACAAAAATTGCAACTCAAGTGTTCAAATGAAGCCTCTTCAAGTGCTACCTGTCTGTAATCAAATAACCTTTTAAATAGTCTTATTTTTCAATGTTGTGGCCTAGTACTCCTCTTAACACACTTGTGTTTAGATGACGCAACCCTCTGGTAAACGAATGCGTGGGCAACACTGGGATTCCAATCACAGTTCCTTGTAGCACACTGATGGAATGTTAGAACTAGTACTCCCAAGTGCATTATGGTATATGTTGTTCACTGAAATGTTTCATGGTATTTGACAGTCACCAACAGGGAATAGTCCATTTGGTTTAGGGGTGCCTAACTTTTAGATTTCAGTTGCTCCATTCAAGTGACAAGTTCACCCCATGTCTCGTTAGCTGCATAGAACCTGCAGCTTCGAGTAGTTCTTGACATTGAGAACTTAAAGTAACATGTTAGTCAAATCCCAACTGGCCAGATCTACAACTTCTATGTGCATGGGTTCTTGCGTCACTCAATGTGTACTATCACCGGCTTTTAAGTGACCTGGCCTCCAGCTCGGCTAAGGCTTAAAGAACCATCCCCACATACCTGGGCAATGAGGTGCTCCCAGTAGAAAGTTTTTATCCCATAAGGACAGATCATCAAAGTCGTTGTTCATCCAATACAGCTCTAACACATCCAAAACCGCTCTGAGTAGCGTGCTACAAGGCCAGTGAAAGCACCGTTGTGCCTCGTCATGGGTATGAAACGCTACAGAGATGATCATGCAGGTGTAAAATAATGACCATGCTCAAAGAACAACGGGTGTTTGCTTATTCAGGCTGTAGCTTTGGTTTGTGTGCTATTAAGCAACTGTTAACTGCATTTATATAGCGCTTCCTATCACTTACAAGGCGTTGAATTAAACATTGCAGCATTTTGTGCCATGCAGTCACTGCACAGTTGATTAAAAAGATGAAGAGAGATAAAAAATGGCAGACACCCAGAGAGAGGGGGGTCCTGTGCTTACCTCTCAGGGTGTGAAGATCAACCTGCGGGCGAAGTTGGAGCTGTAGGGCGATGGAAATCAAGCTGTTCGTGGAGCAGCAGACAGATGCGGTGATAGAGCTGCTGCTGGTCAATTCCGAGTGGCGAAGAAGGGGCTGTGGAGAAGAGGCTGCAGGCTGAGAAGAGGCTGCGGGCTGAGAAGAGGCTGCGTGCGGAGAGGACGTCGTCAGCAACATGGAAACAGGAAGCTTCCCAAAAGGCCCTTTAAAAGTCAGCTGTGAAAGCGCATACAGCTGACTTTTAAAGGGCCTGTGCTTCCCGCTGGTGACATGTGTGACGTCACAGAGGTGGGCACATTCAGAGGCCAGCAGTAAACACAGAAGATGGCCGCAGGAGCATACGTAGTTAATACATATTGAATACTCACCGGAAACCTTGTTCGGAGCCCTTCCAACCGAATTGGTCAGTGCCGGCCGGATTCCTTCCCGACCGAGCCATTCCGATGTACTCAGTCGGGTAGGAATCTGACTCGGATTTCCAGATTGCGGACGACAGGCTCGGAGAGCCTGCCTGCAGTCCGGAAATCCTCCAGTACTCCCCGGGTGGCCTATGTGCGACCGAGGGAGTACGATGGCAGCTTTTCACTGCCTTTTCATGCCGGTCTGTCCGTCATGAAAAGGCAGTTGGAAGCTGTCTCTGGGGGCCCCCAGCAGGGCCCCCATGGGTGTGAGGCCGCCAGATGGTGGCCTGGGGGCACCTATTGTGCCCCTCCGTTGATCCCTGCACCCGGTGGCAGGCACCTTGGGGTGCTGGCCACAGGGTGCAGGGATGAACTGCACCCCTGCTTTCTACTTGCAAGTATGCTTTCCGGTCGGAAAGCATGCTTGCATTGTAAGGTATACGAATGCGACCGAACTCTTTCGGTCACATCGTACTAGCAGGGCTGTAGCCGACGACAGCAGGTCGGTCGGTTACAGCTCCTGTCCGATGTCGGACAGACTTAGGTCCGCCTGACATCGGAATAGGCCCCAAATATGCAAAGTGAATAGTGAAAACTGATACAATGAGGGGCACACAAACTACATCACAAATGGCACCTCCATATATATTGGTAATTGATAATAATCACATTAGTAACAGTAGTAGTAGTTATAGTAATAATGATAATGATAATTGTAATAATAGTTATTAAAACACTTAGGGGCACATTTACCAATAAGTCACACAGTGCAGCAAGTCACCTTGCCGTGCTCTGTGACAAGAAAAGGAATGTGCTGTATTTAACATGCCACCGTGCATTCCTGCCTTTTCCCATTGGGGGTGCACTATATGCTGCCTAGCGCCAATGAGGGCACTTTTACACCATGGTGCAAGCGTGCCTACGTTGTTAGAAGGATTCTTTTTGTGCAGGAAGGTAATCTTCCTGCACAAAAACAATCACCTGAGGCATTTTCCTCTTTCTATGTGTATATAATAAAAAAAGGTAATAAATAGGAGAAATAAACATATTTCTCTTTGTTTCGCCTCACCTGGGGTGGTGTCGCATTTTTAGTGCATTCCCAGGTCTACCACTTATGGAAAATCTGGGAATATGGATTTTGCGTGGGAACACCCACTCATCACTCATGTAACGCCCACCTAGGGCAAACTAACACAACACAGCGATTTGCTCTTCATTTCGTTACTCTGGATTTATCAAGCTACTCAAGACGATGCAAGGTGGCCTTGCGTGGCTTGATAAACGCATCATAAGGAAAGCATCACCTTTGCGCCCTGTTGCGTGGTGCAAAAGCGACAAATCCCTATTATAAATATGGCTCTTAATTACGCATATCAGTGTTCATCAGCTAAGTGGCTCTACTGAGTTTGTTTCCAGACCTGACAGAGTCCTTGTGAAATGCACCGTTTTTTCCCAGATTCTTTTTGTGATCTTCTTGAGCAGTAACTATTATCGTTTTTTTCCGAAGCTCATCCTATAGCACCAACCTCACCGTGTGGGATCAGCACATACTCGTGGGACTGCTGGGTGCTGGTCATCAAGCAAGCAAAACCCATTTACTCAATCGTTAGCCCAGCATCGCCTCTTGAAGAAAACACGTGTTGTCCTAACATAAAGCTTTACTTTAAATCAAATCCTGTCTGCTCCATTCTGCATGAGGCAACTACAAAAATAATGAAAAATGAATCAGCTCCATGTGTTGTGCACCCATAACAAACGTGTAGGTGATACACGCTGAAAGCCAGAACCGCTTTCAAACTTGCGCTGAAATATTTCTACATTTTTCAATTTACAGCATGCACTTACAACATGCAGTTCGACGGCCAGGTCTATGGACTTTTCCTATCACTCTTTTAAATAGAGCTGCACTAACAAGTGCTGATGACATCAGCAATTAGACAGCCGTGTCTATGTTTTTATGGGCTCATAAGTTATATTACTACGTTTTAGGGGATAATGCTCGTCAAGATGAAATGCATTTAACCTTACGTCTTTTTAAGCTCATTAAGAGAATATCAGACGCTAAAATCCTTTAAGCAGTATTACTGTGCGCGTTCATCCATAAAATGCGACGATGCAGGGAAGCGCCTTTAGTTAGCATCTAGACAGGCCCCGAGTGTCTGAGTCAGAGGAACCCCTTAATATAGAAAATAGGGTCTGTACAATTACCAAGCAAAAATGGGAATTTAAAGATTAAATAGAATGGCTTACCCATGCTAGGTTAAATGATACATGGCTTTACTTATTTTATGTGGATCAGTTTATTCGTTTTGCCATTTGCATAAACGTCACCACAATTATTAGATCTTGCAATGTCTGTAGTCATCTACATTTTGTGCTATTTTAACATATATTCAATCCAAGTATAATTCTATTCCAGTAGTTTTACTACCCTCTGTGGTAAATGAATTCTCTGTCTTTTTGTGTACCACACCCTCCAGTGTTTGCTATAGAGTCCATGTTCATATTTACAGCAACAAATAACAAACCCCATGAAACAAAAACAAAAATGGCGCATTCCTCCAGGTCTCGCTGCCCCCTCTCCCCAGTCAGTCCTTTCAAATTTACAGAGTCTTTCATTTCATGGAGTGGCTGTGGTTTCTTGATATGCATTCAGTTGAGTCGGTATGGGACTGACCCTAGTTCCATTCTTCCAATAGACTCCACTCCCTGTGCTGTAGAGTCTTACTTAAAGGGACAGTCTGGTGAATGATGTCACAGTAACACACAAACTCAACTGGGGATCAGCAAATAAAATAGTATCCTAGTTTGTTTATCATTGGTGATGGTTACTAATGTAGGACCTGGTAAAGAAAGAAGTGTTTCTTTTCTCAGTGGAGGGTTATTTCAAAAGCACAACAAATATGCACGAGGTGCACAAACACCAGCACTGTTGCAGAAGTCTAATTGGACAGGAAAACACTTTGTTAGTTCAATAAGATGTAAAGGCAGGAATAATGGTCGAATTTTACTCGGCATGGCTAGTTGCCAGTAAGCGCTCCTAACAACGCACTTGCCTGGTGTTCAAAAGTCATATTTAAGGATGACTAGATATATGAGTTACTTCAATGATAACACACAATGAATTGTGCCAAAGACATTAGCCAAAGGAATAAAGGCACCATGAATCTAGCCTTTGAGAATATTGCAATATTTGTATTAAAAAATAAAAAATGTATACTAGGCCATAGAATATTTAAGACTGCTGAAACTAACACCAAGCCAGTTGTCTGGCTGGCCGTTTACATATCTAATGATCTGGTGAATACTGCCCTTTCAAAGGGCATATGGAGTTAGCCCCATTGGCCAGAGAGTTTCAGAGCCTATCTATATGAAGGATGTAGTCCATATAACTGATTAATTAAAGTCAGGTGGGAAATGTAATTCATGTTTCACATTTACAGGATAAAAGCACCCAGCCTGATGGAACTCCTCTGGCCTTCCATGCAACATTTAGGACACCATCATAGTAGAGTCAAAGAAGTGCAAAAGAGTACAAACAAAGCAAAAAGTGAAGATCCTTTTATGGAATAAGAGCATGAAACAGCATCCCTGTATCCATTAGGACCTTCCCAGCTCTGATACATTTTAGGAAAAAGATAAAGGAGCACCTCTTTAAAGTGCAGTGCATTATAATGAAGTTACAGTCCACTCCTACTATGACAACCCATCTACCAATCCACTCATCTAAATCGTTTGGCTGTGGACTGTTCACGACTGGATTGTGCCTATGTTCATGTCAGAGTCTGAATGCACTAACCCTTTATTCAAAATGAGTTCAACCAAAGTGATGGTATTTCTCAATACCCTCTTAGATGTATTCAGAGTTACCAGGTATTAAATGGTGCAGTACGAGCCACCCATGGGAAGAAAGGGCTTTAGGAATGAGAATTTAAAGACGGGTCTGAAGCAGGTTATATTCGCCTCTCCTTCCATCAAATTCCTTCCTGTTTGACTGTTAATTACTGAGACTTTGATTCCTGATCCAACATACAATGTACTAGTGAATATTCATTTGCATATGATCTAAAATGAAATCACCTACATACTCCTTTGGCTCTTTCAGCCCACCAAGATATACCAGTATTTATTCATCTCTTTTATTAATTAGGATCACAAAAGATTGAACTGGTCTTGTCTTTTACATCTATGAGGTCAAATACTCGTGTCCCCTTGATTGATACTCACCATAGGTATCTTTTGATTAATCTTTGACTTCCATTATTCTGCTGTCCTATTCCTTTTTTACCCGAACATTTCTTGTTTTTCTTGAACTGTAAACATCATGTTTTATCCACAGGTTCTGTATCGCAAAATTGTTCTTGTTCTGCACCTTGAGTAGTTTCCAGTTTTGACACTTCTGTTGATTCCACAGGCTTCTTACTCATGTCTTCTGTTCATTTTTGACGAATCTTTACTCAGGCTCAAACTTTGTGAATGCTTTAGAAAGAAACCCCATTGACCTAGTAAGGTCCTTTCTTTATGTGTGTACAACATCAAATGTAATGACTATTATAGTCATCTTCCTGAGATGAAGTTCCGGATATAACCTTTGTGACGTTTCTCAGGTAATTTGGTATTTCAGCTAGCCGGGCCACAATACTCCTTGCTCCTTCATCCACCCTTGAATTTCATGAAGGACACCTCAGGAGTATGTGTGATTTAAATAGAGGGAGTTCCTAGATGGCCACCAAGACTTTGGAGATATGATATGACTTTAAAAAGACCTGCAAAATCTCCAAAGTTAGTTTTAAGACTTGCCACTGTGAAAGACTGTCAGGCTTGGTTCTTGAATGTTCGAGGAAAGGATGACTATGATTGCTACCAGTAGCCACATTCCCACCCTCCTCTTGATAGATGGGAAAGGTGTCCTGCGTCTCCTTAAGAGGGACAAAGTTAGGTCCCATTTGAAGACTTTGACATAGTGGACAACTACTGTCTCAGATAAGCACTGGGCAAAAATGCAATGAAAGACTTAAATGTTTTCAAATGAACCAATCCATCTACAACAAAGACCATAATTGAATAAGCAATGGCAGGATGTGGCCTAATGGCCAGAGCTGCTGACCTTGGAGCAGGGGAACCAGGTTCGAGCCGCGGCATTGGTTCAAACTCCTGTTAATCTGGGCAAATCACGTAACTCCTGTGCATATCAAAAAATGAATGTGACCTTGTCTAATCTAACTGATGCTCATTTAAAGTAGTCCAATACCTTCAGGTCGAGTTTGGGTTATATAAAACTGCAAAAATATAAAAAATACTCTGTGATAAATAAGAAAAGAGGATAGGAAGAGCATAGATGTGTTTGAACTGTGGTGGTGGTGTCAAAGACTGGACACTTGAATCATCTGAGTCCTCTTCTAGATGGCCCGAAGAAAGAGGATGCCTCCCAGTAGACACTGTGCTATGTTGCACTTCATAATTCAAGTGAAAGGTATACAATCTCTCCTGAAGATGGTCCCAGTTAAGAGTTACAAGCCACAAATAGCAAAAACTTCCTCGGCATCTGGAAGCAAGATGAAGGCTATGCAGACACAAGCAAGACTCTGAGCTCTCCTTGACATCAGGGAAAACAAAAAAGCAAACGAAAGACAGTCAGCAGAAGCTCAGAAGGGAATTCCAGTCGCAAGGAGCAAAAAAAAAAAAAACAGCAACAGGGCAATAAATCTGGTAAAAATAAGAGAAAGATTGCATTGTGACTCCTTCACCACTCGGTATTGCCCCCTTTACCTATGATTTCAACAGGAACTGACATCAAACGAGAAGGCACAACTGCTTATGATCTGATATCCAGGCCAAAATCTGTGGTGTTGTGCTCTAGTCTTTGCGAGTGCACACCCAGAGCATGCTGGGAATGTGCGGACGGCCATTTTAGATGCCGTACGCAAATATGGTGATATCTTGCATTCCCAGCGCTCGGGAGAATGAATCAAGGGCATTACCCTTAAACCTGTCTGCTGTAATTATTAATGCAGTGCGATTGCTATAAATTTGGCCACGGTGCAGAGCCTCAGCTCCTGCTGAGAGAGTGTTCACAGCCTCCAAAGAGCAAGCAGGCACGCCCAAGGCCAGAGCAGCACGTGAGACGGCACGAAGGACACCCTGAGACCTGTGCAGGAGAGAAGAGAATCTAGTGTGCACCATCCAGCAGACTGGAACCCCATCGGCAGAGCACTGATACGCTCTGAGACAATCCACACAGCCGGGACGAGAGAAGGAGGCGGTACCTCCCACAAAACTGTGAGTGACCAGGGGAGACACAGCTGCGCACCATAGCACACAAGTAGCACAGCCCCGCATGCACCAGCGTGAACCTACGAGCGTCAGTCAATACACCCCAAAGGGAGTGGAGCGATGGAGGTTTAAGGTCCAACCCGAGAAGGGGAGAGCAACCCTTCACCCACGCAGGCACGCGGGTCCGGGGAGAGGCAAGTCCCAGGGAGACCACCAGGAGTTGCAACACAACCTGCCCCACAGCAACGCAACGCAAGCAAAATGTGCGCACAGTCGCCTCCTTCACCAATCTAGTCCCCTTCTTGCCCAGAATGGGCGATCCAGCAATGCCATGGGAAGACTGGAAGCGCTATTTCCTGAATTACTTATCCGCGCTAGAAGAGGAGGGGGAAGGGACCTTCTCCAACTCAAAGAGAAAGAAAATACTTCTGCACAACCTAGGCCCAGAAGGCATCAGAGTGTATGACAACCTGGTAAAAAAGACCAGACTCCCTAATGTCACGGACAAGTTCCAACACGCTCTAGAGGATCTGGATTCCCATTATTGTCCAGTAGTATGTACCGCAATAGACAGCGGAGAATCAATAGATGAGTACGTAGCAGCGCTACAGAAGTTGGTAGTGACATGCAAGTTTGGCACACTACACGATAAACTCATCAGAGATCAGATCATAATGCACACTGCTAACACAGCGATCCATGAAAAGTTATGGGTCAACGGAGATGCACTCCTCAAACAAGTCGTGGCACTTGTGAAGAAAGCAGAACTGTCCAAGAGATGCGCTGAAGCGGCAAAAAGGGAGAGCATCAACAGGTCCCCAGTGTGCAAGATATCAGATAGAAACAAACAAGAAATGACGCAGCAACATACACCATCAGGCACAAGGTATCAGAAGAAATACCCTCAGAGGTTCACGAAACCCCAAAGCCCGCAAGGAGAAGGAAGAAATACCTGCTACAGTTGTGGTAGCCAGACACATTCAAGCACCGACAAAGGATGCCCAGCTTTCGGAGCCAAGTGCTCCTACTGCGGAATAATGGGACACTACGAAAAGGTATGCCGGCACAATCTCAGAAGAACGGAAGTGAAGAACGTGACCCAGGAGTTGGACAGAGACGAAGAAGTCCCCGAAGAGGAAGAAGATGAAGTCTTGTCTATACATGACCTAGTTCTAAGAGTAGACTGCACAAGATCCAAGAAGCCGGCATTACAGATGTCAATTGGAGGAGTACAGGTAAACATGGTGGAGGATTCAGGCTCCCCGTACACCATAATTCAACAAACAATATAGGAGCGAGACTTTGAACCCAGAGTGGGCGCGAACCTGGTTCCCACTGACATACATACAGTCACATTCACAGGTGAACCCATACCCATGGTAGGTTATCGTCCACTGATGTTCGAGTTCAAGGGGCGAACAACAGAAGGAAAATTGTATGTCGCAGAGAAAGGACCATCAGTACTAGGGTGTATAGACCAAGGAGCTCTCGGAATCCAACTCAACCCGGGGGGGGCGACCCAAGTGTTAATGACAGACACAGTCCACACTTACGAAGAAAATGTATGGAAGACGGAGTATCCTGAAGTCTTCAAGCTGACAATAGGTCGAATAACAAAATTCACGCATAAAATCTGCCTCAAGGCTGGAGCTAAACCAGTAATCCACAAGGTTCGCAACATCCCCTTCAGAAGCAGAGAGGCTGTACAGGAAGAACTATAACTCCTGGAAAGAAACAAAGTCATCGAAGCCATCGAAAGTGCAGAATGGCTCGCGCCATTAGTTGATTCACAGAAACCCAATGGAAAAGTACACCTCTGCGTGGACCTGAGGGAACTCAACAAGAACATAGTGGTGGATAAGTTCCCACTACCCCGGATAAAGGAGATGTTGGCAAAGACAAAAGGAGTCAAGTGGTTCTCCACGGTGGACCTCACCTCGGTGTACCATCAAATTTCCCTCCACCCTTCGTGCAATCACCTGACATCGTTCATCACGCCATTTGGGTGCTACAAGCTCTTGAGGATGCCGTTCGGC
This sequence comes from Lissotriton vulgaris, assembly GCF_964263255.1. NCBI lineage: Eukaryota > Metazoa > Chordata > Amphibia > Caudata > Salamandridae > Lissotriton > Lissotriton vulgaris. Next base: position 1,434,671,495 of record NC_141687.1, read on the forward strand.
TTGGCGTCGGCAGCCGCAGTATTCTAAAAGCTCATGGACCGGTTGTTCCAGAAGGTAGAAGGTGTGCAATACTTTCAGGACGACATCCTCATTATGGGGAACTCAAAGGGTGATCACGATGCAAAACTGATTGCAGTCCTGACTATACTGGCACAAAATGGACTCACTGCTGAGTGGGAGAAATGCAAGTATGGAGTAGGATCAGTGACGTCTTTGGGCCATGAGATTAGCGAAAGGGTGATAGAGCTGAAACGAGCAAACGTAGCAGCCATCAAAGACGCACCCAAGCAAAAGGAAGATGTCGCTCCTTCCTAGGGATGGCGGAGTTTTACAGTAAATTCGTTCCCCACTTTGCTCCAAAACACACCACTTGCGACAACTCCTGAAGGAGAAGAACACCTTCAAATGGTCAGAAGAAGAGCAAACAGAATTTGATCTTTTAAAACTTGACATCTGCGCCGCCATTCCTTTCAATCGGTTTGATCAGGCAGCCCTGTCTATACTAACCACAGACGCTAGAGACAAGGGACTTGGCGCTGTGCTTATGCAAAGGTCTCAGGGAGGAGAAGTCACCACAATCAGCTTTGCCTCACGGTCACTAGCATCCAACAAGGAAAAATTCAGTGTGATCAAAAAGGAAATGTTGGCAACGGTCTGTGCCATGGAGTGGTTCAGACAGTTCTTATGGGGCTCGAAATTCCTACTCCGCTTGGATCACAAACCACTGGTGAGAGTCCTGACCTCTTCGGACATGCACACGCGACACCCCGCATATCGAAGATGACCCCGAGGCTACTTGATTATATGTATGAGGTGGAGTACCTTCCTGGCATCAAGAACAGAGTGCCTGATTTCTTAAGCAGGGCAGCATCAATGGAACTGGCTCAAGATCCCTCGGAATGGGAATACTACATGGTTGCGCTAACACAAGACCACGAAGGGTTGATAAGTGCGCAGGAGTGGGAAGAGGCGTATGCTAGTGATGACACATTGAAGGGCGTAAAGAATTATGTGATGCAAGGATGGCTGGACAAGAAGCATCTAGACAGCAATTTGAGGAAGTTCTGGGAAGTCCAGGAGGAATTATCCATCGGAGACACCCTGTGTTCCTACTAAGAGGAGACAAAGTGGTTCCCCACAGCCCTTAGTAAATCATCTTCTTACCATTCTACATGAAGGACACCTAGGAATAGTGAAAACCAAAGCAAGGACAAAACAAGCATATTGGTGGCCGGCCATGGACAGTCAAGTGGAAAAAATGTCAGGATGTGTGAACGATGCAACAAGGCAGACAAAGCACAAGTCCTGCTACGCCCGCCACTAGGTAAATCCATTTGTCCCTCCAGTTCATGGGAAATGCTTCCAGTGGACATCCTGGGTCCCATTCTGGATACCAATGGTGTGCCCAAATATGCTATAGTACTAGTAGATAGATACTCCAAGTGGCCGGAAGTGGAGGTATGTGAAGTGGCCGACTCAGAAGCGGTGTTATCTTTCCTCACCTCCACATTCTTAAGAGAAGGTATCCCAAAGGTGGTGACCTGTGACAATGGGCCGCAGTTCACATCAGCGAAATTCAACGCATTCATGGACCGCAATGGGATTGAAGTCAACCACACCCCAGTGTACCACCCAGCAGGAAATGGACTAGCAGAGAGGTTCAATCGGATAATCATGGGTTCGGTACAGGCAGTGATAAGTGCTGGACAAGATTGGGAGAGAGAACTCAAAAGAATGATTTGGGCGTATCGCATCACCCCAGCAAACACCGGGTACAGACCATTCAAAATATTACGTGGACGTGACCCCTTCACGAGAGACCATCTAGCATGGAAACAACTCATCATCCAAAGCAAGTGGTCCCCGGCCGTGGTGCGTCGCAATATTGACAGAGCGCAAGCCTTATACACTGAGTATTACAACAAATGTCGAAATGTCAAGGAAGTAATACTGGAAAAGGGTGAGTGGGTAAGAGTGACACAGGCAGTATTAAAGAAGGAGACAACAAGTTTAGCCCACCGTTACAAGTAGTGGAGCCATAAGCCAGGTCCGCCCTACTGAGTGATAGGAAAATATGGTCACAGGATAGGATGGCAAGATGCAAAATAATCATGAAGTGGGACGTTCCAGCAGGGATGAGTCCCCTTGCCCCAGAAGAAATCAATCCGCCAGAAATGATGCAGGCACTTGGGAGAACAATAATTCTCCTCCTGAGCAATTACTCAAGCAATATCTTGAGTGATTCTCCAATCTAACATGTTAAACTCCTGATAGGCTAATTATATTATATCTAACAGTATCAAATCAACCCAGGAAATATTGCATCTCATCATCTATATTAATCCCGTGGGTAACCGCCTTTAGCCTGATGATCCAACGTACTTCAGCCTGTCTCACTCTAAGCTCTCTGTTCCCTCCTCTTATGTTGGGCGGAATACATTCTATACCATGGAATGAAAAACTTTTATTGGTACAGTTTAATGCATGAAGACCTATAGGGTATTTTGGGTCCATGTTTTTAAAAGCCCTATAGTGTTCCGCTATGCGTTCTTTCATACTTCTTATGGTGCTCCCAACATAGATCTGCTGGCATTTGCATATTATTATATATACCACATACTTTGTTGTACAATCAAGATGTTGTCTTATATAGTATTTATTGGATCCATTATAGGTAAATTCCTTTATATCCGTGCAGGCCATTCTGCATAGACTGCAGTTGTTACATTTATATGAACCAATGTTATGTTTATGTAACCAAGATGGTTTTAATACCTTGTCTCTTAGGTAGCTTGGACTAGTAATATTACCCAAGGTTCTGCCTTTTCTATATGTTATTCCAGGATTTTTTGGTATATATTTCTGTAATAGTGAGTGTCTGGAAAAGAAGAAAAATAAAGAAGAAGTTTTTGAAATACATTGGATTGATTTCTTCCGACTTGTTTTGATATTTATTGGATGCTCTTTGTGAATTGATCTCAAGATATTGCTTGAGTAATTGCTCAGGAGGAGAATTATTTAAAATTCATTATATAGACAAAATTCTTTTGCCTATCTCTACAGTTTATGACAAGCGTCTGTATCTCAACCTTTGAGCAGTACTAAGCTAGATAGACCTTTCATCTAATAGGAACACTATAAGCGCAAAAAGCCCCTCTTGTCAAGTTGTTAAATTACTTGGGAGAACAAAGCATGGCCCAACTTCTCCCAGCCGAGGAAGTGAAGATCTATACACCCAGGAGGGGAGTGACAGGGTGGAAGTAGCCAGTCAGTCAACACCACAGAGCCCAAGTGCCAACGGAAGAAAGAGAGGGCGGCAGACAAGCGCGACAGATGAAAGAGGACTCCCAGTGAGTGACCAACGTGTGGACAGTACCCCGACACACTCACGCACCAGGTTGGGTAGACTGGTCAAGATGCCGAAGAGATTTGAGGACTTTGACATGGAAGTCAAGTAAGACTGTTATGTACATATTTTTCCGTGTCCCCCCCCTACCGGTCCTTTCCCATTCTTGCAAAGGGGGGAGATATGTGGTGGTGCCATCTAGTCTTTGCGAGCGCACACCCAGAGCATGCTGGGAACGTTTGGGCGACCATTTTAGATGCCGTACGCAAATGTGGTGATCGGTCGCATTCCCGGCGCTCGGGAGAATAAATCAAGAGCATTATCCTTAAACCTGTCTGCTGTAATTATTAATGCAGCGCGATTGCTATAAAATCTCACCTTGAAAATGGTAGTTCATGAAACGTCACCATGTCTGCCTCTTCTAATACACGGTGTTAACTGGGCATGCAAAGAATATGCCCAATTTTGCCATCTTTCCCCTGAGTCAGAATGCTGCAGTCCCGCTGTTTGCTTTCCGCCATGATGCTCCTCACACATCCATCCACGCTTCGACAGTGGACAATCATGTGCTGAGTGTAGCGTCCTGCATGAGTCTAACTGCAGGATGATTGCACCGCGTTCCTCTTAAGGCTTGCTGTCACTGGTAAGCTCTCTGTGCAGCCAAAGAAGGTCCATTCCAGCTTATTCCAAACCACAACGGCACACAGATAGATAGGCCAGTCGCATCCACGATGCTTTCGTTAATATTGAGGACACGCTCATTTCAGCCAGACCCTTTCTCCACGCATGCACAGTAACAATAACATGTACCAGGCCAATCTTTTTTGAGCGTGCCCAATCATTGGACGTCGGGAGGGCAAATCTCCAACAGTACAACAGTGTTACACATTGTGGCAGTTACCCCTAGATGTATACCACATTTATGCCTACATCAAGCATGACGTTTGTTGACAACACAAACAGGTGGATATCTGTTCATGCAATAGTGCTCAGCAGGAGCAGCAGAGGAAATGTATAGTGCCTTCTGCATGACAGAACAGTTTCCCTTGGGCTATTAGAGGACAGGAATAGACTGAAACGAATGGGGTAGGCTGGTTAAAGTTAATCTCGCAACGCACTTCACGTGGGCGCTAAAGGAATCAGAAAAGTTCTTAAAACCAGCAGCTCAAGAGGGATAAAAAAACTGAGAAATAGACTGTCTCATCTGGTAATTAAACACAGAGACCTGACCTTTCGGAAGACGCTTCTGCTGCAGAAATATACTTAGATTTAATAAATCTGAACATATAGGGCAGAAATGAAAGTTGTAAAACTGGCCAAAGTGGCTGCAAGAAAAAAAGAAAATAACTGTGCAAATGAAGAAATCCGATGACAAACCGAGATGGCAAAAGAAAAAAAAAGATGCTAGCAAAATTATTAGTAAAATGTACAACTTAAAGGTACAACTAGTAAAAGGACTATATTAAATACTTGATACATTTGATATATTTTATGTCCATTTACACAAACATGTGGATTGGTATATGGCAGAAATGGTTATAAACTATCTCATCCCAAGTATTAAATTCTAAGCTTTTTCTTGGTTTAATTAATATATGTGTAGCAAAAATGTAAAGCATGCATTTGTGATGCAAATGTGTGTATTTTCGGGAACTCAGAAGGTGATCTTTGGGGAATAATGGTTACGTTCCCGAAATATAGTTAAAACTGCTAATTGAGTGGTAAGTCATGGAGCATAGGGGTGTCCTATTACTATTATTACATTTGGATTAAGGCCATTACAGCTGTAGCTGGTATATGTTTCCCATGGACAGGCTTTCCACATTGACCAACATTTTTTACATTACTGCTAGTAACTGTTCTCAAAGAATTGAAGTGATCACTGATGGGAATCTTGTATATGGTGGCGAATACTGTAATCGTGTCTGTTATAGTCACCATAACAACTCTAATAATATTAGTAGCTTGTTGTGATCTTCACTGAACACAAGTAGCTCTTATTACCGAAAAGCTTGCAGCCTCCTGGATTAGTTGATATCCTCATCAAACTGTACAAAGTTATAAGTACGGACAACCTACATCTTTGACATTCTTTTCTGTGTAAAGCACAGATTTAACCTAGCTTCCACCAGATTTCTTACTGACTTGCATATTTTGGAAATTTTGCACATTTACTGCAGTTTTCCGAAAATGCGAAAACTACTTGCAGAGTTTACACATTCTTCAAACATTTTCAGACAGAAATAAAGCTTGTGGGAGCATCAGAAATGAAGAAGGAAAGACTGTGGCCAGGAAGGAGAAGACATGGTGAAAGTGTAGACTAGCAATACTGCTGAAATTGAATAACTTGCTTGTTAATTATACGAACAGTTCAGCAGTGTTAAATATTGGGCTTGCAGGGAATCCTCGTGAGCCATATTGCTCAGTTTCCCTGAATGCTAACCCCTATTTTGAAAAACCGCGAGAACATGTGTGCATGCAAGTGGTAGGTGGGCTGCCGAAAGGTACAGGAGGGTGCAAAAATGCCGGTATTAGGATATCAGGGATGCAGAGACATTTGCATTGGGGGGAGCCTTAGGAGGGATTGTACCTAAATAGAGGATGAAAACTCCACTACATGTTTCAATTAGCTTGTTTTCTAAATGTTCTAGAAAGCGAAAGACATGCACAGTATGTGGAATTTGTTCTACTTTTCTCATTATTTTTAGGATTGACCTAAGAAAGATTATTTTGATTCTTTACTGTTGTCACCTCAGGTTTTCCTTCCTTTTTTGCGAAGAAATGTGAACGCATCTAATCAGATGTTCACATTTTAATCTGCAAATTTTAGCTGCCTCTAGTTATAAAAAGAAACGCACACTGGTACTGATGGTGGTAAATGGAAATTGTTAGAAACCCAAATACAGTGATTTTAGGAATAAGCAAAGTAGCAACATTCTAGAGGAAACACGCATTGGCAAAGCCAGTAGGTTTGGCGTTGGCTGGCAGTCTTTTGGCAACTCTTGTTTTGTCATGGTTTTTGGGAGCTTAGGAAGCTGCTCGGCCCTCATCATTCTTGAAAAAAATACACAATCCCATAGTACTCTCTGGCACTGAAGGTAACTACTTTTTTGTGGATGTTCTACTCGTGAAAGGGCAGTATGCCATATCTCATAAAGAAGTCAGACAATGTCTGAAGTGGGCTGATGCAATGTCTCTTGATGCATGCTGAAGTGGGTGGAAGAATAATGTGAATGAAACAACCGCAGACTAATGGATGCAGTCTGTCTAGAAATCTCTATAAATAAATATGTTATACACATCATTTTAGTGGAATTAAAAAATGTCTTGGCTATCAATGATCTAAAAAAGCCAAACACTCTAGGAATGGCTATTGATCTCTTATCTCTAAGAAGGTATGGAGGAAAAAATGCAAGAAAGAAAGAAAATGAGAATGAAAGAGAGAAACTAAGAAAGAAAGAAAAATGATAAATAAGCACGAAGGAAAGAAGGAAAGAGAGAAGGGAAAAGAGAAGGGAAGAAAGACGGAAGGAAGAAAAAAATAAGTAAAACATATAAAAGGAATGTAGGTAAGAAAGAAGACTAGAAAGAAAGAAGACACAAGACAGAAAGAAAGAACAAACAAAGAAGAAAAAAGATTGATGAGGAAAAAGAAAGAAAGAAGGAAAGAAAGAAGGAAAGAAAGAAAGAAAGAAAGTAAGAAAGAAAGAAAGGTTACGTTGCATTATAGATCGGGATAGCTTTCTTAGTATCAACCTTCTGAGCTAGCTCAGCAGCACACAAATGTAGCTATGATAACTTTGTAATGAGCTGCCTACCAGGATCATAAATGTATACATATTTACACCCTTAAAGAGTTATCTCACTGGCCCCAAAAGTGTTGGTGAATATTTTCTAAATGAAATATCTTACCACCTCACGAGGATAACTGTAATTCGATTTTCAGATACTGAAGCACGTGTAAGTTTTTTGTTTTTTCCTCTGGTCACAGTATAAAATATTGGATACTAAAACCCAAATTACACCACACCTATTTTTAAATAAAAAGGTTACAACTGTGCTGCAAATTAAACATGATAGAACCTTGTTTTCTTTCTGGGCAAAGTTTATTAAAGAACCATTGGTGAAACCGAACCCAGGATCATTGTGTTCTGCAGATTTTTCCACTCATGAACTCACATCCTTACACTGAAGTTTTGGTTAATGTATTATTTTGGAAAACATGCATATAATTACATGTTACTGTGTGTGTAGTAAAATGAGGATAATAATAAAGAATGGAATGTGCCCTGTGCTCACAGCAAAAGTGCCCAGCTATCACATCAGGCTCTAAACACAAAGGCAACTCTAAAGCAGTTCTAAATTAAACATCAAAACACTGGCACTGAAGAAAACTATTTTGTGTGTGGATGAGCTCCTTGTGAAAGTTCAACATACAGTTACTCAAAGTGAAGTTATCCAGTGGCTTAAGTAGGCTGACCCATATTTTATGCTGCATACTGTAGTGGGCAGAAGCCAAATGTGAATGGCACAGCAACTGACAAATCAGTGAGGAGATGTGGCTCAAAGCCCCTTAAGTGAGCATATTATATATACATACATATACTGCCAGACATGAAAACCTACGTTACAACAAAACGAGAGACAGGGCATTTTTAAGGCAAATTAATTTCTACTCACACTGTGGATGGGAAAATGCGTGCAGAGATAATTCCAAATTAGATAGTGCAAATGGTGACTCTTTTTGAGTGTGATTATGATTCTGGCATGGGGACTCATGGAGCATGCTCATCTGGTTAAATCAGTCCACAAAGTCCCACCTATCAATCAATATCCTTTAACTGTATTATTTTTTGACTCCAGAAAAGTTCCTGTGAGCTTTGGTGCCTAGAATAGGCTTCCCGATTAGATTTAAAAACTGGCTCTTGGTACTATACAAACAAGAATTCTCATGTTTGTGTGACTTTTATGATTTTAAAAACGATTCAGTAGGCTTGTGTGGTACACTTTACTCTGCTCGAGGAGTTTGCAGAATTCAGGCACTCTCAGCTCTGCAGTTCCTGGATTCCGCATTCCGTGCACCAAGTGGAGTTTATTTTCTCTTTGCACGCTTGATATTTGTTTTGGCCATCACTTGGGAGCGCCTTAATAATCTCAGACCACTAGCGAGTGCACATGAGACTTGGCGCCCACTCGTCCCGCTTCCGGCACGACGGCGCCAATATAGTGCTGCTCATAATCGCAAATGTCCCACTCCAGTAGCTCTTGTGCTCGGGAATCAGCTAAAAATACAATAGGAGGTTTTCTAGTGGATTTTCTTCTCCAACAGACCGTTGGAGTTCTTTTTTTGTGCGAGAAGGCTGTTTGGTTTTACTTTTTTTTCCCAACAGGAAGGAAGTGCCCCAGAGACTCCAACTTCCTGTTCCTACCCAGCAGGCTCCTGCCATTGCTTTGTCCATTTCCTGTTCACTTTTCATTTGGATTTGGAGCAGGAAGGATCACTTTCTTTGTCTGCCGCATACATCATTGGATTTAAGGAGACTTTAGATTTGAGATTTCACTAGTAAGTTAAAAAGCTCATGTGTAAGGGTGTTGTTTGTTTGATTCAGGGCATGCAACAGTATTTATTTGTATGTTTATTTTAATTTTTAAAGCTGTTGTAGTATGTATATTATGAATATGATTTTGAGGAACAGTGTTTATTACATGCACTTTTTTTTTATTTTACACCTCCTTGCCTTAGAATAGGTTTCTTCACATCCTCCTATAAAAACATCAGCAAGTATTGATTGTTTAAAAAAAATGTTAATTGCTAAGTGTAAATGTATTCGTTTTACATTTTTTGGGGTATAATTCCATTTCCTCCTGGACACCCTGGCTGTGGTGCACTGTAGGAACTTCGGCATAATTCATTTTTTTAATGATTATTTTATTTCCCCCTGGACCACATTGCCTGCCACAGGCGCACACTAGTCCCCATTTTTTTTTAAAGATTATAATTTAACTTACCCCTGCAGTTACCTGAGTGCCACAGGTGTCTCCTTTAAAATATATGGACATAAAGGAAAGAGGTCTATGTGTATGTTGTATTATTCTGATGGGAGATTACATGTTATAGTATGGTGGTGTGATTTGATTTTAAAATGGTTGAGTTATTATTACCTAAGTAACCAACCACACTAATATTGCTTTTATCTGTACTAATTGAAACTGCAACAATGCCACGTTTCATTAAATGTTTTTCTTGCTTGTTTGCTTTTAAGAGCACAAGAGAAGAGACATCACCCACAGTACTACCAAACAGTAGGCCTGTACAGTGATGTCACATGTCAGTCCTCCAATCGCTTCTGCGTGTGCAGCTTAGTGCCACTGCCAACTGAGAGCTTTAAGGTAGTCCCAACAAAAGTTGCTCCCAAGAAAGTGGTCATTGAGAAGAAGCAGCTTTTCACCTGTGACGTATCAGCCCAAACATTTTTCGGACAACATCGCGTGCCTGCCGCACTGGCCTCCTGGGAGCAAGCTGGGAGCAGCACTTCTGCATCAACAGCACCATCCCAACCTAATCCCAAGACCATATGTATCAGTGAGGCAGCCACTGCAAATATGCAGAAGAAACAATTGAGGGGCAGAATGCTAGACAATGCAAACATTCACCCCCAGTCACAAGGATCTGGGTTAAATCCATCATTCTTTTGCTCACCATACCACCCAGTTTCCGAACCATATGCAAATCAGTCTTGACCCTGTTCCTTGTGGGAACAGTCCAGCCCAAACTGCCCGAAGTGCCAAGCCAGGTTCTCCATTGACCGGAAACAAGCATCCTCGGACCGGTTTAAGGGCATCACCCTTCATCACTGCTTGGAATCTTCCCTCTTGAGGCGGAAAGCCAGGAGGTGAAGAGGATCGTTGTTTTAAAATCTTGTTCAGGCTGAATGTTGATGGTGTGACTTTTAGCTAATTTTAATTTGTGCACTACTTATCACTGCACGCGCCTCCCACCCGGTGCACTCAGATCCTTGCTGGCCCCCCGCAGCCAATTAAGGTGCTGCTACGGGGCAGGAATAGAGCCAACAGCCGCCATCTTGGGGGAAGTGTAAGGGGAGCGCTCCAGCTGCCTGGCCCCTCCCGCCCTCTGGCGCGATCATAAAAGAATCACATTTCTGCGCCGCAACACTGCTTGGAATCTTCCCTCTTGAGGCGGAAAGCCGGGAGGTGAAGAGGTTCGTTGTTTTAAAATCTTGTTCAGGCTGAATGTTGATGTTGTGACTTTTAGCTAATTTTAATTTGTGCACTACTTACCACTGCACGCGCCGCCCACCCGGTGCACTCAGATCCTTGCTGGCCCCCCCGCAGCCGATTAAGGTGCTGCTACGGGGTAGGAATGGAGCCAACAGCCGCCATCTTGGGGGAAGTGTAAGGGGAGCGCTCCAGCTGCCTGGCCCCTCCCACCCTCTTCCGCTCTAAATGGCCGACTTGAACTGGAGGCGCAGCGGACAGGCACAGCGGGCGCACTGGCGGCGCGCCAAAGGATCGCCAAAGGAAAGCCCGTCTGCGCCCGTCCGTGACCGACCGGGGCCAGGGGCAGGAACCCCTGTGGGTTTCACTTTTTTAACGCATTATAGCTCCCTGGAGCTTAGAGACCTTGGTTCTCCCATAGACAACACTTGTCAGCACAGTATGAATATTGAGAACGGTGACAGAAAGTGCGTGCATTGCTCCTTCGCCGTAAATTGGCAACTTACGTCTAGGCGTAGGGGAAAGATATTAAATCTTGCCCTTATTAACTGTCGCTCCTTAGGGAAACATAGGATGGAAGTCCATGACTACCTGATGGATGATCAGGTAGATGCCCTCTTTCTCACGGAGACATGGCTTAATGCCTCGTCGGCACCAGATGTGTTGGCTGCCCTTCCACCTGGATATGTTATAAAGAGAATAGACAGGAAGAAGGGGAGAGAGGGAGGGATTGCTATAATACATAAGCATGCTCTGGTTTGCACCCTAGAGGAGGTGGATATTGCAGATAGCGAGACTGGGTTTTTCTCTATCGCAATTTCCCATGACTACAGCCTCAAGGGATTTTTGACATACCGTCCCCCGGGGCCTGGGGTCAGGTTTGTGTCTCAACTGATGGAGAATCTCACCCAATCTGCGTTAGAACACGAGATACTCCTTCTTCTAGGAGACTTACATTTTCATTTTGATGATCCTTTGAATGCTGAAGCTCAGGAGATTAGACAGGAATTGGCAGGCATACAGCTGCTGTTAAAATCGGAAATGCCCACTCATTGCCAAGGCCATCTCCTGGATCCTATTAGCGCTAACTGGGATGAGCTGACTGTAGCGCCTCCAACCCCTGTGATTTGGTAAGATCACTTTTTAGTCTCTTTTAGGGCAACTGTTCCTGATAATGGATTACAGAATGGGACTAGCACCTCAATTAAACGCAGGAAGTGGGCGAAGTTTTCCACAGAGGCATTTAACAAAATAATTACACTGGGAGGCCCCCCCCGAGGGTGTGGGAATTGAATCTGCCTGCGAGGCATTAGATTTGCGAATCCAAAAGGCGCTAGACCACACGGCGCCATGGACTCAGAATTCACCGGCGAGGTAATGAACTGTGAGAGAAAAAAGGAGAGTGTAAATGCCTAGAGAGGAAATGGAGGAGATGTTTTTCTGAGACAGAGAGAGTTGATTATAAGAAGGGTTTGAAGGAATATCACGCCCTTATCCGGACAATTTGAAAAACCTATTGTTGTACTAGAATCAAAGATGCGGACAAATCCATGAAGGAAATGTTTCTAGTATATAGGGAACTGTCAGATCTTGCCCCACTAGCAACCCCTATTAACGGCTCAGTCAAATCCTGCAATCAGGTAGCAGAGTTCTTTGCCAGTAAGGTAGACAAAATCTACTCTGCTTTTCCGGAGGCAGCTAGGGTAGGTGATGGGAGGGTGGAAACCCCCACGACTATTCCGGATAGGAACTGCCTCTCGGCATTTCTGGTACCCTTGCGGGAAATAATATGCCATATCGCAGGAAGAATTAAATCAGGCTCACCTAGTGATCCGGCACCCCCAAAAAGACTGCATGGCAGCATAAACACTCTGGAGCCCTATATTAGACACCTACTTGCACTCTACTTCGAATCAGGACAGGTACCTATAACATGGAAGAAAGCAGTAGTCCTTCCCTTGAGAAAGAAGCCCAACATTAGTATGGAGAAACTAGAAAATCTACGGCCCATCTCCCTTCTCCCATACTTTTCCAAGATCGTGGACAAAGCAGTTAATAAACAACTCTCAGCATTTGTTAAGACCAGTGGATTGCTCCACTCCTCACAGTCAGGATTCCGCGCTTTACACTCGACGGAGTCTGCCTTGCTATCTTCTACTGAAGCCTTACGAAGATATGCGGACGAAGGTCAGACACCTGCGCTGATTCTTCTCGACCTCAGTGCCGCATTTGACACTGTAGCCCATCACACACTGCTACAGTGTCTGAAAAAGGGAGGAGTGAGAGGCAAAGCATGGGAGTGGCTTGAGTCATTTTTAACAGGCCGCAGCTTCCAGGTTGCACAGGGACATTTTAGGTCCAAAGAAATACAACTTAAACAGGGAGTGCCACAGGGCTCCAGTCTCAGCCCCACTTTATTTAATCTGTATGTGGCTCCAGTTGGAGAAATCACGGACAGATTTGGGGTTGAGATAGTGTCGTACGCAGACGACACGCAACTGATTGTGACCCTGATGCAACCAGAGGAGCTATGTGCTGCCAACTTTTCGCTCTGTATGCAGGAGCTCGCCAAGTGGATGGCTGACAACTGCCTCCAATTAAATGGAAACAAGACGGAGGTGTTGATTGTAGGCAAGTCACCATCAGTGTGGACCTCGGCCTGGTGGCCGGATGAGCTGGGCGTATTGCCCACACCCAGCAATCCAGTGAAGAACTTAGGAATCTGGCTAGATAATAACATATCTTTCGATCACCAGACCAAACAGGTGGCGGGCACTTGTTTTGGTATGTTACGGGTCCTAAGGAAAACACTGGACCTTTTGCCTGTGCCGCTAAGAAAAACCCTGGTCCATGCCCTGATAACATCCAGACCGGACTATGGAAATGTCCTATATCTAGGTGCCATTACAAAATGCTTCCAGAGACTACATTGCATACAAAATGCAGCTGCCCGTCTGATCCTACAGCTACCTAGAAGAGTGTCAGCAAAAAAAGCACTGAGGACCCTACACTGGCTCCCGATTAGGGAGCGGGTGACTTTCAAGGCCCTTTGTGTAGGGCACCGCATCCTCCATGGAAAAGGTCCTAGGTACCTGCAAAGCCTCCTTAATTGGTACGAGCCTACCCGCCAGTTAAGATCTTGTGGTACTGGGCAGGTTCAGGTCCCTAAGTTTAAAAGAACGCGTTTGTAAAAGCAACATCCGTGCCTCACGCTTGATTGTTTATCTTTTGGTGACATCGCGCTTAACTGCAATTAACCTCGAGACGTGGCGCATTGTCTGGAGCATAGCGCCGAACCTCGTGCTGTCACCTGCGGTTGTGCGCAGCTTTATTGCATTAGATTGTGGCTGCTGCTGCCATCTGCATTGTGCATTTTTTGTTCTGCCTTATTACTTAGTGGAATAGAAACTTGTAGTAGCCGAGCTCTGTTTCACTTTCCATTCTCCATTTTGGATCCTGGTTTGTTGTGTGTTCCCTTGGCCCGCCCACCCTCCCCGCTGACGCCTCCCAGCTGACCCTCCCACGCTCCGCCCCCTCCACCATCCATTTAAGTCGAATGCCCCAACGCGCAGCGTCCACGCGCTGCGGCCGCGCCGAAGGTGCGCCAAAGGTAAGCCCGTCTACGGCCGTCCGCGCCAAGACCGCGCCCAGCGCCAGACCCCCTGGTTCCCTTAAGTCCCAGCCCACCGCATTACATACGATTCCTCCTCCCTCCTTGCACTAAACCCCGGCCGACTCCCCAACTGCACCCAAGCCGCACCTGGACACACCCATGGACCCTTCACATGCAACTCCTGCAAGTTTGACGGCACAAAAACAAATTCCTCATCCACTAACACCAAACATAGATCTGACGCCAACCACCTAAAATGCATCCTACTCAACACCCGATCGGTCCACAGCCACGCCATCAACCTTTGGAATCTACTAGACACCATCTCTCCAGACGTCGCATTCCTAACAGAAACTTGGATGAACGCCTCTTCAGCCCCAGACATCACCATAGCCATCCTGGAAGGCTACAAGATCGCACCATCCAAACAGGAGGAGGCATCGCCATCGTCCATAAGAACTCCATCCGCATCTCAACCAGCTCGGACGTCAACCTCTCTAGCGCCGAACACCTTCACTTCCAGATCCACACCGACCCCAAGACCACACTCAGAGGCACCCTCCTCTACAGGCCACCAGGACCCCGTGCACAATTTACTGAAGACATCACTGATTTTATCACCCAACACGCCCTCTCCTCCGAGGACTACATTCTATTGGGAGACCTCAATTTTCACCTGGAAAAGAGCAACGACAACAACACTACCACCCTTCTGGACAATTTCGCCAACCTCGGACTCAAACAACTTGTTAATACCCCCACACACCACGCAGGACACACTCTCGACCCTATCTTCACCTCCAGCAAACATATTTCCTTCAGTCAAACCACAGTTCTCCAATGGACAGACCACAGCTGCGTTCACTTTGTTTACAATAAGACCACAACCCACAACCATCCTCAACCTACCCTGCGAAGAAACTGGAACAAAATCACCATCGACCAGATCTCCACATCGCTTCTTCAAAACCCCCTGCCCACTCATCGAACCCCAACCAAGCAGCCATTAACCTCACTCAATGGCTAAGCAACACCGCCGACAACCTAGCACCTTTGAAAAAACTTCAAATCAAACTAGGCAGCAAAAACGCCCCCTGGTTCAACGAGGATCTTAAGAAATCCAAGAAACTCTGTCGCTCCCTTGAGAAGGCCTGGAAAAAAGACCCAAACACCAACACCAGGGACGCCTTCAAAAACACCACCCGCATACACCACCAATTGATCCGGACTGCCAAGAAAACCGCATTCAAAGACCGACTAGACAAAAACGCCCACAACAGCAAGGAATTATTCAACATCGTCAAAGAGTTTACCAACCCCACTGCCAACTCCAACGACATCACCCCCTCTCAAACCCTTTACGACTCCCTAGCTTCGTTCTTCCACGACAAAATCGCAGACATCCACAACAGCTTCGACAACCAACCCGAAGACCAACCCACCCAACCCTCTACCGTACCTTCACCCCCCTTGAACATCCTTAATGACTGGAACCCAATCTCCACTGAGGACACCATCCGCCTGATGAACTCCATCCACTCAGGATCCCCCACAGACCCATGCCCTCACCACATCTTCAACAAAGCAGACTCCATCATAGCACCACACCTCCGAGACGTCATCAACTGCTCCCTCAACTCCGGCACCTTCCCAGAAAGCTGGAAACACGCCAAACTCAGCGCCCTTCTGAAAAAACCCACAGCTGACCCCACCGAACTGAAAAACTACCGCCCCATCTCGCTCCTTCCATTCCCGGCCAAAGTCATCGAGAAAGCTGTCAACAACCAGCTCGCCGCCTTCCTCGAAGCCAACAAATCCCTCGACTCCTCACAGTCCGGCTTCCGAGCCAAACACAGTACTGAGACCGCACTCATCGCAGCAACAGACGACATCCGAACTCTACTGGACAATGGAGACACAGTCGCCCTCATCCTCCTCGACCTCTCCGCAGCCTTCGACACAGTATGTCATAACACCCTGTTACAACGACTCAGAAACATCGGAATCCAAGGAAAAGCACTGGAAAGGATCACCTCATTCCGTGCTGGAAGAACTCAGAGAGTACGCCTCCCACCATTCAAGTCAGAGGCCACTGAAGTCATCTGCGGCGTGCCACAAGGGTCTTCACTCAGCCCCACCCTCTTCAACGTATACATGAGCCCCCTCGCGACCATCGCACGCCAACACAACCTCAACATCATCTCCTACGCTGATGACACTCAACTGATCCTCTCACTCACCAAAGACCCAAACATCGCCAAAACCAACCTACATGAAGGAATGAAAGAGGTAGCCGAATGAATGAAGCATAGCCGTCTGAAACTGAATTCAGACAAAACAGAAGTCCTTATCTTAGGTACCTCCCCCTCCGCCTGGGACGACTCTTGGTGGCCAGAGGCCCTTGGAAAAGCACCCATCCCGACGGATCACGCACGGAACCTAGGCGTCATCCTGGATTCCTCACTCTCGATGACCAGACAAGTCAACGCCGTCTCTTCATCTTGCTTTAACACTCTTCGCATGCTCAAAAAAACATTTCGCTGGATCCCCACCGAAACTAGAAAAACGGTCACCCACGCACTGGTTACAAACCGCCTGGACTACGGAAACACCCTCTACGCCGGTACCACCGCAAAACTTCAGAAAAAACTCCAACGCATCCAGAACGCATCAGCCAGACTCATATTAGACATCCCGCGTAAAGTACACATTTCTGGTCACCTGAAAAACCTCCACTGGCTCCCCGTCAATAAGAGGATAACTTTCCGCCTCCTCACCCACGCACACAAAGCTCTTTACAAACTTGGATCCGAATGCCTCAATACACGTCTTTCCTTCTACACCCCCCCCGCCAGCTGCGCTCTTCCAACCAAGCCCTCGCTGCTGTTCCCCGCTTCAACAAAACCACCATGGGAGGAAGATCATTCTCCTACCTAGCGGCCAAAACCTGGAACTCACTTCCCATGCACCTTCGCCTCACTCAAAACCCCCTAGCATTCAGAAAGCAACTTAAAACCTGAATATTCGAGAAGTAATTCCCCACCCCTCTCCAAGCGCCTTGAGACCCTCTGGGTATGTAGCGCGCTATATAAATTTATTGACTTGACTTGACTTGACTGATGTTGGAGCAGAACAGGAGGTCGAGCTTCCTGCTGAGCAAGAACCTCCTCTTTTCTAGTCATTGGCTCCCAGATCACCAGCAAGGAAAAGGAAGGGTAATACTCCACCATCTTCTTCAAGCACCACTTCTGATGATGATGATAGAGACATGGCGTGGTCCCCACCAGAGTCTGAAAGACACTGGGAGAGGCAAGGGAAAAGAAAAGTTCCTAAAAGCCTTATAATTATGGAAGGGAAAGATGACGATGATGAGCTAGTCATTGTGGAAGGTGACACAGAGGAGGCCAATATAGCTATTCAACCGGCTCCTATGAAAGCAGTACAGGTAGAACTGCCAGCTCCCATATTTGCAAAGCCCCAGCTGATACCTATACTAGCCCCTACCTCAGTAGAAGTATGCACTGCAGAGAGTCAATTGATGACACACCCACCTACCTTCAGTTCTTCTTCAGGCTTTGGCAGTGGCCCAGTAAAAAAGTACTTCTTCCAACTTTGGGTCTTTGCTTAGGGTTAGCCCACAGGGGGAGACCATTGCCATATGCACCATTTGCCACACAAACGTTCGTCAAAGTAAGCCGCATGCGTCAGCAACCGAGTGGTGTCGTTTACGTGTTGCTATGTGGAGCACACTAATCGCACCAATTAGCACGAACAGACGGCTGAGCACAACTCTGCCTGCTTGTGCGGAGTTAGGCTGAGTTTGCAGAGTTTTTTTTCACTCTGCAGAATTCCACAGAGTGGAACTTGGTGAACTCTGCCCACCCCCTACTATTCAGATGACTCCTCGCCCCATTAATCTTTGCTCTACACATGGAACTGTTCTGTAACTCAGGACACATCTGTGCCTCCTAGAAAGGAGCGAACACTAGACTCTTTGGACCCTAGCTTGCAAAAATGATGTGCATATTTTGGACAGTTGTACAGGACAGTCATTTAGGAAGCTAAGACACCACAATGATTGCACTGCTTTTAGTATTAAATCTTTTTATTGAAGAAATGCAGCACACACGAACAAGATCGTTGGTTACAGCCATCACATCATAATTCACATAGCAGAGACAAGAATCAAAGTGTCCCAGTAAATCCAACTATGCTGATGCCAATATGAGCTGCTGCAAAGCAGGCTTTAGCACTGCTTTTAAAGTTGTGATTCTAATTTTGATTTTGCATAGCCCTGATAGGAGAGAACTTCAAAATGAGTAGTAAGAGTGGAGGAAGGAAGAGGTGGAGAGACGAAAAGTACGGCTATACACATGATAAAAAAGTCCACCTGTTAATGTTTGTTAAATTACAGAGAGTCACCCGCAGTCCAGGCTAAAATCTTGTTGAAACAGTTGGCTTTTTAGGGCCTTTCTTGAATCGGAGAGCCTCTGCAGTAGGCTAATCGTTCAAAGGAAATGAAGTGCTCTTACACTTTTTGTATCTTAGTATGTGAATGATGGCTAAAGAAACCTATTATGGGTTGTTATAAGTGTGTTAAATACCCATGCTGTAAATTGTTGAGATCAATACAATAGTGTTCAGCAATTACATTTAAACCAATGAACACATCTTACATTCATAATATCAGGTTTACTTGCAAGCTTCAATATGCTGAATCAACTAAGCATTCCCTAAAAGAAAGGGGGATTTTCATGAATCATAACTCTAGATATTCAATGAGCTCACTTTTTAACCTGTCATGTAAAGCAAGTAAAAGCATATCATTCACAGGTGTTAAACATGTTATGCCCAACATAAGTGGTCATAATACAGAACACCCTTCTCTTGGACCCTACCCTCTGTCACTGTGTAGAAAGAAAACAAGCAGCTGATCTTTAACCTGGCCATATTTGTCTTCAATGTGGAACACGTACGACTATGTAGAATTGTCGGTGGAATTACCAAATTTTCCCTTTCAGGTAATATGAGTAATTTTGTGAAATTAACGTGAAATTACCAACATTATAAGAAATGTCCTTGGCAGGTATCTTGCATGAGAAAGGAATGCTAGTCCATAACTTCCAGGTTTTGGCAGATATTGACAGGAGACTTATTAGACAAATGCCTCTTGTCTGTGGCACATTTCAATTTCCCAGTCTCCTGCAGAAGAAGATAATGAGAAAAAGCATAACCACTTAAAAAATGTGTGAAGTATGAGAACCTCTATGTTCAGGAATTTCGTTAAATTGCTTGAAATTATTCTTGCACAATTTAAATTTCCACCAGCCCTACTATGCACATACTATTAAAGAAAGGGGAAGGTCTACTT
The DNA here is from genome assembly GCF_964263255.1 of Lissotriton vulgaris. Lineage (NCBI taxonomy): Eukaryota > Metazoa > Chordata > Amphibia > Caudata > Salamandridae > Lissotriton > Lissotriton vulgaris. The sequence continues at coordinate 1,434,691,061 of NC_141687.1, forward strand.
CGCCAATTCAAACATACAGTGGTATTCTCTGCATGCACAGCCGTCAGTATATGTTGAGTAATGTAAAGGACACATTTACTTCGCACTTTGGACCTTTACATGCTGCAATTATGCAGAATTCCTGTTCAAGTGAAACCTTTACTAGCCTATATAAAATGCTGTTTTCTAATTAAGCCATGTACTGTACTGTGTTTTAAAGTTGCTAGCCACACCAAAACTACAGAACAGAAAGCTCTCTCTGCTATTCTCATTTCTTTCTTTTATTTTTGCTAAATGTTGCATTTCTTGTTTTTCAGTTTTTTTTTACCGCTGTCATTGGAACTTTAAAAATGCCAAAATATTTGATTATCAAACATGTTTTAAATAGAACTGAGCAGAGGATTCAGCCTTTCATCTTTACCGGTAAGGTAAAATGAGGCCCTTTGTTAAGTGGCTTACGTCAAAGCCTGCAGCATGTTTTGCAAATCGCTTTGTAATCTCGCAAAACATGCTTACCATCTGGTTAACTGTTACTGCTCCCCATGCAATGTGCACACACTGATAGAGTGTAAAAGCCATTTAGTTAGTAATTCTATAGTTTTACTTTTCAGATACCGGATACAACATTTAACTGAATCGGCCCCATGGTCTTTACCACATGAGATTGTTCAGACACAATCAGTACTAATTTGTGGCATATTTACAAGCCCCTATCGCCACCAGGGACTCACTTTTTCTGACGCTCTAGTGGCATAGCAGCATTTCTCATATTTACAAGGTGGTGCTGAGCCGCTTAGCAACACCTTGTAAAAATGCCCCTTTCCACCGCAGTCCTTTGCAGCAATAGGGCATGCAATGGGTAATGCAGTGGGCGTTCTACCACAGCACCCATTGCTTTGTAATGCTGCCCCACAATTACAAGGCTGGGGCACCACCAAAACCTAAGGCCAGGGAATACCCGGTCTTAGAATGTCGATATGAGGAGAAATTATTAATTTCTCCTCCTTTTTTGCTCTTTCTATGTGTGCTGCATTCTACAGCGCACAAAAAAAGAGCAAATCACCATGAAGGTTTACTTTCCTACACATAAACAATCATCCCTGCAGCACAGGCGCCCTTGCAACATGGCGGCAGGGTGCCTGCGCTGACGCTGGGCAGCTTTTTAAGCGCTAGCACTAGGGGAAACACAGGGGTGTGCCATATTTTTGTAAATACAGCACATCCCTGCATTTTGTAAATGTAGGAGCGCGGTGTTGCCAAAAATATGGCATTCCACCTTGCCCCTTTGTGTAGAAACGCAGGATCCCATTCCCAAGGATAGTAGGAACAGTACAGTGAAGATCTGCGCCTGAAGGTGCTTTCCCTACTTTCTAGAATTCACAAACATTCCCAGGATCACACCTGAAAAGCTGCGCCAAGCACAGGATTCTACGGGTACCTCTGGAAAGGTCATGTGACACTTCCAGTGTGACCCTATTTCTGTTGTATTGAGGTCTCCATAGTGGAGAACTCTGCAGAGAGTAAATAAGATTCCTTGTGCAAATGCACACTTTTTTTCTCTACAGGGGAAATATTTTCCCAAGGGAGAAAGCCCTTCCCATATTTCTCAACCAAATTAGGGGGTGATCCAGTCTCCTTCCGACCAGCGACGGCTCGTGGAGGGAGTTACGGTGGGGCAGGAGGGTGGGGAGGGGGAGGGGCAGAGTGGAGGTTGCTAAAAAGCGGCATATGGATAATTGCAGGTAAGTAAACAATTTAATTAATAAAACGAATTTCGTAGTGCGCCTTGCATCGCAAAATGCAATGCAGTGCGAGCTACGAAATTCGTTTTATTAATTAAATTGTTTACTTACCTGCAATTATCCATATGCCGGTTTTTAGCAACCTCCACCCTGCCCCTCCCCCTCCCCACCCTCCTGCCCCACCGTAACTCCCTCCACGAGCCGTCGCTGCTTCCGACCCTGGACAGGGGGTTACTTTCGCCCTTAGCTGGAGTAAACAGGTACATGCATCATTGGTGCCGTTTGCGATTCCTTAATTGCGAAAATTAAGGAATCGCAATTAAGGCAATGCATCAAAAAATCGCACATTTTATAGCGATTCCTTATTTTTCCTTAATTGCGATTCACAATTTGCGAATCGCAATTAAGGAATCCCTTCCCATTGATTCCTATGGGCCAAAAGGCTCATAGGAATGAATGGGAAGACAATCTCAATTTGCGATTCGCAATTAGCTAATCGCAAATTGAGATTGCGATTTCAAGGGTGCAGGTGTGTCCAAAAGACACCCTGTTGCACCCCTGAAATCAACTATGCACATATGTTGTGCACACACATGCCCTAAGGGCATGTGTGTGCACAATATGACAGTTTGAAAAATGCCTCATGGTAATTTTTTCCTCCTAATTGCGAATTCGCAATTTTTTTAGGTGTCATGCATTGCATTTAAGGAATCGCAAATTGCGATTCCTTAAATGCATTCGCATTTTTAGAAATCGCAAAAAATAGCGATTTCATGTATTTTTGATTGATGCATCCCAAATAGTGATTTAGGAATCGCAAACGGCCGAATTTTGCGATTCGCACCGTTTGCGATTCCTAAATCACTTGATGCATGTGGCTGTTAATCTTTCCAGCCGAGAAAAGGAAAGAAAATTTTGTGGAAGACAATGGACGTCCCTTTTTGTGGCTTCTCCTACTTTGCTCCTAAAGCCTGCAATGACCTGTCCCTGCACATCAGAGCCTCCTCCCTTATTGAAATCCGCAGGAAACTGAAGACCTGGCTCTTCAACTAGCCCAGAATTGGTCTCGGCCCGGACATCTCCATCTTCAGCGCCAAGATATCTGTCCGGGTGAGTTGTGCACTATACTAAAACACAAACATACCATAACCCAAAATAGCATAACATGTCATATTATAACTTAACATAACATGTTCACAAACTTCCAAGGCTAACTGCTCCTTGAAATGCCCACTTTACCACTGCAGTGGGACATAGTGGTGTGAAAACTCTGCTCTCATGACAGATGTTTCCACACATGTAAATGGGTTTATGCATGCCTGCCAGGAATCACTTTGTGAATTCCCAGCAGGTATAATAAAATCAGTTTTATATATATAACTGATTATCTCTTTATGACTAGGCCCCCAAAGCGTTTTCTCTGTTCCTCATCTTCAAAGATTTTGCACCACTGCCCAGTCAGCGGAGTGCCGCCTTATACTCAGACCTCCTTCGAAAACCAATCAAGCGTGACACAGATAAAAGTTGCAAGGGCTGCGTCTTTTTCCGGCGCAAAGACTGATAATCCCAGACTTTACAGAAGGCTGACTTGTTTCTCACCAACGCCCTGGAACCCTTTTAAAGACCTTAAAGCCAAGATCGGGCTAATCCCGTTTCTAATGAGGCACCTTTGCAGAGCTGGGGGAAAAAAGCCCATCTGTCACTACATGCATGCTACAGAATAGATCAATACATGATGCATTTTGGCCGAGTCTGTGTTGCCAGCAATACATAAAAAATACAGTAATAATATAGTAGTAAGTAAGTAGTAAAATCAAAGTTTATTTAGACAATAGTCTATAAACCATACACAATATAATATAATATGCTTTTGATTGGATTTTCATTCATCAACTTGACGTTAGCAAACTTGGCTTTTACTCTCGGATCCAAATGATTTTTAAAAAAAGGGACGATTCAAATGAAGAACACAAGTAGAATGCAAAGATTACATCGAGGCAGTACTTAATTTGTGAAAAAATATAGGGCAGGGGCCTGAATATTACTGGGAATCCCACTGCCTGGACGGTTGAATGCCTGGGTTGTGGCACATCAAGGCTACCTAGTCTTGATTCCACTGTCCTGCACTTCTTGTCTCTTTATGGCACTCTTGCATTTTTCTTTTTCTTTCATGCTTTATTCCTTTGTTGCTGTTTTTCTTTCTCTTCCTACTTCCTTCTCCCTTTCTGCCTCTCTGTTTTGCTCTCTCTCACCTTGGGTTACAAAAAAGAAGTCCATGTTTCCAAATATTGATGCCCACCACCTGCAACTGCTGTCACATATAACACTGATCAGATATCCTAAACAGAGGCTGGGAGCAAATGATATTTGTACTTAATACTGCACTTGTGCAGACTATGAGCTGAGAGCTATTTGCACTTATGGTTTAGCGCTCAGTTTCCACAGCAGTTTTCAGGCCATTTTATAGGTCTCAGAATTAAATTATTTAAAATTTGACTTCTGAAAAACAAAATATTGCTATAGCCTTTTTTTTTAAATTAAATGTTTAGATGAATTTATACTGCAACAGTTAGTAATACAGCTTGTACTGTCAATTTGAAACCACAAAAGTGTTAAGAAAATAAGAGCAGAAAAGCAACACAAAGAAAACATAGGGGCATATTATCAAGGTGCGGCGATGATATTATCGCCGCTTAAGCGTCCGTTTTTGGACGAAAAGCGGCAATAATATTATCGCATTATTTACAAGGACACGCTAGCCCATGTTTCCTTGATTCTGCTCCTGTTTTGTGAAAACAGATAGGAAATTATTGCTAACTGTCCTTCGCCGTATTTACAATGCGGCTCAGGACACCCTTAGCGATATTTAAAGACGCGCTAACAACGGTTATCGCCTTTATTGTACGTCTGTTTTTTTCCTGACTTACATATATTTTCGATGGAAGGTGGATTAAGTGGCTAAATCCACATCTCCCTATTATCAAGTATTCCCCTGTCGCTGCAGGATTATCGCTGGATTCCCAGCGATAATCCTGCATTTCGCGGCCATCGCCGGATTTCACATTGCTGTGGAGAGAAGTGTTGTAAGTTACGCGATTTCGCGGCGATATCCGGCGTTAGGCAAATCCTCGGTAAGCCCTCTCAGCGCTATTTAACACTGTTCTTTGTTAATATGCCCCATAGTTACTGTCCACTAGTAGAAACATGATCGTAAACCATAAAACAACAAGATTATATAGATCCCTTAGAAGCCTAATTACTGCTTTACTAGATCCATAATTACAGCCGCGGTCCGTAGTCGGAGTACCTGCCGGGCGGTGATGTGGGGAGGGGGAGGGGCAGGGTGGGGGGTAGTAATCTATGGATTACAGAGCTTTACAGCACTGCAAATGCGATGCAGTGCGTGCAACGAAATTTGTTTTATTTATTTATATGTTTACTTACCTGTAAAGCTCTGTAATCCATAGATTACTACCCCCCACGCTGCCCCTCCCTCTCCCCATGACAACGCCCGGCAGGTTCTCCCACTAGGTTCTTCCACTACCGACCGCGGCTGCATAATTAAAGTCCCTCAGAAAAGATCGTTTTTGTTCTTCAGATTTCCCCATTTGATTGTTAAATATATTTTGATCTTTCATAAGTTGCTATTTTGTGCATATCCTGTAACCATTCATCATAATAAGGTACATATCTGGCGGCCAGAGTGGTGGAGAACCATCTAAGATATTTTGCATTGATTTCAGACAACATCATTGTTTCATGTAACCTTAATTTTAGACTAAAGCAATAGACAATAGTTCTTTAGTTTAGGGCAATCCCAGAGTACATGTGTTATAAATGGGATTCCTGGTTGGCGGAGGTATTCATCCAGGTTAGGCAGGATAAGCTAGGTACACGCTGAAAGAAAACCTATGCTCACTCTCTGGTAGATTGGCACAGAGCAGCCAGGCTTATCTAAAGAGGCAATGTGCAAAGTATTTGTGCAACACACACACACACAGTAGCACAATGAATACACCAAAAAAAGACTCCACACAGCTTTAGAAAATAGAATATTATGTTCTGAACAAAACAAGGACAAAATGACAAAAATCCAATGTATAGAAGTTCAGATATTGAATTTTAACAGACTAAGGGCCCGATGTAGGTGGCCCAAATATCGGTCGGTAAGGGTGAAATTCAGTAAATTTCACCGTTACCAACCAGTATTTAGGCATTTGTGATGTAGGGAAGGATTCGGTATTAAGGAATCGGTAAATACTGATTCCCTAATACCGATTCCTAATTGGCCTTGCATTTAAGGAATCGGTAATACCGATTCCTTAAATGCAATGTAGGAAGCCCTTTTAAGAGTGCTTTTGGGCCTTAGGAATTCGTTAATTACCACCAACTTCAAGTTGGTGGTAATTACCGAATTCCTTTAAAAAAGCAAATTTTTGCTTTGTGAAGAGTGCTATGTGGCACACATGCATGCCCGTAGGGCATGCTTGTGTGCCACATGGGCACACATGCACATTTCAGTGGTGCAACAGGGTGTCCTTTGGACACCCTGGCACCCTTGAAATATCTCCCAGTATTACCGATTCAGTAATACCGAATCAGTAATAACGAATGTCTTCACATTCATTCCTATAGGCCTCCAAGCCCATTGGAAAGAATGGGTAGGTATTCCTTATTACCGAATCGGTATTACCGAATCACTAATAAGGAATATTAACGATTTGGTATTTTTTACCGAATATTTACCTACATCACAAATACCAAATTATTAATACCGAATCGGTAAAATTCAGTATTAAGAATTTGGTATTTGGCAATTACCTGCATATGGCCCTTAATGCTGTAAAGTACTTAGAAGCAAGAGGCACTAAAAAGGTTACTTCAGGTCGCGCTGCACCGGACCATAGTCATACTTTGGACTGACCGCGATGGAACGCAGGCCAGCTACTGGACCCATGCAGGCCCTGATGACAGAGTACGTGTTTTGGTCACAAACCACATGAGTCGATCTTCTCCACACAGTGAAAGCAATGTGTCAGTTCCGAAGACAGGTGCCAGAGTTGAGAGGCGATGAGCACTGTACCAGATTCTGCCACCCAGTCGAGAGTGCATCAATCTCACCGAGCTGCAGCAGTGGTGATACACTGTCTGATGCGTCGATCTCTGGAGGCAAAGTGCTGGTTCCGATGCGATGCAACGATTGTACTCATGCAACCAAGTAGATGCTCTGGTTCTGTTACACTCAGACAGGAGATGTGTCAAAATCTGTGTTGCACATATCTGGGCCATTTCCAGTGAGTTAGGAACAGGAGCAAGGTTAGAGACTTTGATATCCCTGAGTCTCAAGCAACAGGAGGCAGGCCAACAAGCCCTTGGAGATCACTTGGAGTGAAGGCAGAGCCCAGCTCTCCTACAGCTGAATCAGAGAGCAGCAGGCAGCAGGGCAACACAATAGAAAAGCTGGCCTTCTAAGTCTGCAGTCTAAAGACAAGTCATTTAAGCAGCACAGCAGTCCTTCTGACATAGGTTCAGTTCAAGATCCATAAGTGCTGGATTTTAGAGGATCCGAGACCCAGTACTTAAACCCAAAAGTGCCTTTGATTTGGGGGGTGACTTCAAGGCAGCTCTCTAAAGTGCATAAGCATCTCTTTCAACTCAGTCCTGTCTGCCAGGCTGTCTATGTGGGGTAATCAGCCTTTGTGTGGAGAGGACACAGCCTATTCAAGTGAAGTGTTAGCCCCTCCCTTCCATCCTGCCCGGGCAAGGCCATTAGAATGCAGATGTATGTAGATGGGTACTCAGACACATCTATCCTTCCTGTGTTGTGGCTGTCTACAGGGAATGTACAAAGTGTACCTGTAACGCACCCTAGATGTGCATTGGAGACAGGCTGTCAGGTACACAGAGCTTTAAGTTCAGGGAAAAGTGGCATTTCTAAAGCATAAATTTTGAATCCATCTTCACCAGGAAGGAGGATTTATCATTACCATTCAAAATATATGAAACATGAAAAAGCTACCCCTCTGATTAGGAATTACAGCTTAAAAGTGTATTGAGGAATTCCCAATGCTAGCCTATGAGAGGAGTATAAGGTCCAGCAAGTAGTTTTAAATGCCAAGTCGAAGTGGCCGTAAACTGCACACACGGGCACTGCAGGAGTAGGCCTGAGGCAGGTTTGAAAGGCTACTTCGCTGGGTGGCACAGTCAGTGCTGCAGCCCACTGGTAGCATTTGAAGTGCAGGCCCTCGGTATAGCACAATGTCATTGGCATGTAATAGGATTTTGTATTTTCCTGTCTGTGTCTGTGTGTGCCTGGTTTGTTTTTTTGTAATGCCTATCTATAAGCTGGGTCTGGTGGCTCAGTGGACTAATGCATCCACTGCAGGGCCCTATGTTCGACCTCATGGTCACGGGTTTAAATCCCGGTGGGTCTGCTCTGCCTTTCATCCATCAGAGGTCGATAAAATGAGTACCATTGAGTTGGTTAACAACAAACATCTGTTATTCAGTGTTAGAACTGGGGGTCACTAGTTGGCAATGGTATACATCTTTGACCAAATAGGAGCCCTTGCTTCTAAGTCAGGGAAAGGGGATTACACTACTGGATAACACCTGCTCACTCCCTTGGTAGCTTGGCATGAGCAGACAGGCTTATCTCAGAGGCAGTTTGTAAGCATTTGTGAACACATACAGTAATACAGGGAAAACACTACAGATGGACACAACACAGGTTTTATAAATATAAGTATTCTTTATATAGACTCATCACAATACCATAAACGACAAGATTCCACAATACTGTACTCAATAAGATTTCTTCAAGATGGTAGAAATAGTTCAAAAATAGGTTATTCACTTAAAAGCAGTTTCTAGCAACAGATAATCACAACTGGAGATATCACGACATCAAGGTCAAAGAAATCCAAAAGTACGGCGCCGACCACAAGGTGCACAGTGTCGGGCCTGGAGTCAAAACAGATTCGTAGAGAACAGTACCTGGGAAACGTGAAAACAAAGAAAGCTCATGGTGTCAGGGAGGTACGGCGTCGTTGGCGTGTTGCGGCATTGGTTCTTTACTTCGGGGGAGATGATGCGTCCTATCCTGGATGCTTGCCCAGGCAGGGGAGGCGTCGGTTCATGACTGGAGAGGAGGTGACGTCACAATAGAGCTGAAACCACGGTTCTATTCGATGTCATAATGTCCATGGATTCTTGACCACCCACATCGACGATCAGCTTTGTGATGATGTCGGCTTCGGAGTCGATGCGGCACAGCAGCAGGCGTCACGCCGACGTTGCAAGTCAGAGCAGCGCTCACGGCTATGGCAGGCTTACGATGTTGTTCGCTGGCGTCGATGTGGCACGGCGATTGGCGTCGGGTCTACGTTGCAAGTCGGAGCAGCGCTCACAACTTCGTTGCAGATTACGACGTTGTTCGCTGGCGTCGGTATTGCAGATTCCTTCTGTAGCACTGTTGAAATCAATCAGGAAGCATTTGTAGAAAATGAGTAGGTTTAATGTCCAGCACAGCATCAGCAAGTACACAGATCAAAATCCAAGGTACAACTGCTTCATTACACTTAAACCTTCTAGAATACAGGTGAGGTTGAATCATAACATAACATGCAGGGAAGACATCAGTAGAACAGAGTGATGTCATACAAGCATAAATAAATAATTAATAAGAAAAGGAAAGACAGGATGTAACACATCCCCCTTTTCCATAACAAAGATACACTAAACATAGTCTCTATATTTCAAAGGTCTATTGGTAACCCGCACATCACGTTTGATCCTTGAGGCGATGGTGTCTTGATTACCCTGCCCTGAAATATCAGAACACGGTAAATTCTTAGCACAGGCACCATGAGCAGCATGGTTACATTTTATAATTCTTTTAGTGTTCCATAACTTACCATCCTGAGTAATAACAGAATTAGAGAACACTTTTTTTACTTGTATAGGTCTACCAAACTTAGAGGAACCTTTAGTCATTAAACCAGGTTTCTTAATTCGCACCCAATCCCCTACAACAAAATCATGCATTTTGACATTCCATTTTTTGTTGTACCAACACATGGTCTTGTTCTGTTTCTCTTCGACTCTTTTAGCCGTATCATGTACACATTCCCTAGTTGATAATTTGTCTTGACATTTATCCATAAGCCACCATGGACAAATTTTGGAGGCTGGATCTCTACCCTTCAATAATTTGAAAGGACTAATTCCAGTCGTGGAATGGGGCGTTATTCGATAAACCCACAACCTCTCTCTCAACTCACTCAACCATTCTCCACGTGTATTAATGACATCAGCGACATAAGATTTCAACACCCTATTGAACCTTTCTACTTGACCATTTTCATGCGGTTCATGCAAAGATGTACATTTGTGCACAATACCATGTCCCTTCAGAAAGTTTTCCATCTCTAATGATTTCAACTGGACACCATTGTCCGTTACAAGAATAGAAGGGCAGCCTTCTCGAGCAAAAATCTCCTTGAAAAACAAAATAACAGCATTAGTGGTGGCAGAGGGAACAAACTTCACCTCTGGCCACTTGGAATGGAAATCAATTAACACCAATGCAAAACGTGAATTCTCTGGTAAGTTCTTGAAAGGTCCCGCAATGTCGAAAGCTAATTTTTTCCAAGGAACCTCTGGCCATTTTGTCACCTTTAAAGGTGGAACATTAGTTCTAAGCATCTTTTCACTAGATATACACTCAGTACATTCCAATACAGTTCTGTCAATGAACGCATCCATTCCTGGCCACCAAAAAAAAGTCCTTATCAATCTCTTCATGGACGATATACCTGGGTGTGTCTTGTGAGCCAATTTGAGAATCATGTCATGTATACCCTGCGGTGGAACACATTTGCCAGCTTTAAACAAAAAATCATTCTCCATTTCCAACTCATCTGCAACCTTAGCAAAAGGCAATAACTCCTCCATGATCACATTTTTCTTGGGCCAACCCTCCATCACAAATTTTTTGAGGGTGCTCCACTTATCGTCTTCACTAATGCACTTATTCCACATCTCCTCAGTAATCTCTTGAAACTGATCACCCAATACATCAGTAATAGATACAGAAAAATCAAACTCTCTAATAACATCAACACCATCTTGTTTACATGGAAGTCGAGAAAGAAAATCCGCTGTGACATTTTTTTTTCCTGGGACATATTCCGTACTGAAATTATACTCCTGTAACTTGGATGACAATCTTGCAATTCTGGCAGTCGAATTCCATCCACCACCAGTAGATAGAATATTAACTAACGGCTTATGATCCGTTCGCAGAATAAATCTACAGCCCCAGACATACAAACGAAAATGTTCAACAGCCCACACACATGCAAGAAGCTCCCTCTCGATCACTGCATACCTCCTTTCACAGTCATTTAGTGTGCGAGAAGCAAAGGCTACGTTCCACTCCTCTTTTCCTTCTCTCTGTGACAGAACACCCCCTAGTCCATATAGACTCGCATCTACAGTTATAACACATTCTTTCTTCATCCTGAAAGGTTTCAATGTGGGGGCATTGACAATATCCCTTTTTATTGACTCAAAAGCCTCCTGTTGTTCCTTAGACCAGACATACATCACATTCTGTCTCAACAAACTTCGCAGCGGTTCCATTTTGGTAGCAAAACCTTGCACAAATTTGCTATAGTATTCACACATTCCTGTGAATGACAGTAATTGATCTCTATTAACAGGTGATGGTGCTTTGAGTATGGCATCAACATTATTTTTCTTGGGAATAATTCCATCTCCAGATAAGGTATGTCCTAGATATTCAACTGAACGTTGGAACAGTTTACATTTGTGGGCTTTTAAGGTAAGACCATGATCTTCTAACCTTTTGCAAACTTCATAGAGATGTCCTACATGGTCATTTTCATTCCTTGAAAAAATCAGAATATCGTCCTGAAAGCACTTAACATATTCATCTAAATCTCTGAAAATCATAAACATGACTCTTTGGAAAACTGACGCGGCTGACGCCAGCCCAAAAGGCATTCTAGTGTATTGATATAAACCAAATGGTGTAATAAATGCTGTCAGTTTCTTAGATTCCTCTTTAAGTTCAATCTGATGGTACGCTGAACGCAAATCTAACGTTGAAAATATTTTTGCACCTTCAAACATTGATACTACTTCGTTGATATTGGGTAAAGGGTGACAGTCTATGACAATATTAGCATTTAGAGCCCTGAGGTCTACACACACTCTTAATTTTTGATCAGGCTTGCGGACTAAAACTATGGGGGAAACCCACTCCGCTGACTCAATAGTTTCAATTATTCCCTCATCTGACAATTCTTTTAACATGTCTTTTAGTTCTTGTCTCACACTAATAGGTACACCCCTTATTTTTTGTTTCACCGGTATAGCATTGTCTTTTAAGACGATCTTGTGTGAGAAACTCTTTAACCTCCCCAATTTGTCACAAAAAACATTTTTAAAAGAGTTGACAAGTTTTTGTTCTTCACCATCAATCTTAAAATTATCTTCCACTGTGGCTACTTCGTTATAAAGTGCATCATCACATAACATAACTGGTTCCTTAGCTCTTGGATTAAGTATAATACCTAGCTTATATTGGTCACGCCAACCCAGGACATTAACACCTTTTTTTGCAATGTAAAGCTTTATGTCAGCAGATCTGTGCTTAAAATGTATGGACACTTCAAAATAACCTTCAACTTCGATATGGTGTCCTTCAAAACTAACAGCCATAATGTCTGGTTGTTCCAACTTACTAATACTAAGATGGTCACTTAACTTTTCAAACAAATACTGTTCTGTCATAATAGTCCATGGTGATCCTGAGTCTACCATTAAGGATAACTTAACTTGACATATAATGAAATCAGCATTTGGTGATTTTTTAATGTGCGCGGGAACCATATCAATTATTGAGACAACAAAACCCTTGTCTATCATGTCTGTTACCTGTAATGAATCTTGTGAATTGCTATTGTGAGTGGTTTCATTACAAGTGAGAACAGAAACTGCTCCCTTAGAGGGTGTGGTATTTCGTTTGACGTCTTTGCAAACACTGGTGAAATGTCCCATTCTACCACAATTTCTACATTCCTTATTGAGAGCAGGACATCCAGGGAAGGAAGCCAAATGTGATCTATTTCCACATCTATAACACACAGACGTACTACCAAAAGTTCCCTGAAAATTTCTATTGAAACCTCCTCTGTAATTTTGTTGAAAACGTGAAGGTTGAGGACGTTGATAGGTTTGTTGCATATGATTATCGTTCCTGAGTTTAACATTGCATATTTCCTCTTCTGTAGCTTTCTTACTAGCATTATCTTTAACAACCTCCATCCATTTCTCAGATTGTTCTAAAGCTTTAGCTTTTGAAATGGCCTCAGCTAACGTGGGATTACCCAACACCCACAATCTCTCCTGTATTTTTTTATTTTTAACATGCACTATGATTTGATCTCTGATCATTTCATCTGTTAACATCCCAAAATTACAATGTATAGATAGTGATCTCAAACCTGTAAGGAAATCATCAAAGTTTTCATCAGACTTTTGTTCTCTTGTATAAAATTTAAATCGATTAAGGGCAATGCTGGTGACAGGTTTAAATCTTTTCTCTATACGTAATAAGGCTTCGTTATACACATTTAAATTGTCACCACTACCATCGTTTTGTACTGTAACTTGAGGTAAAGACCTAAAGATAACCTGACCTTCTGATCCTAAACAATGAAGGAAAATACTTTTCTTCCTTTCTGCTCCCATGCGTTCCCCATCAATTGCCTTCATATATGTAATAAACTCCTCCTTCCATCTTACCCATGGCATAGGAGGGTCACCCTTAGTTTGTAGAAATTTCGCTGGGGGGGTCGAACTGCATACTTAAATGTAATAATAGATAATAAAACAATATGTAAAAGCAGCTAAAGTACTTCAATTAACAATATCAGATAAAATGAAGCATTCTAAATAGGCTGTAAGAAAACGATATATGAAAAATAAAAGAAAAAATCCTGTTCCTATGTAATAAGCTAAAATAAGTTAAAATGTGAATGAAATATTAGTTAGTAATCTTGCCATGTGAAAATCTGTGTCCAAAATATTCGAAATAACAGTAAATTGTGCCTCGTAGTCGGAGCTCCGTGTAATGTTGGTTTCCGTATCCTAGGCAACACAAAATGGCAGCCGACGTTATGACGCGCTGCGCATATGCGTGACGACGCGTTGTTATGAAGACGATGAAATGACTCGCGTAGGAAGGCGTGCGAGGTAATGTCTTGTAAACAACTCGTATCCTTGGTAACGGATCACAAGAAGACTCGAGGAGAACAGCTGCTTGCGAGCGATGGCAGCGTTGCTCGTGCAGGAATTGAATGATGCAGATGGCGGTGACCGTTCAAAAATATACGAAAGGTACAAAATTAAGTAGTTAGCGGTGGGAAAGTCACAGGAACACAGGATTTGAAGGAGTGCACAGATAATAGTTTCAAAGAAACACGATGTAGTCAAAACGTTGTCTTTTCCTTCAGGAAGACAGGACGAGCACCGGAATAGTAAAAATAGGTGAAATCCAGGGTAATCCACAACAATAATAAAATAATACAGCCGCAGGTGCTATTAAAGCACATATGATAAGTTTTGTAACTTAAAAGCTGCCGCTGGTGCAATCAGAGCACATTTAGAAGAAAGTTTTTTTTTTTTAAAATAGACACTCCGTACCTGTGCTGGTGAGATGACAGGAGTGTAGAATGGTTTTTTCCCTCGTCGCCAAAATAAGTTGAAATCAATCAGGAAGCATTTGTAGAAAATGAGTAGGTTTAATGTCCAGCACAGCATCAGCAAGTACACAGATCAAAATCCAAGGTACAACTGCTTCATTACACTTAAACCTTCTAGAATACAGGTGAGGTTGGAATCATAACATAACATGCAGGGAAGACATCAGTAGAACAGAGTGATGTCATACAAGCATAAATAAATAATTAATAAGAAAAGGAAAGACAGGATGTAACAAGCACTAGAACAGCAAGTTCCAGATGCAGGCAAACAGGAGGGTTGAAGTCTGGTATCCCTGAGACTTCAGTCAGGAGGCAAGCTCAAATCAAGCCCTTGGAGTATTGTTCTGCGAGATGATGTAAGCTCTTCGAAAGTTCCTTCTCCTTTCCTTGGCAATAAAGAAACCACTGCAGGCCAACCCAGCACACAGCACACTGGCAGAGGGGCACTCCAAACTCCTGCAGCTTCCTTGGTTCTTCTCCTCTGCAAAGGTTTGTCTTGTGTAACAAGAAGTGATCCAAAATCTTGGGATTTGGGTCCCTATATTTATACTTATTTTCTCTTTGTTCTCTGAAGGCAGATGGGCCTTTGCCTAGTCCAAACCAGTCCTGGTCCGTCCTGGAGCACTTTGTTGACAAGACTCCTTCTTTCCTTTCGCAGTGTAGGCCAAGGACATCAGACATACCACAGGAGATGGAGCCCGCATTGTGGAGGAAAGGCACAGCCCTATTCAGGTCCCAGGTGCAACTCCTCCCACCCATCTACATGCAGATCTCTCTACTCAGCCCTGTGCTGACTCACCCTGTCTCCTGGAATCCCCCTGCCCCTGTCACTCAAACTCCAGACAAGGAATACACAACCTAGCAGAGGCAGGCTTGGCTAGTTAGGCATGAAAATACCTACTTTATAAAAGTGGTATTTTCAAACACAGAATGTTAAAACCAACTTCACTAAAAGATATATGTTATCATTTTGAGTTCAGGCATACTAAACTCGAATTTCTACCTTGTTCCCTGAGTCAGTTGGGATTATAAGATGTAATAAACAAACTGCCCATTCTGGCCTATGGGGCCTTGCAATAGTGAAAAACAAAAATGGCTGTAATTCACTATTAGGACATGCCACACACACCAGGGCATGTCCTACCTCATACTTTCAATGCACCCTGCCCTTGGGCCTACCTTAGGGGTGTCTGATATGAAGAAAAGGGGAGGTTTTGGGGACTGGCAAGTGGGTGCACTTACCAAGTCAACATGGCAGTACTAGACTGCATACAGGCTCTGCAATCGCAGGCCTGAGACACACTTTACAAGCTGCTTCTGTGGGTAGCACAACCAGTGCTGCAAGCCCACCAGCAGCATTTGATTTACAATCCCTGGGCACACATCGTGCACTGTACTAGGGTCTGACAAGTCAATCAAATAACCCAATCACAGAGTAACTAATTAATACATCAATTTAACATAGGGATCACTTGGACTGTGGCACTGAATAGCAGTGGCACCGTGCCAAAAGCATCTAACCAGCAATACAGATCAAAAACAGAGGGGGCAATCAGTTGAAAATGGAAGGGAGACTCACGCCAATGATATCAGGTCTAACATTCAGCATCAAGATACCCGTAGTGGTTCAAGTTCAAGTTCAAGAATTTATATAGTGCACTACTCACCCAGAGGGTCTCAAGGCGCTTGGGGATGGGGTTCATTGTTTATCGAATAGCCAGGTTTTAAGTTCTTTTCTGAAGGAGATGTGGTTCTGTGTAAGGCGGAGGTGGGTGGGGAGTGAGTTCCAGGTCTTGGCCGCCATGTAGGAGAAGGATCTACCTCCCATGGTGGATCTTTGGATACGCGGAATTGCGGCGAGGCCTTGATTGGAGGATCTTAATTGGCGGGTGGGTGTGTAGAAGGATAGTCGAGTTTTGAGGCATTCGGGCCCTAGTTTGTAGAGGGCCTTGTGTGCGTGGGTGAGGAGACTGAATGTTATTCTCTTGTTGACGGGGAGCCAGTGGAGGTTTTTCAGGTGGCCGGTAATGTGATTTTGGCGAGGGATGTCCAAGATGAGTCTCGCTGATGCGTTTTGGATGCGTTAGAGTTTTTTCAGTAATTTGGCTGTGATTCCGGCGTAGAGGGTGTTTCCGTAGTCCAGTCGACTCGTGACTAGTGCGTGGGTGACAGTCTTTCTTGTCTCGGAGGGGATCCAACTGAAGATTTTTTTGAGCATACGAAGCAGGAGGATGAGACGGCATTGACTTGTCTGCTCATCGAGAGTGAGGAATCTAGGATGAAGCCCAGGTTGCGTGCGTGATCTGTGGGTGTGGGTGCTGTGCCCAGGGCCGAAGGCCACCACGAGTCGTCCCAGGCAGAGGGGGATGATCCTAGGATGAGCACCTCCGTTTTGTCTGAGTTAAGTTTTAGGCGGCTGTTTTTCATCCATTCGGCTACTTCTTTCATACCTTCGTGAAGATTGGTTTTGGCGGAGTTAGGGTCTTTGGTGAGGGAAAGGATCAGCTGGGTGTCGTCAGCGTAGGAGATGATGTTAAGGTTGTGTTGACGCGCGATGGATGCGAGTGGACACATGTAAACATTGAAGAGGGTGGGACTGAGTGATGATCCTTGTGGTACACCGCAAATGACTTCGGTAGCCTCTGATTTGAATGGGGGAAGTCGTACTCTCTGGGTTCTTCCGGCGAGGAACAAGACGATCCAGTCCAACGCTTTTCCTTGTATTCCGATGTTGTTGAGGCTTTGTATGAGGGTGCTATGGCAGACTGTGTCGAAGGCGGCGGAGAGGTCGAGTAGAATGAGGGCCACTGTTTCTCCGTTGTCCAGTAGTGTTCGGATGTTGTCTGTGGCTGCGATGAGGGCGCTTTCGGTGCTGTATTTGGCTCGAAAGCCGTTCTGTGAGGGATCGAGGGAGTTGTTGGCTTCGAGGAAGGCGGTGAGTTGGCTATTGACGGCTTTCTCTATGACTTTTGCCGGGAAAGGGAGGAGGGATATTGGGCGGTAGTTTTTGAGTTCAGAGGGGTCTGCTGTGGGTTTCTCCAGGAGGGCGCTGACTTCGGCATGTTTCCAGCTTTCTGGGAAGGTAGCAGAGTTGAAGGAGCAGTTGATAACATCACGGAGATGGGGTGCAATGATGGAGTCTGCTTTGTTGAAGATGTGGTGGGGACATGGGTCGGTTGGCGAGCCAGAGTGGATGGAATTCATTAGGCGGATGGTGTCTTCGGTGGTGATTGGGTTCCAGGCGTTGAGATTGTTAGAGGGTGGTATAGGTTCTGAGGGGGGGTGGGGAGGATAGTTCGTTGGTACTGTTTTCGAAGCTGTTATGTATGTCAGCAATTTTGTTGTAGAAGAAGGAGGATAACGAATCGCAGAGGTCTTGGGAGGGAGTGATGTCGTTTGAGGCTGCGGTGGGGTTGGTAAATTCTTTGACGATATTGAATAGTTCCTTGCTGTTATGGGCATTGTTGTCGAGTCGATTCTTGAATGCTGATTTCTTGGTGGATCGAATCAGTTGGTGGTGTTTGCGGGTGGCTGCCTTGAAGGTGGTCATGTTGTCGGAGGTTGGGTTTTTTCTCCATGTTTTCTCGAGAGTACGGCAAAGTTTCTTGGATTTTTAAGGTCATCGTCGAACCAGGGGGCCTTTTTGCTGTCTTGTTTGGTGTGATGGTTTTTCAAGGGTGCTAGTTCGTCAGCGCTGTGAGTGATCCATTGTTTGAATTTGATGGCAGCTTGGTTAGGGTCCGATGAGAGGGCGGGTGGGTTTTGGTTGAGCGATGTGAGGAGTTGGTCGGTGGTGATTTTGTTCCATTTTCTTCGGGGAATAGGTTGTGGGGGGTTGTGGGTCGAGGTGGTTTTGTAGCTGAAGTGAACACAACTGTGGTCCGTCCAATGGAGAGCTGTGGTGCGATCGAAGGAGATGTGTTTGCTGGAAGTGAAGATTGGGTCTAGCGTATGACCGGCTATATGGGTGGGGGTGTCAACAAGTTGTTTGAGTCCGAGATTGGCCAGGTTGTCCAGAAGGGTGGTGGTGTTGCTGTCGTTTTTCTTTTCCAGGTGGAAGTTGATGTCTCCTAGTAGGATGTAGTTCTCGGAGGCGAGGGCATGTGGACTGATGAAGTCGGTGAAGTCTTCGCTGAATTATTTACGTGTTCCTGGAGGCCTGTAGATGAGGGTGCCTCTGAGTGTGGTTCTGGGGTCAGTGTGGACCTGGAAGTGGAGGTGTTCGGCGGTGGTAAGGTTAACGTCGGAGCTGGTCGTGATTTTGATGGTGTTTTTATGGACGATGGCGATGCCTCCTCCTGTTTGGACGGTGCGGTCTTTATGGATGATCTTGTAATTGTCCGGGATGGCTATGGCGATGTCGGGTGTTGATGATGCATTCATCCATGTTTCAGTGAGGAAGGCGACGTCTGGTGATATAACGTCGAGTAGATCCCAGAGTTCGGTGGCGTGTCTGTGGACCGAG
Source organism: Lissotriton vulgaris (assembly GCF_964263255.1). Lineage (NCBI taxonomy): Eukaryota > Metazoa > Chordata > Amphibia > Caudata > Salamandridae > Lissotriton > Lissotriton vulgaris. The sequence goes on from NC_141687.1 coordinate 1,434,710,041, forward strand.
TGGGTGTTCAGCAGAATGCACTTCAGGTGGTTAGGGTCGGAGCTGTGTTTGGGGTTAGTGGTTGTGGTAAGGGTCTTGACGCTGGTAAATTTGCAGGAGTGGCAGGCGAAGGGCCCGTGGGTACGTCCCGGGGCAGCTTCGTAGCATTGGGGAGTGCGTCCGGGGTTAAGGGCTAGGAGGGTGGCTGCATCATACTTAATGCGGCCGGAGTGCAGTTTGCGGGGGCCAGGGGGTCTGGCGCTGGGTGCGGTCCAGGCGCGGACGGGCGTAGACGGGCTTTCCTTTGACGCACCTTCGGCACGCATGGGGCGCGACCGCTGCGCGTGAACGCTGCGCGCAAATGCTTCTGTCATATGTGGATAGTGAAGGGGAGGGGCGAGGGAGGAGCAGCTGGGAGGCGGGTGCATGGTGGAGAGGGCGGGCTCCGGGCACAACAACAACAACAATGGCGGCAGAAACTGAAGCGCAAACCGGGTTGGGGGAAAATAAATAATTAATTACGCTATGGCCAGCGAGGCGCTTAAGGAGTGGGGCACAGAAGGAATGGGCCACAATAATAAATAAACGATCCGGTAATGCAAGCAATCAATACAGGCACTTTAAATTAATTAAATAATGCAGGCACAGTCAAGCGCAGGCACAGTCAAGCACTATTATAAGAAACAGAGCAGCGCTAACGATACCCAGGCAGAGTAGGCAGAGGAGAGCAGGGGCTGTAGGGAGCGACCGCTTCTGACGAAGCCAGGACGGTCACAGCGCTTCGATCGGCAGGGAGAAGCCTTGCCTCTTAGTGGGAGGGAGGAGCTGCTGGGAGGCGGGTGCGTGGTGGAGTGGTGGGCTCCGGGCACAACAACAACAATAATGGCGGCAGAAACTGAAGCGCAAACCGGGTTGGGGGAAAATAAATAACGTGCGCTTTACAAATACACATGTTATGTTATTGCCAGTGGTTCCAATACCAGCAAAAATAATAATGGGTTAAAGGTACCCCTGCCTGGTGGTCCTGTGAAGTTGAAAGGGTTGAGTTGTAAAACCATCCCTCTGTTAATCATTGCCATTGAGCTCTTGTACAGCCAATTTACTTTTTTCAATAAAATCCACCCCTAATCTCTATTCCTTCTATGATATCAAAGAGGTATCTCCATTTTACACATTCAAAAGCCGTCTTGGTATTTATTGTCTTGGTAGTTTTTCACCGATGTCGTCTTTGACCTATTGTATAACATGGCACAACGTTCTGGTGGATGAACTGTGACAAACAAATCCAACCTTTGAGGGATGTATCAGGTAGTTAATGACCACTTTCAGCCTATTAGCTAGGATTTGAACCAGTAGTTCAATGCCTTTGCCTTTGTGGTGAAAAATAAAAGTAGACTAAAAGTAGTCCTACCTACTTGTTTCTACAATAACATCTTCAGAACACAACACATTTGTACTCAGCTAAAAACTCCACCTTGCCAAATATTTTAGCAAGAAATGAGGGGCTTTGATTCACCAGTCCATCTCTCACAGAAGATGTCCAGGATTACTATTGAATAAATGCAAGAGTCAAAAACTGAAATGATACCCCTAGCTGACCACAGATCAATATCAATGGGAGTAAATCAGGCCTTTAATAATTAAAAGTGGAATACATGCATTGATGTGTTCAAAAGCGTAATGGTAATTAATACCGTGTGAATGAATCTGGGTCTGACACTTGCATCCTAATTTATTTTCTGTTCCCACATCTTAAACATAATTTGTAAATACTTTAACCCGTATCTCTTTAGGGACTATAATTACACATAGAAGTAATACTAAAGAGCACGAACATGTAATACATGTAACATTAAGAGCATGTAATGCTTGTGAAGCAGCAGTTTACTACTGCCATTTGCACTAAACACTAGCCAGATAGATCCATGTTTATAAAGTGAAGAAGTAATATGAGTACCAGCAAAGAGATATGTGTACCAGATCACATTTAAATCAGTTATATTTAATCATAACCTGATGAATGGATCTATTTGCTCGCACTCTTTCCCTTTTATCATTTTCACATTTATTTTTCGAATGTTGAGGCTTCCCTTGTTTTTTTTGTGGAAATTGATACAGACATCCTTATTTCATCTGATTATACAGCACGGGCATCAGTTAGAGGGTTAATTCCGCAGAGAGAGTCGGGTGGAGTAGAAATAGTATCCTATAAGGAAGAATAATATACTTTATAATGTCAGAGCTCCATTCAAAATGTTAATACAAACAAGCAGTTTGTATTGCATCAGTCTATTCATAGCTCTTCTGCATACGTGTTATGAGTGTGTGAACTCTTTATACACAGAATAAGAGACACAGTCAGCAAACAATGTTATGGATTTTTTTTTACAGTTTAATATAGCGCTAACTTGACCCGAATGGGGTATCAGAGTGCTTTACATAGCACCAGTTGCATTACATGGGGACACATTCATTTTTGTTAGGCACGGGAAGATTAAGTGATTTGCCCAGAATCACAGGATGTTCAGCGTCATTGCCGAGACTCGAACCCAGTTCACCAGATTTGAGGTTGACCGCCCTAGCCGTTAGGCAAACTCCTCTTCCCAATATGATCTGCAGATAAACTAACAATAACTAGAAAAGTGGACCTGCCATTTAACTCTGTTGAACAGGCCTACTACATATGTGCAGGGAATAGATACACCATTCATCTATTTTCAACTAATGAGGTGAACTTTTAAAACCGTCGAAATAACCAATTTTTTGATATCCCACACTTGTTCTACACTTATTCTGAGAGCAAATCTAGGGGTGATCGCCCCCCCTTCCTACCCATGAAGGGGCGTGAAGCAAAAGCTTGAATGGAGTAAATCTCCAACCCTTTCTAGGGTGGAATAAAGAATAAGAGGAGTTTGTGGACATCGATAAACAGCATCTTTGTTGGCGTTCACAAACTTCCAAGGCTAACTACGCCTTTGAACGCCCACATTCCAACACTTGAGTGGGATGTATGGGTTCCGAAAAGTTTCCATTTCTGATGGAGATCACTATTCTTGTAAATGGGATTTCTCCTGCTGACAAACCCTTTGTGAATTCACTGAAGGTAAAAGTAAAGTAAACTCAGTTGTAAACATATGCTTAGATCTTATTTTACCTATGTGAATTGGCCCCTCTGTGTCTGCTTTCAATGACCTTGGCATTTTTTTCATTTTTATCGAGCAATTTTAGTGCTCTGGTCTTTTGTGCAAACATAAATAAATCTCATGAACGTATGTGACTGTCAGTGACTTCTTAGATAACACTAAATGCACCCATACATACTAATGAACTGGAGGAAGAAGGGCACGGAAGAGGTGTGAATAGATCAAAAAGAGTGTAAAGTGAAGGTAGAATGCTGGGATGGGGATAGTGATGACCGCAAAGGATGAAATGAAATGAGGGTTGGATTGGAAACAAAATTAGGCCAGGGGACCGTAAAAAAAAGTGGCCCACATGTGCAATTTGCACCTTTTCGCAAAACACAGCTTCAGTGTTTCAAGTATTATGAAAAGAAGGAGGGGGGCAGTTCTCTAAAAGAAGCACGTTTTCTTAACTTCGCTGAGATAAAATAAAATGCAAATGTTGCCAGGACTCTTTATTGTGCCCTGATTAGTACGCAATGGTAAACCACACCTGAATATAAGTGAGCAACTTCTGCTAAGGCCCCTACCCAGCTCAATCTGCATACATTATTGGGCCGGCCTTTCTAGAGACTGGGAATGACACCTCCACCCCGTTGGTAAAAGGGAGATAAAAGAGGTCCATCTGCTTCCGGACAGGCCGCGGACAGGCCGCTCAGGCCCCCAATGGGCCGCTGGCAGCATTTGAACAGCACAGACAGCCCCCCAAATCGACAACCACGCTTCCCAAAAAAGCAGCCCACAGCTGCAAATCAGATACTGGCCCATCAACCTTTGCCCGAGTGCATGCCTTACCAATCCGACCCAGGATAAAATAGGACCACGGGGGACAGAGACCTAGGGAAGGAACAGAGCCATGGTAGTAGGGGATAGGGTAAAGGACAAGAGAAGAGAGGAAGATGTAGGGGATAGACTAGGAGCAGAAATTAAGAGAGGTGGAAGAAGGAAGAAGAGGACGATTAAGTGAAAGAAATGAGAAGAGGCCATTTTAAAAACTGGGAAAAAGAACAAGACAGTGACTTTGTGTTTCAAAAGGATCAAGGAGTCAAGGGAAGTCTAAACAGAAGCGTCATCAAAAGACAGCAAACAGATTTCTGTATATTTTCAATATCATTATAATATATGAACAAGGGGTAGTCATAACACTTCTGAGATATAATGTACGATGGAGAAATTAGCACTTCCTTGGATAGAATAATATCAATGCCTGAAACTGCCTAAGCACTTCTTAATAAAGTGCATTTCTGTGGACTTTTTGGACTTTCTATGTCATTTATTCACCTTCACTACTTGCTTGTTTACCCTTTGCTATGTGGTTGGACTTATACCTACTATCGCTGAAGGCCTTTTCATTTAAGAGCTGTCTAGGAGTTGGTGGCTCTACTGGTCTTTGTTATTGATTTTCACCCATTGCAGTTATTCTGGGTGGGGGTGCACTCTCATGCCCTTTTTTAGATTTGTTTATAGGAATTAGAATACTGTAGCTGGTGATGTTGTGATTGGCTATGATTCAAAATATATAAATGCCAGACCTGCTGTCTTGTCCCCAAAGGGCTTCATTAATGCTTGTGAGCCCTACGCCTGAGATATTTCATTTACATTTACCTATAGAGGTGTTGTATTGTTACTGTATACCTTGTGACCTGGTTTCTCCTTATAGCACCTGAGCAGATATCAATCCTGTCTTCTTATGAGGTGAGACTTATGCCAATACTGGATGTGACCTATGGGATCATACGTGATAGATTTGGGTTTGCGCCCCAGATATTCGTAACTTTGTCTGAGCTGGCTGTATGTCATCTGTGGATTACTCTGCTTTACAGAAACTGACAAGTTAACTCATTTGGTTGAGTTAATGCAAGCAAGAGATGTTTGAGACCTGTAGACCATTAATGAGCCCTAGGGTGACTCAGACTTTCATACTTATTTTGTTTATATCATAAGTCCTAATGGCATGAGATCAACATAACAGAGCTGCTATCACAAGGCTTTCAAGATGTGAAGACCAGGCAGACAGCACTATAGAGCAATCTGATGTTGTTCATCTGAATAAGATGTATTTTATGCTCGGTGATGGCATTAGGAATCCCCTTAAACACCAGGTAAAGTTTTTTCTGCGATGGTATTCTTGCTCAGCGCAGGAAGAACCTCATTATCAGACATTTAGTGCCATGATTTGCTGAAGGGCCAATGAAGAAAATCTCCCTTCTAAATCAAAATGACCTCAGGTTGCTCTAAATTTGGGAATAAAGCCAAGTTGGACATACATTGTTTTTTTGTTAATAAATTGATGTAATCAAATCCATGAAATTTCTTTCAACCCTCTTTTAACATATTGGTCTTCCAGGGCAACATGCAGTGGGGCACCAAAAGTAAGTCTGACTAGGGCAAATCACGTTTAGGTTAGCTGCCTAAACTGCTGGTACAACATTGCTTTCATAAACATGCCATCTACCTCTTTGGGTGTCAAAGACCTAGTTTGGCTGGAAGGGGCCTGGAGATGCCTCACTGTTGGTTGGGGGATTCCTCTTCAACCTATCATTAAATGTTTAGTTACCTTTTAAAAATGAGTTGCTGGAATTGTTCAGTCTTCTTTGTAGGGTGTATGCAGTCCCTAGCTGAATATCCAAGGGCTATGTTAAGCCTTTCTTTACTGATTGGTGGGTGATACAATCCCAATATAGCTGTTGTGAGTCCAAGCCATAAACATGAATGGGAGTTTAAACATTAAGAGGTGCTTATAGCTAAAGGGTTGATTCACATTTCCCAGATGCTCTACGGATCATGCTACTTGACATTTCTTTCATCCGTTTCATTTACATTCAGAACAGGCTGTTGTGTTGCACTTATGAGGTTGCTGTTACTTAATCCCTCTTCCAATCATATGGATCCTTTCTGTGATACACATTCATGTATTGTTATAGGGGGGTTTGCACTTTTGGATTTCCCTGCTTTTTGAAAATACTATTAATAATGAATCACATGGCAACTGCAAGGAACAGTGGTATTAGTAATCTGGAGGGGTGGCTTTGTTCACACTCAGGTCATGAGATCAAATGGCAACATAGCCCTCAATCATCAAGAACATTGATTTACTTGCAAGACATGAGGTCAGGAGTATTTTTGTGATTTTGAATGATATGCAATTCTTGTAGTTGTTGATCGGAATCAGCTGGCTCATGACTGCTGTGTATGCTGTGAAGAGATGAGTGATTTTATCTTATCTTTATTATTGGTGAATTGGTAAGATTTCTGTATTTATGTTCCATGGTCTGTTCTTTCTCAAGAATATAGAGATATGATGCATCATACTTCGGTTGTGTAGGCTAAATTTTAGTATTTGCTAAAGAGAAAGAGACCTCACCTTTAAAGCACAGATGGCACTGACACTGATTCGGTCATAAAATCAAACATATGCATCCTATTTTCATCTAGTTCAGGTATTCTATGACAATTAACTTTCCCATTACATATTTTATCTTCAGATGGTTGTTGGTGGGGATACCTCATTAATCTAGCAAAATCTCCAGTCACTCCCCAAAGTTTTCTCCGTCTAAGCTTGAACCATCAGTGTTTAGATGTGGCATGGACTATCAGAGGTTGATTGACATTCTCTGTATCCAGGCTGGATACATACCTGAGTGTTTGTGCATTTCTGCACTTGTAGACTTTCCAGTGTTTTTTTCCGTTTAATTTAGCTTTATTGAAATATTTGGAAAAACATGGGTACAATTTACAACATAAGTTAAAAGTAATCAAAGAAACATAATATAAATGTATGAAAATTGTAATATATGAATGTGATATGGTACACTGAAAATAGTTACCAACGGAGTAGAGAGACAATATGAAGAATGTACGTTATTAACTTAGCATTTTTGATAAATATATAAAAGGAAGGGAGGAAGAAATGAAAAGAACAAACAAAAGAAAAATCCATCACTCTATATAGAAATAATCATATTTAACTCCAATAATTACACAGTGAATAAACAATAATAATACAAAGGTAACAGTAAATGTCCTAAGATATACAGTGTAAGGAGCTTAAGACTGTAAGGCTCATAGTGGTTGAAAAACAAAAGTACTATCCTGGATCTGAGTAGCACAGGAAGATAAATAATTAGTAAGTGGAGACCACATAGCCTCTTTGAGGAGAAGTTGATGTGAAGAGGTGGCAAAAGATCTGTCCAATCTGTGGTGATGACAGAGAAGGTTCCACCAGGCGGAAAAGGTGACCTTGGAGGCATCTTTCTAATTGGAAGTAAGAACCTGGAAGGCAATTGCCAATAACAGATCCACATACTGTCCAATATTACGGGCAACAAACCAAACCGGGGAAGTACTATCCAAAAATATGGAGTTAATTGTAAAGGGAAAACTAATAAAACAAATAGAACAAATTGTTTTACACATTTTTAACCAAAAAATAGTTAATATGTGGACATAAAAAAAGGAGCGTAAGTATGTACCAGGAGTAATTGTACAGGTCCAGCAGGCAAGTGATGAACCCTGGGTGTATTTTGAAATAGATGATGGGGTGAGGTACAGCCTATGGTAAAAGTAATATATGGTCTGAGTAGTGCTAGCATTACAGGACATATCATATCATTACTTAATCCCTCTTCCAATCATATGGATCCTTTCTGTGATACACATTCATGTATTGTTATAGGGGAGTTTGCACTTTTGGATTTCCATGCTTTTTGAAAATACTATTAATAATGAATTACATGGCACCTGCAAAGAACAGTGGTATTAGTAATTTGGAGGTGTGAATTTGTTCTCATTCAGGTCATGAGACCAAATGGCAACATAGCCCTCAATCATCAAGAACATTAATTTACTTGCAAGACATTAGGTCAGGAGTATTTGTGATTTTGAATGATATGCAATTCTTGCAGTGTTTGATCGGAATCAGTTGCCAATCCAAATTTATTACAGAAATGGGTCGATAATTGGCACAAGATGAAGGGTCTTTAACTTTCTTTGGGATCAAGTAAATCATTGCCTCAAAAAAAGTGCAACGAGCTTCCTTATAAGAAATGAAGTGCTGGAAAAGAGAGAAGAAATGAGTAGGGTGTCAGGACTTGGAGATTTGTCTTTAGGTAATACAGCCAGTGTAGTCTTAATCTCAGAAAGAGACAGGTTTTTGTCCAGAGAGGAACATTCAGGAGAAGGAGAAGCACATGGAGGAAGAGAGTCAAAAACAAATCCAAGGCAACTTGTGAGGGAGATGATTTAGGGGTATATAGAGTTTTGAAAAAAATCTGTGAAACATTGTCGAATTTCTTCATCTTTAAGATGGTTTATGCCTTTGTCATCAATAACATTATTTACCCTGGATTTTTGGGATTTAACTTTTAAGTAATTAACTAACAATTTACCTGCTCTGTTACGACCCCCATAACATTTGGAATTAATCTTTAGAAGAGCCCCAGAGGCCACCTTAGGCAATTTCCTATTAAAATCCAATTTAGCATTATTAAATTGTTTGAGCGTGCCATTAGAGTTGGAAGTATAATAGATATGTTCAAGATGTTTAATAGAAGACAATAAAGAAGAGGATTCCTTAAGGAATTATTTCTTCTTAGCGGTGACATAGTCGATAATAAAGCCCCTGGTCGTTGCCTTAACTGCATCCCATACCTCAGGACATGAAGTGTCAGGGGTAATGTTGGTTTAAAAGAACTCTAGAAGAAAGGTTTTAAAACATTCCAAAAAAACAGGGTCCTTAAGTAACGCCTATTGAAACGCCGCCTACAAGGTTTAGAAGAAACTGAAGGAAGGTCTACATTAATAATAACTGGAGCGTGATCAGATATCAGTATAGATCCGATTTCAGCGTGAGTTAGTGAGTAATTAGGGAGACATTAAGATGTAATTAATTCTTGAACTTGAGTTGTGAGTAGGGGAATAAAAGTTGAATTCAAATTTGTCAGGATTGCAAATCCTCCAGGCCTCAACCAGATCCCTTGTTAGAATAGTATTTAGGAAAGGTTTTTGCATTTTATTTGGAATAAACCTTGATTGTGATTTCCTTTCAATAAAAGGATCCATAATCTGATCATAATTGCCGCCAACAAGGAAATTCGAGTTAGGGCAAGAGTGTAGGACCTGTGACATGGTGAGCCAAAACTGAGTATCCAAACGTGTAGGACCATATATATTGAGGAGGGAAAGACTTACCAGTGTTAGAAGACATCCATTGGACCTTGTGTAATCCTTTCATGCTTTTCAATGTTTCTCCATCTTCAGGGATGTCAGCCTCCATGACCTAGTATTTCTGTGGCCAGCATGTTGAATTTGTATCTACTGAAGCTATAGCTTGCGCTCTTCTTGAATGTTGAAACTTCCTTTTGGACAATGTATTCTTAGACCCTGAACTTGACTAAACGTTCAATGTAGGTGGGTATGGTGGCTGGAGAGCTCTTGGCTCTTAATATTATTTTTTCAACATGGCTGATGGGAAAAGACAGTTGCAAGTCTTGAACATTTGACTTCTCTACCCCTGGGCAGTCAAAGACCAAAAAGTGAGCTTGCAAGAGTTTCTGCTTTTTGCAATTCCAGAGACAGAAGCCATACATGCTCCGAGAATTGCCTATCTGCCCTTGAGTAGTACACATCCTGGCAGCTGCATAACATGGTATGCTCTTTGTTATCACTGCTTAAAACATTAAGAATTGTTGTGGCACTAAAGGGAAACAAATAGTAAGTATTAGCATGAAACTTCTGCCACATGATGTTAAAATGATGCCTATTTGGTAGTAAAAGTCACTTGTCGGGTACAATAACTTCTTGATTTGAAGTTTGGAGTCAATTAAAAAGATTGAATTGAAAATTGTGTTTATAGGGGTTCATTTCAGTTAAGATGGGCAGCCCTTTTGGCCTCCAAATCTAGAGATGCAAACATGCCCGGCTGGCACCTCTATGCTTTGAGTACCACCTCTGCTGTAGAGGACGCATTGTAGGCATAGATGAAAGCCAAGTAGGTGTCATGTTTGCTTGACCCACACAATTAATTTTTTGCATTGCTCTGAAACATCCTCTCAAATTGGATTTTTTGTATTTGTAAATCAGAAAATGCTGTGGCCATGATGCACAAGAAGTTTTCTCCTTGTGAGTCAAGCCTGCATAACAAATATGGAAAGGGAACATCAGTGGCTGTTGCCATGCCCTATATAGGAAGGGGCTAAACCCACTGTAACCTGGCAGCCCACCAGGTAACGGATGTCAAATGAGAGAGCCAACTGAGGCTCAGCCTCAGAAGCAGTGAGATTTCTCCTCTAAATAAAGTGGGGGAACCACACATTTTGAGGGGCAGGAATTCTGCCAGATTATAGTGGAGCGCCTGCTCCACCAAACTCTAAATGAAGCCTATTGCATTTTTTCATTCTCCATAATATACCTTTTCGATAGGAAGCCCGTTATGTTTCATGATCTTAGAAAAACATAAAAATAAACTGCCTGTTTATAATCGCATTCTTCTATGGCTCAACCACATTATAAAAGACTGGGCGTAAAAGAGAAGATTGCTAACCCACTAGATTATGTTAAAATATTTTGATAGGTGAATAAACATTTTTTTAAAAATGCAGCGCTCTCACCCTTGAAATTTAAAGGGGTAAAATGGAGTTTAATAGCCAACTGTTCAGCCTTAAATTATTGACATTAATCATCCAGTCTCTTCTTTTTCCAGTTTCATTTTCCAGTTCCAATATCAGTCGCACCAGATATAGTAATATCGATTTTCAGGGTGCATCTCAATGTTTTCTTTCTGTTACTACAAAGCTCTTTCAGGTAAATAAGGTGGTTGTGATGGAGTCGGCCTTTGCAGTGTGTTTTTTGTAATGTTAAAAACAGGGCTTTGATGTGATTTATCCCCTGTGCTTGAAATTTTTTCCTGTGGGGCTGGGATCAGGGCCTATTAGAGCCACTTTTGACCCATTGTTGGCCATCTTAGTGGGCTAGCATGTTTATACATTGCACAGAAGGATGCATGCTAGTAGCTGACTGTCCCTCACACGGTAGGTGCCTGCCCCTGAGATTGAAAAAACACTGATGTCCAGATGCATCAAAGGCGTGCCCAAGGCAAGCAAGTCTGTGCCCATATGCGCCTGTCCATGCCTGACCAGGGTCCAGTAATGCTGCTGGTTTGACCAGGCATGCATGGCCTGTGCAGGTAAGTGCAGTGGGGCACGTGGCGTGTTGATGGGGGTTCGAAAGACGAGGACGAGGGAAACTCAAATTAAAAAAAAGAAAACAATTTACCTTGCTCTCTCCGATGAGGCGAAAACAAGGGGAGCATTTTTCTTTTATTAAATGTAATTGCCCCTTGTGTTGTCTGTCGACTTCCCACGCCCGCTCTTACCTGCACAGGCCGCGCCTGGGTTTGAGAACATTTGAGCACAGGTTTAGCTACGCAAAGCAGGACCTTTTGAACTTTGGGGATAAGGTGAAGTGTCAGGGTGGGGAAATGTTAGACCTTGGGATGGTGGGATGGTGACATTGCACTTTGCGCGATTGGACTACAAGAAGCCCTGAGGTTGAGAATAGGCTGGCTCCGGTGAATGTTCAGTCTACAAATCTTTGTGAAGATCACACAGGTGGCTTTAAGGACAGTTGAGGTTCAATGCTGTAAGTTAGTGAACTCCTGCTTCATTATAAAACACAGCTTAGATATTAGTGAGATGATTGGTAGAACACCAATAAACAGTTTGTTCGTCACAGAAACTTAGGCCAAGAAGGAATCTGGCCCTGACTTTGCAGTTCCCACATCACCAGGATAGGTAGCAGTGAGACTGGATAGAAGGCACAGAGGGGGAGAGGCCTTGCCATTATCTGTTGGGAGCAACTGAGCAGCATGATAGAGTCCATTAGCACTGCCATTAAAGGCTGCGATGTGGGCCACTTTAAAATTAAAACTAAACATGAGGTGATCGTGGTGTGGCTGTTGATCTACCGTTCGCCTGGTTCCAAAAAGCAATTGATGTCAAACTGGCCCCAAGTACTAGAGCTCTTTATCTCTTGCAATAACCTCTCCATGCTGGGAGATTTTAGCTTGCAGTTGAAGGATAAGAGTGACCCGGACACCAGGGCTTTCATGTAAAGAAATAATCCAGCCTAGAGTAGTGACCATATTTTTTCCTATGAAATGCGTAGCCTCTCATCTGGTGGTTTAGATGTCTCCATACATCCACCAACACTAAATCCTGGAGCATATTTCTAAGAGTCTGTCTTGTCCTGGGTGCTTTAACACAGTCTCTTTTGATGGACCTATCTAAAGGTGGGTTTAATAAAGTGTTAAAATCACCCCCAGAGGACCAGCAAGCCGTTAACCCACTTAATTCCACTCCAAATTCACTATATGGAGGGGGTTATCTGAGTTCGGGCCATAAAATCCGACACAAACATACTTGAAACCAGAGCATCTCATACCTGCCAGGGCCCACCTACCAGAACTATCTGTTTTTGACAATGTGACCTCCACTGCAGCATTCTTCCTTACCAAAATGGCAACCCTCTTACAATACTCTGCTTGATCTGAAGCCACATGACTTTCCAATCATCTGAATTTGGAAAAGAAAGCTCTACTCTTATTTGAAGTAAAATGATTCTCCCCAAAAGGATGATGTGGGCAAGGCTTTCTTCAAGATACCTCATCACCACTCTCTGCCAACCCCAGGTCCTAATATCATTGACATTCCAAGATAATAAAAAACCTCTTTACCATCACCCATCCTCTTCAACAAGATTTAGATCCCTCTTCCAATGAACTATCTGGGGCCTGTGAACATAAAAGCTACTGCTCTGTGAAATCAAGAGCTTTAAAAAAAAATTCCCACAGCTCCCGACCCTGTGCCCGTTCCCACACCCACCCCGCGCCCCACCCTGGGGAACCCCCCAATGCTTGTAGGCATAATGGTGCCTAAAGAGCTTCCCCAGGAGTTGCTATCAGACCACATTAAAAATACTTAACCACAATGTGCCTCCCACCCTCCCAGCCCCTCAAACCTGGCATTCAAGGTCTTCCAAAATTCTGCAGACTGACCCCTATTAATGTTATCAATCAATGTGTGTACATCCTCCACAGCACGGAAGTTAAACATCTGATTGTTCCACATAATGCTAAGCATTGTGGGGAATATCATTTGTACTTTCCCACTAGTTTATGCAGCTCTTGCATTCTCCTACCAAGCTCCCACTGCCACTGGTCTGTTGCTTTGCACACATCTGATCTGATAGTAAAAGAGAACCCTCCAATCATAAAGGACCTACTCCTTAAGGCTATAATCAGTATTGCCTCCTTTACTGCATATGAAAGGAAATTTACCAAGATCTTCCTTGGGTTCTGCCTGTGAGGATTCCTCTTATAGGGTCTCTATAAGCTCTCTGTATTTCCTGCTCCAAATTGATATCTGACCTGTCTTTTAAGACTGTATCCTGTAACAGAGAGAGTATAAACGGCTTCATGCCAGCTCCTCCCTCAGCCTCGGGTAAGTTGAGAAATCTAAGATTGGTCCTACAGGAGTGATTATCGATCCTCTCAAGATCTTCCCTTAATCCTTGATTTTTTCTTAGTCAGCAAGCTTTTCCCAATGGTATTTATATAACATCCTGTCTGATCGAGTCAACCTCCTCCTCTGATGCTCTAATACGCACAGCCAATTCTGGGCCAGAGCAGGAGGCTTGAATTACAACATGGTCTTCCTCTGAGACCTCAAATCTACTTTTTATCTCTTATTTTGAGCCCAGAAGGATGACTGACAGTAATTCTGATTGTACCCTGGTTTTTTCGCACCAATCCTTCTCATACTGGCCTCTCTGACAATGCTCATCGACTAGTCCAGGCTCTTCTGTTGAAGTGAGGGTCTCAAACCTGTTGCTGGTAGCAATCTGGGCTATGCTGTGAAGATCTTCATCTGACCTTCTTTCCACTTCAAGGGCCAGATTATACCGACAGAGGTGTCAGGATAGCAGTGATAACAGCAGAGACATTCTTCATTCTCAGGCCATGCATACTTGTAGCTTTATTTTGTGTGGCCATTCAAAAAATAGAAATTTCAGAGTCCTCTCAGTTTTAACACTCTTAGGGGCACATGCATCAAGCATTTTTCTGGTCGCAAACGGGACGATCCACAGAATCGGCCCATTTGCAAATGGAAAAAGGCCTTTTCCATTCGCAATTTAGGTAATCACAATTTTTTGGCGCTTGGCAGGCGCGTTTCAGCCTAACGGCTTTCTCAGTGCCATGTTTCATCAAGTGATTATGTTTCCACCTGGGGACCGGTTTATTTAAAGTCATAGTCCACTCTGTTTGGAGTTGAGTATCGACACAGCCTACACAGTCACTTTCGTGCTGCTCCTGCTCTCATCCATGCCAGGTTTTCATGCGCCCCACAGTGAGTGAACTTACAGTAAATTCACCCCGTGATCCAAGTGCCTTTCCAGTCTTGCTGGCTGCGGTTCTCACATCTTCCCAGCATCTCATAAGGGGGTACATAATGGAACGAAAACTCAGCTGGCAGACACATCACGCAGCAACATACTGAATCTGCACTCCCCTTTAGATATTCTTCCCAGGTGAGGGACATTTCCATAAGGGGGGGCGCCGCGCTGTATTTTTGTACCATACCCAAAGTTCAGCAAGTTCTGCGCGGAGCTCCAGACCGGGAGGGCGTGCCGAAAAGCGGTGCCTGCAATACAGCACACATATAAACTCCAATCCCTTTTCCCTCCTTGAAAAACGGGTCCGACACATGCTCGGTGCTGTCTGCTGGTTTTTATTGCCAAAATTAAAAGCGCTTGGGTAGAATGTTAATTGAAACGCTTGGCAGACGCATTTCAGCCTAACGGCTTTCCTCAGTGCCATGTTTCATCAAGTGATTATGTTTCCACCTGGGGGCCGGTTTAAATAGAGTCATAGCCCACTCTGTTTGGAGTTGAGTATCGACCTAGCCTCCACAGTCACTTTCGCGTTGCTCCTCCTCTCATCCATGCCAGGTTTTCATGCGCCCACCAGTGAAGGAACCTACAGTGAATTCACCCCGTGAACCAAGTGGCTTTCCGGTCTTACTGGCTGCAGTTCGCATTATCTATATATGTATGTATGTATGTATGTATATATATATAAAATATATATATATATATATATATATATAAAAAAAAATATATATATATATATATATATATATATATATATATATATATATATATATATATATATATATATATATATATATATATATATATATATTCACTTAAAAAAACCATAGGTTTCAGGCCTTATATAGGTAGGAATTAGCATTTAAAAAACCATTGAAATTGCTCCTATATTTTTAGTTGTACTAACTATATTTCACGCAGCCGCAATCCACTGCTGATGATGTCACATATTACATCATTCATGACATGGTCAGTGACATCACTGATGACATCTCAAATGACATCACTGATGACATCACTGGTCAACATGGTCTGTATGTTAAAGTTTAAATATGTTTTACATATTGAAGAATGAGTGGATGTATAAGTGTCTGGATGAAGGATTTAGTAGGTCTGTGACTGACTGTATGAGTGAGTGATTAAATGTGTCTTACTAAATGCATGGGTTAGTGACTAAACTGTCTAAATGTGTGCATCAGTATGTCTGTTGTTGTGTAAGCTGCTGCATGTTTTGATCAGTAGCTATATGAGTAACTATATGGGTTATTGATTGGTTGCCCAAGTATTTGAATGGGAGACTGAGTGTGTGTGTGGGTGGCTGGGAGGTGTGTGACTCTGTGCATAGATGTGTGAGCAGTTGATTCACTAGGTGTATGAGTTCAAGAGTGCATGTGGAAACAGCTATATGGGTAGTGGACTGTGTGCAGGGGTGTGTTGGTGAGTGAATGTATATCTCAGTGCTACATGTCCGAGTAAGTACATATGTAAAACACAGTGCATGTGAGAGTTGGCATATATAAATGACTATACATGAGAGCCAGTGAATGTGCGAGTGGCTGTATGGATCATTGTGTACTTGTATCAGTGATTGTATAAGAGGGTAAGTATGTGTTAGTATATGTTTGAATAAGTAAGGTGTTGTGTGTATAACTGTATAGTTGAGGAAATGGAAGTGTGATTGATTCTTTGCATGACTGACTAGGTGTGTGCGTAACTCCATAGATGAGTGGCAGTGAGTGAGTGTCTGTATAGGTGTATGAGTGCATATGATAGTGTTGTATTGATGAGTGACTGTATGTATGAGTGATTATATGGGTGAATGAGGGAATGCGTGTGTAGACCTAGGAATCAGTGAGTGCGTATGTAGTAACTGGTATTGGTGTGTCAATAGTTTCAAGAATGGTAGTCTGTATTTAACACTGGGTGTATCAAAGGTTATATTAGAGTGTGAGGAGGTGCATCGTATTATCACATGAATGAGATCATCAGTGATGTGATCAGTGATGTCAAATGAGATGTCATCAGTGATGTCATCAGTGATGTCATTTGAGATGTCATCAGTGATGTCACTGACCATGTCATGAATGATGTAATATGTGACATCATCAACAGTGGATTGCGGGTGCGCAAAATATAGTTAGTACAACTAACTATATAGGAGCAATGTCAATGGTTTTTAAAATGCTAATTCCTAACTATATAAGGCCTGAATCCTATGGTTTTTTTAAGTGAACTTGCAAGGTTTTTAAAATGCTAATTCCTAACTATATAAGGCCTGAAACCTATGGTTTTTAAGTGAATTTGCAAGGTTTTTTAAATGCTAATTCCTAACTATATCAGGCCTGAAACGTATGATTTTTTAAGTGAATTTGCAAGGTTTTTTAAATGCTAATTCCTAACTATATAAGGCTTGAAACTTATGGTTTTTTTAGTGAATTTGCAAGGTTTTTTAAATGCTAATTCCTAACTACATCAGGCGTGAAACCTATATTTTTTTCAATAAATTTCAAAGGTTTTGTAAATGCTAATTCTATTAGCAGATAACGTTTATATATGTTATTATCCTTCTGGGACCACCTGAGCAGCCATCTTGTTTCTCAGGAGTAGTGAGGCACAAGAGAGCACAAACCAAGAGTGAAAAACGCAAAAAGGGGGCAGGGTTGAGACCCCCTGACTCCCTAGCCCTCCTCAGGGGGTCCCAGAAGGACCACCAAGTGCAAAAAAAATTTTTTTTTTAAATCGCGGGGTACGCGCACGGTACGCGTACCGTACGCGTACGGTGCGCGTACCCCGTGATTTTTTCAAATTATTATTTTTTTTTGCCCTTGGGGGTCCTTTTGGGACCCCCTGGGAAGGGCTAGAGGGTTGGGGGGGGTCTCTACCCTGCCCCCTTTTTGTGTTTTCCACTCTTGTTTTGGGCTCTCTTTTGCCTCAGTTCTCCTGAAAAATAAGATGGTGGCCAACACTTCCTGGTTTGGACAGTTTGGAATGCTAACAGTCGACTGCCAGTCAATCAGAAACTCGCTCGCGCACGTAAGGGTACACGCACGTACGCATACGATACGCGTACGGTACGCGTACGGTGCGCGTACGGTGAGCGCATATAGATATATCATTTGCTCAAATTCAATTTTCTCAACAACTACTGGAGGGATTTTCACCAAATATAGAAAAGGCACTACTGCATACCTGTCCCTACCATTTTGCCAAGTTTGGTGTAATTCCGTTCAGCCGTTCGGGCTGTAGCTGTGTCTAAAGGTCCGATAGAAAATGCCATTTGAAAAATTTCAAATTCAATTTTCTCAAGAACTACTGGAGGGATTTTCACCAAACATAGCAAAGGCACATCTGCATACCAGGCCCTACCATTTTGCCAAGTTTGGTGTAATTCCATTCACCTGTTCGGGCTGTAGCCGTGTCTAAAGGTCCCTATGGAAATTAACATGGGGAAAACACGTTTTGGGACCCCCCTATC
Organism: Lissotriton vulgaris; assembly: GCF_964263255.1. Classification (NCBI taxonomy): domain Eukaryota; kingdom Metazoa; phylum Chordata; class Amphibia; order Caudata; family Salamandridae; genus Lissotriton; species Lissotriton vulgaris. The sequence goes on from NC_141687.1 coordinate 1,434,728,119, forward strand.
GGCCGCCGCTTGACGAATCCCCCCGAAACTTTCAGGGAAGGAGCGGAGTGGAGCTGGCCAAAATTCTGCAAAATTGTAATTGTAATTGTAATTGTAACAGTATTTGTAAAGCGCGATTGCTGCCCGTGGGCGTCCAAGCGCTGAGCTGACCAGAAAGTGGCGGAGGGGGTGCTAGGGTGCAGGGAGTTTGTCAAACAGCCATGTTTTTAGGTGTTTGCGGAATGAAAGAAGATCTGAGTTGGACCGGAGTGAAAGGGGAAGGTCATTCCAGAGCCTGGCGGTATTCAGCGAGAACAGTCTTCCCCCGGCTCTGGCTCGCTTTACTCTGGGGATGACGGCAAGGAAGGCCTCCTTTGATCGCAGGTTCCTGTTGGGATGATAGGGGGTGACAAGATTTCTGTTAATCGCTGGACTTGTGTTCCAGAAGGTGCGATGCGCCAGGCATAGCGCTTTGAAGGCTACTCTCTGCCTCACTGGCAACCAGTGGAGACTTTTTAGAGCAGGTTTAGCAGACTGAGTGCGCGGGATTTCCAGCAGGGAACGTGCTGCACAGTTTTGCACAACCTGTAATTTTCGGAGTGTAAACTCAGGTGCCCCCATATATAGGGCATTGTTCGAGTCAAGGCGGGACTGGATTAACCCTTGAACCGCAACCTTTTTAGCTTCTAGCGGCAGCAGTGGAAGAACCTTCCTCAGGGTTCTCAGTAGGCCAAAGCATGTGGCAGATAGTTTTGTGGCCTGGGTGGAGAAGGAGAGTTTGTTATCCAACCACACTCCCAGGCTCTTCACGCTTTCCTTTGGGGTGGGGGGGGGCCCAGTGCATTGGGCCACAGGGAGGTGAATGGGACTGGGGAGGGTGGGCCTAGGAGCATGAGCTCCGTCTTGTCTCCATTTAATGTGAGGAAGGAGTTGGTCATCCAACTCTTTATGTCCTCTAGGCAGTGTAGCAAATCAACTGAAGAGTGCTTGCTGTTCTCGGTGGCCAGTGAGACCACCAGCTGGGTGTCGTCGGCGTATGACACGATTTTAATGCCATGCGGTTCGACGACACTTGCCAGCGGCCTCATGTAGACGTTAAACAGCACAGGGCTCAGGGAGGAGCCCTGTGGCACTCCGCAACTCAGAGGTTTGCTGGTGGATACTGTTACACCGTCGAAGATCTGAAACGACCTCCCAGACAGAAAATTACACACAGATTCCCCATTTCGGCGCCAAAGTTATTCCCAATAGAATGTTGAGCGCATATAGATATATAATTTGCTAAAATCAATTTTCTCAACAACTACTGGAGGGATTTTCACCAAATATAGAAAAGGCACTACTGCATACCTGTCCCTACCATTTTGCTAAGTTTCGTGTAATTCCGTTCAGCCGTTCGGGCTGTAGCCGTGTCTAAAGGTCCCTCAGAAAATGCCATTTGACAAATTTCAAATTCAATTTTCTCAAGAACTACTGGAGGGATTTTCACCAAACATAGCAAAGGCACATCTGCATACCAGGCCCTACTATTTTGCCATGTTTGGTGTAATTCCATTCACCTGTTCGGGCTGTAGCCGTATCTAAAGGTCCCTATGGAAATTAACATGGGGAAAACACGTTTTGGGACCCCCCTATCGGCCGCCGCTTGACGAATCCCCCCGAAACTTTCAGGGAAGGAGCGGAGTGGAGCTGGCCAAAATTGTGCAAAATTACACACAGATTCCTCAATTTGGCGCCAAAGTTATTCCCAATAGAATGTTGAGCGCATATAGATATATAATTTGCTAAAATCAATTTTCTCAACAACTACTGGAGGGATTTTCACCAAATATAGAAAAGGCACTACTGCATACCTGTCCCTACCATTTTGCTAAGTTTGGTGTAATTCCGTTCAGCCGTTCTCAGTTGAGAAAAATCCTAATTTTAAGACTTTCGGTATCCACAGAAGGCATTTAGGAGTCCGAAAGTTAGGAGTCCTAACTTTACTACTACTAAATTGAGAAAAATCCCAATTTTAAGACTTTCCGTAATCACAGCAGGCATTTAGGAGTTCTAAAGTAAGGAGTCCTAACTTTACTACTACTAAACTGAGAAAAACCCTAATTTTAAGACTTTCGGTATTCACAGAAGGCATTTTGGAGTCCAAAAGTTAGGAGTCCTAACTTTACTGCTACTAAATTGAGAAAAATCCTAATTTTAAGACTTTTGGTATTCACAGAATGCATTTAGGAGTCCTAAAGTTAGGAGTCCTAACTTCACTACTACTAAATTGAGAAAAATCATAGCTTTAAGACTTTCGGTATTCACAGAAGGCATTTAAGAGTCCTAAAGTTAGGACTCCTAACTTCTGTGAGTACCGAAATGAGTAAGTGCCTTCTGGGAATACCAAAATGGTAGTAAGTTTAGGATTTTGTCTTAAGTTAGTTCTGTGAATCGGGCCCTGTATGAATAAGTGAGTGGGTTTGTGTATAACGGTATAGGTGAGTAAGTGGCTGTGTGATTGACTCTATGGGTGAGAGAGTAGGGGTGTGAGTAGCTCTATGGGTGACAGACAGTGTGTGAGTGGTTGTATGGGTGTATGAGTGGATATATCAGTAGCTGTATTAGTGAGTGAGTTGGGTTTATGAGTGGCTGTATGGCTGACAGAGTAGATGTGTGTGTAGACCTATGTGTGTGTAGACCTATAAATCAGTGTGTGGATGTGTAGGTACTGGTATGGGTGTGTCAATTATTTTAAGAATGGTAGTGTGGAGGTTGGAGTGGGTGCAAGAAAGGTTATATTGGGGTATGAGTGGAAGCGTCACAGATTCTGTGGATGATGTCATCAGTGATGTCATTTATTTGAGATGTCATCAGTAATGTCATCAGTGATGTCCCTGACCTTGTCATGAGTGCTGTAATACATGAGGTCATAAGCAGTGCATTGCAGGGGTGTGAGTTATAGTTAGTGCAGCTAACTGTAACTGCTGGAATACTCTGGTTTTGTATGCGATGAAGTCCCCTTGGCTATTCAGGATCCTTGGGGGCCAATTACCCCTCCTGTTACCTCCAACAAGTCCCACACAGTGGGTTTGCTGAGAGGTTCAGAGCTGTCACACCCCCTTTCTCCAACAAGCTGCTAACACACCTCCTGGTGGAGGACTTGTTGGGGGATGAAGTCCCCTTGGCTCTTTAGGGTCCTTTGGGGCCAACTAGACCTTCTGTTACCTCCAGTAAGACCCACACAAGTAGATTTCTGAGAGGTTGTCGGAGGCCACGTCCCCATCTCCACCACTCCATAAACATGCCTCCTGGCGCACTACTGGTTAGGGGAAGAAGTTCACTTTAGTCCTGAGGATCCCTGGATCTAAAAGCAATGTCTGTTTCCTTGATCACTTGACTTCTTGTTTGTTGAAACCAGAATGTTGGCTCTGCTTAGGAGGAGTGGTGCTCCCACCAAGTCTTAGCAAACGGCAATGTATGGGGGTGGGCAACCCAACACGTTACTGGAGCTGGCCTTGGGGGTGGGACTCCCGGGGGCCATGTAGAGCTCCAGGAGGGGACCCCTTCTTTTCTTGACTAAGGGCCTGCCCTGGGGAGGTGGTGGTCCACTTGGCCGAGAATGGCCTGAGAGGAGGGGGTACACGGCCCTCCTCCCATTTTAGAGTTTGGCCCCAGGGAGGTGCTGGTCCCCATGACAGGTGGGTCCGAAAGACCTGCATAATTTTGGAATTTGGCCCAGAGTGGTGGCGTTCCCAGTGGCTGGGGGGTCAGCTAGGCCCCCCCACATTATTGGTATAAAAAGTTTTGGAAGAATATTTATCTTGATATTTTTGCATCAGCCAATAATACTTATCGGTGTACGGTTCCAAGACTGCATTTTGGCTATAACTGACTGCAACAATGGATCATAATTAAGTTGAGCAATTCGCTGCACATAAGAAGACACCCTGATCCCAAGGTAGGTGGACAGCAGGACAGTCTCTGGAAATGTTCTCTCATCTTGAAATTTTAGCAAGATTTGAGTTTTGGGGAGATTGAGCTTATAGCCAGTGACAGAACCAAACCTCATGGCCTCATTTGACACTTGTTCAATTGCTAACATTGGATCAGAGGTAAAAATAGTGGCATTGTTGGCATAGGCACTTACTTTCAGCTCTATACCATTAGAAATGACGAAGCAGAGCGGTGAGTTGGAAAGAAGAAACCTAAGGTAGGGCTCAATATATAAAGTGAACACCAATGGGTACAGCTGACAACCATGTTGGGTACCACTGCAGATAATAAAAAAAGAATTACAATTTCCCTTCAAAACCACACTAGCCATAGGATTTTTATAAAGGCTCTGAAAACAAGAGAAGAATCTACTGCCGACACCAAAGGCGACCATTGTTACCCACAGAAAATCCCACACAACTTGGTTGAAAGCCTTATCTGTGTCTAGTAGTACCATACCAACATTTTCTCCTATATGTTCTGCAACTTCAAAAACAGCAACTTCCATTTTAGTATGACTAGTAGTATCCCTGCCTGGTACAAAGCCATGTTGTGGGTGAGACCAAATGCTGGGAAAGAAGGGCAAGGCACAAAGCAAATATTTTGGCATATGTTTTTGCATCTGGATTAATCAAAGCGATAAGGCGATATGACCCTCTCTCCTCTGTAGGTTTCTCCTGCTTCACAAAGATTGCTATATTAGTGTGACTCCGGAAATGGGAATCTAGCCCCCATCTTCAATATGCCTAACAAGTTCCATAAATTCTGATAGAAGGATATCACTGAAAGTCTTATAAAACTCCAATATCTTCCCCCGCAGCTTTCTCCTTTGGCAGTGATCTGATGGCTACCTCCACTTCCAGGCTATTGATCAATGCCAGAGCACTGAAACAGGTCATGACACGGTAAGTTCGCTCCCTGTATACATTTTTTGCTCTCAGATCGCCAGACTGATCATACAGATCCTTATGAAAATCAAGAAACTGCTTTGTGATGTCTTGAGCGCCATAGTGTTGATTACAGCCTTCATTCTTTATACATTTAATACTATTCCAGTGGGTTTTTTCAAGAGCTGATGGGCTAATACCCTGCCTATATTCTCTGCATATTCAAATTGAAACGTCTTGTTCCTAGGATACTGGAGGGCTACTTTTCCCTGAGCCCTCGATCAAGTATACAGCATTGTGTGACTAGCTCCCACAAGTCTGCAGTTTAGATGTTGTCTATCTCTCTGATTTATTTAAGTCCAAGATGAAATGCAATGTAACCCCCGTACCTAAACTCCCTAAGCACACCAGACAGACGTGTACTGTAAGCAGTATTTTCAAGGAGAGAATGGGGAAGTGTGAAAAGATGCACCTCCTTGCCGGTATCAGGTAAAATCAGGGTCAGCAAAATTGGATAATTATCAGATGTTATATTAGGGCAGACCTCAATATTCACAAGTCAAATTAACCTCTGCCCAATAAAAGCCATCACAGTTATTGAATGCTGCTTATGTGACCAAGAATAGAAAGTGTAGCCTAACTTCAAAGGATGCAAAATGCACCATATATCAGCTAGGCCATGTACCCAGTTTGTCTCAGAGATAGCTGCTCTACTTTGGGTCATTTGAAATGGGCAGCTTCATTAGTAGTATCAATTGCATAATTAATTATACTAATAAAATCACCCACCAGTAGCAAATCATCCGTCCAATCTAATAGTTCTAGATTTAACCAGTCAAATAGCCCAGGGTCATCCATATTTGGACCATACACAGATTACACAGTGAGTGTCTTAAGAAGGATCATTATCTGGACAATAGCGCATCTATCCTTTGGGTCAGAAGAGGATTTGAGAACTTTGTAGACAAATGTCTAGAACAGAGTATCCCCACTCCACGTATAGAGGTTGATTGACTAGTACATGTAATATTAAAGTATTCGAGTTGACTCAAAAGAGACTTGTCTTTGTATGCAAGATGGGCCTTTGTTAGGCACAACACATGGGGCCTATGAACGCCAACTTCCTCTTTCACTAGACATCGCTTGAGAGAGTGATTGAAACCAGCCACATTCCAACACATTAACTTAAGCTGAGACATAGGGAGCAATTCTGAATACAAAATTGAACAGCAGACATTCCACCAGGTTACCAAACCCAGAACTAACACCCAGACTCAAATCAGACCAGTGATTAAGCCAATTCATTTGTACCTGCCCCTCCTCATGAAAGACCCCACCCATCCAAAAAAAATGATTGGACATGAAAAAAAAACCAAGGTGAACCTAAGGAAATTAATTTGTACCTGCACCTCCTCCCGAAAGACCCCATCCATCCAAAAAATCATGATCAGACATAAAAATAAAAACAAGGTGAACCCATCCAAATTCCACCCCAGATCTCTCTTAAGAGCAACCCCACCCTGTGGCTAAGAAAAGAAAATCATCCCAAAACCTACTCACACTCCTCACAGCCTCCTCCCCACCCACCATCTGTTAAAATATTTGGACCAAATAGAAATAGGATAGAGAAGAGCAGAATTCTAAGATACGTACTAGAATGAGAGAGAGAAAAGGATCAGGCTGATCATTGGAAGAATGCCAGTTGAAACAAAATGTGAGCTAGTCTGCCCTAATTTCTGCCCCTCCTATAGTGCATTTCTGCTACTGCTGAAGACTATGTTTGGCTTCACTTTCAAAGAAGCAGAACCTAGCCTGCCCATCTCTTTGAGCTGCAAGTTGTGCAGGCTCTTGTAGACATGCCTGACTACCCACAGCTTTAAGTGGGTTGATCATTTGTTTAGGTCTCCATCTACAATCCAAAGTTAATTTGCAAAAATCCGAACAAACAAATAAAGAAATAAAGAAATCGAATCCCTTCAATCAGGTGGGTCCTTAAGATAGATAGCCTAGTGAAGGAGAAAGTTTCTAACACAGATCGGAAAAGGATGTGGTTTGGTCTAAGAGGTGACACTTCTGGACCCAATTGACAAGGGGAGTTAATGTGCCCGCTGAGTTTGCCAGTCCCAGTCCCAATCTGCTAGATCAGGGAAAGCTTTTTGAAACAGCTGAATAACAAATTTGCGAGCATCATTGCCTTACTTCACCTCAGGCACACTCAAGATTTGAAGATTACGTCTGCGTTGACAATTTTCAAGATCTTCCAGTTTAGACTGCATAGAAGAGATGTGAATGCTGTGCTCCTTTACTAAAGTCATTGTTAAAGTAGTTGTTTCTTCAGTCTCAGCCACCCGCAGCGGAAGATCTCAAAGCTGAGAAGCCAGCGCCGCCAATTCACCAGTTCGAACCGCAATCATATTTTGCAGTCTCAAGTGGTTGGCCGTGACCTCGATGTAAATTATTCAAAGTGTCAGCACGATGAGCTTGGATCAAATGGAAAATTGGAAAATAGAAGAGAGCTATGGCTCCAAATATCTTACTAGAATGCTATCCTAAGGTAATTACTCTACCACTCCCTGCTGCCTGGGCATTGCGATGGAAGAATGTGTCTGCTTTGGGGATTTTGGGCCGCAGGGACACGCCTGAACCCCCTCCACCCCAGAGCTGTGCCCTCTCTATATCCAAGTTGGGCTGATTGTTCTGAATGCTGGATATAATTGCGCCAGCAATGTCATTAGCCAGACACAAGTCGGAGTCTGTGTCCTTATGCTGAGGTCCCTTCAAAACAGGCCTCCAATTGGCCCCCCTGTTTTCTTTTTCCTGTTGATTTTGACTACTCATTGCTGTATTGTGGCCCCCTTCGTGCTGATATGGGCTTTATCTTCCTGCAGGAGCAGACCAATACATAAGGAGTTAAGGAGGGGCTGTTGGTCGTGAAGTTTTTACTGGGTAGGTGCCTGTAGACTGCCCTGAGCCATCAGCCATGTTAATGCTGCTGTTCACAGGAAGGGCCAAATCAACCCCATTGGCACCTCCTACTGTCCCCACAGTATAAGCAGCCTCCACATCCTTCAGAGCAGGGTCAATCATCCCCCCTGTAGTGCTGGCGCAGACATTGGCAGCCAACATAACGGGCACCCCTATATCCTGGTAGGGAGCCTCAATACGTGCTGCCCCCTGCCAAAGTGCAGAAGTAGTTGTTTCAGAGTCTAGAGCAGTATCCGACTGAGATGGACCATGGCGCAAAAAAGTCAAGGTGGGTGTCTCTTCTAGATGGAAGATGAAAGGAAGTAGAGCAGCCACCCCCCTGCTTTTTTGGTATTCATTACCTGAAACATGACTGGGGCCGGCCGAAGGGGCTATGCAGGTTACGGCTACCATCCGTAACCTGCATTGGCTGCCAATTGAATCTCAAATTCACTTCAAAACTCTTACCACCGCATTCAAAATTCTGAATTCTGACTGCCCTGAACTCCTACGCCCGCTCCTTGTACCCTACACCCCTCAGCGTAACTTACGCTCACTGGGACAACACCTTGTGTCGATCCCACGATTCAGGCTCTGTAGAATGGGTGGACGTTCCTTCAAAGTCTTGGGGGCTAGACTCTGGAACTCATTACCCCTACATATCCGCACTTTAACCAACTTGACTGCCTTTCGGAAATCACTAAAAACTCATCTCTTTTCCCTCATCTAGTTCTCTGTGGCCATCCCCCTCTCCCCTCAGGTACTGGTTAGGTCAGCGCCGGGACGCTCCGTTGCTGGGGCAGCTGTTTGCGCTTTAACAATCATATAACATAACATAATGGAGTAGAGTGAGTCCCTGCAGTAGCAACAGTTGACGCATAGGCAGAGTTTGTCAATTCATGGCAGCTAGTGGGAAAGTCAAACACTTGACGGCAGATTTTAGTTATGGTGTCAGTGCTGTGGAGGAGCAATGGATTTCCCACTGCCTGCACAGCCTGAGTTGACACCCTGCAATGACCAGATGGGGGCATGAGTACTGCGACTGCTGCAACCCAGAGCCGACCTCACAGGTTTCAAGAGGGCCACATAGATTGCCCGATTCACCCAGATACAGGCGAGGGAGGCCGGTAATTAGGAAGGAGTAGGTACAAATTAGTTGCCAAACAGTAATACAGGAGACATAGAAGACAGTTGGTGAAATACATGAGAGCTGCAGCATGACAACAAAAGTGGCTTCTCTTATCGAAGACAGATGGCCGACCCACGCAGCGACATCCAATCCAATATGTAGGGGCCCACAATACTACACCAAGCAGGTAGCAGGATAGTGATATAGGCCAATGTGTTGCTGTAATCAGCAGCCAGAAGCACATAAATGTTTCTGAGCTGTATGTAAGTGTATGTAAGTGCAGCACTATCATATACTCGCCTTTGGGGCATTTCTTGCACATGAGGGACTAGGAAATTCTAAATACAGGTGAGACTGGAGCAGTGGTTTGCAGTGGTGATGTTAGGTGAAGAGTGCTTTTGAAAATCTGATTATAGGCAGTCATGGTATATCACATGTATGTTGGACTCATGAGGTTAGGACTCTCAGGAACATGCTGATTGGTTATTTGTGTGAGGTGGATTCGGATTGGGTGATGTGTGCATGCTAGTGATCACTGACAGTCCTCCATACCAGGGCTACATGTGGAGCATTATGACATGTATGCCCATAAATAGGTTCGACTTTAGCAGATAAGCAGGTGGTTTATGTTTTACAACCATCACCACTGCATTCCTAGCATGTAATAAATGCAGATCAATAAGCAGAGGGAGCTTTGGACAAAGCAGCGCATATTTCATAATGTGCTCATTTGGTGCTATAAAATATAAAGTGCAGATGACAGGTAAAATGAGGGACACGTCACACGGGTAGAGTTTTAAGCAGCTGTATGATGTTACAACTTATGCTTTTACCCCGCATGCCTTTACAATGCAATTTTGTAAATCAATGGAAAAAACTACCTAGGCAGTCATTTATAAGTTAAACACACACTGCGAAAAAGGACCAACACTGAGAGTGAACAGCTTCCAATTAAAAACATAAGTTTATTACAGTCACATAAACAATAGTGGCCATTCACTGCTACAAAATGATGACTGTATAATTGATCATAAAATTGCATAATGGAATTAGACCTGTTCCTATTTTTTCTATTAGATATTTAACTACGTCTGCCATACTATTCAGAATGTTCCAAATCAGCAATTGTCATAAATGATGTTCTGTACAATAATGATGCTCAAAATCGTAACAATAAAACATTGAGATTAATAAGCCACCAGTCATTATATCAACACACTGTGGCTCATATATATACATATCAGTAGCAGGCCATAATTAGAGGTTATGACATTTTAATTTATGTTTTACAACTTTTGCAAATTATCAACTGTGTTAAGGACAGATTTAGGACCTGAGAATTCTGAACAATGCTTCTGTTATTTTTTAAATAAAATGTATAGAATAAACATATTAATGTAATAACTGAAAATGATTTAATTAATACTATACATTATTTCATTTGCAGATAGTTGTAACAATTGTCTTGAGAAAGGCGCTGGTCGCCGAAACGCGTCGACATACAACTCACCCCTCTATGTTCAAAAAACTTTTTATGTTAGGATTTATGTGATTTCAACTTTTTATGAAATGTACTTTTTAACTATTGTTTATGTGACTGTAATAAACTTATGTTTTTAATTGGAAGCTGTTCACTCTCAGTGTTGGTCCTTTTTCGCAGTGTGTGTTTAACTTATAAATGACTGCCTAGGTAGTTTTTTCCATTGATTTATTCCCTGACCTAGGGGTTGTATTGTTAATTTGTATACAGGGAACCCTTGTTGTCTTCAAAGACAATGCAATTTTGTATCCTGTCTTGCTGTCGGGGTGCGCTGTAGTTTGGAATAGTATAATTTACTATTCCAACTCCAGTCTGTAAAACAGTAGGAAAAGTGTTGGCGTTAAATCCAAAACCTTATACCCCCTACAGCAAGCCATTTCTTTGTAATGGCATGCGGGGAAAAAGCATGCGTTGTAATGCATGCATTGTAATGCTTGTTTCCCATTATAAGCATGGGGATACTTCATTTTCATGAAGTTGTGTGAGATCTTTCCATCCCTTAGAGTTATTATTGGGTGTTTGTCTTCTTTAGAATATGTCTGAATAGTGTTTCCTAGTTTGCTATTTATGGTGGAGTGGGTGTTGTGAGCTGCAGCCGGGAAGTGGGTGTAAGGTATGGTAAAGCTTCATTATGAGAAGACTCACCTTACGGCCTAAAAAATGTAAACTTTCCAAGAAGCATAGAGTATAAGGTTGTTGGATAATACGGAGTGAGAAGTGCTGTTGGATTTCAATTATGTCCAATGAAGCATATCAGAGTTATGCTGGACGTGGGTGGCAAGTTATGTCTACTGTATACTGGTTGGTTGGTTGGTTATTTGGTGTGGCTCAGATGTGGGTGATGTTTCACAGCAATACCGACCTCTCTGTCAGATCTGTGAGGCCTGTGGCAGAGGAGCAAGGCAAGGAAAGCAGTACAAACCATTTCAGGATTTTGGATTCATTAGTATGTGAGATGCTTTGTCCACTGAGCTGAGGCAGATGCTGGGTAATCTTGAGCGATAGTGCTAACATAGGGTAAACACAAGTCCAACAATCACAGATGCGCGAACTACAGCAGAAGTCATTTAGTTAGAATCAAAACATGGAATAGAAATAAATGTCAGAATACCTGCCCTTTAACACGAGAAAATGACACAAAATGGTGTTCGATAGGAGACCCATGATGCTCTCTTTAGATGCTGCATGGTCTTAGCAAACTCTTCGGGTGAAGCGATGTTCTTGTAGTGCCATGGTGACAATATTACATGGTTTTCATAACTTTGCCTCCAATTACTCATCTTGCTGAAGCAGAAAATATAGTGCCATTTCAAAAAAAAATGACTTGCTCTGTCAGAGGTGGTTGAGTCACAATGTAGACACTTCCTGTTCTTCTATTCAATAATGCTGCGGAATGCAGTTTACTTTTACCATCCAGTTCTTCCTTTCCCATTGTAGAGGTTTCTGGTATTTGTGCAGGTTTGCTGCTGAAGGTGCTGTTTCTGTTCCCAGCCTCGTCTGAATTCTCATAGGGTTAATGCCAGGCCTTCTTTTTCTTTTTTTTTAGACTGTTCTCCACATATTATTTCTCTCTTTAGGAACAGATATTATTTCTTAACTGTATTTTGATGCACTGGCTCCACAGATCCAACCGGAATCTATAGCTCCCTTTCTGAAGTCTATGGTTTCATTTGTCATTGTCGGCACTTTGTACCCCGCAGAGAGGTGTGGGTGAAGGAGGCCTTGGGAGGGTTATTCTGAGCAGCAGGGGGGTGCAGGGTGAAGCTATGGACCTGTTGTGCAGTGCTTGGGATATTACAGTTTTGTGATCGCATTAAATTAATCTGGCTCTTGTCGTTGTATGTTACTGCAAAAAAAAATCATACTTTGGTGCGTAATCTGCAGATTTTAACAACGAAAATTGTTTCTAACTCAAACGCTTCACGTCCTCCGCTGCAGTGGAAGGCTTTTTGTAAAGTGTGGTTGATCCCTTTCCTTTGCTTATTGCTGTTTTAGGCAACAAACGTGTACTAATGAGGTAAAAAGTTTTGTTTAGACCGTGTTAATTAGTGTAAAAACGACAAAGTGAGGAAATTATACAGTCACGTAATGTAGCGCATTACACGGCGTAATTTGCCTTTTTTTGCCTCACAAATTAGTCATCTCTGCTGAGTAATTTGCGCTTTCTTTATTAGTAATTCCAGACACACTACCCCTCCCTGGTGCACAGCAGACCCTGGGGCCTAGTGAGCCCACAGTTAGAAGAGCCGACAAGTTGCTTCTCAGTCACTCCATCATGCTGCTGTCAGTCATCCTTTTAACGCTTGTGCTGTCATTGTTGTGTAACCTTGTGGTGCTGCTGGGCTGATGCGAACAGGTTATCTCATTCTAATCCTTATCAGTACCACGCACTCCCACCCCACGGCTTCCGCTCTTCAGTCTTGTCCTCCTATTGGTGTTTGACTGCACAACCTCTACTTTAATTTTGTTATTTGACAGTTATAGTTGTTTTATTTGTGCCTTCCCTCTTTTGGCTGCTCTAAAGCGAGTGGAGCCGCTGGTGGTTTCCTTTGCCCCCACATATAGAAAGCCGTGGTCTTGGAACGCTTCAGCCCTGGTGTGCCAGCCAGCAATGCAATAGGTCTCTCGTTTGCTAGAGTGTAAGCTATTGGCATAGTAAATGGCAATGCCTTTTATTTATGTGTAAAAAATCAACACGTAAATAAAAGGCATTGTCATTTACAATGCCAATAGCTCAAACACTTGTAAATGCGAGACCTATTGCATTGCAAATGCTTGTTTTATTTGCAGCAAAGTTCTGGGACTTTTTTGTGAAACATCCAATTTTGCTCCTTCATTAACTATGGATTCCAACTTCCAATAGGCCTGGACCACACCTTCAAAGAACTATGGGCCTCATTTATGAGAAATTACGCATCGCTGCGTGAAAGCAGCGATGCGTCACTTCTCAGTGCGCACTCCTTGCGACATTCCTGATGCGTCATATTTGATGTATGACGCATCATGTCGCAAGGAGTTACAGATACACCAGTATTTCTGATGTATCTGTAAGGGCAAAAGTGACGCATTGCTGGAGTGTGTCACAAAAGGGACGCAACTCCAGCAATGCGTCCTTTCACATGGGGCAAGCCCCATGTGAAAGGGCCTGCGTCAGTCTTACGCCTGCTGTGAGGCAGGCGCATGATTTTGACGCAACGGCGTCCTAAAAGTGACGCAGTGAAATCTCATTGATTTCACTGCGTCACTTCTACGACCCTTCCTTGCGTCAATACGACCCCCCTTGTATACATTATACCTGGCGCAGGTATAATGTGGCGCAGGGCTTTACAAAGTGACGCATCTACCTAGATGCATCACTTTGTAAATATGGCGCAACGAGGCGCATTTTTTACGCCACTGGTGCGTCACAAAAAGTGATGCACCGACGGCGTAAAAGTGAGGCACAGCCTCATAAATGAGGCCTCATGATCTTAGATTACATATAAAACTAAGGTTGCCTCTAGTATTACAAATGTTCCTTTGCTTTGTAGTATGTCTGCCTGTTGTTCAGATGTGGTAATTGTCAATGAATAAGTTGGTAGCAACCACTGGGTTTTTTAGGAATAAAAGTGCCATGATATATGGGTGATGAAACCGAGGTAATGATTTGGATAAAATATATGAGGTAATATTAACACTGGAATTGTAATTACGCTGTGTGTTTGTGCACTTCTTGATGCAGGTGCACCAATATTAGTCGCCCCAGTATGATCATTTTTCTTTATTGAAAATTGATTTTCTTTATTGCAAATTGATCAATACTGCAATTTATCAAACGTGTTGTGTTTCTCTCTTGCAGTCACACACTGGATTCCAAAGCCTACTCTTTTTTTTTTTTTTTTAATTTTTGAAAACCTTTATTGTGCATGAAAGAAGGACAAATACGGGCCTACAACCGTCCGGCCGGCCACAAAACTTTTAAAGCACCAGTGCAGACATTACGGCGACACAGTAGTACCCCAACATTGTAGTCAAGCAGTAAAGAGTTACACATTAATTGCTGTAGTACCGTGTCCCAGAACCAGTGAAGGTTAATTTTAAAGTTTTTTAACGCAATCATTGAGTCAAATCGTACTGTCCAGAATAGCAAGAGAAGAAGAAGCAAAAGTAAGGATCCATGCGGGAGGAGCATGACATTAGCTATAATGCACTTCACAGGATATCGGCCCACCATTCAAGTCCCTCCCAGGCAGCATGGCAGCAATTTCTAAAGCCAACTTGATGACCCTGCAAACGTCCCACCCGTCGCCTGCCACCACCCAACCTCTAGTAAACTAGACATGGACCCAGATAAAAGGAAAAATCAACAATAGGAATAAAATAAGGCACCATAGAAATAATAACTAGAAGCTACCTACTAACCCCCCTCCCTACACGCATGCAGAGGCTACGGCCTACCCCCCCCCCAGCAGTGTGTCTGTCGCCCCATAAACCCGAAATATAGCAAGAAAGAAAGAAAGGAAAGAGAAAAAGAAAAAGGTACAACATCTAATATAGAGAGTGAGAAAAGGAAACCCCAATCACCAACTCTCAAAGACAAATAAAACAGGAGGAGGATCAATTCTAGGCAATCCCGGTCCCCACCAGTCACAGATGCATCCCCCACCCCAAGGTCAGGATAGCGAACAGGCAGTAAATCAGATATAGGGGTGAGACGTCAACTAGCAGCGTTCGATGAAACTGGACATAAAAACAATCCCAAACCCGGTCCAACCAGCCATGAAGCAAATAAGGAAATCAGCCTAGCCCTGACCCGAACGTGGATAAACCCCCGGACACGTTCCCCGAAAGAGGCCCGCCCACTGTAGAACAAAGAAGCAACATGGCGAGAGAAAGAACGAAAGTAAAGTGAGACCACAAAATGGCCGTCGAAAGTCACCAGGAATTTCGTCGGCTGTAGCATGGAGATCTGCCGAGGCATCAGGATAGTATGAGTTTTCAGGCAACAAAGTCAAAAAACACAACACTGGAGCCATCGATAGAACCGGTAATGCCGTAGATAGGTCCCAAGGCGCCCTCGATAATAAGTCTGGCAACAATGTAGCGTTCTCCATGAAAGGGGGAAACAAAGTATCCCGGGCGGAGTTGTCAGGTGGGTGGTATTGAGCGCCAAGAAGGTCGGAAGCGGGCACAGGTGACCAGCGGGCAGGAGGGAGCGCTGTATCTTCGTGGGATGCGGGTGGAAACGAGTGGCAACTCTGCGGGATCAGCGCGGTACACTCCCGCCGTAGCGCAGACGCCATGTCGTCCAGCTTGCCTCCCAATCTTCCGTAGCTATGGCACATATCCGCACGGAGGTCACATAGGGCGGACAGAACGGTGTCAAGGGAAAGTGCGGGCTGTAGCCCCTGCCTCTCGTGTCCCTGGGTCCCTGGAAACTCGGACCCCACCTCAGGCGGGGCAGCACGGGTCACTGACGGGATCGGGCGCTCTCCTCCACCATACAAAGCACCAAACAAAGCCATTATGGCGAGGCTCCGGGGTAGAATCAGGATAGTCGAGGTACCAGCGTTTGCCCAGTCAATGGTGGAGGAACACTATACAGAGCGCCAGTGAGGCACACAAGGCAGGTCAGGAGCTCTGTAGCTGTGAGAAGTTGGCCTGATAGGTAGTGTTTCCAATTCTGGAACCACTGGTTATCAGTCCAAACAAACCCCAAAGATGTCAGGTTGTAAGTCAACCTTGTAGACAAGCTATCCTAGTGGTAGCATGGACTAAGCAGCCTTAAAGGCTTAACTTAAGAGGTCGTGTTAAGCGAGCTGTTTTACCACATACAATCCTGTAATCAAATGAAAGGACACCACACAAGTATATATTATAAAAATATATGTATTTATTTCTAAATTACTCCCCAGTACTCTTTATGAGGAAAGGGGCACAAGCGTTAAATCAAAAGCACTGTTACACATATAAAGTTGCACGTTTATGGATGAGGGCGGGTGGCCACTCAGACCATATATCAAAAAAGTGGTATAAGTAACACTTTACGAACAATGGTTAGGCCTAGGGCCTAGAGATTCGCTGGGAGCAGTCAGGACAAGCAATGAAGAAGTCGGGAGTAGCCCACAGGAGACGGGTGCAGCACGGAAAGTGCGGCGCGCACCAATGCACTGTCAATGGTGCGTAAAAGTCAGTTAAAGTGAATAAAAAGATACTTCCGCTGAACCTAGGAACACAAAACTTTAGACACAGACCCTAGAGGTGTGTACCAGTGTAAAGACACCGGCGTTGCAATGTTACCTCACCCACAGGCCGTGGGTGCACAGGGTCGAAGTGGCGTCGGGTTCTGTCACGCAGGTTCTGGGTGCTTGGAGCTGTCGCAGCTGCAGGCGCTGTGAAGCAGAAGTGTCCGGTGCGATCCAAGGGTGGATCGATGTAGAAAAGTACCTGAAAGCAGAGGGGACAGAGTCTGGGTCACTCAGCAGTGACCAGGGTGGAACCAGGACGGAACCAGGCAATGTCGGGCGCAATCAGGCGGTTGTTGATAGGCTTCTCTCCGCTGTCACGTGGGCTCTGGGGCATCTGCGACGTCCAGGAGCAGGTCACGATCTGTCCCACGTAGGCTCTCGCCGTCAGCACCGTCGGCTTGAAGATTGTAGCAAACAGCACTTGGCAAAAGCAATCCACGCGGAACCGGGAGATTGCTTATCACTCGAACCAGGAGGGTCAGAGTGGGTGCTCCTTTTCACAGGAGCTGGTGCAGATCTGGAGCAACCAGAAAAGCAAGTCGGATTTCAAAGTTCGTCGGCACAGGGGCCACAAGCCAGCTGGCAAGTGACCGGGCCAACGCGTCGAGCGCACCCAAGCAGAAGGGCCCCACGCAGCACTCAGCGAGTGTGGAGGGGTGAGCTTTGGTGCAAGTGGAGCTCGGGGCTGGGGCTTCTCAAACCCCGGTGTACAGCTTCGAGGGTCACTCGTGGGCCGCACGGTCAGCGTCTCGTGGCCTTTTCAAGATGGCGTGCCCCACGCTTCCGGTCGCCTCCACGGGTCTCAGCTCTGCAGGGACTGTGGATCGGGCAGGTAGAAGGCAGGCAAGCTTGATCTCGTCGATCTCTGTCGCTCGAGTTCCGGCGGGAACTGCAACAAAGCAAGGGTCGAGGGCTGGATGGTGCCTGTTTGCACAGGGTGGTCACTCCTTGACCACAAGGGAGATTCTTCAGTCTTCTCACGTCGTGTAGAAAGTCGAAGGGTCCAGATTTCGTTTCTTATGTTTCTTCAGGATGATCTGAGGTCCGTTGGGACTGCTCCCCCTCTTATTCGAATCTCGGGGGTTGGACATCCTGCTAGGTCCCCTCCTATGGGTGGGACCCAGGAAGGGGGTGGTTACACCCCTCTCCTTTGATCCTGGCCGCGCTGGGACAGGGGCTGGGAGGCCCCAGAACCGGTTTGGCCGGATCCTGCAAGGGGCAGCCTTGTGCTCCCCAGGCAGTGTCTGGTTTCATTGAAACCTCCCTACTCCAATCCACTATCTCCTGTCTGGGGTGGTTTGACACCGCCCTGTGACAGGAAACTCTTTGTCCAGGCCTCCTCTGCCGGGTTTCGGTCAGCAGCAGGAGGTCAGACCCGTGTCTGTGGCAGGGGCATCCATTTTGTGGATCTGAGGCTCATTTTAAATCAACCGCGTTTCAGTAAAGTAACATGTCTTCTCCCTCTAGAAGGGTGGAATGCTACCCCCGTCGCCAGAACTGGCGAGGGGGTAGTATTCCAGTTCGTATGACACCTTACACAACATGTTTTGATAAAGCCAAACCAAAGTTGCTATATAACCGCGAGGATTATAAGGCGCTTAAGAGTATATGGTATGGCGTTATCCCGGATCAGCTTAGGGAGTTGTTCCCGACAGCTGCAGACAGGCTCAGCTCATGCCAGAGCACCATCTCACATAAAACCACGCACTCTGCCTCCAGGATTGATGAGGCCTTCCATAGGAGTGGCTTACAGGCTATATATGTGTCCAGATATAGGTTTAGATATAGGTATACTATATCTAAGCAAGGGGTGATTACACCCACTTGCCCCAGCTGAGTGATCAGCCAGTTGTGTCAATTTAAGAACCAGCCAGGGGTGGCAAAAGCTATGCTTCAGCCCCTGGTAGGCCTTGGTGGCACCTATGCCCTGGGCACCTATAGTGCATGGTACAGGGGCTGACAAGGAGTCCATTTTCCAATTGTGGTATGTACCTATAGCACATGTATTATGAATTTAGAGAGAGAACAGCAGGCTGGGGGTCTGATTAGCAGGCCCACAGCCTCAGTAAGTCGAAAACCAGTGAAGCAAAAAGCAAAAATTGGGGTGACCATAGGATAGCAGACCCTACTCTCCTACATAACCCCCCCCCCAAACGCAGGGACATTAAACTTAACCTTGACCAGATAAGTCTTCATGTTCTAAGTGGAAGTACCTGGAGAGACCATCTGCATTACCATGGTCAGTCCCTGGGCGGTGCTCCACTGTAAAGTCCATCCCCTGTAGGGAAATGGACCACCTGAGCAGTTTGGGATTTTCACCCTTCATCTGATTTAGCCACAAGAGGGGCTTATGGTCTGTCTGAATTAGGAAGTGAGTACCAAACAAGTATGGCCTCAACTTCTTCAGGGCCCAAACCACAGCAAAGGCCTCCCTCTCAATAGCTGACCAACGTTTCTCCCTGGGGGTCAGCCTTCTGCTAATAAAAGCAATGGGCTGGTCTTGACCATCTTGATTAAGTTGTGAAAGCACAGCTCCCACCCCCAACTCAGAAGCATCTGTCTGTACAATGAACTGTTTGGAGTAGTCAGGACTCTTCAGGATAGGTGCAGAGCACATGGCCTTCTTCAGGTCATCAAATGCCTTTTGACAGCTAACTGTCCACTGAACCTTTTTGGGCATCTTCTTGGATGTCAAGTCATTCAATGGTGTCACAATGGACCCATAGTTCTTTACAAATTTTCTGTAATACCCAGTCAGGCCCAAGAAGGCTCTGACTTGTGTCTGGGTAGTTGGAGGAGCCCAGTCCTGTATGGTCTGGATCTTGCTCTCCAGTGGTTGAACTTGACCCCCACCTACTAGGTGGCCCAAGTACACAACCTTGCTCTGCCCTATCTGGCACTTAGTAGCCTTGATAGTCAGGCCTGCCTTTTGCAGGGCCTCCAGAACCTTCTTCAGGTGGATCAGGTGATCCTCCCAGGTGGAGCTAAAGACAGCAATATCATCTAGATATGCTGCGCAAAAGTCATCCAACCCAGCAAGGACTTGGTTCACCAACCTTTGGAAAGTGGCAGGTGCATTCTTCAAACCAAAGGGCATTACCACAAACTGATAATGCCCACTAGGGGTAGAGAATGCTGTTTTGGCTTTTGACTCTTCAGCTAGTCTGATTTGCCAGTAGCCAGCTGTCAAATCAAATGTGCTCAGAAACTTGGCAGAAGCCAATTTATCAATGAGCTCATCTGCTCTTGGAATGGGATGAGCATCTGTCCTAGTGACAGCATTGAGACCTCTGTAGTCCACACAAAACCTCATTTCTCTCTTCCCATCTTTGGTATGAGGTTTTGGCACAAGGACCACTGGGCTAGCCCATGGGCTCTCTGATGGCTCAATCACTCCAAGCTCCAACATCTTTTGCACCTCAGCCTTTATACAATCCCTGACATGGCCAGGTTGCCTGTAGATCTTATTCTTCACAGGCAGATTGTCACCAGTATCCACCTCATGGGTGCACCAGTTAGTCTGACTGGGTGTGAGTGAAAACAAGTGTCTGTGGGCCTGCAACACCTGTCTGCAGTCCACCTGTTGCTGCTCAGTGAGGCTGCCTGCCAAGGCTACTCCATCAACTGAACCATCATCAGGGTTCTGGGAAAGCAGGTCTGGGAGAGGGTCACTCTCTTCCTCCTGTTCCCCATCTGTGGCCATGAGGAGACTCATGTCCTCCCTGTCAACAAATGCTTTCAAACGATTGACATGGAGCTCCCTGTGGGGGCTCCTAGGGGTGCCAAAGTCAACCAAGTAGGTGACTTCTCCCTTCTTTTCAATGATAGGGTAGGGTCCAGTCCATTGGTCCTGGAGAGCTGCTGGCCCCACTGGGTCCAACACCCACACCTTCTGCCCTGGCTGGTACTCAACCAGAACAGCCTTTTGGTCATGCCAGGCTTTCTGTAATTCCTGACTTGCCTCAAGGTTTTGGATGCTCTCTCCATGTATTCAGCCATCCTGGAGCGGAGACCAAGTACATAGTCCACAATGTCTAGTTTAGGCTTTTTGAGAGGTAACTCCCATCCTTCCTTCACCAAACTCAATGGACCTCTTACAGGGTGGCCAAACAAAAGTTCAAAAGGGCTGTAGCCAACCCCCTTCTGTGGGACCTCTCTGTAAGCAAAGAGCAAGCAGGGTAAAAGGATGTCCCATTTCCGCCTAAGCTTCTCTGGTAAACCTTTTATCATTCCCTTTAGGGTCTTGTTGAACCTTTCCACAAGCCCATTGCACTGTGGATGGTAGGGTGTGGTAAACTTATAGTTTACTCCACACTCTTTCCACATTGCTTTTAAGTATCCAGACATGAAGTTGGTACCTCTGTCTGAAAGAACCTCCTTTGGAAAGCCCACTCTTGAGAAAACTGCAATGAGGGCTTTTGCCACCACAGGAGCTGTGGTGGTCCTCAGGGGAATTGCCTCTGGATACCTGGTGGCATGATCCACTACCACCAGTATAAATCTGTGCCCAGATGCTGTTGGAGGATCCATGGGACCCACAATGTCTATTCCAACTCTTTCAAAGGGTACCCCCACCACAGGTAGTGGTATCAGGGGGGCCTTTGTTGTGCCACCTGACTTACCACTGGCTTGGCAAGTGACACAGGAGCGACAAAACTCCTTGACATTTTCTGACATGTGAGGCCAGTGAAAGTGTGGAACAAGCCTGTCCCAAGTCTTATTCTGGCCTAGGTGTCCTGCAAGGGGAATATCATGGGCCAAGGTAAGAAGGAAGCCCCTAAACTTCAAAGGTATAACCAACCTCCTGGTTGTGCCAGGCTTGGGGTCTCTAGCCTCTGAATAAAGGAGTCCTTCATCCCAATACACTTTATGGGTACCTTGAGCATTCCCTGCAGCCTCAGCAGCAGCTTGCTGTCTGAGGGGTTCAAGTGAAGGGCAATCTAATTGGGCCTGCCCCAGGTCTGCCCTTGAGGGTCCCCCTGTCCCCAGAAACTCAACCTGATCAGGTTCAAGCTCCTCTGAGACAGTCTCCTCTTGGACTGCAGAATCAGTTTCCTGTGAAACCTGATCCTCAACCTGGGGCAAGTGGGAAGGCACAGCCTTAACCCTCTTGCTCCTTCTCTTGGGTTGTGGTTGGTCTATTGTTTCAAGATCCACCACTGGTTCAGGAAGGCACTTCTTAGCCTGAGACCTTGTCACTGCAAGGACATGAGCTGAAATCCCTAGCATTTCTGCATGAGTCCTGTACTCCACTTCTGACCAAACTGAGCTTTCAAGATCATTGCCTAACAGACAGTCTACTGGGAGGTCTGCACTCACAACAACTTTCTTTAGGCCATCTACCCCTCCCCAGGAGAAGTTCACAACAGCCACACTATGGGAAGTAGTGGAGTTGCTTGCATTGGTCACTAGGTAACTTTCACCTAGTACAATTTGTCCAGGGTCCACAAAGCCAGGTGCCACCATTGTGACACTGGCACAAGTGTCCCTGTAGGCCTGAGCCAGTTTCTTATTAATTAAGGGAGTCTGCCTATATTTGCCCAGGTTACTGGGGCTTACTGCAGTGGGCAAAGATATGTCCACATCATATAGGAGAACTGCCTGTGTGGGGATTCTGACTAGGCCAGATTCCACCTCAGTACCCAGGGTCAACCCTACTAAACCCTTTGGCTGTGTACCACCACTGCTGACTGTACTAGGGGGTGCAGTTGCTTTAGGAGCTGCAGTGGTGGGGACTGGATTTTTCTTAGTGCATTCACTGCCCCAGTGTGAAACTGATTTGCAGGTATTACACCAAGGTTTCTTTGGGCCATCGTTCTTCTTTTTCTTGTTTCCATTTTGGGAACCCCCCTCCTTATTGCTAGTTTGGGGGCCTGAAGACTTCTGGTCCTTTTCTTTATCTTTCTGATTCCCACCCTTCTGGTCTGTTTTCTTCTGGTCACCTTGGTTCTGGTTTTTCTGCTTAATCCTTGTTCTGACCCATTTGTCTGCCTTCTTTCCCAATTCTTGGGGAGAGGTCAAATCAGAGTCAACAAGGTATTGATGCAGCAGCTGGTTCTGACAGTTATTAAGGATCTGCTCTCTCATCATAAGATTGTACAATCCTGTATAGTCTGAAACTTTACTTCCCTGCAGCCAACCCTCCAGAGCCTTAGTGGCACAATCTACAAAATCAGTCCAGTCCTGAGTCTGTGCTTTTTGGGTGTCTCTGAACAACAACCTGTATTGCTCAGTGGTTAGGCCAAACCCTTCAATAAGAGCACTCTTCAGAACAGAGTAGTTTTTGGCATCCTCAGGTCTAACAGTGAGGAGCCTGTCCCTCCCTTTCTCAGAAAAGGAGTACCATAAAATTGCTGCCCACTGATCCTCAGGGACCTGCTGTACCATGCAGGCCCTCTCAAGAGCAGTCATCCATTTGTGGATATCATCCCCTTCCTTGTAGGGGGGCACAATTTTTGTCAGGTTTCTATTGTCATAGGCCCTGTCTTTTTCTTTAGGAACTTTGCTGCCACCAGTGGCATCTAAGCCACACAATTTTCTCTCTCTTGCTAAAGCAAGTTTAGCTTGAGCCAAGGCTACCTCTTCCCTTTCTATTTGGAGTTGGACAGCCCTCATCCTGGCCCTATGCTCTTTTCTCTGGGAGGAAGTCATTCCTCTTTGAGATTCTCTTGAGGCACTAGAAAGGTGAGAGTCCCTTGACAGAGATCTCTCCCTTCTATTACCTGGGAGAATTTGGTTATGAGATCTGGAGTGGTGCTGGCCCCCTCCATTCCCATGTAGGTCCAAGTTGGCCTGGTTAAGCCTGGCAACCTGTACCTGGTTTCCCACCTGATCCTGATCTTCAGGCTCTTCTACATCAGAGCCTTCCTCTTCTTCTTCCTCCTCCACTACATCATCTTGAAGATCCTCATTCTCAGGGGAGTTTATCCCTTCCTCTGTTTCTAAGGGAGTCTGACTCACCTTATCTAGGTCATCCTTTTCTAGGAGAGCTACTAGGGAAGGAATGGTAGGGCCTCTGCCCTTTTTTAGCCCCCTGGCTGTGCACAAGGCACTCAGGTCTTTGTGGCTAAGGTTGTCATATCTGGATGTTGTCCCTATAGGATCAACTATTACAGGAGCAGAGCCTGAGGCTCTTTCTGTATCAGACATGACTGCTAGTGAGGTGTAAGTGGTGCACTTACCTACACTAAGTGGTTTCCTACTGTACCTTGCTAGTGAGTTGTAGTCAGGGTGTGCTAATCCCTTTAATCTACAACTACTAAGTTCAGTAGAACTTAATATGCTAAGCTTTTGATTTATATGTACCTAGAGGTACTTGATGTGATCTTTCAATTTGATAAAGATTGCAATGGTAAAACAAACAGCAAGCTCAAATCCGCACCGCTGCACACCAATGTGAGAAGTTGGCCTGATAGGTAGTGTTTCCAATTCTGGAACCACTGGTTATCAGTCCAAACAAACCCCAAAGATGTCAGGTTGTAAGTCAACCTTGTAGACAAGCTATCCTAGTGGTAGCATGGACTAAGCAGCCTTAAAGGCTTAACTTAAGAGGTCGTGTTAAGCGAGCTGTTTTACCACATACAATCCTGTAATCAAATGAAAGGACACCACACAAGTATATATTATAAAAATATATGTATTTATTTCTAAATTACTCCCCAGTACTCTTTATGAGGAAAGGGGCACAAGCGTTAAATCAAAAGCACTGTTACACATATAAAGTTGCACGTTTATGGATGAGGGCGGGTGGCCACTCAGACCATATATCAAAAAAGTGGTATAAATAACACTTTACGAACAATGGTTAGGCCTAGGGCCTAGAGATTCGCTGGGAGCAGTCAGGACAAGCAATGAAGAAGTCGGGAGTAGCCCACAGGAGACGGGTGCAGCACGGAAAGTGCGGCGCGCACCAATGCACTGTCAATGGTGCGTAAAAGTCAGTTAAAGTGAATAAAAAGATACTTCCGCTGAACCTAGGAACACAAAACTTTAGACACAGACCCTAGAGGTGTGTACCAGTGTAAAGACACCGGCGTTGCAATGTTACCTCACCCACAGGCCGTGGGTGCACAGGGTCGAAGTGGCGTCGGGTTCTGTCACGCAGGTTCTGGGTGCTTGGAGCTGTCGCAGCTGCAGGCGCTGTGAAGCAGAAGTGTCCGGTGCGATCCAAGGGTGGATCGATGTAGAAAAGTACCTGAGAGCAGAGGGGACAGAGTCTGGGTCACTCAGCAGTGACCAGGGTGGAACCAGGACGGAACCAGGCAATGTCGGGCGCAATCAGGCGGTTGTCGATAGGCTTCTCTCCGCTGTCACGTGGGCTCTGGGGCATCTGCGACGTCCAGGAGCAGGTCACGATCTGTCCCACGTAGGCTCTCGCCGTCAGCACCGTCGGCTTGAAGATTGTAGCAAACAGCACTTGGCAAAAGCAATCCACGCGGAACCGGGAGATTGCTTATCACTCGAACCAGGAGGGTCAGAGTGGGTGCTCCTTTTCACAGGAGCTGGTGCAGATCTGGAGCAACCAGAAAAGCAAGTCGGATTTCAAAGTTCGTCGGCACAGGGGCCACAAGCCAGCTGGCAAGTGACCGGGCCAACGCGTCGAGCGCACCCAAGCAGAAGGGCCCCACGCAGCACTCAGCGAGTGTGGAGGGGTGAGCTTTGGTGCAAGTGGAGCTCGGGGCTGGGGCTTCTCAAACCCCGGTGTACAGCTTTGAGGGTCACTCGTGGGCCGCACGGTCAGCGTCTCGTGGCCTTTTCAAGATGGCGTGCCCCACGCTTCCGGTCGCCTCCACGGGTCTCAGCTCTGCAGGGACTGTGGATCGGGCAGGTAGAAGGCAGGCAAGCTTGATCTCGTCGATCTCTGTCGCTCGAGTTCCGGCGGGAACTGCAACAAAGCAAGGGTCGAGGGCTGGATGGTGCCTGTTTGCACAGGGTGGTCACTCCTTGACCACAAGGGAGATTCTTCAGTCTTCTCACGTCGTGTAGAAAGTCGAAGGGTCCAGATTTCGTTTCTTATGTTTCTTCAGGATGATCTGAGGTCCGTTGGGACTGCTCCCCCTCTTATTCGAATCTCGGGGGTTGGACATCCTGCTAGGTCCCCTCCTATGGGTGGGACCCAGGAAGGGGGTGGTTACACCCCTCTCCTTTGATCCTGGCCGCGCTGGGACAGGGGCTGGGAGGCCCCAGAACCGGTTTGGCCGGATCCTGCAAGGGGCAGCCTTGTGCTCCCCAGGCAGTGTCTGGTTTCATTGAAACCTCCCTACTCCAATCCACTATCTCCTGTCTGGGGTGGTTTGACACCGCCCTGTGACAGGAAACTCTTTGTCCAGGCCTCCTCTGCCGGGTTTCGGTCAGCAGCAGGAGGTCAGACCCGTGTCTGTGGCAGGGGCATCCATTTTGTGGATCTGAGGCTCATTTTAAATCAACCGCGTTTCAGTAAAGTAACATGTCTTCTCCCTCTAGAAGGGTGGAATGCTACCCCCGTCGCCAGAACTGGCGAGGGGGTAGTATTCCAGTTCGTATGACACCTTACACGACATGTTTTGATAAAGCCAAACCAAAGTTGCTATATAACCGCGAGGATTGTAAGGCGCTTAAGAGTATATGGTATGGCGTTATCCCGGATCAGCTTAGGGAGTTGTTCCCGACAGCTGCAGACAGGCTCAGCTCATGCCAGAGCACCATCTCACATAATACCACGCACTCTGCCTCCAGGATTGATGAGGCCTTCCATAGGAGTGGCTTACAGGCTATATATGTTTCCAGATATAGGTTTAGATATAGGTATACTATATCTAAGCAAGGGGTGATTACACCCACTTGCCCCAGCTGAGTGATCAGCCAGTTGTGTCAATTTAAGAACCAGCCAGGGGTGGCAAAAGCTATGCTTCAGCCCCTGGTAGGCCTTGGTGGCACCTATGCCCTGGGCACCTATAGTGCATGGTACAGGGGCTGACAAGGAGTCCATTTTCCAATTGTGGTATGTACCTATAGCACATGTATTATGAATTTAGAGAGAGAACAGCAGGCTGGGGGTCTGATTAGCAGGCCCACAGCCTCAGTAAGTCGAAAACCAGTGAAGCAAAAAGCAAAAATTGGGGTGACCATAGGATAGCAGACCCTACTCTCCTACAGTAGCAACCCCGGGCGGAGATGCATGGGGCAGGCGATCCCCAACAAACAGATATGGCCGAGCAAGCCTCTCCACGTATCGTCTGCCACCAACAAAGGAGCCGGTCCGGAGGGGTGCTGCAGCGTTGAGAGCGCTCCCTCCTCCCCGCCCGCTTCAAGTCATTTCAGGCGACCTGTGACTGGAGGTGCATCGCGGGGGTCTCGCCGATGGTCAAGCAGCCGGCACTGACCGAGCACTCCGGCCGTCAGCGGCTCTGCAAGGCACGGCAGGAAGGGGCCGTGCAGGTAGGGTCCAGGGCCGCGGGCTGTTCCGCGGCTATCTCCGGCCGCCGGGCAGGTCGGGAGTCCGGGGAAACATCGCCGAGATCAGCACAGCGCCGCACGCAATCTACCACCAATTTGCCACAGGATCCGTTTCAGGATGTCGGTGCGGCGCTGGAAGGCTGGCGGAGCCGGGAGCCTACAGGTCTGCTCCGGTCGCCATCTTGGCTCCTCCCCCCAAAGCCTACTCTTGATTCTTTGTAGGAGTCACACTGTGACCTGGTCTTGTAGTTCAAGAGGAAGCAGGTGGGATTTGCTTTCTTTGTCATTTCTTTAGATCACTTTGACAGAGCTTTGAGCGGTCTTATTTCTGGCCATATTCCATTGTTAGTTCACTGCTCTACTGCCAGAAAGCTAGCTGGAAAGGATGCAGGTAGTGCAATGAAGTTGCTTCTTTTAAAGCAGTACTCCGCAAACTTTTTCATGCAAAGCCATGGCCGTCCTCTCCTGTAATATTGTTTATTCGGGCAACCCCACTTACTAAGCTTTCCTAAAAATTATTAAGCAAAATTATAAATATTAGATCCATGCTTCACTTCATGGAGGCACAATAAGTATACAAAACAGCGATGGATGGAATGCTTGAATTAATCTAAGCCACTGGTAATCACTCTGGCCGCAATCATTTCATCATTTTGCACACTATAACACCTATGTTTGTACCCAGCGATATACAAATCAGTCTTGGCCCTGCTCCAATAGGAACAGTCTAACCCAAACTGTCAAGCTGGTCCTCCCTGACCCAGAAAACAAGCAACCCAGTACCTGTTTCGCCCTGTTTATGGGTTCATTAGCCGGGTACAGCTCCGTTCCAGAGACACAGTGCTCACGAGACCACCGTCTGGGCATACCCATCCCACTTAGGGCGACACAATAAGTATACAAAACAGTGATGGATGTAGATGCTTGAATTATTCTCATCCACTGGTAATCACTCGGGCCACATCCCAATCCATTGTTATTTTGCACACCATGCCACCTCACTTTGGACCCAACTATATGCAAATCAGTCTTGACCCAGTTCCAATATGAACAGTCCACCCCGAACCGCCGAGCCAAGCCCTCCCTGTACTGTAACATAAGCAACCCAGGACCAGTTTTGCACTAGTTATGGGCTCAGCAGCCGAGCACAGCTTGGTTCCAGTGACAGTGTGCATGGGACCCACGTCTGGCCATACCCGTTCCCCTTAGTGCGACACAATAAGTACACAAAACAGTATGCATAAGTATACAAAACAGTGATGGATGGAAAGCTTGAATTTCGTGGTGGTGCTTACAAGTATTTTTCAAGGAACCATAGATAAATTCAAATATCAGCTGTGCATTTACATTTATAAAAAAAATAAACATAGTGGAATAGAGTGCTTGCATCTCAACATTTCAGTTGACATCAGCGTCAGGGAGAAGTGGTGTTGGTAATCTTCAAAGAAAAATCCTTAATCCATGTGTTGTTGGTATTTTAAAATAAATCTAGTTTTATTTGATAGATATGTGCCTGCCAGGTATGTCAGTTCTACCCATTATCTTTTAATTTGAACAATTATGTTCTATCATATGTATCTGCACATTGTTCATATTTTAAAATAAATCAAACTGTATTTGATAGATATGTGCGTGCCAGGGATGTCAGTTCTACCCATTATCTTTCAATTTGAACAATTATGTTCTATCATATGTATATGCACGTTGACTTCAGTAATGATAGCCGAAGTCGCTGATAGTCAATAGACCAATGGCATTGACTAGGCAACAACCCCTCTCACCTTCCTGGATGGAATAAAAGTGCTGACAAAAAAGACAAGGCCCCAAGTGTTTTGCTGATGGGTTTCCCCTGTGATTTTTATCTAAAACATGGAAGGAACAAGGTCCTTGGAACCCTTGAGGGCTAGGACAAGCACAGCACGACCGTGGGTGCATTAACTTTGATTGAGAATTGATCCCTCTGACTTAAGAATCCACTTATCCTGGAAATGATAGGGCGCGCTCTGAAAAGTATTCCGAATGTGTAGAAACACTGCCAAGCAGCCAAGAGATTTACATGAAGTTTATTTCTTACTGCCAACTGCGTGACTGATGTGATTGACGGCGATCCCTGAGGGAAAGTGCGTCTGACGAGGACGACAGATGTGTGCAGTCTAGGAGGCTGGGTTGCGTTCGCCGTGTGTGTGCGTTTCTTGGTGCAGGCTGCGAGAAGTTAATTATTGTTTCGGATCTGTTGGAGAAACTGTGACTAGATGAATCCGGTTATGTGGTAATGTCGTGAATATTCTGTGTAAGAAAAAACTAACTTTTAAGCTGGAAGCTGTGTTTTGGGTATCTCATCTAACGGACCCGCTTCTATTTAAGGCTTTTTAACAGGTGGGGTGTCCCTTCTGAATTGTGGGTTCAGACCAGAAGAGCGCAGATGATGGAAAAAAGGTGGCGAAAAAAAACGAAGTAGCCCAAGAAAGCAGGACAGAATTCTTGGATTTATGGTGGACGTTTACACGCTTGGATATGGATTTTCAGATGAAGAATCTAAGTACCATGAAGAGGGTGGCTTCTCGATTTCAGGAATGCAAGTACTGTTGCACCGCTGTAGACGAAACCTGAACTCACACGGGCAGCTTCTCGGCTTTCACATAGATTTAAAGCATATACTGGATTTTAATTACATTGGTACAGTGCTTAAAAGCAGAAGTGCAATATTAAGAGATATGTAAACAAAAGTAATAATTTTATTATTTTGAGGAAGATATACCTTAACACTTTTAAACGTGACAGAGACACATAATAAGTTAGAGTCATCCAATGGAGTAACCAATTTTGCCAGGAGTTTTGCAGTCCAGTACTAATGATTGTGGCAAGATTATTAATTAAATGGATTCATATGCAATCTTAAAAACTAACCTTGGGTGGACTACTAGAGTAAAGCAAAGAGGACTAATTGTAAGTTGTCTGTTATTTGCAAAGGGATTTCTGGCATGCATAAATGCGAGAGAGGAGAAATTTGCAGTAGCACATCTCACTAAAGGTGTGGGAAGCGGGTGTTCCCATTGTGTGGTTGCTCAGAAAGTTTTTGAACACGTACAACTGGTATTCCCAGACTTCTCTGGCATTTCCATACTCTGGAAATAACTGGATTAACTTGTCTTCCAGGTAGTGTAACGAATCAACCCCAGATTTGCTAGGGATGCTAGGGAAGCACTTTCTACCAGGGAAAAGATGTTTTTCATTTGGAGAAAGAAATGTATTTGCACAGGAGAATCCATGTCTCTGTTACCCCTCCTTGCTGTACAACCGTGCACAAAGGGAATATGAGCCGTCAAAAAAGTCACATGATATTCCCAGAAATTCGTCTGGAAAGCTGCATTTGGTGTAGCTTTTCGAGCATACTTTGGGGAATATTTGTGATAAGAAAGTAAAATCCAGAAAATTATGTTCAGGCAGAGGGATACATCTCTGCGAGTACTTTTCATGTTTTCATGAACAGTCCATAAGGGTCTACTTCTAGATAAATATTGTTAAGACCGCATGAGGACTTTTGATCAGGTGATAAGTTGCAGTTTAGAAGCAGGAAACTTTGATTTGAATCAAGGTCACTCCAGTTGAGCAATTTGCGTAATCCTGGGATATTTATGTCTTCTTCCCATACTTCGGTTTGAACCCTCGAAGTACTTAGAAACAATTCAGTGGACTGCAGGTTTTGTTGAAATAAAAAAAATCATTCCAACGCAACTTACCTTACATTATAATTGATCCAAGGGGGATTGATTGGGTATGTAATGTTGGGACTGTAAACTCTGACTGTCAGTTCGGCATGTCTGTCACCTCCCTTTGACTCCCAGACACACACTAACCTTGTGGTACATTCTGAGGTAACGTACAGCTGTGTTATCCCCGTGCACTCAACTTTCTCTGATATGATGCTCTACTGGAATAATAAATGTTCAGGTTGGCGCCACATCTGACGCACGTAGTCAAACCGTGTCTTATCAACAGTGGACGTAGAGTGGGAAGGGTCACTTCTCACAAGGAAGTGCGCACAAATATAGTTGAAACCTGATGGTTTCTTAACAGTTCATACTAATTTTTCTCCAATAGTAACAAATCTTATTCCAATGATTTCATTCAAATTTTATTCCAACGATCATAATTTTCATAATGATAATCTTATGATGCTTTAATCATTTGTTCCAATCCTTCAAAATACCCAATGCATTTCGGGTCAATGATAGAGACCCTTCGTCCTAATGTGACAAAGACCACTGTGGTCAAGTATTTGAAGATAAACTCTAGAGGCCAAATTAAAACTGTATGCATATGCCCCCACGGTTACCAAGAATCGACATCCCAACCAGTGACAACTTTCCGTTTACCCGAATGTGAAGCGCAATAGAAACAGATCATTTTTACGTGCCTACAAGATATAAGAAACAAATTGTGAAAGGCTTAAGCGATAAAATAAAAGAAAATGACAGCCAAACGACTTACATCCGGACCGGACACCACTCTTCTCCGTATAAGCGTTCAGAGTGTCTGAGAACAGTTAACGGTATTAAACCAATCAGCAATGTTACTTTTGCTTGTGACGCGTGTCACGTGATTAGAGTGCAACGGCTTCATGGAAATGTGAACGAAGGAGCGGCTGAATGATAGAATAAAGTTACAGGGTGCATAGAGTGAAAGAAAAGTGAAGAATACCAAGATACCCATCGATAATAGAACGCACAAAAGTTAAATAAAGCAATGTAACTTGCGTGAAATGGGGAAACGTAATAGCCCGAAATTAAACGGACCCAAAATGCACCTTTCAAATAATAGTGCAACAATAGAAATACATGCGACTGGGATCTTAATCGCTAAGTTCAAATATAAATCAAACGATACATTTCTGAAATAGCCCCTCGCTAATAGCACAAACTAACAAACAAAATGAAACATCATGCTAAACAAAAACCGGTAGCATTCCGGGACTCAGAATCAATCAATCAATCAAAGCATTTATAAAGCGCACTACTCACCCAGAGGGTCTCAAGGCGCTAGGGGAGGGGGGTCCGCTACTGCTCGAACAGCCAGGTCTTGAGTTGCTTCCTGAAGGCGAGGTGGTCCTGGGTCAGGCGGAGGTGGGTCGGGAGGGAGTTCCATGTCTTGGCGGCGAGGTAGGAGAAGGACCGTCCCCCTGTGGTGGCTCTTGGGATGCGGGGGACGGCGGCGAGGGCGTGGCCTGTCGATCGAAGCTGGCGTTTGGGAGCGTAGAAGTTGAGGCGGCTGTTGAGGTATCCTGGGCCTTGGTTGTGTAGGGTTTTGTGTGCGTGGGTGAGGAGTCGGAAGGTAATTCTCTTGTTGACCGGGAGCCAGTGCAGGTCTCTCAGGTGTCCGGAGATGTGGCTGCGACGAAGGATGTCCAGGATGAGTCGTGCTGAGGCGTTCTGGATCCGCTGGAGTCTCTTCTGGAGTTTGGCGGTGGTTCCGGCGTAGAGGGAGTTGCCGTAGTCCAGACGGCTGGTGACGAGGGCCTGGGTGACCGTCTTCCTGGTGTCGGTGGGGAATCACCGGAAGATCTTACGTAGCATGCACAGGATGTTGAAGCACGACGAGGAGACGACGTTGACTTGTCTGGTCATGGAGAGGGAGGAGTCCAGGATGAAGCCCAGGTTGCGTGCGTGGTCTGTTGGTTTGGGTGTGCTGCCTAGGGCGGGGGGCCACCAGGAGTCGTCCCAGGCGGAGGGTGAGGATCCCAGGATAAGGACTTCCGTCTTGTCCGAGTTCAGTTTCAGGCGGCTGTTATTCATCCATTCGGCTACCTCTTTCATCCCTTCTTGAAGGTTGGCTCTGGCGGTGGCGGGGTCGTTGGTGAGGGAGAGGATCAGCTGGGTGTCGTCGGCGTAGGAGATGATGTTGAGGTTGTGCTGGCGTGCGATGTCTGCGAGGGGGCTCATGTAGACGTTGAAGAGGGTTGGACTGAGCGAGGAGCCTTGAGGAACGCTGCAGATGACTTCGGTGGCTTCAGATCTGAACGGAGGGAGGCGGACTCTCTGTGTCCTTCCGGCGAGGAAGGAGATGATCCACTCCAGTGCCTTCTCCTGGACTCCGACGTTGCTGAGGCATTGTACTAGGGTACGGTGGCAGACAGTGTCGAAGGCCGGGGAGAGGTCTAGGAGGATGAGGGCCGCTGTTTCTCCGTTGTCGAGCAGGGCTCGGATGTCATCGGTGGCTGCGATCTGAGCGGTCTCGGTGCTGTGGTTGACCCGGAAGCCAGACTGCGAGGGGTCGAGGATCCGTTCATCTCGAGGAAGGCGGCCAGCTGCTTGTTGACGGTCTTCTCGATGACTTTTGCAGGAAACAGGAGCAGCGAGATGGGGCGGTAGTTCTTGAGGTCGGTGGGGTCGGCTGATGGCTTCTTGAGTAGGGCGCTGAGTTCGGCGTGTTTCCAGCTCTCCGGGAAGGTAGCGGTGTCGAAGGAGGTGTTGATGATGTCCCGCAGGTGGAGTGCGATGACAGCGTCGGCCTTGTTGAAGACGTGGTGGGGGCAGGGGTCGGTCGGCAATCCGGAGTGGATGGAGTTCATCGTGCGGACGTGTCTTCGGTGCTGATCGGAGTCCAGGCGCGGAGGGTGGTGGTGGGGGTCGGTGGTTTGGTCGTGGCGTGCGTCGGTTGGGTGCTGAAGCTGTTGTGTATGTCCGCGATCTTGTTGTGGAAGTAGGAGGCGAGGGAGTTGCAGAGATCTTGCGAAGGGGTGATGTCGTTGTTTCCGGCGTTGGGGTTGGAGAGCTCTTTGACGATGTTGGAGAGTTCCTTGCTGTTGTGTGCGTTATTGTCCAGTCGTTCCTTGAATGCAGTTTTCTTGGTGGCGTGGATGAGTTGGTGGTGCTTTCGAGTGGCGAGCTTGAGGGCAGCCATGTTGTCCAGAGTTGGGTCTCTGCGCTAGGTTCTCTCGAGGGCTCAGCAGTTTTTCTTGGAGCTCGTGAGTTCGTCGGTGAACCATGGGGCTTTCTTGCTGCTAGGTCTGCTAGGCGGGGTCCTCAGTGGGGCGAGGTCATCTGCGCAGTCGCTGATCCACTTCGTGAGGTTGGCGGCCGCCTGGCTTGGGTTCATTGTGCTGGTGGGAGGGTTCATGCTCAGGGAGGTTGCGAGCTGGTCGGCTGTGATCTTGTTCCAGCTTCTGCGTGCAACCTGTTGCTGGTGGTGGTGGATCGTGGTCCTTCTGAAGCTGAAGTGGACGCAGCTGTGGTCCGTCCAGTGGAGTCCGGTGGCGTGGCTGAAGGCGATGTCCTTGCTGGATGAGAAGAAGGGGTCGAGTGTGTGTCCGGCGTAGTGGGTGGGGGTGGTGACCAGCTGCTTGAGTCCCAGGTTTGCGAGGTTGTCCAGCAGGGTGGCGGTGTTGCGGTCGTTGTTGTTCTCCAGGTGGAAGTTGAGGTCCCCGAGTAGGATGTAGTCAGCGGAGCAGAGGGCGTGCGGGTTGATGAAGTCGGCGATGTCTTCGCTGAATTGTGTGCGTGGTCCCAGGGGTCTGTAGATGAGGGTGTCTCTGAGGGTGGTCTTGGGGTTGATGTGGACCTGGAAGTGCAGGTGCTCGGCGGGTGCGAGGGTGTCGTCGGTGTTGGTCGTGATGCGGATGTTGTTCCTGTGGATGATGGCGATGCCTCCTCCGGTGTGGTTGATGCGGTCCCTTCGTGTGATCTTGTAGCCGTCTGGGATGGCGATGGCGATGTCGGGCGCTGGAGAGGCGTTCATCCAGGTTTCCGTGAGGAAGGCGACGTCTGGGGCTGTGGTGTCGAGCAGGTTCCAGATCTCGATGGCGTGCCTGTGGACGGAGCGGGTGTTGAGCAGGATGCATTTCAGGTGGCTGCTGCTGTTGCTTGTCTTGGTCTTGGTTGGTGCTGGAGTGGTGCAGGTCTGGATGCAGGTGAACTTGCAGGAGTTGCAGCACAAGGGTCCGTGGTGCGTCTCAGGGTGGCTCCGTAGCAGCCCGGAAATCGGCCAGCGTTGAGTGCGTTGAGGGTGGCGGCGTCGTACGTCCGGTGGGTGGGATGGGGTCTGCGGGGGCCAGGGGTCCTGGCACTGGGCGCGGTCCAGGCGCGGACGGGTGCAGACGGGCTTACCTTTGGCGCTCAGTCGGCGCTCAGTCAGTGCTCCCGCTGCGCATGTCCGCTGCGCAGTCGCTGAGGGGGCGTCATAAGAAGGGAGCCGGGAGGGCGGGTCAGCTGGGAGGGGGGATCGTCTTGACCAATCGTCTGGCGTGGGGGCAGGGCCGCAGGCAGGAAGCGGCGGGAAAACGGGAGCAGGCAGAGCGGGCGGCCCAGCGGCGGCTGGGGCGCTGCTATCGGCGTCGGTGCAGGCTCTCAGCGGCGAAGATTCTCAGGCAGCAGGAGGCTCTCTGGCAGGAGAGGTGAGGAGCGAGGGGGCGACCAGGCCAGAGGCGCAGTGGTCGCTCAGAACAGTTCATCAGCCAATGCAGTACTTGATGTGAAATTAGAAATTTATAGAAAACAAGCATATTCAATCCGATCATTCATCCCCACTGGTTGTAGGGAATTAAGTTTTTTAATCCAAAAGTACTCAGCTTGCAGTCTCTGTTTGACGGGATCCATGTCAAGGCGTTGTGGAATGAACTCCAAAATCGTACATCTTAATTGCGAACGCTTGACTGAACGCTTATACGGAGAAGAGTGTTGTCCAGTCCAGATGTAAGTCGTTTGGCTGTCATTTTCTTTTGTTTTATCGCTTAAGCCTTTCACAATTTTTTTCTTATATCTTGTAGGCACGTAAAAATGATCCGTTTCTATCTCCTTTCACATTCGGGTGAACAGAATGTTGTCACTGTTTGGGATGTCCATTTTTGGTAACCGTGGGGGCATATGCATACAGTTTTAATTTGGCCTCGAGAGTTTATCTTCAAATACTTGACCACGGTGGTCTTTGTCACATTGGGATTCTAGCCTATACACGTGTTTACTAATTATAACTATGTGCCTGTATTGCTGAGAGAGCATCTAATCTGGTCCTGTATCACTCTCTTACAGACCCCTGACGAAGTGTCTCTATCATTGACCCGAAATGCATTGGGTATTTTGAAGGATTGGAACGAATGATTAAAGCATCATTAGATTATCAGTATGAAAGTTATGATTGTTGGAATAAAATTTGAAATAAATCATTGGAATAAGATTCGTTACTATTGGAGAAAAATGAGTATGAACCGTTAAGAAACCATCAGGTTTCAACTATATTTGTGCGCACATCCTTGTGAGCAGTGACCCTTTCCACTCTACGTTCACATTCTGAGGTAACCACAGACATGTTTATGGCATACATGCACAATGCTTCAGAGCCTGATTGAATGAGTATGGTTTTAAAACTTATGGAATGGATTGTGCTTGAAGTTATCAAAACCTGGCATGATAATTGTTTACTTAATACAATGATGGTTCTATTTATGAATGATGTTGTACAGACCATGAATTTCCCTTTAAAGATAATTGTATAAGTTAGCATACCCCGTTACAGAGCAACAGGAGGGTAATACTGAAGTTGCTGCACCAACAGGTGAGGGCTGGAAGAAGAGAAGTGGTGCATTGGTGTGTTTGAGGTAAGCAATATGATAAACTGGAATATACGAACTGTAGCTGGAGGATTGGAAGAATGGATTATGAATGAAGGGCCGAACAATACAGACAGTATGGCTTTAGGATACTGGTGAGGTTAACAATAGATGGTTTGGTGTCGACTTGGATAAGGAATGAGATCATACTGGACTATTAGAGCACTGGAATGATACTGCCATTTTACAAAGGGATGATGGGATTTGGATGAGATTGGATATGAAGGTCATATATTCAACCTTAGGTTAACCATGCCATAATGAGATAGAGTGCTTCATCTGCAAACAAAAAAGAAAATGGAAGAAAAACAGAACCCCCTGATGACCTAACACTATGGAAGTCCATCCACACAACATGTACATACCTAATTAGATCACCCAAGGCCAAGTAGTACACCAACACCATCAATGAACCTGCCAACAGAAGCAGAATGCTATTCGACGGATGTATGACGTTACAACGCATACTTTTACAACGCCTACCTTTACAACGCATTTTTTACACCGCAACATCCATTACAACGCATACCATTACAACGCATACCAATACAATGAATACTTTGAAACTACATTCACAACGCATTCCACTAAAACGCATACTACATTTACAACGCATACCATTACATTGCATAACATTACATTGCATGTAAGGTAAGTATTGGATAGTGTAGGGGTTAAAATTACTATTCTAACTCCAGGGGGTGCAACAGTAGGGTAAGTGTTGGATAGTGTAGGGGTAAAAATTACTATTCTAACTTCAGGGGGTGCAACAGTAGGGTAAGTGTTGGATAGTGTAAGGGTACTATGTGTTGTAATGCTATGCGTTGTAATGGTATGCGTTGTAATGACTACGTTGTAATGGCATGCGTTGTAGTGGTGTGCGTTGTAGTGTCATGCGTTGTAATGGTTGCGTTGTAAATGCCTGCGTTGTAATGGATGTTGCATTGTAAAAGTTTCGTTGTAATGGTAGTGCGTTGTAAAAGTTGTAAAGTCTCGTAATTTGCCGGGAAGACGTTGGTGCGCGGACTGGAGACACGCCAACCGGGGGGACAGACACGACCCCAAAAGGTAATTGCCTTGAAGTAGCCACAGATTGCAAATTAATCGCGGACCGCTGGAATAGAACACGAGACGGTGCAGACAAAGTGCACGTCATTCAAAGGCCAACAATTGGGCCCAGTGGGACACGCAACACGACATAAATCTGCATGAAGACATAAGAACGTCTGTCTGAGAACTACATTTCTCGAAGATAAAAGGTGAAGATCACATTTGGAAATATTGGCGGAAAATTCCAATCTACTTATCTTACAATTACGAAGAAGAATTTGGTTCCTCTCTTTACACTGACATTTTGAATTGGATTATATACCTGCCTTCTTGAACAGGATTGCGCCCTGAAGAAGTTCCGCCTGACGGAACGAAACGCGTTGGCTGGTTTCTCTTGGCATATTAAAAGAACTCTTTTGCAACTACAGATTCAGCGTTTTTCATCCGGAACCCTTACTTGTTCATGAACTTTACTATTGAAGCCTAGTGGCGAGCTATTCTACCCGAGTGGTGCATTTTGAAAATTGGGTTGCAAATTGTCGTTTTCCTAGGATGAATCTGGGATGTACTCCTGGGACAGGGAGTATTTAAAAATTGCACGCTACTTATAAATAATTCCCATTCATATTGTGGTGATACATGGGTTGGTGCATTGAAGGCGCACAAGTGGTCCACTGTCCCAATTGTTTTGTATAAAACTGTAAAAGTTGTGTTGTAAAGGTTGTTTCCCCTATTTGAGACAAATAAGCACCGCATAGGTCACCGATGAGGGGAACATGGCAGCTGGCTAGGTAGCACGGCTGTGGAGCTCCGGCGTTCCTAGTGCAGAAGTCAGGAAAATGACCTAAATATCGGGTTTTATACTTTTTCTTTCTGGCTGTATGAATTGCGGGGATGATTTGCCCCTAGAAAAACTTGTTTGTTCAAGTGAAGATTAAGCCTTAAGAAATCATTACATTCGGAGGCTACCATCGTGAGCTTTTCGAGAAAGCGGCTCATGGTGGAGGCTGTAACAGGGCGATCCCTGTGATGCAGTGGCGAGAGAGCTACAAAGCATGTTGGGTGCACTTGATTTGCATCTTGTTAACGTCGGAGCTACCCATTTTAAAGGTCATCAGCTGGATGTGGCCTTCACGAACTCAGAGAATCTTCAAGCCCTTCAGCCCCTGCCTCTTCCCTGGACAGACCATTGTCTAGTCCCCCTCAAATGGCAGTTGGGGAAGGGGAGAGATCCTGTACCTAGACGGTATTCAGTTGAACGGCTCTGGTCTAGGCTGCCAGTGGATAACTGGGCGGCTGAGTTAGCGAGAACCTGCCCTCCTTCGGTCTCTGACCCTATCACTGCTGATCAGCATGTGGGAAATTCGTTGATCAATTCCCTTGACTTATTAATTCCAGAAAAGAAAAGGTCCATTAGGGAAAGAAGAGCCGGTTCCGCTCCCTGGTACACCCCTGAACTTAGGGCTCTCAGAACACCCTGTAAAAGATTAGAAAGGGCATGGAGGAGAAAGCTGATGGAAGAAAGTCGAGAACACTACAAGGTATCGATGAGGAAGTATAAAGCTGCCTTGAAAGATGCCAAAAGAAGTTATTTCAGCGATAGGATTGATAGGGCGAGTAACTCATCAGGGGAATCCTTTAAGATTTTTAAGGAACTGCTGAAGGCTCCGGTTCCTCCAGTCGTGCACGACAACCCCCAAGAAAAATGTGAAGAGCTGGCAGACTTCTTTCATTCCAAAATAGAGAAGATTCTGTCTTCATTGCCTGCGACATCTCAAAATCTGGAGATGGACTCTAGCCCAGGAATATGTCCCTTTGAGTTGTCCTCTTTTGGCCCTTTTTCAGAGGAGGAGGTCGTAAAAGGTCTGAAAGGGATGAAGAGTGGGTCTCCGAGCGACCCTGTGCCCATGAAATGGCTCAAACAAGTGGCAAACACTCTTTCTGCCCCGCTTACAGATCTTATCAACCTTTCCCTCTCCCAGGGCACGGTGCCGCAGAGATGGAAAAAAGCAGTTGATAAAGCACTGCTGAAAAAAACTGGATTAGATCCCTCGAATCTGGACCATTTTAGGCCTATTTCTCTTTTACCTGGTTTTTCAAAAATCGCAGAAAAGATGGTTAATCGCCAGCTCTCGTACCACCTAGAATCCCATCATTTGCTGGGAGATTCCCAGACGGGCTTTTGCCCTGGTCAGGGGACGGACACAGCCTTATTGGCAGTGGTGGAGGAAGCAAGGAGCATTCTTGATACGGGGGGGTCAGTGGCAGTGATCCTCCTGGACTTGAGTGCTGCCTTCGACACCGTGAGTCACCAGGTGCTCCTCCAACGACTGTCAGAGGTGGGTGTCACGGGGATGGCCCTCAAATGGCTTGAGTCCTTCCTTTCTGACCGCTTCTATCAAGTCTGGGAAGGGGAAGAGCAGTCGACCCTGTTCCCTCTTCAATGTGGAGTCCCGCAGGGCTCATCATTGAGCCCTACCTTATTTAATGTCTATATGACTCCACTTGAGAGAGTGGTCTCCCCTTCAGGAGTGAGGATCATCAGCTATGCTGATGATACTCAGCTGGTTGTAGGCCTTACCCAGCTGGCGGAACAACCAGAGGTTCTTCATGACTGCCTTGCCAACGTCCATCGTTGGATGTCCCACTCTGCCCTTAAGCTCAACGGAGAGAAAACTGAGCTTATGTTGCTAGGCAAATCTAGGCCTTCGCTCATCGCCAGTTGCTGGCCTCGGTCTCTGGGTGATCCACCATCTCCTAAGAAGGAGATTAAGAGCCTAGGAGTATGGCTGGAGGAAGATCTGTCCTTTAGGACACATGCTAGGAAGACCGCAGGGGTGTGTTTTGGCCTGTTGCGGTCAGCGCGCAAGGTGCTACCACTGCTTCCCAATCCATCCAGGAAGCTTCTGATTCGTGGTTTAATCTTGTTGAGACTTGACTACGGGAACGCCCTGTTCCTTGGCGCTCCGGAAGCGACCTTTAGGACCCTTCAACAGGTGCAGAATGCAGACGCTAGACTGCTGATGGAGGTTCCTAGAAGACATTCAGCTGCTCCGGCCCTGAAAACGCTTCAC
Source organism: Lissotriton vulgaris (assembly GCF_964263255.1). Classification (NCBI taxonomy): domain Eukaryota; kingdom Metazoa; phylum Chordata; class Amphibia; order Caudata; family Salamandridae; genus Lissotriton; species Lissotriton vulgaris. The sequence continues at coordinate 1,434,768,979 of NC_141687.1, forward strand.
TGGCTCCCGGTTAAGGAGCGGGTGAAATTTAAAGCGTTATGCACGGCCCATAAAATCTTGCATGGTAGGGGCCCTTCTTTCTTGTCCAATATGGCACCCCCCTATAAACCCACACGGCCACTGCGATCGGACCAAGGACGTCTTCTGCAGTTAACCAGAGTAAAAAGAGCTCGCTCTGGGGGCCGGCGATTTTCAGTGCAAGTGGCGGCACTGTGGAACTCCCTGCCCTTTAAGATTCGCTCGGAGCCTAACATTCTGCACTTTAGGAAACTCCTGAAGACGCATTTGTTTCCTGTGTAGTGACTGAGTCTGAGCTTTCCCTTCTTCGTTCTGTTCAGCGCCGGGATGCCCCTGGGTAACTGAGCGCGCTACAAATTTCATATAATAATAATAATAATAACCTTGGTGCGGCGGCGGCGGCGGCGGCGGCGTTGGAGCGAAGAGAGTGTGTGTCCTCCACACTCGATCTTCCATGGTGGCGAGCGCCCGGCTTCCGTGGAGGGGCCGGCTTGCAGTGGTCCTGCTGAGCTTCCAAGTCACAAGAGGTAGTGCTAGTGTGGAAATCGGCGGAGGCCGGCGGCGAGCGGATCAGTTTCCGCCACGGAGACAGGCATTGAGCCTGAAACAAGCGAACCCCTGTGACTGGGAGTGTAAAGAAAAAAAGGTGAGAGGGCAGACAAGTGTGCTGTTTGCCAGACTGGATGAGGGGGAGGATAATTCAGCGGTTGACATAAACCCCCAAAGTATCAGTAAAGGACAGCATTTGAAGTTTGATGTGGGCTGCCATATGACCTCAAAAAAGGGAGGTAGCGTTAATTCAAAAAAGAAAAAGAAATCCACCTCAGACATCAGTGAAAAAGAGGGGGAGGTATTGGTGCACCCAGGACAAGGTAGCGCAGATAGAATAGTTAAGGCAGGGCAAACAACCACCAAGGCAACCTGTGAAGCAGCGCCTGAACCGGCAGACTCTTCCACTAAGACACTTAATAATACATATACCACTCATAAAGATCCCTCTTCTAAGGTGAGCTTAACACATGGAAGTGTGTACTTGACGAAAAACAGATATTCCCTGAGGAATGTTGAATGTATACAGTTGTTAGCTGAAGGAGAAGAAGAAGGAGGGGGGAGCTCGGACAAGGATAGGGGGATAGGTAGTGGCGCAGCACTAACTCGAGTGTCACCCCTTTCCCCAATGCAAAAACCTTTAGCCCAGAAAGATATTATAGAGAAACCAAAGAAACTTACAAGACGGAATAAGAACCACACAGGGAACCCAAGAGTTACACCGTCTCTAAGATCGTTTTTCAAGTTAAAAGAAGCAGAACCTAAGGAGACATTAACATTACAGAGGGATCATTCAGTTACAGTCACCACAGACACCATAGCAACTACATCGGTGGAAAAGCAGTCAGTCGAAACTAACTTAATTACTTCGAACAGGTACTCTCTACTGGAGGAACAGGATGTGGAAGACACAGGCACGCTCTTGAAGGAGCACTCATTAAACGCTTGACTAGAAACTGAACACACCTTAAATATCTCCAAGACAAACGAACCTGTAGAAAAATATCCAGATGGACAAATAAAGGAAAATTCTGTAGATATAAGCACAATGTTAACACAATTCTCCAAGGAGATAAAATATCAATTTTCCATATCGGAGAGTAACCAAACGAAAATACAGGAATCTTGCGGGAACTTGGAAACAAAAATGGCTGATATCACAGCGAAATTGACAACAATGGAGACAACAGTTGGGGAGTTACAAAAAGATGTGAAGAATAATCAAAAAAGAAATTAAAATCTTAAACAGCAGCGAGAAGGAAATCAAGGATAAGTTAGAGGCGTTAGAAAACAATTCTAGGCGCAATAACTTAAGGCTTTTGAATGTCCCAGAAGGCCTGGAAAAGGGGAATCTAAAATAATTTGTGGTGACAATCATTAAGCAGGCCATGCCAGAATTTCAGACTTGGGACCTGGAACAAGACATACAGAGGGTGCATAGGGACCCTTTTAAACGTGACCTGAAAAGGGACAAGCCACGGACAATACTAGTGAATTTTCGCACTTATGTTATCAAAGAGGCAATACTCTCAGCAGCTCTTAAGGCGAAAGTATTTCAAAAAGATGATTGGTCCTATTCTATAAGATCAGATATTGCTAATACTACTTTAAATCGGCAATGGGAGTTAGGAAAACACATTAATACTCTTGAGGCCCTAGAGGCAACAGCGCAATTGAAATTTCCAGCTACTTTGAAAGTTATATTTAAGAATAAAATGCACAACTTCAGGGAAGTTAAAGGGGTTGAGAGCTTGATAGACCACATTAATAGTCAAAAAGGTGCACATTAGGTATAAGATAAGTTAGGAATGTCTGAGTTGCAAGGGGTGCAATGCAATACCCCATATGGAATAAGGGAGGGTTCCCTAGGGAGGGAGAAGGGCTTCAACGAGAGAAATGCACACTTTCACTTGTAATTAGTAATACTTGGCGGGGGTCATAAGGGGGAAAAAAATTCTCATACATGACATACTCAGACAACAAAAAGAGGCTTTAAAAATCAAAAATAAGGACAAGGGGGAGAAGAAAATGAATAATGAATAATCTTAGAATTATATCCTGGAATGTTAATGGGCTGATATTACATAAAAGAAGGAGAAAGATCCTAGAACTAATTAAACTGTCCGATAATGATATAATCATACTGCAAGAAACGCATCTACGAGAAGAGGAATGGGGAAAGATTCTTAGACAAAACAAATGGATAACACATATGGTGTGTACCAAGCAATCGTGCAATGTTAAGGGAGTAGCCATATTATTAAAAAAACTGGCAAATGTTAAAATAGAGGATTTTAAAGTAGATAAAGGAGGCAGATGAGTACTTGTGAACATTAAAATAGATAATTCAGGTCTCACGTTGGTAGGATATTACGGTCCTAATGTGGACGACCCTTCCCCCCTGAATGAATTACATGGACATTTGCTAGAAACTAAAAACGTCATAATTATGGCAGGAGACTTTAATATTTTAATGAATCCCCTACTTGATAGATCAAAATCACAACATATAACAAGCGCCCCAAAAATGAGAAAGAGTGTAAACCAGTTGATAAGGAATTTAGGTCTAGTAGATATATGGAGACTTATGGCAGGCAATAAAAAGGAATTTACATATAGTAATAAGAAATACTCGCATGCCTCAGGAATCGACCTATTCTTGGTGAGTGAGAGACTTAGAGAGAACAACATCAGGGTTACACATCAATTAAAGCATTTGTCAGATCATGCAGCAGTGAGGCTAGAAATGCTTATGAGGGGAAATGTAATTGAATATATGTGGACCCTAGATAGAACACTTTTAGATAGACATGAAGTGGTGACTGCATTAAAGAAAGAAGTGACAGAATTTTTTTATATTAACTTAAGCTCTGCAGCTCCACATATAGTATGGGACACTTTTAAGGCCTACCTGCGGGGGAGACTGATAAGCCATGCTGCCTTTTATAAAAAAAGAAGGGAAGAAAGAAATTAAAATGTACGAAGAAAAGATTAAAACAGCGCAGGAAAAGTTAACAAGTTGTCAAAACATTGCCTCAAGGGCAGGATTGCAGAATAAATTAAATGAGGCTAAAAAGCGGTTGGCAGAGTACCTAGAAGGGAATATTAAAGAACGATGGGAAGCCAGTAAACTGTGCATTATGAATATGGGGAAGGCTGTGGGAAGCTTCTTGCGTGGAAGGTAAAGCAAGACCAGTTGAGAAATGAGATTAGGAAATTCCGGGAGGAAGGTTCCCATAAATTATGCGAGGATAATGTTAGCATAGGCAAGGCATTTTGTGACTTTTTCCAAGATTTGTTCACTGTAGAAGAAAGAGACCCTCAATTAGCTGCAGGTCAGTGGCTGGATCAGGACCTCCTACCACGTATACACATCGATCAACAAGAAATGCTAAATCAAGGTATCACTGCTGCGGGACCGGACGGTATCCCCAATGGACTTTACAAAATCTTAAAGGAGATTCTAGGTCCATATCTACATAAGTTATTTAACACTATATTTAGCCAGCAAGCTCCCATCCCATCTTCATGGAACGAAGCAGTAATTACTTTGATATTAAAGCCTGGGAAGGACGCATTAAAATGTGAGTCATATAGGCCAATCTCATTGCTAAATAGTGATGACAAAATATTTACTCAAATTTTAGCAATGAGATTGGGCAGAATATTGGGAAGCGTCAATTGGTTACAGCCATTGACAAAGCCACTACCACAAAACTCCATTAACTGTCATAATGATAGATGCTGCTAAAGCATTTGACAGAGTAAACTGGCAGTATCTATACAGAGTTATAAAACAAAATATTATGGGGGATAACTTTTTAAAGGCTATAAAATCTATTTATGGATTGCCAACAGCTAGGATATTGGTAAATGGAGTTCTCTCATCCCCATTCAAGATAGGACGTGGGGCGAGGCAAGGATGTCCCTTGTCCCCTTTAATATTTAATATGTATATGGAGCCACTGGCTAGAAGAATAAGATCTGAAACTGGGATTATTCTGTTTAAATATCTAGACTGGGAAATAAAAACAGCATTATACGCAGATGATTTGATGGTCTACACACCAAACTTTGGGACAGCATTACCAAGTATAATGGATTTAATGGAAACGTTTGGTACAATATCTGGCTATTTAGTGAATAAAGACAAAACGGAAATCATGACTTGGAATGACCCAATAAGTTCTCAACTAGAAAAGCCAGAGATTAGGTACTTGGAAATTAGAATAATTAAAGACCTAAATAATATAGCATTTATTAATTTTAAGAAACTACACCTGGAAACTAAGACCTTGTTAGAATCATGGATGCATCTACCATTATCTTAATTGGGCAGAACAAACTTGATCAAAATGATGATTCTCCCAAAGTTTATGTTTATTTTTAACGCCCTACCATTACATTTTAAATCAGCATGGCTTCAGAAACTGCAAAACGAGCTGACCAGCTTTGTATGGAAAAACAAAGCGGTGAGAATAGCATGGAAAAAGCTACGTAAAAAGAAAATGGAAGGGGGGATCACCTTGCCGGACTTTAAATTATATCACTGGGCTTTCTTTTTTAAAAACACTAGACATTTCCTCATGGACAATTCACAAAATACTATGCCTTATTTACGGGCTTTAAAAAAGGATTTTCCGGAGGAAGGTAATTTCTTCCTATTCCATACGGTCACCCCAAATTCTTTAAAAAGATTAAATTCAAAGTTTTGTTAGAAGCCTGCGAGATTTGGGTACAAATTAATCGGATCATGGACATATCATATTATAGCAGCAAAGCTCCTATCTGGAACTCTCCAGGCACGCCAGAATGCCTTTTGGATATCCTAGCTCTCCCTTTATTAAGAGCTGGTTTAACTAAGTGAGGAGAGTTAACGGAAGGTAACTCCTATATTCCTTGGGATGTTCTGGGCCTAAAAACGAACTACACTTTGTCAAGACTTAAATATCTTCAACTGACAAGCTGGGTCCGGAACGAAAAACAGTTTAGCGCGGACTCAGAATGGGAGGTAGAATTTGTGGAAAACCGAGTATTTAAAAAGGTAGTGGCTAAATGGTATTAGATGCTAGTGGAGAGAGAGGATAGTAAGTTACCCGCACCAGAGGAAATATGGAGAACGGACATACCAGATACAGATATCCACACTTAATGGAAAGGATCATATGCAGCACTTTGGTCTAGCATCAGACCCTCACCTTTAAGAAGAAACCATCTTTTTACTCTATACAGAGCTTATTGGTCCCAAAAAAAGTTTGCCAAATTGGGAGGAAGTACGTGAAGATACTGCCCTAAGTGTGGGCTGGAAAATGCAGACGACGTACACATGTTCTGGCAGTGTCCGGTAATTCAGATCTTCTGGTGCGAGGTGGGTAAGTTTGCCTCCAAAACGCTAGGAGTTGAAGTCCAGGTAAGCCTTGACCTTGTTATTTTTGGGATAATGCATAAAGGTAATAAAAAATACATAGCGAATATATTACAAGCACATTTATTATTTGTATTGATAGCAATGGCACAAAGAGAAATATGTACGAAATGGGTATCACAGACAGCGCCAACATTAACACCTTGGCTGCTTGAGGTATTTATCTCCTGTGCTGGGCCATAATGATAAGGGGTGTGATCATGACGAGCTCAGCTCGTCATGAGCACAGGAGCACTGTGCCTCATGACGAGCTGAGCTCGTCATAAGCCCCGAAGGGGTTAAGGGAATGGACTTTATATGTTAAGAACTCCTGCAGGCTAGACTGTATATAAGGCTCACCTAGAAGTATTAAGATGTGGAAACCAATTTGGGATATGCTCTTAGGAGACGATGTGTAAGGGCACATTCCGCCGATTTTGTGATTTAGGACAAGTGGTATACTAAAGTCCTATGATTAAGGCATATTAAACTTTGCTGGAGTTTGGGCAGATCGCATATATTTCCAGATATATAGTTTAATAAGGCCTTGGATACCTGGGTAGAGGTGAAGAGCCGGTCATCCCAGTTAGTACGCACCCAGTCTCAGCCTTTGTCACATGCCATGTATGAGGACATAAAAAAAAAAAAAAAAAACTAAGCACCACATCAACTCCCTACCTGCCCCCCCCCCCCTTAATCTGCACACCAGTGCAAGCCATCAACCTCTTCTACGGTGAAAAATCACAGTAGATCTGAAAGCACATGGACAACACTAAATCTACTTCTACTTTCACACCCACTTCTCCACCGTACATTGCACAATGGTAACTTTCAAAACACTGTCGCTCGCAAACCTTGATTGCATCTTTAACTTCCGCAAACCCACCTTCTATGAAGATGATATTTCACCTTTATCATTCATCTAAGTCCTCTCTGGTGAAGCTCTTCCCTACTCACCGATGTTCAATATATATCTTACTCATGGTGGGCTTTTTCCAAAAGCTCTCAATATTCAAAAACTCAAACCTCAAGAAACATACAATAATCCATAATTACCTTGGCAGAATCTGACTGGAAATGTATCGGTGAGTAAATCATAAAAAAACAGTCTTCGCACAACTCCTAGACTATCTACTACCTTATCACCAATCATTCTACAATGAGTGTACAATTACCATACAGTGATGTTTCGTATGCATTGTCTTCTCCTAAAACCCTTAACACAATTACAACACTCTTATCTCATGGCCCCAGGTTAACAACAGTGTGAAGAAAAAGTAAAGTTCTTATAGTTAAAAATAGTATGAATTCAAGAACACGTTTTTCACACTCACTTCCTTATGGAAAAAAGTCGTTTGAAAAAAGGTTATAAGATATTTAACACCCTACACTGTTTCATCTTTGGTAAGTAAAAACTTGCATTTTTGTCGCCAACAAGTGACTGTTTAAGTACCAAACAAAACTAGAACAACAATTTGAAAACCAATCAAAATCTAATTTTTTCCCCATTTCACAGCCTTAGCATGCTTTATGTATTTTAAGGATCTCATAACCGTTGCATGTTTCGTTAAATTTATCTGCCTTCTATTACTATCTCTCCTTCTCTAACTCACTCAAACCGGGCACTCTTGACATATGTTTCACCATTATGAATGGAAGAACTTATACACACTATAGCACCTCAGATTCTATACATCTTAGGTTATTCATTAAAAAGGAATTAGTCTCATTTGAGCTGCGTGTGGAACTTTCCAAACAAGTCACCACTGTACCTGTGGACATTTCAGGCTCATCTCCAAATCGTATTATTGGCAAATAGTATGTAAACCTCAGTTTCACACTGTACCAGAGAAACACACATTCCAAATTAACTACCTGTTAGGGATGAATAAAAATGTATAGACACCACACTCACTTACTTCTTAGATGATATTTCACCTCCCAATCTTTTTGCAGCATTCGACATCAATAGACACATTATACTTCCTAGAAAACTAAAAGAATTACTTCACTGAATCTATTGAGGGAGAAAGCAGAGCAAAAAATGGCTAGTACACCAGTGGGGGGATATGTCTGAAGTCATCAGTTCCATTTGTCCCTGCCCGTGGTTCACTAACCTTTATCTTTTCTCAGAACTCTCTAACTCCTCTGTGTTAAAACCACTGCCTTTTTTGGAATGCATGCTTACTACACACACCAGTTATTCCATGGGGAGAAACTAAAACAATTAAACCATCTCTGAATCATTTCAAGACATATATTACAGAATCTTTCACAATTTCCTTTACAGTAACTTTCAGAAAGTCAGAATCACTGTTTTTACTGAAAAAAACATGGACACAGGAAGGTCTTCCATCCATGTGTCTTCAACCTTAAAACCCCTTCGCTGCTCATGACGAGCTCAGCTCGTCATGAGGCACGGTTGAGCTGTGCTTATGACGAGCTGAGCTCGTCATGAAACTATAGTATTCATACAACCTCAGCACAGGAGGGGAAAAGTCACAGCAGCCAGTAGACTTGATTCACTAATGCACATTTCTCATGAAAAGTTGTACTCTTAGAGATCTTTGTAATTTAAGAATGTTGACTAATTAGCAAAGATTTTTGACTTGCAGATGCATAATTTAGGCCACTTAGGGTGACAAAAGCAAAAAGGAACAAATGATGGGCTCACTGCACCACTGGATACAATCTAGCCTTGCTGATGAGGGGTGATGCCCTGAAACGGGTCCCAAAATACTTGAGGAACAGGGTCAAGACTGATTTACATAAGGTTGGGTCCAAACTGGGGTGACCTGGTGAGCAAAAGATTGATCGATTAAACCCTGATCTTTGTGACTGAGGATGACCGTTTGCAGTGTTTAGCATTCCATTCATCATTTGCTCCTTTTGCTCTTATCACCATAAATGGGAAGGGTATGCCCAGACAGGGTCCAGTGCTCCCTGCGCCACTGGATTCAAGCTAGCCTAGCTGACATGGGATGATGCAGTGAAATCGGTACCAGGATGCTTGTTTCCAGTCCAGGGAGGAATTGGCTTGGCAGTTCAGGCTGGATTGTTCCCATGAGGAACATGGTAAAGACTGATTTGCATATGGCTGTGTCTAAACTGGGGTAGCGTGGTGAGCAAAAGAACAATGGATTAAACCCAGATCTTTGTGACTGGGTGTGAATGCTTGCTTTGTTCAGCATTCCGTCCATCATTTGTTTATTTTACTTTTAGAAAGTTGGAATTGTTCTGCTACACTAAATGTGCCTTTATGCAAATGTCCAGGGTCATATGACTGTTAATGGCTCTCCTATGGGGTGATGTGTATTCCTTCCTGAGAGGACAGAAGGGCCTAAGGTGTTGGGAAGGGCGTTCCTCTCCTGAGCAGAATGCCATGGGGGTGGGATTGTACCCAGCTCCTTCCTCAGCCTCAATGGGTAGCCTGAGGGCTGTACTCAGCCCTTTCCTGACTACGGAAGATGCCTACTCTGTTATTGGAAAAATGCAGGCCATACCTGGAACTGCCTGCCCTTTTGTTTCATTTACAAAGTCTGGGGCCAAACCCAGGAGAAAGGGAAGAAATTACCAGAACCAGTTTTAGGGTTAGGCAAAGAGGTGTCCTCCACCCACAGGCTGGCATTGCACATAAAAATGGCAACACCAGAAACTCTCATCAGAAAACTTCTGGACCTGTGGAGAATTAAACAAAGGACTGCCTTGCTGTCTGAAGCCTGAAGAAAGTCTAGACCTGCTTACCTTGAACCCAGAAGTGGCTGACCTCCTTTCTGAGCTACTGGGACACAACAAGCTTCCAGAGGCCTTTCCCTGCAACTGCCCAGCTGACCATTACCAACTGAACATGCCGGGACCCTTCTTCTGGCCTATGGTGGAGTGAGTCCTAAACCCCAAGTATTTCCCGCAGGTCCTGGACCCTTGGCAGGTGTTGACAGTGTACTCCTACAACCTTAAAACTGCAATCACTGGATTCAGGTGAAGATCCAGAGGCTCTCAGCTCTTCATGTTAAAAGGAACTGTTCTCAGTCTCTTCACAAAATTAACTGAGAATCAATAGTTGCTTAGAGAAGGTGTCTGAATGGATGGCAGCCAGCTGCCTGAAGTTAAATGGCGAGAAAACAGAGGTCTTGGGTCTAGGTAACACTCCAATGCTTTAGGATCAGATTATCTAGCTCCTTTCTCTAGGTGAGTATCCATCCCCTAAATTGGAAGCAAAGAGCCTAAAGGTTATCCTGGACAAACAGCTAACCATAGCCTCTCAAGTTAAGAAGGTGGCTGGCAACTGTTTCGGCCTCCTGAGAGCCTAGAGTAGCAACCTGAAATGGCTCCCAAAGGACCTATAAAGAATCGTGATTCAAGGTTTGATTATTTCCTGCCTTGATTTCGGCAACTCATGTTACCTGGGCAGTCCAATGTTGGTGACAAAAAAAACTCCAAATCATTCAGAATGCCTTCGCTCAACATTGCAACGTATTCTGAAAACTCAGCTGCAGGTGCAGCACTCGTCACTGGCTGCCTACCAGTTGCAGAGTACAATTTAAAGGAATTATGCATCATACATTGGGTAAAGTACAACACAGGCCCACATGTTCTCTATTAATGGACCATCCCTTATCATATCAATAGGAACCTCAGGTCAAATAATCTTGAGCTTCTTGTTGTCCCTAGTATCAAGAGAGGAAGAAGTGGAGGCCATTCCTTTACATAACTTGCACCTAAGCTTTGGAGCTCCTTGCCCATTGGTCTAAGAATTAATGACAGCTTCATGAGTTTCAGAAAGAAGCCGAAGACTTTTCTATTTCCCTAATTTTAGTTATTTTAATATTTTTATCTTTCAACTCCCTCGCTCCAACTAGACTGTTGGCGCTCGGAAGCCCGTTGTCGGGTAGACACATGCTTTACAAAAACTGGTGATTATGATGATGACTGAGGCCAACACAGAAACTGCATCTGACAGCCACTGAGACATTTCCAGATACAGATCCTAGACCACATCCGCACTTGGCTCTTTGCACCAATAATTTTCCCATTGCATTGAAGTTACGATTGTATGGCCAGCTCTGCGCACCAGCAATTACCACCCTACGGTCCCCTGTCAACATGAAGTTCTGACCGAGGGCTAGTAAACTAGAAAGCTAGAAGGCAATCTTTTCACAGGTTCAAGCCTGGTCCCTATATCCAACCTGCGCTCCATCATGGTGGGCCTTACGGTTTGAGTTGACTCGGTTCAGCACCACCAGATAACCACATTTCAATTTTGTGCTTTTTGGCACTATTTCGACTAAAAACTTTAAAAAATCACTTCTCCAGTTCTACTTATTGGATTTTTGTTGTTTCAGGAACATTTAAGTTTTTTTAAGTTGTCTCTCTTATATATTTCTAAATTGGATTGGGATTTTTCTTGTGTTTTCACTCTATTACTGTTTGAGTGCTATATAAGTACTTTAAACATTGCCTGTTAGTAAAGCCTAATTGCTTTTCTGTCAAGCTATCAGAAGGTTGAGCCCAGGTTTATTTATTGACTTTTGAGGTTCACTTGACCAGCATTATGATTATTACTTGAGTGGGGCTCTCTTCATTCTCAACAAATAACCACATTTCCTAAAGAGATGGGAAGAAGCACGTTGGCACAGCCAGCAGCACAAGGCGGGAGAGACGTATACGAAGGAAATGACCTGAAAACACAGGCACTCTCTGTGAATGTTTACACTATAAGAAGTAGTTCCCTGACATCGAGCATAGATACCAGGCAAAAACAAATTCGGTAAAAGGGCAATGTTCCATGGGAGGATCAAACACAACCTGGAAAGCCGATATACAAATAAAAAGCAGACAAATGTGAATGGCAAGGAAAGTTAACCAACGGTAAGCAAAGGGCGGGTTCCCATCCCCTCTATGTTCATGGTAAGCCGTAATATGCCTCACAGCAGACAGTGCATGCATTGTCTAGTAGGTGTGATCTAGAAAGGACCTATGTCATGTGTATGTTTCTCTTAGTTGCTTTGCATTTTACAGATCACTGTTGTGGTGCACCCCTCGGGAAGGCCACATAATTAACTGCATCAACATCAGTACACAAATAGTACATGTGTAAATTGCACGCAATTATGCCTGTTTCACCCTTTGTGAGATAGACTATGGTTAAGCTATGCATAGGTATATAACTACTTTATACAGATGATGACGAGACTTATGCTTGAAAAACAGCTGTCACTCAATTTCGTGATTTTCCGGAAATGCTAAAAAAACTCCTCTTGTCAACCCGCCAGCAAACTCAGCTATAGGTATTTGACTTTGTTCTACCACTTGCAACCAAGCATGATGAGTCAAATAATTGATTTGACAATTCCTTGATTAAGTAATCAATGTCATAGTTACAAATGTGCAATATTACTGCATTTTCCCAACATCATTTGATAAGTTTGAGCTTGACAATGGGTAAATTTGTACCTTAAGGTCCATAGTATGAGAGGCTATTGGACTTGGCCTTGTTGGCTAAAGTTCACATAAACGTTTTTTTTTCCCCTATGCCGTTTTCCTGACAGAGAGCTGTGAAATTAGATGCTGTAGGTACTTGCCACTGCTAATCAGTGTGCAAGTACAGATGTTCCCTGAATAAATTGTAGTGGTGTTTGGTTGCCTCTGATTGGTATGTTTGCCTTACTAGCAATATCCCTAAGTGATGTGCACTGTGTGTGCCTGAGCTAGTACTAAAGAAATGCGCAGAGAGGGAACATAGGTCTTCAGTCTAGGGCCTGCGCCCATTATGCTAAATTAGCATGTTGTCCTGACAAGTGCTACCACTTGTCAGGCCTTACTTTCACTTTTGCATACACATGGGGCACCCGTGTAGGACGTCCTGGGTAATCCATAGGCAGGGTGCAGTGTAGGTAAAAGGCAGGACCTGTGCCAGTGTGGGTGCTAGGCCCTGACAGTGAAAAAGGCTCCATTTTATTTTCTCTGGTGAAAGGCCATCCTGCCATAGGACAGAATGGGGGAAGATGGTTGTGGTATTGTTAGCCTAGTTTTCCAAGAATTGGAAATGGAACAGTGAAGTTTTGTATATCTTTTTGGATAGATGGTTTTGTCGCTGTGTGCCCATAAACGGCTGTTTGGGAAAATGGCTGAGTTTGTGCTTTAGACCTTTTTGCGTGTCTCAGCCGAGTGTAAATTGCCTGCCTTTATCTAGGAGAGGTGAGAAAGTTTGAGGGAGGTTGTGTCCCAGGAGAGGGGTGGAGACGGCACAAGGCTGCCCTGCACGTCTAGCAGGGAGTAGGAGAGGCTCTGCGAGGTGAAGAGGCCTGGTTCAGACCCATAAAACAATACACCCATCTCTCTATGAGTGATTAAAGATCCAGGCCCCCAGTATCAAAGAGAGAACAGTGACACTGGGGGGGGGGGAGATTCACCAGACTGATTTAGGGAAGGGTCGGGGACCCCTGAGCTCAAGGAAACTTCAAAGACAATGAGTGGTATAACTACAAGAACTGTAACCCAAGACTTTGGTAAGGTTTGTTATGTTGACGATGTCGTCGAGAACGGTCTCGGTATCGTTCAGAGAAGTGCAGGGAGCGCTTTGAAGACACTGTGGACAGGTTGAGTCTCTGGCCGCTTTGACTTGTCCATGATCGGGAAGAAAACCTATGCCTCAGGAAGAGTTGCTGAATAGGCTGCGGGAGACACTTGACCCTTGCTTCGTGATCTGGGGCTTGTAGGCAGTTTGTAGCTCTTGACCGAGGAGATACTGAAAGGGCGCTGCAGTGGGTCATGTCCCACCTTCTTCCTGAGCGGGACTTGGCTGTATGCTGTGTCCTGAACCCCAATGGGCTGAGGTGAGCTGGCTCCCTGTTTGGAAAACAGGAACATAAAAGGAAGTCTCAAGTGGCGCGGTGGTGGGACCGTGTCATAGCAGCCAGAGCCCTCCAAAGGGGTGCCTAAGGTGATTGTGGACATCCGGAGCGAATCAAGACTCTGACACGCAGGGTGCATGTCTTGGTGCGGCTACAGGTGTTGGAGCGCCTGTGGATTGTGGGCATCGTGGAAGAGAGCCGAGATTTGGGACACACAGGGGTGCGTGTCACAGTGCAGTCTGGGCACTAGTGAAGAGTGCCGGGACCTCGTAGGCACGAAGAAGGAGTGAGTCTCTGACACACTGGTTGGCGTGTTGTGGTGGTGCCAGGGCGTTAGTGTAGAGTGCCTGGTACCTCGTGTGCGCCAGGAGGAGAGGTGAGACTCAGACGCGCAGTGTGCGTGTCATGGTGCGAGCCAGGCGTTAGTGGAAAGCACCTGAAGACCATGTGCACCAGGAGACAGAGAAGTCCTGAGAGTGCTGGAGAGGGGGTCCAAGTGATCGGGCTCTCAAAGGAAACGCGGGGTAGCCCCAGTGTCTTGGGTAAGGCTTCGTGGAAGGAGTTTGTGCTGAATGTTGGCGGCCCGCAGGAGCTGAAATACTGGCCCAAGTGCGCCTTGACCGTGTTGACACGGTTCTTGAGTGAGGCCAAGCCACTGGTGCAGGAGAGGAGAGTGGGGTCGCCCCCCCCCCCGCCCCCAGGTAAAGCGGATCATCGATTGGGGCGGGGTGCGGGCCCGGCGGGACACTCCCTCGGACTCTCGCTGCTGGCAGCTATGTGCGCCAGTTGCTTCTGCCCAGATCTTGGTCTGTGATGGTCCCGGATGGGGCAGTACAGGGGCCAGGGCCCGGAGTGGAACTTGGTGTCATTGTTGATCTGTGTTGGGGAGCAACCGTTCGCTCAGCTTCTAAAAACAGTTGTATAACACTTTGCATATTTGCTGCTAACAAACTATCGAACTATTGGACAATGTCTGATACTAGAGGTGCTTAACAAACTCAGGGGTTAGTGTGCTACGCACTACATTATGTTTCTCTTGCAGGTTATGGGATCCTAGTGTAGCACACTGAATTAGTTATTTACTGCACTGTGCTGAATTGCACTGTGACGCATTACCTTATTCCTTCCTTGCACAGGGCATGCTGGTGGTGATACACATTGAATTGTTTTCCTATCACACTGTATGTAATTGCAGTTGACGCATTGCTGTAGTCCTTCCTTGAACAGGGCATGCTGGTAGCGAACTGAGTTGCATTATCTTGTTTTGACTCAGTACATGATCTAAGCGCTACACATTGCATTGTTTCACTGTGGCACTGTATAGGAACCCATCGTTAAGTAGGGTAGTATTCCTTATATTTTGCAACATGTGTAAATCTACTGGTACGACGTTCCTAACCTGTTGAGAACGGTTAAAAGTCAGCGTAACTGTGGGAAAGCAGGGGTTGGGGATTAAGACCATCCAACCCCTGTTGGCCCCTCTTATAACGAATGAAGCAGATTGACTGCTGTGTGACACACTATGAGCCCCTCATTTATATCCGAGGGGCTGTGAATTTCTTGTCCACTTAATTACTTGTAGGGGATTTCATATATACTGTTTTGAGTCCATGATTGCGCTGCACCTGGGTCTTGTTTAATAGTGCAGGGATGGTGGGATGTGGTGGAAGGCAGAAGTGAAGCACTGTAGCTAGACAATGCTTTAAAACATAATCATTCAGTACACCTCCAATCGGTCCCACTGCAATCCACACCACCTCACTCCACACCACTCCACCCCCACTTAATCCAATCCACCCTAGACCAATCCATACCACCCCACTGCACCACAGTCCAATCCTCCCACCCCATATCCCAATTTACCCCACTCAAATATGCCCCACACCAATCCAAAACTATCTTCTCCAAAACAATCTGCCCATACCAATCCAATCTGCCCCAAAACAATCTGCCCCACACCAATCCAATCTGCCCCAAAACAATATGCCCCACACCAATCCAATCTGCAACACACTAATCCAATCTGCCCCAAAACAATCTGCCCCACACAATCCAATTGGCCCCACACCAATCCAATCTGTCCCACTCCAAAACAATGTAACCCACTCCAAAACAATCTTCCCCACACCAAAACAATCTTCCCCTACTGCCCACTCAAAAGCAATATGCCCCACTCCAAAACAATTTGCCCCTCACCAATCCAATCTGCCCCACTCCGAAACAATCTGCCCCACTTTAAAACAATCTCGGTCATACCTCAATCCCCGCCACACCTGAATCCCAGCCACACCCTCATCCACGCCACACCCCAATCCACAACATACTCCAATCCACGCCACAATCCAATCCAGGCCACACTTCAATCCCCGCCACACTACAATCCACGCCACACTACAACCCACACCACACTACAATCTGCCACTCCATCCCAATTCACCCACTCCAATCCACCACAATCCACTCCAATCCAATCCACCCCACACCAATTTAATCCACCCCGAACCAGCCCAATCCAAACGACCCACTCCAATCCTCCGCACCTCACATCCTCAACCCAATCCAATCCATCCTACTACCTCCCCAATCCTTCCCTCTCCATTTAAATCAACCCCACTCCAATCCCCCAAAAATCTTCCCCACAACCATATGCCCCTCCACTCCAAAACAATCTTACCCACTCAATATAAAACAATTTTCTCCACCCCAATGCAAAACAATCTGCCCCACTCCAATCCAAAACAATCTGCCCCACTCCAATCTACCCCGCCCCAACCCAAAATATTTTGCCCCACTCAATCCAAAACAATTTGCCCCACTCCATTCCAAAACACAAAACAATTTCACTCACTCAATCAAAACAAATTGCCCCACCCCAATCCAAAACAATATGCCCTATTCAAATCCAAAACAATCTGCCCCACTCCAATCCAAAAAATCTGCCCCACTTCAATCCAAACCAGTCTGCCTGCTCCCACCAAAAACAATCAGCCCCAATCCAATCCACCTCACCACTATCCAATCCACCTCAGAGCAATCTCATCCATCCTACTTCAATCCAATCCACACAAATTGAATCAACCCCACTCTAATCCAAACCTCTGCACTCCAATCCAACCCACCCCAATTCAATCCAGTTCACCCCACCCCAATCCAATTCACCCCATCCAATCCACCCCACTGCAATTTTATCTACTCCAATCCACCCCACTCCAATCCAATTCACCCAAATGCAATTCAACCCAATTCATTCCTCCCCATCTCACTACATCCACCCCACTCTAGTCCACCCCCTCTAGTCTACCCCACTCCTGTTCACTCTAATCCATCCCACTCCAATCTAGTCCTCCCTCCCCATTTTAATCCACCCACTCCAGTCTAATCCACCACATTCAGTCCACCCCACTCCAACCCACCCCACTCCACTGCAGTTCAATCCACTCCACTTTACTCCAATCCACCCAACTCTGCCCCAATCCAATCCTCCACAGTTCCGACCACCCCACTTAGCCCAATCCCTCCAGTCCACCAAACTCCAATACACCCCACCCAACCCCAAACCAATCTAATACACCATACTCAATCCACCTCACCCCATTTAAATCCATCCCACTCCAATCCACCCCACCCACCCAGTCCACCTCACTCCAACTCTCTCTATCCCAATTCAACCCAATCCACCCACTACCTCAGTCCACCCCACTCCAATCTACGATACTCCACTCTACGACTCTACACTTGATAACACTGCACTCTATGACACTCTCTGCCACTGAACCACTAAACTCCCCCCTCTACTCAATTGTATGACACTCTACTGCCCCATTCCACTCTACAACTACTACTCCAACAAATCCAGTCGTCTATGACACCCTACTCCTACCACTCTACTCAAGGACACTCCATGCCACTAAGTTTTAACCATGCTGAACAGCAGCAACATTGCTGTGCAACACGGCAACTCAACATTGTCAAAGCTAATATTTTTTATAGGCAAGACCTATTGGTTTTGCCAATGCTTGTTAATGTTGATGTTATTCTGAGCCTATGCCTATCATATTTAGCAAGAAAAGAGGCACACAACACATTGAATATTAATGTAGTGGTGAAATGCACAATACCCATTTGGTGGTGTGCCAAAGCTATTTTTAGCTGTCATTTGAATTATCACGTACATATAAAGGTGTTTCATTCCACTTTTTCTAAGGAGTTACCATTGTACTATTTAATGACGCTCAGATAATGGATCTTGGAAGCACAATTGTGCCATGAATAGATTCAAACTGCTGGTCTACTGTTATACAGCCAGGGTGCAACTCACAATACTATTCTGCTATGAACTTTGAACAAACTGAGGCCTTTGCTTGCCTCCTCTCCAGTCTTTGTCAACAGATTTACTATCCAATCCTAGGCCCCAATTATTAGCGTCAACACACAATGATAAAGGCCCGGCATGTATTTAGCCTTGTTTGTTGCATGTATTGAGCAAAAATCCACTTTACGGAGGGATCAGAAAGAAGATGGACATTGTGCAAGGGTTCCTAGTGGCCTCGCACGTAAAGGAGCAGCCATAGTATGGCAATGAAGCTCACTAACTCATTCTTTATTCCACATCTTCAGCCTTTGGTTTTGGTACATTGGCAAGATGGCAGCCATTTGGAGCTTTTCTTTTCTAAGGTTTATCCTTGAAAAACATAATTTGTAGTGTTGCGAAAAGCATACATTACTGTTACCCAGTGTAAGGATGTGTTAATCCTAGGCTGGACAGCCTGTTAAGTGAGCAATTAAATAGGTACACTCCTGAAATTCTACATGAAAGATGAGAGGTCCGAACTTTAATGCCAATCTTATGTCAGCTAGACTGCTCGAGGTTGCACATTGATCACAACAGAAATGACGTTACCCCACCAAGCAGCCTTATAGATTCATATTCAATGCTGTGTAACAGACAGCAGCAATTTGGAAGCATTTCTAATTCATTTTAATAGGCTTTTAGCTTTTCAAGTGTGTTTTACTTGGATGTGTCCAATTAAGATATTTTATAGTATTGTAGCATTTGTTTAGCGCTTACTACCCATATGTGAGGCGCTGAAGCACTTACCAACATAGATAGCAAGCTATCACATGTAGTTGGATGTATGTGGTTGGAAGGGTGTTGTGTTATTTTGAGCAAATGTGTAATGTTTTTTATGTCATGCGTGATGGGCAACGAGGTACAGTTTACGTTATGGAAAGCAGCACAAGGGGGGGGGGGTGAGGGTATGTGAGAGGGAGACTCACAAACTGTAATTATAATAACAAATTCCCAGCTTAGCCACAGAGATAGTGGAATGATGTGTGCTTGTACCCTAAAAAGGGTGCTAATCACAGAAGGCCCAGTAATCCACATGGCGACATGTGCCTGGCTGAAAAGGCTTTCAATGAGTAAAAAAATGGCAAAATCGCTAACATGGTAATTGTTGACATTAGCTGTAGTCATGCACTATTTTATTTATTTATTTATTTAGACGCAGAGATATGGCCTGATGCTAAAAACATTACACCAGATGAAGGGGGAAGGAAGCCGAAGAGAAATCAAGGCTGACAACCTCAGCAGAAACAACACAAACTTTAAAACATTCAAATTCCACCCGCTTCTGCGGACCCGATGGAAGCCAACATTTGTAGCAGGGCTTCACACAAGCCTCTCTCAAGCTGCAGAAGGCTGTCAAAAGCAGAAAATCACGAGTCGGACAGGTCTTATTCGGATTTGGTTTAGACCCCAGCCTTACTGATACCCTGCACATGGAAAGGTGAGTGAGAAAGGGCTTAATAGGTTTTTGCCCTGAGACTGAGAGCACAAGAGCAAATTGTGCTGCCAGTGTTGCCTTGCTGGCATCAGCCCTCCATGCAAGCCCAATATTTTACTTGAAGTCCCAGGGACCCTTGGTCATTCTAGCTAACAGTAGGAAACATCCTCATGACATTTAGGAATTTCCCCCCAGAAATGTTCACCTTCATTATTAGTAATGAATGACATATCACAATTCAAGAAATAAGACTTACCCTGCTTCCATTATTTTGTCTAGGATAGCATCATGGCACAGATTTGTAATTCTCAATTTTTTCAATCTTGGCACTGCTCTTCTCTGATCCAACAAGACTATGCAGTACCTTTTAAAGACGGAGGAATAAGGATGTAGAAATACCATTTATCAGAGGGGGAACATGCTGCTAAAGGAGAAAGTGCCCTCACACACCTGTATGCGGGTCATGCTTCATCATCGAGCAAGGTCCTTCTCGGGCACCCAAAAGGGGGCACTTTACCAGAGATCTTTTCATAGAACTGTTGGACCATTATATAGAATAAGTAGCTTATATGCTGGACCTAACGACTCCTGGTCCTCCCTCCCATTTGATATAACAGCTCTTCTCTAACCTGAGAGCCTTGTGAAAAACACGTTTTGTGCTTCTCCACAAGTTAACTTTACTTCTGATCTCCAATGTCCTGAGTAATAACCTGATCGGCTCAGAAGATTGTCACCACCTAATCATTGAAGGAGAAGGTAAGTATAACACTCATTTTGTTGCCTTGTATTATTTCCCTCTTAGTTATGAATGAGCTTTCTGATAACCTGTCATATGTATATGTTTTATTAGGATGTAGGCGAAACAGGGTACATTCTACCAATAACTTCCAAATGTGTAAAGGACATAATACGAAGATGGCAATTTCTTTTATTTTCACATTACTGCCCTACCCCATATTTTTCTCAAGTTTGACGACCACATAAAGTTGTGAATATATAGATGAATAGGACTATCTTTTTGGGATGATTGATGGATTTTCATCAGAATAATGCCAATCTGCCACTACCACTTTCAACTGGCCTGACACCAAATGAAAAACTTTGGTATGAAAACCCCCTAAAATCTGCAGCATACCTTTACATTAAACACACAAATACTAAAATTTACATAATTAATCAATACCTGGGGTCACCCAATGAGAATAACCTAGAACTTTGAAGTTTTTTCAAAACCAGCTGTCATATTGTCTTGTCTCCCTTTTTTAAACTTTCTTTAAACCACTCCGTGACTGCCATGATACTTAATGAGCTTGATCTGTAAAAGATAAATGACAATTTTTTAATGTTATCAATTTTTACTGCTAGTTTATTGCACTACTGTAGTACTAATCAAAGTTCCTTTTTGCTCCTTTTTGTATTAATACATGTATACGTGAGTCATATGGTCTTAACATTTTTGTTATGATTTTAAGTAATCAAACATTAAAACTTAAATTCGAATTTGAACTTTGAAGTTACTATATTTATGTTTCACTGGAATTGTCTTTTTATGTACCTATCAATTTACTTATCTCCTCATTGTCAGAGTGTAATGTTTCCTTTCACCTGCTTTTTATAAGTAATGTATATATTCCTCACATGGCATACATCCCCTGTGAGGAGTATATAATCATTCTGAATCCTAAATCTGAAACTTTTTTTCTACAGATCTCTGCTGTCTTTTTTGTTCTAGTCTGATTTATGAAGCTCTCAAAAAGAATAAAACGGTATTTGTATCTAAATTCAACTTCATCTCACTATACCCTGTTGTATAATTTTTACCAGGGATGCCATTCAATTTCTTCTCGGCAACGCTCTCTAATTATTACTATGCACTAATTTTGTAACACACAGTTAACTAGGAGTTAGACTTGCCATATTTGTGAGACCTGTGTCTAGCTTTCCCATCCAATGTGACTGTGTAATCCACTTAATACAGTTTCGAAATAGATAGAAAATTTCAAATACCGTCCGCAACATTAGGAACAACCGCCACAAAAGACCGACTGCGATGGTAGCGGGCCAAGCAAAGCCGCCCGACGCGGGCGGAGACAGCAAAAAAATGACTGCGGTGGTCGGATAAGCAGCGGAAAAGGCACAACCCATCGCATGGAAAGCGGACACACCGCACGGTAAAGTACGATATCCACGAGGGTGTCCCGGTCGGAACCGCCGACACCAACTGCTGCGGTCGCACCCAGGAGTGAATGGGAGAAATGGCGGTCAAGCAGCAGCAAAGCCACCGCAGCGGACAAACATGAAAAATGCGGTCGATGTGAAAACAACGCAGTGATGCCGAAATTGCATGAACAAAGTAGCACTGCCCCCAAAATATACAACACACATACACAGAAATATAAATAACTAAAATAAAATACAAAACCACAGAACTACTCCCACAACACACCTGACAACCAAAATCCAATTGGACACACCCATACAGCTGAGTACAAAGCCACCCCTTTCACTGACCACAATCCTTTGCATCACTCCAGAAGAGAAGGCCATACACCACACCTGACAGGAGAGACAATAGAGCACAGCACACATACCCACCTACCACCACCATCAACACTACCATCACACCATCACAAACAAACCCCCATCACACAACCCACCTCACACATCCCCACCACACCCCTGCACCCACACACCCCTGCACCCATAAACACCTCAACCCCCACACACCATGACAGCACCAAAAATGCCCGAATTCACCGAGAGAGAGTTGACAGTCATGGTCAACGAGATTGTGAGAGTAGAGCCACAACTATTTGGTAGCCTGGTCCAACAGACACCATTAGCCACCAGGACACAAATGTGGGAAAGGATAGTCCAAAGGGTGAATGCAGTAGGGGCCACCCCAAGATTCAAGAAGGAGATCCAGAAGCGGTGGAATGATCTCAAGAGGGTTGTCAAGGAGAGGAGGAGCAAGAACTGGACGCTCGCAAACGCGACTGGCAGTGGCCCTCCCCTCCCACTGAGGACATTCACACCATGGGAGGAGAAGGTGCTTGCCATACTGCTTCCTGAGAGTCTCACAGGAGTAGCGGGGGAGCGGAGGCTGGTAAGTACAGAAAAATGACAACCACCACAATGCCAATTACTACCTTGCAATACCCAAACACCATTACACTGTCCATCCCCACCCAACATGTAGCCAGCCATCTTGCTGAGGAGGCCTGTATGGGGAAGGGAGGTCTGTACAACAACTCACACCATAGCCCCTGTCCCACAGCTGAGCAGCATGGAGGCCTCCCCCACCCAGGAGCATGTGTCAGCCATTACAGATTGGTAGCCATCTTCACTGGAAGGGGGTGTGTGGGAGGGAGGGAGGCCTGCACTACTACTACCACCATTCCCCCTGTCCGACACCCCAGCATTATGGAGCCCCCCCCCCCCACCCAGGAGCATGTGTCAGCCATTGCACTGTTTAACAAACAGACTTACAGGTTGGTAGCCATCTTCACTGGGAGGGGGTGTGTGGGAGGGAGGGATGCCTACATTACTACTACCACCATTCCCCCTGTCCCACACCCCAGCAGCATGGAGGCCTCCCCCACCCAGGAGCATGTGTCAGCCATTGCACTGTATTCCCTCACCTAACAGGTAGGTAGCCATCCTGTATTGGAGGAGTGTCTCGGGGTGGGAGGCCTGTATCACTACTCCCATCATGCCCCCTGTCCTACACTCCAGCAGCATGGAGGCCTCCCCCACACAGGAGCATGTGTCAGGCATTGCACTGTTTAACAAACAGACTTACAGGTCGGTATCCATCTTCACTGGGAGGGGGTGTGTGGGAGGGAGGGAGGGAAGGAGGCCTGCACTACGACTACCACCATTCCCCCTGTCCCACACCACAGCAGCATGGAGCTCCCCCACCCAGGAGCATGTGTCAGCCAATGCACTGTTCAACAAACAGACTTACAGGTTGGTCGCCATCTTCACTGGGAGGGGGTGTGTGGGAGGGAGGGAGGGAGGCCTGCACTACTACTACCACCATCCCCCCTGTCCCACACCCCAGCAGCATGGAGCCCCCCCACCCAGGAGCATGTGTCAGCCATTGCACTGTTTAACAAGCAGACTTACAGGTTGGCAGCCATCTTCACTGGGAGGGGGTGTGTGGGAGGGAGGGAGGGTGGCCTGCACTACTACTACCACCATTCCCCCTGTCCCACACCCCAGCAGCATGGAGCCCCCCCCCAACCCAGGAGCATGTGTCAGCCATTGCACTGTTTAACAAACAGACTTACAGGTTGGTAGCCATCTTCACTGGGAGGGGGTGTGTGGGAGGGAGGGAGGGAGGCCTGCACTACTACTACCACCATTCCCCCTGTCCCACAGCCCAGCAGCATGGAGGCCCCCCACCCAGGAGCTTGTGTCAGCTATTGCACTGTTTAACAAACAGACTTACAGGTTGGTAGCCATCTTCACTGGGAGGGGGTGTGAGGGAGGGAGGGAGGGAGGCCTGCACTACTACTACCACCTTTCTCCCTGTCCCACACCCCAGCAGCATGGAGGCCTCCCCCATGCAGGAGCATGTGTCAGCCATTGCACTGTATTCCCTCACCTAACAGGTAGGTAGCCATCCTGTATTGGAGGAGTGTCTCGGGGTGGGAGGCCTGTATCACTACTCCCATCATGCCCCCTGTCCTACACTCCAGCAGCATGGAGGCCTCCCCCACCCAGGAGCATGTGTCAGCCATTGCACTGTTTAACAAACAGACTTACAGGTCGGTATCCATCTTCACTGGGAGGGGGTGTGTGGGAGGGAGGGAGGGAGGCCTGCACTACTACTACCACCATCCCCCCTGTCCCACACCCCAGCAGCATGGAGCCCCCCCACCCAGGAGCATGTGTCAGCCATTGCACTGTTTAACAAGCAGACTTACAGGTTGGTAGCCATCTTCCCTGGGAGGGGGTGTGTGGGAGGGAGGGAGGGAGGCCTGCACTACTACTACCACCATTCCCCCTGTCCCACACCCCAGCAGCATGGAGCCCCCCCCCCCAACCCAGGAGCATGTGTCAGCCATTGCACTGTTTAACAAACAGACTTACAGGTTGGTAGCCATCTTCACTGGGAGGGGGGGTGTGGGAGGGAGGGAGGCCTGCACTACTACTACCACCATTCCCCCTGTCCCACAGCCCAGCAGCATGGAGGCCCCCCACCCAGGAGCTTGTGTCAGCTATTGCACTGTTTAACAAACAGACTTACAGGTTGGTAGCCATCTTCACTGGGAGGGGGTGTGAGGGAGGGAGGGAGGGAGGGAGGGAGGCCTGCACTACTACTACCACCTTTCTCCCTGTCCCACACCCCAGCAGCATGGAGGCCTCCCCCATGCAGGAGCATGTGTCAGCCATTGCACTGTACTCCCTCACCTAACAGGTAGGTAGCCATCTTGTATTGGAGGAGTGTCTGGGGGTGGGAGGCATGTATTACTACTCCCATCATGCCCCCTGTCCTACACTCCAGCAGCATGGAGGCCTCCCCCACCCAGGAGCATGTGTCAGCCATTGCACTGTTTAACAAACAGACTTACAGGTTGGTAGCCATCTTCACTGGGAGGGGGTGTGTGGGAGGGAGGGAGGGAGGCCTGCACTACTACTACCACCATTTCCCCTGTCCCACACCCCAGCAGCATGGAGCCCCCCCACCCAGGAGCATGTGTCAGCCATTGCACTGTTTAACAAACAGACTTACAGGTTGGTAGCCATCTTCACTGGGAGGGGGTGTGTGGGAGGGAGGGAGGGAGGCCTGCACTACTAATACCACCATTCCCCCTGTCCCACACCCCAGCAGCATGGAGTCCCCCCACCCAGGAGCATGTGTCAGCCATTACACTGTTTAACAAACAGACTTACAGGTTGGTAGCCATCTTCACTGGTAGGGGGTGTGTGGGAGGGAGGGAGGGAGGCCTGCACTACTACTACCACCATTCCCCCTGTCCCACACCACAGCAGCATGGAGGCCCCCCCACCCAGGAGCATGTGTCAGCCATTGCACTGTTTAACAAACAGACTTACAGGTTGGTAGCCATCTTAACTGGGAGGGGGTGTGTGGGAGGGAGGGAGGGAGGCCTGCACTACTACTACCACCATTCCCCCTGTCCCACACCCCAGCAGCATGGAGGCCCCCCCCACCCAGAAGCATGTGTCAGCCATTGCATCCTGCACACTCACCTAACAGGTACGTACCTACAGTAATTCTTCATGAAGTGTGTGTGTGTGACCTGCATCCAGAAAACCTACAACAATAGCACGCAATGCATTGACAATCAATATGTATGACTCCATGATGTCCCTCTGCACTATGAAATGTTACACAGTGTTGCCATGATTTGTACTACTGATGAATGCATATCTGTTGGAAAGGGGAGTCTATGGTTGGCGCAGTGCAGCACTGGCGACAAGCAGGGACCCTCTCTTCCACGTCAGGGCTAAGGGTTACCTTCAAGACAACCTCTGCTTCCCCTCTAGGTAGTGTGGCGTAAGCAGTCTAGGCTAATCTCTGGGGCACATGGGGTTAAACATTTGCAATACCGTACCACCACAACCAACCCACCACACAATGACACCAAACTGTATTTGTAAAAATATATATTCTTTATATATTCTCAGAAGCAGGCTTGTAAATACAGTCTTGGTTCAGTTTAAAGATGGTTCCAGTGATTCTTTACATATGCCACAGATCTTATCAGCAATAAGCAATCTTTGTTCAGCGTTCCAAATGGCAATTTGTAGTTCTTATTCAGCTTATTTCGCTATTTCCCCAAAACTATAGTATCTGGGGCTGTCTTGGTTAACGTTCTCACGAAGGCGGGGTGCCTGCTGACGCCTCGCTACACCTCCGGTAATCAAGGGGGCCCGCCCGGCCCGGGCTCACGCTTCTGGCGGGAGCGGTGGCAGGTCGGCTCGAGTCTGCCTCCCAGTGCGAGCTGCACGGCTGTGCGCGGCTGGCAGGGGAGAGAGCGGGGGCCCTGGGAGCGCTCAACACGCGGCTCCGAGGGCTGTGCTGGTCAGAGGGCGGTGCGATCGAGGCAGGCCAAATGCTCGCACCGCGGGGCAATCAACAGTACCTTTTTCTTGGCTGAGGTCGTCAGGGCGCAGGTCGGAGCGGCGATCCGTGTCGCGGTGTCTTCCTCCCGGGGTGGAGCGAGCGGCGGCTCGGCTCTGGCTCGGAGGTTGGCGTTGCGGCGCGGGCCGGGCCGCAGGGACAGAGCGCCTTGGGGTTTCCTGACAGGGGTGGCACACACAGTGGGCGGCGATCCGTCGAGCACGCCACAGGCAATCCAGGCGGCGTTCTTGCACCACACGCCGCAGCTGTTTCTCGGACAGCTGCCAGCGAGGTCAGGGGCACAAGACACGAAGGGGTGCAAGCAGGCACTGGGCACGGCCTTTCTTCACGTTGCGAGCTGCGGCTCGGGGCCAGTCACGGTGCTCGGATCAGCTGGGCTGGTCTTTGCGATGCTTCTGGGCCTGGCAGGCGGCAGTCACGGTGTTTAGAGGGATGGCAACACCCAGAGCTTACTGAAGAGCGCGATGGTCACAACGCGCTCCGCTTTTCCTGGATCAGCGTGCAGGGGGAAAGCAGCGTCTCACAGCGGTTCCTCTGTCAGGGGGTAGCGCCCACTGTTCCTGGGGCGCTGGTCAGGGGGCAAGTTCCACAGCAAGCCCTTGGAGATCTTTTAGCAGAGTTTGGCACAAAGTTCAATAAAAGCGAAAGTCTCTTGTATTCTTTTCTTTCCTCTCCTTCTGCAGCAAGGCACCAGACACAGGCCAGAGACAGCACTCCTCCTTGTCCTTCCAGGTCCTTCTCTTTGGGCAGAGTTTCTTCTGTAGCGCAAACAGGATCTAATCTACAAGGAGCAGGGCTCCTACTTTTATACCCAGTTTCTTTTGTTCTTACAGGCCAGGGGGGCCTTTGCATAACTGCTCTCAGTCCCTGAGCACTTGTGGTGGGTACTTCTGCTTCTGCATTCAGTGTGAGGGCAGGCACATCAGCCGCTCCCCAGGGGGGCGGAGCCACCATTGTGAAGACAGGGGCAGCTTGAGCACTTTGTTGACAAGCTTCGGTCCTTCCTGGGCCAGGTGCAGGCTGAGTCATCAGTCGCTCCCCAGGAGGGCGGAGCCAGCATTGTGGAGGCAGAGCACAGCCGGATGCATCATTCAGGGAAACTCCCACCTCCCACTAAGGTGTCATCCTGCTATTCACCACCTGTCAACTCCCAGCCCTGTCACTCACACAACTCAGACAGTCAGATACACACAAAAGCAGAGGCGGGCTGAAATGGTTAGACAAGCAAATGCTAGCTTTCTAAAAGTAGCATTTGCAAACCCAGGATATTAAAATAAACTTTACTAAAAGAAGTATTTTATTATTCTGAGTTCAGGCATACTAAACATTATTTTCTACCATGCTCCCTGAGCCTTCTGGGATTATAGAGTGTAATAATTCCAGCAGCCCATTCTGGCCTAAAGGGAGCAGGTAGCCTTGCAATAGTGAAAAACGATTTTGGTTGTAGTTCACTATTAGGACATGCCACACACATCAGGGCTTGTCCTACCTTACACTTACAATGCACCCTGCCCTCAGGCCTACCATAGGGGTGACTAATATGAAGTTAAGGGAAGGTTTAGGGGTGGGCAAGTGTGTGCACTTGCCCAGCCAGCATGACAGTACCAGACTGCACGCAGGTTCTGCAATGGCAGACCCTAGACACATTTTAAGGCTGCTTCTGTGGGTGGCGCAACCAGCGCTGCAGGCCCACTAGCAGTATTGGCATTTACAAGCCCTGGCACTCCTGGTGCACTTTACTAGGGACTAACAGTAAATCCAATGAACCAATCATGGACATCAATCACATGTACACTTTTCAGTAGGGAGAGCATATGCACTTTAGCACTGGTCAGCAGTGGTAAAGTGCCCAGAGTCATTAAACCAAACAAAATAGGTCAGAGAGAGTATTGGAGGAAGGCAAAAAGTTTAGGGATGACCCTGCCAAGAGGCCCAGGTCCAACACAACCCCCTTCCAGCCAAAACGCAGGGTAGACCAATCACCACTGTGATGGGCTTCCCTGCTTGGGGCGATAGAACATGGACCTGGCCCGCAACAGCAGGGGCACATTCCAGTTCTACGCCAATCAGAACCTATTTTAAATCCTCTGTACATACTCTCAGGGTCCACCCAGCTACTCCATGGGGCACCCTTCTCTTCCTCTGTGGACACCACCTGTGCAGCCTCTAACCTTAACTTGCTCACAGGTGTGTCCCAACAGACAGTCATCAAATCACAGTGGCCACTGACAGTAGTCAGGGCTGAGACCCAGGCCTCATGCCTCTCAGGGCTACCAAACCTCTGTGGCCTCAGAGAGTGGGGGGCAGTAGCCCCAGGTGCTTGGCACCCTTTGTCCACTCTCCCTCCTGTCAGGTCAGGTATGTCATCCTGGCACTGACCCACCAGCTCCAGGCCTCTACCTGGCAGCTGGACCCAAGACTGGGGTAGCCTCCCCCACACCCGGTCCTCCTCCTTGGGGCTCTGTACCCTCCCACCTGGAGTGGTACCCCCTTCCAGAATTGTCAGGGCACCTGTGGCAGGTGACCTGCACAATTCGCCCACCAGTTCAGGGGTGCTATCCTGCAGCTGGGGCACCAGGTCAGGGGGGGACACCCTGCACCTGCCCCTTAAACCTAGGGTCTAGAACCTCTAGTTGAACCGGGGTCAGAGGCGAGGACTTCCTCCCTCTACACCCCCTTCCAGAGTACTGCCCACTCCCAACTGGAGTGGTACCCCTAGAAGTGACATGGGTCAGGACACTGATTACAGTGGCCCCGCCCTCCAGGTCAGACAACACCTGAACCTGGCTCTCCAACTCAAGGACCCAACCCTGCAGTTGAACACTTGCCTGACGCACCAGGACTTTCCGGGGGGCACGCATGCCCCCCCTGAGGGTGGCACATAGCTCATGTGCCGTGCGACAGTCTGCCTGGCGCAGATCTCCCAACCCCTGTCCATCTGACAGTGCGGGAAGATCCCCCAGGACAGAAGTGGTGTCCCCATGGTCATTCAGTGGGGACGCAGCCCTGCTGGCTGGCCCCTGACCCACTGGTTCTTCCACTGGGGACTGTTTCCCCCTCTCGCCCCTCCTTCTGGACTTCTGCACCCTCCCAACTGGAGTGGTACTGCCAGACACCAGAACTACTGGAGCTCTGTTTACAGAGCCTCCACGTTCTCTAGACACTGGGGGATCCCCCTCAGCGGGTGACTCATCCGGACAGCCTAGGCTCCCCACCTGGTGATCCCTTAAAGAACCATCCAGGCTCTGAGACTGAGGTTGGGCACTACCAGGACAAAACCCATTCTCACTCCTTCCCCTCAAGGACAGGACGTGAGGCCCTACACCCCTCTCACTACCACAGGACCTAGCTGGGCTACTCTGCGCCACTTCCACCACTCTGGGCTGGAAGACACCTGAGCCACTCCCCACAGGATCACACCCCAATGCCTCTCCAGACCCTCTGGAATCCACCACAAGGTCTGCCTCCAATGTGAGCTCCCTGGGGTCAGAGAACTCACTCTCCAACAGGTGTTGGCATAGCTCTGGAAAACTGGGACTTAAAGTATGCTCTCCCACAATTGGATTACACAGCCCCCTAGCAGGGTTAACCAAACTATCCTCCGCCTCTCCATCCAGCACCACACACACATACTCCACACGATCCTTCTGAGACTGGCCAGACAGTAGCGGACTGTCTCTGTCACACAACCCACACTCTTCCAGCCGGTCTTTACACTCACCCACCAGGACCTCAACCATGGGGGAATCCCTCCCACCACTAGGACCATGAACTTCTACACCAGCTACCCTATTCCCTTCAGGGACGCTGCGTACTACTGGAGCTACCTCATGCCCTTGAACCTCCTGATGTAAGTTAACCCCCTCCAAGTCAGGTGCCTTATCTCTAGGTGCGCGCACTATGCTGTCAGCACTAGATACCTTAATGTTGCTGCCACCATCTGAGCTGGACTCCACCTCCAACTCAGCAAAGCTCAATCTCTGAGCTACACATATTTCTTGTTGCTGGGCTGAAGCCCTCCTGGCCTCAAGCCCCTCGAGCTCCAAGTCAAGTTTCCTCATTCTTAAGTCATGCGCAAGCTCCATTTTTATTTCTTCCAGGGCTAACTTCCTAGCTGGCAATTCAATTTCAGCTCCGCCAACTTCATTTCATGTATTCTGGCCTCCTTCCTGTCCGTCAACTCCTCTGGCGACAGGGCTCTACCAAAATTCATGATGCTTCTTGCTGGTTCAGTTTCCATTCTGACTGATCCAGGCATGACTTTACAACAAATGGAGATCTCTTCTAGCAAAACATAAATCAAGAAAAAGTCTGTGGCTTAGGTTACTGGACTGTCATCACCGTGCAATGGTCAGAAGTTAAGGCAAAGACACTGCAAATGTAAATCCGCGATCCTCACCGCTGCGTCCAATGTTGGAAAGGGGAGTCTCTGGTTGGCGCAGTGCAGCACTGGCGACAAGCAGGGACCCTCTCTTCCACGTCAGGGCTAAGGGTTACCTTCAAGACAACCTCTGCTTCCCCTCTAGGTAGTGTGGCGTAAGCAGTCTAGGCTAATCTCTGGGGCACATGGGGTTAAACATTTGCAATACCGTACCACCACAACCAACCCACCACACAATGACACCAAACTGTATTTGTAAAAATATATATTCTTTATATATTCTCAGAAGCAGGCTTGTAAATACAGTCTTGGTTCAGTTTAAAGATGGTTCCAGTGATTCTTTACATATGCCACAGATCTTACCAGCAATAAGCAATCTTTGTTAAGCGTTCCAAATGGCAATTTGTAGTTCTTATTCAGCTTATTTCGCTATTTCCGCAAAACGATAGTATCTGGGGCTGTCTTGGCTGACGTTCTCACGAAGGCGGGGTGCCTGCTGACGCCTCGCTACACCTCCGGTAATCAAGGGGGCCCGCCCGGCCCGGGCTCACGCTTCTGGCGGGAGCGGTGGCAGGTCGGCTCGAGTCTGCCTCCCAGTGCGAGCTGCACGGCTGTGCGCGGCTGGCGGGGGAGAGAGCGGGGGCCCTGGGAGCGCTCAACACGCGGCTCCGAGGGCTGCGCTGGTCAGAGGGCGGTGCGAGCGAGGCAGGCCAAATGCTCGCACCGCGGGGCAATCAACAGTACCTTTTTCTTGGCTGAGGTCGTCAGGGCGGAGGTCGGAGCGGCGATCCGTGTCGCGGTGTCTTCCTACCGGGGTGGAGCGAGCGGCGGCTCGGCTCTGGCTCGGAGGTTGGCGTTGCGGCGCGGGCCGGGCCGCAGGGACAGAGCGCCTTGGGGTTTCCTGACAGGGGTGGCACACACAGTGGGCGGCGATCCGTCGAGCACGCCACAGGCAATCCAGGCGGCGTTCTTGCACCACACGCCGCAGCTGTTTCTCGGACAGCGGCCAGCGAGTTCAGGGGCACAAGACACGAAGGGGTGCAAGCAGGCACCGGGCACGGCCTTTCTTCACATTGCGAGCTGCGGCTCGGGGCCAGTCACGGTGCTCGGATCAGCTGGGCTGGTCTTTGCGATGCTTCTGGGCCTGGCAGGCGGCAGTCACGGTGTTTAGAGGGATGGCAACACCCAGAGCTTACTGAAGAGCGCGAAGGTCACAACGCGCTCCGCTTTTCCTGGTTCAGCTTGCAGGGGGAAAGCAGCGTCTCACAGCGGTTCCTCTGTCAGGGGGTAGCGCCCACTGTTCCTGGGGCGCTGGTCAGGGGGCAAGTTCCACAGCAAGCCCTTGGAGATCTTTTAGCAGAGTTTGGCACAAAGTTCAATAAAAGCAAAAGTCTCTTGGAGTCTTTTCTTTCCTCTCCTTCTGCAGCAAGGCACCAGACACAGGCCAGAGACAGCACTCCTCCTTGTCCTTCCAGGTCCTTCTCTTCGGGCAGAGTTTCTTCTGTAGCGCAAACAGGATCTAATTTACAAGGAGCAGGGCTCCTACTTTTATACCCAGTTTCTTTTGTTCTTACAGGCCAGGGGGGCCTTTGCATAACTGCTCTCAGTCCCTGAGCACTTGTGGTGGGTACTTCTGCTTCTGCATTCAGTGTGAGGGCAGGCACATCAGCCGCTCACCAGGGGGGCGGAGCCAGCATTGTGAAGACAGGGGCAGCTTGAGCACTTTGTTGACAAGCTTCGGTCCTTCCTGGGCCAGGTGCAGGCTGAGTCATCAGTCGCTCCCCAGGAGGGCGGAGCCAGCATTGTGGAGGCAGAGCACAGCCTGATGCATCATTCAGGGAAACTCCCACCTCCCACTAAGGTGTCATCCTGCTATTCACCACCTGTCAACTCCCAGCCCTGTCACTCACACAACTCAGACAGTCAGATACACACAAAAGCAGAGGCGGGCTGAAATGGTTAGACAAGCAAATGCTAGCTTTCTAAAAGTAGCATTTGCAAACCCAGGATATTAAAATAAACTTTACTAAAAGAAGTATTTTATTATTCTGAGTTCAGGCATACTAAACATTATTTTCTACCATGCTCCCTGAGCCTGCTGGGTTTATAGAGTGTAATAATTCCAGCAGCCCATTCTGGCCTAAAGGGAGCAGGTAGCCTTGCAATAGTGAAAAACGAATTTGGTTGTCGTTCACTATTAGGACATGCCACACACATCAGGGCTTGTCCTACCTTACACTTACAATGCACCCTGCCCTCAGGCCTACCATAGGGGTGACTAATATGAAGTTAAGGGAAGGTTTAGGGGTGGGCAAGTGTGTGCATTTGCCCAGCCAGCAGGACAGTACCAGACTGCACGCAGGTTCTGCAATGGCAGACCCTAGACACATTTTAAGGCTGCTTCTGTGGGTGGCGCAACCAGCGCTGCAGGCCCACTAGCAGTATTGGCATTTACAAGCCC
Source organism: Lissotriton vulgaris (assembly GCF_964263255.1). Taxonomy (NCBI): domain Eukaryota; kingdom Metazoa; phylum Chordata; class Amphibia; order Caudata; family Salamandridae; genus Lissotriton; species Lissotriton vulgaris. The sequence continues at coordinate 1,434,802,545 of NC_141687.1, forward strand.
TGGCACTCCTGGTGCACTTTACTAGGGACTAACAGTAAATCCAATGAACCAATCATGGACCTCAACCACATGTACAATTTTCGGTAGGGAGAGCATATGCACTTTAGCACTGGTCAGCAGTGGTAAAGTGTCCAGAGTCATTAAACCAAACAAAATAGGTCAGAGAGAGTATTGGAGGAAGGCAAAAAGTTTAGGGATGACCCTGCCAAGAGGCCCAGGTCCAACAATATCTAACTAGTGTACAGACAGATGATGATACGCAAATGACACAAACACTGACCGCTCCCCATCTACTCCACAGGTGACGAAGAACTCACTGCTGAGGACCACACCAACGACCAGCAGAGCCAGTCTCCACCCCCGGCACATGGACTCTCAGATGTGGACTCCCAGGACAGTTTGGATGATGAGCTCCAGGCCGGCCCATCTGGTGTGCCACAGATCCAGAGGTCCCAGGCCCCCATCCTCCCCACCACCACCTCTGCTGCCACTACAACGCAGCAGACCCCTGCAGTCACCGCAACCACCACCGTCGCCACTGCCACCAACACCACCAGTACCACCAGTACCACCTGCAGCACCCTCCCTGTCCCTAGGGATGACCATCCCACAGCAACACCTGTGGAGGGCAGGGATAGAGTGCGTGGCCCCCCAGTGGTGAGGGAAGAGGTCTATGGCAGCAGAGCAGGTGGGAGGGCCAGGGTCACCACCAGACCTCGGGAGGAGTGGACACCATCCCTGGACCACTTCACCAGAGTTGTGGAGGCCTACCAAGAGGTCCAGGGACAAAGTGGCCGGTCTGATGAACTATTGAGGGAGCTCATCCTGCTGATGAGGTCCATCGATAACCGCCTGGGACAGATGGCGGACCTCATGGGCCAGCAAGTGGCGTTGCAGAGGGACAGGCCTGTGTCCCAACCACCACCTCCGTCCCCTTCTGTTGCACCGCAGGATGACAGTGCACCATCCTCCCCTGCGCCAACAGAGAGGGACGAGTCCCCTGACGCCGCTGGCCATTCAGCAGGCCCCCCACCGCCCAAAAGATCTATGGGGCGTCCAAAGAAGAGCCTGGGAGTCTCTGGAGGCAAAGCACCTACCACACGCCAGTCACGGAGCCAGCTGTGAAGACAACCCTCTTCCCAACTGCATTCATTGTTTGGACTATCTTTCCCCACATTGCCCTGGCAATGGCACCTCTCTGTTGGACTGGGTCACCACATCCATGTGGTGTCTACTCTTGCATCTCATTGAACATGACTGTCAACTCACTGCTCATTCCACACCTTCATGTAAATATTACCGCACCAACCACATGTCCACTCCCAAAATAAAATACCTGACGCACAAGATTTTGTGTAGTGAATTCTTTAGTGCAGCATTTACATTGTTGATAATGTCCATGATATGTACAAATGATGTACAGTATGCAGGGCAGGAACCCTATGTAGCACCTAGGGAGACACAACAGAACAACAGTCACTGGTCTCATTGTGGCAACACACAGATCACTGCACAAAAATATCCAAGACATCACAGGCATACTACACAATGAATAGCAGATGTGCACAAATACAGTCCAACATACATCTCGGTATGGAACGTCAATTTCACAAATAACACACATGGGTGACAGAACATGTGCCTATCGGTTACATCCGCGCCTAGCCCTTAATAACAAGAGCAACCACACCAGACAATGTACACGTTGTACCTTGTCAGCCACCTTCAAGTGAAGTAGCGTTCAATGAGCTGTTGGCGCAGGTCAACTCCTTCCTCCTCTCCACTGTCCTCATCACTGGATTCAGGTCCCTGAGCAGGTGGTGGCCCTGGTTCATCACCATCGTCCAGGAGCAGGGGGACACCCCTGTGGATGGCCAGGTTGTGCAGCATACAGCATGCCACAAAGATCTTGCACACCTTCCCAGGCGAGTATGCCAGTGCGCCTCCGGTCCAGTCAAGGCACCGGAACCTTGACTTCAACAGGCCGAAAGTCCGCTCAATTACCCGTCGGGTCCTGCCATGGGACTCATTGTAGTGGATGTGTGCTGGGGTCCGGGGATTCCGGAGTGGGCTCAACATCCATGGGCGACTGGGATATGCTGAGTCACCTGTGTATGACAATCACACATTGCAATGTTGTACAGCCAGAGTGCAGCAAGTGACACACAGCACGCCATAGTAGTAGTGATACCCACCCACAATCCAGGCACGTTCGGGATGCAGATTCTCCATCATCCGTGGCACCATGCTGTTCCTCATGATGTACGAATCATGTGCCGAACCTGGATACTTTGCACACACATATGATATGGTCATGTCCGCAAGGCAGACCACCTGCACATTCATGGAGTGGTAGTGTTTGCGGTTCCGATAAATGTGCTCCATCGCCTGCGTTGGCAACAGACCTACATGGGTGCAATCGATGGCACCAACTACATGTGGGATGCTCCCAAGGGGATAGAAGTCACCCTTCACGGCAGCCAATTCACGTCCCCTGGGGAAATGTATGTAGCGATTGCGATATAGCATCATGGCCGCAAGAACATCCCGCAGCACCATGCTGAACATGGGCTGCGACATCCCCCCAGCGTTAGCCACGGTCTCCTGGAAGGAACCAGTCACAAAAAAGTGGAGTGCTGCCATCACCTTGTAGGTGGGTGGGAATGCCGTAGGATAGTGACAGCGAGGCTGCAGGTGGGGCTCAATAGATCACACAGGATCTTCAATGTTGGTCTGTCCAGCCTGAATTTCCTGATGATTGCCTCATTCTCCATGTCCTCCAGCACTGTTAGTTGACGTAGGAGATTCGGCCTCCTCCTAGTTGAGGAGTGAAATGAAAATGTCAGTGACAAGCATCATGAGATGGGCATAGCACAAAACATCAATGATGTCATGGGAAAATAACGAGTGCCAGAGAGATGCATGGCACATCAGGTTACATGGCTAGCCAATAGCTACACACAGAGGGCACACCTCTCCAATGACAATACACAAGTGTCACAAACACATCTGGGACTGTGAATGCAGATATAATGGATGAACAATTCACATGTGCAGACAAGGTGCAGCAAGACCCGCCAATGTATTGTGACTTACTATGTCTATCATACCCATCTGCTGTACCTGCCACACCTCAAGGCATCATGTAAAGTCAAAACACATTCATCAACACAATGATCACAGTAGCAGGAACACTTCCGGTTGTGTGCATGAGCAGTTGTGAAAGCAGAAGTCTGGTCCGATACAATGCGGTGACACCAGCCAGGTCAAGGTCTGCATTGACCCACAACACATTAAACGTCATGACATCATTTACAACAGCTGAAGTCTGTCAATCATCATCAGCCATCAAATGTGTCACTAAAATGGCTGAACCACAGGCCAAAGTGACTCACACTGAACGTGCGTCCACCTGTGGATGACATGGCTGTGTGGCATCGTGTGTACAATGATGTCCCCTTCACCATGTTGCTGCAGGGTACTGATACAGTGTCCTTGATTGACATACTCACCAATGGGTACAAAAACGGCAGTACCTACCGGCGGGCACCGGCGGTGTGACCCCAGCACCACCATCTCCCCAGACAAGATAGCCATTGGCATACGGACATGTGTATATGGTGGTGGGTATGCTCCGCCGCATGAGTCGCGGTACCTACCGCCGGGCCCCCGCAGTATGACCCCAGCACCACCATCTCCCCAGACAAGGTAGCCATTGGCATATGGACATGTGTATATGGCGGTGGGTATGCTCTGCCGCATGAGTCGCGGTACCTACCGCCGGGCCCCGGCGGTGTATCACCGCCATGGGGCATTGCATGCAGCCAATGGCAGCGATGATGGCGGTGGCATGATGCAGATTTGAAAATCGCGGAAGGTGTGCTTTGCAACCGCGGAGGTGGTCATTGGATGCTTTTGAATGATGCACCATCGTGGTAGCGCACCCCGGGCACCCGCGGTGTGACACAGCCCTGGAGCATTCCATGCGGCCAATGGCAGCGATGATGGCAGTGGCACGTTGCAGATTTGAAAATCGCAGAAGGTGTGCTCCGCTGCCGCGGAGGTGGACATTGGATGCTTTTGAATGATGCACCATCGCGGTAGCGCACCCCGGGCACCCGCGGTGCATCACAGCCTTGGAGCATTGCATGCGGCCAATGGCAGCGATGATGGCGGTGGCATGTTGCAGATTTGAAAATCGCGGAAGGTGTGCTCCGCTACCGCAGAGGCGGTCATTGGATGCTTTTGAATAATGCAGACCAGGACAACCAATTGTAGTTTTTTTTAAGCTTCCAAACGACCCCAGGGGGCTATAAATCTGTGGGTGTGAGCCTCACATTTCCACTGCTCACAGAGCCTGCTGACTGGGACCCTGTCCTGCTGCTGCCCCAAGAGCCTGCTGACTGGGACCCTGTCCTGCTGCTGCCCCAAGAGCCTGCTGACTGGGACCCTGTCATGCTGCTGTCCCAAGAGCCTGCTGTCTCAGACCCCTCACAACTCACTTCCGCCACAGGTCTGCCATATCCACAGGGATGTCAAGAACAGATAAGATCCATGCCAGTCCATTCACGAGTGAGGAGCTGGATGTCCTTGTGGACGAGGTGCTGGCACAGTACCCATGGCTGTTCGGTGAGCCCAATGTTGTGGTAAGTCACCATGAAGGGAGCTGTAGGGCAGGGTGGTGTCAGACGTGTAGTGGTCATGCTGCATTATATGATTGGGGTTGTGGGGTGATGACAAACACTGACAGACAAGCTGTCTCCAGCTCGAGGGAGTGTGTGTGTTGCAATGCAACTCTTTTCTAGCCCTGTACTCGTATGTGTGAGTGGGGTGTGTTACATTGTCGGCCATACAGGACCAACGGTTGTTATCCTTTTAGATGACAGGACAGTGAATGCTTGTGAGGACATTTGTGGGTGCCCCTGTAGTCAGAGTCAGTGTGACCCACAGAGTAGGTTCACTGGCTGCACAGCCAAACGTTGAACATCAGCCGACTTACTTGCTACAGTTGCTTCACACTGAATATTAGATATGCCCCATCAGTGGCCTCTACAATTACTGAATTACACACTGCTGTTGATGCATTTGTGTTGAGGCATCATACATTTGTGTGATTATCATGGAGACTAGGAACCACAATGTGTGCATGCATTCACTAATGTTTATGCCATGCAGAGTGCCCTCGTAAGGGTACCCCCAGTTCGGGAGGGAGGGAGGTTACTGTGAGTCCTGAGTCAGTGTCTGGCTGCTGTACTGATAGCTGCTGACATCTCACATTTCATAAATGTTCTTTTGCCCTTCTTTACTCTCCTACCTGCAGCTCAAGGCACACCAACGTAAGGCCGTGTGGAGGGCCATAGAAGCAAAGGTGCGAGCCCTGGGGGTATCAAACAGAAGACACATACACTGTCACAAGAGGTGGGACGACATCAGCCGGCTGGCTAAGCAAGTGGCAGAGATGACCTTGGGGATGCTACCACGCCCAGGGCGTTTGGTACGGCGCACCATGACTCCTCAGATGGGACGCATACTGGCAGTGACCAATCCAGACCTGGATGCACGTCTGAAGGGGCATCAGCTGCAAGACAGAGATGGTGAGTATCTGGGGAGGGATAGTGTGTCTGGGAGTGGATGCATGTGTACAGGGCCTGTGGCAGCGGTGACACATGTGATGTGCGTGTGTTGCCATGCTGTGATGTGTGATGTGAGTGGCGACTGTGATGTGTGCCTGTATGAGGCATTGGCCCACCATGGCCTTACTGTGCTGCTCCTGCCTGCAGTCCTCAATCCTTGAAAGATTTATTGTGGCCACATGGTCACTCTTAATTGGGATGGTGTAGGGAGCCCATATTGTGCCGAACTGCAGAGTCCCCTTCATGAGTGTGACTCAATGTCTGTCTACTTTGCATGCACCATGATGTTTGAGGCCCGCACATCCGACGACAATGTGAACCCAGATTGGCACATGGTGCTTGCTATGGCCTGGTTGGCATTGTGGCATGTGTAGTCAGTACAGGTGTGTGTGGTCCCCTCTGGTTCCCTGTAGGGCTGTCAGTGGTGATGAGTGTTGTGGCCACATCATGTCCATGGGGCAGGTCTATGTGGGGTGGGGGCACTCCATCCACGGGCAGGGTGTTGTGCTGTGTGGCATCGACATGCCTCACTCCAGGCAGTTTGTCTGCATGACAGGCACTGTTGTGGACTTTATAGTGTGTAGCTGCATAGTGATTGCAGGGTGTGATGGTTACCATGTAGCTCAAGGCCTGTACAGTGCTGCATTGATCTGTAATCGTGTGACCAGATGATGACACTTACACAACTCTGTTTCTCTCACTAATGCAGAATCGCAAGACACCACGGCGGAACATGATCCAGAGACAAGTGGCGGCGAGACCAGCACGACAGCGGCAGCGGAGCCAAATGAGACTGAGCCAAGTGACAGTGAGCACACCAGCGCATCTGAGGGTGACAGGAGTATGCAGGAGGAATCCGTGGCTGAGAGACAGAGTACCACTTCATCTGATGCCAGCGGTAATGCATCCATGTTAGCAGGCACAGGGGATGGGGAGTCTGCTGCTGCATCTGACAACCAGCGGCCAGTTCCCAGCCTCCCATCCACTTCCTCTGGTGCTGGCCGTATCTGTGTTACTAAGAGGGGAAGAGTGACATTCACACATGGCACCGCTGCCCCTGCACCTGTCCCCCCTGCTGCCCTCAGTGCAGAGTGCATAGAGCTCCTGCGCCAACTTTGCATGGGCCAGACCGCCCTGCTCAATGCCTTCAGTGCCCACGAGAACAAATTAGGCCAGGTAATTGCATTCATGGAGGGCATACACTCTGACGTGGGTGGGCTACACCGTACAGTCCAGGCATTGTCAGCCACAGTCACGTCAGCCCTCCAACAGGCACATGCTCCCATTGCAGCTCATGTGCCTGTGACGACCAGCCATTCAGTGGCCACATCAGATCACAGTGACCACTTGGCACTTACATCACCTAAAAGATACAACACTAGGAGCACACGTCAGACACAAACAAAACAATCCCGTCCACAGACTCCATCCCCAAAGAAGAGCAGGGCCCCCCCAATATGCACAGACAAGGAAAAGTCACAGAAGAGCAATGCCAGAAGATCATTGTGGCAGACATCAGGCTCATTTGCTGCAGAGGCATCTCCAGTAATTGACTCTCCTATGCCCACAGAGGATGTGTGGCATGTCATGGGTACACCTGGGGGGAGCACAGGGACACAACCACCCACCACATCAACCCCAAAACAGAGTACATTGAGGAAGGTGGAGGAGAGCCCTGTTGTGACCAGCCCAGTCATTGAGGCAGAGGAGAGCCCTGTTGTGACCAGCCCAGTGATTAAGGGAAAGGAGGCCAGTGTTGTGTCCAGGCCAGTGATTAAGGGAAAGGAGGCCAGTGTTGTGTCCAGGCCAGTGATCAGGGGAAAGGAGGCCAGTGTTGTGTCCAGGCCAGTGATTAAGGGAAAGGAGGCCAGTGTTGTGTCCAGTCCAGTGATCAAGGGAAAGGAGGGCAGTGTTGTGACCAGCCCTAGCAAGAAGGGGTAGGAGGGCACTGTAGACACCACCCCTGGGGGAAGTGGGAAGGTGGGCACTGTAGGGGGTACACCTTCCAGAGAGGGTAAGGTGGTCCAGAGGCGTAGCCAGCCCAAGTGTTCTGCAGGATCAAGCACATCACCAAAGGTAGTGCCAGTGTCTGCCCCTGATGTGGGACAGTTGGTGTGTGTACCTATTGTGTCATCACTAATTCCCATCAGCCCCAAGACAGGGAAGCCATTTCATGTACCCAAAAAGTGGAAGGGCACCCCTCCAACCTCTCCCCCCCACACTGTGTCAGGGGTCTGCATGACTCCACCTCCACGTGCCACTGTGCCACCTGGTCCACACAGCCCTCCACCTTGCAGGCCCTCTGTTATTACCACATCACACAGGTCTCTTTCAGCCCAGTCAAGTGGGCCTGCTGTCCACAAAACACAGCCAGGTCCCAGTCCGCATGACAGCCAGGAGTGATTTGTCAACATACTCATGCGCCTGTGCCCGACACAAGTGTGCTAGTGAAGACCATTGTTTGCGACCTGTGTGTGTTGCTGGCCCTGTTGCTCTGCTGTGATGTACTCTCCCCTGCCATAGACTCTGGGCCTGTTGATCTGATGTGCTGTACTCTCCCCTGCCATGGACTCTGGGCATGTTGCTCTGCTGTGCTGTACTCTCCACTGTGCAGCCTCTCATGTACTTGCTGGCTCCCCTGCCATGGACTCTGGGCCTGTTGCTCTGATGTGCCATACTCTCACCTGCCATGGACTCTGGGCCTGTTGCTCTGCTGTGCTGTACTCTCCCCTGCCATGGACTCTGTGCCTGTTGCTCTGATGTGCTGTACTCTCCCCTGCCATGGACTCTGGGCCTGTTGCTCTACTGTGCTGTACTCTCCCCTGTGCAGCCTCTCATGTACTTACTGTCTCCCCTGCCATGGACTCTGGGCCTGTTGCTCTGATGTGCTGTACTCTCCCCTGCCATGGACTCTGGGCCTGTTGCTCTGATGTGCTGTACTCTCCCATGCCATGGACTCTGGGTCTGTTGCTCTGCTGTGCTGTACTCTCCCTTGTGCAGCCTCTCATGTACTTGCTGTCTCCCCTGCCATGGACTCTGGGCCTGTTGCTCTGCTGTGCTGTACTCTCCCCTGCCATGGACTCTGGGCCTGTTGCTCTGATGTGCTGTACTCTCCCCTGCCATGGACTCTGGGCCTGTTGCTCTGCTGTGCTGTACTCTCCCCTGTGCAGCCTCTCATGTACTTGCTGGCTCCCCTGCCATGGACTCTGGGCCTGTTGCTCTGCTGTGCTGTACTCTCCCCTGCCATGGACTCTGGGCATGTTGCTCTGATGTGCTGTACTCTCCCCTGCCATGGACTATGGGCCTGTTGCTCTGCTGTGCTGTACTCTCCCCTGTGCAGCCCCTCATGTACTTGCTGTCTCCCCTGCCATGGACTCTGGGCCTGTTGCTCTGCTGTGCTGTACTCTCCCCTGTGCAGCCTCTCATGTACTTACTGTCTCCCCAGCCATGGACTCTGGGCCTGTTGCTCTGATGTGCTGTACTCTCCCCTGCCATGGACTCTGGGCCTGTTGCTCTGCTGTGCTGTACTCTACCCGGCCATGGACTCTGGGCCTGTTGCTCTGATGTGCTGTACTCTCCCCTGCCATGGACTCTGGGCCTGTTGCTCTGATGTGCTGTACTCTCCCCTGCCATGGACTCTGGGCCTGTTACTCTGCTGTGCTGTACTTTCCCCTGTGCAGCCTCTCATGTACTTGCTGTCTCCCCTGCCATGGGCTCTGAGCCTGTTGCTCTGATGTGCTGTACTCTCCCCTGCCATGGACTCTGGGCCTGTTGCTCTGCTGTGCTGTACTCTCCCCTGTGCAGCCGCTCATGTACTTGCTGTCTCCCCTGCCATGGACTCTGGGCCTGTTGCTCTGCTGTGCTGTACTCTCCCCTGCCATGGACTCTGGGCCTGTTGCTCTGCTGTGCTGTACTCTCCCCTGCCATGGACTCTGTGCCTGTTGCTCTGATGTGCTGTACTCTCCCCTGCCATGGACTCTGGGCCTGTTGCTCTGATGTGCTGTACTCTCCCCTGCCATGGACTCTGTGCCTGTTGCTCTGATGTGCTGTACTCTCCCCTGCCATGGACTCTGGGCCTGTTGCTCTACTGTGCTGTACTCTCCCCTGTGCAGCCTCTCATGTACTTACTGTCTCCCCTGCCATGGACTCTGGGCCTGTTGCTCTGATGTGCTGTACTCTCCCCTGCCATGGACTCTGGGCCTGTTGCTCTGATGTGCTGTACTCTCCCCTGCCATGGACTCTGGGTCTGTTGCTCTGCTGTGCTGTACTCTCCCTTGTGCAGCCTCTCATGTACTTGCTGTCTCCCCTGCCATGGACTCTGGGCCTGTTGCTCTGCTGTGCTGTACTCTCCCCTGCCATGGACTCTGGGCCTGTTGCTCTGATGTGCTGTACTCTCCCCTGCCATGGACTCTGGGCCTGCTGCTCTGCTGTGCTGTACTCTCCCCTGTGCAGCCTCTCATGTACTTGCTGGCTCCCCTGCCATGGACTCTGGGCCTGTTGCTCTGCTGTGCTGTACTCTCCCCTGCCATGGACTCTGGGCATGTTGCTCTGATGTGCTGTACTCTCCCCTGCCATGGACTATGGGCCTGTTGCTCTGCTGTGCTGTACTCTCCCCTGTGCAGCCCCTCATGTACTTGCTGTCTCCCCTGCCATGGACTCTGGGCCTGTTGCTCTGCTGTGCTGTACTCTCCCCTGTGCAGCCTCTCATGTACTTACTGTCTCCCCAGCCATGGACTCTGGGCCTGTTGCTCTGATGTGCTGTACTCTCCCCCTGCCATGGACTCTGGGCCTGTTGCTCTGCTGTGCTGTACTCTACCCGGCCATGGACTCTGGGCCTGTTGCTCTGATGTGCTGTACTCTCCCCTGCCATGGACTCTGGGCCTGTTGCTCTGATGTGCTGTACTCTCCCCTGCCATGGACTCTGGGCCTGTTGCTCTGCTGTGCTGTACTCTCCCCTGTGCAGCCTCTCATGTACTTGCTGTCTCCCCTGCCATGGGCTCTGAGCCTGTTGCTCTGATGTGCTGTACTCTCCCCTGCCATGGACTCTGGGCCTGTTGCTCTGCTGTGCTGTACTCTCCCCTGTGCAGCCGCTCATGTACTTGCTGTCTCCCCTGCCATGGACTCTGGGCCTGTTGCTCTACTGTGCTGTGCTCTCCCCTGTGCAGCCCCTCATGTACTTGCTGTCTCCCCCGCCATGGACTCTGGGCCTGTTGCTCTGATGTGCTGTACTCTCCCCTGCCATGGACTCTGGGCCTGTTGCTCTGCTGTGCTGTACTCTCCCCTGCCATGGACTCTGGGCCTGTTGCTCTGATGTGCTGTACTCTCCACTGCCATGGACTCTGGGCCTGTTGCTCTGCTGTGCTGTACTCTCCCCTGTGCAGCCTCTCATGTACTTGCTGTCTCCCCTGCCATGGGCTCTGAGCCTGTTGCTCTGATGTGCTGTACTCTCCCCTGCCATGGACTCTGGGCCTGTTGCTCTGCTGTGCTGTACTCTCCCCTGTGCAGCCTCTCATGTACTTGCTGTCTCCCCTGCCATGGACTCTGGGCCTGTTGCTCTGCTGTGCTGTACTTTCCCCTGTGCAGCCTCTCATATACTTGCTGTCTCCCCTGCCATGGACTGTGGCCTTCTTGTTTGTGTTTCACCTGTGCATAGTCTCTACCATTTGTACATGATTTTGTGGCTTGCTGTTGTCTACTAATGTTGTATTGCTACATCTGAGCAATTTGTGAATAAATACAGGTACTTCTGGTGTGTGTTTTATCAGTCTCCTTGCTGATTATTGTACTTTTCTTGTTTGCATTTGCTTGACTGTATACCGTGCTCTATTTTTCAGTTCTACATTGCAAGGCTCTTTGTAGCCATCTGATTTGTAGACAGGGGTGACAGGGTCTTCAGTCCATTCTGGCACTACTGATGTTGTACTCTGTGATGGCTATTTTACAGGACTGCAGTTCTCTTGTTGGTGATTTGCTATTGTTGCATAGACTGTTCACAGGTCATGTTGGGGGACACTGGCAGCACAAGGTGTGCTGCTGTTCAGTGGGTTTGTTGCTGGCTGTGATGTCATGCGGTATGTTTGTGTGTTCCTTTCTGTATGCCCAGTCGTGTATATGTGTGGTCATCTTGTGTTGGATGTTAGTCCTGGTGGCATGGCTTACATGTCATGTGTGGTGTTGGGTGTAGCAGAGGTGTGCAGTTTGAAGGGTGTAAGTTTGTAGTGTATGTATGTGTGCCCCTGTATAGTGTGAGACACACATGTGTCAGCCAGGAGTCTTATGCCTGTTGTTTGTTTTGTCTTGCCCTGTGTGGATGATTGTATGCAATTGTGTGGGCTGTGTGAGTGCACTGGTGTTGTGTGTTCATTGTCAGCCAATCCTGCAGTGCCTGTGTCCCTGGTTGTGTGTTGTGTGTTGCTGTGTGTGTGTATTGTGCTTGTTGTTACAGTGCTTGTTAGTGTGCATGGGGGTACACGGGATGAGCACCTGGCCTGTGAGTAGCTCCGGTGGGGTGCAGTGTGGTTGTGGGTGGTCTGTCCCTGTGATGTTTGTGCCCTGCCCATGCCTTGGTGTGGCCCGGCCTTCTGCATGGTGCGCATGTGTTGACCGCGGCGGTGACGTGACCGTGACCGTGACGTTGCTGCTGGTTGGCGGACGTTGTGTGTTCCGGATGCTGTGGGGTGCCTTGTTGTGAGGTGGGTGATGTGTGGGTGCCCATGCGGATGTGTTGTGCCCCCAGCAGGATGCCTGTGTGGTGCTTGGGCCCTGTGTCGGCATGTGTGTTGTGTGGTGCATATGTGTATTGGCGTACCTGGGGCGGCGTCCGCAGCGGCCCATCTGGCGATAGTGTTGCAGCAGGTACATGACCGGGTGCATGTGGAGGGCTGGGTCCATGGGGTTCATGTCGGGCGGGGCGGACGTCATCAGGCACTGCGGAGGGTTTCGATTGGCTCCCGCCGCCGTGGTGGCGGGCGCACTTTGATGGCGGTGCGCGGCGCTCCGCGGCGGACGGGAAATGACCTGTGTTTACCTATCCTAATGTTGCTGACATCGGTTCCGCTGCTCGCGGGCGGTAAATGCTGTTTTTCTGCCCCGCCACCACCGTCTCTTCAGCAATGACAAAGATCAATAGTCTTGTGATGTTGGTTTTCTATGATGTCACTTCTTGTGATGTCGCATGCAAATTAGAGGGGCCTCACATCTTCCCTTTCGCCCATGGCCCCACAAGTCCTGGACCGGCCCTGACTTCAGGGAATGGCTGGTAAATACATTGCATTCAGGAGAGACAAGGATCACCCTACTTACAGGAACCAGGGTATACGTTATACATAAAAAAAAACTTTGGTATCCCGTGGAAAAAATGAGACAATAACAATAATACTTATTTTGATGATATTTGTTGAGCACATAAAAATGGTGCGTAATTTGTAAGGTGTCCCAAGAGAAATTAGAAATTAATTTCACTTGGACACCTTATACCTTCTCTCCATTTTTACATGAATTTATAAATAAGAAAGCAATTTACTCATTGGGCTTTATTAGTGGTTTTCTGAGTTCGTACACCTCTCCCCCTATATATTGCTAATATGCTCAACAAACATTATCACCATAAGTATTATTGTTATTGTCTAAAAAAAATCCACAGGTACCATTGTTTTTTGGTAAATACGTTGGGCATGCCGATTATGGTCTGGTATGCACCAAAATCTATACTTTATGCCCCAGTTTTGGTGGGAAAATGCGAACTAGATGATACTTATTCGAACCCAATAAAGTCGGTGTCGAATTTTGTTTGGTGTGATAATCCTATACAAGGCCACTCGTAGTAAGGCCCTAAATGCATACATATACTGGCATGTTTATGACAGACCGATTAAGCAAAACTGTTGCCTTTTCCCCATCGCTCTTGGATAACTTATGTTTAAGCTAAGCAGCATTATTCCTAACTGTCCTGGCTGGTATGGAAAAGAACTTGTAACCAGGACTGCAGAAAGCACGCTGAGACAGCACCAGAGTAGCCGAGACAGCTGGGGCATGTCTGGCACGACGGATCGGCATACGCTCCCATTTGAACTTTCGTTTCACAATTAAGCATAATGCAAGCTTCTTGCACAGCACCTTAACGAGCATTGGCACATGCAGAATTAAGCTGTGAGCACGGGATTGTGTTTCTGTGGACAAAACAGGATATATTTCTTCAGACACATATTTGGATGTCTGGCAGAACGGAATGCTTCTCTAATCCTCGAACAGATGTCCCTATAACTTTGTTAGAAGCATTTCACGGTTTTTTTTGTTTTAAGTTTCTGCTCAATATGCATGCAAACTTCAGTGGAAAAGCACTTTGGAAATCACAGTTGATGGCTGGATCTTGCATTTTTATATATAAATAATAGTGTTATTCGCTTACTATTTTGTACGACTTAATTGTAAAGAGCATTTTAACGCCGATACTTGATTATTTTTCTAAATTGTCATGGATCCCTTTTGCTATATTTTTGTTTTGATCATATAAGCGCATCTACTAAGTGAAAGACTTTCCAACGATTTTAGATAAATATGCATAATGCAAAAACATACTAAAATAAATAATGCTGCTAGCACAGTTGGAAAATAAAACATCAAAACAACAGCTGCAGCATAAATTGTAGGAACAGACCCATGAAAATCCGAAGCCGAATTTGCAGTCAAAGCCTCCTGCAGGTATCACGGCGAAGGGTGCAAATGCAAATGGCATGGAAAGAAATCTAAGAAGAAATAACAGTCACAAGAAAAAGTGGAGGCGTTTATTCTTTGCAAAGGAAAGCGAGTGCGGAAGGGGCAGCTGCGCCGAAGCAGCTAGAAATCGGCGGCTTAACAAAGCCATAGTTTATTTTGTTTGGCAGAAAGCGTGAAATGGCGGTTAAGAGATGCTAGCGCTAGTTAAGGCGAAGGGAATTAAAAAGAGAAAGGAAAACTTACTACTAAGTATCCTTAACAAAAAAAAGCGTACATTTTTAAGTCGAAATTCAAAATGCATGCCGTTAACGGTGAGAAAAATTAGCCACTGTTCATTGTAAGATTTCTTGAAACTCTTAACTAAAATAGCTTCATTAAGCCACTCATTAAAGTTGTGGGTGGGGGAGAAAGCCACCGGCTTAGCATAATCTTCTTAGGAGCGGGCAGACGTACCTGCAGAAGTCTGAGAAGGGTTAGCTGTGCATCCCAGAAACCAAAGATATGCGTGCCACGTTCTGCATGGGCCATCTAGTGGGCTAGCACCTGAAGAGTCCTCAAATCCCAGACATCCGACGCTAAAGTGCATGGTTATCGTCGTGGGTGGGGAAGGGATTCTATTTTCGATGATACATGTGTTCTATTCTTTATCTCATTCCGTTTACACAGCAAACTAGAATCGATGCACCGAATCCCATACCATATATATATTAAAAAAAATGTGTAGCTTTGTGATTTATCCTAATATTTTGAAAACGGTACCTGAGCTAAACAACGTATATACATAATCTGGAAGATTACTGAGAGACTAAACATTTGTTGTACTTAGTAAAGACCGAGATGTGTCTGTTGCCGTGTGTCTGTATTGCTTCTGCCTTCAAATAATGCTTATTGTGCCTATGGAAATATAGCCCAGAAAAATTGTGAGAGTCATGTCAGTCGTGTTAGATAGTCAATGGTTGGAATCAAAATATACCCCAAGAAAATAATCAAGATAGAGTGTATCCCTTACATATCGATATCAAATGAGAGGGCCCGATTAAAAAAGTACAACTCTTCTGTTAGCACTTGTTAGAAATGGGGTTTCTGATGGCTAGGTTATACACCTAAGCCAGACAGAACCGACCACTCTTGTCAGGGTAAGGGAGTTACACACACAAGATAACACCTGCTCCCCGATTGGTAGCTTGGGAGAGCAGTCAGGCCTACTGTGGTGTTTCCCAAAATGAAGAGAGAAGGAAACAAAGTGTAGTCCAAGAGTCCAGTTTATTCGCCTCATCCACCAACAGCTTCAGGTCGTAACTGACCTGGAATCACATGTACATTCCTATTCTAAGAACATGGAATCATTCCTATTCTAAGCAAGCGGGACTAGAATGTAGCGAGGAGGAAGACAGGTAAGAAGACACAACATAACACATCTCCCTTCTTTACCAAAACGTAGTGAACAGAAGATTAAGTAAAAGAGAGGAATAAAAGAAACTGATAAATAAGCAGAAACAAATGAACATTGTTTAGACATAATCTTTCATGTACATTGGAGCACTGCGTAACCTTTGACTCCTCATGCGAGAACTGGGTGAAGAGTTGTGACAAGAGCGAGAAGAGTTGCTTATGCCAAACAGATTAGATTTGATATCAGAGTCAGACTGAATAAGGTTCTTTGACCTAATAACTACAACTCGACTTTTGTTCCAAATCCTCCCATCTTGTGTCTTGACGGCATTACCAAAAACTTTAATGACAGGCCTAACATTGGTATACTTGGACCAAGGCCTTCTCCCTACAGGTGCCTTTATTCTTATAAGGTCACCTACCTTTACTTCATGAAATTTAACACATTTAATTTTGTCGAAATATGCCTTCCTGCAAGTTTGTTTCTCTATTTCTCTCTCTCTCCAAGCACCCACATGATTATCCACAAATCCCTTCGTCATATTCATCCAACCTGGACACCACATAGTGTTCGGAACTCTACCTCTAAATAGTTCAAAGGGAGATTTTCCAGTGGTCGAGTGAGGGGAGCAACGATAAGCGTCTATTCTTTCTCTTAGTGCATCCTTCCAATTCAAGCCACTAGCTCTTGCGAGCTGAATGCATTCTTTCAATGTACGGTTGACCCTCTCAACTGCACCATTTGTTTCAGGGTGATATAACGATGTTCTCTTGTGTACTATTCCACATTTTTTAAGATAGTCCTCAAAGAAGCTAGAACAGAACTGAGGACCGTTATCTGATAGTAAGCTATTCGGGAAACTCTCTCTCAAGAATATGTCAGATAAAAACTTGATGACAGAATTAGAAGTAATTTCACTGACTGCGCGAACCTCGATCCACCGTGAATACAAGTCAATTAAGACTATCAGGTAGGGGGTGTCAGAAACTCTAGTAAGAGGCCCTAAAATGTCAATTGCCAATTCATCCCAGGGATGATTGGGTAACTCCCTACATACCATGGGCATTTGCCTGACTTTTAGAATCTTATCACTTGCACAGCATTCCACGCATTCCCTAACCAAACGTTCTATTTCTAAGTCCATTCCTGGCCACCAAAACTGAGTACGAACCATCTCCTTGGTTTTTACTATCCCCAAATGACCAGAGTGTGCATGAGAGAGCAATTTTTTCCTTAAAGAGAAAGGAGGTATAAGTCTCAACCCACGAGTTAGCATGTCATCTGAAATTGAAAGTTCATGAGAAACAAGAGACCAAGGTTTGTCCAGACGCTTGTTATCTTTTAATAGAGACATTACCTTAACCAACTCCTCATCCTTTAACAATTCCTCTTTCCACTCTTCTTTACTTACAACACCCTCTGTGACCTCACAAACATTTAAATAATCATCTTCATCAACATAGTCATCTTCACACCCCGTATCATCACTTTTTACCAATCTAGAAAAACAATCAGCAGCCTTGTTAGACACACCAGGTAAATACTGAACTTCAAAGTCAAATTCCTGTAAAGATATGATCCACCTTCTAATCCGAGAAGAAATAGAATCTAGTCCTTTTTTACAAAACACTTCTTTTAAGGGCTTATGGTCAGATTTGACAATAAATTTAGTCCCCCAAACTAAATTCTTAAACTTTTTAAGTGCCCAATATATCGCTAATGACTCCTTTTCGATTACAGAGTAGTTTAACTCCGGACCACAAAGACACCTGGATGCACATGCAATTAAAGCGTCATGGTCATGTTTATTTTGCACCAACACCGCTCCTAATCCCTTTTCACTTGCATCAGTGAAAATGAACGTGGGTAAACCAGGAACAAATGCTTGCAAGCATGGAGCTTTCTTCAATTCCTCTTTTTATTCCCTCAAATTCCTTCTTACACTCATCTGACCAGACAAAAGTGACACTTTTCCCAGTGAGTCTCCTCATGTTCTTTGTCTTGTCCGCAAAATGTACGATAAACTTCCCATAAAATTCTACCATCCCTAGAAAGGATAATAACTCTTCTCTATTGATAGGTTCTGCAACATTACTGATGGAAGCAACCAAATCCGATTTTGGAAAAACCCCTTGACTCTTAATACAGTGCCCTAGGTAATTTACTTCTTCTAAACCAAATTTACACTTCTCCTTCTTAAGAGTCAAACCAGAGTCAGCCAATCTTCTCAACACTTCACACACACGCTCATTGTGTTCTTGCAAGTCTGACCCATATATTAGAAGATCATCCTGGTAACATTTTACCCCATGAAGACCTTTAAGTATGTGTGTCATGATTCGTTGGAATACCGAGGCAGCTGATATTAATCCAAATGGCATCCTTTTGAACTTAAAGGTACCCATCGGTGTTACAAATGCAGTTAAGTCCTGACAAGAAGTGTCTAGTTCAACCTGGTGGTAGGCAGATGCCAGATCGAGAGTAGTGAAGTATTTCGCACCCTCTAATGTGCCTACAATTTCATCTATGTTGGGTAACGGAAATCTGTCCACCACCACCTCCTTGTTTAACGCTCTTAGGTCAATGCACAAATGAATCTCACCAGTTGGCTTCTTCGCAACCACAATGGGAGCCAACCATTCCGTGGCTTCTACAGGCTCTATAATGTTATTTGAAACTAACTTTTCTAACTCTTCTTGTACCTTTACCTGTTCCGCTAGTGGAATCCTTCTAACCTTCGCTACTATAGGGATAGCATTTTTCTTAAGCTTGATACAATGCTTATAGCCAATTAAACATCCTAACTTGTCCTTAAACACAGTTGGAAATTTTTCAGCAAACATGTCAGCAAGATTTTCTACTTCCTGAATTCTCACCTGAGGTGTGGCATTAGGATCAAGTGTGACTCCAAGATCACGTTGGTCTCTCCAACTAATTAGTGCATCCCCAAAATTGGTAACATAAATTTTCCCAGGAATGATTCTGCATCCTAATTCCATAGTGGCAATAAAATAACCTAAAATCTTAATGGGTTTACTGCCATACCCTAGCGGTAAGATGTCACTCTTGAACAGCTTTACATTTTTTCCAAAGGTTTTGTGCAGAAGCTCTTCATCAATCATAGTGATCTGGGAACAAGAATCAAATTTAAATTCAATCATGGCATCATCTACTTTAACTAAATGTGTGGGATGTTCTAATACTCCATCACTAACCTGAAACGTAACCGTTTTCACTTGTGGTTGTGCCCATTTCTTGTACGTATTATCCCTTTTATAACCTTTTGTCCTACAACATTTTGAAAAATGACCTCTTCTCCCACACTCATTGCAAATAGATTTCAAAGCAGGACAATTTGGTGAGTTAGCTAAATGCCCGGGATTGGCACACCTGAAACAAGAAAATTTGTTAGACATATTAAAATTCGGATTAAATCTATTCATCACATTGTCATTCTTCCCACTGTCTTCTTTTCCCTCTTTCTGAACCTGACAAACTACTTTCTCTACTTTGGATTCGGCTTTCTTCTCAGGTTCCACCATTTTCTCTTTTTCTCCTTTCAGTTCATCTACACATTTGGTCATGTGTTCGACTTGCTTTGCTATCACAAGTACTTCCTCTAAGGGTGGTTCATCCTTTAGCCATAACTCTTTACGAATGCTGTCATGAGCACATTTTAAGACAAACTGATCTCATATTCTTTCTTCTAATGTTTGTCCAAATTTACATGAAGACGCCAATTTTCTTAGAGCGGATACGTAGTCTTCTACAGACTCATCTCTCTTCTGACCTCTCAAGCCAAAATGGTATCTCTCCATTATTGTGCTCAATCTTGGAAGATAGTGACGGTCTAATTGCTCTATGGCTATTTCGTACTCATTTAAGTTTCTCTGTTCTGCTGCTGTGAGCTCCGGCAAGTGTTCCAATACGTCTTGCCCTTCACCTCCTAGACAGTGTAAAAGTAAAGAATGTTTCCTTTCTGCACTCAGGTTTGTGCCACAAACTCTCGCATAATTCGCAAAAATCTTCTTCCATTTCTGCCATTTCACACTTGGTTCACCTGGACTTATCAAAAAGAATGCTGGTTGGGTGACATTTTGCATTTTCTATCTCCTCTTTTCCTTTTCTTTTTTTTTTTTTATGTATAATATACTCTTTCTTCTCCTTATCTTTTATTGTGTCCTTAATAAATTTTTTTTTAAAGAAATGTCATTGATAAAGATATAGTTGTGTTAAATTAGCTTCTCTTTGCCTATCTTTTTTTTTTACAAAGCCACGTTCTAATCTTCTACAGGAACGTTCTTTCACTCTATGAACAAAGACAATCAGGATTCTTTTCACAATATTTGCGTTTCCTTCAGTGCAAATCGAACGTTCTTTCACTCTACGTTCTTTTGACTATGAGCAAGGACAATCAGGGTTCTTTTCCCAAAATGCGCGTTTGTCACTGAGCGCAATGAGGCTTGAAACGCAGCGTGACTTCCTTTACACGTTGCGTGTTACGTCACTGAACCGCATGAAGCCTTCCTGTTACACGCGCTGAAATCGAACGCGCATAGAGAAGCGAGCAGCGCGAGCGCCTTTAACGGCTCAATTAATAAACAATGCGCGTCGCTTATTTCCTTTCTTTTACGTCCCCTTTATTTTTTATATTAACCTCCCTCCGTACTCCTCACCGCATCAAGGAGTTTTCTTTCTTCTTTTGTAATCGTCGTTTCAGCCGCTGGGAAGACCTCGCTTCCTTTCGATGGAATACAGCCGCAGGGGAGGTATTTCGAGATGAGGACAGCCGCGTTTTGAGGCGTTGTGAGGTAGGATCGTCGCCAATAATAATGTGGTGTTTCCCAAAATGAAGAGAGAAGGAAACAAAGTGTAGTCCAAGAGTCCAGTTTATTCGCCTCATCCACCAACAGCTTCAGGTCGTAACTGACCTGGAATCACATGTACATTCCTATTCTAAGAACATGGAATCATTCCTATTCTAAGCAAGCGGGACTAGAATGTAGCGAGGAGGAAGACAGGTAAGAAGACACAACATAACACCTACCCCAGAGGCAACGAGTAAAGTCTTTGCGCGACATACACACACGCCAGTGACATACTAAGCACACCACAAAAGAGATTCCACACAAGGCGATATAAAACATGCTTGGTGTTATACACCAAACACATTAGACGCAGGATCACATAAATCACTGTGCCACTAGGCCCTTGTAATAATAATGCATAAATCAGAAGTCACCTTGCCGCCAGGCAATTGTCCCCATTGATCATAAATCACTTTTGTCAGCTAGGCCATTGTCATAAACATTTAGCGCAAATAAGACAATACGTATAGGTGACACACCTTATCAAACAAAACTGTGCACAACATATCATCCATATATTTTATATCAATAGGGAATCACATGCAGTCTGTATTTATTAGGAATAAAACCCATAAATTACCACATTTCGCTTTACAGGAATCACCATAGGCATATTACTGCAACCTCATCCTCAGGTAACAGGGCACTTTACTCCTGTGCTTTTATTAGATATTATGCAGAAGGTTTTCCACCACGCTAGAGGCAGGGACACCAGAACACCTATTACAGGAATCACAGTAATGTCCCTGGTGCTGCGGAAGCACCCATGTGTATTTTAATCCTGGCACCTCGGACCCAAAAGGCAGTGACTCACGGCCCCTCTGGAAAGGCTAGCGGGCCATGGCAGCCGGCCCCTTCTCTGGTTTTAGCCCTCCTATTGGGGCTTGCACGATGCTGCTGGGGCCCCACCTCTCTCACTAGCTTAAAAGGAAGCTGGTGCCTCAGTAAGGCCGTCTTCAATTCCACTACAGCTCGGCTGGGCTCAAAATGCATGGAAGCACTCACTACCTTGGTAATAAAACTCAAGGGGACAAAGATAGTGCCAAACCTGCATTGGGTACAACACTTCGGGACAGCCACCATGCAGAAAAACCAGGAGCAGAGATCAACATCCGCCATATGCTGGGCTCCTGTTTGGAAAATATGCGCTGGGTACGATAAAATGCTCCTTTCATGCTTAAACATCAAAGGAAGAAGAAAAGTCAAATCCTTCTCCTGCTCCAGACAGGAGCAGCGACTGCAGGCTGACCTATCCCACACCAGTCAGGGGCAGCAGCACACCTCACACAGTTCCTTCAGCACTTCTCCCAGGCAGGACACTTTAAGATCCAGCAAGGATCTTTCTTGGAATCTTTTATGTCCTTGAGTTTTCCAGTAGGAGGCCAGCACACACAAGCTCTTGGAAATTTCTTCCCAAGCAGGATATCACAGCAGGGCAAAAAGAGTTAGTCCCTTTCCTCCACCACAGACAGAAGCTGCAAATCCAGGCCAACCCACCCTTCACGCAGAATAGGCAGCGCTCCTCACACAGTCCTTCCGCTTTTCTTCTTAGCAAGGTTTTCTTATTCCTGGAATTAATCTAAATTCCTGGGGTTTTAAGTGTAATACTTATACCCTATTTTGTCATTGTTCTTTTTGCTTTAAGGGTCTCAGAACAGAGTCCAAAGCAGTCTGTCCTCCCTGGTGCAGCATGACCACCGGGGCCGAAGACAGCATTGTGAAAAAGGAGACAAAGCTTATTCAGGTGTAAGCAAATCTCCTCCCACCACTCTAAATGCAGACCAGGTCTATTCAGCCCTGCGATGAGTCACACAGGCAAGGCAAGATGCACCTCAACCCCTCCAGTGACTGTCTAGAGTGAATGCGAATCCCTGCCCCTATCACTCAAACACCAGACGCTGAATACACAAACAGCCAGAGCCACACAGAATAGTAAAGTACATTTACACTCGCGGATTAGAGAGTGAAACCCTTTCTGCACACTGCAAAACAAAAACAATTTTATGCAAGACTGGAATACAGGGAGTGTGTGAACCTCTCTAAATATGAAAGTAAGAAAATCCCCAGTTTCTAAAAGTGGCATTTTCAAACAAAGCATTTAAAAACCCCCTTTACCAAAAGGTGTGTTAATAAATTCTGAGTTCAGAGAGCCTAAACGCAATTTTTCCAACTTATTCCTATAGACAGTTATACCTGTGTAAAAATGTTAGAGTACAGCCCACAACAAAGATTGGTTATTTTTCTAAACTGGTGTGGTGCCCATTTGTAGTGTTTTCATTGTGTTAGTATGTGTTTAGGTACAAATTCTTGGAACATTGCCTCTAAAATGAGCCTGCCTGCTTGTGCCAAGCTACCAAGAGGGTGAGCATGGATAATCTTGGGTGTGTAATTTCCTGACTAGAAATAGGTTCCCTACTTGGACAGGATGCAAGCTGCTGCCAATTAGAGACCCCCATTTATAACAAATCAAATAACAACAGTTAAAAAAAGGTAATCCTTTGGGTGGGGACAGGGCACAGCCCTTTCAGATGTAAGTGTGAGCTCATGCCTTCCATCCTACTCAGGATGGCCCATCTGCATGCTAATGACCACTCAGGCACACTTATCATTCCTTTATGTGTGGCTGTCTAGAGGGAATACAAGAAGGCAACTATCATCCCCCCTAGATGTGTATTTCAGAGACAGACATAACACACCAAATGCTTAGAATAAAAAAAGCCAGCTTTATAATAGTGGTAATTGCTAAATTGGAATTTGAAACCCAACTCCACCATAAGTTGTGTTTTTTGATTGTGAGATCAGTGACACTAAACTTGAAAAGTCAATCTCTTCTCAATTGGGAATTACACTTAAAACATGTAATAAGGTAATCCCAGTGTTATCCTGTAAGAGAGACAGGCCTTGCAGTAGTGAAAAACGGAATTGGGAGTTCTTCACTACTATGGGCCCCGATTCTGAAGCGGTTTGGAAAGCTTCCAGACTGAATTGGTTTGGAAATGGTTTTTGAACCACTCAGATCGGGATAGTCCGACCGACTGACTACGATGAATCCGGATGCTTCCCGATACGAATTGGTTGGACTCCCGTTGACTTCAATGGGAGCATATGTTCCTAACCGCATCGTAATTGGGTCCTCCGTCGGGAAGACACGTTCCCGATCCGATTCGGAAGGAGCAAATGCAGTTAGGAGGCCTTCCTAACCGCATCATAATTGGGCCCTAGGTGGGAATGCTTTCCTAACCTCATCAGAATCAGGCCCTAAGACATGTAAAGTTTAAAAGTGCATATCCTGCCTTGTAAATACACTACACTCTGCAGGTTATACAGGGCCTACCTTAAGGGTGACATATGTATAAAAAAGGCACGGTTTAAGCCTGGGAAGATAGTTGACTTGCCAGGTCGAAATACCAGTGTGAAACTGCACAGACAGACTGCAGTGGCAGGTCTGAGACATGGTTAAGGCGCTACCTCTGTGAGTGGCACAATCATGCTGTAGGGCCGCTAGTAATATTTAATTTATGGGGCATGTGTAGTGGACTTTACTAGGGGCTTATAAGTAAATTAAATACGCCTATTAGATCTGGAATCTTTTGGCATGGTTTTCCCTGTCATTTTTGCTTCTGACCTCCTGTTTTTGACTTTGTGTGGAACTTCGTTTTTGCTGATTTTAGGACTCTGGACACTTTACCACTGTTGAACAGTGCATGTACTCTGTCTAAAAGGTGATGGCATTTGTGGTAGCCATATGAGCATACAGACACCACACGTTAGGGTATCAGTGTAGACCGTTGCTTGCACCATTAGATACTTGCTAATAGTCATCTGGGTCCTGAAGAATCGCTAGTCAAACTTCACAGTAGCGAGAAACATGTTGACCGGACTATAAAAAATTCTAGATGATAGCTGGAAACATTATTTTCCATAACTCTCCTCTAGAAAAATCATTTTTTAACTAGAGCAGTGGCCCTTCTGAATAAAGTATTCCCGGTACCACTAGCTTTATTTTGAATCACTACATCACGTCTACCCTTTAGTTCTGGCCCCACACCCGCACTTCATCCATACCGCTGTTAGAAAAGGATCTCCGCCGGGAAGCCCCTCTGTGAGGTGTTGCCCGTTGGGTGTTGCGCCGCCGACCCAACGGGGAGCGGGCCCGAGTGATGAAGCGTGGCACCTGAGGGGGTGTGTGGGGGGATTGAATCCAACAAAATGGATGCCCAGTGCTACCGTCTGGTTACCCTGCCTTAAATCACCTGCATCATAGACTGTATCATTTTCTTTTTCTCCCATAGGAACAACTCGACAATTTTTGTATAGAGAGCTTATTAATATAAGCACAAGGCGGGGAGCAGATCCGCTTCCTAACCATATTACTGGTCACCAATGGTTTGACTATTTCCAGGGCTTGTATTCTGGAGGTTCAGATTGTTCATCCTCTGACCAAGGGACTCATCTATCTCCCATAGTGACCCCGAAAGTTGGGAAACTATTTGGGCTCAACGAGGTGTCATCGACCATCGCAAGCATAGCGCCAGGTAAGGCGGCGGGTCCTGATGGCATCCCTGGCGATCTATTACTCCATGATAAGCGGAGGTGGGCCCTTTTTATCCTCCGGGTAATGAACATAATTGCAAGCGGCCATCCTGGTCCGGAGTCTTGGAAAGGAGCTGAGGTAGTGACCATCTTCAAGAAGGGGGAGAGGGAGGACCCTGCCAACTACAGGCCGATTGGTTTAATCATTGTAGTACAGAAAGTGGTAGGCAGGGTCCTCCTCATGAGGATAAGGTTGTGGATGGAGGAGGAGAACAGCCTCTCACATTTTCAAGCAGGATTTAGGCAGGGGTTGGCATGATGGATCAGGTCTTCAGATTTCATACGATCTATTTGAAATCTGTGATCATAGAGAAGGGTAGCCTTTATTTGGCATTTATCAACTTAAGAACAGCCTTCGACTTGATCCCTCGTGCCAAGCTTTGGCAGGTACTGTCTGTCTTAGGCATTCCCGGTCTGATTCTGGACTTTATCATATGCTTGCATGAGGGGAATTATGCCAGGTGGGGATGCCAGAGTGACCTGACAGAAAGGGTAGTGGTACAGAGATGGGTACGCCAGGGTTGTGTCTTGGCCCCGACTTTGTTCTCCCTCTTTGTCAATGAGGTGGTAGACCATTTGAGGGAGGACCCAGCCAACGCCCCAACCCTGGCAGGGGAGAAATCCCCCACGTTGCTCTTTGCGAACGATACTCTCCTGATTTCAAAAAGCCCATTGGGACTCCAAAAACGACTGGATCAGTTTAGCCAATTTTGTGATTTCAGGGGCCTATGTATCAATACATCTAAAACCAAGCTCATGGCACTGGCTCCATCTAAACGATTCAGGAACACCATCAAGTTGAATGACTCCCCATTAGAATTAGTCGATGTTTTCGACTATTTGGGTGTTCGGGTCAACAAATCGATGAGGCGGAGTTCCCACCTGTCAAAAATGCTGCTTAACCACAAATGAGTCTCGGGGGCCATTGCAAGACACCAGCGTCTTTCACTTAGCAGGCCAGTAGCCCCTGTCATCAACGTTTATGAGGGAAAAGCCCTGCCTTTTCCCCTTTACGGGCGGAACTCTGGGGATTCAAGAACATCATGGACTTAGTGAGATCAGAAAACAAGTTCTTTAGGGATCTGGTCTCACTCCCTCCATCGACCCCATTAATTCCGCTCCACCATGATTTTGGGAAACACCCAATTAATTAAATAGCTAGGCTGTGCCCCCTAATATTTTGGGTGCGATTGAGAAGGACCACCGAATTGTCAAACTATGCTTCTGCCCTGAGCTAATTAGTACGTCTAGACACGGCCCACAAGAACACCTGGATAGTCAAATTGAAACAGTTGGTGGGGGACATTGGACTGGCGGAAGCATTGGAAAGCCAGACTCCGCCGCCAAAACAGGCAGTAAAGAAAGCTTATTGGGAGTGGTCACAACAGAAGCCACTAAGCGGGGCACTTGACGGAGCAAGTCCTAGACCCCAAGCCCACCGCTCAACTCGAGCCCTTTCTCGACTTCATTGAGTCTCCGAGAGATAGGGCATTGTACCTGAAGTTGAGTCATGGAACACTCCCACTCAATGACTTTACGGTAGGGTAGAATACATGTGATGCGAAAGGTAGCAAGTGCCCCGCCTGTGCTTCTCCCACAAAATCTATATATTTTTTTTAAACCTTTATTTGGAGATAAGCAAGGAAAAAGGAAGTGCATACATGATACATACAGTCAGAAATGGCCATTACAATAGTACGACATACTCAAAAAAAGTCCCGAGTACAGGGTGGCAAAGCAATCAATACATATAGCAATAATTAAATTCACATAGCATGTAGGAGAATGATGATCCAGGACGCACAGGTAAGCTGATGAAATGATACAGGATGGGCATGTTCTGTTAGCGCAAAAAGAAAACAAAGGGGAAACAGAAAGAAGGGCTAAGACCTGACAGGAGTTCGATCTCTATTTCTACCATCTGAGTGACATACAAGGAAATACAGCCCCCTTGAGCTCGCAGACATAGGATGCAGTTCAACCCCCTCCCCGATACCTGAAGATCAGCAACTGTAGAATGATATCCCAGCCCACCGTGCTGCAGTCAACCAACACCTACTCGGTCCTCATGTTCAGAATCAGAATCCTGCACAGCTCTAGTTAGGAGGTACACCTGAAGCGGGCTCCAAAAGTCTTTGGGCCTGCACCTCACAGGCATCAATTCAGAATAGACATTATATTGGTCCTGACAGTATATGAGGTCATTCAACCAATCCTGGAAGCGCGGTACCCTGCCCCGACCCCAGCAGCAAGCAACCCTACGCTTAGCCAGAAGCAGGGCCACGTCAACAAATCTACGATGAGAGGCAGGCACGTCCTTAGAATAACCCAGCAACATCACCAAGGGGTCAAACGCCACCCCATCCTCCGCCATAACCTGCAGGGCCACATGGACCTGAGTCCAGTATTCCAGAACCCCCGCACAACTCCAGGCCAAATGCAGAAAGTCAGCACCTTCTGCTCGACACCTAGCGCATCTGTCATCCTCCGATAAATGAAACCGAAGTTTCCTCGCCGGGGTGTAATAGTACCTCTGGACAAATTTGTAATGGATGATTTTCAGGCGACAACTGGAAGAAACATTGGCCGTGAGTCCACAGCAATACTTCCATTGCTCGTCAGTAATAAGGGCTCCCAGCTCAGCAACCCACTGCTCACGCACCCGATTGGCCGGGACAGAGCGCTGTCGGCGAATAGCACCGTATAATTTCGACACCAGGTGTCGCCCATCTGAAACCAACAGCACATGGAGGGGGAGGGTGACCTCCGGCTCCGAAGGGAAATCCGGTAACAAGGCACGCATGCCCTGCCTCAGACGAACATAGTAAAACAGCTCCAAAGGGGAGCAGGCAGCAACTCCAAAGAAATGAGCCTGGGTACGGAAGGCACCTTCGTGAAACACGTCACCCCACGTAAGAATACCGAGCCGCCTACACATTCGTTGAAACCCCGTTTCCAGCAACAGAGACAAATCAGGATGATAGGATAGAGGCAGGGCCGGCGAATAAAGAAAGGAGACACCCAGCAGTCGTGCCACCCGTTTCCAAGCATCCACCGTGCATGTCACCGTCGTTCGAGGCGTATCCACATCTGACACCTTGCCCAATACTAACCCCTCCAATGGGAGCGGATGGGCAACCCAATGTTCAGCCGCTATTTGGGGCATAAACGGCGTGGGGCGCATCCAGTGATAAGCGTAATGCGTCTGAGCGCTAAGATAGTAAAGCTCAAAGTCACGGACGTCGAATCCTCCATCAGAGTAGGGTAGTGTAAGGGTAGCCCAAGCCACCAGCGGCTGTTTGCCCCCCCAAAACAATCGTATGAGCTCAGAGCGAAGTCTGCGAAAGAAATAAGCACCAGGATGATATGGAAGGTTTTGAAAGAGGTACAGGAAGCGGGGCAGAACTACCATCTTGATAAGTGACACCCGACCGGCCATGGAGAGAGGCAAAGACATCCATCTAGTGACGTCGTCTGCCAGTTTAGTAATAGCCACACCATAATTAAGCCTGATCGTTTCTTCTCTGTCCAATGACACAACAATGCCGAGGTACCGCAGCTCCGAATCGCACCATTCCAAAGGGTAATCAAGAGGAAACCTAGCCACAGTAAGGGGGAAGAGTTGGGATTTCCGCCAGTTGATATGGACACCGGAGACACCCCCAAAAGCAACCAGCTCACGTAAGAGCGCATTTGGTTGCTTTCAGGATCTTTCACATAAAGCGTGACATCGTCAGCGTACAACGAGATCCCAACCTGACGCTGAAGACAATTAAAGGCGCTCTGCTGATGTAGCTGACGAATCCTGCAGGCCAGAGGCTCAATAGCAATGGCAAATAGGAGGGGCGAGAGGGGGCATCCCTGACGAGTACCCCTTGTGAGAGGGAACGGGGGGGACAGCACCCCATTCACCACCACCCTCGCCATCGGATCAGTATATAAGAGCTTAACCCATGAAATAAAGATCCGAGGAAAGCCCATCCGACAAAGTACATCAATAAGATAGCCCCACTCAACAGAGTCGAACGCCTTAGTGGCATCAAGGAAGATGGCGGCGACCGGGATATCTGGAGCGATGGTCGAAATAAGGGAAAACAAGGTGCGAAGATTGTGGGAGGTAGCACGACCGGGCACAAACCCCGACTGATCGGGCAGAACAATAACAGGCATGAGCTCAGCGAGCCTCACCGCCAGGACCTTCGCGAGTATTTTGACATCGCAGTTGAGCAATGAGAGGGGCCTATAGGACCCCACATCCAACGGATCCTTTCCCGGCTTGAGCAGCGACGTAATAGCGACCTCCCGCATGGAACACGGCAGTCGCCCCTCCTCCAGGGACTCCTCAAAAACCTCGCGGAGGACGGGGGCCATAATGTCCACATAACACTTATAGAATTCAGCAGGAAGGCCATCCAGACCAGCGGCCTTCCCATTATTCAAAGACATGATGGCATTCCTGACCTCCTCCACCTCCAGGGGCCTACCTAAGAACGCCCGATGATCATCCGACAACCAACAAAGTGCCAACTCATCAAGAAATCCGCCATATCGTGTCTCACCAGTCTGCTGTGTCGTGTAAAGGTGTGCGTAATGGTCAATGAAGGTACGCTGAATCTCCGCAGTGTCCCGACAGCGAGTGCCATCCGGCAAAACCAATTCCAGCACGTCCGACCCATGCCTTGGATGTCTAGTAAGGGCAGCAAGGACTTTACCGGGCCGCTCCCCCCCACAGTACCTCCTCGCCGTCCAATACTTTCCCCTATGTTTAGCCTCCCTGGCGGCCTCCTCTTCATACTCGGAGAGCTTGGTACGGAACTGGCTCAAAAGATCGGGATCCGAGTCATCCTGCATCCTGCGTTCTAAGTCCCGCAAGACACCCTCCAAGCCCCCGAGGGTCCGAACAATCAGTTTAAGCATTCCACAACTTTTAGAGATAGTGACTCCTCGGATCGTAACCTTGAACGCCTCCCATATAACCTCGACACTGTCGACAGAACCCTTGTTTCTGGGGAAGAACGCCTCCACCTCCTCGCCAAGCTCCTCCCTGAACACAGGGTCAAGCAAGGCAGTCGGAAAAAGGCGCCAAGGCGGGCGCGGCCTTTGCAACCCGGGAACAGATAGAACAACCTTCACCGGGCAGTGATCAGAATACGTACGAGCAAGATGCACAGACTCCCGTAGGCCAGCCGCCAACCCCCTAGAGAGAAACACATAGTCCAGCCTCGCCCATGAGCGCGCATGTGCAGTGTAATGAGTGCCCTCCGTAGTGTCAGGGTGAGAGTACCTCCAGCTGTCAATCAGTCCAGCCTCCTCTACAACCCCACGCAGAACTTCTCTAGCTTGCACATTATACTGAGGACTCCCGTCCGACCTATCCAACTGAGCATGAAGTGCAAGGTTGAAATCCCCCCCTCACACAATGTAAGTGGCATCTACAGCAAGCACATGACCCCACAATGTAACAAAAAAGGTTGGCGTATCAACATTGGGAGCATAACAATTAACAAACAGCACAGTGACCTGCCCAAGCCGCCCCCACAGTAGCACATAGCGCCCCTCAGGGTCCCCCATAGATCCCAGTTCTTGAAATGCGAGCGATCTTTTAACAAGGATAACAACCCCACGAGCATAGGAGGAGTATGAAGCAAACATCCTGGCCGCAGCCCACCTCCCACCAAAGCTGGGGGAAGGTCCGGGTCGCAGATGCGTCTCCTGGAGGAGGGCAACATGAATAGCATGCCTGTCCAAATACTGGATCACATTACGACATTTTCTGGCATCATTAAGACCCCGTACATTCCAGGACACAATTGATATCTGGTCTATGATGACAGTCAACATTAGCCATTTTCAGGGCCCCACAAGACCCGATGAGCAAAGGCGGAACATCCGACTCCCAGCAACAGCCAGCAGCAGGACACCAATCCAGGACGCAGTTGTCCCACCACATACACTCCACACACATCCCAGCCATCTCCAAACCAAGCAACCAGAACCATAACAACCCCCCCCCCAGCTGCACCATCCGTGCAACAGGCACCAAGGAAACACATCGCGCAGCACGCAGCAAACACAGCTCATCCGGCCCACAACCCGCACACGCGTACCTCGTGCAGCGCGCTCACCACCACGCGGTCGCCAAAGATGGCGGCCGTTCCTCTCAGGCCCACAACGGACGAAGGCAAGGGCCCCAGGACCAGTGCCGCCCAAAATAAAAATGGACCAGCCGAAGCAGCGGGCTCGGAGCCGCGCCTGTACACACAGACAGCAATAGCAATCCCCGCAAGGACCCATGAGGCCTGGGCGAGCACGTGTCGTCAGCATCAACCCCACCCCACCCACCCACCTGATGACACCCCAACTATCAGGCCATGCACACCCCCCCCCCCATTCCCCAACACACATCCAGTCAACCGACAAAGGACTAGAATCCAAACCAAAGGTACAAGTGGGGTACACCCTCCGGGGAACCCTCTAGAGGTGCACGACACCACTCCCACACACCACGCCAGTGTCCGAGCCAACGAGTCCCAAATGGCCCCAGGCGCAGCGCGGGGGGGGTGGGTGCCCAGAGCGCGAAACCAAATAGCACCATCCTGCGGTTCCATACCGACCCCCCTTAAACGCCACCCATACATACAATTGCAAACTGACAAGATAAGGCCCCCGCCTCAAAAAAACGGATGGCAGTTAGGCCTCCAATGCGGTTAAGGAAGTCAATGCAAAAGACATACGTCTAAAATGTCTCAATACAGAAAAAAAAGGGACAAAGTCACCCCAATCAGGCGGCCTCCTCCTCAGCCGCCGAATGTTCACCCTCAGGGTCTCGATCACCTCCACGATCTGCAGCCGCTCGATCGCGCTTGAGGCGCTTTGCAAAATCCTCAGCATGCTGTGGGTTAGTGAAAAAGTGTTGCTTAGCCTGGTGCGTCACTCTAAGCTTGGCAGGGTAAAGCAAAGCGTAATCTACTTGCAGTTCCCGAAGTTTCTTTTTCACCCCCAGGAACTTACGACGCTGGTCCTGCACCATCGGCGTGAAGTCGGGGTACATGGTGAAAGACACCCCATCAAAGGAGAGGGCCCGATTGGTGCGGGCAGCCTGGAGGGCAGCGTCCCGGTCACGATAGTTTAAAAGACGCGCAATGATGGGGCGCGGAGCGGCTCCAGAGGCCGGCCGAGGCCCCAGTGACCGGTGCGCTCTCTCGACGATGAACTGGGACGAGAAAGCATCCGCACCAATGGCGCCCACCAGAAGTCTTTCCACATAAGTTTCCATCTTTCCAACATTCGTTGACTCCGGCACACCTACAATACGAACGTTATTGCGCCTACTCCTCGCCTCCAACTCCTCATTCTTAGCGGCAATCACCCGCAATATATTATCCATTCTCGCCAGCTGGGTGGTATGAGTGGCAGCCGTGTCATCGTGGTCCGAGATGCGCTGTTCCGCCGTTGTCAGGCGTTCCTCGTGCACGTCTAGCTTCTGGACCACCGCATCCATGCGCGACGATATCTTGTCCACTTTGTCCACTATCGTGGCAAACCCCTGCCTCATCTCCTGCATCATCTGGTGAAAGTCCGGAGTTGGTGGCTGCGGCACAGTATCAGCGACAGGCGGGGGGGAGACCGCGAAGTCCCAGCATCCTGGAGCAGTCGCGTCCCCCTCCTAGCCCCTCCAGAGTCAAAGGACAACTTAGATTGTTTAGTGTCCGGCTTCCCCATAATACAGCGCTAGTAGCACAGCGGGGCACCAAAGTCAAGAAGAGGTAGGCTGCAGGCCGGCCCAAGTTCTAGGCCAAACGCCGAAAAACGGGGGCACGAGCAGGCATGTACGCCCCGCCACTCCCAGCGAAGAAAAAATGGCCGCCCCCGCTCCCAGGCCCAAGGGTTGTTCCCCAGGCGACCAGACGATGAACCGCTGTGTCTCCGTAAGCAATAGTTCCTGGGCAGGCAGATGTAGGAGCCGAGAAATCAGTTCAAGGACAGGGGAGCATCCAGCAGCATGCCCGACCGGCAGGCAGGCCCGGTGGAGAAAGGCAGAGCAGGGCCTACACCCCACGTGCAGAGCCGCAGGCTAGCGTGAAGGATGACGCCGGGCGACGGAACACCCGACCTCCAGAGCGCAAGTCGGGGAAACTTGGAGCCCTCGTAACTTCGGCCAACGACCTCCGAATGGACCAGGAGTTGGACCGTGGGTGGTCAGTCGGTATCCCAGTAGATCTATATGGTCAGATCAGGGCGCAGCGATGGTAATCAGGATCCCTAGGCGGATAATAGCTCCGGGCAGCAGGAGCCTCACGACAGTGCGGCCATTCTGCAGTGCGCCCTCTAGCGCCCCCCCTCCCACAAAATCTATTCCACACTTTCTCTTTGTCTGTCTGACGTACAAACTCCCGAGAAGAAAATGACTCAACCCTGTATGTATCAACCTGGGAGCAAGGAACTATAGGAAGGTGCTGAGCATTTTAAAATCTGATACATCCTCCCTTAGTACAATTTGTGGGACAGCTAAATTTCTGGGCTGCGCCTGATTAACCAGAAGTAAGCTATTGAAGGCAAATGCCGTTAAAAAACAGGATTAATAGTAAGGTCTCCTCTTGACATGTGGATTCTATGTTATATGAATTGTTCTTAATCTGTATAGATTATATGCTATTTTACATTTTATTAAACTGTTTTTATCATCACAATTGTGTTTTATCGAGCTATTGTATGACATTGAGACACCGTTCCTTTTTAATACTAGATTCTCTTACTTGATGGACATGGTTTGTTTATACTTTTATGATATTTTTATATCGAATAAAGTCATACAACAACAACAACTAATATGTAAAATGACCTTTCAGCCCCGGGGACCTGCACCCCCAGGGCTTTTTAATGTTGGAAGGGGGTCACGCGGCCCCCCTCCTGGAGCCCTTGATGGCCATGGGGATCACCGCCTCCCAGGGCCGGCTCCTGCAGTGTCTTGGGGTACCTACCCCCTGGATAGTGCTGTTTGCTATGTTAGGGCGTGAGCGTCGCTGTTCCCACTTTACCACAGCAAACCGCTTTCCTATTTGAAAGAGAGAGCATGTTAATCTGGTCTCTATTTCAAGTAGGAAAGCAGATTGGTTTTCGATAGAGAGTAGCATGTAAGCTGCTCTCTTTGACAAAGCAATGCCGGCTCTCGACGGACGCAGGGAGGATCATGGGGGCATTGGGGCTAAAAAAACAGGGCCATATTATCAAGCCTGGGCAATAAAATTATTGACGCTTTATCGGCAGGAAACTGCCAATAAAGTGGTGATAATGGGCTTGATAATATGCTTAATGGAATTCCATTCAAAGCTCATGTTAGATAATTCCATCGAGCATATTATGAAGCCCATTATCGCCACTTTATCAGCAGTTTCCTGCCGATAAAGCAGCGATAATTTTATCGCCTAGGCTTGATAATATGTCCTACAGTTCTTTTTGTGAACTAACTTTAGTGGTGAAAAAAAGAGCTATGTTTCTATGATAGTATGTAAAACGTTCAGTTTTTTTTGTGCACCAGTTGTACTCTCTATGCATGAGCAGCCTTGTTTCCAAGCCCATGTGTCTTTCTTTTTCTTTAAGTTCGCCAAGCAAAGCTGTCCTCATTTCAGGTATTAAATTTGCCTCTTTCTTTTTCCGGGCCGTGTGTTTCAATCGCTGCTATTCTTTTGTAATATATTAATAAGCATATTGTCGAGGCGCCAAACATTCATTACATACTCCGTCCTCCACCATTTTAGTAGTTTTCCTCCCTTTTTTTTTTGATCCTGTTACTTTCATTTTACTCTCCGCCTATCTTGTCTGTGATCGATGAGATATCTTGTGTTTGTCTTTAGCCTCCGGTGTTATCAGACTTGGTGACACGTATACGTAAAAAGTAATTTGAAGTACGTAAGCCACAGCCATTACAACGCGTGTCCGTCACCAGAAAGCCATTATTATGCTTATGCCTTTTTCATGGGTGGTAAATGTATGTGTCTAAATACATACTCATGCTCCCATCATTATCATTGCAGGTTGTTCACTCCCTCAGTGCTTTGGGCACCCCTAACTCAATGACCAAAGAGGCTACGCATGTAGTAGTGGGCCCCCTTGTACGGTAGTTTGGGAACAACTCTAAAATGGCGTAGAACACAGGCGCCCCGTCTTTTTTATACATAGGGTCACGTGTGTAGTGACGGATATGCTGGATAGGTGTGGTGTGGGTGTATACCAGCCATGAGAGAGTGTGTGTCGATCTGACAACTAGACCTACAACTAAGAAATCACTACAATGGAAATCTGGGTTTTGTACTGTTGTTGTGTTTTTCTAGTAGCGTAAGCACAGTAGGCTGTACTAACGTATTCAGTCTGGATTGATTTATCACCTCCCCCAGGGTGTTTTAAATGTTGGGAGAGGGGTCAATCAATCAATCAATCATAACACTTGTATAGCGCGCTACTCACCCGGAAGGGTCTCAAGGCGCTTGGGGGAAGGGGTCCGCTACTGCTCGAACAGCCAGGTCTTGAGTTGTCTCCTGAAGGCGAGGTGGTACTGGGTCAGCCGATGGTGGATGGGGAGGGAGTTCCATGTCTTGGCCACCAGGTAGGAGAAGGATCTGCCTCCGGCGGTGGCTCTTCGGATGTGTGGTACGGTGGCGAGGGCGAGGCTGGTAGACAGTAGCTGGTGGGTGGGCGTGTAGAAGGTCAGGCGGTCATTGAGGTACTTGGGGCCCAGGTCGTGGAGAGACTTGTGTGTGTGGGTGAGGAGCCTGAACGTGATCCTCTTGTTGACGGGGAGCCAGTGCAGGTCCCTCAGGTGGCCGGAGATGTGGCTGCGTCGGGGGATGTCCAGGATGAGTCGAGCGGAGGCGTTCTGGATGCGTTGGAGTCTTTTCTGTAGCTTGGCTGTGGTTCCGGCGTAGAGGGTGTTTCCGTAGTCCGATCGGCTGGTGACGAGGGCCTGGGTGACCGTCTTCCTGGTTTTGGTCTGGATCCATCGGAAGATCTTGCGAAGCATGCGAAGGGTGTGAAAGCATGATGAGGAGACGGCGTTGACTTGTCTGGTCATCGAGAGGGAGGAGTCCAGGATGAAGCCCAGGTTGCGTGCGTGGTCTGTTGGCTTGGGGGCGGTGCCCAGGGCTGGGGGCCACCAGGAGTCGTCCCAGGTGGAGGGTGATGGTCCCAGGATGAGGACTTCCGTCTTGTCTGAGTTCAGTTTCAGGCGGCTGTTCTTCATCCACTCGGCGACATCTTTCATCCCTTCGTGTAGGCTCGTTCTGGCGGTGGCGGGGTCTCTGGTGAGGGAGAGGATCAGTTGGGTGTCGTCGGCGTAGGAGATGATGTTGAGGTTGTGCTGGCGTGCGATGGCTGCAAGAGGTCTCATGTAGACGTTGAAGAGGGTGGGGCTAAATGAGGATCCTTGCGGGACGCCGCAGATGACTTCGGTGGCCTCGGATCGAAACGGGGAGGCGGACTCTCTGTGTTCTTCTGGCGAGGAACGAGGTGATCCACTTCAGTGCCTTCTCTTGGATGCCGGTGTTGCTGAGGCGTTGGACTAGGGTGCGGTGGCAGACAGTGTCGAATGCTGCGGAGAGGTCCAGGAGGATGAGTGCCGCTGTTTCCCGTTGTCAAGCAGGGCTCGGGTGTCATTGGTGGCTGCGAAGAGGGCGGTCTCGGTGCTGTGGTTGGCTCTGAAACAGGACTGCGAGGGGTCGAGGGATACGTTCGTCTCGAGGAAGGCGGCAAGCTGTCTGTTGGCGATCTTCTCGATGACTTTGGCAGGAAAAGGGAGGAGCAAGATGGGGCGGAAATTTTTGAGGTCGGTGGGTCCGCTGTTTGTTTCTTCAGTAGGGCGCTGAGCTCGGCATGCTTCCAGCTCTCTGGGAAGGTGGCAGTGTTGAAGGAGGTGTTGATGACATCCCGGAGTTGGGGTGCGATGGTTGAGTCGGCCTTGTTGAAGACGTGGTGGGGGCAGGGGTCGGTTGGAGAGCCGGAGTGGATGGTATTCATCGTGCGGGCTGTGTCTTCGGTGGTCACCGTGGTCCAGGTGCGGAGGGTGGCGGTGGGGTGCGTTTGTTCGGTGGTTGGGTGCGAGGATGGTGCGCCGAAACTGTTGTGGATGTCGGCAATCTTGCGGTGGAAGAACGAGGCGAGGGAGTCACAGAGATCTTGTGAAGGGGTGATGTTGTTGTTGCCGGTGCTGGGGTTGGAGAACTCCTTGCTGTCGTGGGCGTTGTTGTCCAGTCGCTCCTTCAGTGATTTCTTCTTGGTGTTACGGATGAGCTGGTGGTGCTTGCGGATGGCGTGTTTGAGGGCGGTCATGTTGTCAGTGGTCTGGTTGAGGAGCCAGGCTTTCTCGAGGGTGCGGAAGGTGTTCTTGGAGTCCTTGAGTTTGTCGGTGATCCGGGAGGCTTTCTTGCTTCTGGGTCTGCTGGGAGGGTTCTTCAGTGGTGCGAGGTTGTCGGCGCAGGCGGTCAGCCACTGCGTGAAGTTGCGGGCTGCTTCGTTGGGGTCCGATGTGCTGGCAGGTGGGTTCTGGCTGAGGGAGGTGGTGAGCTGGTCGGCGGTGATCTTGATCCAGCTCCTGTGAGGAACCTGATGCGGGTGGTGGTGGGTTGTGGTTTTTCTGAAGCCGAAGTGGACGCAGCTGTAGTCGGTCCAGTGGAGTCCGGTGGAGTGTCTGAAGCTGATGTGCTTGCTGGATGAGAAGACGGGATCAAGCGTGTCGCCGGCGTAGTGGGTGAGGGTGTTGACCAGTTGCTTGAGTCCGAGGTTGGCGAGGTTGTCCAGCAGGGTGACGGTGTTGCGGTCCTTGTTGTTCTCCAGGTGGAAGTTGAGGTCCCCTAGGAGGATGTAGTCAGCGGAGGGGAGGGCGTGTGGGCTGATGAAGTCCGTGATGTCTTCGCTGAATTGCGTGCATGGTCCCGGGGCTATGTAGATGAGGGTATCTCTGAGGGTCGTCTTTGGGTCGGTGTGAATCTGGAAGTGGAGGTGTTCGGCGGTGGCGAAGGTGTCGTCGGTGTTCTTGTGGATGATGGCAATGCATCCTCCGGTCTGGTTGACGCGGTCCCTCCTGATGATCTTGTATCCATCCCGGATGGCGATGGCGATGTTGGGGGCTGAGGAGGCGTTCATCCATGTTTCAGTGAGGAAGGCGATGTCTGGTGATGTTGTGTCGAGGAAGTTCCAGAGTTCCACGGCGTGTCTGTGGACGGAGTGGGTGTTGAGCAGGATGCACTTGAGGTCGCTGCTGGAGTTTTGCTTGGTGGGCGCGGTGCAAGTTAGGAGGCAGGTGAACTTGCAGGTTGTGCAGGTGAAGGGTCCGTGAATGCGTCTCGGGGTGTCCCGGCAGCAGGTGGGGTTCCGGCCGGCATTGAGTGCGTTGAGTGCCGCGGCATCGCAGGTCTGTCGGGTCGTCTTGCAGCGGTGGGGGCCTGGGGTCCTAGCGCTGGGCGCGGTCCAGACGCGGATGGGCGCAGACGGGCTTGCCTTTGGTGCGCCTTCGGCGCACAATCGGCGTGACAGCTGCGCGTACGCGCGGTCGCCATTTAAGGCTAACTGGGAGGGAGTAGCAGCTGGGAGGCGGGAGCGGGGAGGACACAAAACAAAAGGGGGCATGGCCGCTTGAACGGCGGCGGGAAGCGGGGTGGGCAAGGTACAGGGGGACGCGAATAAAAGTTAAACAAGGCAATATAAACGCACACAGGCACAGGAGGACAACAGCAGAGAAAAACAGAAGGCAATGAAAATAACAGCGAAATCACAATAAATGACGAACACACGGCGGAGGGGCAGGGAGCAGCGAGGCAGGCAGCTAGGGTGGCAAACCAGCACAACGAGGCACAACGAGGCTGCGAGCAGCAGCGAGAGGCGAGGGGCACTCACACAGCTGGTGGCCGTGTGGCGCGGAGGTGTCCTGAGAGCAGGTCACACTCACCTGCGCAGCGTGGTCGCCATTTATGGACAGGTGGGAGAGAAGAGCAGCCGGGAGGCGGAAGCAGGGAAAACACAAAGCAAAAGGGGGCGTGGCCAGTTGAACGGCGGTGGGAAGCGGGGAGCGGGGTGGGCAAGGTACAGGGGGACGAGAATAAAATTTAAACAAGGCAATATAAACACACACAGGCACAGTGGGACAACAGCAGAGAAAAACAGCAGGCAATCAAAATAACAGCAGAATCACAATAAATTACGAACACATGGCGGAGGGGCAGGGAGCAGCGAGGCAGGCAGCTAGGGCGGCAAAACAGCACAACGAGGCACAACGAGGCTGCGAGCAGCAGCGAGGGGCGAGGGGCACTCACACAGCTGGTGGCCGTGCGGCGCGGTGCTGGGTCAATAATTGTGTTGACTTTTCTTCTTTAGTGTGCACTGCTATATTGTTTTATAAAATGTATAAGTCTTCAAACTATCTTTACTCTTACGACGCACGTGCAATATTTCCGAAATTGATTTTAAAAATAATATAGACTTTTTTACAGTTTTAAAAAACTATTTTTATGATTATCCCAGATAATGTCTTCTCTTAATATGTACATTAAATACATAAATATATGTTTTTGAACAATTAGAATCTTACGTGGAGTACGTGTACGGGGCGCCGTATATGACTTCACACGGGATATATTTTTTTTAATTAAAAAAACGCAGATTGCGCGTTTTGGGCGAAAAAGAAAAAAAACGTGAAGTCATATCAAGTGGCCTCCCAGAGTTCCGGGGACCGCTTTCTCCTCCACTCGATTCCCCCCTCCCCCATCTCTGGAGCCTCTTTTTATTTAAAAAAAACTGTGCAAAGGGGTTGCAAATGTGGTATTTTGGTTTTGTTTCTGTCTTGTAGAGGATCAAAGGTAAATATAAAGTTTTTTTGTACAGCTGCTACTTTTCTGCCTGTTAACATAGTAACAGTTCATGGATCAGTTGCGTCAGTACAGAGGTTAGAAGTTCACCTCAATATGTTGCTAATTGAAATACTTACTGTGCTGGAGATTTATATATCTTTTTTTTGATAGGGACCGTTAGTCGTAGAAGAAGTTTGTGGAAAAGTTTTATTAAGGATTCCTTACTGTTCGGGGAGCATTGGGGCAACGTGCTTCAAGCGGGACTTTATGAAGTTTAATGTTCATTGGCTGTAAAGTATTAAGAGTAGAAGGCTTAGCAGTCATTCCTTGCTGGTCTTTATTATTATTATGTTTCTTATATAGCGCCTGAATCGACCCCCGAAGGGGTATCTCCGCGCTTGCCTTGGGAACCCGTCCTGGCTTTTCCCTGTGAGATAGCCCCTACAGGGCATCCCCAAGGTGAAAGCCAGGCATCCCGCCGCGGGGGGCCGTTGTGGAGATTAAGCAAGCTTAATGCCCAGAGTTGCAGAGTGTGAACCCATGATTAGGTCAGGCACCGAAGCGAGAATTTTCAAGTCCATGGACATTTTGAGCTCAAGACCCTGCCGCGTCGGGAATTGAACCCTGGTCCCGGGTCTGACCTCTGCTTCAGGGTCTGCCTGCTCTAACCAGTGAGCCACACTTCTCCAGAACAAGATGGACATTTTATTGGCTAAAGTGTTCCAAACACAAGTTTGCTCCTTATTGGGTGGGAACGGTTCACTGTTGTCAGTGATATTGTGATGCATTTTCCAAAGGAGTATGGGGAAAGAAAGTAGTAGAGGGTAGGTTAGGAAAACTATTAACTATGTACAGTGCCCATATGGTGGTGGAGAGGAATTATGAGGTAAACATTTTTTTATATATGTTACAAGGGCCATTTATATAATTGCCGTGCGGTGTATAAATCACGGCGGAAAAATGACAGTATTTTGCGCTATTTGCTTTTATCAAGTTTGTAGGTGACATACTTCTTAGTACTACTATTTACTTATAATGTGGTGTTTACTTTCATGATGGGGAGGTGTGGTTGCGCAGCAAAAAATTCAGTCTAGGTTAAAAAAAAGTTTATTAAGCAAATACAAATAAACTTTCTTCAGAAACTGTCGCAGTATATATGAAAGGGTTGACAATTAAAAATGGAATTTCATAAAATATCAGTTAAGCGTGGCTATATAGTTCATTTTTGTGCTACAGTTTGTAAAAGTGTTGCCCCACATTCTTGATGATGTAAGAGGGCATCACTTACTTTTAAATAAAGTAGAATAGAAGTGCTACAACAAACACTCCTGCACTACATTATCTCAGATCAAGAGAACAAGTAAAACAGTAAAATCTAAATTGTTTCATATTACATAGAAATACATGCATTATTATTTTTAAAATTTGTATTCTGTACAATTCAGAAACGTGCTGTCGTAGTGTTTACAAGTTGCAGACTGTTGCGCTAATAAATCACATACTCACCAAAGAATATATAGAATGTTACTCTTATAATATACAGTACAGGTCCTATATATTCTTTAGGGAGAAGGTGAATAGGAATCGCAAATCGCAAATAAGAATAGAAATTAGTAAATAACATTCAGAAATGTAGGGTTTATTAAATATTTAAAGTAATGAAGTATGCATGATAGCTATATTTTAATATATATAAAAATATCTGATCAAGTTTTTATAAATATTTGATAATTATATTACAGATGGCGCTGAAAAATCTCCCTTTCCTGTTCTATAGCAATAGGACAATTGATTATAATATAACGATTTATACCATTGTTACAGTAATCGTAATCCTACCCTCGGAAAGGTGTGCTGGCGCTTGGGGCTTTGGGAAGGTTATTAAATAATAATGCCCTTTTCTATGCACCTGTAGACTTGGCTTTTAAACTTTCAATTGCCTAGTCTGTATATTTACAATTCCTCCAAACATTTTGGTACTGCTATTTTGGTATTTTAGTATTGCAGTGAGCCCTTCAGCAGTATGTGTTTATGTATACACTGTTCTAAAAATGAAGCTGCTGTACATTGTAATAATTCAGCCAGTACCCAAGTAGTCATGGTGCAAAGTGGGCCTTAGGGCATGGACTGCTTCAAACTCCTATACACTATGCATTCAGTATTCTATGCATGGTAAACTTGTCTTTTATAGCTTTTATTATCCAGTCTATATTCTTACACTTCCAGCAAACTCTTTGTGATTGCTGATTAAGTATTGTAGTGAAGTATTCAGCAGAATGCCCTTACATATGCACTGTGCTAAAAATGAAGCTCTTCTAAATTCAGACGGACACTCTCCTTGCAGAACTGTAAATATCCAGTCAGTACTGAAGTAATCATGGTGCAAAGTAGGCCTTAGGCCATGTACTGCTTTAAACCTGTATAGAGTATGCATGCACTCTTCTATGTAGGTGCACATTTGTTTTTTATACATTCAATTTTCCAGTCTGTATCATTAGACTTTCACAATCACTCTCACTCTACTGTTTCAATATTGTAGTTAGCCATTCAGCAGTATTTCCTTATATATGTACTGTGGTAAAACTGAAGCTCTTATAAATTCAGTCATGTACTCTCTTTGCAGTCAGTACCCAAGTAATTATGGAGCAATGTAGGCCTTAGTATATGGACTGCTTCAAACTCCTATTTACTATGCATGTACTGTTCTATGCACCTGCAAATTTACCTTTTATATTTTGAATTCCCCAGTCTCTATCCTTACATTTCCAGCAAACACTCTGTCATTCCTGGTATAGTTTTGTAGTGACTCATTGATCAGTGTGTAGTAATCCATTCACTACATTGAAACAGTAATCAGCAGATGTACAATAAGTGGTACATTGCCAGAGATATGGCAGTTATTGTGCACTGTGATATCAGCACACTGGATGCACCGTATTTACAATGTAGTGTATTATGGAGCGAAAACGGCACAGATATGTTATGTATTTGTGTTGTGAAGGTGGTGCATTGCTTGACTTGTGTTCCAAGTGCAACGCAGCTCCAGCAATGCTCTTGGGGTTCTATGCTCACAAAGCTGTGTAAATCCTCACACCTGTTTCAAGCAGGTGCATGGTTTTGACGTAGCATAGGACTAAAAGTGACTGAATGAAATATTATAGATTTTACTCAGTCACTTTTAGGAGGTGTTCCTATGCTAGAACACCTCCATTCTCCCC
Organism: Lissotriton vulgaris; assembly: GCF_964263255.1. NCBI lineage: Eukaryota > Metazoa > Chordata > Amphibia > Caudata > Salamandridae > Lissotriton > Lissotriton vulgaris. Next base: position 1,434,845,799 of record NC_141687.1, read on the forward strand.
CTCTCTGTGCAGGAAAGTCTCTTTCTGGCGCAGGGCTTTAGAATGTGATGCACCTTACATATTTTTTCCAGATTTTTTCCTTATAAAACGAGGAAAAGGGACTCTTGTTTTTGTTGAATACAAACCCATTTCCTTTTCCTAAAAAGGGTTCCTTCCAATACTTTTTGATCCCTCCCATATGCATCACATTGTAAATATCAGGTACTATGGTACATCTTTTGCAACACCGCTGCATCACAAAAGTGATGGAAAAGATGTGTAAAAGAGGTACAAGGGTGTTGTAAATTCGCTCTCAACAGATACAAATTCACCCAGGCAGTTTCACTAGCAGTGCAAATTGAAGTATAGACTTCTAACATATTTATATGGAGGTATTACATTGAAGTGCTTCGGAGGTACTACAGTATAGTATAGGTAAACACCTTATACATTTATGCTGTAGCACTCTCTTATAGTTTTGCACTTTCACTTTCACATTCACCATACACTACTAATTCATTCGTTCATTTATGCACCACACATTCATTTTACACACTAATATGGAAATATAGTGTTTTTTAAGCCAGTGGAGGTAGTTCTGAAAAGATGTGTTTTTTTTCTTTTTAGTTTTCTATTTTTTTTAATTTTTTCAGCAAGTTTTTAGTTGGTTTTTTTTTTAAACCAAAAAAATGAAACTGGAAACAAAAAAACTGTGGAACAGGAAGAAGAAAAGAAAATCAAATATTATTATTTTGGTAACGGTGCTCTTCTTTGCTCTTCACAATGAGGTGAATAGACTTCTTACCGTAACAAAGGAGTTCTCTGCAAAATTTACAATGAATTGTAAGGTCTGCAAACTGAGGCACAATAATAGGATGCGGACTGCTCGGAGGAGGTGGTGGTGCAGTTGAGGTAGAAGGAACTGCAGGTTGAGGGTTTTCCAGGAACCTTTGTGTTGCCATCCTTCCATAATTATTTGTATGCAAATTTTTGACATGGTGAACCATTGAGGCTTTCCCGAAAGAGTACTTTTTAGTGGGGTCAACCCTGGAAAGTGTAACCTCACAGATCTTGCATGTTACTTTCTGTACATTTCCCTTTTTCTGTCCCTCTGGAAATGAAGAAAACTTCCAAATGAAAGCTTATTTTCTCTTTTTCTTAGGTGGCTCAGTAACAAAATCTTCCTTACAGGAATGCACTGATGAAGTCTCTAAAAGAGCAGCCATTGTAGAGTTTGGTTGTAAAAGACTACAGCTCCACAGAATAGATGTTTTTCCTGGGAAAGTCGAAGTAGGATGATCAAAATGAGAGGGGTCTTTCAAGAGTTGGAATAGGAAGTATTATGAACCAATCAAAACTCTCATTTTATGGTCACATGACTTTGCGTACGCTTACAGTGCTCTTACGGTGCTCTTAAGATGCGAGTATGTATGACGTACCTTTGCGATTTGCGTAATTGCTTTTAAAAGTAATAATCGCTTATTAAAAGTTTTTAAAAAACTATTTTCATGATTGCCCTAGATACTGTCTTCCCTTAATATGAACATTAAATACATAAATATATGTTTTTGAATAATTTGAAACTTTTGCGCCGTACGCTTACGGGGCGCCGTATATGACGTCAGGCAGAAGCGTTGATGCAATGCGCAAGGTCAAGGCGGATCTGTAATGAGTGGGCGACTACGCCCAGAGGACCATTTGCCGTACAAAGTGTGGTGCGATCACTGTACGCATACAGTGCGATTACACCCAAAAATATGAAAGAGGAATTATACAGATTGTAATTGAAAAAAAGGGAGAAAAAATGTTATTTATATAAAAAAATGGGATTTAGTTTTGTTATAATTTTACATTAAGAATATGAAATATAATTTAAAAAATAAAATAAATATAAATATTTTTTAATAAAAAAGTAAGAAATTAGTATAAAAAGAAAGAAATGTAATCATTTAAACATTTAAAAATTATCATTTACGAAACCTTTGAAATTCACTGAAAAAAACATAGATTTCACCCACATTATAGTTAGGAATTAGCATTTAAAAACCCTGCAAATTCACGGAAAAAAACATAGGTTTCACACATGTTATAGTTAGCTGGAGATTTCATTCATACAAAACTATTGAAATTCCCCCGTTGTAGTTAGTTCAGCTAACTATAACTCGCGTGCCCGCAATGCACTGCTGATGACATCACATACAACATCACTCATGACTTGGTCAGATACATCACTCATGACATCACTGATGACATCTCAATTGACATCACCGATGACATCATCCTTGTGAAAGAGTGGCAGACCTCCTCTTACCCTAGTATAACCTTTGATACACACATTCAAAAATGGAACATAACATTTTCTAAAGAATGGAGATAACAATACCAGTTAGAACAACCTATTCAGTAATTCTTAAATCTATATACACATCCACTCATTCATCAATAGTTCTATATAGTCACTCGTGCATGTACTCACTCATCATATGTACTCATGCACCTATACATCCTGTTACACACCTACACTTATACATAGAGTTATTCACACATATACTCACACATGGAAGTAAACTGTCCAACATCCATTTACTTGCATATATAGTTCTACCCACACCACTACACTTATTTCTACAGAAACGTACACAAATGTACTCTCTTAAACAATCAGTTATAGAAATACATACTTATTTATACAGGAACTCTTCCACCTATAACTATCATATATCCTTACTTATATACATCAATACTCACATATACTAGTTTAAAACATATGTACTTACTCATAAAGACACTATTTAGGCAGTCATTCACTCACTAACACACCCATACACACAACCATCCAACCATACAGTCCTGCACACATGTTGTCTTCAAAGCACATACAAACAGTGAGTCAGTCATTCATGGATCTGTGCGGTAAGTAATCCCCCACCAAACCATACAGACACTCATTCTGATACTCAAAAAAACAACTAATAACCCATATAGACACTCATGCAGCTACTCACTAACCCATGAAGCCACTTATACTCAAAGTGAGACACTGATACAGATATTTACATATTTAAAGATTACTTGCTAATACATGTTTTCACTAAGATATACTTTATTTTTTTTGTGTGTGTCCTCATTTGCCGTTTTCTCGTTCCTAGAAGTATTCAACCACCTTATTGTCCTTCCAGTAGAGGGCCAAGAGCATGATCTCTTTCGGACAAACATATAGAATTGGCGGGAGGTACTTTCAGGAAGATCGTACTCCATCAAGGCCTGTCGCAGCCTGTTGGCCCTGGCTTCGTTGTGATCCGGCAGAGCCCATCTGGACCATGGAGTAAAAGGCCATAATCATCGGACCCGGGGTAAAAAAAAAAGAAAAACCCTGGTAGTCCGAATATCTTAGCGTCTCCAGTTGACTAAAAGATTCCAAAAGGCAAGGCTCCGAGCGCTGCCAGCCATTCTGCGTGGGTCGGAGGATTGGAATCACAATTTGCATATTTGTCCTCTTGCAAGGAGGATTGCATAAAACAAAAAGGTCCTCTCTTTCCCCTTAAAATTTTCCTCTAGACCAAATATAATTAATGCTAGGCTGATGGTAATCGGAGTTTTGAGGATTGACTCCATAGTGGCCCTTACTCCTTCCCAATAACCACTAATACTGGGACAGTCCCAGAACATATGAGTATTGGAAGCTGCAGGGAGGAGGCACTTATTGTAACACTTTCCTGACTGGATTTTAGAAAGCCTTTGGGGGGAGAGAAAGGCCCGATGGAGTGTAAACAGGTGGTTGCGTCTTAGCCATGCAGGTTTAACAGCTTTATATAGGAGACTAAAAGAGTTAAGCCATACATCCTCTACCTGTGACCCCAATTCATCCCCCCACAATTCTGACGGGAGCTGAAATTCACCATCTGCCTCCTCCATGATGGACCAGTACCAGAAAGCCACCTCCTTATGTCCCATTTGCCTTTCTACCAGGTGTTCTCTAGAGGGCTATAATTCCCGACCTGATCTTTTCTTTTTAACTGCTCTCGAGACCAGCTGGTCAATTGTAAGTACTTGAATCTAGATAGTGTTGGGCCGACCATCTCAAAGAGCACTCCCCATTCCACCAAAGAACCTTCTGCCATCAACTCTCCCCATCTTAGAATCCCGCTTCTCATAGGGGGGTGGCAAGACTGTCTTTTAGGCATGGGGGGATCCCCGGGGAATCCCATATTGGGGCAAGATTGGAAAAATATGCCAACCCAACTCTAGACTTTATCTGAACCCATTCTCTCAGTAATGATTGTAGGGTCTTTAATCTCACCTTCTTGAAGAATCTTTGATGGCCAAACTTAAACAAGAAGCCCTCCAGTGGAAGATTAGATCCAGTTAACATAGCCATAAACATCATCCCATTTGAGTTATCCACAGGGGTTTTCAGCAACAGCCTGGAGTAAGACAGCTGGAATGCCCAAGCATAATACTCCAGGTCCGGCAATTCAAGCCCCCCCGTTCTCCCTCCTCCTCCTTAGTTTTTTCCAAGCCAGTCTTACAGATTTGTAGCTCCAAATAAAAGAGTTAATTTGCTGTTTGCATTTATGGAGCTGTTTGGAATCGAATGCAATTGGGATTGAGTTAAAGATGAAAGTAAATCTCGGGAGGATCGACACTTTTACCAGATTAGTTCTCCCATAGATCGTTAAAGGGAGAAAGGACTATGCTCTCATTAATGCCTTTGTCTCACGACAAACCCGATTCAGATTGGTCTGAGCTAGAATACTGATGCCATGGGTGATTCTTGTAATCGTTATTTAGGAGCGAGATCGGCCGGTAAGATCCACAATCGGCCTGGTCTTTACCAGTTTTTAAGATCAGGGCAATATTTGCGTCACCCCACGTCTCGGGTGGTGACGCTCTATTCAATAGAATGTCATTGAATAGGTGAGTCAAGACTGGAGCAATTACCGGCCCGAGAGCGCGAAATAGCTCACCGGGGATGCCGTCAGGCCCGGCGGCCTTCCCCTTCTTTGATTGCTTGATGGCATTACTGACCTCCAGTTCTGTTATTTCTTTATCCATCCGGTCACTCTGCTCCCGAGTGAGCACAGGAAGTCTGACCTTTTCTTACCACACATCCCTGCCCGCTGGATCCTCTGTACAGATACCCTGAAAGAACTCCTGAAAGGCTTTCCCTATGTGTGAGTTAGAGATCTTAGGGCAGGATTCTCCCTCGACTCTCACTTCCCTGATGTAATTTTTATCCTGGTCAGATTTAATTTTCCAGGCTAACATCTTACCTGCAGCCGCACCATATTCAAAGTGTGAGAGCTTGCTGGCCTCCCACCTCTTAGCCACCCTATCCTGCAGGATGCTGTCAAGTTTCCCTTTTAGTTCCTTCCGTCTCTAGTGATCTATTAGGGACAGATTATCTGAGCCTGGTTTTGATTCCAGAAATGTCAACTCCCGCTCTATACTTGATATTACCTCGTTATACTGTTTCTTTCTGCATGCGGCTCGATTGGTGATACACCCTCTTAAATAGGCCTTAAACGCCTCCCACACAGTTGTCAATGAGGCCGAGTTTATGTTGCTATCAAAAAACAGGGTAGACTCTCCTACCAGAAAGTCTGTCTCCGCTTCCTCTAGTAATATAGTCCAGTTAAAGGACCAAGAGGTTCGTGGTTTGTTGACCCAGTGTTAGAGAGAAGGAAATTGCCGAATGATCAGAGAAGTGGGATGGGAGGTATCCCACACTCTACAGAGCATCTCTTAGAGTATAACTAAAAAGAGCATAGTCAATGCGAGATTTATGCTTATATTTTAAATTGTGAAAGGACACCCCCATATTAGTGCCAGCTCTCTCCCTCCATACATCCGCTAACCCCAGAGTTGCCATAGATGTTATAAGAGTTGACCTAGATTTGGCATGTGTTAGTGCTCTGGAATTAGGCGATTTATCCAATTTAGGATTTAATACTGGGTCTTGGGAAGTAATCAAGTGGCCTTGAATTATGTCTAAGTAAGACGGGTCATCATGGTTGGGGCCATAGTAACCCACTAAGGTGAGAGCCCTCCCAACCAACTGTACATTGACCAATAGCCATCTGCCGATGGGATCCTCCTTGTAGTCTATTACCTGAGCTTTAACCTGTTTCTTAAAAAGAATCAGAATCCCCCGAATGTTGGCATTGTGATTCGTACAGAGAAATGTTTCTACCCATTTTAAGTTTTTCACCATATCCTTGACCTCCTGTTTTAAGAGATGTGTCTCCTGGATGACAATGACCTGCGCGGGGGAGTCTCTAAGAAATTGCAAGATTTTATGCCTCCTTCCCCTCACACGCAGGCCATTGACATTCCAGGATAGGAACTGTAGACCCGTCATTTACTGACCTGGCCCCTCCCTCCACGCCTTCCCCTCAAAATCCTTGGGGACCTATCGTAGCTGCTCCTGTTCTGTATATTATTAGATTTACGGAAGTTGTAATACATACTAGTTCCTACATAACAAAATGAGACTGGCAAATGAGAACTTTTTGATGCTTTTCCCCCCCTCCCCCTCCCCCCGCCCTGGAAAACTCCCCCATACTTGACCTGGCCAGATGTATTTCCAGATTGCGTCTTCCTCGCGACCCTGCCCTGGCCTCATCTACTTTGATTAGACGGTTTTGGCCGACCTACGAGTATATGTTACACTCCTGGGTGAAGGGGCCCACCCCCAAAGTTGTGCCAAAAAAGGAGAAAGAAAGTGTTTTTCTAAGTTAGGTGTATCCTACAACATTTTCTTCTTTTTTCCCCATTTTTTTCCATTTCCCCCCCTTTCTCCCTTTTTTTCTCTTTTTGTTTCTTTTTCCACGTGACTGTGACTTTTTTTTTAAAGTTTGCTTTCCATCGTTTCTTTCCCCATTTTATCTTTTATATATTCTTTGCTATTTCCTCTATCCTATCTCTCTCTTCTATATATTCCCCTGAACCCTGAATACTCCTTTACACTCTGGTGTTTCCCAAGTATTCATATCCTTGCTTTCTGGGGCATTAAATACTTTATTCACGATTCAAGTAAAGCTTTATACTAGGATATTAGGGGTACTTGTGTTTATATTTTCTCATCCTGCCTACTACCTCCGGATTAATGGGGACTATGCAGGAAGAATATAGCATTATTGTGGAGTGTCCGAATACAAGAGAGAAGAAGGTATGGCTAGCACAAAGAGTGGCCTAATTGCCGCCCTGTGTATAGTCACTGATGGTGGCTAACAATTCGTCAGCATCAAGGGGTGAGCGCATGTTGTGCATCCTATTATTGAACATGACCCTTAAAAAAAGCAGGGAACCTCATCTGCACGGTCGCTCCCAGGGCCCTGAACTTGTCCATTTTCTGGCCCAGCTCCCACTGCCTGTCTAGCGTAGTTTTAGGCAAGTCTGACCAGACTTCAAAAGCGAAATCCGGGGCCTTCAATGAATTGGCCTTTAGGGCAAGGTTCAAGATCTTCTTTTTGATGGAGTACGCCAGAAAGTTCACCAAGATTTTCCTGGGCTTCACGCTTCCCGGGTTCAGACAGAAGGGGTCTCAGTGTATCCTCTGGATGTCGTTTTCTAGCTCTGCAGTGGTCTGCTCCAGATTAAGAGCTTTCTTTAGTAGGGAAACTACATACTGCTTGATGTCACCCCCTTCTTTTCCTTCAGGGATCTTTAAGAGTCTAAGGTTGTTTCTCCTGGAGTAGTTCTCAAGAGACTCAACCCTGTCTTTCAGAGCATCCCCTTCTCTCCGCAGAGACTGAATCCAGTCTTCTGCATGCTCCAACTTTGCTTTGAGTTCCCCCACTACTCCCTCCAGGCTCTCCGTCCGCTCATAGAGACCATCTACCTTCTTACGAAGAGTCTCACATAAGGCTCTGATCTCAGCTTGGTTTTGTTTAGACTCCGCAAAACCACATTTGATCTCACTTCTCATTGCTGATAGCATTGCCTCAAGGGATCCACCCCCCTTACTGCTCCCGGGGCATTGCTTCACCGTTCTCCCCCGTCTCTCCACTCTCGATTTTGACCTCCACTGACGACTTTTCAGGGCCCTCAGGGTTTTTGACTGGCTCAGATATGTCCGAGACCATTGCACCCGCGGGTCCAGAGAGGGTGGGTCCCTGGGAGGTAGCGGCATTGTTATGGCTAGAACTCATTTTATTAGAATGGGAGTCTTTCTCCCCCTCCAAACTAAGTCAGATGTCTAACACCTGGGGTAAGACCTTAAAGTAAGATCTAAGTGATGGCGTGATTCGGGGAGCGGTCTTACGTATCCCCTTAGACTTACTTTTCACTGCTGCCTGTTTTTTTGGGGGTAGTGCTAGGTTTTTTACTCACCCCCCCACCTGCTACCTCATCTGGGAGAGACTGACGAATAACCAGACGTGTTTGCCCCTCCTCCAGTGCCTCTGCATCTGCTCCGGGTAGTCTTTCCCCACCTTTACACCCGCTGGGAATCTCGCTGTGGCACACTGCCCTTTTTCCAGGGCCCTTCTCCCGCCTCCTACCTTTCACGGGAGCTCGTTTTTCCAGGATGTTACCGTTTTCAGTACCATCGGTAAAGTGCTCAACACCCTTCGAGATCTTTCCTCCCTCGTCGACGGTACTCCTGGAATCCATGCTAGAGGCAGCGTCAGCCGTGTTTAAATCGGGCACAATTGCAGGCACTACTGAAAACTACCTCCCAAGTGGCAAACTTTTCTCAACCTTCGCTTCTCCACTCCTCCGCTGATCTCTCCCCCCAGGAGTCCATGAGCCGCTGCTCTGCGGCTCCGTCGAAGCTCCTTGTCTGCCTCTGACCACCGTAGGAGAGAGGTGGGGGATGGAGCGAGGACTCACACACACATCAGCTGCACCCGAACAGCTCCCAGCGTCGGAAAGGTGAGAGTCTCTCTCCTCGCCACTGCAGAACTCCTGCACAGATCAAAAAGCGGGGGGCAATCCTCAACGACACACCGCTCAGTTTGTTTCAGGGGTCTCCCGCCACCAATATCAGCCGGCTCCGGTAAGAATTGTGAGCTCACAGGTTATGGCCAGGGACAGGTCTGCCGAGACACGCGGTCCGCCCTAGCCAGCGGCCGCCATGTTTTCCTCCGATATACTTAATAAGTCAGTTATACAATCAATTTTACAAAAAAAAAAATTTAGACACTCATTTACCCATTTATTCTTCCATCGACCTTTAGATATATATATATAGAAAATATTTATTTTTCAGAAAGACAGACATTAACTGGATGATGTCATCAGTGATGTCATCAGTGATTCAGTGATGTCATTTGAGATGTCATCAGTGATGTCATGAGTGATGTCACTCACCATGTCATGAGTGATGTAGTATGTGATGTCATCAGCAGTGCCTTGCAGGCGTGCGAGATATAGTTAGCTGAACTAACTATAACATGGGAATTTCAATCGTTTTGTACGAGTGAAAGCTCCAGCTAACTATAACATGTGTGAAACCTATGTTTTTTTCAGTGAATATATATATATGTATATGTATATATATCCAACAACAGGAAAGCACAATGAGGGAGGCCACAGGAAGCTTAATTAGGTTTTTTAATAAAACACGAGCACTTGCCAGCAGTCACCACAAAGAAACAGGCTTCCAGTTTTAAAGACACTGCCAGAAGTGTTTCAGGATTAACAATCCTTTCTTCAGTGGCTGCTGTAGGAAATGATTCAGAAAAGGGGGTGGTGATGAACAGAGTGTCTGAATTAAGCAGACCACTCTTACCCAGTCCAAAGATCAGGGCTTGATCCATCACCGTTTTTTAGCTCACTGCACCATCCCAGCTCAGAACTTGGCTATATGCAAATTAGTCTGACCCTGGCCCAGTGCATCATGGGAACAGGGCAGACCAAACTACCAAGCCAATTCTTATACTGGGAAGGAAACAAGCTTACCCAGTCTTTGGACTGGGTAAGAGTGGTCTGCTTAATTCAGACACTCTGTTCATCACCACCCCCTTTTCTGAATCGTTTTTGGCCACTATAGGTGTGGCAGGGTATACTCAGACATGAGTCCCTCTCTCACTGCACCATCAGGATTCAAGCAAGCCGGGCCGAAGACGGCTGAAATGCCAGAAACCGGTCCCCGGTAGCTTGTCTCCTTTCTGGTGAAGAATTGGCTTGGTAGTTTAGTCTGCCCTGTTCCCATGATGCACTGGGCCAGGGACAGACTGATTTGCATATAGCCAGGTTCTGAGCTGGGATGGTGCAGTGAGATAAATAACGGTGATGGATCAAGCCCTGATCTTTGGACTGGGTAAGAGTGGTCTGCTTAATTCAGACACTCTGTTCATCACCACCCCCTTTTCTGAATCGCTGTAGGAAATGAAACATTTCGCTGCAAAGTTTGAATTTTATAACACCTACACTTGGGGGCGTGGCGCTCCCACTGCCTCATGGTGTTTGTAGGTTATAACCCATGTGGGTGCGCTTTTCACTCCTTGTTGATCACAAAATAAAATGAAATCCCAAGTGGGTCGATGCACTGTACTTTGTGCTGTGGCTGCCCTGCTTTAAATTGGTCGACCCACTTGGGATTTAATTTTATTTTGTGATCAACAAGGAGTGAAAAAGGAGGATGTAAAAAATATAGGGGCATATGCATCAGGCCTGCATTTTGGGAATCCCAAATAACGAATTTTACCAATTCATTTTTTGGGAATCGCAAAATGCTATGCATGTAAAAATCACAAACAATTTGTGATTCCTACACATTCCTTAATTGAGACTCGCAAATTGTGAGTCACAATTAAGGAATGGCTTCCCATTGATTGCTAGGGGCCCTAGGCTCATAGGAATCAATAGGAATTGCATGCACAATTTTGCGAGTATCAAATAGGTACTCTCACTTTGCGCATGCAATTTCAGGGGTGCAAGGGTGTCAAAAGGACACCCTGATGCACCCTGAAAGTGCAATTTAAAAACATGTTGCACACACACATGCCCCAAGGGCATGTTTGTGTGCAACATAGAGCTTCGAAAAATGCACTTTTGTGCATTTTTACAAAGTTTTTGCAAATTACCATCAACTTTAAGTTTTAAGCATTTCTTAAGAGCGAAATTGCTATTTTTTTTGTTGCATTCCATTTGGGAAATCGCAAGTTGTGATTCCCTAAATGCAATCGCAATTTATGTAATCACAAATTTTGCGATTAGTAAAATACCGATTCTTGCATTTGGGTTGAGGCATACCAAATGCAAAAATTGCAGTCGCAAAGGGGCAGATTTTGTGACCACAAAAATCAATGATGCATGTGTCCAATAGATGTATAAAATATTGACTTTTATATAAATATAAAATAAAATATATTAAACATATTAAATATAATTTTAACTAAATAAAATAAATGTAATATACATTTAAAAAAATATATCACAAATAAACTTAATAAAAGATAAACACACAAGCATAATAATTTATACATATATATTTACTTTAAAACAATTAATAAAGTATTATTTTAAATTTATGTTAAAAGTTTAAAACAATATACAAAACAACAATATATATAAATTACTTAAAATATAGAAAAACAAATATCTATAATAAATTAAAACATTAAACTATTAAAAAATATTTAAACTTAAAACTCACAATACATTCAGTGCAACAGTAGGGAAAGTGTTGGATAGCAAAGAGGTAAAAATAACTATGCCAACTCCACAGAGTGGAAAAGTAGGGTAAATGTTGGATAGCGGAGGAATTACATTTACTATTCCAACTCCAGTGAGTGCAACAGTAGGGAAAGTGTTGGGTAGCGGAGGGGTAAAAATTACTATTCTCACTCCAAGGAGTGCAACAGTAGGGAAAGTATTGGATAGTAGAGGGGTAACCATTACTATTCACACTCCAAAGAGTGCAACAGTAGGGAAAGTTTTGGATAGCGGAGGGGTAAAAATTACAAAACCCACTCGAGTGAGTGCAACAGTACAGATAAATGTTGGATAGCCGAGGGGTAAAAATTTCTATTCTCAGTCCAGTGAGTGCAACAGTAGGGAAAGTGCTGGATAGCGGAGGAATTAAAGTTACTATTCCAACTCCAGTGAGTGCAACAGTAGGGAAAGTATTGGATAGCTCCAGTGAGTGCAACAGTAGGGAAAGTGTTGGATAGCGGAGGGGTAAAAGTAAAAATTACTATTCCCACTCCAGTGAGAGCATCAGTAGGGAAAGTGTTGGATAGCGGTGGGGCAAAAATTATTATTCCCACTCAGAGTGTAACGGTAGGGAACGTGTTGGATAGTAAAGGGGTAAACATTACTATTCCCACTCCAAAGATATTCCCTGCATCTGCTACTGTGAGTCCATGGCGTGTTTTCACCCCTGGAGCTGAGAGCGCGGACCCGGAGTGGGAGGTGCAGTGCGGTTAATGGTGCCGTGAGGAGACCCGCGAGTGGTGAGCCCTGCCGCTGACTGCAAAACCACCAAACAACAAACAAATGGGTAACCAGTACTTTGCCCTCTGCCCTCACCGTCTCTGGTGCAGGAGCAGCTACCAAGGAGCCACAGAGGAGCGAGGTGTGGGAGTTGGTCACCTGCAACGTCTTCCCCTCGGCTTCCTCTTGCTCTGTTAGCTTGCCTGTTCCACCTGCAGCGAGTGTGGTCTCCGTTAGTTTGGGACAACTGAGCATGCACTACAGGCGGGTCTGCGGAGGAGGCCTGGGCTAGCCCGGGTGCAGCTAGTGACCTCCCAGGAGGTCCTGCTCGCCCTGAAAAGGGAAAAAGCAAAAGACAAACACCTGCACAACCTACTGAGGCACTCAGATCCCCAGGAGTGGTCTATGAGTGGTTGTGGAGTGGATGAAAGAGGCCACCTGAGACTGTGAGTGGAGAGTGGAACCCAATGACTGATTTGTAGGGGGTGTTGTTTATCCAAACACCCTTCACCCCTTCACCTCCAGCCCGCGCCTCCCATATTTGGCATCTTGCACTCCTGTACTCTCTTTACTGTTGTATCGTTGTGCCACGCCATGCTTCGTTGCAATAGTGCCTTAGAAACTAACCAGACAACAGTCAACCATCTGTCAGCTGCCAGTCAGCCTGGGAAATACACGGAGGGCGACTGGAGCCGCTCAAGCAAAGCTCAATTGTGAGGTGAGAAGATAACTTTTGCTTTGTTTCACTTTGCCTCCAGCAGCAAGCTTGTTGTTGACTGCTGTTGTTACCTTGATAATTTTCCACGGTTTGCCACAGTTTGTAGTTGGAACAGTAATTAAAAGCTCAGGATAAAGGATGAGTGCAGCTGCTGTTTGTTGGAGGTTGCAGAGAGGAAGCCACAGGGTGGTTAGCGGAAGCGGCCTGACTAGGTTCAGGTGCAGCTTGCTGCCAACTGACGTGCTCCCACTCGTTTGGCTTGCATAAAGTAGGTCATTTACCTGCACAACGAGGTGGGAATTATGAGGTTGAAAAGGGAACGACCACCTTTCCCTCCCGCTAACAGGGAAAAAAACTAAAATCCTCAGCAATTCTTAATAAAATGAAAATAAAACAAACAGGTCAACTTCAGTCTTTCAAATCACCTATGGTACGTATATTTGGGAAGCCAATAAAGTCCCCAACAGAGTTTGTTTTCATGAACGACCCAACGGGAACAATGCCATTGAGTGAGCCAAGTGCAATATCCCAAAATCAGGGATTAATTAAGTCAGGCCAATATGAAATGTAGCAAACATCAAAGCCAATCGAGCAATCAGACAACCAATGGGGGCAAATAACTGATTTAGAGATGTTAACTATACCCCTAACCACACATTTGCAACATGAGTGCTCAAGTAGTGTGGGACCATTGACTGGAGACACTCAACAACTATTAGCAACAGGGGTGCGACTACCATTTGAAGTGCTAGTAAATGTAAAAAAGGCTAATGTAGTATGGGATCTAATGAGTGTGGTTCAATTAAAGCAGTATCAACAATGCAATTCTATAAAAGGAGAAGACCGGCTCAAAACTTCAAGGGACAATAATAACTTACCTAATCTCCTTCAAACTGCTAATAATTTGATTCCAAAAGATACGGAGCAAAAGCTGGGTCAGGAGAATTTCAAGCAGGTCAATGGATCCCAAAATAATATGGATGATTATATTATGAAATCAGATACGCTGCAGCATTGGAGTACCCCCTCACAAAAGGATGAATGTAATAACAGGTTACAATTTATTGAGTCAGGAAATAAGGAGGAAGAACACCAAAGCCCCGTACATGGGTCTAATAAACAACACTCTTCTGTAAATGGCCAAAGCCTGAGAGCACAAGTCTCGGGAAACTGGGACTCAGCGTCAATCAGAACCTTCCAATTAATACTAGAAGCCCTAACTTATCAGTCAAGCAAAATAGAGGTGCAAATGGACTTTCTTAGCTCCATGGCATCTTCAGTAGCAGGAATTGATCAGAAGATAGCCACACTAAACAACCTGGTAATAAGGGCACAACCAATAGCCTCATATACAGACTGTAACTGTGCCCCACTGATTAATAAACTGGCTACAATTCCGGAAGTACTATATACAGTAATTGAGGGTCTAAGAGGAAATGTATTTACCCCTGGAAACAAAGATTTAAGGGCCCGATTCACAGAACTAACTTAAGACAAAATCCTTAAACTTTGGTATTCACAGAAGTTAGGAGTTGACTTAAGTTTGTCTTAAGACTGACTAAAGACAGACTTAAGACAAAATCCCAACTTAAGTCTGTCTTAAGTCTGTCTTAAATCTGTCTTAAGACAAACTTAAGACAACATCCTAACTTCTGTGAATACCAAAAGAAGTAAGTTTAGGATTTTGTCTTAAGTTAGTTCTGTGAATCGGGCCTAAAGTGAGTGCATATTTGAAAAAATGAAGACAAGTAACAATTTAAATGAGGAAAGTAATAAAGATCCAATGGATGGAAAAAAGGAAGACCATATAGAGGAAAAACCACTCTCTTCACAAATAATATCATTAGCAACATCACCTGATTTTCAATTATCAAAAAGACAGAGGAAAAAAAACAGAAAGCAAGGAATAAAGTTTAAAAAGTTACAAAAACAGTAAATCAAGCAATAAAAGCAACTCAGAAACAATCAGATACAGTTGTAGAAGTAATACAACTATTCTATCCTTTGTTTAACAAGAAATTGCCAGATGTACGTACAGTAGTAATAAATAAAACCATCAAACTCCCAAAGGACCATATAAAACAGGCTGTACCTGAAAAAAATGAATACGCCAGGTGCTGAGGGAATCAATAAGAAAGTGAAATGTGAATTACTTCAATCAGAAAAGAAAATAGCAAAAATCGAGCGTACTACAGCAGCTCAAAACAACATATGAATGGTAAAAAGTCAGAAGAAAAGTAAGGCCCCACAAGATCGGAAAATAGAGGGAAGTAAAAACCAGAGGTTGTCAAATGGGTTAACTCCTGTCAGGCAACCATTAAAACAACCGACTTGGATTCAGGAGTTAGGAAAACATTCACACGAATCCCAAGAGCAGGCGCTGCCTAATTATCTTAATTCCCTGCAAAAAGTCAATATAAAAACCAGGATCATAAAGAGAGATGAACACAATTCATTTTTAAACCAGAAAATGAATCCGGGGTAAGCGCGATACTTGAACCGCGGAAACATCTTAAAATTGTGTAAAGCAATACCGTTGCTAGAAAGAATTAGAAGCATTGGAATAGAATCAATTGAATTCCTAGCAAATAAAACCAACAATCAAGAATTGAAACTGGTATCTTGGACTTCCTCCGCCTTAGTAGACCTAATCCTACAGGAATACGATCTCTTTCTGGCCTGGAGAATAAAAGTTATCAGGCCACTCCAACCTTCCTACCAAAGTCCGTTTATTCCCAAAAATTTAATATACAATGGAAGTAAAGGAGGATTGACGAAACCCAAATGGTGGTCCCAAGGAGGGGATAACAAGCCCAAGTGGTAGGATTGGAATATGCTCCTGGAATATAAAAGGTATTCAATTAAAGATAGAAAATGAGTGACTGACTTCAATGTCGGAACATTTTCAAATTATTTGCCTACAAGAGACCTGGGTAACTGATCCTTTTAAATGAGAAGGTTTTAAGGGATATTATATGTGTGCCAAGAAAACAAGCAAATACAGCAGATCTTGGCTACTTTTATTTCAACATATCTAAACATGGAAAGTGAAGTGGAAGCCAAAAATATATGTGACTGTCTGATAGTTAAAATACGTTATAAATATAAACACATAATTAAAACTCTCTCACTAATAAATGTATATATTCACCCTGATTCCAGTTCAAAAAGAGCAATGGTTAGTATATTGACATCTATACCATTGCATCAATTGAATAAGGACACTCAACCAGAGGTCATCATCACAGGTGACTTCAATATGAATATGTTGTGGTCTTATGTTAGAGACGACGAAGTTCAAAAACAGGACTATCTATGGGCAATCCCTAGGCTTCCACTTACCCTGGAAATTAAGGGAGAAAAAAAGGGAAAATTGGTACGAATTTTTTAAAAGACTTAGAATCCTTAGGTCTAAGGGTGCTAAACAGACGGTTCCTGCAAGACTCGCCACCTGCCTGGACTTATCAAGCACTTGGTAACAAATCTCGAATTGACTATACAAAAGCATCTTTAAAATTTTTTCAAAAGATTTCATTTTATTTCATTAGAAGCCCAAATCGGAGTGATCATAGCCAACAAATTATAGAGTTAAAATGAAACTGTGTAATGAATGGAAAATATACAACACTTCCGGGCGATACAAGTACGGTAAATTATAAGAAACGTTATTGGTCAGAAACCTCCAATGCATCAATCATAGCTTCGGGGTAAGCAACTGTTTTAATTTGATTTAAAGAAGATTCTCTGAACGCTATTGAAAAATGGTCCATCTTTACAAAAACATTAATCTAAGGCCAGATCCAAAAATATGGTAGAAAGGAGCAGCAGGGTAAAAAGTCACAGCCATTGGTTAAATTTTCTTCAAAATGTTGTTTATTAAAAAAGAGCACAATAGAATTTTAAGATTGGTTAAGAAGCATCCAGGTAATCAAGTATATCAAGAAAAATTAAAGAAGATAAATGCAGATTCAAGCAAATTGACTTGGAAAGAAGAAATTCAAGTGAAACAGGCGCTCTGGGCAAAAGCGTTATATAGCAGTAAAAAGACTAATGCAAGAGAAATTTGGACATTAATCAACAATATGAATAGATCTAGTAGGACAACTACATCTTTTATAGTTACTGAATCAGAATGGGTCAAGTTTCTACATTCACATTGCAATTATATCCCAGGTATGGAGTTTATTCCAGGCCCAGACAATACAAGTAGAACAGAGGATAACGAGGATACCGGCATATCTATAACAGAAAGCCTAATATGTAAGCTTATTAAGAAACAGAGACTAGGTGGGGCCCCTGGCCCAAATGGGATTCCAGCTGTCTTTCTATAAGGAAAATGCATTAATTTGAGCCAGTTACCTAACACTGGTATTCAACCAAGCACTGCGAGCATTGACCATTCCTGAGTCCTGGAAGGGTTCTATAATTTCACCTATTTATAAAAGAGGTGAGTGGTCCCTACCAACTAACTGCAGATTAATTACGCTGCAAGATATAGAAGCTGAGCTCTTTGTATCAAGTCTCTTGAAAGAACTAATAGAGTGAGCAACAGAAAAGAATTGAATCCCGCCAAATCAATCTGGTTTTATACATGGTCAAGGGATGGCAACTAATATTTTAATATTTGCAATTTTAATAGTAACATTTAAAGTGAAAAAACAACCGCTATACCTATGTTTCGTGACTTTTAAGTCAGCTTTTTATTGTGTAAATAGGAAGATTTTATGGAGAAAACTGGATGATTATGGTATTAGTCCTGGCCTTTTAAAAGCAATCCAATTACTGCACACCGAGACTTGGACCAGGATTCAATTAGGTAACGGCACATGGCTATCAAGAAGAATCAAGACATCTCAGGGTCTAAAGCAAGGATGTGTTTTAACACCGTATTTATTTAATTTATTTTTATCTGACCTAACGGAAATACAAGACAACGAGTTGGCTCACTCACCAAAATTGGCAGCGAAACAAATTTCATATCTATTATATGCCGATGATGTTGTTTTGCTCAGTCAAACAAAGATAGGTTTGCAGCGACTTAAAAACAAAACATCAAAATATTCAATTAAGAACAAGATGGTAATCAATGAAACAAAAACTAAAGTAATGGAAGTTAGCAACAGGGTATCGACTATAAATATAAATGGTATCTGCAAAGTCGGCAGCTAGAACAAGTGAAAGCTTATAAATACCTTGGTGTACTGTTGATGACAAGGGCTCATTTTTACAACATAAAACAAAGCTGACAAAAATAAGTAATTCCTTACTTATTGCCTTTTGATCATTACATAGCTCTCTGGGTGGGCCAACCTATCTTCCACTACTAAAGGGTATAAAAGTAAAACTGCTGCCCAGCCTAACCTATGGAAGTAAAGTTTTCTGTGGTATGGACTCTACGCTATTGAATAATGCCATAACCAACATTTTCAAATGTTTGCTTTGACTTCCGCTAATGCATCACCGGCACATATTCAATTGCAATTTGGATTCTGCAACCAGCAAATGGCAAGGATGGGCCAGTATATTAAGGTATGGAAACAAATAAAAACCAACACTTTTAATCCAATGTGTTGTCCACTGTGGCAAGAAATGCAAAGTAATGAAACTAATTTTTATAAATATCTCCAAACAGCACTGAAATAGTTATAAGTATATGAGATTAGGGAAATGACCCTAACACCACTATTCTTTTAAACATTTTTTATTAAAATAACAAAACATCTATCCCTTCTGAAAGATAAAGAGTTATTTACTAAGCGAACACATGCTTGGATGATAGTGAATGAACGCACGATCCTTAAAGCTCAGCCATATCTATAAATACCTTGGACAGTACAAAAAAATATATATTTATTAAAGCAAGATTTGGCTACCTTCCAGGACTAATGCATGCAATGCCATGGCTGAGACCAACCGAGTCGACTCCCTTTAGAATATGCAACCAATGGGAAGTAAATATTATACATTTGGTTTGTATATGTACATCAATGAAGGAAGAAAGAATGAGATATTTCAAAAATGGTTTTATTGATAGAGGTGTAAGATCGTGTAGACACACCCTTTTAGTTTGTTTTAATAATGAATGCACATTTTACCACATTTTACCACATTTTTTATTCTAGCGAAAACGAACTCAGAAGTCAGTGATTTGAGCATAGTAAATTTAGAAGTTACTAATAGCTAAAATAGAATTCTGAAATGCAAACGTGAATTTGCACATTAGTAATGAATTTATTAACTGTAAATTATTCCCATTTTAAGATTTGCTTTGTTGACTTGCAATAATGATTAACTAAATTACTGTACATAATGTATTTTATACTATTCGCAGTGGATATTCGCTCATCTATGGTTTAAGATGGATCTCTGGTTTCCAGTTATGTTTTACTATGGCTGTGTATTGATGATTTTCTATTCATAAGATTTTAATAAATCATGCAATAAAGTTATTATTATCACTCCAAACAGTGCAACAGTAGGGAAAGTGTTGGATACCGGAGGGGTAAAAATTACAATACCCATTCCAGTGAGTCCAACGGTAGGATAAGTGTTATATAGCTGAGAGGTAATATTACTATTCCCACTCCAGTGAGTTCAACAGTAGGGACAACCGCGGTCGGTAGTGGGAGTACCTGCCGGGCGGTGACATGGGGAGGGGAGGCGCAGGGTGGGGGTAGTAAACTATGGATTACGGAGGTTTACAGGTAAGTAAACATATAAATAAATATAACAAATTTTGTTGCATGCACTACATCCCCAAATGCGATGCAGTGCGCGCAACTAAATTTGTTTTATTTATTTATATGTTTACTTACCTGAAAACCTCCGTAATCCATAGTTTACTACTCCCATCTGGCCCCTCCCCCTCTCCACGTCACCCCCCGGCAGGTACTCCCACTACAGACGAAGCTAAGTAGGGAAAGTGCTGGATAGTGGAGGGGTAAAAATTACTATTCCCACTTCCGTGAGTGCATCAGTAAGGAAAGGGTTGGATAGCAGAGGGGTAAAAATTACTATTCCCACTCTACTGATTGCAACAATAGGATATGTGTTGGATAGCGGAGGGGTTAAAATTATTACTCCCACTTCAGTGAGTGCAACAGTAGGGACAGTGTTAGATAGCGAAGGGTCAAAAGTACTATTCCGAGTCCTGTGAGTTCAACAGAACAGTAGGGAAAGTGTTGGATAGTGGAGGGGTAAAAATACTATTCCAACTCCAGTGAGTGCAACAGTAGAAAAAGTGTTGGATAGTGGAGGGGTAAAAATGTATATTCCCTTTCCAGTGAGTACAACAGTAGGGAAAGTTTGGATAGCGGATGGGTTAAAACTGCTATTCCCACTCCAGTGAGTGCAACAGTAGGGTAAGTGTTGGATAGCGAAGGGGTCAAAATTACCATTCCCACTCCAGTGAGTGCAACAGTAGAGAAAGTGTTGGATAGTGAAGGGGTAAAAAATACTATTCCAACTAAAGTGAGTGCAACAGTAGAAAAAGTGTTGGATAGTGGAGGGGTAAAAAATACTATTACAACTCCAACAGTAGGGAAAGTGCTGGATGGTGGAGAGGTCAAATTACTATCCCCACTCCAGTGTGTGCAACAGTAGGAAAAGTGTTGGATAGCGGAGAGACAAAAATTACTATTCACACGCAAACAGTTCAAACAAAAACAAAAAACCATAACAATAGAAAATCATAAAAAATAGATAAAAAATATTTAAAAAATCAAAAATCAAAAATCAAAAATATGAAATATATAAAAAGAAAACATATTATAATATTAATTACATATAACGAAAACCTACAAATGTTATATATATATATATATATATATATATATATATATAATAAAATAATAAATACATTCATAAAAAATTATTCTTTTAAGCTAGAAAATATTTAGAAAAAAAACGAATTAATACATAAATGTATTTATTTTATTTTTACCCTAAAACACCACACCAATAACAAAACACCTCAACATTTTTTATTACATTTTCTTCCATAATTAACATAATTAATAATCAATTAAAATATTATTAATAAAAACGAATACACATTAATTGACTACACACACTTTAACACTATAATAGACACAACACAAACCTAAATTAAACTATAAAACACAATTAAAACATATTTTTAAATTAAAAACTATTAATATTAACAATTAATAATAAAGTAATTAAAATGTATTTAATACCCACTCTTTACCCCTTTAAAAGTAAAAACAACACACCAAAAATAAACAAATTCCCAAAATAACTATCAAATAACTAACATTAATTAACAATTATATAATATTTAATTAAATACAAATGAATTGCCACCCTTTACTCCTATAAACACCACAATACACACCTAAAATTAGTAACACAATTACCATAATTAATTACTAATTAATTAATACAAATTAAATAACATCCAATTAATAATTCATCAATTAAAAATAAGTTACTTCTCACCCTTTACACATATAATCACAATCTCAAACATCTAAAATTAATGACACAATTACCATAATTAACTACCAATTAATTAATGGAAATTAATTAACAAGTAATCATTAATTCATAAATTAAAATAAATTACTTCCCACCCTTTACACCTATAAACACCACATCACACACTTACAATTAATTACACAATTATCATAAATAATTACCAAGTAATTAAATAAATGTAATAACAACCAATTAATAATTAATTAATAATAAATTACTTTACACATTTAACACATTAACATCTCAATTAAACAGAGATTAATAAATAAAAAATAATCAATACATTTATTATAATTAAATTACTTCCTACCCTATTCCCCTATAAATCCACAACCCATTACGGAACTAAAAACACAAAATTCAAATAAATAAAAAAAATTAATAACTACTAAAAATGTAACACATATATTAAAAATACAAACAATTCTTTTACAAAAAAGCATACATCACATACACATAAAATGTATATTAAAATACATAACATTAATAACAACAATATTTTTAACAACTAGTATATTTTTGCAAACCATATTACACACTTTGATATTTTTAAAATCAATATTGCATATCTTAAGTCGATATTCTTGACTGTAATATTCTTGCTGTTGATATATCTGAACCACAATATTAATGAGCCGATATTTGTGTAACTCAATATTTTTTAATCTATAATCTGTCTCCGCACTGTTGCTGTGTACATGGCATCCTTGAAAATGTCTTTCTAGGAAGCCTCTGTCCAGATCAACAATATGGGCTGCTTCTTCGAAGGTAGCTCAGTTAAGGAGACAACAATGGTGCCACAGCCCTCAAACAAATAATCGGTAGTACCCAGTGAGGTCTAAGAAGTCTCTCACTTCAGTTTGGGTTTTAGATGGTTGCCATGTCATGATAGTTTCAATATTGGCCTAGAGGGGCTGCACCTTGCCTCCACCTAACAGTTGTCCCAGGTACACCACAGAACCCTGCCTAATCTGGTACTTGCTTGCCTTGATTGTCAGACCTGCCTGGTCCTCATGAAGGTGATGCAGGTGTTCCTCCCAACTGGAACTTTAGACGTTGATGTTATCTAAGTAGGTGGCACAGAAATCCTTATTACCATCCAGGACCCTATTAACCAACAATTGAAAAGTAGCAGGGGCATCCTTCAATGGCGGCTCCTCGAAGGAGTGCTGCGGGTGGTGGGGAAGGGTAGGGCAGGGAGGGGCAGGGTGGGGATAGTAAACTCCAGCATACGACCAAACGGAGTTAAGAAAATAAATACTAAATCCAATTATATTGCGTTCTCTGCAATGCCAATCAGTGATGCAGCGCGCGCAATGTAATTAATTTTATTTATTTTTTACTTAACTCAGTTAGCCAGAAGCCGGAGTTTACTAACCCCCACCCTGCCCCTCCCCTGCCCCATACCACTGCCCCATAGCACTCCCTTGAGGAGCCACCTCTGGCATCCTTCAATCAAAAGGGCATCACCCTGAATTGATAATGACCCTCTGGTGGTGAGAATGCTGATCTCTTCTTGCCCCCCTCAGCCAAGGCGACCTGCCAGTAACCTGATATAAAATCAAAAGTACTGAGGAATTTTATAGCACCCAACCTGTCAATGAGCTCATCAGCTCTGGGCATGGAGTGTGCATCAGTCCTGGTGACTGAGTTGAGTCCTCTGTTGTCCACACAGAACTGGAGTTCTGGTGTGGCATCCAATGAGGCAGCCTTTGGTACCAATACAACAGGGCTGGACCAAGGACTATTAGAGGTCTTAGTCACCCCTAATGTCAACATCCTGGAGACTTGCTCCTTGCTGCTGACTCTCATCATGTCCGACAACCTGTAAATTGTGTTCTTTACAGGGGGACTGTCCCCAGTGTTGACATCATGGATGCACAAATGTGTGAGTCCAGGGGTGAGGGAGAACAAAAAGGCAAACTGTTCCAGGAACTGGTAACAGTCACCTTGCTGTTCTGGGGTCAGTGTGGTAGAGAGGTTGACACCCTCTATTGACCTACATTATTCCTGTGCAGAGAGGAGGTCATGGAGAGGTTAACACTCCTCTTCCACTCCCTCATCTGTCTCTATGAGCATACTCAATTCGGACCTCTTGAAGTGTGGCTTCAGTTGGTTCAGATGGAGCACTCTTAGGGGGTTATTAGGGATCTGGCCTCCCCTTTCTGCTTCTTTATCTCATATGAGCCAGTAAAGCAGTCTTGGAGAGATCTGGGCTCAACTGGTTCCATGACCCATACATTTTGGCATGGCTGAAACTCCATCAGTGTGGCCTTCCGGTTGTATCAGAGTTTCATCACCATGTGGCTTGCCCCAGGTTACTTTTTGGCATCTTCCAGAAGTGGCGCATCTGGTTGCGGAGAAACAGCATGTAGCTGACCAAATCCTGGGGGCGGGGGTTCTTGGGAGCTTCTCACACCCTTCCTTGACAAGTCTAAGAGCCACACTCCTTTCTGTGGCACCTCCCTGTAGGCAAAGAGAAGTCATGGCAAGAGGACTCCCCACTTATGCCTTGTTAAATCTTTCATCTAGACCATTGTATTTGGGAGTGATAGGGTGTGGTGAACTCTTAAGTCACACCACAGTCATCCCACATAGACTTTGCTGACATAAAGTTAGTGCCTCTGTCTGACACTACCTCCTTAGGGAATTCAATGCAGGTAAAGATCCCCATCAGAGCTCTCGCCACTATGGGTGTGGTCACCTCAAAAGGATTACTTCTGGGTAGCGGGTGGCATGGTCCACGAAGATCAGGACAAACCTATTGTGTATGGCTGTCTTGGGTGTGAATGATGTTAATGCCCATCCTTTAAAAGGGGATACCAATGATGGGTAATGGGATCAGGTGAGCGTTGTGCTTTTCTCCTGATTTCCCATTGGCCTGGAATGTGGGACAGAACCTGCAGAATGCATCTGAGGCTGTCTTTAATCTGGCCAATAAAGTGGGAGACAAGCTGTGCAAAGTTCTTGTCTTGCCTCAAATGTCTTGTCAGGGGAATGTCTTGAGTCAGGCCTAAATGTAAGGTCCTGTAGCATTGGGGACCCCCGGCATATGGGCTGCCGCTGCACAAGAAACCTCACTCTAAAGGAGATTTTTCTCTAAGTAGATTAGGTGATCCCCAGAGGCTTGACCTGCTCAATGAGCTGAGGCCTGGCACCTAAAGCCCTCAGAAGGGGGACACTCTTTCTGCTTGTGTCAGAATTCCATCCTCAACCTGCCAGTTGGTTAGATCAGGTAGATCACCTTGGGTGGTAATGTCTTCCTGGGTTGACTCGGGTGCCTCCTCCTCAGGGACCTCATCAACCTCCATGACAGAATCTTCAGGGACAGGTTTCCCACACCACTGGCCGCTCTCCTTGGCAGCTGTCTTGGCCATTTTTACAGGCCTTCTTGACTCTCTTTCAGGACAGCATGGCTTGTGTGGTTATACAGACCCACTCAGGCAAACTCATCATCGCCAAGTGAGACATGAGCTCTACCTCCCTCCAGGTATTGTGCTCTAGGTCATTTCCCAAAAGACAATAAACAGGCATAGTAGGGCTCATAGTAGCTTTCAAAGAACCTGAGACCTCCCTCCCACTAAAAGGGAGGGTCCAGAGCCACCGGTAGATGGCTCTCGAGATTGTCGATGACTATGGCTTGGTGTAATGTGTTTGGAAAGACCAGCTCTGCAGACACCAGCTGACACTTGACAGCTGTCCTGCTGGATCCTATGTCTTGCAGAGCCTCCAGCCATTGCCCATTAATGGTGACCCACTGCCTATACTTTGAGGTTTTCTGCAGGTATGTGGGCTTTTGCACCATATCTCTATTCCTCAGGGATACTAGGGTTACCTCTATCTGTTCCCCAAACCTATCTGAACCTACCTCCTCCCAGAGCAGTACACTCAATAACCTAGCTGTCTGCCCACCGGTGGGGGTTTATATGCCCTTTTTGACATTAAGATCCACCCTTAGAGTGACCATACTTAGAGCACTCTGTACATTTGGGACATAAACCTCACCGTCTTCTGGTCAAAGAACCCTTTCTTCTTTGGATCAGACTAGGGGTGGTTACCACTACTCTCCTGGGAATAATTTGGGGACCTTTTGAGAACTCCTTGTTTTTAAGCTACCCTCTTTCTATTGTTGGGAACTCTGGCCACCTTTGTGGGTGTCTTCCCCAGATACCTTTGTTAACACTCTGGTGCTAGCCCAGAGGGCTGCCTCCTCAGCAAGCTTCCAGTGGACAGTCAGCTTACTGTCAACTAGGTTCTGGCACAACTCTGTAAAACTGATACTGAGCATGTGCTCTCTCATGATCAAATAATACAACCCTTTAAAACCATTAGTTTTGCTGCTCCTCACCCAGCCATTCAGTGCCTTACTGGAGTAATCAATAAAATCTACACTGGATTGGTTGGGTAACTTTTGGCTGTCCCTAAATCTTTGGTAATACGTTTTGAGAGTCAGCCCAATCAAAATGGCCTTCAAAGGAGTGTACTTGGTTGGTCCCCAGCTTCTAATGTCAGGGCTCTGTCCCTCCCAAGTGCAGGCATGTGTTTCCACATACCACCCCCAAGTGCTCCTCACGTACTATGTGTACTTTGAGTGCAACCTCATGAGCATAAAAACACTTATCAATGTCATCTCCCACCACATAATTGGGCACTACATCCTTGTTTATACAGAGCTTTTCTTTCCATCACGTTGCATGTATACTGCCACCATCACTGCTGGATTCCGCTTGCCTGGCCTTGATCTTCAGCTCTTTTAGAGTCAGTTCATGAGACAAAAGTAATGTCTTCTCTGACAATGCTCTTTGAGCCTAAGCCCTTCTCTCCTCAGCTTCCATTTTAAATCTTGCTATCTGCAGGTAGAATTCTTTCTACTACCTCCTCTCCCCCAGCTCCTCTGGGTATAGGTGATGGGCATATACACTGCTACCTGCTCTCACAGAGAAATGAAATCCAGGGGTGCCCCCTCAAGTGCTGTAGGTGGTTCCTCAGAAGAGCCATTCTCAGTCTCCTCCAATCAATCATTCTCTTGGGAGCGAACCTCTGCCCAGACCCTCAGAGCCTTTTGAAACTCCACCTTCCTGGTGGCTCTTCGGGCAAGTACCTCCATCTCTTTGCAGAAGCTTTTAAACTCGTCCATGGTATCATCTTCCAGCTTGGTGAGCTCAAATTCCCTTGTTCCATTTGCAGAACCAGCCACAGACATGATGTAGAGGTTGAATCAAAAAATGCAGAGGAGAATAATGAGAAGGAATCTAAATTGTCTTGGATGTTGATGTGTATTGTACTCCTATCTAATGTATGGCACTGAACAAACACAAGTCCTATCCTCACCGCTGACCACCTATGTTAGAAACTAGGGTTTCTGGTTGGCAGAGGTAAGCAGCCTGTCCAAGCAGGAACTACATTTCGGGATCAGGGTAGGTCACAATACAACCTAAATGATCCTGTGCTCACCTTCTGGTAGCATAAAAGATGTAATAAGGTAATACCAATGTTATCCTTTTGGAGAGATAGTTCTTGCAGTAGTGAACAACGGTATTGGGAGATTTTCACTACTAAGGCATGTAGGGGCATAAGTATAAGGATGTAACAACACCAGAATGTCATTTTTTAAGATGTTCTTGTGGCGTTAAGTCCATCGCCTTATTTACAAGGCGGCGTTAAACCACTTAATGTGGCTTAACACTGCTTCAAAAATAAGGCCCCCTTTCATGCTACAATTAGGGCCTGATTACGATGTGGGCAGGAAGGGTTCCAACCATTGGTCAGAGCCCTCCTGCCCGTATCGGATTCACTGACATGATGTTTCCCTGCATTTTTAACTGAGGGAGCACGAAGTTAACAATTTTGGAGCTAACCCATGTACCAGTTCATTGTAGACATGCCCTGTAAAGTGTAAAAGTACATGTCCTGTCTTTTAAACACACTTCACCCTGCCCTTCGGGTTATACAGGGCCTACCTTATGGTTGACTTATATGTAAAAAAAAGTGAATGTTTCGGCCTGGCAAAAGGGTTTACTTGCCAGGACGACATGGTACTGTGAAACTGTACACACAGGCTCTGCAGTGGCAGTCCTGAAACATGTTGAGGGGGCTACTTATGTGGGTGGCACAATCAGTGCTGCAGGCCCACTAATAACTTTTAATTTACAGGCCCTGGGCATATGCAGTGCACTTTACTAGAGACTCATAAGAAAATTAAATATGTCAATTGGTTTTAAATAGAGTGACCCTCCTTAAAAATAGTATTGCTGCAATTTTTTTAATTTTCCCAAAAACTGGGTTCCAAACCAATCCCTGAAATGTTTCATATTTTTTTCGGCCAAAGCAAAATCCATCGCTTTGTCTGGGGCAGCAGTCTGGGGCAAGGTGGATGTAGAACCACTGCAGCGAGTGGAGAACGTGTTTTGTAAAATATTTTTATCACTTTGATGTGTCGATTACCCAATTTGGCTGCAAATCTAAAAATACCATTTATATTTCTCAGCATCTTAGAACAGGCGTTTTCCTGTTCCTGGGCTCATGACCTATTCCCTGCAAACCTAATACCCAAGTAACAGTATGTTTTGACTATCTGAACTTTAGAGCCTTCAATATGATAAGAACTAGATGTTATAGGGTTCCTGCCGCAAGCCATAACAAAAGTTTTCAATTTGTTAATTTAAAGTTTTCTTTTAGCAATAAAAACAGTAAAATTATCAATAATACGCTGTAACCCTATAGGAGTATGTGAAGGTAAAACTGAATTATTGGCGTATAAAAGAATTGGGACAGGCTTCCCATCCACCCTCGGGGCATCTGACTCAGACAGTTTCAGGGCTGCATCTGCTTCATTGATAAACAGTGAAAAAAGTAGCGAAGCTAGGACGCAGCCCTGACGGATGCCTCTTTTGACTTCAAAAAGGGGTGTATATGCGCCTAAATGACCGTACCGCACCTTACATGACAGCTGCCCATATAATCTTGCCAGAAAATATATAATCTCTTCGGGGCACCCATATCTAACAGTAAGGGCCATAAAATAGGGTGGTCTACCAAATCAAAAGCACTGCTAAGGTCAGTAAAACATAAATATAAATTTCCCTCCTTAGCTAGGGTGTACTTGCCAATCAAAAGGTCCAGGTTAACACACTGCTCTAGTGTGCCAACTCCCTTTCTGAATCCATATTGTACTTGTGTAAGGACTGACTTCTCTTGGACCCAGGCTTCTAATCTTGATAGCATGATCTTTATAGACGAGTCCAATAGGGAGATTGGACGGTAATTGCAGACATTGGTTTTAACTCCTTTCTTATGAATTGGTATTATAATTGACTGACCCCATGATAGTGGGAATTGGGTCTCAACAGAGGCATTAAAAACTCTGGTTAAAAAGGGGGACCATAAAGCCATTTCGTTTTTATAAAGGTCTATCGGGACCTCATCGGGGCCTGGTGCCTTACCCCCCTTACTACTAATTATACCCTCGGTTACTTCCTCTATACTAATAGACAGAGGCATTATGGGCCAGTCATCCGGATTTGGATTAGACAAGGTAGATATGACATCTCCGTCATATGGATTAAAAAAAAATTAAAAATGCTCTACCCAGGAATTGCAATTAATATAAGAGTTAAGTTCTGGTATATGATCATCCTTCAAAAAGGTACTATTAACAGTATCCCAGAATAATTTGCAATTTTTAGTATCAGCTGCCTGGCTTACATCTTCCCAGGCTATTTCTTGAAGTTCCAATTTTCTCGTTTTGAGGGCTAAGGCGTATTCTGCCCGTAAAGCCTTGATTGTGTCCGGATTTCTTGGGTTACATCCCAGGGCTTGTTTAAGATGACACAAAGCCACTGTCCAATTATCGTCAAACCAGCCCACCTTAGATTTTTTATTTCCGCAAATTGGTTTAGTCAAGAGGGTCTCCACAGTATTACTGATCTTAGCGAAATTATCAAGCAATAATACTGGGTCGACCTCATCCCCTAAGCAGACTTGGATTTCATTGTGGCATTGTGTAATAACATCATGCTGGATTTTAGATGGGTCCATACCGGCCCATTTTATCCAGACACCATTTGGTATAATAGGGTCAATACATGGGCTGTAAGAAACGCCAGTAACGTTTTTAAAACCCCAATATAACAAATACAGAGAAATACTGTTATGATCACTAGTTGGTTTATCCGTTATCCGGGGTAGTGAGAATAAATGTACACTATTACGGAAAATAATGATGTGGTCAATATTGGACATTGCATTTCTGCCTGTGAATGTGGGGCGTTTCATATTATGTTAATCAGTAGCACAGTACAGTAATTTTAGGTCCAACTTAGCAATAACTCCATTTAAAGCCATACCATATTCACAATGGGGGAAATACATAAAACAATCATCATCAAAATCCCCCCTCCTGGACCCACAAAATTTGGTCAAAAATAATGGACATATTTGAACATTAAAATCACCAACCCAGAGAATAATAATTGGTTTCCTAATAGTACTGGTCAACTTCTCAAGTTCCATTACCAGGGCATGGACAATTGAACCACGTGGAGAGTTAAACACATTATTATAAAAGTTGATCAAAATAACATCTTTACCCACAGGGGATACCAGCCACATAATCTGGATATGAGTGCCCACAGTAAAACATCATTTAATTTTACATTTGTTCAGATTGGTAGAAATCAAAATCAGAAGGCCACCCTTAGCTCTACCCGAGTGGGAAACATGAGCTGGGAGCCAATGGGAGGTGAAACACTCTACATAAATTGGATCAGTGGACCACATCTCATGAAGGCATATAATATCATGTTGGGCCAAGATAACGTCAGACCATGATGGTGTGCCTATTTTACTTTTAAAACCAGCAATATTCCAGGTGGTAACTTGGTACCCTTTGCCCTTGTTCGTTTCGTAACATTATTGACAGGGTACTTCATGCTCCACCTCTTTACTAGTGATAGTTAATTCTACTGGAATAAGTTCTAAATCACTAGGGGCGGAAGCTGTCCATATTGCATTGGTGGGTGACATCCTACCTTGCTCTACCATGCATGGATCAACCTTTCTAGTAATGTTCTTGGCATTCAAATTTTCTGTTTTGGGGCTTTTGGGTACATATCTTTCCCCTGCTACCTGGCTGGACTGTTTAGGTCCCTCACGTCAATCATTTATATCCAAATTACTCAGAGCCTGATATCTATTGGCTACTGGGATGGCAAAATTGGGTAGGTGAGAGAACAGGGAGGGAGCTGATGAAGGTCCATTTCTAGCCCAGCTTACATTTCCCTGCTTCACCATTAGATGTCTATAAAAGTACCCTAAAGGGAGAAGAGTAGTATTAAATTCCCGGGGTGAAGGTGGTGGTGCATTTTTGAGTGTATTATATGCCCAGCTTGGGGACCTAAAATTAATAATAATACAGTCACCATCAAAGCATTTGTTCAGGGGCCTGATCCATCCCACTCTACTTGTAGTCAAGATCTGGCCTGCTTCTTCCGTGGGTAGCCACAATTGTTGGTCAACCAGAACACTACTTTGTTCATAAGTGAATCATGTTCTTCTACCTGGCCAGGATGAATTTTAGGTACGTTGGCCAGAATTGCAACATAAGCGCTGCATTCAGGTAGCAAGTTAGCAACTGTGGCCATTTTCCTATCTCCATATGCTGGTGCTCTTAGTCCATCAGACTTTACAGGATCAGATGTAATAAGTTTGTCCGGCTTGTTCACTATTCTGTCCTTCTGGGGTAGTTCAAGTCTATAGTTATTAATTAAGTTTCCTGTGACTGTATTTCTGTCTTTTCCCTTATTCTTCACATTTATATTTGGGGTCCGCTCCTTAGAATTATTACTGAGTTCACTACCCCGGGCAGTGTTCAAGTCAATGGGGCCTATAATAGCATCGTTTTGTTGGATCCTGTTCAACTCATTTTGAAGTTTACCATTGACTTTATCCAGCGCTCTGCTGATCTTATGAATTTCTCTGGCTAAAGTATCTAATTTATCGTAAAGCGGCCTTAGGGGCTCTATCATTATATCAGAAATAGTCGCTAATGTTAAATGTTGAGGTATAGGATCTATTCTGATCAAGTGATCAGCAGTCGGACCTAGTTTCCCAATACGAGTGCTCTTATTAACATTTTTTGCCTTGGAGTTAGAATTGGGATTCCCCTGTTCTAGGGTATTCTTTCTATGTCCCCATGTCTTTTTTGGTATCGTGGGGCTTTCAGGGATGGTCAGATTTGGGGTCAGAGATATTCGAGTATGATCCCCACTAATCCCTCCCACGTCAATGACGTCCGGACCCATCTGCTCGATTACCAATGAGTTATTAATGGATTTATTTGATCCATTCTTGCTAGAGGGGCCCGAAGGAGCCCTGGCCTCATTCCCCTGTTCTGTCCCCATATAACTTGAGCCCATAGAGAGACGCCTTTCAGTACGATCAATTTCTTCAGATAGAACATTAACTGCTCTAACCTAAAAATAGTAAATCGTAGTGCATGATTTATCAGTAGATGGCTTAACAGTTTTCCTCCTTGCCATGATTTAACAAACAGGGAGGGCTATACTGACGAAAATCAAGTAAGTAAGTAATCGGCCCTATAAAGGTGCCTACGGGGGCATAGATATTAGTTGCCTCAGTATAATGCAGTGACTATAGATGACACTTAGAATTCAATGTAGGTTGGCTTTAAAGTGGCATGTGCTACATAATATAAATTAACTATCCTGAAGCCGGATCAGCCATCGAGCTCCTGATCTTGAAACTGTGCGATTGCGCACTTGTAAGGAATCCCTATCTCAACTATTCAAGTGGACTCCCGAACTAACACGATCCCTATCAGCTGGCTAACCGCCCCTTGTGACCCCGAGCTATCGCGCCGCTTCTGACCCAACTTGCAGTAATGCGATTTAGGCATAGTGCAATTGTAAATTCATAAAGACAACAATGAAATATTATGTTGTCTTGAGGATGATGCCCAGTATCTAGTGGTGGCATCGAAACGTCGTCGACACCAAAAAACGCCATATGCAATATTGTAATGTGCAATGGTGTATAAGAAAATGATCTTAGTCTGTTAAAACTTTCAAATAGGAGTGTACAGACATATTTCACTTTGCCCTTTGACCATTCTGTGCTTCGTTTTGCTGTCTCACTGTTTCATGGGTCATGGCTGTGCCCACTTGTCATTGAATGTTTCTAACAAGTTAATTTTATATATATTTGCAAAATAAATTCTTGTCCGGCTGGACAAAAGACATACTACCTATTTAGAGTATGATTATTGTATATAAGTGATGCTTCCTCTGAAAATAGGGACCATTGTTTTCTATAACATGATACTGCCCAAGGTCCCTATACTATATCTTTTGGGTTCCCTTGTTTTTTGTAACAACATAATATAAATTAGTCTATCAAAGCAGACTCACTATCCATAAGCTTGGGGTATAAGGCAACCCGCTAGTAGTAAAGTGCAAGATAAATAGACCTTAGATAAAGAGGCATGTGCAAAAGGGGACAATACAACAGTGCAATCTATCGCACAACAGTTCGAAGTCCCACAAAATCAGAGCATACAATATATAAAAGTGCAATATGGGTTGGCTTTAAAGTGACACCCGCTATAAATTATTCTACCGTACAAACGTACTCGCTATGCTGGGACTTAATGTTTATAAGCACTACACTAATACAAGGTAAATGAGCCTTAAATAAAGCAGCATGTACTAGGAAGTATGGATGTATCGCACAGTTTTTTAAAATCCCACGCTAGCAAACATACAAGATAATATTAAAATAAAAGGTTAAAACCCGAGAAATATTGAAGATTAATAAATCTAAGGAAAATAACAGCTGAGAGATATTAACGTGCAAAATGTCAACTTGGGATAACATACACTAGGAGTTAAGTGAGAATCAAAGACAGTTTTCTGAGTCGGCAAACGTTCATAGTTCAGGGATAACGCAGGACTATAAGGCACAGTTCCTTCCCCTTGGTTCTATATAACATCTGGGGTCTTGGTTGTTAGAGGAAGGGCCCTGCCCTGCCTCTTCCTGGCTGTGATGGGCTAGGATGAGCCCGTCCTTGGCCCAGGATTTTCCCGCAATGCGGGAGCCCTGCACTCCTTTTAAGCGACTCCTGGCACTTTCACCCCGCACTGGCGCTGTTGGTATGCATGCCGCAAGTGCTGCTGGGCAGTGTAGTTCCAAACCCGGCAGCAGAGGCGATCGCTGTGAGGGCGGTGGTTCACGTTGGTTGGCTACAAGGGTCCCAGGCACTCCCTGCGTCAGGCAACCCAGCACAGAAACGGTAAACAAGCAATACGGTGCTCCGTACATTGCAAAAGAGGAACGAGTCCCTTTTTCCAAGTAGGGTGAAGACCTAAGTTGTTGGTGTTCAATGTACATTGTGCTCCTATTAGTGAGAATTTGACCCTTCACCTTGAGGTAGCATTGCTGGATGCAGCAGAGAGGGTTCTGGCCTGTGTCTTTAAACAAGGTCGCCACTTTGAATGCAATTCCTTTAATAGAATAATAACTCCAAAACCACCAAATGAATATCAAAGTGGTCTCTAAACTGTGTGGGACCTCTCCCCTCGTCTTTGAAGAATAGACCAAAGTATTGGAATATGTGATTTGTGACTACTGTTGTTCTTTAATATTTTGACCATACTCAAAGGCTAAACAATGGAAAAGATAAAGTAAATATTAGGGGTTAGGGATAAGAAAAACGGAAAGGGTAAGCATAAACTAAAGGTAGTGAGTAGTCTAAAAGGTGTATGGGGAACTTCCTCCAGTAATCAAATTAGTTGAAATAAAAAGAAAAACTGCAAGTTTTAATTAGTTAAAAGGGAAAGAACAAACAGGTTTATGAGAAGATGGTTAGAGTTGGATATTTGGGTCTACCCAAAACATAATTAATTACATACATAAAAAGAAATACAAAATAACAGTCCAAGATTGAACTCTGAATTATTTTAAGACATGTCCTGAGGTTTTTGAAAATAGTACTTTACTATTAATCACTCTGAGCATAATCACCTTTAATATGTCTAAAACATACACATGGGGCCTGAGAGAGATTATCTTCAAGTGGTCTGAAGAGTCCACCAGAGGCAGAGAGGGTGACATATTATAACAGCGAATTCAGTCACAAGTTAGGGATTAGCATCATTTATCAAGAAGGGACTACGCTTTTGTTAGCTCTTGCGGGGAGATCATGTTGGTTCCCGACCCTGGCGGTCCATGAAAGGCTGTTCTTTCTGGTGGTCCGACCATCTGCTTACCTCGCAGTCCGACCCGGAATACGATGGGGGCAGTGAGACTGCAATCCGACAGCCATCACTGCCAAAATCCGAGCTCTTGTTGCGGCCAAGTTAATGTTGGCGGCACCACAATGGCAATTATGACCTGCCTTTCCACCGGCCTTTTCATGGTGGGGACACCAGCGTGAAAAGGTCATCAGAAAGGTAGGTAAAGTGCCACAAAAAGGGCCCCAGGAAAAATTCCCGACTGGAGGTGCCTGCGAGGTGCGACGTCCCCGTTTGTTTGGAGCAGCACCATCTTGCTGCCCGTATCACCGTGTCTACATAACGTTATATTAGACCTAACACAACTATACGCCAACTTTGAACTACCCCTATTGACCAAACACAGATTAAGACACATAATCTACGAACTTTCGTGAATAGAGAAGCCACGAACTGGTTGGCCCACTGTGGATGTCCATATCTCTTCCAGGATTTTATACCCCTACACCAGAATCCTATAGTATCTTTTTGCTATGCTGATTTTATAACCGTCCTACAGCCTCGGCCTTATCCTCCTTGGTGCTGCTCATGATCACCGGTTTTGAATTTAAGACGATGTCAATGCTATTCCAGGTATTAGCCTCTATCGAGTGGCTCTGACTACCCGCATGTACGAAGATATCAACAGCTTCCATGAATTTTATCAATGTAAGTGATTACCGATATCACAGGGGATTCTTGGTCCCAAAAAAATAAAGACCGTGTGTTTCTATCCCCATGTTATGCAGGTCATGTGTATACAACCCAATTTAAAAGGTACCATTGCCTATACATAGAAAGGTTTCTGTATGATTAAGTACTGCACAATAGAGTCGTAAATATCTGTCAATCACATGACAAGAAATGACCAAATTTAATGTCTTTTATTGGTAGACTGTGAAGATTGACACATTTTTTAGATATGAGATGAATTTGTTGCTTATATGTTCTCTTTGCCTCTACAACATATAGGTGTTGTTCAATAATGATGTATGTCACCCAAATAAATAAAACCCTATTTTGATGTATATCTTCTCTTTTTTATACATGTTTTTTTAGATTATCAGCAGAGACTCCTGAAGAAGGCGGTTTTCTGCCGAAACGGGCGTCGAGTTTTTTTATGATTAATATCTTCATACCTTTTATGTCATTAATTGATGTGATTGTATTGTGTTTTGTTAAATGTATGATTTATAGGATACATATTGATTTGTAATACTTGTATTTGTTTTTAACGAGTTACACTTTTATCTTATCATATAGCTTGTTTACCTATATGATTTTTATTCATACTAATTAAATATATATGTGTATACAGTTCATTTTTTGTTATTTCTTCACACTACTGATTCTGGAATAATTGGTCATTTACTCTGCTGATGTCCTAGGTTTTTTTACCCACATAGGTGTTTACCCTGCCCTAGGAGTCTGTATTGATACCCAGGGGGTCCTTGTTTCTCTCACACCCCTTTCTGGTGGTCCGACCATCTGCTTACCTCGCAGTCCGACCCGGAATACGATGGGGGCAGTGAGACTGCAATCCGACAGCCGTCACTGCCAAGATCCGAGCTCTTGTGGCGGCCAAGTTAATGTTGGCGGCACCACAATGGCAATTATGACCTGCCTTTCCACCGGCCTTTTCATGGTGGGGACACCAGCGTGAAAAGGTCATCAGAAAGGTAGGTAAAGTGCCACAAAAAGGGCCCCAGGAAAAATTAGCCCAAGTGGACTGTGGCAGGGGCCAATGTGGTGCCGCCCCATGGGCAGCATGGTACATGGAAACAGTGTGCCTGGCTTGCAGGAGGCGCAGCAGCGAGGACTGCATTGGCTTCAGAATCTCTCCTGGGGCCTTATTTATGAAGGCCTTGCGCCACCGGTGCGTCACTTTTTCCCATTTTAAAAGTGACGCACCGGTGGCGCAAGGCCTTCATAAATAAGGCCCCTGGAGCGGAAGCATGCGGCTTCCGTGACTGCACCGCCGACACACCACAAGCTCCTTGGTGATCATGTAATGCGACGGTCAGGATGCGGCCGGATTAGCGATATGTTACCAACCCGCCTCTCCAGCAGGCGGATGGTGTGACCGCCAGGGTCATAATCAGACCCCAAGTTCTGGAAACCAGTGCACAGAGACCGGTGTTGGCATTGCTCTGCACACCCCAGCCCGCTGCTGTGTTCTCTGAGTCATACTGCACACTCTTAGGCTGTCTCCTATGTTTACTGCATCAACAGCAGCTTTCAAAAATTGCAGCTTCTTCGTACCAGGTCAGGGTGATGGGTAGCCGGCAGTAAATGAGTAGATAACATTCTTCGAGCTCCAAAACTGTACTCCTCTGCAGATTTCCAATTGCTTGTCAGGGGCATTGGCCTGTCTGGTGCATATCCAAAGTTTTCTTGCAAGACCAGTATGACTCTGTATCAAGTTAATTCGGACACTCACAAAAAAATCAAATATGAAAGCATCTATGTTTTAATTGTGGTACACAATAATAACTTTTTCATTCAATTGCAATTAGTTCCCTATCCAGAACATCCAGTGGAAGAACTAATGGCCAAATGTAAGCTTTTTGTCATACAAACTTTACCAGCTGGTAGTATTGCCACTGTCAGTACTGAAATAGTTTGATTTAATTAATACAAAAACGTTATTAAGAGCAAAGTCTGCACTTTTTCACAATAAGGTGGTTTCATTGTTTAGTTAATTAATGTTCTCTTCTACAAAATTACTTTACTACTTGAAATAATTTCTTGCTGTATGATTAACTAACCTCTTTTCAGTGATTATGACCATTAGATTTTATTTTAATATTCTCTACCATTAAAATGGACTCATTTTCAATTGTACTTTATTGCATTGACATCAACCATAGCACAGTTCACCGCATTAAAATAATTAAAATTTAAAAATAATACAAATCTGCATGATTAAATTATTTCAATTAATAAAACATTTGCAATTTACATACTAATCGTTCTTCAAACAAAGAGTACTTTAGTTCCAGCTCTCACGGTAATATTTTGCCATTACATTTTAGATAGGTACGTTTCAATTTTGAAACGTATTGCAATGTATAGACTGAGATAAGGTATTCGCAAGTAGTTTTGTCCAGCTCTTAGCAAGCATAATTAAGATTCTAAATGCATGAGTATAAAGTACATTTCAAATAGTATTTTTTATTTTGCTGAGGACTTTTAACTTACACACAAATCAAGTTTGAAATTCTAATTAAATGCAGGGCATTTGCTACAACTCCTATGAAAATACTACAAAAAATCAAAATATAATGAAATAAGAACCTCACACGTGGTTCATTTTATGTGACTTCCTTCTAATCAGATGTACTAGTTTCTGAATCTGGGTTCTGGCTATTTCCTCAAGGCATCACTCACAACATTCTCAGCTTAGGAAAACTCTGTTTTAGGTGAACCAGATCCACTTACAGCACTTCGAAAATTGGCATAAAATATCCCACTGAAGCAACCACAAGCCAAACCAACGCTGGGTTTCATACCTCCTACTGCACAGCAGATGACATACAAATAGAATACCTTCTGCATTAACAGGGACTAACACATAGCTAAAATACCAATTTCTATTCAAGGATGGTTGAAAATTCCATGGTGATTGTTGCTAACCATCTGATCTTCTCAATTCGCACCATCACCAAGCAGGAGGTCCAAGAAGAGAGTATTTCAGTCTTTGAGTGATACTTTAATGGCTGTCAGGAGAGTGCTGTCTCTCTGTTCGCATATGTTAACCAAATGGGCTCCTTTAGGTGTAGTTATTTGTGCAGATACTCTTGGAACTCTATCTGAAAAACATTCCAGCCAATGCAGTAACCTGGGGCTGCACAATCTCTCCAAGCACATTCAGCAACAGCGTTTTATAAACACTGGACATTAGTTAAAAAGTAAGCAGTGATAGTTTCTTATGCATTAAACTCTCTACAGGGGTACTGTTGTTTAATGAAGACCCAAAAGGTTCTTGAGGTGGATATGGAGTGGGATGAAGGGACCAATAAGGGTAAGCAGTAGATCCAAATTGGATCTTCAGGTAGAGACTGAATAATGATTTAGTAGGTTGCCTAATGCCAATGGTTCATTTTTCATTGCATTTCATGCCATCCCCACCTGGCTCATCAAGTCCTGAACATCTTGGGTGTTGGCTACGGAGAACCACGCCTCCGAGTAGCCTCAGGTGACGGTACCCGCTCCACCCTCAGCAATGGTGAATCAGACCTTGGCACGGAGCACAGCCGGTCTATTTGTTTGTTTTCCCGAAGGGAGATAGCGGGAAGCTGCACAACTTTGGAATTTACAGCGGGTGTTCCCAGGTCTCTCTCCTTACAGCGAACCTGCCGGCATCACATGTCTTAAGGCGCTGGGGATGAAAGGAGGTGATAGCGCCAGGGTTTTATTTGGAAGAAAACACCTGGACTCCTGAAAATCAGGAAGAACTCCAATGTCAGGATAAACAGTGGAGAAGGACAGGATGGTTTTTTGGCTGTATGCGGAGGAAGTTGAAGAGGCGCTGAGGCTAAGAGGTACGGAACAGCAATAGGTGGAAGGAGGTGGGAGGCGCTTGGTCCTGTGCATATAATCATATGTGAATAGCCCCCTGGACTTTTGTGGAGATCCAGGAACAGTGGGTGCAGTCAGGGGACACCTGGACAGATTTGAGGGGAAATAAGGGGGCCAGAAAAAAAATGGGTAAACATCTCAAACATTCTATTGCAGTTGCTAAAGTTGACTCAGCTGTCGAACTGGAAGCCAAAACTCGCTTAGCCCAGGCAAAGGCAACTGCACAGATAGCTAGAAGGGAGCATAGTACCAATCCACATGGCTCAAATGTCAGATTTGAAAGTAGATAAGAAGAGAACAAAGGAATTGGTAGAAGAGGAGATAATAGCTGCACCTAATATGATGGAGGTTCCAGCATCATCGGCTAAACCACGACAAGACACCGCAATAGTTGATGGATACAGAAAAGAGTTAAAAGGTTGTACTGGAGTAGGGTCTGGAGGTGAAGGAACTGAGTCAGAAGTCTGAAATAACGCTTTCAAAGAGGGCTTTATTTTCAAATATGCTTTCTTTCTCCTGCTTGAGAGTCTTATCCAGGCGAACTCGTCAGGCTCCGTTCTGACGCCCTTAGGAAAAGCAGGGAGTTCCAGGGTGTTGCGGCGATGAAAGGGAGGTGTTGCAGCCAGAATGATAACTTCCCAAACGACCTCCACACGATGTTCAGTGGGTATGCCGACACCAAAAAGGAAGGAAAGATAGAGAACAATCAATGGGACGTCCGGAGCGCATTTATGTAAGGGCCGGGAGTGAGGGAAACCACGATCAAAGTGTATAATACAAAATACTGCCGTGCTGGTAGTGCTCGTGAGGTAGGGGTACAGGGAATCGGATACACAGGTTATTTAAACAGTAGGCTGGCCACTCCAACCCGCCCAACCCGCAACTTTGCCCCGTACCTTTGTAAGCCATGCTCCTCCCGCGGGAGCGTGGCGGGGCGCTTCGCAGGAACGTTGGCCTCCTGGCTTGCTGGTCTCAGCTGGGCTAGTCGAGGCTTCGTCTTCCCCGTAGCTTCTTTGGTCCGCACTCCGTCTCCAATCCACAATGCCTTTGTCCTCCAGGAAATCGCCGTCCGCTGTCTTCCGGGATCCTCCTCCTTTTGGCTCGGTGACGCTCTGGATGGGCGGAGTCTCGTCTTCATTCCAGGCAGGTTTAAAGGGGCAGCGTCCTTTTTCTTCCTCGTATCCCCAATGGTGCTCAGAGTCAGCATTAGCGGGCGGCCACTCCTCTGGAGAAAGGGAAGTAGGCTGCTGGATGGGAAGAGAAAGGGGCGACAAGGGAACAGCTGACCACCAGTCACGGGAATAGGTATTCTCCTCACAGTCTTCATTCTCACAGGGGTGTCCCGCCCCGTCACAAAGGTGCAAAGGAATTTCCTCTTTTTCTGAAAAAGCGTCCCTACCACCTCCTCCCAGACTGATTGCAAAAGCACCAAAGACCTGATAACATCACAGTGCGCCCAGTTGCCCGGACAGGCCCCATCTCCATCCCCCCCAAAAACCCCAGCAGTCCATGACCAAGATCAGGGGGGCTCATTAGAACCATCAACTTTGGCAGAAAAGAAAGCTCTTAGCCCCACTCAGCTAAGTAAACTTCAGTCTGAAGTCAACAAGACACCAGTAATAGAGGCACAATATCCTCCACTACCACAGGATCTAGTCCAATACCAGTCCCAACTTCGACCTCAGTTTCAGCCTCTTATATGAGGGATACCACCGGGTGACGCCTTCCTGGAAACGGAGAACTCATTCGCTGAGAATTTGAACCAGGATGGGATGGCATCACAAATCAACTGTAGCAATAGGGTAGTAGCACCCTTCACGCATCAGATGGACATAAGAGACATGTTGAACCTTATTCTGGAAGAGGTCAGGGAAATGAAAAAATCACAAAACCTCGAGATTGCCTCTTTACATCAATGGCTAGGCAAAATTGAAGAAGCAATGACATGTCTTCCAATCAAATTGCAGGAAACTGAAACCAGAATCTCACTGCTGGAAGACCAAATGAATGAGATGCTCAGTAACGAAGCAGTAAAAAACAAAAGTTTTTTGGAGCACAAGTTAGAGGAACTCAAGAATCATTTCCCGGAGGTCGAACCTTCGTATATTCGGGGTCCCCAAAGGAATTGAAGGGACCCAAAATCTTCAATGGGTCAACATGTTTATTAAACAAAAAGTTCTTTCTGAATTTGAAGAAGACTTAACCATCACAAGGGCACATTGAGTTCCCACTCACCTCTTCCCAAACTCAACGATACCAAGGAACAATCAGCGGAACTTTGCAGACTTTCGTGTTAAGGAGTGTATTTTAACAAAGGCAATTCAGCAAAGACAGTTTTTTTGTAAATGAAACCTCTAAATGTAGAATATTTTCTGACCTGACAGCTGTGGCAGCGCGCAGACATAAGGAATTTGTAAAGATGTTATGTCTATTTAAAGCTCAGGGTGCCCAAGCATCAATAGTACAACAGTCGAAGTTGCGGGTTCTGGTTAAGGAGAAGTTCCATCTATTCTCAAATTTGGAAGATGCTCAGGTGCTACTGAAAGAAATCTCGGCTGGATCTAGAACCTAATTTAATACTAAAGAAAGCTTGAGTTTCTTACTTGCTGGGGGCTGCAGGGTTCAAATAGGGTGTGGTACCATGACACCCATGAGATTAGCAGGGTGTGTAGAAATATGGCTAGGGTGGCTAATGTTTTTTTCTCCATATTTCTGTGGGGGGTTCTTCTTTTTCAGGGTGGGATGGTGGGCTGGTGGGGGGCATTAGCAGGAACAAGAGCAGTAGCAAACGGAGCAAACAGTGGTATATACAGGTACTTGTTTTTGAGTAAATAAGAATCTTACTTAAGAAATAGAAACAGAAATCGCTAGTAAATGAAAGATTTTG
The DNA here is from genome assembly GCF_964263255.1 of Lissotriton vulgaris. Lineage (NCBI taxonomy): Eukaryota > Metazoa > Chordata > Amphibia > Caudata > Salamandridae > Lissotriton > Lissotriton vulgaris. The sequence continues at coordinate 1,434,888,133 of NC_141687.1, forward strand.
TCAGTCAATGCCAATGGAATGCTCAACAAACAAAAACATGGTGTGCTTATTAGGTGGCTTGCCTCGTTTAATCCCCATATTTTGTTTTTCCAAGAGACACATTTAAAAACTAATTCACCAAATTTGTATTTACCTAGGGCATTTTCGGATGCCTTTTTCGCGTCAGGAGGCCTAGCTATGAGAGGGGTTGCTATTCATTTTTGTAAGAATTTGCTATGGAAATTTGAACAAATTCATAGGGATCCACAGGGGAGATGGCTATGGGTAGTGGCAAAGTTGAAGGGGAGGATCTTAAACTTTATAAACTACTAGCAGCCCGCCCCAGCGTTGCCTGGGGCAGAAAGGGGCTGGGGGCAGTACACCCGCCCCGGCCCCCTCCCGCACCGACTCCCTCCCGCCCCGACTCACTCCTGCCCCCCTCCCGCCCGACTCACTCCTGCCCCCCTCCCGCCCGACTCACTCGCGCCCCCCTCCCGCCCGACTTACTCGCGCCCCCCTCCGGCCCGACTCACTCGCGCCCCCCCCTCGCCCGACTCACTCGCGCTCCGACATTTTCCTTTACTGCTGCCTCCTTCTTGCCTCCCCCTGCATCACACAGTCACGCACTGAACTTTCCCTTTCCTTACCTGTGCCGCCGCTCCTCACTGCACAGCCGCTAGTCACTGCACCGCCGCTCCTCCTTCGTCGTCATCACGCACGTCACGTTGCGGTCATCACGCACGTCGCGTCGCGGCCAGCGCTAGGTCCCGGCCGGCGCTACTTTCAGGGGACTACTTTGTTTACAAACTAAATTTTTTTAATTTACTTTCTTATTTTTATTTATATAGCCTATGTCCATCTACACACCCTGACATTTTCATAGATGTATCGGGTGTGTAGATTGGCGCTGTGGTTCCCGAGTTTACCTGGCCAAAAGGTGCAAGTTCTCTCTTTATAATAGTAGTATAGACTATGCCCCGGTTACGAATGATGCCTCAGGGCTGTTCAAAATCAATGTGCTCCTGAGGGGGGGCCCAGGGCAGATCATTATCGGTGGAGATTTTAATTATATACAGGATCTAAAGAAGGGTACCTCAAATAATAACAAAAAACAACTGAAACCAAAAACTAAAAGAATCCTCAAGGTTATCAGGCATGATTACCAATTAATAGATCCTTGGCGGAAAATCAATACCAATCATTTGCACCTCTATCAGACAGCTTCCCAAATTGATTTCTTCTTAACATCGAGATCCTTTCTTGTCTTAAATGCAGATATTGGGATCAACCCCTTCTCTGACCATGCGTATATGGGGCTTGAACTTGAGTTTGGTGAAAGGAGAAGGGAGCGACCCAGTGGCAGAAGGATCGCCTCCTTCTCCAAGGCCAAGAATGGGTCAAGAGTTTAGAGCATGGATCTCTGAGTATTTTAGGATTAATGAGGAGACGGCTGGACCCTTCGTGGTTTGGGGTGTTTTAAGGCCGCAGCTCGAGGTCAAATAATCTCCTTTTCGACCACCCAGTCTAGGGCTCGGCGGCACAAAATAGCTGAACTGCAGGGGGCAGTGGCAAGGGCACATGCTCAGAGGATCCGGTCACGTCCACCTCGATTGGATAAGGCGAGAAAAGCCCTGAGAGACTTTTTTGTTTTAGAAGAGATTAGCAGCTCCCGATCCTACCAACAAAAGGTCTATGAGGATAGCCAGATGGTCAGCAAATTGCTTGCCAGCTTTACAAAAACTAAACAAGAAGTGGCTTCAGTTTTGAAGGAGATTAACCCCAAGACCGGAGTAGAAGTAACTAAAAGTGATGAGATTCCACAGATTTTTTGGGAACATTTCCACCAACTCTACACTACTGAATACCGGGTGGGGGAAGGGACTATACAGGAGTACTTTGATAACGTAAATATTCCCAGACTATCCTATTCTCGGATTGATCAATTTAAATCAGATTTAGAAACTGCTGAGATCTTGGCATCTATTTAATCTACGGCCGAAGCTAAAGCATGTGGGGAAGGCAGGTTCCCAATAGAATTTTATAAGATCTTCCCAAAAGAATTGATCCCACCCTTGAAAAAAATATTTAATCACATCAAAAACGGTGGTCAGGTTCCCTCGTTTTTTAAGGAGGCAATTGTTGTCTGCTTTGTAAAGATGGACAAGAACCGGAAGGATTTTTATAGGCCCATCAGCCTCCTTAATTCAGACTATAAGATTTTAATGAAGGTGTGGGCTGAGCGTTTTTTATTGGTTTGCACAGGAAACAATTCATAAACACCAGGCCGGTTTTATAGCAGGAAGATCTATGGCAGCTAATATAGAATTTTCAATATAGGCTTTGCATTATTGTAACACTAACTCTACCTCGGCCTGTATTATGATAGTCGATGTGGAGAAAGCATTCGATTTGGTGAACTGGAACACTTTGTTTTTTGCCCGCGGTCAATTTGGCATCCTCCCACAGGTTATTTCAATGCTGCAAAACATTTATCAGGGTGCACAGGCTCAGGTAGTAATTAATACGAAACGGGCAGGCATGGTAAAAATAAATCGGGGGACTAGACAAGGATGTTTGCTCTCCCCACTGCTTTTTACCTTTTTTATAGAACCTTTAGTTTTTAGAATGCGTGATAATGCTGCAATTAAGGCCCCAATCTTGGGTATGGCCAATTGAAACTTTTTGCGGATTATATTATTTTATATAAGCATGGGCAAAATTTGCGAATTTGCGTTTCGCGAATTCTCGGATTTCCCCACGAAATCACAAAAAAATCCACGAAATCGCGAATTTTCCCGATTTTTTTGCGATTTGCCCAGGAGTACTTTCTACTGGCTAATCCAGTAAGTGCTCCCTCATTGGGTAAATGTATAGTGCTTTTACTACACTGCAGCTGCGTAAAGGGCCAGAAGATGTGTCTCCAGTGACCATGTGTGCCTGTAACACAGGCACAGGCACACATGGTCACTGGAGACACATCTTCTGGCCCTTTACGCAGCTACAGTGTATTAAAGCACTATGGGGCAGATTTACAAGCAGCTTGCGTCTCTTTTGCGCCGCAGTTGCGTCACTTTTGTGACACAGCGGCAGCACAAAAGATGCGCCATGGTGCTGGGTATTAACAATGTGACGCATCTGAGAGATGCATCATGTTGTAAAGCCCTGTGTCATCAGGAGGCGTTCCGGCACAGGGGAGGGCGTTCCTGCGCAGGAACGCCTCCTAAAAGTGGCTGAGTGAAATCTACAAGATTTCACTCAGTCACTTTTAGGCCAATGCTGCATCAAAACCCTGCGCCTGCTTGAAGCAGGCGCAAGGCTTGACGCAACATTGGGGAGATTGGGCCCCCCAGAGCATTGCTGGAGCTGCGTTGTGCTTGCGACGCAGCTCCAGCACTGCGCTGCTTTTGCGGCACAGATGCGTGACGCATCTGTGCCGTTTTTGCCACATGGTGCGCCACATTGTAAATGTGGCGCACCATGAGTGGCGGAGCTGCGGCGCACAATAACTGGCGCATCCCTGGGGATGCGCCAGTTATTGTAAATCTGCCCCTATACATTTAGCCAACGAGGGAGCACTTACTGATTAGACAGTAGAAAGTACTCCAGTTGAGTAGAGGTATTGCACAAAAAGGTGGCATCTTCGTGGACAAACACGCAGGGCGGGATTCATTCTGCCCCCTGTTAGACTTATTTTTTGTGCCCTTCTGCCCTCTGTTAGACTTGTTTTTCCCTTGTTTTTGTGTCCTTCTGCCCTCTGTTAGACTCGTTTTTCCCCTGTTTTTCTTCCCTTCTGCCCCCTGTTAGACTCGTTTTTGTGCCCTTCTGCCCTCTGTTAGACTCATTTTTCCCTTGCTTTTCTGCCCTTCTGCCCTCTGTTAGACTCGTTTTTTGTGCACTTCTGCCCTCTGTTATTCCCTTGTTTTTGTGGTCTTCTGCCCTCTGTTAGACTCGTTTTTTGTGCCCTTCTGCCCTCTGTTAGACTCGTTTTTGTGCCTTTCTGCCCCCTGTTAGACTCGTTTTTTGTGCCCTTCTGCCCTCTGTCAGACTCGTTTTTCCCTTGTTTTTCTGCCCTTCTGTCTTCTGTTAGACTGTTTTTTTGTGCCCTTCTGCCCTCTGTTGGACTCATTTTTCCCTTGTTTTTCTGCCCTTCTGCCCTTTGTTAGACTGCTTTTTTGTGCCTTTCTGCTCTCTGCATAACCACATCAACACTCAGCGCTACCCCAGCATCACTCAGCATCACCACATTATCACTCAGCACCACCACATTATCACTCAGCACCACCACAGCACCACCAGCACCACCAGAGCATCACTCAGCACCACCACAGCATCACTCAGCACCACCACAGCACCACTCAGCACCAATACAGCACCACTCAGTGCCACCACAGCATCACTCAGCACCACCACAGCATCACCACATTATCACTCAGCACCACCACAGCACCAGCACAGCATCACTCATCACCACCACAGCATCACTAAGCACTACCACAGCACAACTCAGCACCACCACAGCATCACTCAGCACCACCACAGCACCACTAAGCACCACCACAGCACCACTCAGCGCCACCACAGCATCACTCAGCACCACCACAGCATCACTCAGCGCCACCACATTATCACTCAGCACCACCATAGCACCACTCAGCACCACCACAGCATCACTCAACACCACCACAGCATCACTCAGCACCACTACAGCACCAATCAGCACCACCGCAGCACCACTCAGCGCCACCACAGCATCACTCAGCACCACCACAGCATCACTCAGCACCATCCCAGTATCACTCAGCACCCCTCAGCACCACCACAGCACCACTCAGCGCCACCCAAGCATCAATCTGCGCAACCATTCAACAACAACAGGTTCAAATATGTTCTCTCAATGTTTCAAGCTTTATTACAAATGTCACAAAAAGATGTTAATATTTCACTTCTGTTCTTGGATTTTCGTCACAATAAAATACACTGAACATAATCTTCACAAGCCATTGTAATTTGTAATATCAATACATCTAAGTCACGTAAATACAAAACATGTTGCATTACAAATGCTATTGGTGTCACATTTGCGAAAGTTATAACTATTGGCATTGTAAATGACAAAGCTATTAATTTAGCTATTTTCAAAACCAACACATAAATAAAAAGAATTGTCATTTACAAGACCAATAGCTCAAACTTTCCTAATGCGAGACCTATTGCATTGCAAATGATTGTTTTTATATCTGTCAGTGCTTCCTGTTGAGGTTTAACTTTCGTGCCAGGCGCCTCATTGCCTACTTGTAACTATTCTCTGACCCTGCTTCAAGGGTCAGAGCAGGGTCAGAGAATAGTTGCAAGTAGGCAACGAGGCGCCAGGAAGCACTTACAGGCTTACAGCAGCAGGTGCCCAAGTTGAAGTTCATTTCTTTGTAACCCTTTTGTAGAAGGTTAAAAAAATATAGCTTCAACTTTTGCACCTGCTGCTGTAACCCTCTAAGTGCTTGGCTGAAAGTTCGTCCCCGCTGATTCGCAGATTTTACCGCGATTTCGCGAGATTCGCGGATCGCGAAATCGCGGATAATCCACAAATTCCGCGAGCGGAACGAATTTTCAGCCCATGCTTAATTTTATATTTGAAGCCCAACAATTACAATTTGGAAGTGGTGATGAGGGAATTTAATATATTCAAATTAATTAGGGGCTACAAAATAAATCCAAACAAAACTGAAGTTCTTGTTTTGAATTCAGATATAAACTTTCTCCCACCTAGTCTCAGGGTGCAAGTGGCAAAGCCAGACCCCATTAGTTACTTGGGGATCTCTGTGACCAACCAATATTAACAGCTATATAATCTGGATTATGTAAGAACGCCAGAAAAAATAAAGAGATTATTAGAGCAGTGGCATTTACTCCCTTTGACCTTGGTGGGACGGGTATCGCTTATTAAGATGTCCATACTTCCGTTACTTATTTTTCTTTTTATTAAGGTACCTATTAAAATTAATAAGTTTTTTTAAAGAGATGGAAACCCTGATTAGACAGTTTGTCTGGGGGAAAAAGGTACCAATGGTTAAGCTCACATCACTACAATTAATGATTGAACAGGGAGGTCTGGCTTCACCCCATATCCGAACTTACGATGCTGCTTTTTTGGATTTACTAGCGAGCTTATTGTGTTCAAATGGGTTTAGAGATAACTTATTTGTTGACAAAATCGTGCAGTAAACAATTTCTCAGATTTCAATATTTTTAAAAACCTCCAAACTTAAAAAAAACAAGATATAAGACACTGAAGGACTATTCCGCTAGACTTCAGTCTTTTTTCAAAGGGACGTGCTCCTCCAGGTTACAATACTTGGAATTGAGGGAATGTAAGAGTCTCGGCCTCCAAATTCAATCATGCCACTTGACAAATGCGGAAGGCTGTGGGCTAGGGGAGCTAAGATATTTTTTAATCCAGAATAGGGTAATCTCGTGGCAGGAGGTGCTGCTGAGGGATGGTAAACAGAGGAAGCCAGACTTTTTTGAATAATTACAAATTGTTCATTTCTTAAACAATTTGAATGATGTTTTTGACACGCCAAATAAACTTGTGATAGCCATTTTCGGGGCTAAATTAAGTGGTGTAGGGAACTGGCATAGTGTGTTACAAAATAAGGGCCAACTCCCATTGATAGCGAAACATTTGGAAAGGGTGACCCGTGAAACACAATGTACTTTTTCTATTAATGAATGGAAAGCTATATGTCGTTGAAGGAGTAAGTCTCTGAGAGCAGCCAATTTTAAAAGAATGGCCTTCCTATCCCGGTGGCTGGCCTACCTCACTCCGAAAGAACTCAAGAAAAGGTATCCGGAAGCCGAAAATAGGTGCTTCGATGCCAGGCGGAAGGAGAAGGGGGTTGGCTCCATATTTTTTTTAAATGTCCTAGGTTGGGGTCTCTTTGGGAGGCAATCTTCCTGGTCCTTAATCTGGCATTTCAAAAGAGGGTATTGCCGGAGGCTGAAGTTGCCCTGTTTGGAATTTGTAGAGATAGAACAATTTTAAGGGAAGCTGAAGTAACTTTCCTCTCTATTACTTCCTTGGTTGCCCGCTCCTTAATTCTCCAAAATTGGAGGTCTAGGGTTGTTCCCACTTAAGATAAATGGTTAAACAAAATGAAAAGGATGCAGGCTTTTGAAGAAGCCTACTCAAGACGGGTGGAGCTTTCAGGAAATTCAACAAGAATTGGAATTTTTTAAGTAACTTGGAAAACCCGATAGAGGGATAGTACTACCTGGAATTTAGAGTCTAGTTGCTATTCTATCATTCTTATAATGTCTGGAGGAATTAGAAATATGCTCTGCTAAGCACTTCAGCACTTCAACATTGCAACTTAACATCTTTGCACTAGCACTTGCACTTTTCAACTTTGGTATTATATAATCTTCAATCACTGTGTTTTAGATATTTATGATAGCTGTGTTTTAAAATGGTTTCCCTGCATCCATTTTGCCATTGGTCTCAACTTTGAAAGATGAAGTTATTGTTTCTGTGTCGATTAGTGCTAATGTTTGCTCATATGTTATTTAATGTTCTAGATGCTCTTCTCCCCAAAAAATATTAAAGAAAAAAAGAAAGTCCTGAATATCTTGAAACAAACCCCCAAATTCACCATGTCAGATATAATGATCATTGGTGCCTCTTGCTGAGTCGTGTGCTTGGGTATTAAAATGGTTTCCCTGCATCCATTTTGCCATTGGTCTCAACTTTGAAAGATGAAGTTATTGTTTCTGTGTCGATTAGTGCTAATGTTTGCTCATATGTTATTTAATGTTCTAGATGCTCTTCTCCCCAAAAAATATTAAAGAAAAAAAGAAAGTCCTGAATATCTTGAAACAAACCCCCAAATTCACCATGTCAGATATAATGATCATTGGTGCCTCTTGCTGAGTCGTGTGCTTGGGTATTAGCTCATAGTTAGGTTGGCTGCAATGCTCTATGCTGTCTTTGCAGCTCCCTTAACAGCCAAATCTGCCCCAGACAACACAAGGTTGCAAGGCAGCATAGTGGCTGTGGTACAAAAAGGTCCATACATTGTAATACTGAACGGGCAGAAAGGGCATGTAGGAGAGCCCCAGTGATGTGAAACGTGAGTCATTTTCCAGTGTCTTGCACTACACTTTGATACCATCCAGCCCTATCAGCACAAGCAAGATTGAGCACTTGACCAAATGGCCTGGAGCATACGGGTAGGTAAGTGGGAAAGTAATAGCAGGGGGGCTAAAGTGATTGTGTGCAGCCATTGATCCTCTTTTTGAAAATAGCTGTGGGGACAATGCAACCTGGGACAGCCAATGATATTCGTGCTGAACTCTGAAACTGGGGGAGTGATGTTTGAGATTTGAAAGCGAGTGTGCAGGAAGGTCATCAACATTGATACTAGCTGGGTGAAACCCAGGAATGGTTATATGACAAAACTTCAAAGACAAAAATATCAGCAACAAAAATATAACCACAAAATATCAAGGACACCAATATCGACTTTACATACTTCTAACGTGAAGTCAAAACAAATAACAACAAAAATATAGAGGACCAAGATATCATCATTGTTAGACCTGGCATCATTGGCATGAGTCTCTCCTCCATTTTTTGTCTGTTTGCCTCCTCTGTTTACGATGTTTTGCTGGAATATTGCTTTGGGCACTGTGCCCTGCTGATCAGTGCCACAGTGCAATTGCTCCCTATGTTAAATTGATACATTAATTGGATTCCATGTTTGGCTTATTTGGTTTACTGTCAGTCCCTAGTATAGTGCACCAGGAGTGCCAGGGCTTGAAAATACAAATGCTGCTGGTGGGCTTGCAGCACTGGTTGTACCACCCACAGAAGCAGCCTAGTAAAATATCTCTAAGATCTGCCATTGCAGAACCTGCGTGCAGTCTGGTACTGCCATGCTAACTGCGCAAGTACACCTACTTGCCAGTCCCTAAAACCTTCCCTTAACTTCATGTTAGTCACCCCTATGGTAGGCCCCAGGGCAGGGTGCATTGTAAGCATAAGTTAGGACAAGCCGTGATGTGTGTAGCATGTCCTAATAGTGAATTACAGCCATTTTCGTTTTGCACTATTGTAAGGCTACCTGCTCTCCTTAGGCCAGAATGGGCTGCTGGAATTATTACACTATGTAATCCTTACAGACTCAGAAAGCATGGTGGAAAATCGAGTTTAGTATCCCTGAACTTGAATTTGATAACACATCCTTTAGGATGGATGGTTTTTAGATTCTGTGTTTGAAACTAGCACTTTTAGAAAGTGACTAGTTTCTTGTCTAACTATTTACCGGTCTCTGCTGGTTTGGTGTGTGTGACAGAGGCTGGGTGGCTCCAGAAGTCTTAATGAGTCAGTGTGGGGTGAATGAGGCATTTGCTTTTAGAGTGGGGGAAGAGTAGTTCCTGATAGTCTGCCCTGCCTGACACAATGCTGGCTCCACCTCCTGCCGGGCGACTGATAGCCCTTCCCCTGCCAGTGACAATGCTGGCTCCAACTCCTGCGGGGCGGCATAAGACCCTGCCCTGCACAGTGAATAGGGAGAAAATTACAAAAAACAATTTGATGGACAGAATGTAGATCAATGTCTTACATTCACCCCAGTACAAGGATCTGGGCCTAAATCCATCGTTTTTTGCACTCCACACCACCCTGGGTTAGATAATGGCTTTATGCAAATCAGCTCTGACCCTGTGCCCCATGGGAACAGTCCAGTCCGAACTACACAGCCATATCTTTCCCAGACCGGAATCAAGCATCCGAGGACCGGACCGTTTTCGAGGTAACACCTCTCATCAGCCCGGCTAGCTTGACTCCAGTGGTGTGGAGGCTCTGGGACCCACGTCTGAGCTACCCCAGTACACTCAGGGAGAAAATTACAAAAAACAATTCGATGGACAGAATGTAGATCAATGTCTTACATTCACCCCAGTACAAGGATCTGGGCCTAAATCCATCGTTTGTTGCACTCCACACCACCCTGGGTTAGATAATGGCTTTATGCAAATCAGCTCTGACCCTGTGCCCCATGGGAACAGTCCAGTCCGAACTACACAGCCATATCTTTCCCAGACCGGAATCAAGCATCCGAGGATCGGACCGGTTCCGAGGTAACACCTCTCATCAGCCCGGCTAGCTTGACTCCAGTGGTGTGGAGGCTCTGGGATGATGCCGTATCCTGCTTCGCCACGGTGAGCCCTGCTCCGGCCCGGCATCTCTTGATGCCGCTGCGGATCGCCCGACTCCGAGGCTCGATCGACGCCGACGCCTCGACGCCGATACTTCTCGACCCCATGGACCATCGTTTTCTTCATTCTCAAAGGTACTGTGTTTGTGGGGTCTACCATGACTCCCGGCTCGACGTAGCGCTCCTCGTGGTCGACGCCCAACCTTTGGAATAGCTTTGCCTTGATGTCATGTGACTCCTGTGGGGGTTACATTGTTGCCAAGAACTGTGCTTTAAAGAACAAGAGTTACTTTTGTTGCTAGAGAACTATTTACTAAGAAGAAACTTTACCTGAACTATTATTTTTCCTAAGAGTATTTATTGAGATTCTGGTATATTTTTGTGGTTATTTGGTCTTGTGCTAAGCCTTATATAAAACATACTTATTTTTATAATACCTTCTGTGTTGTGTCTATTTGTGGTGTATTCACTTTATTACTGTATGTGGTCATAAATGCCTAACACACTGCCTTGAGATAAGCCTGTCTCCTCTGCCGAGCTACCAAGGGGATGAGCAGGGGTTATCTGACTGTGTGATCCACTTGCCCTGACTAGAGGAGGTGGGTCCCTATTTGGCATTTAAGTAATCTCAATATATTGTTTTTACTTAGGGGGCAACCTCTATGCAAAAATATTAGTCCTGATGATGGTCTTATAGACAACAGCACTCAAGACCGAAACGTCAACCAAATCATCATCTCCAAAGCTAAACATCGCTTCAAGAGTATACCTTTGTTCATGAATGGACTCGGTTACACTATACCAAAGAAAGGAGTTGATGAACTGTTATGTACTGATTTGTTGATTTGCGCATACATCTGCTGTGCATAACTTGGTTTGCTCACATTTATTTGCTTTTGATTCCCTGTGAAACGATTTCTTGATTAATTCAATATAAATACCTTTTCAGATATAATTATTTTTCCGTGTGCTTCTTTTATCTTTGTGCTTTTGACATTGAATGTTTTTCTTATTGAAAAAAACTGTACCGTTATCCTATGGTAACATTTTAGTTAGATTCTTGAGAACTAACTTTTTTGACTGATGCCATTAAATTAATCCAACTCAGTTAACTAAATAAATCCCTTGTAGTTTTTCCCTACTTTGAATTGTTACTGCCCATACCTACAAGGGTCAATTGGGTTACTCATTACCTCTTTGTGCATTGGCACATGGCTGCCAATTGTGCAACAGCGCTGGGGAAGAGGACAGGACTGCATCGTATCTCATAGATATGGCAATTTCCTGCCCTTTTCTTTTGACGTAGGGCAGCACAGCAAGAAGGCTTGTTGCACTGCCCTATACCAAAAGTTTGAAAAAGAATCCATATGTTACTGGTTGGGAGAGGGATGAAACCTGTTCAAGCAGGAACTACAATCCTAGTCAGGGTTAGTCACAGCACACCGTAAATTATCCAATGCTCACCCTCTGGTAGCTTGGCACAGTGCAGTCAGGCTTAACTTAAGAGGCAATGTGTAAAGTATTTGTGCAACACTTTGAACAGCAAAACAGTGAAAACACCATGCAAAAGGATTGCACACCAGGTTAGAAAAATAAAGAACAATTTTATAAATAAAACAAGAGTAAAATGACAAACATCCAACAAGTAAAGATTATAATTGTTAAAGATTAAGGGGCCGATTATGATCGCGGACGGACTTGCGTCCGTCCGCGATCATTGAGGAGGAGGGGACGTCCGCATGGGCTGCGGAGTCCCCTCCTGTGCGATTAGGATGTGACCGCCAGGGTGGCGGTCACATCCTCTATTTTTAACATTGCGGCGGGTGCGGCTTCAAGCTGCACCCGCGGCAATGTTAAAAATGTACGCATTGCATTTGCATGCAGAAAGAGGCAGGCACGGCGCGGTGCCTGCCGCTTTCTGCATACAAATGCAGGAGGGTACCATAGGTACCCCCCATGTGCACCCCCCACCCCCCCTTCACCTAGGGGGCCCGCAACGGGCCCCCGCAGTGAAGTTACACATGCTTTTCCACGGCGGAAAAGCCGCCGTGGAAAAGCATGTTTGCAGGCACATACTAATCTGGCGGACGGTGTCTGAGAGACACCGTCACCAGATTAGTGCTTTTCCTCTGCGGTTGTAAGCCAACCGCAGAGGAAAAGCTGCGGACGGAAACCAGGACCCACCAGCCATCCTAATGTGACGGTGGGTCTTTGGTGGGTCCGCAGCGGATTTTCCGCATCCTCCGGGCCGGCGGTGGCTTCCGCCGGCCCGGAGGATGCGGAAAATCCGCAATCTTAATGAGCCCCTAAATGTGAAAATTGTGCTTAGAAGCAATAAGTGCTTGTTAGAGATTGGGCATTTAGTTGGCAGAGGCTTGCCCCTGTCCAAGTAGGGACCACAATCCTACGTAGGGTAAATCAGATACACAACCTAAATTAACCTGTGCACATCCCATAATAGCTTGACACAGAGCAGTAAGAGTTAATTTATGAGGCAGGGTGTAAAGTATTTGTGCAACACTTAAATTAATGTAACACAGTGAAAAAACCACAAAAGGTCTCCACACCAGTTTAGAGGAATGGAGAATATTTATCTGGGTAAAACAAGCTCAGAATGACAAAGATTTAATTAGCAGAACATGAGATATTAATTTTTAATGAACAAACTGCAATACAGTGTTTAAAAGTCAATAGCATTTAGGGGTTACTTAAGGTTGTGCTAGAACGGAGAATTTCCAAAGGTTCATGCTGATCACGTTGAAGAGCAGACCGATTACAGGACCCATGCAGGCCTGCTAAAAAAGTACCTTGAATGGAGCAAGCATCAGCATCGAAGACTCAATGCATCGATTCCAATTTACGCTGTTTAGTCGGTGCCTTGAAGACAAGCCTTGCAGTTGGGCCCGCGTCGTCGTCGAAACCTTTGTGATACAGGCTTTGCATCATTGTCGAGTCTCTTTGTCAGGACCAGCATCATTGTTGAACCTCGCAGTCTGGTCCCTTGTTATAGATGAGCCACACAGGGATGTCTTTGGATCGGAACTGCGTCGGTGTCGAAGGGTCCTGAGTCAGTTCCGATCAGCACAAAGTCATCACTTGATAGCTTTTTGCAGGAAAACAGCTGCAGAACCCACTTTCAAGACCCAGGACTGGATTGGCACCTGTTGTTATGGCAGGACTCACAGTTGGCAGAGTCCAGCAGCTGAAGCAGAATTGAAGGATATCTTCGATGGCCCTGAGATTTCAAGAACCGGAGGCCAGTCAGCAAGCCCTTGGAGAACCTGGGTGAAGGGATGGAAAGAGCAAGTTTGGTCCTTCTCACTCCCAGGCAAACAGCAGCAGGCAGCCGGCCGATATAGCAGAAGAGGTAGCAAAGTGGCAGCCCCTCCCATAGCAGAGCAATCAGCAGGCAGCAGTCCAACCCAACAGAGCAGTTAGCAAAGTGGCAGCCCCTCCTGCAGGACAGCAGCTCTCCTTCCTGGCAGAATGTCCTCGGTTTCAGTAAAGTTCTGATTTGGTGGTGTCAGGGGTCCACTACGTACACCAAGTTGTGCCGTTGAAGTGGAGGATGCTTCAAGGAGGCCTTGGAACATCACAAGGTCCCTGCCTTTCCTGCCCTGGCTCAAGAGTCGCTAATGTGAAGGTGCATCATATTGGTGATGGTCCATCAGGATGTGAATGTCAAACCCCTGCTCCCTTTGTGTGTGACTGTCTAGAGGGAATGTGCAATATCCAGCTGTCACCCAACCAAGATATGTATTCAGAGACAGGCAGAGGCACATAATGGCTCAAGTAAGGAAATGGCATCTCTCTAAAAGTGGCATTTTCAGACTTGCAATTTAAAAACCGACTTCCCCATCAGTTATGATTTTAAATTGTGAGTCCAGGGACACCAACCTTCATATCGCTATCTCTTCCCAATTGAATCACTTATACTTTAAAGGTTTTCTAGGGCAACCCTAATGTTAACCTGTGGGAGAGATATGCCTTGTAGTTGTGAAAAACAATGGTGAAAGCTTTTCACTGCCATGACATGAAAACTCAAAGATAAATGTCCTACATTTTAAATACACTGCACTCTGCCCACAGGGCTGCCTAGAGCTTACCTTAGGGGTGACATATGTATTATAAGGGAAGGTTTGTGCCTGAAAAGAAGGTTAACTTGCCACGTTGAAATGGCAGTTGAAAACTGAACATGCAAGCTCTGCAACGGAAGAGCTGAAACATGTTTACAGGGCTACTAAAGTGGATAGCACAATTATTGCTGCAAGCTCACTAGTAGCACTTAATTTTCAGGCCCTGGGCATATACAATGTACTTTACTAGTGACTTACAAGTAAATAAAAATACTCCAATTGTGGTTAAGCCCATGTTACTATGTTTAGGGTATCGAGCATGTGCACTTTCGCACTGCTTAGCAGTGGTACAGTGCCCAGAATCCTAAAGCCAGCAAGAATTTAGTCAGCAACCAGGAGGTTAGAGGGCAAAAAGTCTGGGGAAACACGGCAAGGATGTCAGGTCTAAGAGTGCCTATTTGGGATATCTGGTCCTGCTGGACTGAGACAAACTCAAAGGTTTGGGCTGAATGCAGTGAAGCACGGGCTGGATACAGGAACCCCGCAAGCCCCGCTGAACAAAAGTACCTTGATCCTTGTTGGAACACCGAAGATGCAAAGCGCAGCTCAGTGATGCATCAGTGTAGATCCCGCAGTCGAGGTGATACATTGATTTTCTCCACGCAACAATGACAATGCACCAATACCAAACACAATGTAACAGGTTTCTCCACGCCATCAAGGGGATGCATTAATCGTCTCTCTGCCGTGGCGTTGATGCAGTGGTACCAATGCAGCGAATGTGATGTTCTAGATCTGAGTGCGATGCATGGGTTCTGTTTCTACAACAGAGGCGCTGCAGTGATTCTACTCACGCAGCAGTGGATGTGTCAGTTCTGCTGGAGTATGCACCTGGATCCACTTCTAATGGGCCAGGTACAGGAGCAGGGTGGAAGACTGATATAGCTCTGAGTCTTCAAATCAGGAAGCTAGTCAGCTAGCCCTTGGAGTCACTCTGGGTTCAATTGTTGTAGGTCCAGTATTTACCCAGTCAGAGAGAGCGATAGGCAGCAGGGCAGCAGAGCAAGGTAGCAGTTTTCTAAGAGCTGCAGTCCAGCAGAGTGGCAGACCTTTAGCACAGCAGTTCTTCTTCCTTGCAGAGTGGCTTTAGTTCCAGAATTTTTCTGTCTTGGTGGTGTCAGAGACTCAGTACTTATACACAGTGGTGCCTTTGAAGTGGGAGAGACTTCAACGAATGGCTTTGAAGTGCACAAAGGTCTTCCCTAAAGGGGGTTTGCATCCCTTTGTCTGTGGACAGGACACAACCTTTTCAGGTGTAAGTGTGAGGCTGTGCCCAGCTCCTTCCTCCCATCCTCCCAAGAAGATCCATCAAATGGCACCTAAGTTCCCTTTGTGTGTGGCTGTCTAGTGGGAATTCACAAAGTCCAGTTGTCACCCACCCCAGACAGAACAGACACAGGCTGCAGGCACACAAGATCACAAGATCTAAGAGCAGGAACATGTCAACTATCTAAGAGTGGCATCTTCAAATTTGTAATGATAAAATCAACTTTACCATTAAAGAGGATTGATCATTCAAATCCAGAGGTATTAAACATGATACATCTACTCACTCTCATTCAATAATTACAGCTTAATATGCATAATAAGGAATCTCTAATGTTATCCTATGAGAGGGGTAGCCCTTACAGTAGTGAAAAATGAGTATAGGACTTTTGAACTATCAGGACATGTACATCTCAGAGGTACGTGGCCTACCTTTTGATTATATAGCACCCTGACCTATGGGCTAATTGGGCCTTCCTTAGGGGTGACATATAAAATTAAAGAGTAGTTTAGGACTTGACATGGGGATTTCAATGCCAAGTCGACATGGCAGTGTAAACTGCACACACAGGCCCTGCAGTGGCAGGCCTGAGACATGTTTAAAGGGGTACTTGAGTGGGTGGCACAATCATGGCTGCAGGCCCACCAGTAGCATTTAATTTACAGGCCCTGAGCACATGTAGTGCACTTAACTAGGGACTTATAAGTAAATGTAATATGATGATTGGGTATGAGCCAATGTTACCATGTTTTTAGAAGAGAGAGCACATGCACTTTAGCACTGATTAGCAGTGGTAAAGTGCTCAGATTCCAAAAGACAACAACAACAAGGTCAGAAAAACAGGAGGAGGAAGGCAAAATATTTAGGGTGACCCTTCAGAGAGGGCCATTTTTCAAAATGACTCCCCTTCAGCCTAAAGCCAGGTTATTCTAATCAATACCTTGATGGACTTCTCTGCTTAGGGTGATAGAACATGGATAATGGCCCTCTACTGTAGGAGCACTTGCCAGTTCTGGCCTTCCTGAACCCAGTTGGATCCCTCTGTCTATATTCTCTGGGGTCATTGAGCTGACCCATGGGAAACCCTTCTCCTCACCTGTGGACCCTATCTGTGTAGTACCTAACTATAACTTGTTCACAGATGCATCCCAGTAGGTAGATAGTCCGGCCATTGCTAACAACGTGATGTGGCCCATTTCAGCACTTGGGTCTGAATTCTGTCCCCAACCCACATGAAAACTTTCCATATGGACAACACCAACAGAGGCCACTGACAGATGTCAGTAGCAAAAGCAAGGCCCCAGGCCATACAGGGTCCTCTGACCTCTGTGGTGTCTCTGAGAGGGAGGCAGTAGCCCCAGGTGCCCTGCACCCTTTTTCTACTCCACATCCTACCCATTCAGGGGTGGTATCTTGAAATTAGTCCTTCAACCCAAGGTCTGTACCCTTAGGCTGAACAGGAGTCAGGAGTGAATCCTTCCTCGCACTGCCCCTCCATCTGGGCCTCTGTACCATTTTCTGGGAAGTGGTACCCCCAGAAAACTGAACTGGCAGGGCACCCGTTTTGTCTCTCCTTTCCAGTTCTCCTGACTAGGGGCCAACTCATTCCCCAGAATGTAGTCTATGGGCATCTAGGGACTAACTATGAAATTCCTCTGGGTCACCTCCCCACCCCACTCTAAGGACACCAAGGCCACAGGGCAAAAAAAGTCCTGCCTCTGGGCTAAGTCACCCTACACATCTGGCTGGTATACTGCTCTGGGAGAGTCGCCTTTCCACAACCATGGTCTGACTAGCCCGGGTATCCCACAGAGCAGCGATTGGGACACCATTCTCTTAGACCTGCTGGAAATCAGGACTCCACCCTCTGGGATCACCAGCTCACTCTCTCAGTCTATCTTCGAGCTGTGGGAGATCAAGGCATGGTCTAAGACCTGTCCCTGGGGACTACATACCCCTAAGGCCATATTGGCCACTCCTACAGAGTTTCCACCAGTGGGTGGTTTCTTTGGAAAGAGAGAGACCCCCTGCTTGTGTCATAGTTGCCAATAATCAAAGTAGCGGCGTTCGAAATGGGGAGGCCTGGTCCACCGCCCACAAGAACATCCCTCCTTCCTCTCAGAAGGAACATGGGAACCCTTTCCTCTCCCCGTAACTTGAGACTTGTCTTGGTCTACCATGACCTCCCCCTCACACTGTTGGGGGAACTTGAACTACCCTTCTTGGGGTCACCCTCAGATACCTTTAGGGCACTCTCAGGTGCTGACTCAGATGTCTGCCTTCTCACCAAGCTTCCTGGGATCACTCAGCTTGCTATCAACCAGGTATTGGTGCAGCTCTAGAAAACAAATACCTAACATGTGCTCCTTCAAAATCAAGTTGTACAGTCCAAAATAATCATCAACCTTGCTGCTCCTCATTTAGCTCTTCAGTGCTAATCAAGAAAATCCACCCAGGTATGTAAAGAGATTTTGTGGCTGCCCCTTAACCTCTGTCTATACCTCTCAGCGGTCAGCCCATATTTACTGACAAGTATGGCCTTAATGGGGGTGTACTTTGTCTAATCCTCTACCTCTAGTGTCAGGAGTGTGTCCCTCCCCACCATAGGCATATATCTCATCAAACTACCATTTGCCAATACCATCCCCCACCACAAAAATGTGTACCAAATCCTTTGGGATGCAAACCTTCCCTTCTCCAGCGGACGCAGCAAGTACGTTCCCACCATTACTGCTGGACTCCACTTGCATGACTTTGATGTCCAGCTGCCTTAGGTTTAGCACATAGGCCATCCTCCTTTCCTCCATGGCCAGCTACTTTTCTTCCAGAGCTTGTTCTTTTTCCAAACTGGCAAGTTCTGGTGTATATTTTGTCTCCTGTCCTACAGTTCCTCTGGGGACAGGGTTCTTGAAGTCACACTGCTCCCTGCGAGTGGCGCCAATCCTAGGAGGATGCTCTCCCTTTCTCAGCAGATCCATTTCAAGATCCTCAGGCCGGTCCTGGCCCAACTCCTCCTCAAATTCTGATCCTTCCTCTTCATTGACTGTGGGGGTCTGGTGGGCCTCTGTCCATGCCCTCAAGGCCTTTTGGAGCTATGCATTTCTAGTGCTCCTTGTGGCAGGCAACATCTTCTCCTGACAAAACCCCTTGAGCTGGGCCACAGTGTAGCTCTAAAGGTTGATCAGCTCAAACTCCATTTTTTCAGGTGAAGCCACAGACACAACAGGCAGATTGGAATAGGTTTACAAAAAGTGAGCGACCCTCAATCGACTACACGCTGCTTGACTCTGCAACACAGACATCGGAAATTAGATTACTGATACAGGATTGGCGAGTGTCTGCCTCAAAAATAATCCTTCTTATATGAGATGAACTTGTTGTTTCTACGTCTACTTTGGCTGTAATAAAGAGTGCACCCCAACTCAACTAGACTATTGCCCCACGTTTCACATGTGTGAAGATTAGACACGACTTCACGTACATTCCAGATTGATTGGTTTCGAATTTTGAGTCAAGATATCAAACGACTCACAGTTAATCAACAAAGATACACTTCAATTTTAATCAAGTGTAACTCGTTACACGTATTTCATGTGACGAAGGTGCAGGAGCATTCTAAACAGATTACAATACCTCTATACAGATTATAACTGACAGCAGTCCTGAGGATGGTTTCTACAATTGATTCTTAGGAAACCGAAACGTCGAGAGTACATCTTATCCCTATCTTTGTTTTATTCAATGTGGTGTGGGATAGGTGTTTTTTAGGTTCTGTTGAGTCACGTAGTAATTTACTTATGTATGTACCCACAGTCCTAAACCTTATTTGTTTATTTATCTGTATATGAAGTCACTTATCTCAATGAATTTTTGATAAAACTATTTTTCTAATACACCTTGTGTCTTTGTTTGTATGTTGTGTTTTGATAAAACGAAGTATCTATATTGAATTTCGAGTCAAACAGTATTGGATTGATTCATAACAAGGATTATTGATTTATCCTTCTATAACTAATTTGAGTTACTGAACATATAGAAAATAAACTCCCTTGAAGGCACTTTTACCCTTCCAGATTGGAATAGGGACATTTTGGAAAAAAATCTAAAAAGTGTTAATCGGGGAGAAGTTAAACTCATAGTGGTCTTATGTATGGGTTGGTAGTGTACACTAAGTTATTGTATGGTACTGCACACACACAAGTCCTATCCTCACCATTGATCACCAGTGGTAGAAATTGTGTTTCTGGTTGGCAGAAGCATGCACCCTGTGGAAGTAGGAAACACAATCCTAGTCAGGGTAGGTCACAAAACACCCTAAATTATCCTGTGCTCATCCTCAGTGCAGTTAGGCATAACTTAAGAGGCAATGTGTATTTGTGAAAAACTTCAAATAGTAAAACAGTGAAAACACACACAAAAAGACTCCATACCAGGTTATAAAAATAAAGAATGATTTTATCAATAAACCAAGACCAAAAGGACAAAAAAACAATAGGTAGAAGTCCAGTTATTAATTTTTAAAGAGTAAATGTGAAAATAGCTCTTGGAAGCAATAAAACCTATTTGGAATATCTGATCGCGCTTGACTGGGACAAAGTCAAAAGTTCAGGCTGACCGCAATGGAGTGTGGTCCGGATACAGGTACCCCGCAAGGCTCGCTGAACAAAAGTACATTGAACCTTGTCGTAACAGCAAAGATGCAGAGTGCATTGGTGTTAATCCCGCATTCGAGGTGATGAGTCAATTTTCTCCACACAGCAATGGCAATGCAACAGTTCCGAAGAGGATGCACCAGTTCAGAAATGCCATGGTTCATTAGAAAGCTAATTGATTAACATGCAAGAATAAGTAACCTAAGTAATTGAATGCTCAATGATAATTATAAAACGTAATGCAGAAAAGACATATGTTTGAAATGTGCTGATTTACAATAGGCAGTCATAGTTACCTGTCTAAGCAATAGAAAAGCTATAAAGACATTTTCCTTTAATTAGAAGCAAGCCTGATGTTGCTGAAATGCACAATGTGATTTAGAAGTTTGACTTTAAATTGACATGCTTAGAAATGATTGTCATAACTGCAGAATGTTATGGTTTAACAAATATATTATCTTATAAGCAACATTTTTCTAACTGAATATCATGAACTTCCTATTTTTCTCATGTTTTACATAATGTTTGAATAGAATAACGTAATTTGAAGAATACCAGTTGGTAGTAAAAGGAATACATTACCTAAAAGAAATAGAAAATGGAAACAACGTCAAATCACAGAAAACACTGAACTGCCTACTACTTAACTGTCGTTCGGCAAAAAAACATGCATCAGACATAGCCGCCCTAATCCTCAACAAAGAAATCGACCTGGCCATCCTCACGGAAACATGGCTCAATGAATCATCCTCCCCTACCATGGATCTTCTAGTACCACCACAATATAACATTGTCAGGTTAGACAGACCAAGGAAAGTGGGAGGAGGTATAGCGTGCATCCACCGCATAGAGATAGAGGTCAACCAATTCCAATCCGACCCTATAGAATCTTGTGAATACCTTGGTCTTAACATAAGATCACAAAATAATCAAAACTACAACCTACATGCGTTCTACCACTCACCTGGAGATAACGCAAAGTTCACAGAGCATCTCATGGAGATCATAACTGCTAACTCTAACCCAGATGCCAACAACATATTCCTAGGTGACTTTAACCTCCACTGGGACGACGGCAATGACAAAATGGTTAAATCGATCAAAGACTTCCTCAAGGAGCTAAACCTCACTCAAATATGCACCCAACCCACTCACTCACAAGGAGCGACTTTAGACTGGATAATTTCTAGAAACAAAGAAATCTCAATTACCGCTATAGACCCGTGTGACTGGTCTGATCATCACGCTATAACTTTCGTGATACCTACAATGAAAAAGGGCAGGAACATGCAACCGCGCAAGGTCAAAAAACTGATACGAGATACAAAAGAAGCTAATATTGAACTATTGGTTGAAAGATGTGAGAATGACCTGAAGCCTCGTAACAACTGGCAGAATGTAAATGAGCTGACTGATCACTACATAACCTCAATCGGTAATATAATCAATGACACCTTGCCTCAAAAACTGAAAAGAGTCTCGGAAAAACCCCAAAATCCTTGGTTTAATGAGGCTTTGAACGAGGACAGGCGTAAACTGAGAATGGCTGAAAGGAAATGGAGACAACATCCCTCCTCCCCCGAATTGAAGGACCTCAGAAAAACAAGAAAACAATATAACTTAAAGATAACCAACGCCAAAAAAGAATTTATAAGGGCTGAACTGGACAATGCCACAAACAGACCTCGAAAACTATTCGAGATCCTAAAACAACAGTCAAATAAACTAACTAAAACGGCCCAAGAGAACCCAAAAAATCCCATAAGTTGTGAGAAATTCTCCTCATTTTTCACGGACAAAACTAAACGGCTAGAAGTTGAGCTCACAAAATCAGCGGCTAACCTCACGACCCGTCCCTCATCTAAAAAGGAGACGAATGCGACAACAAAAGATTTTCTCACAAAAAATAAGGCAAGTTGGGACACATTTGAACTTTACAACCAGGATAAGATCGCTAAAACGCTAGCGAAACTTAGACCTAACAACCACTACCAAGACCCGCTACCGGCAAAATGTGTAAGAGAAATCAGCCACACTCTAGTTCCAATCTGGACTGAGATAATAAATGCCTCACTAGCGCAAGGGACCCTTCCTGACTGCCTAAAAACGGGGCAGGTAGTTCCCATTATCAAAAAACCGACAGCTGATGCAACAGACCCGAATAACTATCGACCAGTGACCAACATCCCTTTACTAGCCAAACTTATTGAGAAATGTGTGCAAGGCCAACTGAGTCAACATATCGCTAAGTTCTCACTACTAGATGACTGCCAATCAGGACACAGAACAGGACACAGCACTGAAACTGCGATATTACATATTGTTGATGACGCTTTACAAGCCCTTGACCAAAATCATGCGTGCCTACTGATTCTACTAGACTTGTCATCAGCATTTGACACGGTAAATCATGAGATACTGATGACTAGACTACAAGACAGGATGGGTTTATCTGGAAACGTACTGAAGTGGTTTAACTCCTTCCTGCAGAACAGGACTCAGCTATTCCTGGTCAACGAAGCAATCTCCTCTCCATGCCCTAACACAATAGGGGTCCCTCAAGGTTCAACGCTATCCCCAGATCTATTCAACTTGTATGTAGAACCTCTCACAGAGATTCTTCGGAATTCACAGATCTCCTACCACATGTACGCAGACGACACGCAAATATATATGAAGATTGCCTGCAGTGATGACATTGACCTTATGAATGAAACTCTAAAGAGAGCATTGCATTGGCTAACAGCCAATCACCTGAAACTGAATGCCAATAAAACAGAATTCCTTTTAATATCACCAACAAGGAGTCATACAGAGGCAAAGGAATGGGCGAAATTGGTGACTGCGCTTAACTGCACCCCGACCCTAGTTAATTCAGCCAAATCACTAGGAATTACACTAGACAAGAACCTAGACATGAAAGAACACATCAATTCAATGGCCAAGGGCGCCCGCTTCCACTTGAACTATCTAAGGAAACTGAAACCCTTTATCTCTGAAGCAGATCTAAAACTTGCTATCCAATCGCTAGTTATCTCGAGGATCGAATATGGCTGCACTACGTTAGCTGGCCTACCGAAAACATCCACTGCACCACTAAAAGCCTGTCTCAACGCAGCGGCAAGACTCATCACAGGAACGAGGAAATTCGACCACATATCTCCTCACCTGAAGGCACTAAACTGGTTACCCTACGATGCTAGGATTAAAATGAAGATGGCCTGCATCACACATAAAGCGGTCCACCACAACATGCCGAGATATCTAGCCAAGAAAATTAAGATATCGGGAGGTAACAGATCAACTAGAAGCTCTAAAGAGTTGCTATTGCGGCCGGCCTTCTTCCAGAAAAAAAAGACCTATGACCGAGCTTTTTCGGGAGTCGCCCCCAGAGTCTGGAATTCACTCCCTCCTTACATCAGGAAGATTCAAAATATCGCAGCATTTAAAAGGGAATTGAAAAGCCACATGATGAGTAAATACCCTACATAGAGATGCCCACAGACCAGTGGTATGAACATTTCTGCCAAAGAAGACTGGAGTCACCATGAACTATTGGAAGACCAATAAGACAAATGACTGATTCCACTCAAGCCTCGGCTTTACACTCTATTGCTACCTCATTATTAGGTGATATCTGCACTATGTCTCTCACCTGAAGATATTACCCCCACCTTAACCTGCTAATATTTAGGATCGATGCATCTAGCTAGACCCATTCTACTCTTATTGCTAATTACTCTGATATTGACCTGTTAATAATATACAATTCTACCTCATAGAACTTGACTGTTTGACTATAACACAACCTAAACCATATGCACCCCTAACGCTAACTGCTCAGGCGTTAGGAATATATTTACCTAATCACCCTAGATAGCACATTACCTCCTACCTCCATATTTGTTTTGCTGCTATAACTGCTACTATAATGCAATTTATCTTCTATGTCAATATGTAATCCCCTATCTAATCACCCTAGATAGCATACCGCCTTCTACCTCTATATATGTTTTGCTGCTATAACTGCTACTATAATGTCAATCTGTAATCCCATATGTTAAGCGCTCTGATACCCACGGGTCTTGTCCGCGCTATATAAAACACTATAAATAAATAAATAAATAAAATAAAAGTGATTTGCTTTTACATTAGTAGATAATTGTTCATGTTTGAATCAAATTGAGATGTATACGTTTGATCTATGTTTTAAAGCTTATGGGCGCCAACTGTAATGGTTTCATATTATAACCATGCAAGACTTATTGTAGCTAACCTTGTGATAAAGTGCACAAGCTGCATGTATTTTCGTGGGAAGGGAGGAACTGAACCTGTTTACCAGAGAATGCTGCCATCTTATTGGTCCTTGAAATAAGAAGCCTCATACAATGTTTCAACGTGTTTTCCTGACTTTTATATGATTGTGTGTTCTGATGTAGAAACCCCAGAAGGTTGTGGCTACTGCTGCTACTGTTTTCTCTTTTTTGTCCCACTTTGCTATTTGATATTTGACAGATTGCTACTGCAACTGCATGCGGATTTACTTGGATATCTTGTGACTTGGCTGAGTCTTATGAATTACTCTATATAGGAAGTTCTGCTACTCTAATTTGGCTTTGAAGCTTAATGCTCCTCTGATCTCACTTTAAGTTGTAGTTGAAGATGCAATGCTAAATATAAAACATAATGCAGAAAAGCCATGCATTTGAAATGTGCTGCTTTACAATAGGCAGTCACAGGTTCCCGTGTAGGCCATAGAAAAGTTATGAACACATTTTTCCTCAACTAGAAGCAAATCTAATATTGCTGAAATGTGTATAGTGTGAGTTAGATGCTTCAATATACATTGTTCTTGCAGTGAAACAAATTGAGATGAAGAAAGATGAGCTACGTTTTACGGCTTATGGGAACCAAGGGGCATGTGCGGTGTTACACCTCATTAGGTAATGTCTATAACACTCTGGAGGCACAAGGGTGTGCCGTATTTACAATTATACGGTGCACCCCTGCATTTCTCCTAGTGCTGGGGCTAAATCTAGCTGCCTAGTGCCGACACAGGCACCCTTGCACAATAATGCATGGGTGTCTGCATTTCAGGGAATCACATAAACAATCAATAATGGTAATTTGTAACTTCTTTGTGTGCTGCAGAATGTAGCACATGTAGAAGTTGCAACTCGTCATTTACTTATGATTGTTTATGTGCAGGAAGGGACACCTTCCTGCACATGAACAAGAACCAATGGCGATTTGCCCTTTGTAGTAACTTGGTCCACACAGGGGTAAGTATTTCAAGAGTATTTATTGTACAAGTTACATGTCCAGATGTTCAGTCTAGGACTAGCCCCACCAGGAGCAGCCAGCATGTTGCTCAGCCCTTCTCCAACTGTAGTCTCTGATCCCCAACATTCCACATCACATCATTCTAGGAGGAACTCACTGGCAGGCCAATGGCACATCAAAAACTAGAATACAACATATCCTCCTTTCTTTCAAAAAAGAAAACAGAAAAGAACACCATAGTGGAGAAAACAGAAGCTTGATGAGCGGAAGAGAGTAGAACGAGCCAAGGAGAGATAAGAAGAGCAGTAGGGAAATGAAAGGTAACAACAATAGAAAATAGAGCAAAAAGATGTTGAAAGATGGCCGCCTGGTAGGAGCTTTGGTCCGGAGCTCCCAGTGCTGGGGATACCTTTCCAGGAATTATCCCCGATAGCAGGCGAGAAAACGAGCAACCGGACCGCAACAAGTAACTCTCGCAACTGTCTTCAAAAGTTATCGCCGAAAAACACGTACCTCCTGCAGCAGTGACGGCGGGGATCCCCTTGCAGCCTCGGCGGAACTTATGACGGCTGGACCTGAGCCTAGTGGAGAACCCGACCCGCTTGGAGATCGGCAGTGACGGCTGGACCCCTGCAGCCCCGGTGGAACCCAGGACGGCTGGGCTTGTATCGAGTTTGGGAACCCGACCCGCCTGAAGATCAGCGGTGGCGGCTGGGACCCCTGCAGCCCCGGCGGAACTCAGAGCGGCTGGACTCGAGCTGAGCTGGGAGTCCGATCCTCGTCGCTTATGCCCGACCCGCCTGGGGAACACCTCGCACCGGGTGGTGCTGATCCTGAGTCCGATCCTCGTCGCTGTGCCCGACCCGCCTGGGGAACACCTCGCACCGGGTGGTGCTGAACCTGGGTCCGGAGCGCCTGCGTCCCGGTGCCCTCTGGAGTGTGGAGGTGCCATGCTTGCCTGCAAGCACCGTGATTGGCAAGTAATCAGTTTCACTGAATCACGGTGACAAGCGGTCGGGATCAAACGCGGGTGATGGAGGGTGTGCCGGCACCTAGAACGGCTCCGGTTTGCCCTGTCTGTGTGCGCTTTGGGCAGCGTTCAGGCGGGAGGCTGTAGAGCATTGAGAACGGAGCTATGGGCATCTAGAACGGCTCCGGGGTGCCCTGTCTGTGTCTCTTGTGCAGCGTTCCGGCGGGAGGCTTCCCTCCCTCCTCTCCCCTCCCAGTGGAGAAACGAGATCGGGTTAATGGGCAGCTAGAGCACAAGAGGAAGCTGGTGCCTTGTTGAGATATTTTTGGTGTCATGTGTGCCAATTAAAATACACAAGATTTGAGGCGGCCCCCACTGGCTCGGAGGTGGGCTTGGCAATCAGGGCGCCTCTGCCACTGCGACCCTGGGAGCAGACCTGCAAACGCTGGCAGAGATCGGCGCTGCCCACGAGGCTGGGACTACAGAGCACAGGCTGAGTAGAATGCTGGAAAAGGTATTTACTTTGCCCTACTCGTTTTATGTTCTTCATTCCCTAAACCTCCTTTGTTCAAAATGGCGGGGGCCATAAAATAACCGCCTGAGCCCACGAGGCCCCTCCACAGTTCCACCTAAGATAACAAAAATCGAGATAAGACTCTCCACAGCAAGCAAGATTCTGAGCCAGTCGGAATAGAATCTGAAACTGCTCGTCCTAGCTTTCAAAACAGCAACAACTGAAAGAGGACTAATGACACTATCCCCCTACTTGGCAGCCATGTTAGACTATTCTTTCTCTTTGGCGGCCATCATGGACTAGTCTTTCTGACTATTATGGACTATTTTTAAGGCACAGATTGCTAGAATGTCTGCCTATTATTGCAGGACTTTACCTCTACCTGTATTTTTAATATTTTTATTGCACAGATTGCTACCTCATATACCTGGGTGGCCAATTATTGTCACTCTTGATTTTTGATTTTTGATTTTTAATTCAGGTACATCATTGTTTGCATCTGTATTCTGCTCTTTTATTCGTTCAGTAGTATACCTCTACCTGTATTTTTAATATTTTTATTGCACAGATTGCTACCTCATATACCTGGGTGGCCAATTATTGTCACTCTTGATTTTTGATTTTTGATTTTTAATTCAGGTACATCATTGTTTGCATCTGTATTCTGCTCTTTTATTCGTTCAGTAGTATACCTATACTTGTATTCTGCGCTATTCTGCATATTTCCGCAACCGGCACCCAATCCCACCTTCTCTCCTGCTGTGTACCGACTACCACCTCACATATCATACACGTCTTCAGTATTCTGCACAGTTCTGCAACCGGCATCCATTCTCAATCTTCTCTCCTGCTCTGCACACTTCCACAACATGCACCCATTCCCCTTTTCTCCCCTGTGATGCACCGACTGCTACCTAATATAGCATCATACACCTCCTCCGTATTCTGTACTATTGTTACACAGTTCTGCAATCCGCATCCATTCTCACTCTTCTCTCCTATAACACACCGACTGCGACCTCATATATTTCTGGTTGTTCACTAGTGTCACCTCAAACTGTATTTTGCTCACTAGTAATGCAAAGAGTACTACCTCATATACTGGGGCGGCTAACTAATGTCACTTTTTGATTTTTTTTTTTTTGATTCACGTAAATTGTTGTTTGCACCTGTATACTGTCCTTATATGCTGATGCTGATTGATCACTAGTACCACTTGGGTACTGTGTAACTCACTGTATGTAGTTGTATTTGTATGTCTCTGTTTTTCCGCACACGTGTACCACTATAGTGCAGTCACCCATACCCACCTAAACCACCATCCCAACATGGATCCTATCGGCAATCACACATATAAAATCAACTACCCACCAACACTCACCAAAAAAGCCGCTAAACGCTTTAAACACAACTTCCTTAGATCGCACCCCGAAACGCCCTTTGCTGACACCTACTTCTCATCGGTCAATGGACCCTTGAACACCGATATCATCTTCCACACCACACGCAGAGCTCAGTGGAAAAAAGCGTTCCTCTCCCTACTCAACGTCTCCACCACCAGGAAATCCACCCATGGCCTAACACTCTCCATCACACCATCCCAACTCTTCCCAGACAGAACCACCATCACTATTTACAATAACGGGATTGTCCTAATTCAATCGACAGACAGAAACCTGGTACTTCTTGACAACCTGTTTCCCACTTTCAAAGAGCACCTATCCAATCCCCGGGCTTACACTCATATCACCCCCAGTCCTACCACCCCTGATGGCACAGCACCCACCCTTAACACAGTTCAGCACCAGAACGACACTCGCCTCACCTCCACACCCAGCACCATAGTCAATTACCCACCTGCTGCAGCTACCCCTCCCCACCCCGCAATCTCAGACAGAGATCTCGCCCCCTCATACACCACCCGCTCCCTCATCCCCCCTACAAACCCTCATACCTCCGCTCATCTTCCCTTATCCCCCCCCACACCTTGCACTCCCATCCCGTACCAATCCTCTCAGAACACCCTTCCCCCACACCAATCGCCTCAGAACACCCTTCCTCCCCCAACGGCACCCCACACAACATGACTCTCTCTCCGCCTATCTCCCCCCCCACACTTAGCACTCCCGTCCCGACCTCCACACCAATCTTCTCAGAACACCCCTCCTCCCCCAACTGCACCCCACACATGACTCTCTCTCCGTCTATCTCCCCCCCCACTCCTAGCACTCCCGTCACGCCTAGCCTTCACCCCTCCTTCAACCTCTCACCCCCCACTCTCACTCCCCACTATCCCACCTCCTCCCCCGCAACCGCCAGCCACCACACCGCCCTCTTCTGCCCTTCCCCCCCTAGCACTGGTGCCCTTCCCAATAACGCCATCACCACCCCTAACACCTATCCTCTCTCTAACACTCCCAACCCCTTCACCAGCTCCTCCTCCTCACCCCGATCCCCCCACGTCTCCAGCAACCTATTCGCCTGCTCACCGCCTGTACCCCTCCTCAACCCCGCGCCCAACACCACGCTGGACATGATTATGTCCACCCTCCTCCAATTGAAAGAAGAACTACATTCCATCAAAGAGTTGCTCATCGCAGACCCCAGACATCCCCCTCCCACCACGACCTTTATACCTAATAACACTTCCCCCGCGCCTCCTACTCGCCTTACCACACAACACTCCCCACACCGGACCTCTATCCCCTCTCGCAATACCAACAATCACAATACCAATCGCATTCGCATTACTACCAACCGGAATACTCCCTCTACACCTAACACTTCCTCCTCACCTCCTTCCCGCCTCATCACACAACTCCCCCCACACTGGACCTCTATCCCCTCTCGCAATACCACCAATCGCCCCAGACGCACTACCAATACGATCTCAGACCATGACACACTCGCCCTTCTCCACTCCTACGCCTCGGCTCCCCAAAATCGCCTAGCCACCAACCACCTGTCCATCCCGACGATTATCCCTAACCCTCTCAGGCACCAAAAGGATAACTACAGGGGCGCCGTCCCCAACAACCTCACTAATGTGCCCATCACTATAGAACCTTCCTCCACCCTCTGCGCCCCTAGCCTCAAATGCATACTTCTCAATTGCAGATCGGCCCAAAGACATTCCGCGGAGGTCGCCAACCTCATCATGTCTCATGAACCGGATCTAGCCATTCTGACTGAAACATGGTTGTCTGATTCTTCTACACCTATCTTGGATATCCTAGTCCCCCCCAACTACTGTATCACTAGACTTGACAGGACCAAAAAGACAGGCGGTGGAATTGCCTGTATTTACAGAAGCAACCTCTCAGTCTCTAAAGCGCCCGCCCCTTCTCTTACTTCCTGTGAATACCTCTGCCTTGATGTCATCAGCGAAAGCAAACCGGTTTGCTCACTACACATCATATACCACCCACCTAGGGACAAGCTCTCCTTCTGCCAACAACTCATGGACACAATATCAACGAATTCAGGTCGGCAAAACACCCAAATTTTCCTTGGCGACTACAATCTCCATTGGAATGACAGCAGTGACACGGTGGTAAATAGCCTCAAAAGCTTCCTCAACGCCCTTGATCTCACCCAAATATGCAATAGCCCGACCCATGAGAAAGGTTCTATTCTCGACCTTATCATCTCCAAAGAGGACGCTATTCAACTTGAGTCAATCCAACCTTGTGACTGGTCAGATCATCATATTGTCTCCTTCCTTATAAATGAAAAAATCAGATTTAACACAGTACAACTCTCTAAGCCCAAAGTCTGGAAAAGGGACATGAAGAAACTCAACCCAAACTCCTTACCGCCTAACAGCTGCAATCTCCTACTACCTCCGTCCGGCGCTACGGATGTTCAACTCCTGACTGACCACTATCTAAATGCTATGTCCACAATAATCAATGAGGCTGCACCCATGCAACTGAAAAGAGGCTCGTCCAAGATCTCCAACCCTTGGTATGACGGGAGCCTCAATGAGGATAGACGGGCCTTGCGAATGGCAGAGCGCACTTGGAGGTCAGCCCCCTCTGCACTGCACCTAAAAAACTTAAAAAACAGAGAAACGCCTACTTCAGGAAAATAAAACGCTCAAAAAGAGATTTCTTCAGCCTCCAGCTCGCCCAAGCAAAAAACCGCCCAAGAAAATTGTTTGAGTTAATCAGAACACAATCCAAAGAACAACCACAGACACTCAGCACCATGGGCGTTACACCTTCCTGTGAAGACTTCTCTGCTTTCTTTAACCAAAAAACCGACAACATAAGAAGCGATCTCCTCAATGACGCAATCCTTTACTCCAACCCCCAACACACAGCAGCGCTTGAACCAAAGAACAAGGCTACATGGTCATCCTTTGGCACCTACTCCGAAGAAGAAATTGGCAGATTGCTCAGCACCCTGAAACCATCCAATCACCTCACTGACCCCCTTCCTGCAAACGCAGTAAAAGACTTTACCCCGTTGCTCCTCCCACTTTGGACTAAAATTATCAATAGCTCTCTTCAACAAGGATCCATCCCTGACGCCCTCAAAGTCGGACAAGTCACACCTCTACTAAAAAAACCAACAGCAGACCCCACTGATCTAAATAATTACCGCCCAATTACAAATATTCCCACCCTCGCTAAACTGTTGGAAAAATGCGTACAGCTACAACTGACTAAACACATAGACAAGTTTGATCTCCTCAACGCTCATCAATCAGGCTTCCATGCAGGGCACAGTACCGAAACTGCCATGACTCACATAGTGGACGACGCCCTCCAAATTCTAGACCAAAACGATACCTGCCTCCTCATCCTTCTGGATCTCTCCTCAGCATTCGACACAGTTAAACATGAGAACTTACTCGAACTGTTAAACACAAGAATGGGCATATCAGGGACTGTTCTCAAGTGGTTCACCTCCTTTCTACACAACCGGTCACAAAGATTCAAAAGCAACAACGCAATGTCCTCTCCGGTACCTGTATCGCTAGGCGTCCCTCAAGGATCCTCCCTCTCCCCAACACTGTTCAACCTAGTTATGGAACCTCTCACTACTTTGCTACAGACATCCAATGTTCACTTTCACATGTATGGTAAAAACTTTATTGTTTAGTTAATTAAAACCATAACAAAAATGAACATGGAAGACATTTTAACATTACAGTGAAATCAATTAAATTTCTGCATTGTACAGTTTAAATTGCAAAAGTTAAAATGATGCTGGTAGGAGCTGTGTCCAATTGTTTGTCTTTAAAATAGTTAATAAAACTGAGCATCTTATTTTAAAATATCAAGAGCTTTCAGCCGCTTTTCAAAGGCTATCAAGAATTTTATAAATTTGCAATTAATTATTGGGTCGGTTGAGTCTAAAGCGCCAATAATTGCAGATCTACAGGTGCGTAGACCTTTGGCCTTAAAAATGTTCTTTAGAAAAAGTGTTCGCTCCTGGGTCAGTGATTTGCAGTGGCATATAATGTGGATTATATCTTCTTTTATAGTGCCACATAGTCGGCAGGTATTTGCTTCTGAGCGTTTCCAGACAGGTCCATCAGCCACAGTTGGTGGATTACCGAATCTCACTGCCATCAGCCTTTTTTTTATAAACACAGAGTATGTTGATGCAAGGTAGGTAGCCGGGATGAGATTGTTATAGCTGTTAATCACGGTCCAAGCGTGGGATCGGGCTGCAAAGATGGCTTTATCCGTGATTAATGAATGGAATTTGGCCGCTTTTTTTAGGACCTGTTTAAAGGACGTGAATGGTAGATTTTTTTCCCACAAGGTTACCATGCATGTTTGCTCCAAAGTGCCTGTCAGATATTTGTTTGCGGCAGAATTTTGTTGATTTTGTAATTCCTGCCATAACAAGCTGTCCAAGGTGTTATTTGTAGAGTTCAATTTAATTCTATACCATACTCTAATACTTGTGTAGAGTCTTCCGAGTGTCTCGTTCATCAGGCCAAATTCTAAACGCGTCTGGGCAGGAGAAGATGAGCGTGGAAGTTGCAAGACCTTCTTGTAGATTTTTGCAGTAAGGCTGTTTAAAGTAATATCATCCTTGCCCTGCATAGCTATGCTTGCGTAGGATAGTGTTGGTAGTACTTTGGTTGCCATTACTGTTAGTAGAAGTTTCAGTGAGGGGCCTTGCAGCTTTTTTGCCAATGAGCTAAGTGCAAAAATTAGTGCTCCGGCTCTCTGCTTCATATAGTTTTTTTGGGCGTTCAGGGTGAGCTTGTCATCGAGATAGTATCCTAAGTATTTATAGTCTGTGACTCTTTCAAGTGATTTTCCCTCAAATGATATGTTAAGTTTCACAGTACGATGATTGGTTATTGACATAGTTTTTGTCTTAGATAAATTCAGAGTAAGGTTATTTGCCTTCAGAAATTGTGATGTTACTGACAGTAACCTGGACAGGCCCACTTTTGTTTGGCTCAAAAGAACGATGTCATCAGCATAAGCCAGATGGGTAAGATGACGGTTGCCAAGTTTTGGTGCATGTGCATTACAAATGTTTAAAGTTCCTGACAGGTCTGATATGAATAGATTAAAAAGCTGTGGTGCTAAGACGCAGCCCTGTTTTAAGCCAATCGATGTGTATACTTTTCTTGATAGATGTGATCCATCCCCTAACTTGATTTGTGTCCAAGTATCTGTGTAGAATAGGAGTAGCCCCCTCAGTACTTTCTCGGGAATGGCCCAGGCTTTCAGCTTCGCCCATAATAGCTTGCGGTCAACGCTATCGAAGGCCGCCTTCAGGTCGATAAAACAGAGATTCAGGTCCTGCTTCGAGCGCTGGCATTTTTCAGCTATCATTGTTATTGTTAGTATATTAGACGTAGTTCCGATACCCGCTCTAAAGCCAGTTTGATTTATCGGAATTATTGCTTTATCGTCTGCCCAATTTACCAGGTCTTTTAAAAGGAGAGAGGCAAAGTATTTGGCTTCGATGTCCTGGAGTGTTATTAGGCGGTAATTTAAAGGGTTTGCCCTGTCTCCTCCTTTGTGTATTGGGGTGATGATAGAGCCTTTCCAGCTTTCTGGGATGCGATTATACCTTTGAACGTCTGTAAAGAGCTCTTCGAGATGTTGTGCCCAAAGGTCTGGTGAATCCTTAAAGGCAATTTGTGGGATGCCATTCGGGCCCGGCGCTCCATTTCTTTTTCCCTTTCCGATGATGGCTATGATCTCGTCAGCAGTGTACCAGCCTTCTGTGGCTTCAGTGCACGTATGTATCCTTTGTGCTATTGTCGTGCGGTTAATGTGATGATGTTCATCGCAACTGTTTAAATATGGCTCCGCAGTTCCCAATGTCTGTTCTGGAGCTTTCCGTCGGTTTTCTTCAAATTTTGTCGACAGGAAATGCCGACGACACCCAACTTTATCTCAAAATACAATCCCCCAAGGACATCATGGTTCTGAACACCACGATCAGAAACACCCAATCCTGGCTTGCCGAGAATCACCTCAAACTCAATGCCCTGAAAACTGAGTTCCTCCTGATCTCACCTCCCGCAAAAATCTCTACGGCTCAAACATGGCTTAAGCACTTAACGGCTCTAAATGTACAACCTACCGTCGTAGACTCAGCAAAATCTTTAGGCATAACACTTGACGCCAATCTCAACATGCAGCAGCACATCAGCAAGGCAACCAAAGGAGCGAACTTTCAAATCAACACCTTGAGAAAACTTAAACCCTTCCTCCCAGCCAAAGACTTCCAAACTGCAGTACAATCTATAGTCATCCCACACATAGAGTACGGAAGCACCGCCCTCTGCGGGCTCCCCCTAACTACAACGGCTCCCCTAAGAGCGTCCCTTAACGCTGCAGCGAGACTCATCACTGGCTCAAAAAAGCACTCGCACATCTCCCCTGACTTTAAATCACTGAACTGGCTACCTTTTGAAGCCAGAATACATCTGAAAATCGCCTGCATGACTCACAAGGCTGTACACATGAACTCACCCGCCTACCTCACTCAAAAGCTGACAATCTCGGGTGGCTCTAGAATTACTAGAAGCACAAACAATCTTCTGCTGAAACCTCGAAGATTCCGGAAGGAAAAAACCTATAAACGCTCCTTCTCAGGAATGGCACCTAGGATCTGGAACTCACTCCCGCCTGAAACCAGGCTCATCTCCTCCAACAAATTGTTTAAGAAAGAAGTAAAAGCGATCCTCATGGCTAAATACACATGATCTATTACTCGGTATTTTCTCATGAATCCGCTCCGTAATTAACTACTTGTATTATGACTTATTTGATTGTAGACGTTCCCTCTATGTATATTGTTATGTTGTTGACGCACCTGTCTGACTTTGCACACCGTACCTACACCACCTCAACTATCCCTACCTTTGTACTACTGATGCACCTGTGCGACTATACATCCTGCACTCACCTACCTCAACTATGCACACCTTTATGTTATCTCCTAAAACACGTTAAGCAGGCTTAAACGAGTATATGCTTACTTTTGTACTTCTATATTATTGGCGCAACTGTTTGACTATGCACCTTGTACAGACACTACCTCACCTGTGACCTACCTCCTGTTTGTTTTTTTGACCTACCTATGTAACTATGTAACTATGCACCTTGTACCTATCTACCTCAACTATGTAACTATGCACCTGTACCTTGACTATCACCCCCGTGCCCTTGTAAAGCGCTCTGATATCTGCCAAGATCTTGTTCGCGCTATATAAAACTTTCAAAATAAATAAATAAGATAAACATAAACCATTGCCCATCCTCCTTTCTATAAATAATACAATAGATTGACTACCCCGTGCACACCTATTGGCCAGAAAGATATGCGAGAAGCAAGTCAGAGCAGGAGGAAACAAGAAGACGGAGAAGAAGAGAGATACAAGAGAATATTCATACTACTCCATCGCATAAGGAAAAATCAATAATAAAAAGTAAAGAGCACTAGGTTAAAGAGTTAAAGGCGAGACATGAAGCATAAAGTTTTTTTTAAAAACACCCAGTGTGGCGTAACCCATGCACTGTAGAAATGGGACAAGAACCCAAACTACACACCCAAAAAGGGTAACAATTTGAATGTGCAAAGGCAATCTCGAGCGGAGAGTAGTATGTTGTGTACTATTAGAAACAGAGTACAACTCAGATTACACACCTTAAGAAAGGTAAATTGCGAACTGGGAGAAAAGAGTATAAATGAGTGTGAATATGTACGTGAACTAACGCACCTCGAAGTGAGGGCACATTTGTGCACCATGTGTAAGGACGCACCTCGTGGAGAGATACGGACAATGTGCACTGAGCTACGAGAATTGGACTAATGCGAGACACCTCGAGTGGAGGTAAAATGTTGTGCACAGGTAGTGCACTGTAGCAACGGGATTCAAACCCATGTGACACACCTCGTGTGGAGGTAAAAACGTTGTGTACTGTAACCAAAGCAAGGGGACTAAGACCCATGCTATTCACCTCGTGTGAAGGCGAAGACAATGTGCACCAAACCATGGGGAAACAACCCAAAGAATGCACCTCACATAGCGGTAAGAAGACTGTGCACAGTGACAATAGGACTTAAAACCTATGCAACACACCTCACATGGAGGTATGCGAGGAGGTGCACTGTGTGAGGGTAAAAATATTGTGCACTGTACAAAAGGGACGACACCCCATGGAACACACCTCATGTGAAGGTAGGAACGTTGTGCACAGGTTGCTTAGCTAAACGCTTACTATCAATAACAGTATGTTATGACGTTCCCATAAGAACCACTATGTGACATGCTGAAAACAGGCAAAAGGTAAACTATAATTTAACACTCTAATGCTGTCATATGAATGTCACCACATAATTTGAGGAATAATGTACATAGCATTGATAAATTAGAGAAGAGTAGTATTTTGAAAGAAAACACATTAAAACGACAGACAGTCAATTGGTATAGTGAGCCTGTCACCACTATCATAGAAGCTTTCTGATGGCTGGCAAAAAAATTGAAGTCAAAACAATTTTTGTCGATTCATAGTATGCAGAGGCATTTAGAACCGGAACTGTACCACAAGCGTCAGAAATTCGCTCTGGTCAGCAAACCTATGGTGCAAGCATATTGAAAAAACTCGAACAGAGCACAGTGCGCAACTACCAATCGCGCAATCTGGAACTTGGGAGGTAGCAGGAAAATCAAAACAGAAAAGAACACCTTAGCGGATATAGGGAGAAAACAGAAGCTAGATGAGCGGAAGAGAGTAGAGAGAGCCAGGGAGAGACAAGAAGAGCAGTGGGAGAATGAAAGGAAACATCAATAGAAAATAGTAAATTGAGCAAACAGATAAACATAAACCATTACCCATCTTCCTTTCTATAAATAATACAAGAGATTGACTACCCCGGGCACACCTACAGGACAGAAAGGTATGCGAGAAACAAGTCAGAGCAGGAGGAAAGAAGAAGACGGAGAAGAAGCGAGATACAAGAGAATACTCATACTACTCCATCCCATCCTCATCATTATAAAATTGTAGTAGCTTGGTCCAGACAGGTATGCGTATTTCAAGAGTATTTATTGTACAAGTTACATGTCCAGATGTTCAGTCCTGGACTAGCCCCACCAGGAACAGCCAGCATGCTGCTCAGCCCTTCTACAACTGTAGTCTCTGACCCCCAACATTCCACATTGCATCATCCTAGGAGGAACTCACTGGCAGAGCATGAACACATTTAAACCAGGATACAACACTGAATGCAGCACACTTAGAAACAGCAAAAGCAAGGAAAAATTAATAATTTCTCCTCATTGCACCAGGTTAAGACCAAGTTTTCCCTGGTCTTATTTTTGGCACTCCCCCTTAATTACGCCACCCTTGTAAATAGGGGCAGCGGCAAAAAGCAATGGGTGTTGTGGGGAACGCCCACTGTAACGCCTATTGCCCTCCCCTTCCACGCTAAGTACTGCATGAAAGGGGCCTTTTTTATAAGGCAGCCTTAACCCACATTAAGTGGCTTAACGCCACCTTGTAAATAAGGCAAAGGGGTTATTGCCATCAGAACGTCAGAAAAAGTAATGTTCTGGTGGCAATAAGCCCATGTAAATATGCCCCCAAGTCTAATGTTTCCAGAATATAACTATGCAAGACTGACTGTTGCTAACCTTGTGATAAAGTGTACACGCCCCTTGTATTTTCGTGAAAACTGAGAAGCTGAACCTGCTTACTGAAAAATACTGTCATCTTGTTGGTCTATGGAAGAAAAAGCCTGATATAATGTTTTAACGTGTTTTTCAGACTTTTATATTAGAGTGTGTTCCTAGGGAGATGTTGTGCTTTACACTCCATCCCAGACTCTTTTGGCTACTGCTACTACTGCTTTCTCTTTTTGCTGCACTTTGCTATTTGATATTTGACAGATTGCTACTGCAACTGTATGCTTATTTACTTGGATTTATTGATACTTGGCTGAGTCTTATGAACTACCCTACGTAGGAAGTTCTGCTACTCTAATTTGGCTTTGACGCTTTCTGCTCCTCTGACCTCACTCTTTTCCTTTGAAATCAAACTCAGTGGTGTAGCAAGGGCATGGGTTTTGAGGGCAAGGACCCCCCCCCACTCTTACCTGCGGCTGTGTGGGGTGGCAAATGCAGGATTCGATCAGCAGCCCCCCTGCTCTTACGGCTGCCGTCGAGCGACAAAGGCTGGGACCACAACAGGCGGCAAAAGGCCTATCTGCACCACTGATCGTACTCATTGGTTTCTTCATATCTAAAAATCTAACCTTGACCTTTAGAATTGGGAATGCATTCCTTTATGGAACATGCTTAATGCAAAATGATTTAGCATGGAAAACAGGGCTTAACCCTCTGGTGATGGTAAATTTGTGATAGTACTATAATCGAGTTTACTATTTTAGGGCGCAGACCGCGCTATCAGTTCTAAAGCTGATGCGCCGGGATTCTCCACGCAGTCAAGGGGATGCATCAATTGTATCTCTGCAGTGGCGGTGATCCAGTTGTTCGGATGGCAATGCACTGGATCTGAATCCGATGTGCCGGTTCTGTTCCTTCAATAGCAATGATGCATCAATTTTGCTCACGCAGTAGAGGATGCATCAGTTCCACTGGAGGACACTTCTGGGTCCGGAGGACGCTTCTGGGTCCACTTCCAATGGGCCAGGCACAGGAGCATGGTGGAAGACTGTGATATCCCTAAGTCTTCAAACCACAAGGCTATTTATCTATCCCCTAAAGTCCTTCTGGGCTCAAGTGATGTTGTTCAGTCTTCACTCAGTCAGTGAGAGCAGCAGGCTGCAGTGTAGCACAGAAAGGCAGCAGTCTTCCACAGTGGCAGTTCAGCATAGTGGCAGTTTTTCCGCACATCAGTTCTTCTTTCTGGCAGAGTGGTTTAAGGTCCAGAAGTATACTGTCTTGGTGGGTCAGAGGCCCAGGGGCTTATTTACAAGCCCACTGTGCGTCCAGTGCGTCACTTAGTTTGACATACCGGCGGTGCAATGGGTTTGCCCATATTTACAAGGCCATGTAAAGTCACACCTGGATGACTTTTCATGGTCTTGTTAATATGGGCCCCTTTCATGCATTAGTGTGTGAAAGGGACATTCCATGGGTGTTGCTGTGGGTTTTCCCATACAACATCCATCGAACATGATGCACTCCCAGATTTACAACATTTTGTAAAACTGAGAATGTGTCAGAATCCTACGCCTCCCAGGAGAAGGCATAGGAATGGCACAAAGAGGAGAAATACTTATATTTCTCCTCGTTGTTTTCTTCTTTTCATGCGTCATGCATTCTGCAGCAAGCATAGAAAGAGGAAAATGCCATTAAGTATTGTTTTTGTGCAGGAATGTGTCCCTTCCTGCATTAAAGCAACCATTCCTGCAGCGCAGGTGACCTTGCAAAATGAGCAATGGTGCGTGCGCTGGTGCATGGCAGCCAATTGTGCGCCAGCGCCAGCGCAAGCGCAGGGGAAAGCGCAGGGATGCATTGTATTGTTGTTAACATGACAAATCCCTGTGCTTGGAAAATTACACAGCACGGTTCAACTAAATGGCTTGCGGCACCATGCTGCATCATTTTCTTGTAGATGAGGCCACCAGTACTTATACCCAGTGGTGCCTTTGAAGTGGGGGAGACTTCAAAGGATGGCTTTGAAGTGCACAGAGGTCTTCTCTTCCTGCTCTGGCTCCAGACTCTCTACAGAAGGGTATACTGCCCTTTGTGTGTGGACAGGACACAGCCTATACAGATGTGAGTGTGAGGCTGTG
The DNA here is from genome assembly GCF_964263255.1 of Lissotriton vulgaris. Lineage (NCBI taxonomy): Eukaryota > Metazoa > Chordata > Amphibia > Caudata > Salamandridae > Lissotriton > Lissotriton vulgaris. The sequence continues at coordinate 1,434,928,402 of NC_141687.1, forward strand.
CCCAGCTCCACCTTTCATCTTTCCAGAAACAAGTCACACCTAAGTTCTCTATAAGTGTGGCTGCAAGACGCGGCCCATACAGGTAATAGCGGTGGGGCAGTAGGTCCAGGTGGGGTGGATTTCGACAGAGGACCACGAGGGGAAATTAATTAAATAATTAATTTTCCCTTGTCGTCTATCAAAATCCCACCCCCCAACTGGGCCGTACCATACCATCGCTCTTATCTGTACAGGCCACGGGATGCTGCCTTTTTTGTTTGTACTGATTGTGCTTTTGATTAGAACCGCAGACTCTTGTGTTTGTCATGCCTAAAGGGACTACACAAAGTCAAGCTGACACCTATCCCAGACTGATCATAGACAGGCTGCAGGCCGAAAAGGGCTAAGCGTAGGAAAATGCCAACTTTCAAAAAGTGTAACTGCAACACATGATGGACAGAATGCTGAATGATTCAAACATTCTCCCCAGTCAAGAGATCTAGGTTGAATCTATTGTTCTTTTGCACACTACGCCACCCCAGTTTGGACCCAGTGGGAAGGGTATTCCCAGATGTGGGTCCCTTGCTCAATACAACACTGGATTCAAGCTAGCCTGGCTGATGAAGGGTGATGCCCTGAAACCGGTCCCATGGTGGACCTGGCTTGGCAGTACGGGCTGGACTGTTCCCATAAGGAACAGGGTCAAGACTGATTTGCTTATGGCTGGGTCCAAACTGGGGTGGTATGGTGAGCAAAAGAATGATGGATTAAATCCAGATCCTTGTGACAGGGGGTGAATGTTTGCATTGTCCAGCATTCCGTCCATCAATCATTTCTTTTGCATACATCACCCTAAGTGGGAAGAATATGCCCAGACGTGGGTCCCGTGCTCACTACACCACTGGATTCAAGCTAGCATGGCAGATGAAGGGTGATGCCCTGAAACCGGTCCCACAATGCTTGTTTACAATCCAGGGAGGACCTGGCTTGGCAGTTCCGGCTGGACTATTCCCATAAGGAACAGGGTCAAGACTGATTTGCTTATGGCTGGATCCAAACTGGGGTGGTGTGGTGAGCAAAAGAATGATGGATTAAACCGAGATACTTGTGACAGGGGGGCGTGAATGTTTGCATTGTCCAGCATTCCATCCATCAATTGTTTCTTTTGCATATGTCGCCCTAAGCGGGAAGGGTATGCCCAGAGGTGGATCCTCTGCTCACTACACGACTGGATTCAAGCTAGCCTGGCTGATGAAGGGTGATGCCCTGAAACCGGTTCCAGGATGCTTGTTTCCGATCCAGGGAGGACCTGGCTTGGCAGTACAGGCTGGACTATTCCCATAAGGGACAGGGTCAAGACTGATTTGCATATGGCTGGGTCCAAATTGGGGTGGTGTTGTGAGCAAATAAATGATAGATTAAACTCAGATCCTTGTGGGTGGGGTTGAATGTCTGCATTGCCCAGCATTACGTCAATTCATCAGTATAAAACATGAAAGATCTACTCCTTCTCAATCAGGATTTACAGCTCATTCAGTGTAATAAGGAATCCCCAATGTTATCCTATGAGAGGGCTAGGACTCACAGTAGAAGCAAAAAAGAATTGGGGCATTTTTCGCTACCAGGATAGTAAAGCGTAAAAGTACATGTCCTACTATTTGATGACATAGCACCCTGCCCCATGGACTACCTAGAGCCTAACTTAGGGGTGACTTACATGTAACAAAAAGGGAGCTTAAGGCTTGGCAAGGGAGTTTCAATGCCAAGTCAGCATGGCAGTGTAAACTGTAAACTGTATACATAAGCCCAGCAGTGGCAGGCTTGAGACAAGTTGAAATGGCTACTTGAGTGGGTCACACAATCAGTTCTGCAGGCCTACTAATGTCAGTTAATTTACAGGACCTGGGCACATGTATCGCACTTTATTAGGGACTCATAATTAAATTAAACATGCCTATTGTGTATGAGCCAATGTTACCATGTTTAGAGAAGAAAGCACATGCACTTTAGCACTGGTTAGCAGTGGTAGAGTGCTCAAAGTTTGGGGTGACCTTTCAGAGAGGGCCATTTTGCAACAAAAACTCTAAAACTCAGCTAAATAAATGAAATCAATATTATGTACAACTATATTTAAGAAAATGATTCATAAGAATTAAAAGACATTCCTACTTATAATATTCTCTCCTACAACATATTTGACATAAAAATATTTTTTACACATCATCTTTTTGAAACTCTATTTTGGCAGAATACCCCAAGGATGGCTAAATGCCACAGTCAAAGCCATTTTTTTTATATTGGTTTGAACAGGCCTACAGTTTTAAGGAGGTTCTAACCTCAGTGCATTTGGCCCAACCACGCATTTTCTCTGTACTGTACACAGGACTCATTAGTGTTTCTTAGAATGTTTATGTGTAAGGGCCAAGGTTCTTAATATATGAGGATTACTACAATTACTCCTCTAGCATGTAACCTGAAGACAGACTACTCAACATTAATCAGCGGGTTAAGCACACACGAAAACATCTTATGTAATTTAAACATAAAAAAAGACTTATCAGGCAGACCACACACCGGCTCAAAAATATCAATCATAAATGGAAAATTATTCAGCCAGCACTGTTGGCACTGATAGAGCAGAAGGCTTTAGCTTAAATAAATGGCATACTATACACCAGACATTAACACAAAAATTCTGACTAAAATAAAACATAGGGAAATGCGCCTTTCTTAAACGTGCAAAATTATTGTGTAGCATGGTTTCTGCAGTCAGCACTCATTTCCTTTTTTTAATTTCTTTTTATTTCTGTTTTATTAAACCCAGAGATTACAAATTATCAGTACACATAAAAAATATCTTCCACACAATTCATATCCTCTGTGTACAATTGTACAAGAAATAGCGATATTAAGAACAGCCTAGTTATACATTTCATATTGTTACTACAGTACACTGCAATGATATTAACACTACCTTTGGCCTAAAGGATTGCTACTCTTAAAAGAAAGACCATGGGTCCTCTCTTAATTTATTGTCAAAGGGCTATTTAACGTTGATAAATAGTTATTAAGACTTCATAAAAGCAGATCCAATTTGTCTGCTACGTGGTCCATATTATCTTTTCAATCTATAATAGGGGACCATGTCTTTTTACCCTAGCTCCCTGGCGCGTCTTCCCCTAAATTCATAGAGGGACATTTCCTGCTTCTATACAGCAAGCAGCTGAGCTGGCCATGCTTGAAATGGGTGGGGGGGGGGGGGGGTCCGAGTATTTCCATCTAGCAGCAATTATTATCCTAGCAACAGCTACTGAGAAAAATGTAAAATAAGCCTGTGTTGTATTAAGACCAATATTATTATCATACCCCAGAATCATAAGAATTGGGCTAAGTATGATCCTAAACCTGAACAGTCCTTCCCCAAATAACTCCATCCCACTTTTTAAGCGTAATAACCTAACGCAATCATAAAACATGTGGATCAGGGAATCAGGAACTTCCAAAGAGTTTCCCCAATGTAAAATATTGATTAAATAGTGTTTTAAAATGTCGTGCCCTCACGCTCGCCGATAAGTATATTTTTGCGGCTAGTGCCAAATCATTATCTACATCGACGTCCAGATCGCCAAGCCTCCTAACCCAACTTGCCTCAGTTTTTTCAAGGTCACCTTGAGGTTCTCTGAGATAATACTATATATATCTTTCATTTTACAATCGCCAAAAATAATTACCTCCATTAAAGATATTTTGACGGTCTTTATAGCCTCCCTGTTGTTATTCCAAAGCTCCTTGATTTCATATACTTAAAACGCGGAGTTTCCGGGATACAAAATCTTTGCTGTAGGGAGGTAAAAGGAAGCTGTTGGCCTAAATGGAGTATATCCCTGAATGCTATCAGACCACGATGCTCCCATTGTCTACCCATTACATCATAAACTGCATAGGAAAAAGAGAGGAGCGCCACAAGGGAGTATATCTGTTATATTTAGGGAAGTTCATAACTTTCGTACATTGCTCTATATCTTCCATGCACAGAATACAACCTTAAAGCGTACTTTTTTATATAACTTGGCTCCTGTTGTCGCAGCAACAGCCCACCAGCCCTTCTCCCAAAGCAAGTTCTAATGTTGTTGGGAGTCTATTCTAGCTCTGCTGTTCTGTCCCTTCCTTATTTTCCGACAGGAGTAAGATACGAATTTGCTGTATATTGGCTGCCCGGTAGTACAGTCTAATATTAGGTATTGTAAGTCCTCCACCTGTGTGGGACTGAAAGATGCTTTATTGAGCGCCTTACCTAACCATACTGCCAGATAAAGTTAATAAATATAGCATTCAAGGTCTTCAATATTATTTCGTCACTAACCACTGGTAGTGATCGAATGAAATACAAGACCTTGGGCAGCATGGTCATTTTAGAACATTAATCCTACCAATAATAGATAAATGCAATCCATTTATACGACTTGGGTCAGCTGACATTTTCTCAGTTAAAGGGTAACACTTTTTTTTTCTATGGTAGCTACTTTGGGGCTGATTCAAACTTCAAGATACACAGCCTGGTTGATACATCAAGGGTCTTGGAAGGTAAGATTATCTACTGTACAGATAATCTGTGTTTTGCTTTTGTTCAATGAATAGCCTGAAAGTTTACCGAAATCTTTAGCCATGTCTTTGCTTGTCCTGATGGTTCTTTTGGGGTCAGTGGTAACAACAGCTATTTGTCTTCGGAATAAGGGAGAACCTTGGTCCCATACCCTTCGTTGATTATAGGGCTTATCCCATGGGTATTTATAATTTTTTCAATCAGATGATTTATAGAGAGTGCAAATAAGATTGGGGAGCATGAACACCCCTTTTTACTCCCGCTCGAAACCCTTATGACATCTGATTCTTCTCCCTTAGTTGAAGCCCCACATATGGAGCGAATTGCATAGCTTTAATAGCTGTGATTGTTTTGGGACCAAACTCCCGTAATGTTAGAATCTCCCATAAGTACCTCTAATCCACTGGATCAAAGGCCTTCTTGGCATGGAGCAAGACCATAGCCATCCGCCCCTCTGTCCCGTCTGCAATGTCGAACAAAGTTATCCCCTGCCATATATGGTCTGTGGTCCCCCTGCCAGGAATAAACCCATGTTGCCATGGTGATACTAGATGGGCTATGACCCTACCCAGTTGGAGTGCCAAGATTTCAGAGTAGCTCTTGGCATCTGTATTTATCAGGGAGATTGGCCTCTATGAGGCTGGGCTGTCCGTATTTTCCCTTTCTTGGGGAAAATCACTACATCAGTCCCCTTCCACAATTCCAGGGGAATCCCAGTATATTGCACCCCCAGAAACAAATCTATTAGAATGGGGGCTAGTTGGAGTACTTTATAAAATTATATAGGTATTTATCAGACCCAGCAGCCTTCCCTGAAGACAAATTTTGCTTGGCTACCATGACCTCCTCTAGTTTTAGTTCTGCCTCTAGCTCAGCTCTAGCGGATTGATCTAGAGCGGCCCAAGTTCTGCTTCTAAGATAACATGCAATATATCTTAAGGTGGCCCATCATCCCACTTGTAAAGGTCCTGATGAAATTCCTGAAATATCCCAAGTATACAGCTGACCTCTGTATAGGCTCTTCCATCCTTCTGTATCTAGGCTATCCTACTTCTGGCATCCCTTTGTTTTATGCGTAGCACTAGTACTCTATCAACTGACTCTACAAATTCATATGTTTTGATCATATATGCTTGATATTCCTCTGCCGTTCTCCGGTTTATCCAACTATTGATTTCTGCCTTCAAAGTGATGATTTTAAGTTGGGTTTGGGCTGCCCCCTGCCCATGTGATATCTGCAACACATATTCTTTCTCTATCTCTGCCAGCTCCCCCAGTAGTCTTTCTTTTTCAGCCTAGAGCTGTCTCCTTTCCTGAGTGACAAGCTAATAATTTCCCCCCTCAAGGCGGCCTTGAAGGTGTCCCATACTACAACAGGTGAAGCACTATAGCTATAAATATCGCAAAACCGCTGTAGCCAGTTCCTGATATGTTCAACAAACATAGTTTTTGCGAGTAGTTTTCGATCCACTTTCTGCGATGTTTGACAGTTGCTTTGACTTCAGCCTCCAAAATTAGTGGATTATGATCTGAGACTACCTTCGGTAGTTTACTGATTTCACTTTTCCTTGATAAGTTTGTTGGAGCTAAAAAGTAATCGAGTCATACGTACTTCTTATGAGGGCAGGAGAAATAGGTGTACCCTGGGTCGCTAGGATCTTGATGACTCCATATATCAATCAGACTGTGACTATCCATAAGGGACGTTAATTCCCTATATACACAAGGTTTCCTCCCTTGATATTGTTGCCCTTGCTGGAGACCAGTAGCTTGTTGTATGTTGAAATCTCCACATATTACCAGCGTCTGTGGCCAAGATGCTAGTTCAATTTTGCTATCCACAAGTATCTTTGGGTCACCTTGATTTAATCCATAAAATACACAAATTACAAGCCCTAGCTCAAGCTCGACTAACACCCACCGGCCCTTTGTACCCATAATTTTGTGCTTAGCTAGCCCTATCTTTGGTTTGGCTGGTATAGCTACTCCCTGAATATTAGTTCTCTGTGAGGAACATACCAATAGATTATATCCCCTCATTAGCATCACCTCCCTTTTCTCCCAAGGAATATGCATCTCTTGCATACATATACCATATGGGGCCATTGCCTGCATAAACTCTTCTACCCTTGTCCGTTTTGATCTATCATTCAACCCCCCTACAGTCACCGAACTTAAAGTGATTTTAGTCATATAAATTATACTCGGGGAAAGCCTTGCTGTACTTGATTATATCTCATTGAATTCATTACAAACATAGATGCATTGATCAGATTAAATTCTTGCTCTGAGTGTTTTTTTCAATTTTGGAACACCTCCACCTCCCACGCCACCCCCCTGAGCTCCTCCAGCCCAGAGCCATGTTATGATGCTTCTTGGTGCAGAAAAGGAACAACGCCGACAATGCAGGCCTTCTCAGGTTAAGTTTTATTCAAGGAATCAACCTGGCATCCGACCACCACGACAGCGCAGGACAACTGCCAACTATCGAGTGTTGTACGCCTGACATTCTAGTAAGAAAATAGAACATGAACAGAGCATGCACACAGGTAAGATTCCAACATAACACATCCTCCTTCCTAGAGAACAAAATATAACAAAAAATAAAAATATTGAAAACCAAGGTAAAATAGATTAGCACAGAATCCATCCTTCCTCTAAGAGGAAAGAAAACTAAAAAGTAACATAATCTTTAAGATACATTGGTGGTTTACAAATCCTACCGGGAGCAATTCCACCACTGGAAATGGTATAACCCAAATACTCGATGCTTTCAGTTAAAAAGACACATTTATCCTTAATGACAGTCAAACCCGTATCTTCCAACTTGAAAAGCACTTGGCGCAAAACCAAGTTGTGGTCATTAACAGTCTTCCCAGAGACAAGAATGTTGTCCTGAAAATAGACAACTCCTGACAATCCCTTTAACATGTTGGACATCATACGTTGAAAAACACTTGCAGCCGAGGCCAGGCCAAACGGCATACGAGTGAATTGGAACGTACCTTCAGGCGTAATAAAGGCAGTCAAGATTTGGATTTCAGGATGTAATCTAATTTGATGGTACGCGCTTCTTAAATCGATTTTACAGAAAAATCTTCCCCCAACAACCGATTGCAACAACTCATTGATATTGGGAAGAGGAAAGGTATCAGTAATAATCTCCCGATTGAGTGACCTGAGATCGATGCAAAATCTCAAACGACCATCGGATTTCAGAGTTATTACCACTGGAGAAATCCAGGGAGAAGCTTCAACAGGTTCAATAACCTTTGAGACCAACATGTCTTGTAATAATTCCTTCAAACCCTGCCTAACTGATAAAGGTACCCTCCTGAGTTTGTGTTGCACAGGCGAAGCATTGGGTTTCAAAACGATTTTGTGAACATAATTTTTGACACAACCCAATTTATCTTCGAATACTCTATGGGCAGCATTTAAAATATCTTTAACCTGAATATCATTCTCAATTACCATGACAACATCAGGTGAATTAGGATTAATTATGATGTTTAAATCGAACTGGTGCAACCAACCCAAAATTGGAGGACCCTCTCTGGCCATATACACTTTGCCATTAATACTCCTAAATTTGAAAACAATAGCACCAAACATGTAACCCAACACATCAATGGGTTTACCTTGGTACCCAACAGGACTAATGTATTTTTCAGCTAAGGAAACATCATGTCATAAAGAAGAAAATGTAGATTCGGGAATTATTGTAAACAAAGAGCCAGAGTCAACCATGAGTGAAACATTTTGACCACGAATGGTGAAAAGAGCGTAGGGTCTTGTTAATCTGGGAGAATCACAAGTTACATTAACTAGATCATACTCAACTTGTTGAATCATTAAAACTATATTGCCTATCACATTTACTTTAGACTTGAGTTTTTCAAGACTATCAACAGATTTGTTTTTATCGCACTCTCACCCTGTTTGCACATCCTGAGATAGTGACCTTTGCGACCACATTTCCTACATGTCTGATCTAAAGCATAACATTTTTTGAAATCCCCCCAAATGAAATTGGCTTCCACAACGCCAACACTCTTTACCTTTGACTTTGGAAAGAAAATCATTTGGATTATTTTTGTTAAAACGTTTCGAAACTACATTAACTTCACAACCCTCTTCAAAATCACCGATATCAACATTCCCAATCTGTGAAGAAATCTTGTCCCTGCGTTCCAATTCTTTAATACACTTCTGTGACTCTTCAATCACTTTGGCCATGTCTATTGCATCTTTTAGGGAAGGGACTTTGGCAGCCCACAACCTTTCTTGAATTTTTCTGTGTCGACATTGAACGATGAGCTGATCACGAATAAGCTCATCGGCCATGTTACCAAACCGACACTTGATAGAAAGTTCGCGTAACCTAGAAACAAAATCGTCTATACTCTCATTCTCAGCTTGAGGATGAGTATAAAAATGGTATCTTGCCATGACTAAATTAACTTCTTTTGCAAATCTGGTTTCAAGTCTTTTCAGTGCCTCTTTATAAACGTCATCCATAGGTTGACCATTGGGACGAAGAGCAACTGGTAAGTATTTAAAAATTCTCTGACCTTCATTTCCAAGTGTACTCAGTAAAAGTGCCTTCTTTCTTTCAGGGTGAAAATTCTTTCCATCCAGGGCGACAATATAATTATCCAACATTTCAACCCAGTCCTCCCACTCTGTCATTGGTGTACCTGGAGAGAATAAAAACATTGGAGGCATAGCAATGTTTGAAGCCATGTGCACATCACCATGAAAGTATCTGCTAAAACCAGGTGAGCAGATCACCGTAGAACAATTGCCCAATGTAAGGCAAGCGAAGGACAGGAACAGCTGTAAAGTGTCACGCTGAAGCTGTGAAGAACACGGGTGAAAAGCAGAAGAAAGAATAACGCGCACAATGCCTACCGGGAGGCAGAGCGTTCCAACACGTAATAATGCCAAAATGACGTGTGCATTTCAGTGCGTTCCAGCACGTAACAATGCCCAAATGACGTGTGCGTTTCAGTGACGCATAACCAGAGGGCGAGCACAGAGCGTCAAAGCAAGACGTGAGCGTAAGTCACGTGGTTGGGCGTGAGCGCTCCAGGGACGTGCGTTGCAGTGACGTCAGATGCGTTGGAGTAACGGAGGGCAACTGTCAAGCTTGGAACACAGAGAGTTCAACAAGCGCGTGGAAAATATATTTAAAGAAAAAAGTACCTCAAACGAAGGCCAAACCAGTCAAAATGCGAAGAGTCAAACTTCAGGGAACGACAGGAAACAGCACCGAAGGAGATGACATCCGATCACCAGGTTGATTTCCAGACGGTGTGCCGAGTCAGTCGAGTCCGTAGAAATCGGAAGACATCAGGAATCCGTCGCCAAAAATGTTATGATGCTTCTTGGTGCAGAAAAGGAACAACCCCGACAATGCAGGCCTTCTCAGGTTAAGTTTTATTCAAGGAAGCAACCTGGCATACTGGCATCCGACCACCATGACAGCGCAGGACAACTGCCAACTATCGAGTGTCGTACGCCTGACATTCTAGTAAGAATACAGAACATGAACAGAGCGTGCACACAGGTAAGATTCCAACATAACAAGCCACTCACCCTTCCCACTCCCCTGCCCTGAGAAGCTAACAGACCGCTAAACAGTCTAAAGGAGATGGTAGCAGCACATGTGTACCATGAACCATGGTGACATTTAAACAAATATGATAAAGAAAAAAAGAAATGAAAAAGAAAAAGATTGCATACAAAGGGATGAGACACCAAATATTCAATAACTAGCAGCCCGTCCCGACCATGTCCGGGAGCAACAGGCTTCCCTGCCCGCCCGACATTGTCCAGCAGCCCGGGCCCCCGCCCGACCCATCCCCCGCTTGCCCCGACCCCCGCCTGCCCCGACCCCCACCTGCCCGACATGGGTCCCCTTACCTCAGCCGCCGCTCCTCCAGCCTGTCCGCTGCTCGCACAGTCGCTGGCCTGTCCGCTGCTCCTCATGTCACCGCTCCTCCCCGCACCATGTCCGCCGCTCCTCGTCGTGCTCCTGGACGCCGCTCCTCCCCATGCTCCTGACGTGAGCACACACGTCGCGGCCGGCGCTACTTCAGAGGGACTACTTTTTTTTACTGTACATTTTTTAAATAACGTTTTTAAAAAAAATGTATATAGCCTATAACCATCTACACACCCTGATGAGTCCAACGGTGTATCGGATGTGTGGATTGGCGCTGTGGTTCCCGAGTTTACCCGCCTCAAAGGCTGAAAGTTCTTCCTTTATTATAGTAGTATAGATACACTACTGCAGAGAAGGTGAATCCCTATGTCCGCCCAAAGCCTAATCTTACTCCTGACATCAGAGCTCTTATTGACTAACTCCACAGTATAGGCGTATAGGCTTATAGCCCTATTCTATTGTTTTCCTTTTCTTTTTTTTGAGACATTGTTATGGCTTAATACCATTTAAAAACTCCTTCGGCTTAATCGCTGAGTCAAAAAACATGTATTGCCCTGCCAGATTATTTTAAGGCGGGCTGAATTGATTGCATAAACCTGTGCATTTAGCTCTTGAAAAGGTTTTATCAGCTGCCTCAGGCGCCAGCCTCTCTCAACCGTAGCATGACAAAAGTCTAGTCGGACAAAGAATGATATATCCATTAAGGCTCTTTGATTCAGGTCTAGTTTTCTCTAAAATAGCTTGCCTAAGCAGAAAATATCTGAGGTAGATGAGGATAGCCCTAGGTCGCGCTCCTTTCCTAAGAGGTTGTCGTAATACGAAGGGCACTCTGTAAACTCTCTGGACTTGTTGCGCCCAATTCCAAACTGATAGTTCCAGAAGGGCTGGGCTAGGAATTTCTGTGACAAAGGTTCAATGTCTGAGTCTTCGGCTCCTTCTGGCATCCCAAGTAAGCAAAGATGTATGTACCTCTGGCAGTTTTCTTGATCTTTGAGCTTCTATTATATATAAACTAATCGCGCTTTGTGATCTATACCTTGTGCCTTAGTAACAATAAGATCTGTCTCCATCGCGTGGTTCTTGTCTAATGATCTGTAAAATGATCCCCACTGATGTTACACACTTTTGACAGCTCCCTGACCACCCCTTGGACTTTTTTTAATGCTGTTTGAGCCATGCTGCTATCCTGATGCATCTCCTCACGAGGCATTGGCAATGCTTGGTAGATAGCATCTAGTGTAGGGGAGTAAGAACGGCCTGCCCCCTGTGGATTCACATAAAGGGAACCAGCCAGGTGTTCTGTAGGTGTATAATCCCAGGTCAGATCTTTGCCCTTCGAGGTTCTTTTGCTTTACTTTTTGCCTATCTTGCAAGCTGTTGTTCTGCTGCTCTTTCTGTCCTCTTCAAGGTCACTGTTACTACCGCTAAGATTGGAGGAGGTATCTGACCCCTCCACAGACCACTCGGTTGCATCGGATAATGAGAAGAAGCAATCACTAATCTCACATTTGGCAGTATCACCCCCTCTTGTTGTAATCCAAGCGCTGCTACAGAGCCCATGGTAATTTCTTTATGCTGGTCTGGTGATTTACCAGTAGCTGATTCAGAAGGATTGGAATCATATTGATCATGTACAATTTACAGTGATTGCGCACTCTGTGGGGCTAGGGCTATATCCCCCCTTATGCAAGTCTCAGCAGCCCCCTGACCCCCTCCCACTTGTTCGGGAGCAGTAGTCTTCCGGCTCAGCCCTTCTGCCACATTAAGAAAATTACTATTTGTCATAGGCACATTATCTTTAGCTGGGGGAAGAGGATGGGTAAAGGAAAACTTCTGCATACCTTTACTATGTTCTGTATCGATGACCTCAGATGCCAAGGTCTAATCCCCCAGTGACTGCAAACAAATGCTGGTTCCATCTTGCGGCACCGAAGGGGTTGTCTTCGTGGATCTCTGTTGTTGTTTCCGTGTGTTCCCCGTAGTCTCTTCCTGCTCCTGGAGATCGTGCCTCTGACCTGACCCCCAGGAGCTCAGTCACAGTAGGGCCAGCCGGACGTACACTGCCGGTAGCCCCGCCTTTCCCCTTTCATTCGTTTTCCCTCTCGTGGGGGTATGTCATCCTGGCTGCGGGATTGGCACTGCGGTCTCGTCTCCCTGCAATATTTTGTCTGTCTGGGTGGAAGAACGGGATGTCTTAGCCTTCTGGGCAACACCAGCAAAAGTGTTGGGTCCCATCTCCTGAGACGGGTCCCGACAGAGAGAGCAGCTTGTGTGGGAAAAAACAGCTGCTGCCAAAAACCTGAGAATCACCAAGCTCCTAAGAAGTATTGCCGCTCGTTGACAAGCCCAGGGATTTCCCAAGCCACCGTGAAGAGTGTCTGAATCCACTGGCATCTCAGAGGTTAGTTTGTGTTAGTTAATGTCACCATATTCCACCAATCATCATGCTACTGCTAGCGGCCACTACATGACAGCCATCTTGCTTCAATTTCCAGTATGCACTCATTTCTATCGTATTTTCACTGCTAGGCCACACCAAGCCTCTTCCACTCTCTAGTTTTCAGTTAATTTTCTTCCTTAATAAATGCACGCTTTTAGCAAATGCTGGACAATGCAATATTGTCTGATAAATGATTTACACTTGACTTGCTTAAACTTGTCTTCTCTGTAGAATATGTTGAATTTAAAAGTACTCTATCTTTTTCTAAGCTGCATGTTCTCATTGTATTTACAGAATGCTGAATAGTATATCAGACAATAAGATTTTCATGAAAATGTGAATCTCATGACTTAATATTGTAAATGTATTTATTTATTTATTTATTTATTTATTTGTGGGTTTATACAGCGCTTGAATCAACTCTCGAAGGAGTATCTCTGCGGCCAACAAAAATAAAAACACCAGAAGCAGATTTTGAGAAAACAATCATTGTAGAGAAGAGCTAGTTCTGAAACAAGAAGGTTTTCAGTTTTTTTCTGAAAATCAGATGTTCTGGACATTGCCTGAGCATCAGGGGGAGCTTGTTCCACAATGTAGGGCCAACCACTGACAGAGCTTTGCCGCCCTGTCGTGCCTTTTTTTACGGTAGACACTCGAAGGAGAAGCTGATTGCTGGACCTAAGGGCACGGGCGGGATTGTATGGGACAAATTTGTCTGTCAGATATGGAGGTCCTAGTCCGTTTAGACTCTTATGAATTACACAGCAGATCTTAAATTTTACCCTTTGGTGAACTGATAGCCAATGTAGTTTGTCCAAAAGGGGTTTTGACCGATATCTGGGGGAGCATTCAGGACCAACCTAGCCGCAGTGTTTTGTACTACTTGGAGTTTGGCTAAAACTCCATCATTGGCCGAAGCCAACAGCCCGTTACAGTAATCAAGACAACTGAGTACAAGAGCCTGCACTAAGGTGGAATCAGGGAGTAGGGGAAACACTTTACGGAGAAGACCTATAACATGAAAGCAAGAACTCACAATGTTATTTCCATGCTGCTTTAGGGATAGCTCCTGATCCAAACGTACCCCCAGGTTCTTCACAACCTGTTTAGGTTCAGGAACTGGGCCTAGATCCTGCGGCCACCGATCAGGGCTCCATAGGATTTTGGTCTCCCCAAAGAGCAAGACCTCGGTCTTACCTACATTGCATTGTAGGAAGTTCGAGGACATCCACTGGGCCACTGCCTTCATGCCGTCGGAGAAAGATGTTTTAACCTCGGTGGTAAGAGATTTAAATGGAAAAAGGATCTGTGTGTCATCCGCCTATGACACCGGGATGAAACCAAAGGCTCTCATGATCCTGGCCAGGGGGGCCACGTAGATATTGAAAAGTGTGGGGCTCAGACAGGAGCCCTTTGGCACCCCCTTAGTAACCTCTACCTCCGCCGAACAAAACTCGCCCATGATGATATGTTGGGTGTGATCAGATAAGAAACTCCTCAACCAGGCCACTGCCATACTCTCAAGGCCGATCTCTGCAAGCCGTCCGAGCAGAATGTTATGGGATACAGTATCGAACGCAGCCGATAAGTCTAACAGTACCAGAACTACGGAATAACCCTTGTCCTGGTACATGCGAAGATCGATCGTGACTGACAGTAGCGCTGGCTCCATGCTGTAATCCGGCCTAAAGCCGAAATTGCAACTAGAATGTATCTGCTTTTGAATAGTTCATTATTACACAGTGGAATACTGAATAGCGAATAGTAAGACTGAGGGGTTCTCTTGGGAACTCAGAGTAAAGCTAACACACATTAATGTTTAGCAACTAAGTTGACATTTGTAGATAGCACCTTGCCAACGTTGTTCATTTACCTTGGGAATGAAGGAAGAAGCAGCAGACAATCGTATGATTCTTCCTCATTGGCTTTAGAGGACCTAACACCTCCTTGATTTGTTATATGTGTTTTTGTGTTTATATTATATGTGTTCCTAGTTAGAAATAAGGCGGTCCAGTCCAGGCCATTATGCTGAGACCATTCTATTTTTCCCTTTGCCCTTTTTGCCCCATTCACTGTAAGCTACTGCTGACGGTCATTTCTGTTGCCTACTACTTTGTAGGTGTCTAATTCTTTAATGGTTATGGCTACTGCTGTGACTATTTTCCTAGCTTAAATTTGGACAGCTACTAATGTGACTGTAAGCTGATGCTGATTGGAGAGGAGAGACTCGAACAAGTATTTGAAACCACTCTTTATGAGGAGTTTGACTTCAAATGTACTTCTATTTTAATGCGCATATAAAGTCTTTTCCAAAAGGACTTTTTATGGGTTCTGATAGGTTATGATCTGTTTAGAGTAAAATAGGGATACATCTCATTTATGGAACATGCTGTAATTCGATTGATTGACTCTAACTATGACTTTCTTGATATTTCTGTAAATGGTTTTATCTGATTTACTCAATTGAATAAAAAGACAAAAACTGAATACTGAACTCTTAAAGATAAAGGTTTTCAAACTAATTTAAAAACTCTCATTATTGGCGGAACTAAATGACTACATTAATTATGCTTCTTGTGATATCTTTGATTGATGCTCCATTCTAAATTGGTGCAAACAAAACAGGTGATGGACCGAATGTGGATCAATGTCACACACTCACCCCAGTCCGAAGATCTGGGCCCAAATCCATCGTTTTTTTGCACTCCACACCACCCTGGGTTAGACAATGGCGATATGCAAATCAGCTCTGACCCTGTGCCCCATGGGAACAGTCCAGTCCGAACTACAAAAGCCATGTCCTTCCCAGAACGGAATTAAGCATCCGAGGACCGGACCGGTTTCGAGGTAACACCTCTCATCAGCCCGGCTAGCTTGACTCCAGTGGTGTGGAGTGCCTGGGACCCACGTCTGGGCATCCCCAGCGCACTTAGGGCGGAATATGCAAACAAAACAGGTGATGGACCGAATGTGGATCAATGTCACACACTCACCCCAGTCCGAAGATCTGGGCCCAAATCCATCGTTTTTTTGCACTCCACACCACCCTGGGTTAGACAATGGTGATATGCAAATCAGCTCTGACCCTGTGCCCCATGGGAACAGTCCAGTCCGAACTACAAAAGCCATGTCCTTCCCAGAACGGAATCAAGCATCCGAGGACCGGACCGGTTTCGAGGTAACACCTCTCATCAGCCCGGCTAGCTTGACTCCAGTGGTGTGGAGTGCCTGGGACCCACGTCTGGGCATCCCCAGCGCACTTAGGGCGGAATATGCAAACAAAACAGGTGATGGACCGAATGTGGATCAATGTCACACACTCACCCCAGTCCGAAGATCTGGGCCCAAATCCATCGTTTTTTTGCACTCCACACCACCCTGGGTTAGACAATGGCGATATGCAAATCAGCTCTGACCCTGTGCCCCATGGGAACAGTCCAGTCCGAACTACAAAAGCCATGTCCTTCCCAGAACGGAATCAAGCATCCGAGGACCGGACCGGTTTTGAGGTAACACCTCTCATCAGCCCGGCTAGCTTGACTCCAGTGGTGTGGAGTGCCTGGGACCCACGTCTGGGCATCCCCAGCGCACTTAGGGCGGAATATGCAAACAAAACAGGTGATGGACCGAATGTGGATCAATGTCACACACTCACCCCAGTCCGAAGATCTGGGCCCAAATCTATCGTTTTTTTGCACTCCACACCACCCTGGGTTAGACAATGGCGATATGCAAATCAGCTCTGACCCTGTGCCCCATGGGAACAGTCCAGTCCGAACTACAAAAGCCATGTCCTTCCCAGAACGGAATCAAGCATCCGAGGACCGGACCGGTTTCGAGGTAACACCTCTCATCAGCCCGGCTAGCTTGACTCCAGTGGTGTGGAGTGCCTGGGACCCACGTCTGGGCATCCCCAGCGCACTTAGGGCGGAATATGCAAACAAAACAGGTGACGGACCGAATGTGGATCAATGTCACACACTCACCCCAGTCCGAAGATCTGGGCCCAAATCCATCGTTTTTTTGCACTCCACACCACCCTGGGTTAGACAATGGCGATATGCAAATCAGCTCTGACCCTGTGCCCCATGGGAACAGTCCAGTCCGAACTACAAAAGCCATGTCCTTCCCGAACGGAATCAAGCATCCGAGGACCGGACCGGTTTCGAGGTAACACCTCTCATCAGCCCGGCTAGCTTGACTCCAGTGGTGTGGAGTGCCTGGGACCTACGTCTGGGCATCCCCAGCGCACTTAGGGCGGAATATGCAAACAAAACAGGTGATAGACCGAATGTGGATCAATGTCACACACTCACCCCAGTCCGAAGATCTGGGCCCAAATCCATCGTTTTTTTGCACTCCACACCACCCTGGGTTAGACAATGGCGATATGCAAATCAGCTCTGACCCTGTGCCCCATTGGAACAGTCCAGTCCGAACTACAAAAGCCATGTCCTTCCCAGAACGGAATCAAGCATCCGAGGACCGGACCGGTTTCGAGGTAACACCTCTCATCAGCCCGGCTAGCTTGACTCCAGTGGTGTGGAGTGCCTGGGACCCACGTCTGGGCATCCCCAGCGCACTTAGGGCGGAATATGCAAACAAAACAGGTGATGGACCGAATGTGGATCAATGTCACACACTCACCCCAGTCCGAAGATCTGGGCCCAAATCCATCGTTTTTTTGCACTCCACACCACCCTGGGTTAGACAATGGCGATATGCAAATCAGCTCTGACCCTGTGCCCCATGGGAACAGTCCAGTCCGAACTACAAAAGCCATGTCCTTCCCAGAACGGAATCAAGCATCCGAGGACCGGACCGGTTTCGAGGTAACACCTCTCATCAGCCCGGCTAGCTTGACTCCAGTGGTGTGGAGTGCCTGGGACCCACGTCTGGGCATCCCCAGCGCACTTAGGGCGGAATATGCAAACAAAACAGGTGATGGACCGAATGTGGATCAATGTCACACACTCACCCCAGTCCGAAGATCTGGGCCCAAATCCATCGTTTTTTTTGCACTCCACACCACCCTGGGTTAGACAATGGCGATATGCAAATCAGCTCTGACCCTGTGCCCCATGGGAACAGTCCATTCCGAACTACAAAAGCCATGTCCTTCCCAGAACGGAATCAAGCATCCGAGGACCGGACCGGTTTCGAGGTAACACCTCTCATCAGCCCGGCTAGCTTGACTCCAGTGGTGTGGAGTGCCTGGGACCCACGTCTGGGCATCCCCAGCGCACTTAGGGCGGAATATGCAAACAAAACAGGTGATGGACAGAATGTGGATCAATGTCACACACTCACCCCAGTCCGAAGATCTGGGCCCAAATCCATCGTTTTTTTGCACTCCACACCACCCTGGGTTAGACAATGGCGATTCTAAATTGGTGGCAAAGATCTATTTACCTGAAGAAGAGTTTGGTGTGGAGTTGGAGATCCCTATTGTACGTTACGGGTTGAACTGCTAAATTAAATATTACTTCAGGGCTCCTAGCTTCTGGTAGCGTAGATATGATTCAGACACTTAATGGAGCTTTAAAATGCTTTCCCAAATCAAAATAATTCCCGAATTGAAGAGCTGACAAGGCAGTACTAGAAGGTGGTTGCATTTTGAAGGTCTGATTACTAATAGGGCAATCCGTTGTTTATGGTAGTTGTGTTTTGGTTAAGACAATGGTGTTGTGTTTATGAATGAGTGAGTGAAAAAGTATTAAGAAGCTGTTGATGAAAGAGATTGAAGAATATACATATATAAAATTGAATAGAAGACTTGTTTGCAGAATCTAAGGTTGAGAGTGTAAGGCACCATCACCTATATCATTGACATAGCAGAATTAAGCATTCTTGCGATTAATTACCAATGATCTGGGTTAGTGGAACCTAATTGCGCAAATGGGTGAAGGCGCATTGATTTGGGCAATTTCACGCTGGTAGAGATTTCACTTGCGATTGTGGAAAATTCTCTTGAGTAATTGTAGCACTATTATTTCTTAGGTAAAGAAAACAAGAAGACGTTTTAAAAGTTTATTGTTGAAGTGTGAATGCTTGAGAAATTGTAAAGGAGGGAGAGCTGCTGCAAAGAGTGAGATCATATGCCATATTGGTTAGCGCTGAGATATGCCAGTTGGGGATCACTGACAAAATATCGACCTACAAAATATCGACCTACAGAAATATTGATGCAAAAATATCGAAGGCAAGAATATCGACATCCTATCTACAACATGGTAAGTACAAAAATATTGAAAATAAAATATAGATGTTAAAAATATCGATGTTAAAAATATCGTTTTTTTCTGTAAAAATATAAATGTACAATAAAGTAAATAACACTAATAAATAAAATCAACATAGATAAAAATATCTAATAATGTTTAAAATTAATAAATAATACATATATAATAATAATACATTAATTGAACATATACAGAAAATATATAATATATATGTACTTAACAATAAGTTGTAATAATTATTTTAATAATTTATAAATTAATAAAAAGTATTATAAATTACAAATACATTTACAAACATAAAACAAAAACATAAATAAAAAGTAAAGAATTATATTTAATGAATTAAAAAAAATTAAATATACTTTTAATATTTTTAAAATTAGTTATATAAAACGTTGGATAGCGTAGGGGTAAAAATTACTATTCCAACTCCAAAAAGTGCAACAGTAGGGAAAGTGATGGATAGCGTAGGGGTAAAAATTACTATTCCAACTCCAGAGAATGCAACAGTAGGGAAAGCGTTGGATAGCGTAGGGGTAAAAATTACTATTCCCACTCCAGAGAGTGCAACAGGAGGGAAAGCCTTGGATAGCGTAGGGGTAAAAATTACTATTCCCACCCCAGAGAATGCAACAGTAGGGAAAGCGTTGGATAGCGTAAGGGTAAAAATTACTATTCCCACTCCAGAGAGTGCAACAGTAGGGAAAGCGTTGGATAGCGTAGGGGTAAAAATGACTATTCCCACACCAGAGAGTGCAACAGTAAGGAAAGCGTTGGATAGCGTAGGGGTAAAAATTACCATTCCCACTCCAGAGAGTCCAACAGTAGGGAAAACATTGGATGGCGTCGGAGTAAAAATTACTATTCCCCCTCCAGAGAGTGCAACAGTAGGGAAAGCGTTGGATAGCGTAGGGGTAAAAATTGCTATTCCCACTCCAGAGAGTGCGACAGTAGGGAAAACGTTGGATAGCGTAGAGATACAAATTACTATTCCCACTCCAGAGAGTGCAACATTAAGGAAGCAGAATGGTAAAAATTACTATTCCAACTCCAGAGAGTGCAACAGTAGGGAAAACGTTGGATAGCGTAGGGGTAAAAATTACTATTCCAACTCCAAACAGTGCAACAGTAGGGAAAGCGTTGGATAGCGTAGGGGTACAAATTACTATTCCAACTCCAGAGAGTGCAACAGTAGGGAAAGCGTTGGATAGGGTAGGGGTAAAAATTACTATTCCCACTCCAGAGAATGCAACAGTAAGGAAAGCGTTGGATAGCGTAGGGGTAAAAATTACTATTCCCACTCCAAAGAGTGCAACAGAAGGGAAAGTGTTGGATAGCGTAGGGGTAAAAATTACTATTCCCACTCCAGAGAGTGCAACAGTAAGGAAAGCGTTGGATAGCGTAGGGGTAAAAATTACTATTCCCACTCCAGGGAGTCCAACAGTAGGGAAAACATCAGATAGCGTAGGAGTCAAAAATACTATTCCCACTCCAGAGAGTGCATCAGTAGGGAAAGCGTTAGATAGCGTAGGAGTAAAACTTACTATTCCCACTCCAAAGAATGCAACAGTAGGGAAAGTGTTGAATAGCGTAGGGGTAAAAATTACTATTACCACTCCAGAGAATGCAACAGTAGGGAAAGCGTTGGATAGCGTAGGGGTAAAAATTACTTTTCCAACTCCAGAGAGTGCAACAGTAGAGAAAACGTTGGATAGCGTAGAGATAAAAATTACTATTCCCACTGCAGAGAGTGCAACAGTAGGGAAAGCATAATGGTAAAAATTACTATTCCAACTCCAGAGAGTGCAACAGTAGGGAAAACATTGGATAGCGTAGGGATAAAAACTACTATTCCCACTCTAGAGAGTGCAACAGTAGGCAAAGCGTTGGATAGTGTAGGGGTAAAAATTACTATTCCAACTCCAGATAGTGCAACAGTAGGGAAAGCGTTGGATAGGGTAGGGGTAAAAATTACTATTCCCACTCCAGAGAATGCAACAGTAAGGAAAGCGTTGGATAGCGTAGGGGTAAAAATTACTATTCCCACTCCAGAGAGTGCAACAGTAAGGAAAGGGTTGGATAGCGTAGGGGTAAAAATTACTATTCCCACTCCAGAGAGTGCAACAGTAGGGAAAGTGTTGGATAGCGTAGGGGTAAAAATTACTATTCCCACTCCAGAGAGTGCAACAGTAAGGAAAACGTTGGATAGCGTCGGGGTAAAAATTACTATTCCCACTCCAGAGAGTGCAACAGTAGGGAAAGCGTTGGATAGCGTAGGGGTAAAAATTTCTATTCCCACTCCAGAGAATGCAACAGTAGGGAAAGCGTTGGATAGGGTAGGGGTAAAAATTACTATTCCCACTTCAGAGAGTGCAACAGTAGGGAAAGCGTTGAATAGCGTAGGGGTAAAAATTACTATTCCCACTCCAGAGAGTGCAACAGTAGGGAAAGTGTTGGATAGTGTAGGGGTAAAAATTACTATTCCCACTCCAGGGAGTGAAACAGTAAGGAAAACGTTGGATAACGTAGGGGTAAAAATTACTATTCCCACTCCAGAGAGTCCAGCAGCAGGGAAAGCGTTGGATAGCGTAGGGGTAAAAATTACTATTCCCACTCCAGAGAGTACAACAGTAGGGAAAACATTGGATAGCGTAGGAGTAAAAATTACTATTCCCACTTCAGAGAATGCAACAGGAGGGAAGGCGTTGGATAGCGTAGGGGTAAAAATTACTATTCCCACTCCAGAGAGTGCAACAGAAAGCATTGGATAGTGTAGAAGTTAAATATAACATACTTATAAATAATTGTTCTAAATAAAATAATTAAAAATTTTATTTTTAAATAACTACATTATTTGCAAATCCCCATTGATAAATACTAAAAACATAATTAGAATTACATAATTAATTAACAATAAATTAACAATAAATACCAATAAATAATAATTAATAATTATAAATAACCAAATAATATTGAACACTAAAATATTTTTCTAAACAAAAAACATATTAATAATTAAAAATTGATTAACAATTAAAAAATGGTAAAGAGTAAATTTATTTTTGAATAAAAAGTATTTTTTAGAAAAATGTATTTACCAATTAATAAAATAAATTTCCAATTAATAAAAATTAATTAACAATAAAAATTATTATTTACCAATTTCAAAAAATTAATTACCAATTAAAATATTAATTGCCAATTAAAAATTGTAATTACCAATTACAAACCTTAATTTTCAATTAAACAATTAATTGCCAATTAAAAAATGTAATTACCAATTACAAACCTTAATGACCAATTAATAAAATTAATTTCCAATTAAAATAACTAATTAGCAATTAATAATAATTAGAAATAAAATAAATATCAATACCAATCAAAAATAAATAATTACCTAATTACAATTAAATTACTTCCCACCCAATTCTCCTATAAACCCACAACCCGCTACAGAACTTAAACGCAAAAATTAATTAAAATTAATTTACAATTACAAATAATTTATAATTAATTTAATATAATTAAATTACTTCCCACCCTATTTCCCTATTAACCCACAACCCGCTCCAGTACTAAAACATAAAATTAAATTTCAAATAACATTTTTAATATATAATAAATAGTACACATATAATTTAAAACAAATAAAATACTTAACAAAAACATATAACACATACATATAAAATACATAATAAAATACATAACAACAAACAAATATCGATATTAGTAACATCGAAATTAGTGACATCGATATAATTGATATCGATATTACTAACTTCAATATTACTTTCATCGATATAAAAAAAATCGATATTACTTACCTTAGGGTCGATATTCTGTCCAACGATATTCTTGACCTCGATATTCTTGACCTTCGATATTTAC
Source organism: Lissotriton vulgaris (assembly GCF_964263255.1). Lineage (NCBI taxonomy): Eukaryota > Metazoa > Chordata > Amphibia > Caudata > Salamandridae > Lissotriton > Lissotriton vulgaris. The sequence goes on from NC_141687.1 coordinate 1,434,951,504, forward strand.
AACTCGATATTACTGTAGTTCGATATTAAGGAATCAATATTTTGACTGTGCACCGCCGGTTGGTATGCGATTGCACAGGGATTGGTTGGTGATGTCAGGGTGCCCCGCTGGGAAGGGATTAAAGAAAAGTAAATAACAAATGTGGATTTGTTAAGGAAAATGGAAAACTATTAGTACTAATTAGATTGGTTTATTGAAATGTGACGTATACGGAACAAAACAATACACTTGATTAAAAGGTGCCTTGTCTTTTGTTGCATTGCAGAAAAATGAATTTTTTAAAGAACTTTCAACCTTGTAATAGGGATGTTGCTATTTTGTAATGGAAATGTGAAGAGGCACCTCCTGAAGGTACACCTGTACATTTTATGACAACTGAGCATGGGTTATAGACTTTCTCTTGGCTTTGCCATTGGAATAGACTCACTGAGAAAGATAGAGGATATGTAATGCAAGAATTCTTATTAAGTTGAAAGGTACTTTGTATGAGATGAAGCCACCCCCTAGACCCACTAGGGTCTCAGTGTATGGGAGAAGGTTGCAAGGGAGAAAGACAGGTAAAAATACCAGAGAAGGACAAAATGAGCGGTGCAAATTTATGCAGATGCTCAATGGGATAAAGAACAGTGGAGATACAGGATGGCTATCATAGAGGGAACTAGATTGTATCAAACTATTACTATGGAAGCAGCTAAGAAAGGGAGTGAAAACGATTGCCAAAAGAATGATGGAAACAAGATGGATACTGATTCAGGAGATGAGAGTTTAGAGGAGATGTTAGCCTTGAGACCTGCACCATACGCAACCACTATGGATTTGAGGGAACCAAGTGCTGGTACAAAAGCTACAGTTGTGACTGCTCCTGTAGATCCTGATTGAGCACAGATTGACAGACCGATTCAGATACTCCAAATTGCCTTACCGGCTGTGGATAGTTCACAATTTGCAGCACTGACTGTGACTAATGCAACTTGAGTGTGTACCACAGGCAAAATAACTCCTGTAAATGCCCCAACAGTGCCCCCAATTATTGCAAATGCCTCTCCAAATGTGGATTTGAGACCAGAAATGTGTTATGTCACTGGACGTGTCCATGCCATTGGGTTTGTTCCGACCTCCCAAAATTCTCAAATTGTTGTATGGAGACCCCCAACAGACAGTACAAGCACTAATAAATGGAGGGACCTTTAGTTTACACCGCCCCTATCACTCCTAGTGGCATAAATACTATTGTAGAATGTTATATGCCAGAGTGGTTAGAGGAAGCAGTGGGAATTAAAAAGACAGAAACACAGAGGTGCAGGAGAGGATAGACATGGAGAGGGAAAAGCCTTTAAATGTTGCTCAATTTAAGGGGGAATTAGAAGAAATAATAATGGTATGTTTGACATTTGAACATATTGAGCAATACCATGGAAATGAGTTAATGTACTTGTGTAAGGAAATTACACGAAGAGCAGCATCAGTGCATTACAGATTGACAAAACTGGCTCCGAAATATGAGATTGATACAAGATTGATTTAATAAAATATTTGCGCTTGCAGAAAAACTCTGGTTTAATTAGATGATCCTGCATTACAGAACATGAGAATCTCAGGAATGAGTTTACACATTAAGGAACTAGTCAAATGTATTTGTAAAGGGAGTGAGACTGAAAGTAAATGGAGTGAGACTGAAAGATTTGAAATTAAATGGGTGAAGAAGCATGAAAAGAGAGAAGCAGTTACAGTAAGGATGCAACATGAGGGAAGCGAGGACGAAACAATAGCATGCCCACTCAGAGAAATAGCAGGGGAGGGTATGCACATGTTTCTTGGAGTAGAGGTGATTTGGCTGCATTCACAAACAATTTCCTGAAATTGAGACACAAACAGGGGCAATGTTATGTACAAGTGGATGGCCACCCAGTGATGGCCTAGGGTAAGAGCGGGGGCCTGCCACACCCAAAACTCATGCCGCCAGGGGCGGACTAGAGCCCCTTGCTATGCGACTGGGTGTAACACTTCCACAGATTGGTTTCCAGGGAAATCAAAGAGGAGTTAATGTGTCTCAACAAAGGGATAGAGGTGTTCATGTGGGTACAGGTTCTGGAGAAGACAATGCTGCCTAGAAAAAGATTACTCTTTGCCACATCTATCATAAAGTTGGACATCAGAAACAAGAATGCAATAATAATCGGAATAATGTTGGTGGAAATGTACAGATTCTGAAGAAAATGCAAATGCAAAATGTGTGTACACAGCAAATGCCTATGCAGGGTTTGAACCCAATGATGCCTACCCCACCGGTCCAAATGAACTACCAAAATATGAGGACCTGTTTATTAGATTTAAATCAAATGCCAAAAATTAATTCAAACTCTTTTCAAAATTTCATGCCACAATTTAAAAATCAGAACACAAATTGTTTGCAAAAATATCCCTTATTCCAAATTGATGATTTAGCTTCTGATGATTCCGAATGAAGGTGCTTGGGAGAGAAGGAAGATTGTGTTCTTGGGGCAGATTTAGAGGTATACCAGAGTGATCCATATGTGGATGCTGAAGTTTATGACCATCTGCTACCAGATCCACAGTTAAAATAGAGGAAGTTCCAGGTCTGCCTCTCTTGGGGAAAACTATTCAAGTTGTAGCAATTACAAATAAACAGTTCAAGAATGACATTATAGAAAAGGCCCCAGTAAAAATAGGTTCATTTGAAGAAAACAACCAGTTAATTGTTTGTGATTATAATCCTGTGAAATTGATTTGCAAGATAAATTGCACCATTTATTGCACACTGAATGGTGCTGTTTTTCAAACCCATGATGAGGATGTAGACTTTAACATAATCTGACAGCAAAAAGAGACAGGATCGATTCCCTTGTTTACATTAGAAGAATTGCTGGATAATTTAAAAGAGACAGTGAAGGCTACGATTTGGAATCTTAAGAGTAAATATATTGGATTCACAAAAGATGTAGAACAGGTCCTAATTACTGTAAAGCCAAACACTGTGTTTCCCAGAACTCCCCCATACCATGTGATACCCGAGACTATCACAGGCATAACACCTGTCAAAGAAGACATGTTACAGAAAGGAGTTTTAAGGGAATTGATTGGAAGCCCGTTTAACTCTCCAATTATGGTTTTGCAGAAGCCCAATGGAAAATACAGAATAGTGCAGGACCTGAGGAAGATCAATGAAATTGTTGTTCCCTGATGTCCCAAGGTACTGAATCCAGCTACAATATTGTTTCAGATGCTGTGTACTGCAGAGTGATCAATATTTCTTATCAGTGCCATTGCATGAAGAAAGTATGTATCTTTTTTCCTTTGTGTTCCAACAGAAAATATTAGCATGGTGTTGTGTACCACAAAGGTATACGGAGAGACTATACATTTTTAATCAGATTCTGAAAAGAATTATTCTGGAGAAATTATGAATGACAAGTAAATTGACTTTGGTACAATAAATAGATGACTTGCTCGTGGCATCAGACGCTCAATAAGCTTGTACACAAGACACCTTAGCTTTATTGAATTACCTGGCTGAGAATGGGCACAAAGAGTCTCCAGAGAAACTGCAGAACTGTCAGAAAGAGGCTCAATGGGAATCCTTAGGAAATACCGTAATAGGAGACCTCATGCAGGAAAACCATGCTACAACCTTTGAAGAACTACAACATAAATGTAATCTTCCGAATGGACACTATCTCAAATTCATCCAGATCTTTTCAATACTTAAATTTAAGGTACCAAACATTAACTTGGGGCGAAATGAAATTATTGATACCATAGCTAGAAAGAACACAAGAATAGGTATTATCTACAGCCTATTGCTGAATAAACTACAAGATGACATAGAACACATAGAAAATACCTGGGCAGACAAACTCAACAACCCTGATGTAGATATTGATATGTGTCTACGTTTATCTTCACGACTACTTATGACTTCTAGCTTAAAGGCCCAGACATATAAAACTATCTTTAACTTGTACTTCACCCCTGCCAAGTTAAATGCCTGGGGCAAAAGGGAGAACGATCACTGTCCTAGATGCTGCAGAGGCCCAGCAACATTAATACACATGTTCAGTGAGTGCGATCATTTAACATCAATCAAAAAAATTATTTTTGAATTCTGGGAAGAAGTCTTTGGTCATATGATACCCAACTCCCCTACCTTGTTTTTGTTAGGCACTGACAATACACTCAGCCTGAAACAAGATGAAGAGGCAATGCTCTTCATAGGCTCGGCAGTGCTCAGGGTAATACTAGCAGCACGGTGGAAAGACTCAGATCCACCGAGCTTTCAAATGTGGTTAGCCCGCCTTCTTGGTGTCTTCAATCAAGAAAATGCCATATATGCTACCAAAGGGATATAATCTGCTAGACTCAGTCGGGCGATCTGGCAGCCAATCACTGATTGGAAAAATGAGCTTAGCTAAACGAAATTAAATGAAATATATACTGTATCCCTCACGATCACACTATTTATTCCCATAAGTGAATTACTCGTATGATGTCTCGCTTTTTTTTTTGGTAATTTCCTTACCCTTCCAAATAATGTGAGAATATATCACAAATGATTATGTTATTTATTATCTGCATTTTTTAATGGTGTTCTCCTTTTCCTTCTTTCATTATCTATTGCGCAATATTAATGTATTTTGACTCTTGTATGTACTAGTTCTGAATAAAAACTGTTAAAAAAAAAAAAGAAAGAGGTTCAATATCTGGGACACACCATCGTGAAAGGAGCTAGAAAGGCATCATCAGAGAGAGTGGAAGGAATCTTACAAATGAATCCACCAAGAACTCAAAAGAAAGTCAGGATGTTTTGGGGCTTGGTTGTCTACTGCAGACAGTGTATACTGAACATTTCCTTAATGGCAAAACCTTTACAAAGGTTGACACACAGAGACATGTCAGATCTGACTCCATGGGACAACTACTTCTCTAAAGCGTTCCTGGAGTTAAAAGACAAATTGTGTTGCACCTCTGCACTAGGAATGCCTGATTATCCAAAACAATTCACATTATTTCACAATTAGAGAGATGGTTGCCCTCTCTCAGCATTGACACAGATGCATGGAGACGCCCAAAAGCCAGTGGCATACTTCTCTACTACATTTGATCATGTAGCTGCAGGTCTTTCCAGTTGCTTAGTGGTTGCTGCTGTGAGCACTAGTCTGGAAAAGAGTGAGAACATAGTGATAGGTTATCCTTTAACTGTTATAGTCCTATACTACAGACCAAAAACACAGTACCTAACTCATAATCACTTGAAAAGACATGAACAGACCATTACGTTCTGTGATAATGTAGTTCTCAAAAGGTGTAATGTGCTTAACCATTCAACATTGTTAACTGTAAATGATGTTGATTGTGAATTGAGCAAGATTGTCTAGATTTCTAAAACATATGCACAAAACCAAGACCACACATTTAGGATGAACCCCTGCTTGAGCCCAACCATGTACTCCTTATAGATGGCTCATGTCTAATAGGTAACAACGCCACACAAAGAGCAGTATATGCAGTGTGCATGATAAATGATGGTATTGAAGCTTCCTGGCTTCAAAGAGTTACTTCAGCCCAAGTTGGTGAATGGATTGCTCTTACAAGAGCTTGCAGTTTAACTGCAAATATGGTTGTATGGTTTTGGTGTTGTCTACAACTGTGGGCAATTGTGGTCAGAACATGTTTTTTGACTTCTTCAGGTACCCAGATCAAAAACGAAACCCACATCATGAATTTGTTGAAGGCTTTGGAGTTACCTATGGAAATTGCAGTGGTTAAGAGTGCAGCTCATCAAGGTGGCAACGGGTACATTGCAATGGGTAACAGATGTGTATTCGGTCAGATGTACTTTGTTGTGATTTGTTGGCCTGCACATTTAATGGAAATTTCACATGTGAGTTTGAAGAGGAGAGTTAATTTACTATGTTGAGGAAAGTCACAGACACATGGAATGAGTTGAAGAGAGTGGAGAAAAATGTTACAGAAGTGAACAGAGCAATTGTATAAAAGAAATATGCACATGACATTTGGATGTCTGCTGATGGGAGGCAAGTGTTGCCTGATAGCCTGTTATTTCCAATGACATGGTATTATCATAAATACACACATTTAGGTTGGGATGCAATGGTGAGACTCTTTAGGCAGAGCTGCTAGAATCCCAGATTTCGAATGTTGGCTGATGAAATTTGCCATAAGTGTGTAATATGTCAACAAATTAATGCAGGAAAAAAAACGCATGTTATACTAACACACATAGGGAGATCAGGTAGTGTCTTCAACAGGATGCTGGTAGACTTTATCGAGATGCTGGTTTATAATGGGCTGAGGAACTTCCTGGTCATTGTGTGTATTACCTCGAGATGGATGGAAGCCTACCCAACCCAGAGAACTGACAGCCTGATTGTACCAAAACTTGTAGTGCGTGAGTTGATACCCAAGTATGGTATGCTGATTTCTATTGAGTCATATAGAGGAACCAATTTTAGTAGTGAAGTCCTGAAAATGATCTGCACAACCTTACAGACGGAACAAAGATTACACTGCAGTTGCAGACCTGAAGCTTCTGAAATAGTCGAACAAGTGAACAGAACTATAAAGCCTTGTTTGTGCTTCAACTTCTTTGAAATGGCCAGATGTACCGCCCTTGGTTTTCATAAGCATTCATAGCACTCCAGACAGGAAGACGGGGTTGTCGCGGCACAAACTTCTCATGGGCAAGGCCATGAGATTACTTGCTGTCCCAGCAAATGTTCTTTTGACTTTCACTGATGATATTGTTTTGAATTACTGCAAAGGTTTGGCTGATGTGGTTTATACTATTTCTCATCAGGTGTAGGTGGCAACACACGACCCCCACCAAGAACAGTGCCATGACCTCAGTCCTGGTGATTGGGTCATGATCAAGAAGTACATTCTAAAGACTTGTCTAGAATCCAGATGGAAAAGTCTGTTCCAGGTCATTTAATGACAAATACTGCTGTTAAGTGTGCTGGAATAATAAACTGGATTCATGCCTCACACACCAAGATAGTGAGAAATCAAGAGGAAGGAATTGTGGTCTATGAGCCTGAAGAGCATTGGTGACTGCTCCATTACCCGAGATACCACCCAGACCAACAGCACAATTGCCTATACAATAGCAAGAGGAAAAGAGGGGTGAAGATCGACAAGCTGAACAAGAAATTCAAGTGCCTGAATTTACATAGAGTGGAATCCAAGTCTCTAATTAAAAAGAAGCACAGTCTAATCCTCAGAACGGAAGTACCACTGAAATTGTGTCTGCACAAACAGAAGATCCATGTGAAGTAACGAGTAATGGATTAAGAAGAATAAATCAACAAGCTAAATGGCCACAAAGTTATGAACACAGAAACTTGAGAAGAAGCTCATCAATAGCCCGAATACCAGAGACTATACCTAAAGAAACTGATTTCAGTGATACAAATGGTATAGAACTAAATAAAAAAACTCTAAGAAAATCAAAAGGAACAAGGGTTCCTTGCCGCAGATACTCAGCTCCTGAATAGTCATATTAGATAAACGCAGCATTGAATATCACCTTGGAAGATTTGTGCAAAGTGAATCCTGAACTGCTCGAAACCCTCTTGAAAAGATTTGATTGAAACAAGAAACCGAATTGTGTGTTTTTTTAAAATGTATTTCTTATGTTACAGAAGATCAAACTAGACCCGAGTGACCAGAAAAAGAGTAGGGATAACATTGTAGAAGACACAGAGTAGGGTTAAGGATTGTCTAATTAGTAATTGAAACTCTGAAGACTATGATTATCAAAGTACCATTAGGGAAAAACTGCTATATTCTAGAAGCATTTAAGCTGACTCAAGGAGAAATGTGTTGTATTAGAAATAATTGTGAATATATTATGTGTTTAATTTTCGTAATAACAATAATAATGATTTCTAAAGTACTAATAGAATTGTATTTAACACCAGAGACAGCATTCAAAGCAAAGAACACTACTAAACCACATACATACCTTAGCGAGGAGAAGCAATTTAAAAATATTTTGAAAGCTATAAGAAAGACGATTTCTCAACTAATATTTACTCCAGATTAGTCCACGAATACACTAATTCTATGGACGCCAAAGACTATTATGTCTGGCACACTTATCAACATCTGTTTCAGAAGAAGTAGCAAACCACATGCCTTTTGTCATGCTATTTCCCGCAGTAGCTCACTTTCATTGGTTTATAGACAAGGACATTTTAATGTTTCTATTCTAACTATGATCTAATACTTTATAGGGTTATGTTGGTAGAAATCAAGAATTTATACCCACAAGCAAAAGAAATGGATATAGCCTGGTACTATTTCTTTCAACACAGACCAATAGATAGTGTTAAGGCTCACAGGAATAATCTAACATGATTAATGTGGCCATTGGAGAAAATATACATAATGGCTTTAGAAGAATGGCACATTAACAGAACACAAACTAATGATAAAACTGGTGATGTTTTAGAAAATGTTTGGAAAAAGCAAGAGAATGTGAATTAAAAAAGAAATGGTTTACCCTAAATTAGGATTAGAAAGCCAACACAAAGGAAGTATTGGCATATACAGGACACCCAAACGAAATAGACATGAAGGAATTAGTCATTTTACACACACATCAGAATTGACAGGAGGAACTCGGCACCTTGTGCAGGAAGAAGAGAATGCGATTCATGGGGTTTACTACGACTCATTGCTGCTAAGCGAAGTACTTGTAAAAATTTTGAACGGGCTTGGAGAAAGAATTATGACCTGGGGCGATAAAGCTGTATCAGGATGAGATCAAATGCTACCACAAGGCCGTACATCTGGCACGTGCAGCTCACCTTACCAATGAGTCCAGCAAAAACCCAGCTAAATGCATTTTTTAAATACTGAATGATTTCAAAAATAGGAAGAATCCCCCTATTCATACATTCACGTCAGGTCAGCAATGTGAGGAACTGGCCAATTTCTTTGTTCAGAAAGTGGAAGCCATTTACAGATCTTTCCCCAGTTGCCCCATGGACCCTGTAGCCCTTGATGCACCCCACCCCGCTGCCACTCTGACAGCGATGCCATCTATTACTCAGGACGAGCTTCTCGCTCTAAGTATGATTCTTTGATGCTAGTCGCCAACAAGGCTGAGGTGAACCGCCTGCAGCAAGTCCAAAATGCTGCAGCACGAGTCCTGCTCAAGCTCCCTACAACTTGTACTACGTCGGGCACCGTGAGGCGCCTTCACTGGCTACCTGTTCCTAAAAGGATTGAATTTAAAGCACTATGTCTTGCCTTTAAAACCCTTAAACTCTCGCCCCCTAAGATTCTATCCACTCTGTTTATCCCCTATGTCCCCAAGCGTCAGTTACGTTCTGCTGAGCATCTGTTGGCTGTGGTCCCCCGGGTAAAATGGACTAGAGCCGGGGGCCGGTCTTTCTACTATATAGCCGTTAAGCTGTGGAATTCTCTTCCCGCTCAGACCCGCTGCTTGGAAGGCCTAAAACCCATTTGTTCCCTGTGGGCTAGTCCTGCTGCATTTCTGAGCCTATTTTCAGTGCCGGGACGGCCCTTTCTGGGGCAGTTGCGCGCTTTATAAAATTACATAACAATAACAACAATAAAAAAATGTGTGGACAAACTGCTTATTTATTATTGCCAGATGACTGGAAGGGATTCTGCAAAATACTTGCGGAAACTCACAGCTGTTCATATATACCTGATGGAAGGAAGAAAAGAGAAGGTTATTCACAGAATGTAACGTCCTGAACGTCTCAGGATCGTTAACAGACACGATAATGAGGACGCAACCACTTGTGTACGTTTAGTTATTTTAATGAGGGCTAAAATAATACAATAAGTCAACAAAAGGAAAAGTCACTGGAATCCTCCAGTCTTTCTACGTTACCAACCCACAGCAAAGATGGTCCTAACCGTCCTCTGCAAATACGCCGGTCCCGGCGTATGCCAACAGAGGGCAGAATATGCAATGGCCGAAAATGCCAATCGATATGCTGTGAGGGGTACGAAGAGCGAGTGGGAGAACAGAGGAGTCAGGGAAACACACCTGAAGGGAGCAGCCGCTCAACCTCTTCCTCGTACTGCACCGGGACGCGGAGTCACCTCCTGGTGCTGCGTCACCGATGCCCAAATCAAAGTATGGTGATGGGATCGAGAGCAGCCGCTCGATCGATCCTGTGGACCTTCTAGACTGTGACGCGGCAAACACCTCCCGGTGTGCGTCACAGCTGGTAGTCCTTTAATCTCGGGTTGGGCTGGGAGCTACGGCTCCTACCAGCGCAATTGCCAAGGCGCCTAGACTCAGCCGAGTCAAGGCGAAGCTCAATGGTTGTCCGGTAGAGCTACCGGGTCAGAAACAGGTTGAACTTGGCAAGACACGGCCCAGGGAGTAACGACTCGACCTACCTCCGTTCTTGCCGGGCTGGAGCACCACTCCGGAACGCTGCTCTTCACGAAGCAGGTATGTCGGTGTAACTCAATATCCGACAGCGTTCTTCCTCCAGGTACCTCCTTTTATAGGGCGTGTTTCCTTGAGTCATGTAACGGCTCTCCCGGTTACATAACATCTAACCCGCTAAGCATCCTGGGAGTCGTAGTCCTTTTTCGCTGGTACTGGTTTACCACCCGCATGACGGGAATTCTTGACAGTACATCCTCCCTCTCTCAGCGGCTCCCCATGGGGCCAGCGCTGGAAGGAAACCGTTGATGAAACAATGAGACCAAGCGCGGAGCATGAACCCCTTCAGCCGGTTCCCATGATTGCTCCTCCGGGCCATAGCCTTTCCACGCCACCAGGTACCACAGCTTGCCCCTACGCCACTTGGACGCCAGTATGCCCGATACCTCATACTCCACCTCCGACTCCACGCATACTGGTCTAGGTTTCACAGACTGCTTGGAGTTTGCTGGTTTGATCAATGATACGTGAAAGACTGGGTGTATACGCAACGACTGGGGTAACCGCACCTTCACGTTCACGGGACCCATACACTTGGTAATCCGATAGGGGCCCATGAACTTGGGATGGAACACACTGTTCTTTCGAAATCGCATGTTTCTTGTGGATATCCAGACGAAGTCTCCATTACGGTACAACGGCCCGGGCCTCCTCTTCCTGTCAGCCGTAGCCTTGTACCTTTTCTTGGCCTCTATCAGGACAGCCCTTGAGTGCATTAATGCGTCCTTAATGCGTGCCACCCTCTCCGCCGTGGCGGGAATCTTGTCCTCTTTGAGAGGATGGAGAAACGGCAAGAATCTGGGATGCTGGCCATAGTTGCTGTAGAATGGAGATGACTGGGTGGAGCTGTGAGTGGCTTTGTTGTATGCTATCTCCGCTACCCATAGCAAGTCGACCCATTCCTCCCTACCCTGGTCCACAAAACATCGCAGATACTGCTTGAGCGTTTGGTTCAGGCGCTCGGTTTGGCCGTCCGTTTGAGGGTGGTAGCTGGTGGACAGGGCAGTCTTGACGTGCAGCGCCGTGCACCACGTTTTCCAGAACTGAGCAGTAAACTGCGACCCCCGGTCTGACACAATCACCCCTGGCAATCCATGTAGTCGTACCACATTCTTCAGGAGTAGTGACGCCAATTCCCCGGCTGTAGGGACTCTTTTGCAGGGGATGAAGTGCCCCATCTTCGTCAAATAGTCCACAACCACCAGGATCGCAGTCATCCCTTGGTCTACAGGTAGCCCCACCACGAAGTCAAGTGATATATTATCCCACGGTCTATCCGGGGTTGGAAGCGGACGGACGAGCCTCTGGGGTCGGCCGTGGTCGGTCTTCATGGTGGCACACGTAGGACACGCCTGTCCCCACCTCCTAACATCCACTCTCATGGTTGGCCACCAGAAATGCCGTCCCAGGCTAGCCACCGTCTTTTCAAAGCCCAAATGACCTGCACATGGTGAGTCATGGCACCAGACGAATGCTTGTTTCCTCAGTCTAGGCGTGGGTATCAGCAGGCACCTGCCTTTCAGGGGTATACCATCCTTCACCTGCCATTCTTTGTGACTGAGGAGTCACCTACGTCATGCGAATGAACGGATCCCTCTCTGGATTCCCCTCAGGAATGTATCTGGCTGGATAACTCCTAATACCATCTGAGGGGGAATGATGGAATGTTCGGCAACAGGCATCGGTTCCTTAACAGCATATTGACGCGACAGGGCGTCTGCCTTCCGGTTTTCCGTCCCAGGCCGATACGTGATGTGGAAATTGAGCCCTGCAAAGAATATCATCCACCTCAACTGCCTGGGAGAAAGGTGTCTTGCGGCCGTCATGAACTGTAGGTTCCTATGGTCCGTATACACCGAAACCACATGCCTTGCCCCCATCAACCAATGCCTCCATTCAGTGAAGGCGTCTTTGATTGCGAGAAGCTCCTTCTCCGCAATGTGATAGTTGCGTTCAGCGTCGTTGAGTTTGCGGGACATGTATGCAACAGGGTGAAGCACCCCTGTGTCATGATTACGTTGGGACAGGATAGCCCCCAGTGCCACATCCGACGCGTCTGCTTCTACCACGTAGGGGAGGCCCGGATCAGGATGAGCCAACACCGGTGCCTTACCAAAGGCGTTTTTCAGGGCCTCAAAGGCTGCGTTTGCTTCAGGGGACCAGACGAACTCCTTGGACTTCCTCAGCAGCTGTGTGATTGGGGCCACCAACCCTGAAAATCCATCTATAAATCGTCTGTAAAAGTTGGCGAAGCCAATGAAACTTTGGACGTCTTTCACTCCTTGAGGCACCGGCCATTCCTTTACCGCCTTGATTTTGCGTTCTGCCATCTCCTGCCCATCCGGACTCAGCATTACTCCGAGGAATTCCACGGATGTGACGTGAAAGTCACACTTGCTGAGTTTGCAAAACAGCATATTCTCCCTCAGCATTTGGAGTACTGTTTTGGCATGGTGTACGTGTTCCTCCACGTTGGACGAATAGATGAGGATGTCGTCGATATATACTACTACGTATATATCCAGCACCTCTCGAAATACCTCATTTAGAAAGTACTGAAAGGCTGCCGGGGCGTTGCACAGGCCGAACGGCATGACGAGGTACTCGAAGAGGCCGAACCTGGTCTTAAAGGCGGTCTTCCACTCGTCCCCGTCCCTCATGCGCACAAGATGGTATGCCCCCTTCAGATCCAACTTAGTGTAGATACGAGCTTTCTTGACCTGTTCCAAAAGAACACTGATGAGAGGCAAAGGGTATCGATTCTTGATGGTTATCGCATTTAACGCCCTGAAGTCCACACAGGCTCTCAGCTCCCCGTTGGTCTTTGGGATGAAGAAGAGTGGTGAGGCGGCCGGGGACTTGGACGGGCGGATGAATCCTAGTTTGAGGAGTTTATCCAGGTACCCCCGGAGATGCACATTTTCTGGTTCCGTCAGGGCATACAGCCTGCCACTGGGAACGCTTGCCCCTGGCACCAGGTCGATCTGGCAGTCAAACAGTCTATGTGGCGGGAGCACCTCTGCCTTGACTTCCTCGAAGACGTCCTCAAAACTGCGATAAGCCAGAGGGAGTGCCACATCTTTCTCTGCCGCTGTAGCCACCGTCTGCCTCCCGCTCACTTCTGCGTCAGGGGATTCCGGTCGCATTCCACAAAGCTGTTTGCAATATGGTGACGTCATTTCGATGCTATGCGTTGGCCAGTCCACAGAGGGATTGTGCTTCTGTAGCCACGGCAATCCCAATATGACACCGTATTGGGGTGCTCTGATGATGTTAAAATCAATCTGTTCCAGATGGTTCCTCCCATACCTCACCGAAAGGAACCCCGTGTGCTGCCCGATGGGTCCCGTCACCAATCGCCTCCCGTCTACAGCATAGACGTCTTCGGGTACAGCTTTGGGAAGAAGCATTAGCCCTAGCCTGCACGCCTCGTTGTAATCCATAAACATGCCTGTGGCCCCTGAATCCACCATGGCTACCACGGATATCCACTGGTCGTGCACTCCCACATGCACCGTGAGGAATAGGTGTCGTTGTCCTTTCGTGACTGAGTTGGATAGTGAAGGGATGGATGCTTGACTCCGAGATGCCCCTTCATTGGTCAGGGAGTCCTCTAGTTTTCCGCCGGTACATCCACCACGGCTGTCACCGACCGGTTGGCCCGATAACGTGAGGTCTTCGGTTTGGCAGGGCATTCACGTACGTAGTGGCCTTTTTTGCCACAATATAGGCACAATCCTTGTTTACGGCGGGACTCTTTCTCCGTGGTTGTGAGACTCGCACGTATCGCGCTAATGTCCATGGGTTCTCCCTTGGCTGCGGTTGTGGTTTCGGGACTTCCCACAGTCACATAGGAAGGAAGGGCTCTTCCTTTTCTCCCATGATCCCCCTTTCGTTCGCTTAGCCTATGTTCCAACCGCAATACCAGGTTGATAAGGCCTTCACATGTCTTGGGTTTAGGGTCTATGTGAGCCACGGCATCCTTGAGCTCATCGCACAGCCCTTGATGAAAGAGCGCCGTTTGCTTCGCAACAGGCCACTTGGTTTCCGCAACCAACCTACGGAACACGTTGAGATACTGCACCAGGTCGTTGGATCCTTGTCTCAATTCGAGCATTTCACGGTCCGCCGTGTACGAGTCTGCCCTTCGATCGAACACTTTCAGGAATTCCTCGCGGAAAGCACCCCAGTCACATAGGATTGGGTCGTCCCTGCTCACCAGAGGTACGGCCCACTGTGCCGCGTTTCCAGCCAAGTAGGAAATAAGGAAAGCCACCCGGGCTTGACTCGTAGGGAACGCCTTAGGTTTGCAAGATAGATGTAGCGCCACTTGCGTGAGGAATACCTGCACCGTGTTGGGGTCTCCACTGTATCTCTCCGGTGTTGCCAAGGGTATGGCAACCGGCATCTCCGACTACTACCGCAGGGTTTTGGTTCATGGGGGAGGTGCTAGGCGTGAGCGGGTCCCTCTGAATAGCATCCAGTCTGGCCTTTACATCGGCAGTTTCTTGCCTAGAGGCCGCCAATTCTATTTGCACGGCAGCTAAAGCAGCCAGCACGTCATCAAGTGTTGCCATGTCTGTTTATCGACCAGGAGACAGTTAATGTTATAAGGTTGGATATTTTGTAACGTCCTGAACGTCTCAGGATCGTTAACAGACATGATAATGAGGGCGCAACCACTTGTGTACGTTTAGTTATTTTAATGAGGGCTAAAATAATACAATAAGTCAACAAAAGGAAAAGTCACTGGAATCCTTCAGTCTTTCTACGTTACCAACCCACAGCAAAGATGGTCCTAACCGTCCTCTGCAAATACGCCGGTCCCGGCGTATGCCAACAGAGGGCAGAATATGCAATGGCCGAAAATGCAAATCGATATGCTGTGAGGGGTACGAAGAGCGAGTGGGAGAACAGAGGAGTCAGGGAAACACCCAGCCGGGTCTCTACCTGAAGGGAGCAGCCGCTCAACCTCTTCCTCGTACTGCACCGGGACGCGGAGTCACCTCCTGGTGCTGCGTCACCGATGCCCAAATCAAAGTATGGTGATGGGATCGAGAGCAGCCGCTCGATCGATCCTATGGACCTTCTACACTGTGATGCTGCAAACACCTCCCGGTGTGCGTCACAGCTGGTAGTCCTTTAATCTCAGGTCGGGCTGGAAGCTACGGCTCCTACCAGCGCAATTGCCAAGGCGCCTAGACTCAGCGGAGTCAAGGCGAAGCTCAATGGTTGTCCGGTAGAGCTACCGGGTCAGAAACAGGTTGAACTTGGCAAGACACGGCCCAGGGAGTAACGACTCGACCTACCTCCATTCTTGCCGGGCTGGAGCACCACTCCGGAACGCTGCTCTTCACAAAGCAGGTATGTTGGTGTAACTCAATATCCGACAGCGTTCTTCCTCCAGGTACCTCCTTTTATAGGGCGTGTTTCCTTGAGTCATGTAACGGCTCTCCCGGTTACATAACATCTAACCCGCTAAGCATCCTGGGAGTCGTAGTCCGTTTTCGCTGGTACTGGTTTACCCCCCGCATGACGGGAATTCTTGACACAGAACATTTCAGGTTTAGAACCTGAATTACATGAATTGGAAACATTTTGGGGCAAATTAAGATGTGGGCTGTGAAGCAAACAACCTCAGGTTGGGGGCACTGCGACTGATATTCTTGGTTTTAAAATCCTACCGGCTGATTACGATAAAGCAGGTCAGAATTTAAACCAGCCGGCCATTCCGGCTGGCTTCCTAACAGGGTCCCTTTACCCTTGTGGCCTTCGGGTGGGGGCCAAGGGGGCACCTATGGTGCCCCCCTATTAATCCCTGCGCCTTGTGGTAGGCACCTTGAGGTACCTGCTACAGGGTGCAGGGATGAACACAATGTCCCATGTCTCTATGGGAGCTTGTGTTACGGCTGGTGTAAGGTATCTGTCCTGTTTCCGCCTCGGTGTCGGTTTGAGGAAACCCCGACCAACATCGAACTAGGCCCCCAATTGTTTTGAAAATTTTGGGAAATGAGTTTACACAATTGGAAATTGGTTTTCAATCGCAGGAAAGGACATTTTGAAAGCCACTCTAATGCCATCATGAATTGTAGGGCTTTGTCTGATATTTCTTATTATATGAGCTGTAGATGGATTTTATGCAAAAAACAAGAAAGAATGCAAAAAAAGTTATATGAAAATGAATTAGGTTTGATGGGAATAATAAATGATGATTACATGAAGTCACTGGAATATAGAGGTCAGAAAAGAAAGAGACAGGATTCCACTGATAATGAATGTGAACTCTGAAACAAACTCACATGGGAAAATAATTTGTTTAATGGTTAAGATAACCATCAGATGGGGGATTTGATAGAGTAGAAGACTTTAGCTTAAATAAAGTACATACTAAACACTAAACATTAACACAAAAATGCTGAATAAAAGGAAACATAGGGAAATGCACCTTTCTTAAATGTGCGCAATTAACATCGTTTCACTGGTAAGCCACATCAGGCTCTACCACTCTAATTTTCAGTTAATTTTCTTCTTTAATAAATGAACGTTTTTAGTAAATGCTGAAAGATGTAATGTTGTTTTAAATGTGTTATCTCTGTAGAATGTGCTGACTTTAAAAAGTGTTGATTCTTTTTCTAAACTACATGTTCTCATTGTATTTAGACATTTTCTTGCTGCCACATATTCACATTACAGAATGCTGGATAGTATATTAGACATTAATGCTGACATAAAGACGTTAATCTCTTAACTGAATATTGCAGATTGCAACTAGAATGTTTCTGCTTTTAAATAGTTCATTGTTACACAGTGGAATACTGGATAGATAATAGTCAGACTGAGGGGTTCTCATGGGAACTCAGAGTAAAGCTAACGCACATAAATGTTTAGCAACTAAAATTGTGACTTGCCGACTTTGCTTGTTTATAGTGGGAATGAATGAAGAAGCAGCAGACTATTGGATGATCCTTCCTCACTTGCTTATGATGAGCTAACACCAGCTAGGATTGTTACATGTGTTTTTTTTCATATTGTGCATGTTCCTAGTTAGAATTAGGGTGGTTCAGTCAAGGCCATTTTGCTGCAAATATTCTATTTTTCCACTTGCCCTTTTTGCCCTATTCGCTGTAAGCTACTGCTGACAGGGATTTCTGTCACCTACTACTTTGTAGGTGTCTAATTTTTAACAGTTTTGGCTGCTGCTCTGACTATTTTCCTAGCTACAATTTGGACAGTTACTACTGTGACTGCATGGTGAATTGAGAAAGAAGACTCGGACGAGTTTTGGAACTACTCTTCCAAAATCTTGTCTTCTCCATAAATGAGTCTTTATGGGCTCTGATAGGTTCTGATCTGCTTATAGTGAAATAGGGATAAACTTACTTTATGGAACACACTTTAATTCTTTTGAGTGACTCTAACCATGACTTTCTTGATATTTCTCTAAATGGTTTTATCTGGTTTACTAAATTGAATAAAAAGACAAAAAATACTAAACTCTCATAGATAAATAAACGTTTACGAACTAATTCAAAAACTCCCATTATTGGCTGAACTAAATAACTAAATTATTTATGCTTATTGTGATGTCTTTGGTTGATACTCCATTCTAAAGTTGTGGCAAAGACGTATTAGCCTGAAGAAGAGTTTGGCACGGAATTGGAGATCCCTATTGTAAGTTATGGGTTGAACTGTTAAGCTTAATTTTACTTCCATGCTGTCCGCACCTTTACCTCCTTGGATATTTTAATGCTCTAGGACAGGTAGGCCGTGCTAAGGATGGATAGAGGGATCTTGATCATTTTGATAGAAGAAACATTGAGGTGCTGATGGGAAATGGAATGGTTGGAAAGCACTACAAAGAAAACGGGGTGTTTTAGGCAAAAGTGCGTTTCTGTTCATCTTTTTTAGGGATGAACCAAGCACCAGGGGAGTCTAGTACTCACCAAAACTAAATTTAGTAGCATATGGAGCTTGATAAGGATAGCAAAACACATAAGGCCCCTGGGTCTGAATGGACAAAGGCAGTGCTGGAGTATGCCTTTTTCAGGGCGGTTACCCTAACTCACCTGTACGTGGCATGCTTCATCATAGGGTAACCTCCTCGCACTGCAAACCTTGTTGCAGTGCAGGCTACAACCCCCTGACTGAGAGGGAGGAGGAGCTCAAGGATGATTTCAGTATTCAAGTGGTGTCTCCTAAAACCAATAGATGAGCAGGGTGTGGTGATAGAGATGGGGAGACAAGATCAGTGTGTGTGATATAAAACTAACTTTAAGGTATGCAAACAAAATTCATTAGGGCATCCGTAGGTTACAGCTAAAAGCAATACACTCCGTGGAGGTGTGTCAGCTTTTATCAGGACCAAAGAGAAGTGCAGGTTGGAATGGGTTTGTCCCAGGAATTAATCAACCATAAATAAATATACTGAACCAGTGGTTGGAGTGGATCGCCACTCAGACAAGTCCCCACTGGTAATGATGTTACCGGTAAAGGGATAATGCATCAAGATACGTGTACCATATGCATTGAGCTCCTGTCTTGTGGGTCCACATGGGAAACATCCATTACAATGCAGTCATTACTATGCACTACCTTTACAACGCAACTGTTACAACGCAACTGCCTTTACATCGCATGCCATTACAACGCATGTCACTGCAATGCATGCCATTACAATGCATACCATTATAACGCATGCCATTACAATGCATTGTAAGGTAAGTAATGGAGATTTTTTGTTTTAAGGTGGGTATGGTTTTGATGTACATGGGATTAGTAATTTTTACCCAATTACTATCCAACACTTTTCCCACTGTTGCACTCACTGGAGTGGGAATAGTAATTTTAATCCCTACACTATCCAACACTTACCCTACTGTTGTACACACTGGAGTGGGAATAGTAATTTTTACACCTACACTATTCAACACTTACCCTAAAAGTATTATGCGTTGTAATGGTATGTGTTGTAATGGTATGCATTGTAATGGAATGCCTTGTAATGGTAGTTTTAAAAACCGCATTGTAAAAGCATGCATTGTAATTGTTTGCATTGTAACATCATATATTCATCCACATACAATGTGTAATGGACATGAATTGTAAGATACATAACTATTAACCAAAAACGTATTATAAAGCATGCAATTGTTGCTTACCCACTGTGTCAGGTAATCAATACCACCTCTACCTCGGTGCAATCTTGAGGGTGCACCTGTGTCCTAGAAAATGGAGGGACAGGTGGGTGATCAGTCACACATTCATAATGAATGTGACATCGACATAGTGAAGGCAGATAACTTGTGATTAAAGGCAACTCAAGGAACTAGAAACCTTGTTCGATATGGTAGGTTAACAGGGGAAAACTTGTTGGGTCCGATTCACAAAAGTAATCTGAGACAAAATCCTAACTTTACGTCTTTTGGTATTCACAGAAGGCATTTAGGAGTACTAAAGTTAGGATTTTGCCTCAGTTAATTTTAAATTTTTGTCTTAAGTTAAACTTAAGACAAACTTAAGTTTAACTGAGACAAAATCCTAACTTTACGACTTTCGGTATTCACAGAATGCATTTAGAAGTACTAAAGTTAAGATTTTGTCACAGTTAAACTTAAGTTTAATTTAAGACTAAAACTTAAGTTTAACTGAAACAAAAAAAATTATTTCAGTACTCCCAAATGCCTTCTGTGAATACCGAAAGTCATAAAGTTAGGTTTTTGACTCAGATTACTTTAGTGAATCGGGCAAGTTGTGAGGAAATTAAGCTCTTGTGAATAATAAGCAGACCAATAGGATTATGAGCAAATCTTTTCTTAAATGTTAATCCTAGGAACCGGGGACACACTTGGCTTACTAAACATATGTTATTAAACAAATCATGGGCGAAGGGCGTGGCTAGCCGGGTAGTGTGATGGCTGCTTCCTAAGCGAGCTCCGCAGGCTGAGCCCTAAATCCTGTCATTATCCTTGCAAAACCGGACTTCACTGGCCATTGCCACGTCGCATTTGGCATCGGAACCTGAGGGGCGCCTGCAGACTTATTTTCAGGTGATTTCCAGCCATCCTCGGAGCTCCGGAGGGCACCCAACTGAGAGCCGAAGGGGAGGAGCCTGTGCAGACTGCACTGGATCGCCCCTAGCTGGGCAGCGCTATCACCTGAGGCCGGGGCTGCTGAGGCCCAGTTCACCATGGCCTTGCACCCAAATGCAAAGAGAAGCATCCGATCTCCGATGCGGGGGGACCTCCCATGCAGGCGGCATTCCGCCGGATGGTATGCGGACCTGGCGAAAGAGGTACGACGTGCCGCATTTGCAACTCAGATCTGCATTTACAGGCCGCCATCTTGCAGCCCCATGTTTGCCGCGATCTCCTACTTCCGACACTCAGCACAGAGCAACATGAGACAGGGGCCTCCACTCCAACTGCAGCGTCAATGACCGAAGCTGGCGGATTACCCACTACTGTGCAGGTGCCTGGGGAGCCCCGAGGGTGTACTCACCTTAGCGCTCTGGGCTGCATGGCATTGATCTGATGCGGATAGGCCCGGGTGCTCCTATATATAATCCTGCAGTGGACGTCGGAGGAGGGGGCTGTGTATGGGCGCTGTGGACGAGGTGATTTGACAATCGGTCCTCTTTGCGTACCCCTCCAGCGTGGGTCACTGGACATTGTGTGGCAGGCGAACCCTTGATGACCGTCCCACTTCTGGGTGGCACGCAGGTTCGCCTAACACTGGGGTGATTATTGCAAAGACCCCCCGCAGCTGCGTCGGGAGGACTGGTGCTGCCGACTGTTTGGCCTCCGCGAGACATTGGCCCTCCACCCCCGACATCACACCAAGCTCCAAACTTTGCATCGCTGGGGGATCCCTCACTGGCGGTAACACCTCAACCGGCCACATCGCACCAAGCCCCGCTCCTTGCACATCACTCTCTGCAAGGCTAGAAGCATTCTACCTGATTCACCATCTATCAACTCAACATGGGCGAAACGGAAACCCGTCAACCCAAGATCTCCTTTGATAATAAACGCCCGGTCAAACCTGCAGGACAGGACATGGAGGACCAGGGAGCTGCCGGGGGAGCGGAGGAAGATGGAGCTCAGAGGGACGATCTCAAATCATTAATGCTCGAGATGCGCAGCAGTTTGCGTACTATCGATGCGAAACTAGACAATTTGACATCTCAGCTTGATTCGGTCAAAACCCAGGTGGCCACACATGAAATGCGACTGGACTGCCTGGAAAACCGACACACTAAACAACACGAATTCCAGCAGGAAACCAGAGGCCAGATCATAAACATAGAAAAAACGCTGGAGGCCTTACGTGCTAAGGCAGACGATTTAGAAGCGTGCTCTCGACGCAGTAATGTCCGTATAACGGGAATTCCAGAGACCACCGCCATTACGAAGATGGAAACCTTCATCTCGGACCTCATGCACAAACTTTTTGATCCACATTTATCCCCTGTCTTCGCTATAGAACGCGCACACAGAGCTCTGGGGCCTAAACCACTAGTGGGAGGTACCCCTCGGCCCATGCTGGCTAAATTCCTCAATTATCAGGACAGAGACACAGTGCTTCGATTAGCCAGAGAAAAGGGGCGTATTACGCATTAAGGGAATGTCATCTCATTGTACCCCGATTTTACGCCATTGGTCCAGGCGGCACGACGAGACTTTTTGCCCGCGAAACGCTTGCTGCTCGAAGCTGAAATTCCACATGCGCTTCTAAATCCTGCCAAGTTGAAAGTGTCATTTGACGGGAACTCACACTACTTCACGGACGCTAAATCAGCCTTAAAATTTGCCAAGCACATCTGTGGCTCGAAAAAGAAAGCTTCAAAGGAGCATGGACATCCTGATAACTCGGATCGACTTAGTGACAATGACTGACATTGCTAACCTGCTGTGGGACCCTCCGATGTATCACAGGATGGTGTCTAGCGGGGCCCAGGTTAATGTATTTGCGAACTGTTCCTATGTGTCACGCTACAGTGGTTCAATAAGATGTTGGTATGTCTAACACAAGCATGGCCGAGGTCTCATTTTTGATGCGATTGCTCTAACCCCGTTTATGTTCTAGGATGGCCAGTTCGTACGGTACTTTCACAGGCTCAGCCACCCTGTGCAAACAGGGGTGTTCACCTGTGCTCCTATGCCCCCAAGGGACTGTTCCCAATGTTTGTTATTTCCCACTTCTTTACGTGGGCTAGGGAGGGTATGTCATGACCTGGTTGGGAGGTTAAGACGGGAGGGGGGGAGGGTTGGGAAGACTGTTTTATTTCAGTTTGTGAGCTGTAGAAGTATGATTGTCTCATTACTGTTTGAAGATAGGAGTATACCTAAACTAAGGGGAGATCGCCCTGTCGGACCTAAACGCGTATATGGGAACTGATGCTAGGCTATGCAAAATCCTTACCTGGAATGTGAGGGGAATG
Organism: Lissotriton vulgaris; assembly: GCF_964263255.1. NCBI lineage: Eukaryota > Metazoa > Chordata > Amphibia > Caudata > Salamandridae > Lissotriton > Lissotriton vulgaris. The sequence continues at coordinate 1,434,974,420 of NC_141687.1, forward strand.
AATGATGGCAGGATAGCCCAGCTTGTTCACACTTATTTGTCTAGACATCAAATCGATATATGTTTTCTTCAAGAAACACACCTCAACACCACACCATCACCGCAATTGAAGCATTCTAGGTGGGCGTATATTCACTCTGCAGTATATTCTAATTATGCACGGGGGTTGCCATACTTTTACGTAGAGGCCTGGACTGGAAAGAATGTGCTTTGGAAGTTGACCCAGAGGGCAGGTTTGTTGTGCTGCAGGGACTTCTGGGAGGGAAGCCAATAGTATTGGTGGCTTTATATGGACCAAATGCTGACGCCCCAGAGTTTTTTCAAGGACTTTGGGCTAAACTGGCTTTATTAAAGTGTCAAACAATTATTATTGGAGGAGATTTTAACGTAGTCTTACAAGATAGTATAGATAGACGAGGAGCTACAAGACCATTACACCCTGCTGCAGCACAGACCCTGTGAAACCTCATTACTGAAGGTAACCTAGTTGATATATGGAGACTGAGACACCCGACTTTGAAAGAGGGAACATGCATCTCCTCATGCCACGCTGCCTTGTCCAGGCTAGATTATTGGCTGGTATCAGGAGATGTGGCAGGTTGGACGGTTGATACCTATCATATGGCTAGATCCTTATCAGACCATGTCCCTTGTCTGTTGATGATTAAACTCCCTGATGCCCCACCGCAAGCGTTCATGTGGAGACTCCCTCCACACGCCTTACTGGACGCAGCGTTCAAGGAAGGCATACGAGCTGACATAGTGGGATTTTTTTAACTAAATGCTGGATCGGTCTCTACAATGGCCACTCTTTGGGATGCGTTCAAGGTGGTCATCAGGGGAAAGTGCATAGCACAACAGGCTGGGGTGTTGAAAGCGATTAGAGGCACTCTCACTACACTTGAAACGCAGATACGACAGCTTGAGATACAATTCTGTACCGACAGCACTCCCCAAACGGCTATAGATTTAAAGGCTAAGATGCTGGAATTTGAGGAGGGGGCCCAGAGAGAATAAAAATTCCCAGGGAAACAGGCTGAGGCTCGACGATATGGAGAAGGGGATAGGCCGGGCCGGACACTAGCAAACTTGATTCATAAATCAAAATCCTCCCCATGCATACAAACACTTAACACCTCAGAGGGACGTGCTGTGGTCGGTCCAGAGAAAGTTCTATGTGAATTTAGAGACTTCTACTCTCAGCTCTATACGGCCAAACAGACAGACTGCTCAGATGGTATGCAAGCATTCCTCGACTCTATTGCATTAGTGTGGTTTAATGACGCCCATCGTAAATACATGGACTTTTCCTACGATGTAGAGGACATCAAATTAGTCATCAAAAGTCTCCCCCTTGATAAAGCCCCCGGGCCGGATGGCCTCACCACAGCCTTTTCAAAGCGTATTCGGACGAACTCGCCCCCCAACTCCGCGCAGTATATAGCGAAGCCCTTGAGACTGAAATCTTACCGCCCTCTATGAGAGAGGCACTGATCATGACATTACTAAAACCAGATAAAGATGTATCGGAATTGGACTCATATCGTCCTTTATCACTCATTAACGTGGACGTGAAAATCTATGCGAAGCTCTTGGCAAATCGTCTACAGCCGCTCCTCCCTATTGCGCTTCCGGATCAGTCCGGATTTATACCAGGCCGCTTGACCTCTCACAACCTTAGAACGATATTCTCCGTCCTACACAACTTACATCCTACAGTACGGGCAGCCGCTGTATTTCTCGATGCCACGAAGGCATTTGACTCCCTGGAGTGGCCATACCTGTTCCGCATACTAACGCGTATGGGATTCAGTCCCCTATTTATTAAACAAATACGGCTATTATATACAGCCCCTCTGGCTAGGGTATGTGTAAATGGTCTGATCTCTGACACATTCCCAATCAGTCGTGGCAACAGACAAGGATGCCCCTTGTCACCACTACTTTTTGCCATAGCTATGGAACCACTTTCTGCCAGAGTCCGTCAGCACCACACGGCTAGAGGCATAGGCTTCAGCTCCCGAAGTCTATTGCTCTTGATGTATTGTCTTGATGACCCGGTACTCAGGGAATTTATCAAATTTGGAGGCTTGTCGGGGGTCTGCATTAACTGGAGAAAGTCAGTCATCTTCCCATTAACAGATAACACACCAGCAGTAGAGTCAGAATTCCCGCTACGCTGGGAGGCTGATGAGGTGAAATACTTGGGCATATGGATCTGCCGCAACCTACAGGGCATTTGGTCCATGAATTTCGGGAGAGCCACATCCTGGCTAGAAAGCAAAGTGGAACTGTGGTCTAAACTGCCCTTGTCCATAGCTGGTAAGATTGAGCTAGTAAAAATGGTCATACTCCCCAAGTTTCTCGACCTCTTCGTGAACGTCCCAATTCCACTTACCACGCACTTTTTCAAATGTGTCCGTACTCATTTACTATCGCTAATTTGGGCAGGCGGACAAGCAAGAGTATCATATGACCTGTTGACAGTGCCTCTGAGACAGGGAGGGTTGGGCGCCCCGGACATACAACTGTATGCGTTGTGTGCACAGGCCCAATTCCTGCATTTTTGGATGCATCCGAATCCCTACCAACCACATGTTGCTGTGGAAATAGATTCAGTTGCCCCGCTACCTCTATCGGTCGCATTATATGATAAAACGACAAGACCTAGGGAAGATGTAGACACAGCAGACACGCTGCAATGGGTCTGGAGGGCACTTCAAAAATGGGCAAAACTGACACACATGTACGCACCCGCAGTACCACTCCGCGATAACCCTATGTTGGCATGCCTGGAGATGGGTGGGCGGATTCCAACACTCGATGGAACACAGCTGCTGACCGTCGCGGACCTACATCCAGATGACACCTTTCGTCCCCCACCTTCGGGCATAGACGGAGCGGAAGTCCCATTCCTAGAAAAGTTCACATATTATAGATTAAAAATGGCGTGCCAATCACTACATGAAAGCTTCCCGGAAGCCACCCCACACTGCAGGCACTACAGGGTATACTGGCTAGAGCTACCTCCAAAAAACTAGTAACTAGATTGTATGTGGCGATGCAAAATCAAGCCCCCGTAGTTAGACCAAGGTCCCAAGAGCTCTGGAATGTAGAGTTAGATCCTCCGATGGACGAAGATCAATGGAACTTCAGCTGCAAACAATTGCTGGGTCTTTCCCCCAATTATACACTGCGCCCTATTCATTTTAAATTCCTACACAGATACTATAGGACGCCCATTGGCCTACATCGAATGGGGTTAAGACCAGACGCTAGCTGCTGGAGATGTGGGTGGGAGCCAGCCACGTTTCTACACGTGGCCTGGAGCTGCCCGTGACTGGAACAATACTGGACGGATAATTATATTCCTAGCCGTCAACCAAATACTTGGTAGACATGACGACATAACGCCACATCTAGGTTTACTAGGGATGATCCACAGCACCAAACCACAGAAACGAAAGCTACATGCTCTACTACTCTTGTATGCTAGAAGACAAATTGCCATGAGGTGGGGTAGACGCAAAATACCGACGTTAAAAGCATGGCTGACAGACGTGAGCTATGGACATACACAACTGGGAAATTTCTGGGACTTAATGCCCACTGCCTCCAGACCAAGAGATATTTGGGAGCCTTTCCTACAATGGTCTAGGATGCGGGAGCGTTCCCCCTCTCCTGACATCACTACCCCCGAGACAAAAGACTCCCCAACTAACACCTGCCTAGACAACATATTGGCAGATACGCAGTTTCAGACGTTGTTCTGACCGACTTTTTCGGCCCTCCTTTGAGGGAAGATGATTGGAAGTGACTCTAGTCTATCAACATTCTAGTGCAAGGATTAGAACTATAGACAGGGCCTATTCATAAGGCACAGTAATGCACTTTCGTACCCTTTTCCTTAGATCAGGGCTTATAAACCTATATTAGGGGATAGATTCATTAGTATTAGTGATAATCCGTCCTTTTGCAAGAGTGTTAGTATACCTTCTATGGAGTTATGCTTATTTCGGGCCTTGTAGGCCTCAAACGGGAGAGACTCCATCTTGCTTTCTGCCCCGGCAGCTTGAGATGCTTCTAGGTCAAGTGTAATGTTTTAGTTTCGAAGTGTTGTTCGCTTGGAGAGAACCGGCTCAGGCAGGCCCTTATCGAAATACTGTATTTTTCTCCACTCCGAAGACACAACATCAGGCCGGCCGGCTGGGAACGTGTCCTTGGTACGGGGAGGTACAAGAATTTGGTGGGCGGCAGGTTACTGGCCGTAACTTTCCATGAAAGGACAAGCTTCCATATTAGCGAGAGCATGAGGCAGTGAGTTAGTCAGTCTGTAGGCGGCAGCTAGCCGTTAGCATCAATGCCATTAATTATTTCCATTGTAAATATTATTTATTTCCAGGCAGACAGTCGCCATTTTGAAGTCCGAGAAAGATCAAGAAGCTGATACTCTCTTAGAAAGATTGAAGAGGAGAGAGGAGTAGTGCAGAACGGCCAGAGAGAGAGAGACAGCAGCTAATAGAAGGAAGGTTCCAGTGACTTGGAGGAAAGCAGAGAAGACAGAGCATAGCGGTGCAGACGTGTACTCGTGACTGCTGAGGTGTGACTCTAAGACGAGCCAAGGCACAGACGAGAAGGGAACCTAGATGACAGCTGAACCCCGACTTCGCGTCCATAAGGTGACTTCTGCCCATATTCTATAGTGTGCACATTCTAACCTTTCACTTTTCTTTGCAGGATATATGTTATAGTGTGGTATTGTGTTTTTATGATCATTGTAATAAAATACCCCAGTTCTTAGTGAACCAACATGTGCCTCGTATTCTTGTTCAATCAGGGTAACCTGTTATTCTAGTCAGGCATTGTTTTCATGAACGGATGTAATTCCCGGTCAGGTAAGAGGTGACTGAGCAATGAGGGAGAGAGGGACCCCTCGATGTGAAGAATAGAGTGCACATTCTTTAATTTGGTAAGTTGTGGTAATTCCTAATATTGTAGTATCATATCCCGAGTAGCCAATGAGAGATTCCTTCCAAAGGTACTCATAGGAAAGTGATCGTCGTTGGTAAGCGGCGTTAATGAGAACACCAGGTGGGAAACTGGTGTGTAGGTCCGCCGGATTGCGGATCGGGCTGTGAGTGAGAGAACACTAGGGAGGACACTAGTGAATAGGTCCGCCGGATTGTGGACCAGGCTGTGAGGGAGAGAACACTAGGAGGGAAAACTAGTGTGTAGGCACGCAGGATTGTGATTTGCCGAGTGAGCACTGACTGTGGTCAGTGTGTAATGGTAACTAATCAGAACTGCCCTAGTGTAGATTAGTCTGGGCCTAAGTTGCCGCAAGACTAACTGGTATGAGTGGGATATTGTAGAAAATCTATGCATGTATATTGCTAATTCCCCATCCTTAGGTACAAGACACATATATATATATATACCCATTGTAAATACGTTCTAAGGAGGGAGGTGATTACGTTCCGGCTGGGTTGGAGGTGCTCTGAGGAGCTGATCCTATCTGGTCCGAGAATCCGGCTGTTACATCTGGCGTCACGAACTGTTTACGAAGCCTGTGTGCGCTGTATTGTTTTGATCTTGTTGATTTGCGCTCGGCTCGTACGTAGTTTCTTTTGTATATTTCTTGTTTATAGTTGTGTATATATTTTTTGTGTGTCAAAATGTTTTCGCGAAAATCGAAATCTACTTTCAAATTGCCTGTTGAAATTCTCGGACGTGATTGTAAATCTGCTTCTTGTGACAAAGATGATGATTCTAGCGGCCGCGGTCGCTCTTCCCATTCTAATGACGTTTCTCGTCCTGATTGTTCCTCTAAATCTATGGATCGTGCTTCTTCGGATGCTCGTCTGGAGGTTTCTGCGCATCCAGTTTTTCGACGCAAATTACAACAAGCTCCTGGTAATCCTAATGGTATTGCTTTGGATAGTTTGGAAGATTTTACTCAACAAGAGGTTAGTGACATTTTGCAACGATTTCGACAACGGCCTGGTGAGGCTTTGCTTACTTGGATGGTGCGCCTTTATGAATTGGGCGCTGCAGGTATCATGTTAGATGCCGGAGATGCCTTGAAATTTTGCTCTTTGAGTTCCGATTCCACTGTACAAGATCATTTTCGAAATTTCAATGGTGCTGGCTAGATAAGTCTGCTCCAGTTAGCGACTGATGGCTGTAACCATAAATACCCTACTGAATCTAACTGGCCTATCAATGACAAGCCGTGGTACACTTTGCGTGATGCGGCGCAGCAATTAAAAGAGGAGGTGATGAAAACTGCTATTTTTCTCAGTACTGCTGACAGGTTGTTGGATGGCTTATTGACAACTTCTGTGCGGAATCGCATTATCCGTTCTTCCCCTGTTGCTTATAAGCAGGTTATGATGACTTTGTTGATCAATCGAACTGGCAATGCTTTATCTATGGTACTTGAATCTGTCCGTCAGCTTGGTGAGTTGGGTGACTGGTTTAAACCTGAGAGACAGTCCAGACCGGAGGGTCGTACTGCTGGAGATTATAAATTCTCTAGACGTGATATGTTTCTTGCGCTGTTGGATGATGGTGTGAAAAAGGAGGACATTGATGGTGAGTCTAATAATCGCTTATGGGACATGTTTCGTAAGCGTGGTTTGGATCGTAAGGAGGGTGCCCGTCGTGTGCGAAAGAATGATTGTGATCGTGGGTGTTCTGATGACAGTGGAGACGACAAGCGTCGTGTGGATTCTGATCGTCGTGGTGAACGGCGCTATGAGCGTGATGTGTCCCCTCGTCGCCAGAAGGAGAGGGGGCGAGAGGGGGAAAGAGAAAGGGGGAGAGATGATCGTGTCTACAACAGATATAGAGATGAAAGAGATCAGTCCCCTGAGTTGAGGAAAAGGGAGGATCGACACAGGCTTTCTGATCGTAATTCACAGTACTATGCAGATGACAAGAATCCATTTCGTAATGGAGATGGATATGAACAGGATGTTTTGATACCCAAGAAAAATGAAAGTATTTACCCTGATTTGTCCTGGTTGACGGAACGCAGTAAAAATGACTAGGAAATAGGTCAAGCTCCAGTACGCAGGTGGGCTCATAAAGGTAATAGACCCTATGTAGATATTGAAATTTTTGGGAAACATCATAATATCCAAAGGGCCCGAGCATTGGTAGATACAGGAGCGGAGGCCACTCTTATTCATGGTAGATCAAAGAAATTTAAAGGCCAATTTTTCACAATTACTGGTTTAGGTGGAAAGGAAACTCCCGCAGTGCAAACTACACTTGAAATGAGAATAGGCAGAATTCCCCGAAAAGAATATTCTGTATTAGTTGTACCGCTCTTGGAGTACATAATTGGAATTGATATTCTAAAAGGTATGACTTTACATTTAGATGACGGCTGTTATCAATTTGGAACGAAACATTAAATTTCATCCAGACCCGTACGGGTTGGTCGTTTACGAATGCCCCCCATAAAAATACCTCAGGCTACAAAAGTTGTTTCTCAGAAGCAATATCGTATTCCAGGTGGCCATGAAGAAATTAGTGCCACTATCCAGGATTTGGTTGACGCAGGAGTTATAACTCCGGTTACTTCTGCTTGGAATAATCCCGTTTGGCCAGTGCGCAAAAGTGATAATTCTTGGCGCATGACTGTTGATTATCGCGAGTTGAACAAACATACACCCCCTTTGACTGTTGCAGTACCAGACATTATTACCTTAATTGAAAGAATCCAAAAGCATCCAGGTACATGGTATACGTCTATTGATATTGCTAATGCTTTCTTTTCAATTCCGATTGCCCCCGAGTGTCAGGAACAATTCAGTTTTACATGGAATGGACGTCAAATGACGTTTAGAAGTCTTCCCCAAGGCAATGTACACAGTCCCACAGGATCACTGAAATAATATCGTGGGACAAAATATCGACTTGCCAAAATATCGTGGGCAAAATATCGACAGTCAAAATATCGAGTTTGTATCTACAAACAGATAAGTACAAAAATATCGAGTACAAAATATCGTTTACAATAATATAGATGTAAAAAATATCGACTTTATTAAAAACAGTGTTAAATTAAATTAATATTAAAATTTAATTACTAAAATATACTTAAAAATACTTACATTACCTTATAATAATTAAATATTAAATGAAAATAATAAAAAAAAATGTACAATCTTATTTGTTAAAACATATATATATAGTAACATACTATAATTAAATAAGATACTATTATATTACCGTACGATACCAGAAGTGTAAAAAATACTATTCCCACTCCAAAGAGTGCAAGCGTAGGGAAAGCGTTGGATAGCGTAGGGGTTAAAATTACTATTCCCACTCCAGTGGGTGCAACAGTAGGGAAAACTTACCCTGAACCCTAAAAATACCCCTTTACCCAAAAACCCAAAACTGACCCTGAACCCTAAAAATACCCCTTTACCCAAAAACTGAAAACTGACCCTGAACCCTAAAAAAAAACCTTTACCCAAAAACTGAAAACTGACCCTGAACCCTATAAAAACCCCTTTACCCAAAAACTGAAAACTGACCCTGAACCCTAAAAATACCCCTTTACCCAAAAACTGAAAACTGACCCTGAACCCTAAAAAAAACCCTTTACCCAAAAACTGAAAACTGACCCTGAACCCTAAAAAAACCCCTTTACCAAAAAACTGAAAACTGACCCTGAACCCTAAAAATACCCCTTTACCCAAAAACTGAAAACTGACCCTGAACCCTAAAAATACCCCTTTACCCAAAAACTGAAAACTGACCCTGAACCCCAAAAAAAACCCTTTACCCAAAAACTGAAAACTGACCCTGAACCCTAAAAAAAACCCTTTACCCAAAAACTGAAAACTGACCCTGAACCCTAAAAATACCCCTTTACCCAAAAACTGAAAACTGACCCTGAACCCAAAAAAAACCCTTTACCCAAAAACTGAAAACTGACCCTGAACCCTAAAAAAAACCCTTTACCCAAAAACTGAAAACTGACCCTGAACCCTAAAAATACTCCTTTACCCAAAATTAATTAATATTATTTAATTACCAATTAATTATTAATTAACAATAACAATAAAGTAAATATATTAGCACATTAGCTGTAATTAATTTAATTTAATAATTAATATTATTTTTTCCCAATTAATTAATTAATAACTAAAAATTATATATATAAATAAATTACTCTAATTAATGTAATTAACTAATTAATATTATTTAATTACCAATTAATTACTAATTAAAAATATCTACAAAATTATATTAATTAATTACCTAATTAATATTAATTAATTACCAATTAATTATTAATTTAAAATATTTACAAACATATATTAATTAATTAATTATTATTAAATTACTCCCCACCCTTATCCCCTATTAACCCAACATCCCGCTCCTAAACATTAACTACAATTTATATTACTATTAATACATTTTTTTTATTTTTTTAACCTTTTTTCTACATATTATTGAAATTTTTTACTTTGACTATCTATATATATTTTGTCGATATTTTTGTACTCAATATTTTTTTATCATTATTTTAATCGATATTTTGACCAACGATATTTTTGATATTGATATTTTATTATTATCGATATTTTTAACTCGATATTTTGTCCATTCGATATTTTTGAGTCTATATTTTGTCTGTGCACCAGTCCCACAATCTGTCACCGGCTGGTGGCGGAACATTTGTCTGAAGTACCTGTACACCCGCAAATCCATATATGTCATTATATTGACGACATTTTGATTCAAGGTGAGACACAAGATCACGTTCAAACCCAATTAGATCAAATCCTTGAGTGCTTACGCGAGAAAGGTTGGGAAATCAATCCCGATAAGTTACAAGGTCCATCCCAAAATGTAAAGTTTTTAGGTATCAATTGGCATGAAGGTCACAGAGAGGTGATCCCGCAGGTTAAACAAAAAGTTTTGGATTTTGCAGTCCCAAGAAATCGGAAGGAAGCCCAGAGCTTCATTGGCTTGTTCGGCTTTTGGCGTCAGCATATTCCACATTTGAGTCAGATACTGGCTCCTTTATATCGAATCACTCGCAAAAAGAATGTGTTTGAATGGGGTGAACCACAGCAGAATGCGTTTAATTTGGCAAAAGAAGCAATTCAGTATGCTTTGGATCTGTAGCCTGTGTGCGAGGGTGATGTGAATTTAAATGTGTCCGTGCAAGGTCTTTATGCAAATAGGAGTCTGTGGCAGAAACAGGGCAGACAAAAAGTACCATTAGGTTTTTGGACAAAAAAGTTACCTGAGGCTGGTGAGCGTTATACACCTTTTGAGAAACAGTTGCTTGCATGGTATTGGGCTCTGGTGGATACCGAGCAATTGACTTTAGGTCATGGTGTAATTTTGAGACCTGAAATTCCAATTATGCAGTGGGTTTTGAGTTCGCCGAAAACTCATCGAATTGGACATGCTCAAGAAGCGAGTGTGATTAAGTGGAAATGGTACATTCAAGACCGGGCACGTGTGGGTCCAAAAGGTGTGGCAGCATTACATGAGCAAGTGGCGCAGGCGCCATCGATTGAGACTGGAAGTGACTGCTCCGTACCTGTAGTACAGGAATCTCCTGTTAAATGGGGTAAGCCATTTGATGATTTGTCCGTGGAGGACAGAAAACATGTGTGGTTTACGGATGGTTCAGCGAGGTTCATTGGAGAGAAACGGCATTGGAAGGCAGTGTCCTATAACCCGATCACACAGAAATTGTTGAGTACAACCGGTGAGGGTAAAAGTAGTCAATTTGCTGAATTATATGCAGTTTACCAAGTTTTGAAACAGGAATTGCCTGGCACATGTCATATTTTTACTGATTCCTGGTCCACTGCTAATGGACTGGCGGTTTGGTTACCAACTTGGCACTCTCATAATTGGGAAGTGCATTCAAAAGAACTGTGGGGAAAAGAATTATGGCAAGAAATTTGGGAAATGCTCCCATAGAGTACTGTAACAATCTTTCATGTGGATGCTCATACACCAATAGACTCCCTTGACAAATTCTTTCATAACATTGCAGATGAAAAATCTAAAATTGCTGAGGCAGTGGTGGACATGCAGGATTCTGATTTGGTGGGATTGGCGAAATGGGCCCACCAGAAAGCAGGACATTTTGGAGAGAGAGCCACTAGCAGGTGGGCCGCCGATCGAGGAATTTATATTCCTTTAAATTACATTAAAGATACCATTTTGCATTGTCCCATCTGTCAACATTCTAGACAACGAAAAGTACCACAAATTGTTAAAGGCCATTCACATTGAGGAAAATTGCCCGCTCAAATTTGGCAGATTGATTATATTGGTCCACTCCCTATGAGCAAAAATTGCCAATATGTTTGTACAATTGTCGACACCTACAGTGGCCTGTTAGTGGCTTTTCCTTGTAAACAAGCTACTCAAGTGAATACCATTAAAACATTGGAATTAATTATATTGCATTATGGCGTTCCATTTCAAATTCAATCTGACAATGCATCTCACTTTCGTGGAAGATTGGTACAGGAATTTTGTGCGGAAAACAATATTGAATGGGTGTTTCACATTCCATATTATCCACAGGCATCAGGCCTTATTGAAAGAATGAATGGTTTACTTAAAGAAAAATTGCGAAAATTGACTGACAACAAATATAAGAATTGGAGAGATTATTTGTTTCAAGCATTATCAATTCTAAACAATCGTCCCTTTCTGAATGCTGAATCTCCTTTAATGCGTTTGTTTCCCCCAAATGTTGATGCGAAACCCAACACCATTGGCAATACTGTTATGTACTGGGAAATTTCCCCCGGAGCCCTGGCTCCATGCAGAGCAACTCCAGGTTCCGCAGGCTTGGACCTGCATGCCATGAATGACACTGTGATTAAGAGTAAAGATCGCATCATTATCGAAACAGGTGTTGGTGTCTGTATACCATCTGGAAATTTTGGATTGATTGCACCTAGATCGGGCCTGGCCTTAAAAGGCATTCAAGTACTCGGAGGAGTGATTGACAGTGATTATCAGGGAGAGATTAAGGTTCTCCTGCTGAACAGCAGTGAGGTTGATTTATCGATTCAAAAGACTGACCGAGTTGCCCAATTGCTAATTATGCCTGTTTTCAGTGGTGAGATTCAGAAAGGCACGGCCCCAACGTTGCTAACTGTGCGAGGCCAGAAAGGCTTTGGCTCTACGGATAACCCTGGAGCGGGAATATGGGTGCAATCGCCTAAAAATCCCCCTGAACAAGCGGAAGTCATTGCAACCGGTCATGACAATACCATATTGGTAATGAGACCAGGGAAAGATAGCTGGGAAGCTGTCCCGGCTGACAAATGTTATTTACGAGAATGAATAATGCCTGTATTTGATTTTCTTTTAGATCATTCTCTGGACTGCTGCTGCAGGATGTGCCGGCGTTGGACTCCTTTTGGTCTGCTACGTCGAGAGAGGAGGGAATCCACAGACTCTGGTTGATTCGAGAACCCGAGTACCGCGTTCCTTCGCTGCGTGGGATTCATCATCGAACTTTTGGACAACTTTGGCTAAACGAGTTACCAATTCTCCGCATTTTTGCTTGACACCTATGCGTTCAGTAACTGATATTCTAGCGACCTGTTTGGTTGCTGTCCCTGCCTCGATGGAGACTCTAAAGCATATTTTTAATATATCAAATGCCCGACCCAATGTAATTCTTGGCGATTTTGCAGCTCACGAGTACTGTCCCTTATGTACTATTCTTTCAGATTCCATACCCCCAATTCATTCTCAGATCACTACCTATAATATCACGCAGGGTGACCTGTGCTTTTTCTTGACTTGTGATCCTAATGCAATTACTGAATGTGTAAAACTGAAGCTCAAAGCAGCTACCTCTTTTTCGACTCATGAACGAACGTTGTGCTCACGAAGACCCCCAAAATCATGTACTTCTGTTAAAAATAATATGACTTGTAAAAGTATAGTAGTTGCCCCTAGCCATTACCGTACAATGTTGCTACCTTCTGGTTGGTTATTTTCTTGTGGCAACACCTCTTGGCCCTATATTCCCGCAAATATTTCCGGCGGCCCGTGTGCCATCACTAGACTGAGTTTATTAATGTTTTCCTCACATCCCAATACCTATTCCCGTATAGTTCGTGATGCTATGATGTTACATGAGGACTGTGATTCTTCCCTACATCTTTATTCCAAATCGGAATACCTTAGTTTAGCTATTTCCATTATTGGTGTCCCAGCATTGGCTGTTTATAACGCCAAATCTATTGGAAAAATGGCCTGTTGGATGGTCAAATCAATTAATCAAACTTCTACAATATTATCGGATATGTTATTAGATGCCCAGGGTGAACGCCGAGCTATCTTGCAAAATCGTGCAGCCATTGATTACCTTTTGCTAAAACATGGACATGATTGTTCTGATTTTGAAGGTCTTTGTTGCTTTAACCTCTCCGACCACACTAAATCTATTCAAGCTCATATTGACAAACTTCATGACTTGACTGAGGAGGTTAGAAAACACATTGATCAGGGTTGGTTTGACTGGCTCTTCAATTGGTTACCTGACTTTCATTCCCTACGACAGATATTAGGGGGTATTATGATTTCTATTAGTATTTTAGTAGCTATTTGCTGTTTTATTCAATGCATCCCTTCCCTACTCCAATACTGTAGATTCGGCACGAGGAATAGATCAGTTAGTTTTGTTTCCTATTATTCTTCCACGGATGTTAGTTCCGTATAGCGAATGATTAATAGACTAAAGTCAAGGGTGAAGTGTTCTGACCGACTTTTTCGGCCCTCCTTTGAGGGAAGATGATTGGAAGTGACTCTAGTCTATCAACATTCTAGTGCAAGGATTAGAACTATAGACAGGGCCTATTCATAAGGCACAGTAATGCACTTTCGTACCCTTTTCCTTAGATTAGGGCTTATAAACCTATATTAGGGGATAGATTCATTAGTATTAGTGATAATCCGTCCTTTTGCAAGAGTGTTAGTATACCTTCTATGGAGTTATGCTTATTTCGGGCCTTGTAGGCCTCAAACGGGAGAGACTCCATCTTGCTTTCTGCCCCGGCAGCTTGAGATGCTTCTAGGTCAAGTGTAATGATTTAGTTTCGAAGTGTTGTTCACTTGGAGAGAACCGGCTCAGGCTGGCCCTTATCGAAAGACTGTATTTTTCTCCACTCCGAAGACACAACATCAGGCCGGCCGGCTGGGAACGTGTCCTTGGTACGGGGAGGTACAAGAATTTGGTGGGCGGCAGGTTACTGGCCGTAACTTTCCATGAAAGGACAAGCTTCCATATTAGCGAGAGCATGAGGCAGTGAGTCAGTCAGTCTGTAGGCGGCAGCTAGCCGTTAGCAACAATGCCATTAATCATTTCCAGGCAGACAGTCGCCATTTTGAAGTCCGAGAAAGATCAAAAAGCTGATACTCTCTTAGAAAGATTGAAGAGGAGAGAGGAGTAGTGCAGAACGGCCATAGAGAGAGAGACAGCAGCTAATAGAAGGAAGGTTCCAGTGACTTGGAGGAAAGCAGAGAAGACAGAGCATAGCGGTGCAGACGTGTACTCGTGACTGCTGAGGTGTGACTCTAAGACGAGCCAAGGCACAGACGAGAAGGGAACCTAGATGACAGCTGAACCCCGACTTCGCGCCCATAAGGTGACTTCTGCCCATATTCTATAGTGTGCAAATTCTAACCTTTCACTTTTCTTTGCAGGATATATGTTATAGTGTGGTATTGTGTTTTTATGATCATTGTAATAAAATACCCCAGTTCTTAGTGAACCAACATGTGCCTCGTATTCTTGTTCAATCAGGGTAACCTGTTCTTCTAGTCAGGCATTGTTTTCATGAACGGATGTAATTCCCGGTCAGGTAAGAGGTGACTGAGCAATGAGGGAGAGAGGGACCCCTCGATGTGAAGAATAGAGTGCACATTCTTTAATTTGGTAAGTTGTGGTAATTCCTAATATTGTAGTATCATATCCCGAGTAGCCAATGAGAGATTCCTTCCAAAGGTACTTGTAGGAAAGTGATCGTCGTTGGTAAGCGGCGTTAATGAGAACACCAGGTGGGAAACTGGTGTGTAGGTCCGCCGGATTGTGGATCGGGCTGTGAGTGAGAGAACACTAGGGAGGACACTAGTGAATAGGTCCGCCGGATTGTGGACCAGGCTGTGAGGGAGAGAACACTAGGAGGGAAAACTAGTGTGTAGGCACGCAGGATTGCGATTTGCCGAGTGAGCACTGACTGTGGTCAGTGTGTAATGGTAACTAATCAGAACTGCCCTAGTGTAGATTAGTCTGGGCCTAAGTTGCCGCGAGACTAACTGGTATGAGTGGGATATTGTAGAAAATCTATGCATGTATATTGCTAATTCCCCATCCTTAGGTACAAGACATATATATATATATATATATATATATATACCCATTGTAAATACGTTCTAAGGAGGGAGGTGATTACGTTCCGGCTGGGTTGGAGGTGCTCTGAGGAGCTGATCCTGTCTGGTCCGAGAATCCGGCCGTTACAGACGTTTAGACCACTCTCTCACACCGCACACTGCTGCATTGCTACCTATGTCGATTACCTGTTGGCTCCTACCCCCATGCACTCCGTTTCATGGTTAATGTTCCCGATACCAGATACATTCAGTCACTCGCTCTAGGTTAGATCTCCCCAAGACCTTCACCGGAAGATTACCAATCTTCTTACTCCCTATACAGGCTCCTTTGATGTATGATACTGTTATGGTAATGTTCTAAGACTTCTATGTGTTGCTCACTTTGTTTTGTTGTATGTTGGCTATTACAAAAGGCATTTGTACTGCATATAACATGCTAATCATCATGTGTTTCATTTTAAGGGCTGTCACTTTCGCTAAACGCTAGCAAACACATTTTAACAACGGAAATAACAATAGGACTCTGTTCATGCACTACTTTCCAGGCCTGAGGTAATGATTTGGTTACTATTTAATTGACGTAATGAAAAACGAAGTTCCAGACGCACTGTTATACCACTTATACTCTTCACAAGGTGATCATCCTTAATGTGTATACCTCTGACTCGCCGCCGGACCCCTGGGTTGTTGGCTGAAAGGCTGTGTTACTCTAGACGACACTAAAATATTACTAGCTGCCGGCCCCAGGGTTGTAGGCACAAAGCTGTGTTACTTGTGTGAGAATCAATAAAGATATTTGAACTTCAAAAAAACAAAAAATAAAATAAAAATCATGGCCAGTCAATGACTCAATACCCCAACAGGAGGGCCTGTAATAAGACTCACACAGCCATACTAGTATTGTCCTGCAGCAAGTGGGTAAACATTGAGACAACATAGATAATTAAAATGCTTTGGAATATGGGGCCAGTGGACCAGGGCAATGTTGGGTGCAAAAAGTTGCAAGATTGAAAATGCCGTTATTGCTTACCTCTAATCGGGCTATGCCTTGGGCGTTGGTTTGCACCTCGGGAGGACAACCAGCAACTCAGGAGTATGGTAGTTTATACTACTGGTTTGTGAAGAATGACCTTGCACACCCTCTTTGTGGGCCAATGACGGTGCAGGAGCCAAAATGAACTACAAAGGTCGATAGACCATGTAGTTTTCATGCTAACGCGGAAGCAGATTTGTTACATGCCTCCGCTGAAAGCTAACTATCATGGCAAATGTAGTACCATGGTAGTTTTCATACCATTGTTATTATAACCTAATCAATGTGAATAGTCATTTTTGTTCATATGATATTGAAGTCCATGGGGCCAGTAAACATAAATGGACTGATGGCTTGGGCCTCTGAATTGATAGTTAGCCATGGATGTGACAAAGGTGAGTGACATGCCTACCCAGTCCAGCAGAGTGAAAAAGGCATGCAATGATGCTGCAAAGTATATTTGTATACATACGTGTGTCCATTTAGTATTGTAAGAGGCTTATTCATGGTGGCCGGTTTGAGTGGAGTGTCTTAAAATGTATGCTGAATTACAGGGCAGCTGATGTATCAAATGATCATTGAGTTGTGTGATCAGAAGGGACTATGATGGTATAAGACTAACCTAAGGGATGTCATCATTGAGGCCTTGACTTGCCCTTTGTAATCTAAAGCCCCAACGTTATTCTATCCCGAAGAAATATTTGGATACATTAGTTATTGTTTTCGGAATTGTTGGTTTGTCTATTACTGTCCATTTCAATTCCTCAGCAGCATCGTGCCCTTTTTCCAAGAAGTGTGCATGGGCAAGTGATCAGATAGATGAAACATTCTGAGTTGCAATTTGTATGTCGTCTTAACTCCCATGGTTTGTTTGTGCCCAAGTCAACATGCATGGATGGAGATGTCTGTGAACATGTGTTACATGATGAATGATCCTTGACTGGAGGGAGAACCCAGAGGGTTTCCTGTTTATTCTTGTTTAGAAATCGTGGTCTAGTGTGTACCAATTTATTACTGAGGTTTGTACTTCGTTTGTAAGCAAACATGGGACTGGGTAGGGTTAGTGCTCCTTTGTTCAGGATGTTACAATTTTTGTTGCCACATTTTTAGATGAGAATTGACCTATTGCTGAAAGTATTCATACAAACCAGTATGTCTGTGGGTTCTTTCACTGGTCGAGCCTCAAGCAGAGCATCACGGTTATTGTTCCTGGCTGATCTCCGTATCAAGGCCTCTGGGCATTGGCGGTTGAGCAATTGATTTTGTAGTTCTGCTGCATGAAACCTGTATTTGTTGACATCAGAGCAATGTTGCTGCATCCTCAAAAATGTCCCAAATTGTAAGTTATCTCTGAGAGACTTGCGTTGGAAGCTAGAATAGGTTAATAATGCATTCTTGGCCATTGGTTTTTTGCAAAGTTCCATTTGGAATGTGATAAGGCAGGGTTTTGCAAATAGAAACCGGCTCGGATTAACACCACTGTAATACATACTAATAGTGTGCAGTGGAAACTAACATCCAAATTACATGAAACACACTGTAAACCGCTTTACGCATGCGTGCACTAATGTGAACTAATGCATGAAAGAACTAAGACGCATTTTTACATTGCGTTTTAAAAGAAACAAAAAATAATGCATGACTAGGCCGCATTTCACATCTTGCATTTTGCTTTAAAATTAATAATACATAATGCCACTTTTGCTTAAAGCTTTGTGGAGGAAATTACTAACATGGGATAGTGCAAATGTGGGTGGTAAACAGTGAAAAGTGCATTTCTATGTAATTAATGAATGCTTATGTTTCATTCGTCATTAGTGAGCGGAATGGGCCTGCATTTTCCTAAAATTGACATGATAGGCTGGAGAAAGCATGAATAATCCGACAAATAAACAGAAAAGCTGAGCGCTGCAGAAATGCCTGAAAGGTCAAGGTTGTTCTGCTACAGAGAACATTGTTTGTCTGCTAAAAGATGAGACTGGCTGTGGGACCCAAGACTTATTCCACAGACGTAGCTGAGAGACACATGTAAAATATTGAAAAAGTTATAAGTATTAAAATGAATGAATTAGTCAAGAAATGTCATGTGAAAGGAAGTAAAATAAAAGACTGTACACATTTTGAATGAAATCATGGTGGTGTGACAAACCACCTCTCAACCTGTCCAATAAGAAGCAGAATTTTGTGAATTGAGTCAACTAATATGGGTTGGACATGTAGGGTTTAGGGTATAATTGGGGTGCCTTTGGGGGTGTGGTTTAGAGATAGGAGGTAGCAGGAGAGAGGAGTGATTTGTCGCTGTCCGTCGGTTTGCAGAGAGGCCTAGCTGTTTCTGTCCCTATCCCGTTGCTGAGTTCTGAAAACTTTGTTCCCTGACTCTATTTCAGGGGACCCCCACTACCTCCTTAGCCAGGTGGGTGGTATTTCACTGAACTTTAGGTTAGTATTATCCTTCTGACTCGTACTTTGCATAATCATTTGCAAATATATTTTTGTCTCTGAAACTTATGTCAGCCTTAAAGCACAGACTTATAAAACTGTTTTCAACCTTTATTATACACCTGCCAAATTATTTACTTGGGGCAAAAGGGAAAATTATCTGTGTCCTAGATGTTTACAGGGTCCAGCAACATTAATACATATGTTCAGCAGTTGTCCCAAGCTCGATTTAATTAAAACCGAGATTAGTGAATATTGGCAAGAGCTATTTGGGCGTAAACTCCCTGAATCCGAAACACTTTCTATTTTTGGCTATGATTCCTCGTTAGAACTTTCAAAACATGAGGAAAGACTGCTATTCATTGGAACGGCTGTTCTTAGAATCATCTTGTCAGCCCGCTGGAAAGAATTTAGAACCCCCCAGCTTCCAGATGTGGCTGGCCCAATTTTTAGCAGTTTTCAGTTTTGAGACGGCTATTTATGCAACTAGGGGAATTAGAGCAAAGAAATTTGGAGAATCAATATGGCACCCAATTACGAGTTGGAAAGCTTGTGTCGTAACTGTGATATAATCTAATTTGCTAGAACATTTGTTATATTGTCATTTTATAACCCTGTGTTGTTTATTTCAATTGCTATGTTGATTCAGATATTGATTTCTTCTTTTTATTTTTTATTTTTATTTTTTTTGTATTTTTTCTCATCATTGATTTATCATTTGTAATGAGTTGATTTTAATATGTTTTCTCTGTTCATATTGTCTGTCTGGATCTGGTTCAATAAAAAAAAAAAAAAAAACTTATGTCTCTTCATCTATCTCCTCCGTCATATGTATATTGTTTCACATTATTTTGCTGAAACGTATGTCTCTTCATCTATCCACTCCTTCAAATGGATATCGTTCATTTGATGATGAGTATGACACTGTTTGCATTTTGCTGATGTTTTCCTCTCCCTCTTGTGAGATTCTTTGTTTGCATTTGTAACCTGTATGCGATGAGCATTAATTATTCACATTTATTTTGAGATAAACTTCATTAATCTTACTGAGAGTCTGTGATGATTTAGCTAACTAGATAGATAGATATATAGTACTATTATTAACATCAACTACTCAACCAATTTGTCCATCGACCACAGGAAAGAGAGTTGATATAGAGGTTAGTTATGCATTTAGAAATATTAGTCATGAACCTGAGATGGAAACAAGTTTTGATGTCATTAAAACTTGACCACCAGCGCATCAGGGATTTGGGTGAATGTGTATTGGCCATTTATGTGTGATGTTATCCAGTACTGATCCCTGATTAGGTGTCCCGCTGGATCAGTTTTCTGATAACAGAGGATGGTTCATTTATTGATTAGTTTGATAATACATTATTGATTATTGATTATAGGCTCTTAACATGAAAAGTGAGTGTCCTGTTCTATGTTGTCTAGAAGTACAGGTACAGAGTTACCTGAGGAATCCCGGGATGGAAAATTAGCCTGAAGTAGGCAGAAGAAGAGTGTGGATGAAGTTATCACACTGGAGAAGTACTTTGTCTGTTATAATACTGTACAGCGGAAGGCTGTAGGTGTTATATTTAGGGACAACTTCGTATGTAAGTAGAGTGTCTGAAATAGGGAAGAGTCTACTTTCGAAACTTTGGCCTGATCCCCAGGGGAGTAACAAGACCTCTTTAAATAAAGTTCTCTTGTGAAACTTTGGCCTTAGCTGTAGAGGAGTACTAAGTCCACCTGTAGCTTGCTTTGGTGTAAAATAGCGCTGGTCGTTGTTTTACTTGAAGTGAAAGAATTTCTCTTTGGAAAGTGAAAAACTATCTCTTTATTTAGTGGAGCAGACAAGGTAGCATTATTTTGTGATGTTACTAACAAGAAATTTGATCAAGAAAACTTAGAAAAAAATTGCCTTATTATTTTGTGAAGGGAGGGTCAATACAAGAAGGAGTAATACTGATGTCATAAAAAGCAGCGCCGACATTGGTCAGATAGAGGGCGTTTAAGGAGCTGTAAATGACCGGCTTATGTGAACTGCATTTGTATTGGTTGAAATAATAGGTGACATTTTTGGTGCACTGGTACCATCAGTTGGAGCAGTTATGAATTCACATACATGGTTGCAATCGGATCTATGGTTTTGCAAAACAAATGTGCTTGCTGACACATATTGTTGTAATCGAATCTAGGCCCCTAGTGTAATTTTCCCGATTCATGCCCTTATATAGATATACTTTATCATATCCTTGTATAGGCATAGAAATCACTACCCTATTTGGTCTAAGCCATACAGCCCAAATACGGTATGGCTACTTTCACTAGATTCCGAGAATTAACAATGATTTCTTGGAAAAACCCGCTTTCAGCAGCTAGGAACTTCCCCCTGCTTGAATATTAAGTTCTCCAAGAACTCCTGCCGTTTTACAAGAATTTAGCCTTTGAGTGACGATATTAAGTCCAATCATGCGTCAAACTTACCAAGAGCATCAGCTCCGGTTTAAAGGCGCCCTACAACATCAGAATCACAGTACCAGGCTCGGTCCACTAGGTAGACCGGGAGCTACATGGCCGGTACTAGCCAGCTATACACCACATCCTGACATTATTGGAATGACAGGTCCAGAACTGTTAGCTCAGCTGAAACAGTTAATTAAAACACACAGACAATTGGTTCAATATGTCATGAGGACTTTAACAGTCCAACCTGCAAAAAGGATTCCACAGCACATCCCTCACCAGGGGAACACAAATAAAATAACACCACAGACTATACAATCGGTCATTGGTAAATTACCCGCAAAGAGGGAACAAATTCCGTTCTGGTTAGCCAAAAAAATTACTCAGATAGAGGTAGTATTCCCTGATAGTACACCTCATGAAAAACACAGAATTCTGACAATCTGTCTACCAATGGGGATCGCACCACATGTGGAGGACTGTGATACTTGGGGTACAGTCTTTGCTTCAATCTACACAAAAACACATGGTGTACCGTCCATGGCGGTAATACCAGACAATCTGAGGCAGATTCAAAAGGAATATGGTCCAGAACCAGC
Source organism: Lissotriton vulgaris (assembly GCF_964263255.1). Lineage (NCBI taxonomy): Eukaryota > Metazoa > Chordata > Amphibia > Caudata > Salamandridae > Lissotriton > Lissotriton vulgaris. The sequence goes on from NC_141687.1 coordinate 1,434,996,364, forward strand.
CTTAAATCTAGGTATGCAATTACTGAAAGATTTCAAACAGGTCTCAGCTATATTATTAGCTAACATTAAAGGTGAAGCAGCATCCGTAACAATCCGACAAAAGTTAAAAGAAACAGATATAACAGATCAACCATATGAGCTTGCTAGAATTATTGAAAAATCTTATGAAGAATTAGGAAGAGATAGTTTGGGTGGGAAACCAGTAAAACCTGAATTAACAGAAAATCCTGAAAAGGTGTTTATTAAAAATAATCTTACTACTAAAAAGAAGTGGGAAAATACTAAACAGACGCTTCCTAGAGAGAAACATTCTCAGTCCAGAAAAATATCTCCCCAAAGGGGAGATAGGTCTCCCCAACGGGAGCCGTCTGAAAAAAGGATTAACCTTAGGAATAGGGATAATTTGGAAAAATCTGACAGATATCAAGATAATGATACATGTCCCTCTCAATCTTTTCAGACTTCCTCGCAGAAATCGGAAAGAAGAGGGCGGTCAGAACAGAAAGAGGAACGCGTCAAGTCCAAAGACAAAGAACTCGTTCACCAAAGCAGAAAAGCTCAATTTCCTAAAAAAAAAATAGCAAGCATAAAGATCAGACATGCCGAGGATCTTGAGGACACAACTCAAGAACGGGGAGTGAGCTCAAACCATGCTAGACAGCACAGCAGAAGTTACCATAGTTCGCAGGATCCTGAAGGATCATCTGGAAACAGTGGACTTGAATGAATGCATTCAAGTTGAAACTGCAGACACCAGGGTTAGTGTATCCCACAAGTTGTATGAAGTAACACTCCGGATGGAGGGGGACATAACAAGAAAAATAAGAGCACTCTTTTGGGAGAAACTTTCTAAGGGCTATGACAATCTTCTAGCTGAACAAGACTGGCCGCCTGAATTTGTCAGGGAGTGCCCACATGGTGAAGAGATAATTATGCCAGCCTTCTCAAATCATATGCCAGAAAATGGGCAGTGGCCCAAGCTCCAGCAATATATAAAAATCATGTAGGATGGAATGAGGATTCTCCTCACCATAAAAACCAGTTAAAAAATCAACCTACTGCACAAAGGTAGTACCCAGTTAAGCAAGAAGCTAAAAAACTAGTCAGGGAGATTTTAAATCAACTTGAATACCAAGGGATGATTGAAACATGCACCTCGTCAATGAACAATCCTTTGTTTCCTGTGTCCAAACCAGACAATTCATATTGTCTAGTATTGAATTACAGACACTTAAATTCCTGTTGCAAAACTTTTGCAGTACAAAATGCACATAGTGCAGCACTGATGAATAACATTGTGCGCAAAAAATACAAATCCACATTAGATATTTCAAATGGGTTTTTCTGTCAAAACATTGCACCTGAAAGTAGGCATCTGACCACTATCTCAATAATGGGGACACAGCGACAATTTTTCCGTCTCCCCCAAGGATTCAAGAATAATCCAGGGTTATTTTCAACCAGGGTAACAGAGTTACTACTAACGTACGATGATGAGGCATTATCTTATGCCGATGACATCTATCTTACAGATGACGACTTGGACAGGCACTTGAAAAGGGTGAACGCCATAATACTTGGGCTCGCATCGGAAGGGTATGATTCAACTTTAAGAAATCACGAATTGCCCACCTCAACGTCCTATTTGTAGGATACAAGTTATCAAGTGAAGGCAAAAGCCTGGCAGCAAACTTTCTAGAAAAATGTGCGCTGCTCCAAGCTCCAAAAACGCTGAAAAACTTGCAGTCCATTCTAGGTTTCCTGAATTTTGGAAGAACTTACGTTCTAAATTACGCAGAAAGGGTTAAACCTCTCTACGAATTAATCAAACCTGATTTCAAACCACTAATTGGACTCAAACACACACAGAAATTCTGCATTCAGTCCAAAGACATGTTAGCAAAAACACAGTTACAGACACGCGAAAACGTGCGCAACCTTGTGATCCGAATCATCCCAGGGAGATGCGGATTCACGTACCTGACATGGAACATAGGTTAGGACTAATTGTAGCAGCACATGAAGGGCTCGCATATACGGGAGTTTCCGCCGCAGTGTCATTATTAAAACAGAGATACTGGTGGCCGCGCATGAGGAAACAAACTAGAAATTATGTTCTAGAATGTGAAATCTGCCAGAAAATAAAAGTTTCTACAGTGAAACTTCCTGCACAGACGCCCCTTCTGATTTCAGATAAACCACTAGCGTGTGTTTACCTGTACCACTGTGATCCCTTAACAAGGGATGGCAACTATAAATATATTATGGTCGCAGTGGATTCCTGCACAATATTTATTTGGTTATGGCCCCAGCACTCGGTGACGCCAGAACTGTTATAAAGGATTTGCGAGTCTTTATCGGCACATACGCAATCGGCAAGCTACATTCTGACCAGGGTCCTGCGTTTAGCTCTCGAGCTTACAAGGAGGCCATGGTTAGCTTGGGCGTTGCATTGCGGTAGTCTAGTCCCATCCATCCTGAGGGTAATGCGGCAGTGGAAAGAAAAACCGTGACATAAAGTAATCCATAACAGCTAAGGTATTAGGTTCGGGTGATGGGTGGGTCAAACATCTAATAAGTGTCCAACGTAGTCTTAACAATCTGCCAAGAAATTTTCTGGGGAGAATCACTCCTTATCAATTATTGTTTGGTACTAGAATGATAATCGAAGACCTCGATTGTCACACTTCAGTGGTGGAACAAAAACCCTTTAATGTCAAAGATCGATTGGCTGTTTTACAGGACTTACATGAAACAAGAAGAAGTCTGAGTAACACAACACAAAAGCCAACAGCCACTGAAAAAAAAACACCTGTCCCAGCAAGCCCTGTCTGGATTCCAAAGATTGGGAATATAGTCAGGAAAAAGATAGTTGTGAAGAAGGAATGGGGCCTTCTTACAGAAAAGCAGTACCTGTCTTGGCAATCCAAGGAACAAGATCAGTAGTACTACCGCCCCTTGCTGGTAAAAAGGAGAACCGAGTTGTGTCCATCGACCTGTTCAAACCACATGTGGCTAATAATAAGTAGTAGGCCCAGTGGACTCCCAAGATGTAGCAGAAGACCAAATCTTGCTACTATCCAAGAGGTTCAGACTGAAAGACTTATTACGTTTGATAAACCTGCAGTAAGAAAAGAAGGACTATGCAACAAAGCCATGGAACTCGTGCCTCTTGAGACCCAAATAACAGTTCGTCAAGAAACACCTGTCTACAATGATGTAGCATCTGACTATACCAACATGACAAAGGAAGAAGCAACTCCAAAGATTAATAACAATCCTGATGCAATTCCGACAATTGACAGAATTGCCTCTGGCTATTTCATCAACTTTGATACATTTTCTGAGGCTCGCAGTGAACCCGAAGAAACACCAGCAAATAAAACTCTCAAAGAAAAAATAACAGAACTCTTTCATCAACTTGATAAAAATATCTGTTTTCACCATGGATTGAATATTGGATTGGTTTAGGTGTATTTTATCTCCTGCTATGGCTAATTTTAGTTTTAAGCTTGGGACAAATGATAGATGGAAAATACAGTACAATGGACAAGTCAGAAAATCAACTTGGTCCTAAAACCTCACAAATCATCCCATCGTGAAAAAAGAGACCTGTCTCAGTGAACATCACAGCCGGTCCTATACCTTGTGGTATAGCATGGGATAGAACTGATTATGACATCTATGGCCCGGTGGAGCTGCTAAAGATTCCACACCAGTTCAAGGTTTCCTTAAGTGACTTTGTATCACCCAGCACATTTCCATGATTGGGACTTTGAGACTATTAATAATATGATGTCAGATTTAGAAATGTCTGCAAAATATACTGAACATGACTATTTAGAAGGGTCATCAGATTAACAAATGTATTGTTTTAACCACTATGGTCACCATTATTTGTATAAATCTGCAGTCCTAGGATTGTTTTTACATATCATCAATGGGAACATTGTCCTGTGCCAACAAAAGGCAGCTCAAAAACATCTCATGAAAAATGTTCATACTTCTCAGGGTTTAATGTTACAAATCCAGAAACATTCTATTTAAAAAATGTAAATAAGACAGGAATGAAAACAATGTTGACCAACACTAAACAAATTTATTCTGCAAACTTTTATGCTCAGCTGTCTACATTAGGTTTTGACTTTTGGAAAGACAATATTGAGACAAAAACTGTCTGGGGCACGAAAGAATGGCAGGTACAAGGTTTTGAGGCCTTGTTCAGAGCCTGCATTATACCAGAACAAATAATGTTTTTAAACAATACTGTTCAACAGACTTCTTGTCTTGGCTTGGCTAAGATAAAAGATTTAAATAAACCGTCTTTTCCTAAACCGACTTCTATAAGTAATGACACAACAGACAAGGAGGTAGACGTACCATATATTTTAACACAAAACAGAACAAATCCTGATTGGAAAACATGGTTAATATGGCCCACAGACACCAATAACTGTCATGATAGATTCCTGAACAAAACACAGGGGTTAAAACTGAACAGGCCAGATCCAAGACACTCCCAGAGACAACATCCAGGGATAGTAACATCATACAGTGTAGGAAAACTATGCCTAGATTGGCTAAAGACATCCACACTTCCTGAAATCAAACAACACTTATCTTTACTTAAAGAAAGCAATGATTTGCGAGATTTCTTAATGGGACCTCGCAAACCACGGCAAAAACATTTCATATACGCCGGTATATATGTTGCGTACAACGAAGCATGGAAAGTAACGCAAATGGAAACTGCAGAAAGAATACGAGAAATTGATCGTATTAATTTAGAGAAAGCTCTCTCTGTAGTGGACAATGGATTAACAACTCTGTCTTCCAGAATATATTCTTTGGACAGCATTGTATTCTCTGCAATTGACATAATGGAACAGGACTTGCTAATGTTACAACATGGCCAGTCTCAACTACGTTCTATAATGCAGTTAGGCTGGACGTTGCAAAATCTTTGTTCAGGCTACCTGCCATGGCGTCTAATTAACACAACGTCAATATTTGCTGTATTTAACCTTACAGATAAACAAATCTCTTTGGCACAAAGAGGAGCAGACTATACGGTGCTGAGCATTGAAAAACTGGAAAGCTTACCATTGACAGTTTCTAAGAAGGCTGTCATTGAATGGGTAATTCATAGCACCATCATGATACCAGTGACGATTTTCCAATTTCAGTATTGTCTACAGCACATGCCAGCGGGCCTGTATGAAAGGTTGGGTAAAGAATACATTAAGTCGACATGGACTTTATCTTACAGACACAAATGTTGGAACAAGGAAAAAGAAGTATTCCTTAGTGGTAAAAATTGTAAGAACTCACTAAGTGGTACACTTTTGTGCAAAGGTATTCATTTTCACGGAACCTGCGACGGTTCTGCAAACAACCTCTCTTGCCACCTGCACGGTACTCCATCCACTGTGATAGAACCTATTTTCAGGCAGCTATCCAATGGCAGTTACATTATGTTGAATGATCACAGCTGCTGTGGCATGATGCCAGGAAAACTTTATCTCACTAATGTGTCGTCCATGGTCACTTGTGGTATGCAAGTATTGTATCCAACTCAAAAGAAAGACAGTGGGACTACATTATGCCCTTCACTGAATATCTCTTCTATACGAATTGGTACTTTAGGCAGAATAATAGTCATCTTTTTGCAAAAGTCTGTGCCACTGACCTCGTCTAAAGAAACGTATGATCTGCAAGTTGCGAGGACATCTTCAGAGATACAAGCATTATTATCAACAAACTGCCCAGTACATTTCGCAGAAATGTTAAGTCAGTCAGTCAGTCAGTCAAGATACTTTTATTCGATTAATCAAAATCAAAAAAAGAGACATAAATATAAATACATCAAAGGGAGTAAACAACAGCAATTCATATGGTATACAGTCAATATATATATATATATATAATTACACATAGATAAAATACAATTAAAATATTTCTCAATAAAAACCATTAAGAATGGCCAATATGCAATTAATTCATACACTGGAGGGGAATACATTGAGACCTATGGCGACCTTTGTTGATACGGACACACGCTACCAAGTAGCTTGCTACATGGAAAGTGACTCGTGGACTAGATAAAAGTTGCAAAAAAAGGAGAGCGGGCCTCACCTGGAAGAAACCCGCCTCCCTCAAAATCGGGAGCAAATTTTTTTTCCTCATTTCTGCATAATGGTCATAAAACATCATAAAATGTAGTGTGTCCTGTGTTAAAAAATTGTCACAGTCGCAGGGTTTGGCCTTTTCTGGTGTATCCCAGGTAGGGAAAGAACCATGCATAAAATGTATTAAATTAAAACGGATTCTGATTAAAACAAACCGATGAAATGGTCTTGTTACCTCAAAGAGATAAGGTTCAAGACCAGGGGTAGTTATCAGTCTATAATTCCTTCTTACAAGTGGTTTCTCCATCTCCTTTGCCTCCTGCTTGACAGTGAATAAGTTTAACAGGGCAACTGTAATCTCCCTCACGTCTTCTCTTTTAATACGACCGGGAGAATGGAAAAGCTCAGGTATGCCTAATTTCGTTAGCATGGCTTTAATATAGGCCAACCATGGAATCTTGAGGGCTTTATCCAGAGCCAGGCAATCCTTGAGAATCAAATGGTTCAAGGAAATTTCCTGGTTAAGCCAGGTTTTGATCCAACAAATTACAGGGGTGGATTTCAATAGGTCTGTAACAAATCCCAACCCCACCTCCGAGTGAGTTGAAAAGGTCGGGGTTGACTGTGGTATAGAGAGAAGAGATCTAATAAATGTATTCTCTGCCTTCTGGATGTCGTCCTGATTAGTGTATCCCCAAATGGAGGAGCCATAGGTGGCTATTTCCAGGCATTTAGCTTTGTATACTTTGAGTATAGCCTCCATTGGTCTGTCTCCCAACTGTTTGGCGAAACCCAGCACAGCCGCGGCCGACCTGGCAACTGCATTACATTTGAACTTCTGCTGGGGGCCCCAAGTTCCTTTTTTATCAAAGATGACACCCAGGTAAGAAAAAATGGGAACCCTTTTAACCTCTTCCCCCGTGCAAAAGAAAGAGCTACATTTACTTTTCGTTTTCCTACCACAGGAACCCACCACCATGACCTGGGATTTGGAGGTGTTAATTTTCAAATCTAGTGATAACATAAAGTCACCGAAAGATGCTAATAATCTATTTAGGGCAACTCCTGATCGAGCTAGAAGAACCGCATCGTCCGCGTATAGGAGGACCTGAATGTTGGTGTCTCCTACACGCGGTACGTCTACAGTTGCCTCTGCTAGTGCAGGCTCTAATGCATTTATATACAGAGTGAAGAGGAGGGGGGCTAGTATACAGCCTTGCCTGACCCCCCTCTCCGACTTAAAGTGGCTTGTGCACCTCCCCGCTTGAGTGACTCTGACTGAGGCTAGGAGACCGCAGTGGAGGTCAGCTAAAAATCCAACTAAAGGAGGATCGAAACCTATTCCTAAAAGGGCCTTCCACAGCTTCGACCTATTAACTAGGTCGAAAGCTGAGGAGAGGTCCATAAAAGCCATATATAGAGAGCCCTCCTTAGCGACCGTATGTTTACTAATTAAAAGTTGAAGATTAAGACACTGATCCAGAGTGCTTCTCCTGGCTCTAAAACCATACTGGGCATTTGACATAATTCCACTTTCCTCTAGCCAGTCAGTAAGCCTACCTAATATGACTCTGCCTAAGATTTTAACGGCAGAGTCAATTAGGGAGATGGGCCTTTAACAGGCCGGGTCTCCATGTTGTCCCTTTTTGGAGATAGGTATAATAATAGACTTAGCCCAGGATTCTGGGAAATTGTTTCCTCTAGTTGCGAGGATCTTGGCCCAAAATTTCAGCGCACTCTTGTACAGGTCCGCTGGGACCCCGTCTGGACCTGGTGCCTTGTTAATTGATTTTCGTTTATTGCTTTTTCAACATCTGCCTCCACGAAGGCCATAATGGACCCCAGGTGGCTCAAAACTAGGGGCTCTTGAGGGAACTCATGGCTTGACTGAAAATAAATACTACCAAAGTTGGCGAGCCATGACTCATCTCGGATGGAGCATTCTAAAGTATGATTCTCCCCCCCCGAGAAAAAAGGCTGATTAATAATGGCCCAGAATTTAGCACTATCCCGTAAGGCCTCTTCTGATAACAAATCATTCCAGGCTTCACTTTTTATCTGGGATTTGCGATCATGAATGGCTTGTTTGTATAGTTTCCATAATGTAACTATTTGTGATCTATTTCTTGGGGATTCCTTCAGTGCTTTATAAAGGGCGGAGTGTGCTTTAGAGCAATTTTGGTTGAACCATCTTTTCCCTCTTTGGGTGCCATGTTTGTTTTTGACGCTCAGGGCATTATTTACTTGTTGACATATTACATTAAATGATTCGAAAATCTCAGTATTTGGGGCTAATTGGTCCAAGCATATTCCCACCTCCATTTCAACCTTCTTCAAGACATCCTGTAAGAAATTTTCTGGGATCAGGTTAGCGCATTTCAATCTTCTGCCCTGATCTTTGGGTAATAGGTCCGTGACGGTAAGGGAATGTGTATCTTTAAAACTCAAAAATCTCCCTGCGACCATATCAAGTGTTACAGGGTTGTGATCGCTAAAAACTGATTCTACTACCCTGTAGTTTAAAGCATCTGACAAAACTAAGGATGACACAAAAATATAATCAATAACTGCTCCTATGTGACCTCCCTTAAAAGTGATTGGTCTTGGTCCATCCGCGCCACGTCTTGGTTCATATAGATTCAAAGAGGCCAAGAGGTTCTCCAAAGCTTCACCTTGCCTCGTGTGTTGGAAGTGAATTGATAGCGAATTTGGGGGGCCCTCGCTGTCTTCCAAAAAACACTCTAGACCGCAGGGATGAATATTAAAATCGCCCATAAGCAAACCCTCAAAGGTATTATGATTACTTCTATAGTTATCAAGGAATTTCTCAAGGGACGCTAAGTGTTGAATTGGACCAACACTGTCAGGAGAATTATAAAAATTAATAAATAATACAGTGGGAGAATTATTGACTGACAATTCAACAATTAAACAGTTTTGGGACCCTGTGTTCAACTGTTTTAAGACTCCATTCAAATTCAATGATACTAGCAGAGCCAAACCTCCCTTCGCTCTGCCTGTCAATCCTGGAGTGGCTGGGATACTAAAATGGACATAGCCATCCACAATAAAAGTATGTGATATGTCCCAAGTTTCTTGGAATGCTATAATATCGTACAGTTTGATGAAGGCCAACCAGTTCTCATCTTGCACTTTAGCTGTGATTCCACCAATATTCCAACTGAGGAATCTGCAGATGTTATCTTTGGGTGGGATGCCAACACTCACAGCTAGAGCGTCATTCAGGTTGTCGAGTCGAGCATTCCCCTCCAAGAAACTCAGAGGGGAAGAATGACTAGACAAATGACTAGACAAATTTAAGCCCCCTCTCTTTGGATTCACTAATCCCTGCCCCTGCCCAGCACCAAGGTGTAAGGGGGAATGGAGAGAAGCGATTGGCTCAGACGAGCGATGCCCAGCGTATCCACCACGCCCCTGGGTAGGATATAGTTTCCTTGCATTATCCCATCGCGCTGGGGGGACAATTGGTACCTGGTTATGACGCGAGGGATAGAAATAGCCCAGGGATATTGAATTGATACCCATATTACTAAGGTCAGACCCATCCCAAGACAACTTATCAGTTAGGTCCAGTCAGTCGACTCCTTCCATTCCCGCTAGCCTAGAATAACTATTGAATGTGGGGATATTAAAGCACAGGTAATTGGTGTTATAGAGACACATGGGGGGGTGGACGAGAAAATCTCTCCAATAGAGACTGAGGATAAAAATAAGTTAAACCCTGTGTTGTTATTCCTTCCCCACCTCTGCAATCAAACCATTCACCAATGTGTTTGGTTACTCTATGATCCTTAAAGTTTATGATGATAACGTCCCCCGTTAGATCCTTGGGTCTATGGCCCAGCCACCCTACTCTCCTGACATGTAATATTTCCCCATTAATGTTTGGGGGTAGCGGTCTATTGGTTGCCAACCAGTGAACCACCTTATTTTTCAGGCTTTCCAAAGTCCTCAGTTCTACCTTCCTCTAATTCGGGTACCCCCGTCAGAATCACTACATAGGGCACAGCCTGTGGAGGAAGTTCTACATTCCTCCTGTGGGCCCTTGGGGGATTAGGGTAGGGTTGTATCTTACTTTCTACCGTCCGGATATTTCTATTTTGGCTAATTCCTGGTTTTTGGACCTGACTTTCCCCTGTCTTCTCCTTAAGGTTTATAAGACCCTTAGGTGTATTACTGGTGGTGTTACTTTCCTTCACTGATAGAGGCTGCGCTTCTTTGCTATGTTTTTTTACCTGAAGGGAGAGATGGTAAGAGTGGCTTACAGGTATGGTTTTTGTAGGTTTTTGTTATTAGCTCCCTAGTTTGGTCTGCGTTCTTCTGTATTGTAATTTCCAGGTCCCCCATTTTTTCTGATATCATTTTTACCCTGTTTACTAGGGGGAGTACTAGTGATTTAACTAGGTGCTCCATGTTCCCCATAGGTTCTTTCATAAGGGCAGAATTTGGGGGATGAAGCTCCAGCCCGCTATTCTTAGTTGGAGGGCAGGGCTTCATATGTGTTCCTTCCAACCTTGTAGAATTATGTGATGTTTTTAATGATTTAGCACTTCTGCCTTGGAGATTGGCCCCCCTACGTTTCCTCTTTTTAAGCCGGTTATTCTGGTCCTGCTTCAATTTCAAAATCGGAGGGGTAGGGGTTGGTGGGTCAGTAGACGATAACTCCTCAGATGAGATCTCCAAAGTTGTCACTACATGTAATGTGTCTAAATTGGATTCAGTTAATATATCATTATCCCTTAAATCATGTGGGATGCTAATATCACCCTCATGAGTTCCCTCCCGGTGTGGTGGGGTACTAACTTCGTTGATCCTCCCCAGAGAAGAACGTTTGTTAAGCATAGAAGGAGACCGAGATACTCTGCTAGGCAGAGACTGTGTCTCCAATTGAATGTTTTCACTAATTGGGTGGCTAGCATGCGTATTTATAGCATGGTGAGGACCTGGGAGGGATAAAAAATAAGGGGCAAGGAATGAATCCTGTGAGTTAATAGTATTCACAGATATATTGAATGATGACAGAGGTGGAAGCGACCCTACGGGAAGAGAGAGGCGTCGCTCCGTGTGCTCAATAGCGTTTTCCACCACCCCTATGGTCTTCTGCAGCATGCGGTCAATCGCCGTCAAGCTGGGTAGGGTGGGTAGGGTAGGTTTTAACTGCTTTTTGGTGACTGGGGCAGGCATTACAATAAGCAGGTTTGGGAGCAAAAAATCCCCCTAGGATAGAAGCTGGAAAAAGAATCAATGCACAATGTCCAAACGCAAGAATGTCAGGTTAAAAAATTATTACAGATAATGGCCGAGCAAATAATCAGAGGCAGATCTAATGGCCATGCAAAGTCCTTACTTTACAAAGCATGAAGTCCCGGGAAAGAGCATTCGCAGAGCCAGAAGACAAGAGGAGGGGCCCAGCCCGGCCTCCTTTGGCCCCCCAACGGCCACAAAACGGTCCCGCCCTTGTCCCGGGCTTAACCCGGGCGCTGCCATGGCGGGGGGGGGTGGAGTGTCTATTTCTGCGCCTCCTGGCGCGTTTTCCTCGTTACGCTGCTTCCGGCCGCAAGGTCTGCCAGGAAATGTAGCCCGCCCCCTGCAAGCTCGCCCCCACACAGCAGCCGCACAGATGACACCGGGATGCGGCGGCGGGGGGAGCGTTGACCAGGACAGAAGGTAGGGTCGACAAAGGGATTAGCCCAACAAGTTCAGTACAAGTGGTCCGGCAATCTTTTCCTGCTCTGCCGGAGGTGGAGCGTCTATTTCTGCGGCTCCTGGCGCCTTTCCCCGTTATGCGGCTTCCGGCCGCAAGGTCTGCCGGGAAATGTAGTCCGCCCCCTGCGAGCTCGCCCCCACACGGCAAAGGGATTAGCCCAACAAGTTCAGTGCAAGTGGTACGGCAATCTTTTCCCGCTCTGCCGGAGGTGGAGCGTCTATTTTTGCACCTCCTGGAGCGTTTCCCCATTACGTGGCTTCCGGCCGCAAGGTCTGCCGGGAAATGTAGTCCGCCCCCTGCGAGCTCACCCCCGCACAGCTGCCGCACAGATGACACCGGGATGCGGCGGCGGGGGGGGAGCGTTGACCAGGACAGAAGGTAGGGTCGGCAAAGGGATTAGCCCAACAAGTTCAGTGCAAGTGGTTCGGCAATCTTTTCCCGCTCTGCGGGAGGTGGAGCGTCTATTTCTGCGCCTCCTGGCGCATTTCCACGTTACGCGGCTTCCGGCCGCAAGGTCTGCCGGGAAATGTAGTCCGCCCCACAGGCATACAGGTACTATCTAATTTGAACACTGCTAATTCAGCACCTGGCGCTGACAGCAATGCTTCTCATCTGTGCACTTTTGATCTGCTTGATCAAGTGGTTCCACTTTCACCTACTATGGTAGACGATTTCTTTGCCAGCCTTGTTGATCTAATGTTTTCTCCTGACACCAAGAATATATTTTGATTCATGCACACAGCGTTCCCTGAAGTCTGAAATTCGGCCTTCAATATTTCAAAACAAAGAAATTTAACTTTGGGACTCTGTTTGTCACAACCATTAGAAATTGTTTTTTTCTCTTCAAAATGATTGAATTTTTGGCACAGACTAAAACTGCTTAAAGTAGAACTATTCTTAGAGAACAAGAAATTCTTTTCTTTTTGAACACTGCCTAGAAAATATATTTGGCTTTGTCCTCATATAACAATTGATGAGATATGTTATGTTATGAAATGGTCTCGACTTTGTTTTCTGTATTTAAGAGCCATTTTTCATAAATGTAAATTCATGATTCATTCAATTTGCATATGTTTATATCATACTATATGCTTACATTGTCATCACTTCTTTAAAATGTGTACTGTAGAAATACTCAACATTTTTTATCATGTACAAACCATTTCAAGTGCATTTTTATGTAGTTTGGGCTGAGATTGTAAACACTACCTTTAGATATGTTCAGTGCTTATAAGGTTAGCTGAATTGAACTTAAGATTGTGGAGTGGGTGTTGTAATCAAATCTAGGCCCCTAGTGTAATTTTCCCGATCCATGCCCTTGTAGAGGTATACTTTATCATATCCTTGTATAGGCATAGAAATCACTACCCTATTTGGTCTAAGCCATACAGCCCAAATACGGCATGGCTACTTCCACTAGGTTCCGAGAATTAACAACGATTTCTTGGAAAAACCCGCCTTCAGCAGCTAGGAACTTCCCCCTGCTTGAATATTAAGTTCTCCAAGAACTCCTGGCGTTTTCCAAGAATTTAGCCTTTGAGTGGCTATATTAAGTCCAATCGTGCGTCAAACTCGGCACCTTCAAAGTATAAATATGCCCAGGTTTGCCCAGTCAAACACACAGTGGTTTAGAGCAGATCGACTATCTACTTGCCCGACGCCCTGCAGCAGCAAGTGCCAAAGGAAGCCGACCCTCCAACTGACGCACTGAGAGAGAAGCTGTCTATTCTCTTGCCGAGAAATCCAGCTCCAGTGTTTCCGGCTTACCCTTGCGGGTATCTGGGAAATCGAGTCCTGAGAGAGAGATACAAGACCTCCTTCATTCTAAAACCAAGGTACGGAGCTGATTAGACCTCTTAGAGAATTCTTAGAATAGATTCCTGGCAGAGAACTACTAAACTGAGACTACTCCTCACTTACTTCTTCCCTTGTACTAGACTTAGGTTAGGTACATCGGGTTAGGCGTATTTTAAAAAGCACCAGTTGAGTACTTTTAGTCATTATTTATTACTGTATGTATTTTATACATTTTATGCACTTTTAAGGCTTAGAAACCATATCATGCTTTTACAGTACTACTTTATAATACTATGTGTATTATGTGCCTTGTACTTTATAACCAGTATTACGATTGTAGCAGTTCATTTTCAATGCTTGAGAAAGAAGACTGTTCAATAAATACTATTATTGAAAACGCCCGTCTCTCTATTTCTCAGCACCTCTGGTGAAACGAAGCATGCACGATTGACTGAGTAAAATAGTTATCTATTGTTTCCGCGACTCTAGAGATTTGATTTCTTATTCTTGGGAAACAAAGTTGTCATGTTTATGCGGTTGTCAGAAACTAATCCCTTCTTGTGAATTTGAGAAAGTTTCTAGTGACCTCTGAGCTAGCTGGCCCTCACTATTAAGTTTAATATATTCTGTAGAGACCTAGTAGACCCCAGTCCTACGTCTAAACTACAGTATATATTATTCCAATGCGCAGAGCCTATTGGGAATATAGGAACTACACTACAATATGTCATCAAATCCAGGAAAAGGAGCCATGCATGACTGAATTCCCGGGTAAATCTGAAGGACGATTTACATGAGTATTTTTTTGAATTACCACTTGTGTTGACAAACAAAAACTGTGCTGGAAATATGTTTACCGATCCTACAATCAATGAGGAACATGCTGAGTACATGTGCTTTAATAAAGAATGTTTAAGTAGGGCATTGATCCTCAAAGAGGGACATTTTGAGAGGATCACAAAAAAAAGTTCTACAAGTTTATTAACAATGAATACATGTAACATTCCAGGAGAGCCATGTGACATATTTTCGAAGGTTCTGGAGTATATGATCCAGAGAAAAAAATGCCTGATTCAGTAACCTTTTTAAAGCTATTCCTTTTTAAAAAAATTATTACTCCTAAATTGAGAATCCAGATCCAGGTTTAGTATCTAAATTCAATATCATTTTTTGTTTTACTCAAACAAAATTCGAAAGTGTCAGATGCTTTTAGTAAAACATAAAAGCACTGCCTAGGAAGCACAGGAGATTACTCTGTGAGTGAGCTATTGGTTCATTTCCATTCCTAGGATTGCAATGCCTCTTATGTGGGTACTATCAAAACTCACCCCTACATTCCATCTGCACAAAGGAGGAAAGAATGCAATCTGGTAGGTACATTTCCACTGATCAACTTACATTCAGAGCAAGCAGAAGCACTTCCTACATGAGAGAAATAAGAGGCACATAAGAGACATGTTCAGGACAGAGGTTGAACGTACCAATATGTTGCCTCTATTAGAAAGCATTGAAACAGTTTGTGCTCTAATTCTAGCTGACTTTAAAGAACCAATCTGTTCACAAATGCTATAAAGTAGTAATAGTAATACTAGTAACAGTACATATTAAATGCATTAGCTTCTCAGGAGCAAACCTTTCCAGCACCATTTATGAAATGAAGCAAAGCAATGGTTGCTTGCATTTACTGATCTGAGCGCGGCATTTGGCACCGTCTCCCATCCCCTGCTACTTTCTCGTCTTAGCGAGGTTGGTATTGAGGGTCTGGCTCACGAGTGGATGCGTACATTCTCGGCGAATAGGCAATTTCAAGTTCACTGTCCACCTTTTAAATCTGAGATGCGTTTGCTCAAACATGGGGTGCCTCAGGACTCAATCTTGAGCCCGACTTTGTTTAATCTTTATATGGCGCCCCTGGCCAAGCTGGTTGTGACGTACGGGGTTGAGATAGTGTCATATGCTGATGACACCCAGCTGGTAGTGACACTGTCTCAGCCCCCGTAAGAGGCCTCAGCCAACTTTACAGCTTGTCTGAGCGGACTAGCGGGTTGGATGAACACAAACTGTCTACGCCTCAACGCTAATAAAACTGAACTCCTAGTGTTGGGGAAATCCCCATCCATTTCGTCGTCGGCATGGTGGCCTAAAGAACTTGGCACCGTTCCTAAACCATTGAAACAGGTTAAGAATTTAGGAGTCAAATTGGACTAGAACTTATCCTTTGAACATCCCACCAGAGGGATAGTAGGTAAATGCTATGGGATCCTCAAGATCTTACGCAAGACCCTGGATTCGCTTCCTGCAAACAGCAGGAAAACGTTAATTCATACTCTGGTGACGCCCCATCTCGATTACAGTAACGCTTTATACTTAGGCCTGAGTAGGAAGGGCCTTCATAGGCTTCAATGTGTTCAAAACACAGCAGCTAGATTGGCTTAACCTCTCTAGAAGATCTTCAGGGAAACAAGCCTTAGCGCGACTCCACTACGGGAGCGCATCATATTTAAAAGCATGTGCATAACCTATCGCATTGCTTATGAGAGAGGTCCCGTCTATCTTCAAAAACTACTTACCAAGTACCACCCTAATCGTTATCTACGATGTCAGGGTCGTATGTTCTTTCAGGTGCCCAGAATCCAGCGGGCACGGATGGGTGGCCGGTCATTCAAATATTTGGGCAGCAAACAGTGGAATGACCTCCCCCTTGCGCTCCGGATGGAGCCATCTGAAGGAAATTTTAGGTGTAAACTGAAAACGTACCTTTTTCCTAAACTCTGAGATCCTTTCGCCCTTTCCTTCAGCGGTCTTTTTCTCTGGGGCTCTGGTCTAGTAATTAGTTTTAAAGCGTGGGGACACACTGTTGCCTAGTGTAACCAGGCGCTATACAAAAGGTTTTATTATTATTATTATTATTATTACTGGTGAGGCCTGATAAGATGCCTGGGCTATACCATACCATCAAGAGTTAGCAGTGGCGTAGCTAGACTATTTGATGCCAATGGCGATCCCTGCACATGTAAGAGTGTGTTTTGGGGTGTTACTGGCGATTCCTGCATTCTGCGCATGCCACCCCACACCGGCTGAAGGTAAGGGAGGCCGCTGCCGACCCCCTACTCCCCTTGCTACGCCACTGAGAGATGGGCCCTAGCACTGAAATTGTAGTCCCTGAAATCCTGCCACAGATGGAGACACTTATGCAGTAGCTTGAAAAGTAGTGAACAGCCCAGAAATCCTAATGCTGGATATGAATCCCTATTTTGTAGTAGGATCTTTTTGCTCAAAGTCTCTGGACCTTTACATCCTTGAATAGACAATTAAGAGAAGGGTTGTGAGCAGATGATCCTCTTTTCCAGAACATTATTATTCGGGGGTAATTCCTTATTCAAAGAATACTCATTAGTCTAGGTTAATTTGAGTAAAAGTCGGTCTTTTTATTCATCTCATTGTTTTTTTCATTTCATTCGATTCTTAGGGAGAGTGAACAGCCAACACGTGTTTTGCCCTATATGGCTAATGAAGCCAGGGATTTCTCAAGGCTAGATTCTATAATCTGACAACATGATTTTAGCAAAGAATCCACACATTTCCAAATTAGTGATGTAACATTATTATTCTGAGTCCAAATTTATATGAGGAATTATCCTAGGACCGGATGAGAAAGCTTTGCCTCCACAAACACAAACATTTGGACTCTGAATAACAATGCTGCAATCTTACAGTCAGTTTGTCCAGGTATGTGTCCAGCAGATGTACTGTGGGAATGAATTCCTTGTTCAGAGTGAGACAAATACTTTTCTGATGATCCCCGTTTTGAAACAGGTGGAAAAAGGCCACAACACCTCAGAATTTCTCTTCCTTGTAAGGCAAGGGAGTCACTGCTACCAATGAATCTGGAGGGAGAGTAGTACATTTTGCTTGTAGTCGTTCACCCCAATATCCATAACCCACTGATATTTTCCAAACATTTGTAATGTACCCAGTGTCTGGTGAGTTATTTTTTCAATCTCTCGTCTGGAGCTCTGGTCCTTGTCTGGTATAGTCAGGTGCACCTAGTGAGTTTGAAAGAGGGATGCAGAATGCGCACTCTGAGGTTATGCTCAGTGTTTTGACAAATTCCGTCTCTTTACTGACTGAAAGAAGCCTAATAACGTTGCATGCTTACAGTAGAAGAAAGTGAGATACAAAGAAGGGTTTGTCATTCCAATAAATGGATGGCCATGGTGCCTGTAATTGTGGCCCTATCTATCATTAGTGTTGATCCAAACAGATAGCAGCAGATGAACACTTTTAGGAGGCTGTTTTGGGGCCCTGTCCACCTTCTAATCTCTCCTACATACCTGACAATTGATAATGTCAGATACGACTTAGTACAGAACCGATGCACTCAACCCTTCAAACAGTTCAAACAGTCATGAAATTGATTCACATTTCAATTTTGCTCAAATTTCTTACTATTTCCTCTTCTGCCAGCAGACAGGGGCATAATAGACTTATTCACCAGAACTCAGGACCAGGTTAGTTTCACTGAATGAGTTGTACAGGGCAGAACCCTGCTTTTTATGCACAGATTGAAACTTGGAGACATAGGGCCACATGCATCATCCTTTTTTTCTGATCGCAATCCGGCCGATTCGCAGAATCGGGCCATTTGCAATTGGAAAAAGGCATTTTCCGATGCATGAACGCATTTCCATTCGCAAATTAGATAATCAAAATGTTCGCGATTACCTACATTGCGAAAGCATTTAGGGAATCGCAATTAGATTCCTTAAAGACTATGCATCAAGTCTTTCCCAAATGCAAACTGTGCATTTAGGAAACACTAATTACCATCAACTTCAACTTGGTGGTAATTTGCGCATTTTTGAAAAGTGCATAAAAGTGAATTTTTCAAAGTGACATGTGGTGCACACACATGCCCTAAGGGCATGTGTGTGAACCACATGTGCGCACTTACCTTTTTGGTAATCACAATTTGCAAATGCATTGCCATTTTTTGCTATG
This sequence comes from Lissotriton vulgaris, assembly GCF_964263255.1. NCBI lineage: Eukaryota > Metazoa > Chordata > Amphibia > Caudata > Salamandridae > Lissotriton > Lissotriton vulgaris. The sequence goes on from NC_141687.1 coordinate 1,435,015,018, forward strand.
GGCATATAGGCCCACAGGAATGAATTGAGTAACATTACCTAATAGTGATTCACAATTTGCGAATCACTAATAGGTAATGTTAAGGAATCAAAAAGTATTTTGCGATTCCAACATGCATAAAGATTTGCGATTCCCAAATAGCGATTCCTTAATAATCGCTATTTAGGAACCGCAAATCCTACTTTTGATGCATGTGACAGGTAATCTGATATTATAGAGTAATAAAAAACAAGAAAGTCAATCCAATGGCATTGAATGCAGTTGTATTTTCTGAGAGAGTCCTGACTCCGTCCATTTCATTGCGCCAGAAGCATAAACCTCCAAATCAACTTCATCGTAGGTCACACTTCACATACGGGATGAGTTCCATCATGGTCGTAATCATAGACAACCTGGGCACAGTGGTTCATCTGAATTGTTCAAAAAGATGGTAGTGGGTTAATCACCACTATAACAGGATTTTAGGATTTTATTTAAGATAGAGATTAAGTAAGTCTAAGGCGTGTCTGATGTATACCTTTTAATATTAGAAACAAGAGTCTCTTCTTTAATATCGTCATACTCAGCGACCAACCAGGATAAAGGCAAAAAAGAATCAGTGAAAAGAAAGAATCCCTGTATTACTTCATTGATTCCTTTGTGTTCTTAGGCTCACACCAAGTATATCTGCAATAGTGTCTTTTATCAGAGATCTCAACGAAGACAGAGAGATGGGAGGGAGAAGAGGAGGATCCAGAAGATTTCTACCCAGTCTCTAAGACAGTAAGACCTTATTTTCTTGGTGTGTGTCTTTCATGTCTTTTCACCAGCAGTGACAGAGAAGAAATTATCATCACAGTGTAAAAGTTATTCTGCTGCCAAATGTTGTGACCATGTGTGCGGTTAAAATTGGTGGGGCCATCTATAACAGACAAATATGAAGAGTGTTCGCATACAACCACATATCAGTTTCAAATCTGGCTATTTGTGTGCCTTTATGTGAGATGGAGATGTGATATAGAAATAAAAACAGAAAATGACCCCCCTCTTCCCAATTATTTATTCTCCATTTCATTCTCTCATACTTTTTTCTTTACTTTACTGCTTGTGTGTACCAATAACCTTTCCTTTGTGGACCTAATACCCTTAATTTAATTATTCACCATGCAATTCCTGTGGTGAGTGAGAGCCACAATAAAACTTGTCTGTGTTTTCTTACCGTCCCTTCAACATACAGATTTAAATGGGTAACTATGAACAAAGGGGGTGTTTAACACTAAGGGGCTCTGGGCGACATTAAATAGACAATGAGAGCAAAACTCGAGTTGTCTGTGATTTCACTCAGAGCCCCAAGGGGAAAACATTTATTTTCTTGACAGTTATCCGTTTACAATTTTATGTTATATAATGCTTCTAAACGAGTCCACTATTGTGCACAGGTTTATGCATTTGTAGTATTTTGAACATATAAATATTGACTGAAGGAGGCAGGACCCAGCTCCTGAATTGAGTATTGTTATGTCACAGCTGTGGAAAAACAATCTTTGATGCAATTGAATAGAACACCGGCATTTTGAAAAGTATGTTTAGGATAGTGGGTGAGAAGGGAGCCAATATTTAACATGTCTGGGGATGTCTAAAATGCCTACTGTCTCTAGAATCACAAAAGCATCCCTATTGATAAGCTTGCTGTCAAATGCATACAGGGGTGGCTCCTCCGCTAAGGCATAGGAGCGTTGCCCCATTGAGCAGGTCAAAGTGGAAAAATAAAATGATAATAACTCATTGTCATTATCATTTTATTTTCCCTTTGCTAAGCTGAGCAGGGTTGGGGCTGCTGCTCTGCTCATAAAGCAGGGCAGTGGAGGAGTGGTTTGCCCACTCCTAGTGCGCATGACTCTTTGGCCGGCCATCTCGGGCCTGTCAAACCGTCATGCACACTTTGTATGTTCTCCATGCAGGCTGCATTACAGCCTGCATGGAGAAATCGCCCAGCCTCCCATTCTCTGGCTGAACACCGATCCACGACGCTCAGACCAATCACAGTGCTGTATTGCAGTGTTGGGATTGGCTATCGGAAGGCTGGAGTCGGGTGTTTCCTGCTTCTTGCCCTGGAAGAGGGCGAAGAGGGAGAGGAGGTGGCGGTGGCAGACAGCAGACAGGTAAGTGTTTTTTCCCCTTCATTCCCTACCATTCCTTCTCCAGCCATGTGACCCGCCCCCCTACTGCCATTAAATACTAGCCACCATTGCATGCATGCAAGATAAACAGATGAGGCCTATGTTGTATTCTTCTACGGTTAATGTTGATGCGTCATGGCAACAGTGGTGCTGTTCCAATGCAACTTGTGTGCTACCACTTCTGGAATCCGGGATATGGATTCTGAGAAGCTGGAAAAGACAGTTGATGAGGATCAGGCGAGCTGACCAGGGACCATTTCTTAATAAAGAAGATACACAAAACATACCTGTGTCCTGTCTTCCCAATATTGGTAACAAGGATGGTATTGCTGTGAAGGAGGACACTGTGAGGGAAATATTCGTGCCACGGACATTTTGTGATGATGTTGTGCTGTTGCAGCCCATGGTCTGATAGCTCTTTAAACCTGGGGATATTACAGAGGCCAGTTGGTTGCCAGCTGCAATCAGGAGTTATTTGAGCAGAAAGTGACTTAGTTGTATTTGCATGCATGTATGGGGTTGGAAATTTACCTTTAGAAGATCATAGCTGGATTGTTTAGATTTGCTAAGGCACGAGAACTTACATGAAGAGGCATTCAAATTTCCAGGAGTGTTCCTCCTGGCTTGTGGGGAGAGCGTGTGGTCACGCACAGGCCATTGTGTCCAGGTGATTGGGGATACTGCATTGCGTGGTTTGGAGAGGCTGCAACGTGTTGTGGAGGCAAAGGAGGGACATGTTGCATCATAACGGCTAGTGGATGCATCAAGGTATCCAGGCAACTGCTGTGAATTCTGTCACAAGGAGTGATGTATCATTACAGCATTCCACGTGAGAGCGTTAGTGTTTCCAGGACAACAATGGTGATTCAAACTTTAGCATCATACGTGCCGCCATCTTGGGTGAGGTGGGCTGCCCTGTTTGCAGCATGAGATTTATGCACTGCCGAGTGCCGTTGTATACTAGCGCTGGTTTGCAGGAAGTCCACACTGTGACGGGCGTTTCATTTCTGAGAAAGCATTTGGATTACCGCGTTGCCTCTCAGTGGAGAAGATCACAGTGACAGGCACACCGAATTGTGAATACGTGAGTTGCTTTTGATCAGCGATAGGCATGCTGTACAGGTGCCAGGTTGCTGCTACATTAGTTTGACTTCGAGGCATATTTTTTTATGCGAATTTTAGCTATATATTTTTTTTCCCGTCCTTCCAGGTGACTTTGCTGCTCAAGTTAGCACTGAGCATGTTGAGCACATTATGAGCAACTAACAAATAAGAGTGCATAGCGAATGGTAAAGCTAACATTAAGAGCATGGGAATTTGGTGTAGCACTATTACATTGCATATTTCTCCGTAAAATTAAGGTTCTGTGTTAGCATCATTGCTGTGCAAATTCTTTTTGCAGGGTATATCTTCAGTTGCATTGTGTATTCTACATTGTAATTTTGTGCATTGAGTATGGCATCCCAAACTATTCCTCTTCTTCTGTATTTTCTGCGAGATCCTGGTGCTCCTTGCTTTTAGGTGGGAAGATTTGAAGGAGACATTTTTAACGTATTTAGAGGCCATTGGAGGAGACGAGAATGTGTACCTAAGAAAGTTAGCTATTCTCAAACGTAGGGAAAGGTTTATGTTGAGGAGAAAGGGAGGTCATTATTAGGTTGGAGAGAATAACATGGTTTGGTTCTTAATCCCAACCATCAGCATCAGGTTCTGTTGACCCAGAGTAAAGGAAAGTGGGTTGATCAATTTCCCAAACTGTTTAGAAATTATTTAGGCTGCTTCAAAAAATTTGAACACATAATTGGTCTAAAAACAAATGTTATACCTAAGGTGCCCAAAGTGTAGAATGTGGAATTGGCATTGAGGGGTGATCTGAAGGAGAAATTGGGAAAACTGTGCGAAATTGGGTTAATTGAACCCCTTGATATTTCAGAGTGGTTAAATCCCATTGTTCTCGCTAAGAAACCCAATGGCAGTATCTGCATGTGTGTGGACTTGAGAAACTTTAATGTGTGCATTTGGGTGGACCATTATCCACTACCCCACATTAATGAAATGCTGGTGGATATATCAGTGGTAGGTACTTTACCACTTTGGATTTGTCAAGTTCCCACCATCCGGTACGTTTGCATGCAGAATTCAAGCACTTGACATCCTTCATCATGCCTGAGGGTGCTTTTCAGTTCATTTGCATGCCCCTTGGTCTGGCAATCGTGTCTGCAGTGTTCCAGAGGGTCATTCTGGGAGACATAGAGACATAGAGAATGTGTTGGTTTTTCAAAATGACGTTTTGGTATGGGGAAAGGACAGAACTCAACATGATGAAATTCTTAAGGAAGTGTTGACTAGATTGGAGAAAGCAGGGTCACCTTTAGCTTGTGGAAACGGGTAGTTGTATACTAGGCTATTCTGCGTGCACAATACTACGCAACCCCGGGTATTATGAATGGACAGAGCAGTTCAGAGATAACTCTCTCTGCCCATGTTGAATACGGGGTTGATTTTGTCCTTGCAGGGCGGGGTCTCACATATCCTGAGCCAGGTCCAGGAAGAGGTGAGGTCCATTCCCCGGACACACTGGGTGAGTAATTAATTTGTAAATAGTTGTAAATTAAGAGAGAATCTAACAGACCGTGGTAGCTGAGTGGGGCTCACCTGACTGTTTGTCTTCAACAGATGCTACTAAGACAACAGGTGCCGAAGAGAGGATTACAGACAGTTGAAGGAATATTATATCCTTTACTGTTGATGGTTCACTTGTGTGTTTTTATATTATTTTTCACACATTTAGTCACTTGTAGACAGTAGCATGAATGTAGAACAGAGGCCCTGAAGAAAGCCTTGGTCATTTTCCACTACAGGCTGAAACATGTTGGCCCTCTCGCAGCTATTTGGTTGTACTGCGATTATTGTGATGCACTGTTCTTATTTTTAAACTGGAAGGGGCTTACTTCCAATAAATCGTTTTTTGTTAAGCTCTGTATCCTTTTTTAATCACCACTTATATAATTTTTGCACTGCACCTTCCCATCATATCAACACCATGTGGTATAACCGAGTGATTGTGGGTCGTCACCCCAAACCGACCATTAGGGTATGCTGGCTGTCTCAATGATCAAGAGACACAATACCCTGGTAGGATTACCAGATGAGAATATTGATCGATACAAGACATTGATGGGAATCCTCATTGAGGTTGACTGACAATCACAGGTGTTTCACATTCTGGTGATATGGTCTGTTAGTTTAATCAGTTTTTTCCTGTGTACTCTATGAGGCATTAGGATAACTCTAAGAAATCACCAAAGGATTTCTAGTTCAGACCCCTAAGTTTCTTTGTTGTATCTACACAGGCTTAGCACCCAGCCTCAGAGCAAAATCAAGTACCGTACCTGTGGATCTTACCAAGGCGTTTCTCTTCGCCCTCCTTTGCCTGGCCCATGTGTTTATGTCATCAAATAAAACGCCTGGATACAGGAATGTGGTAACCCTAGTTATTTCATTTCCATCACAATACTGTGTTTGGGTTTGCTTGACTTCACTCCCATAATCATGGTGTGTGATTTTGAAAAATTTACATTCAGGTCCAGTGAGCCCATGAATTCAGTAAAGGAGTTCAGTAAATGCTGCAGTGCGTGCTAGCAGGGCAGCGTCATCTGCATAAAGTAGTGCAGGGATCAATCGATTCCCAACACAAGGAATATCCATACTGGCTCCGCACAAGGCCAAATCTAGATTATTCATATAAAGGGTGAATAGCAAATGAGCCAAAATACAGCCCTGTCTGACTCCTCTTATAATGTCAATCTTTTGCGTGAGGTTACCCTTTTGGTCAAACCTTACTGTTGACGAGAAATCCCTGTGAAGGTCTAATAAGAAATACACAATGTTTTTATCCCTACCCATTGCGAGCAACAGGTCCTAAAGCTTGGATCTATTCACTCGGTCAATGGCAGAGAATAGAGAAAGCAAGATGAAGCAAAATGAAGTGTCCCTTTCTTTGCTATAGTGTATTTCCCTACTAAGAGATAAAGGTTAAGACACTGATCCAAGGTGCCCCTGCCTTTCCTGAATCAGTATTTGAGTTTTGACAGGACATTGCATTCAATAATCCATCCTGTTAATTTACAGAGAACACCTTAACTGTGGTCAATTAAAGATACTGGCCTATAGCACCAAGGATCACTTAAACCATTTGATTCTAAGAACAGGAAGATAATGGTCACAGGTGCTAGTGGGCATGGACTTACATTTGTTTTTGTACATTAGCATAAAAGGAAAGAAGGAGTTGTGGCATTCACATTGTGGACTTTAAAGGGGGCAGCAAGCACACACTCTGCTATGGAGAAGGAAGCACTGGCTTGTTTGTGGGGGGTGCAACATTTTTGCATTTTTATGTGGGCTGTGCAGTTTGAGTTCCAGACTGATTATAAACCTTTGGTTCACTTGTTCTCCATAGCTGGGGCAGGATGGGCTACCCCAAGCATTGGAAATTATCTGCACTGCCTGCAAGAATATGCTTTCTCTGTGAGAAATGTGCCGGGAGTGAGGACCATAAATGTGGACTGTCTGTCTAGATTGCCTTTGGACGATATGGACGATGTGGATGTTGAAGAAGAAGAGGAATGGACAGTGGCTGAAATATCTGATGTATGTCAGGCCATTGGGGAGACTGAATGGAAGGAAGCCACTGGTGCTGATTCTGTGGTGGTGCAATGATGAACACATTACCCAAAGTCAAGGAGCAGCCCATGCAGTTAAGAGCGGTGGGACGGTGGGGCCGTTTGGAGGGGATTCGACAGATGACTACTGGGGGAAATTAAACAAATAATTAATTTACCCGCGCTGTCGTTTGTCGAAATACCCCCACTCGGCCCCACCGTTCTTACCTGCACGGGCAGCTGTTGCCAAATCCTTTGAATGGAAGTTGGATGAGGAGCTGATGACCTATAAGAATGTGTGGGAAGAATTGTCCATAGTGGATGGAATTGTGAGAAAAGGGGATAAGTTGGTTGTGCCGGATGATTTACGGGGCAGATTGTTGAGGTTGATGCATGAGGGGCATGAAGAAATATCAGCCATGAATTGGAAGGTTAGGATGGATTTCTGGTGGCCTGGAATGGACAAGCAGATTGAAAGGTTTGTTCGGAATTGTGTCCTTTGTATGTGCAGTTATAAATCACACATGTTGCAAGAAAATACCATAAATCCTGTGTAATTTCCCAGATTGGCGTGGGAATTTGTGGTCCATTTGATAGGTTAGGTATTAATGAGAGATGTGCCATAGTACTCATGGATTACTACTCCAAGTGGTCAGAAGTGGTGTTTGTGCATTTTGTGAAGACATTTTCCACAGAGAAGGATGCCCTGCGGAGATTCTGACAATGGTCCACAATTTGCGTCAGAAGAGTTTGGCAGTTTTGTAGTTTTCTCAAGAAATGGGACATCAGGCAGAGCAGGATACCTGTATATCATCCTATGGCAAATGGTCTCATTGAGCACTTCAACTGTGTACTGGGATAGAGTGTGCAATTAGGTTTGTCAGGCAACACTTGTTGGAGAACAGAGGTTAAGGAAACGCTATGGAATTACAGAACTCCTCAATCTGCGACATGGGAGACACCAGTCTGTTTACTAAAGAGTAGGGTACCTTGTACTGTGGCTGTCCCTGTACGGCTGAATTTAATTCATTGTATTCATACTGAGTGTATGGCTGTGCGACTTGGTGGAACTCGTAAAAAAGTTCCCCCTATGATTAGTCCCTTTATGAATGGCACGGAGAGGTCGGAGGGAGGGAGATCAAAAGTAAGAAATTGCATGCTAAAGTGGAGCAATATCAGTAATGCTATGAACAGAGACACAATAAAAAGGTGATCAGAGCAGACAGGGAATTTGTGGAAGGTATGTTGGTGAGTGTGTACATTGGGAAATGGGGTTAGGAAAGGATGTTCAAAGCTATCAGAGCGCAGGAAGGTAGAGGAAGTGGGTGGAAATTCGTTTTTATTATCTGATGGCAAATGGTGGAATGCTAGGAGTGTCACCAGATGCTCTGAAGTGGAGGAGCATGTACTGATGGGAGAGAAGTTAGGAATTAAGGCTTGTGCAAAAGTAGCCTAGCATGAGGATCAGGAAGAAACCTTTGTGGCATAAGGATTATAAAAGAGCCAAGAAATTTATATTTATCTTGATGTTCCCATATTAACTGGTGAAGAGGGATATGTCATATTTTTTAAGATTAATGTTAATGTGCATGTCTCCTGGCAACAGTGGTGTTGTTCCAGTGCAACGTGTGTGCTTCCACTCACTTCTGGAATACGGACTGTAGATTCTAAGAAGCTGGAGAAGACAGTTGCTGAGGATCAGGAGAGCTGACCAGATGTCATTTCCTTGGAGCTTAATGGTGAAGTTACACAGCAGATTTGTGTGTCCTGTCTTCCCAAACGTGGTTCTACTTTTCTCTCAAGCTTAGAAGATGGAGGTTACTTTATGTGAGCAACAAGAAACTCTCGAAGGAATTATTTTTAAAAATAAATTGTTTTACCTTTCAGATTGATCATTCAGGATCAAATCAAGCCAACTCCAAGGAAGATTATCATTTACGTAAATCTTTACTCTTTTGAGGGAATAGAAAAAACAACATGTTTACATACATTCTATACAAGTCAATGCAGTACAAACAAATAAATGAAGGAACACATATATACAAAAATCCACCAAATAAGATTTAAAAGTATCTGATATATATGAATTCACAAAAAAGTCCTTTCTAATAAACAATACAACTCAGCCTAGCAACCAAAATCTTTTTAGTAAAAACACAAAGGATTGAGTACAAATAGTTCTAATTTATATGGGCTGATGTGTTTAAATTGTAAACATTTCACTCTCTGCATTTTAAACATCCAAGGGAACATCTACAGAACTATATTTTTTATAGGGACTATCTAGTGAATAGGTACTTCAATGTACAGAAAACCTATGAGTCCAATGCGACATACTTTAAATCTGAAAATCCAATTTTATAGAGTTGAATTTGTGTAGAGATACTGCAGTTAATTTACAAATTTAACGTGTGGGCAGTCCCTAGCTTCAGGAACAATTCACGACAAAAAATAAACCTAACAGCTCCTGCGTCAAAGCCCATCATCTGCACTGGTGACCTTTCATTTATTTGTTTGTATTTCTATTCTTGTCTTGTATAGAACGATGCTATACATTATTCACCCATCTCCCGAGGGAAGATTGGGTTACCCTATTTTGTTCTAATTTGAGGTTACTTTATCACATGCTATTTGGTGCAGTAGGAGGCACACACTTGCTCTCTATAAGCTAAGCATGGCAGGATCTGAAGCATTTCTCCAATGTTTTCTACTGCAAATTGTTTGTTAGTCTGTTACTGAAAACACAAAATGTACATTGTCTCTTTTTTCTTATAAAATTGGGTTCAGAAGGAGCAAGGGGGCAGGGCTGGACTGGGAACCACAACCGGCCCTGGCAAAGTGCTTGGCCGGCCCCCCACTCGGGGGGGGGGGGGTTTGAGGTGCCGCCGAGCTCTTTGCCGGGCCGGTTTTCGGCCGATTTTGGTACAGGGCTGATTTTGCAGCTATGCTGCAAAATCGGCCCTGTAACAAAAACGGTCCCCAGGGGACCAAAACCGGCCTCCAACCGTGCGGCGCACCCGGGGATTGCCCGGTGCCCGCTATGGCCAGTCCAGCCCTGCAAGGGGGCTCCTTCATTGTGCCCGTCAGTATCTTCCTTCACCCATATAGGGTGTTTTTCCAGGGTCAGGCTGGGATGAGAATTAGGCCTGGATGCCAAATTAAAAGTAGCCCCTATTAGTAATTTAGATAGCTAAAAGAGTGCTCCATGTTTGCTAACTGGGGCAGTTTTGAACTTGTAAAGACAGGCTGTGTAAGTGGTTGGTAAAGTATAGGAGACTGCATGGATCTGAGCTTGCTACAGGCAATGCTTGTTTTAATATCAGATAAATTAAAACACAAATACGACCCAGCAGACCATAAAAAATGCCCACAAACAGCCATAAAAAGATCCATGCACTGACATGTCAAACCAGCCTGTCCAGCACTTACTGATTGTCCTATATCGCAATCTGACACTGGTGCTTTCCAGGGTACCTTCTCCTAAAATAAGTAACTCTTTCTGGTCCAGCAATCAGCCCTTAGGCAAAAGGAAATGCAAAGGCTACCATGCAGAGACAAAACAGTAGAGGTGAAGAGCTTACTATTCATGGCCTGTCAAGAAGAAAAGGCAATCTGACCGTGCAAGATGGGCTAGCGTGAAGGCCTAATGTGTGGCTGTGTGTGGGCTGGTGTTGTAAACATCTTTAACTGACCTAGACTAGGTGGCAGTAGCAAGCAGCACTGTGTGTTTGTGATTGCTGGTATATCATTGCATGGAATATGCATAGAACAATCCTGCTCTGTGGGTAGAAGAACATGCATTTGTCAATGTTCCTGTATTTTTGACAGTTAATGAACATAATGAACTTCACTGCTGCATTTCTTGACTATCGCCACACATTGCCTGCATCAATGGCAAATAAATATTTGTGGTGTTCCACCTCTTATTGATCACCCAGACAGCAAGTCTCACAAAGTCTAGGAGCCTCATTTACTACGAAATGCCGCAGCTTGGTGCTGCAAGCCATTTTGCTGTGCTGAGCTGCGTAATTTTAAAAGCACAGGGATGTGTGGTAATACAACACATCTGTGTGCTTTGCCCTGCACTGGCACACAATTGGCATGCACCAGTTTAGGCACCCTGGTGTCATGTTGCAAGGGTGCCTGTGTTGCGGCAATGATTGTTTTTGTGCACGAAAAGTCACCTTCCTGAACAAAAACAATCATTCATGACATTTTCCTCTTTCTGTGCATGTTGCACAATGCAGCATGCACAGAAAGAGTAGAAAAAGAGGAGACATAAAAGTATTTATCCTCTTTGCGCCACTATTATGCCCCCCTTGGGGAGGTGTAGGATTCTGACGCATTCCCAGGTTTACAAAACGTTGCAAATCTTGGAATGTGTCAGGTTTCACGGATGTTGCGTGGGAACACACACAGTAACACCCATGGAACGCCCCTTTCATGCAGAGTAATGCGTGAATGGGGCCCATATTTACAAGGCCATGAAAAGTCACACAATGTGACTTTACGTGGCCTTATGAATATGGCATGCCCATTGCACCGCCAGTAGGTCAACAAAAGTGATGCACCGGCAGTGCAATGGGCTTTTAAATGAGGCTTAGAGTTGCTTGATTTACCACTATGGGCCACCTTTTTACTACCTAGTTAACCCCTTCGATGCACGTGACAAGGTCAGCTCGCCATGGGCGTTACCTGCGCTGCACGTGTGACGAGCTGACCTTGTCACGTAACGCCGGATTTTCAAAATCGCAGCGCGCAGCGGGAAAACCGCTAGTGCGCATGCGGTTAATAAAGGTTCCACTATTATATTGGTGGCACAGACTATTCTCTACCCAAGTCCGTGTTACTCTTTGACTGTCAGGAGCAGAGAATTTGTCTTCCTAGGCAGAGTTACCTCATAGAAAGTTAGGAATGGCAAGAAGAGAAGGTAAGGTGCAGTGGTGACTCCTCCGCTAAGGCGGAGGAGCGTCACCCCTCTGCTCACAGTGCAGCCTAAATGAAAAAATAAAATGATAATTGAAGTTATTAACATTTTATTTTTTGTATCGTCAGGCTAGGGCAAGGCGGGGCTTGGCTCCCCTGACGTTGGGGAGGAGGAGTGGTTGTACACTCTGTAATGTGTATGAATGTTTGGTCGACCCTCTGGGGCCGGCCAAACAGTCAAGTGCACTTCGCATGTTCTCCATGCAGGCTGCATTACAGCCTGCATGGAGAACATGCCCAAGCCCCCAATTCCCTGGCTGAGCGCCGAACCACGGCGCGCAGACCAATCACAACGCTGTTTTACAGTGTTGTGATTGGCTCAGGGGAGCATGGGTGCTTACCAACCACAACGCTGAATTGCAGCATTCTTATTGGCTGAGGGGATCCCGGGTGCTTCACTGAAAAAACTCACTTGGCGCGTGAGAGACGGAGGAGAGACGCAGCGAGATCAAGTATGTGATTGTTTTTTTTTTTTTTATTCAAACCCAGCTCCCCCGCCATCCCTGTACCTTAAGCAAATGTTGCAAACCAAACTGCTACAATTCCTAAAATGCCTATATTTAATACGAGAAAAAAAACGAGCTCACTATGTAAGAAACAAGGTTCCTGTATCGATCAGATGTATTTATTCATTTAATAAAGATGTACTCTGAAGCTCAAACCCCTAAGAGGCTTTGTGAAAACTTGTATCAGTGTTTCATTCGTGCTATTCCAGGTCAACTGAGTCTGTGGCAGAACAAACCAAGGCCTAAGGGCAAAACCGCTGCTCCTTGCATGTATCTTTTTCACCTCCTGCTAGGCTCGCACCTGCAGATACAAGTCTGATCAAGAGTGATTTCCCCTGGGCATTGCCTTCCTTTGTCACTGTTGCCGACTGAACTGACTGCTAAAACATTCCAGGGCATGACACATCTCTTGCAGCACTAAACCTTTCTATCTTTCTTATCTAATTTGCTTTTCTTCTTTATTATTCAAGTGCCTTTCATTGCCTAACAGGACAATAAATCACACTTGTATAATTCAAATCAAATTTACCCAGGTGCGGCTTTGCATCAGTATTTTCACTCTTTGCTTGTAAGCTGCAACGAAAAGTTAACTTCATTTTTTTTACTTGTCTATCTAGAGAGATCTTGTTGATAGTGCAACCTAACTCAATTTCTAAAGAAACAAAGCAGAGAAATCTAATTCATTATTGTGAAAAAAGTCATAGAGCTCAACTGGGACATGTGATTTCTTTTTAGCAGCTGGCGACATACTTTAGCTGTTTTTTGCAAGAACTCCCGTGAGCAATAAAGAGTCTCGTCATTTTCCTGATAGTTACACTCTGCTAATAACTTTGCATTATGGGTTTAATGAGGTAGCAAAGTAGCAAAGTAGTGCCTAACTCCACCCACAACCAGTGCAGAGCTGTCAACAGCACAAGCAGCATCTCCCATCCCTTTGGTATCATTACCTTTGCCAATGCTTTTTATTTAATCTTTTTGATCAAATATTAAAAAGTGTGAAGCTAAAATATGCAGTTGAGGCCATGGTGACAATAACATGCAAACAGAATTGCTACACGCACTTGAACACCACTTAATGCATTTGGCTGATCTATATAGTTTGCAGGGTTAGAGTTTATCTATGTACATGTTTTGACTGGCCTTATTGAGGCTGGGACTAGTTATAGGAAACTGAAAGCAGTCAACCACTGGCTGCCAATCAATATCTACAGAGAGTGACTGATTAAGAACTCAAGTTGCAGACTGATTTTAATAATGAATACATTTTAATTTTAATTGTATTAGTGATCTATTCTGGGCTGCCCCTCCAATGTTGGGCATAACCAGTAGTTTGACAAACAGTGCAAAGCACTAAAAAGATAAAAAACACAGGCTTTGAGATTATTTATAAGGGAAAGCATGATCTGAATAGAAAGGAAAAAAATCAGTTATATTGACAGTCTATAAAAGACAAAAAGATGAGTTTTATTATAAAATTAGAAGAGATGCAGAATTTTATTCAGGTGGGGGTTTGCGGTAACCTTTCAGTGCGTCTCACACTACTGGTGCTAAATTGTTGCGCAAGCAGCATGACATGCATATTAATTAAGCACAGGTAAATTTTGCGAATTCGCGATCCACGAATTTGCGGATTTGCGAATTCGCAATCTGCAAAATTCGCGAATTTGTGCGAATTTGCGGATTCTTGTTTTTTTGCGTGTTCGCGGGGTTTTTTGCGTGTTCGTGGGGTTTTTTGAGTGTTCGCGTGGCTTTTTGCGTCTTCGCGAGCTGCTTGCATAGCGAAGTTACCCATGCAGTCGTTTATGGGAGAGGGAGAGAGATAGATAGATAGATAGATAGATAGATCGTTAGATAGATAGATAGATAGATAGATAGATAGATAGATAGATAGATAGATAGATAGATAGATAGATAGATAGATAGATAGATAGATAGAGAGGGAAAGAGAGAGGGAGAGAGAGAACGCGAGAAAGAAAGAGAGGCCGGATCTCTGAAGGGCCAGATTCCTCAGTTGCCCCTACAGAACATACAGCTTTTTATTTTTAGCAAAATGCATATGAAAATTGTGCTGTAACGGTCTCTTTTAGTTTAACCCTTCCTGACAACTCAAAATGGGTGTATTTGCCATCCTCTCCCTTCTTCCTGTTTTTTATATCTGTAAGTGCTTCCTGATGAGGTTTAATTCCTTGGACCTGTGCCTCGTTGCCTACTTGTAACTATTCTCTGACCCTGCTTCAAGGGTCAGAGCAGGGTCAGAGAATAGTTGCAAGTAGGCAACGAGGCGCCAGGAAGCAATTAGCAGCAGGTGTCCAAGTTGAAGTTAATTTGTTTGTAACCCTTTTGTAAAAGGTTACAAAGAAATTAGGTACAACTTTTGCACCTGCTGCTGTAACCCTTGCTTGGCTGAAAATTCGTCCCCGCTGATTCGCGGATTTTACCGCGATTTCGCGAGATTCCGCAAATTCGCCTGCGAAACGGATTTTACGCCCACCCTTAATTTTACTGACCTGTTGGCAGAACTCCATGGAACCTCGCTGAGTTTTTCTGTAACTCCACAAAATTCTGCAGAGTGAAACTCTGTGAGTTCCACCCACCCTTATAAAATGATTGACCCCCTTGTAAAAAGCTGAATATCATCATGGTCACTCCACTATGGATCCATGTTTTCTACTATGGGATGTAGTTAGATGATTTATTGCAGCTAAAACGTCATTGCATATTTCTGCTTTGTAGACCTTAAGGTCATTTTCGAATTTATTGACAATTATCAACTATGAAAGACTTGAAAGATGGGCAATACCGCCTGAGCTCTTTTCAATATTGCAATTTTTACATTCAGACAATTGGACTCGAGTAGAGATATCAATTAGTGGGAAGCTAAAGCATGAAATGTCAATCAGAAGTAGCCCGATACAAGGCTGCTTATGGCTCCAGCATCATTAGGCCTATTTGGTTGACCTTTCAGCCTCAATTGCAAAACCACATTCCTTTCCACCATAAATTGGGCGTTTTTTTTATATAGTCAGTCCTCCTTGTAAGAAGCTTGCTTTGTTAGAACAAACCCCGTTATGATAACAGAGGAAAATTGATGCTCTTATAGATTACTGTGCCACCAATTAACTAAGAATAAAGACCGATATAACGACAATTATTAGTTTTGGCCAGAAAAATATTAAAGCTTAGCCTTGGTGGCAAGAGGAAGCAAACTGGCGATAGTTAAGGAGTACCAGTAGCAAAGTGTCATTTTCACACCTCAAACTATATTTGGACTGACGCTGGAGATTAACAAAGCCAAAACATCTCTAATTCCTTTGCAAGCTTGTCCTGATTTGATATATATATTCAGGAGGGTTTCATATAGGCCACTTTTAAAACGATTGGGGAACTTGAACCAATACTTTTATATGGATGCAAAATTGTAATGTGATGGCTGATTAAAGTATTTTGAAGTTGAAGGCATGGTAACGAAAAAAAGCCTTCAGCATCCTGGGTTCAGCAGTGAATCAAGCCAGCACAAAAGTATCAGGCCTTTTCGTTCGACTTATTCACAAAATATTGGATGCTTATTTTTTACTAAACATCAAGGAAGTTGATTGCATTAAACTCTCCAAAACTGTCCTTTCAAGATCCTCAAGAATTTTAGGAAGGATTTTTATCTTTTGTATAAAATAGTACAATCTACTATTTTTATGATTGGCATCCCTTAGCCAAGGGGTTCACTAGAACTTGTAGAAAAAGAGAAAAAGGGGCAGATTTATTTAGGTCTTGCGTAGGGGTTGCATCACTTTCATGGCACAGTCCAGACACAAAATCCTTTTAGAGATTTACTAAGCCATGCAAAGCCACTTTGCGTGGCTTTGCATGGTTTAGAAAATACAAAGTAACACAAGGCAGTGAATAGTGCTACCTTGCATTACTTTGCATCTGTTAGGTGTCAGTGAGAGGAACATGGGTGTTCTCATACATCCACCCATGGATTTTGGTGCATTTCAATATTGGCTTAGGTGAGTGAACCGGGAAATGCATCAAAATACTATGTCTCTCTGAAATGAAATGAAAATGAAATGAAATGAAATGAAATGAAATGAAAAACAATTTTTATCGCGCAACTAAGCCCGGTGGGCGTCAAGGCGCATAACCAAATAATACCAGCTATCAGAGATAATCCTAATTACGGGTATGCCCTGACAAAACACCAGGTCTTGAGCGCTTTTTTAAAAGAAGACAGAGAGGGTTGCATCTTAATCTCAAGAGGTAACAAGTTCCATAGTTTGGGGGCAGCAATGGAAAAAGCTCTGTTTCCCCAGCGTACCCTTTTGGCACGTGGGACAACCAACAAATTCCTCTCTGAAGATCTCAAAGATCTACAAGGCTGGTAACGGGTCAGCAAGGCACCAAGGGGATCAGAAAAACCCTCTGCCAAAGCTCGATAGACAAGGCATAGGATCTTAAACGAGATCCTGAGATGAATAGGGAGCCAATGAAGGCTCTTTCTAGCCATCGTAGCAGATGAGGCGTTGGGAAGTGCTAAGACAAAACGAGCAGCCGCATTTTGAACGACCTGTAATCGCTGAATGAGCCCCTTGTTGGAGTCTACATAAAGCGCATTACAGTAGTCCAACCTTGAACTTACCAATGCCACTGCCACCTGCTTACGTGCTGAGGGAGAGAGATAGTGAAGGATCCTCCTGAGAATCTTTAACACCCCCCAGCAGGTGGCCACCGTACGGTTGACCTGCAGAGTCATGGATAAGGAGGTGTCAAAGATAACCCCAAGATTTCTTGCAGACTGGGAGGGAGATGGACAGGTTCCCAGTGAGGCCGGCCACCACTCATCCGACCAGATATCCTGGTCTTTGCCAAAGACCAGGATCTCAGTTTTGTCGCCATTCAACTTCAGGGAATTCTGAAGCATCCAGTCAGAGACTGTCTGCATACAGATCCTGAAGTTGGTGGCAGATGTTGAAACTGAGTGGGCCAGTGATACCATAAACTAGGAGTAGCGAGGAGAAATATCTTAATTTTTCCTTGTCATCGTTGGGCGGTCACAAAGGCCTCAGGCAGGGAACACCCCCATGTTTACATGTTCACGTTTAAAGTTAACGTCTTTCTTAAACAAGGACTCTTGAAACACATTTGCTTGTGAGTACATATAGGATAATGTTCTCTGAAATAGATTTATTTACATTTACACTTCTTCATAGGCATATTATCACGGCCCTGAATATTCTGAACCGGGCCTAAGTTCACTGCGCAAAGTATTGAGGTTTGTTGATGTCATGCTCTGCAAGGGTGGAATCAATAATGACGGTTAGACTGAAGCTCTAGTATGGTAACATGGATGAAGTTTTACTATATAAGCTACATCAATCCTTTGCTTAGACAGAGGGGCATTTTGCTGGCACTGTCGAGGTCGCCCGAGTCTGGGATTCCAGCCCAGCTGAATCCCTTCACCATCCTGAGAAGGACAGTGGCTGGCTGTACACCAAAGACGGGCTCCCAGATGACACATACCCTCAGGTAAATGGGAAGTTAGTCGACTCTAAGGTATTCCAGAAGATCCATGCACTCCATGCATATTAGGATAGGAAGCACTAGGTAGGAGTATAGATATAATTATATGCATTCATATAATCAATGTAACAGCACAATGGTTACATTGTTTATTTTCTTTACTATTTATGTAATGCTGATTACTTTGTTTTGTTTCCTTTTATTAATCATTGGAACACACATATTTTACACAAGAATCTTAATGCTTGAATAAATGTTTGAAATGCCAATTTGAGTATTTCTTGTGTCTCCCGTTCAGAATGCCTGAGTTACTAATGAAAGGGTGAGATCTGTTTCCATGATTTAAATGGGGAGTCAGGGCTGTTATGGTCTGAGGTTGTGAAGACCCCTATGATGAAGCATGACACCAAGGGTCCATTTAGTGTGTGAGGGGTATTTTAAAAAAAACACTAAGTGCTCCACACCACTGTGTGAACACTTCTCTGTTAGGTGGATTCTTGTTGTTTATGTAATCTGACTGGGGAGTACGAATCCATCAGTGAAACTCTCTTCCCCCCCCCCACAGTTTTTTCATGATTTAGGCAGCGCACAGCTGCGGGAACTAGTCCTTTCAGACATTTCTGACATACACATAGGAACACACACCCTATAACAAGAAGCCAGCGGCCACTTTATAATGGAAGACGAACATGGACTCACATTTGGGAAGGAGGAAATAGACAGGATACTGGCAGCAGTAAACCCTTTTGAGGGTCTGAGCAATACTGATCCAGGTCCCAGCGTTGCAGATTGGGATGAGATGGTCAACCTGAGACGCACGCAAATAAAAACTGCTCTTCATGGACTACTCATGACAGAGTATTTACGAAACAAAGTGGCACTAAATGGGTTAATCGTAAAGAATGAATCCTTTATTTTTCAAACTGACATCGTGTTCAAGAAAGAATGGTCGCTGATCTCTTGTCACTGTATGAGAGATTGGTTAGTCCTCATAGTAAAACTGCAGAAAGAATAACCCAAGAACTGAAAATTGAAATACAAAAAATAGAAGTTCAATTAAAAACCTACCAGACACCTACAGCTTTGAAGAAAAGACTAGAGGAATTGAATCAGCAAATGACTGATTTTGAAATGACCCTAAAACAAAGCAAGTTTAACAAATTAAAGAAGGACAAAGATCGCTTTTCACCGGAGGGGCCCTACCGATACACAAGACCAGATTACGTGGCAAAGAATAACAACAGTGATATAGACAGTGATGGTTCTGACAGTGGCTCATCTGGCTCAAACTCAAGTGGCAACCAAAGGTTTAGACAACCCAGGGGTGGTTGGAGACAAAAGAGGCAACAGTTTCCAAGACAACGAGGGTGGAGGGGCTATCAGCCCCCACCCCAATATCAGCAATACATGGGACCCTCAGCTTTCACACACTTCCAATATGGCCCATTGGCAGCCGGACCTGGGTACCCCCAATCGAATCCAGAGTGTGAGGGTCGTTTCTATGGTCCTCAGCCTTTTTTAGGAACCCGCCCTGGATCACGGGCGAGGAACAGGAAAGGCAACAACGTAACCTGGCAGGACCTAGAACAGGAAGACCTCAGGAGGTATACGAGGAGCTTGATAGGGGAAACGACCAATCAGCCCTCAACATCAACCACCAAGAGAGTGACTTAGTGGTAAATCTAACCCCTGACCCGCTGACGGACATTCAGAAGGAGGTATTGAACAAAGGTCTTGGCTTTGTGCCTACCAACAGACCAGATATGTTCAAGCTCCATACTGAGGTCCAGGATTTCATCAGGAAATTGAAATTACAAGTCTTTTTCCAGGGAAAATATAAATTGAATGTCCCCACCGACACAGGTTTAAGACCCAGATCGACATTCACCCCTCCTGACCAGTGTTTACCGATCAAAGTTTCGACTTTTGAGAAAGCTATCATGAGCAAATTGAGCAAAATGGATCCGACACATAAAAGCATCTTCCACAATACAAGTACCAAGGAACAAATAGCAATCAGGGAATTGGCGAGCAATTAAAACATTGTAGTAAAACCAGCCGATAAAGGGGGTGCAATAGTGCTTCAGACAGCCACTGCCTATGATGCTGAGTGCATGAGACTTCTTGGAGATAGACGGAATTATACCATCTTACCAGGCGATTCGACCGAGTCTCTACGCACCAAAATAGGTGGAATGATCGAAGAAGGGTTAGCACATGACTGGCTCAGTAAAAAAGAAGCCGATTTCTTTGTACACAACACACTACGAATTCCCTATTTCTATTGCATCACGAAGATCCACAAGAACCTTGAGAAACCACCCGGGAGACCAATCGTCTCAGGGATTGGCTCAATTCTAGAGCCTTTATCAAAATTTGCAGATGCTTTCCTTCGACCTTTGGTTCAGGCCACTGATACCTATTTAAAGGACACAAAAGCAGTCCTCCAGTAACTACAAAATTTACCCTTCAACCCCTCAACACAACTACTGCTTAGTCTAGGTGTTGAGAGTCTTTATACTAGCCTGCCCCACAATGAGACACTCTCCATTATCGAAGAGATACTCTTCACCACTCATTGGCGGTATCAGACACCCAGGGGTTTGGTTCTAGAATGTATCTCCATAGCACTTCCGAAAAACTTTTTTCAGTATAAGTCCACCATATACTTACAACGCCATGGGACCAGCATGGGAAGTACGTTTGCCCCAAGTCTAGCTGGTCTTTACGTTCACCATTTAGAAGCCAACAGGATACTGAATGAACATAACCCTTTCAGACAAAACATTAATATCTGGAAGAGGTACATAGACGACGTTCTGGTCGTCTGGGAAGGGGACCTAAAATCAGTAATGGACTTGGTTGACTGGCTGAACACTCAGAATCCTTTTTTGAAATTTACCAGCTCAGTGTCAAATAAGACACTAGTATTCCTGGATCTTAACATTTATTCAGAGGGAGGTATGTTAAAGACAACCACACATTTTAAACCGACAGCGAGAAACTGCTTACTCAGGTTCGACAACTTTCACCCGAGACACCTAAGGGAGAATCTGCCCTACGGCCAATTTTTGAGCCTACGACGCAACTGTACGGAAGTGTCGGAATACAAAACACAGGCACATGATTTAAAACAGAAACTGAAACAGCGACAATACCCTGAGAGGATAATTAACTCAGCCATGAAAAGGGCTAGGAACAATAACAGGAATGCCCTACTGGAGGACAAGACAGGACAAGACCCAGAGAAAAGTCAACCCATATATGTCACTACATATAACACCATTTCAAACGAGGTCTCAAAACTGGTGAACAAACATTGGGGCATTCTGACATGTGGCAACCTGAACCTTGAAAAACCCATGTTTGCACACAGACGCAGTAGGAATTTGAAGGATATACTGGTCCACACACGTCCACGTAAAACCTCTGGACACACAGCCCCAACCAGTGGGGTCCAAGGCCACTTTCCCTGTGGGAATTGCAGCAGTTGCCACTTGACTCAAAAAAGTAAGAAATTAACATTCAGCAATGGCACCACTTTGGAGCAGAGGAAAATGACCAGCTGCAACAGTAAAAACCTTGTCTACCTAATTACCTGCCCCTGCGGTTTAGAGTATGTGGGCATGACGACAAGGGCAGTAAAAACACGTATTACTGAACATAAGAGAAATGTGTGTTGCAAAAAAACAACAACTAAGATGGCCACCCATTATCTAAATTCCCTACACTGTGTCAATGACCTCCGTTGGACAGTGATTGAGCAGTTGCATTCAGACGCTGACCTATTCCAGAAGGAAAAGCACTGGGTGTTCTGGTTGGGAACACATCTTACCGGACTTAATGATGAAATACCATGGGGACAAGTGACTACCTGACCCATATGGCATGACAAGGAACTGATACCATCTAATATCCCCTGTTTTGTCCTGTATGTTGCCTTTTCCTACACTGCGTATGTTCTAGAACCAGGTGTTAGCCCCACCTGTAATCACACATGAAACGAAAGGCACATATAAAGGAATCCGCCCAGCATGCAAACTGTGAGGCAGCCTTATGGTGCAAACACATATTGGTACAATATTGAGGCTGTTTTTTTCAAGGACATGCCTCTGAACAATAACCACTACCTGGCATTAGTGCACTACAGAATATTAACCATTAGATATACCTGGCTGCAATCAATATGTTTTATAAAGAATGATTATTGATTTGCCACAGACTAATGAATAATCTCATTAATGAATGATACTGGGGCTAGAATTAATTGCCGTTTACGAAACAACAAACGTATTTGCTCAATTCGGCACACAGAGTCCACGCATGCGCAGCAGCCTGTAACATAATGGCTCATTTTGACACATGCGCGGCAGCCCCGAATCAAGTGGCTGTTTTCTGACACAAGCGCAACCGCTCCCTAATGCGGCATCATTTAGACATACGCGCATGAGAGGGCTTACACGCATGCGCACTCGAATGCTGTTAACGAGAAAACGTCCAGCTCTTCACCTGTGAATCCGAAAAACCCTTGTTTGGGCTGACCACCATTTCCAGAGCCTCTGCCCTAATTGGCAATCATTCACGAGTTACCAAGTAAGAACAAGCATAAATACCGAGGGCAGAGTACAGGCTTAACATTTCCAGCGGAGCCTGCGGCAGGGGGAACAGGGAGGAGAACTCTGATTGAGTTCGTCAGTATACTACAGAATAGAGAATCTTCAACCTGAAGTAAGTAAACCATGATGTTTATGGTAGACATCTCCTTTGAGATTGCGGATTGGCAATTATTTCCCCAGACGTTCAGAAGGCTCATGAAGTTAGGAAACTAATTAAGACAAGTATGATTCCATGCCTTAAAACACTTTCTTTTCCCTCCTCCATTAATTACATAAAGGCCACATTAGAGTATGTGTTTTCTGTTACATGTTATGTATGTCTGGTATTTGTCTCCTTTTTTACTGGGTAAAATCTTCATTGATTATTTTAACCCCTAATAAATTTTTTTCTAGGTGACTGCACCTGTTAAAAGTGTTTCCTTGAGGTTTACCATTGTTTTCTCCTCCTATTTTTTCCCAGGTGATGCAAAAGGCATTTTTCCTGAGATATACCGCTGTAGGTACATTGTAGCCTATACTGCAGACACATATTTTATTTTTATTTTCACTTTTGGAGAATTGTGGCTCAATGGTTAGAGCTGCAGACCCTGATGCAGAGGTCTAGCCCGGGACCAGGGTTCAATTCCCCGCCTCGGCGGGTCTTGGGCTCAAAAATTCCACGGACCTGATAATTCTCGCCTCTGTGCCTATTCCAATCATGGAGTCCCACTCTGCAACTCTGGGCAATAGCTTGCTTAATCTCCACAATGGCCCCCACAATGCTAAGGATGCCTGGCCTCCACCTTGGGGGTGCCCAGGAGTGGACGCCTCACAGGGAAAGCCAGTATGGGTTCCACAGCGGTATTCGTACAAGCGCCTTGAGACCCTTGCGGGTGAGTAGTGCGCTATACAAGTATCAATTTACATTTAAATTTTTTTGTAAATACATACTATTGTTTTTACATTGAGAAACGTGAGTAAGGTGGGGAAGTTGTGCACCCCGTCCTGAAGAAGGAGCTCAACCTCTGAAACATGTTGACGCACACATGAGGTTCTGTCCATAATTACGACAAAAATACCTCGCACTTCACTTCTTTTAATAGTACCAGCCCGGGGACCGAATTAAAGTTTTTTTCAAGAGTCCCATGAGCCAGGCACTTTTTAATTTCACTCATCCCACCACTCACTCACTGCACTGTAAAAATACCCTCACATGCACCATACATAGTCTACCACTATAAGTGCTCCCGTGTAGTGGTAGGTCGTAGCACGCCACATTCCGTAGAGGGGTGTGAAGGCCCCTATGATGAAGCATGACACCAAGGGTCCTTTTGGAGTGTGAGGGGTATTTTTAAAAAACACTAAGTGCTCCACACCACTGTGTGAACACTTCTCTGTTAGGTGGATTCTTGTTGTTTATATGGTCTGAGGTTGCACATGCTATCAGGTACCTTATAAAGTTTAGAGGTCCAAATGGAGCACTTTGAGGTAGCAAGGACTAAGGTCAACATACCCTGATGGTGTACCCAGATTCAGTTCTGCATAGTTTTGAAGTTTATGTCCTCCAAGTGCACAGTCTTACTGAAATTGTATGAACTGTACAACGTTATTTCCTCTTGTTATGCTTGCTGCATTCTGCAGCACACATATAAAGAAGAATATGTTGTTAAGGATTGTTTTTGTGCAAGAAAGTTTCTCTTTCTGCGCAAATACAATTCTGGTACCCTAAATCTTTCCTATATTCCTCATTTAATTGCCTGGAATTCCAAGGACAGGGAATCAAGCTGATCTTTACTCGTTATAGTTTTATCAACATTGTGAAAATCAAAAAACATACACAGACAAGGTAAACATGGGGTCAATAGTATCCAGTATAACTGTGAGCATTAGATCATTTTGTTTTTTGTGTCAGCCATGTTCAATATATATTGGTAAAGCATTTGGACTATAAAATTGTTAGGGACGTAAAGACACCTATGCTTATTCAACTCTACTCTGGGGCCTCTATTCATATTGCTTAGAATTACATATGTTTAGGTTACCAAGCTAGACTCTTCTATTGATTGTATTTTTCTGTTACTTTTAATGCTGCGTATTTCACAGATCTTTATTCACGTACTTATTGTTTCGTATTTCACTCTCCAGGTTATAGAATTCCACCTGTTCTATTGATACCCTCCTCAAAAACGCAGGTATGTGCTAAAAAAAGCTGCCTAATGCCAGCCCAAACACCCTTGCACCAAAGTGCAGGGATGCCTGCGTTGCAGGGAATCTTCCTGCAACCCAGACACCCTTGCGCCATGGTATACTGGTGTCTGTGTTTCAGGGATGATTGTTTATGTGCAGAAAGGGACACCTTCCTGCACATAAACAATTTTTAAAAGTGATTTGCTATTTCTATGTGTGCTGCAGAATGCAGCACACATAGAAAGAGCAAAAACAGGGAGAAACGAAAGTATTTATCCTCATTGCACCAATCTAACGCCTGCTTTTCAGTTGAATGAGTTTTTGGCACTGCCTCAGATTTACAGATCTATGTATATCTGGGGCAGCGTCAAAATGCAATGGGTGTTGAGTTGAAACGCCCAGAGCGCCACCACCTGCACGCCCCTTTCATGCAGATACTGGTGTGACAGGGGACATATTTACAAAGTGGCGTTAAGCCATGCAGTGGCTTAATGCCACTTTGTAAATATGGAGCAGGGCATTGCACCATCGGAATGTTAGGAAAAAGTGATGTTCCCTTGGCTCAGTGCCCTAGTAAATATGCCCCTCTGTCTCCACCATGGTTACATGGCTTCGATGGCCTGACGGAGTTAGGACTGTCAGAGGCTGACCACTATGTCTGCCACCTACTTTATATGGGAGGACAAATAGGCCAGTTTTCAATGACCATCGCCATCAGTAAAAAGCTGGCGGTAAGGGAACGTGAAAACTGTCTAATGCTGCTTTGGGATTTTCTTTTTGAAAAAAGAAGTTTGACAGACAGCTCTGTCATGTTGACAGAGCCTTGTCTCAATCTTAAAAAAGCATTGACAGGGACCAAAGTGATGCGGGTTCCTGCCAATGTTTTTGAAATGACCACTTGGTGGTCATTTCTAAATTTGGCAGAATAGTCTCGGCCTGGCAGATGTTAAGAATTCCACCATGGCCAAAGAAGAAAACTCTGTCTGCCAAAATGTTATCCTGGCCCTTAGTTTAGAATGCAGTTATTAGTGCAGCATTGTTTTTTCTTTAGTTCTACATTAAAAATAAATATGTGAAAATAATTTATAATGTTATTTCAATTTGAAAATATTGGCTAAGTATAGTGTGTTAAACTATAGAGAAAAGATCACTATACTTTAGTATGCAGAGATCTCCACCTGACTGTGAGATCTTCCTATAGTAAAGTATAGACAATTTAACACTATACTTTAGATCATGTAGTTGCCTTTGATCTGGATCCCTAGCAGTCGGTGTGGGCAAAACCTGAGTAATTAGGCAAAATGACAGCAATAAAACTTTAAATGAAAAATACAATTTCGAGTTGATTTTGGATTTCCAATTAAAACACCGATGCTCCCATTTGGATTTGTAGTTTAAAGATCCAAAAACTGCTTGAATGGTATGCTCAGGTAAAAAAATCTACCTGAAATGCTGCTCCTATTCATAAATTACCCAAATGGTACTTCTCACATTGAAATATCTCCCCAAAATTATGCAATTTGAGAGAGTCACTGTAATTTCAAGTACGTTTTCTTATGCAAAATTGCCAAAAATCATACCAATCACTGCAGCATAATTAAAATTCCGCACAGTACTACCTACCAGGTTCTGGAGGCCTGATATACCAAAGAATAAATTTAGAGTGATATTCCAGCTGCCTCATTTTAGAACCTTGGCACTTCTGTGTTTGATCAAAAAATATGAAAAATATTAACTTTGAACAAATGCTTAATCTAAGTTGAGCCTTGCTCAATCAAACATTCCAGTACTGTTAACCAGGGGGATTGTTAAGTCTTCACTCACCTGAAGTCCAGGTTATTCAACTTGAGAGATGCTGATTCTCTATGCCCCCAAAAACCTATGGCAGCTGAAACTGTGTATATATATTCAGTTTAGCTAGGATAGATCTGTAGGGGAAGGGGGAGAATGGGACAAAATAATAAAAGAAACAAAAGAAACACTCCAATGTCGCAGCTTTTTGCGATGATTCTTCCTGCCTTTTTTAAGAGACCTCTTAATGACTTAGATATTGGCCTCTGCTGACTGGACATCTATGAAAAATATAAAACCATCATTAAATAATAATACTTAAGCGTTCAATGCTTTTCTTATTGTCTGCTTAATTCAATATTCATACAACATTTGACCAAAAATACCTTTGTATTAATTGTACTTTTTCAATTATACGAGGTGTGTCTCTTTCCACGGGGAATAGTTTAGAAACACTATTCTTAATGGTGCTGTAGAAAAATAAATATGATTATACAACAATATAGATCACAACTAAGAAACATTCTAGATTTCTTCTCATCATAAACTTACTAATAATTGTTTAATTAGTCCTATCCAGATTGTCCACAAGAGAATAAATAAAATGTTCTCTTTCTCTTCTCTTGTTTTCTCTAAACGTTTTCTGTACCAATAAAGTTCTTGAATCTGTTTCCTTGTCTTTTGTTTTGTAGTTTTGTTTTCTGAACAGTAAAGAATGAGATGTTCTTCAATATCAAGAAAACTAAGATAAGTATTACATCACTCTTTTTATGTTGTAATCACTTGCACACTTGTTCGGGTATGCACGCTTTTGTTTAAACAAATATTTAAATCTGATCAATCTTAGTTTGAATTCTTTCTTCCTGTTGTAGGTTGGAAGATTTCAGCGGCGGGATTCGGAATGAAGACGGAAGCAGCAGAACTTTGAGGAGTTGCCAAGGGAAGCAACAAACTGCTCCGGAATCGGAAGGAAGATGGGAGCGGAGATCCGACTAAAGAAGCATCACTTAGGAAACAGGAAATGCCCGGGAGACAAGACACCGAGGGTCTGCGCTGGAAACCAGGTGAGGAAAGACTCTCTAATGAACACAAGCATGTTTCGTTGTATCGGAGGGTTTTTATAGTTTAGCAAGGTGGGTGGGGTTCTTCCGTTTGAACAGGGTAATGAGAACGTGCACAAGTTTATTTAAAGTCTTAAAAATCACATGTGCTGCCAATAGAACGTGTCCAGGTGACTCAGCACTCACGAGCGCAACGTGACAAGTATCCTTATATCATTACACATGCCTGATTATAAATCTTGACATATTTACAAGCAGGATGTATGCATTATTTATTAACAAGCAGAATTTATGCTTTTATATGTTCCGAAATTCAGTTTAAGTTTACAACATGAGTGTTAACCCAAGAATGTGTAAGCAAAATAAAAGAATAAACCCTAACAGTCGCTCCCCTCAAAGGCCACCCTACAGGATGAGGTTTCTGTGGGAATTGTGAATGGAATTGTTTTAATAACTTAGGAGCATGAACAAATGAAGCTGGTTCCCAGGAATGTTCGCCAGAAGAAAACCCTTTCCAACCTATTCAATAATGCAGCTTGCCTTGTATTCTTTTTGCATCCAAGATGAATTGTACTTCATATTCTAGATGTCCATCTATAGGAATAGGTGGTGGTGGGGGCTCTTGTCTTGTTTCTGGGTTATATAATTTTAACAAGGAGACATTAGGGTGGAATGTATGGAATAATCAGAGGGCAAATCTAATTGTACAGTGACAGGGGTTATGATCTTGTTTATAGAAAACGGTCCGTGTGGTGTGTGGGGACGGAATGGGCGTGGAGCTGGGGGGGAAGCTGTGGGTAAAGCTGGGGGGTTTGGGGGCGGGGGCTAAATCAATCATAGAAAGAAATAACTGTTGGAAGAAAAGAGGGAAAAAAAGGAGGCAAGAACTCTTTTGCTCTTTACTTATGGAAATAGATACAGTAGAGTTGGGCTACGGTCCTTGAGAGTCACATGCAGGCCATGCTTAAAATAAGACAATGAACCCACTAAACAAACTTAGAATTGTTTCTATAAATATCTGCAGCCTGAACGATCCTCTGAAGAGACAGATAACTGCTCAGGCACTACGATTAATGGGGGCGGACATAGTGTGTCTCCAAGAGACTCACACTGAAGGGAGCCAGAAATTTTTGCTGAACTCTTTAGGATTCAAAATTGCTGGGGTAACCTTGCAGGGCGCTCGGGTGAAGGGAGTTGGGATCTTGGTGTGAAAAGCACTACCTCTATTAGTGAATCAGGTCAAATCTAACACATTAGGGAGGTGGGTGATTGTAAGGTGCACTCTTCCCTCTAATCTTGCATTCACGATTTGTTCTATCTATGCAAGTAATTTAGATGACCCTGGGGTAAATAATTGAGTAAATGAAGAACTAGCGCATTGGCCATTCCCGGTAATCTTATGTGGCGACCTAAATTTAAACCTGCCTAGTGCCTGGGATTCGGATGAATCTTGGAGCTATGAAGGAAGGAAGCCTAAAGTTTTCTGGGCACTGCTTAACTTGATAAGTACTCATGGCTTAAAAGATTTTTGGACCCACCTGAAACCTGTTCAAAATGGCTTCACTTTTTTTTCAGCCCCTCATATGTCGTTGGCAAGGCTTGATCATTTTTTTGTTTCATCTGCACTAATTAATGACTGCTCCATTGATGCCACTCCCCGACTACTGTCGCATCATAACCCGCTCATTTTAAACCTATAGGGCTGGGTCAATCAGGGGTCAAGTTTGAATTGGACATTTGAAAAGGCACTGCTATATGACAATAACTATTGAGAATATATGGCGGGCTGACACTTGACTTTTCAATCCGGAGAAATAAAAAAGAGAAGATACAAGTTAATCTACAGAAAAAAAAATAACACAGGCAGTTCAGGTTGGAATAGGAATAAAGGAGGCACAGACAATGGTTTTGGTTACTAAATCAGAGATGGGGACTGTTTTAGCAGAGAAAATAGCTGCTAAATGGGAAGTATTGAGAGAAAAACTCTATGAATGGAGCGAACTTATTGGTCACCAGATTGCCATCTCTACTAGACAACAGGCACCTGCGAATACTATCACCTCAATTAATACAGATATCGAGGGGATAATCACCGACCCCAAAAAGATAGAGGAAGCCTTCAGGGAATATTACGAGAAGCTATATTTAGAAGAGACGGGTTGGATCTACCGAAGATAGAGAAATTAAGATTAGTGATTATTTAGAGACAATACCAATAGCCAAACTTAATACTGATAAACACGATATAATGGAAATTCCTCCAGTTTGGGAGGAGATCGCAGTTGCATTAGCTGGTCTCCCGGATGGTAAAGCTTCCGGTATGGATAGCATACCGGTTGAATTTTTTAAAGTTTTCTCACAGCATATAAGGACCTCTTCACTGATGTAGTAAGATCCATCTTTGATGGAACCTCACCACTGAATTCCTGGTCATCTGCTAAAATTGTAATATTTCCCAAAAATAATAAATCACCCCTGGAGATGTCATCTTACAGACCCATAACACTAATTAATACCGACTCCAATTTTTTTTCTAAAGTTATTGCCTCCAGATTATTTTCAAAAATCGAGCCACTAGTTTCTAGCTGGCACAATGGGTTTATCCCGAAAAAGGCACTGTGGATCACCTCCACCGGACCATTACTCTATTTGAAGCCGCCGAAGTGACAGGAGACCCGATCTCACTAATCCTTCTAGACGCTGAAAAGGCATTCGATCGTGTCTCCTGGCAAATCCTATGGGCTATCATGCGGAGGACTGGCTTCGGATCAAGGATGGTTCAGGCACTACAGGCACTGTATCAAAACCCTACAGCCAGAATATTAATTAATTGACATTCTCAGAGCAAATAAAGACATCACGTGGAACGAAGCAGGGATGCCCCTGCTCACCTCTACTTTTTGCTCTTTATATCGACCTCTTGATTAAAAGAATTTAATTAAATCCCGCAATTTTGCCAGTGAGCAGGTTTGGTATGGACACAAAGATCATGGCTTATGCCGATGACGTAGCTATACTAACACCGGAACCTGAGTTGGCTATTAGGGCCCTGGAGCAAGAAGCCCAAGAATTCGGAGTGATTTCAGGATATGCCCTTAATAGAACAAAAACGCAGATTGTTATAAATGAGAAAATAACCTGGGCGGATAACAGAATCACCAAGAAGGCTAAATATCTAGGAGTTGATATTGTCTCTGATTTAGACTTGCTGGTTGAAGAAAACCTGACCCCGCTGGCAGCTGACATGAAAAAATCAATCTGGAAAATTGAAAACTTACATCTCACTATAGTAGGGGGATGTAATGTTCTAAAAATTACTTATTTGCCTAAGTTACTTTATTTTTTTTTGGACAATCCCGCTAGATTTTAACAATCACAAGCTTCGAATTTTCAAACAAATTTTCTCTCAGTTTATTTGGGCCTACTCAAAGCCTAGAAGGGCTTTTAATCTTCTTTCTTTACCCAGGCACAGGGGAGGGTGGGCTCTCCCCTATTTAAAACTATATTATTGGGCCACTGCTCTGCAATACAGCTCCGAACTATTGCACAAGGACTGTATCTTAATATTGCACGAGGATTGTATCTTAATTTCTTCAGGATTGCCTCATCCTTATTTTTTACTTCTAGGGGAAAACGTCAGGGTCCGCCTCTGGCGTCAGTGGGAATTCAGCTATTACAAGCGAGTTAGATTTAAAACTATGATTAGTGCTTATCGGCTCTTCTTTAACATTCGCAAATCATTTGGACTAGCTAAACTGAACGGTTATACCCCCATCAGAAATAACGACAATTTATCACTAATCTTTAAAAGTACATATCTCCAACAGTGGTACCTGGCAGGTATTTGTAGACTAGGAGATTTGATCAGCTCTGGCCGTATTCGGCTATTTGAAGATCTGAAAACTTGCTATAAATTGAACAATAATCTGATATTTCAGTATTATGCCATCACGAGATATCTAACAAACAAAACTGGCGGATCAGCAGGGTTTGCAAGTATAGACCTCTTAGATAAATTGCTCAGTTCTAACTTACCAAGGATAGGAAACATATATATTATATGTTGAATGAACGACGACCTGATGATTTAAACAAAATAGATGCGAAATGGCAGCTGAAACTAAATACTCCACCTAATACCTTCTGTTCAGGTTTGGGCCTTGCACAAACATATCTGTTATCACCTAAATTGCAAGCGCAATTTTACACGATGGGCTATTTCTTATATAAAACCTAACAGGATCGCTAAATGGCCTACTGGTTGTGAAACTACTTGTCCGTGCTGCACGTAATATAGTGCAGACTCTGTGCATATGTATGCTACATGCACAAAGCTAGAGCCATTACTGAAAGAGGTACAACAGTTTCTAAGTAGAGTTCTTCTACTAGATATCCAACTTATACCAACCACTATTATGCTAGGACTTTATGATCAAATTGACCTTAAGGAAGGGGGAGCACTATTGTTTGTTGCAATGACCATATGCGGATATGTATCGCTATATATTGGAAAGATCTGAATGCCCCTCTTTTGGTCCATGACAAGCTAGTTTGCTTGCCACCTACAGATTAAAGAAAGCAATCTATTCTAAAAACAGGCAAACGGGAAATAAAAAGTGTCCAGTGGTCTGGGACCATCTGGCCAGATGGCTCAATACCTTGAATACTCAGGATGTGAAATAAATGTACTATGTTGTTCTTTGGCTGCATGGCTCCCTCTCTCCGCTCCCCCTTTTTCCCAGGCTCCTGCCCATCCCCCTCCTGTTTCTGGTTCCCCCTTGCCCCCCTTCCTTCTTGTTGTCCTTCCTTTGCCCCCTTTATTCCTTCTTTGTCAATTACATCTCCGCTCTTAGGATATCTTTTCTTTTTTCTTTATTGTTTAAACAATGTTGAAATTCTCACTATTATTGATCGACTGTTCCTCACTGCTTGTAAATATAATATGTATTGTAAGTACTTTTTTATTTCGGACCCGGGTGAGGGGTGGGGGGGTTTGATGTTTGATGATGAATTAACCGACTTTGTAATTTCTTGGTAAATCATACAATAAAAACAAATAAAAAAGAAAACGGTCAGATGTAAAGTGGTTGTAACTTCCGTGGACCTATAATGTTTAGATTTTGGTAGCTAACCAAACTTTATCTCCTACTTTGTAGCATGGAGCAGGATTCCTATGTTTATCTGCCTGTTTTTTCATTAGTTCTTTGTAATTATTCAAATGTTTTTAGCTTTTTCTTGAACTTCTAATAAATTGTCTACGGGATCTGTCACAGCAGGTAAAAGGGAGGTTTCTACTGAATTAGGTAAAGCTTTAGGATGATAACCATTTAAAAAGTAAAATGGTGAACAATGTGTAACTGAATGTACATTATTGTTATAAATGAATTCTGCTAATGGCAAAGCTTTGTGCCACTCACTCGTGAATTCAGACATCAAACAACGCAGGGTTTGTAATAATGTTTATTTTGCTCTTTCCGTTTGGCCATCCGTCTCTGGGTGAAAGGCCGTAGATAATGCTATGTCCATTTTTAGATTTTTACAAAGGTTTTTCCAAAATTTGGAGATAAATTGACTTCCCCGATCGGAAACAATCTTAGATGGTAGGCCATGAAATCGCACTATATTTGTCATGAATATCTCATTAAATTCTACTGCTGTTGGAAGTTTACATAATAGAACAAAATGTGCCATTTTAGACAGATAATCTACTACTACCAGAATTGTTGTGTAACCATTAGCTGCTGGTAGATTAGTAATGAAGTCTATACTGATAGTGTGCCAGGGATATGGAGGGTTAGATAACTGTTGCAATAACCTTTCTGGTGCTTTATGTAGAGACTTGTTGTGGGCACAAATGGGACAAGATGCTACATATGTCTGAACATCTTTTGTCAAAGAAGGCCACCAGAAATGTTTTTTACAATTGTCTAAAGTTTTCTGGCTTCCTGGATGACCTGCTAAGGCTGAATCATGATGTTATATTAATATTTACTTTTGTAATTCAGTATTTGGTACAAATAACAGAGTATTTTTTATAAAATAAACAGTCTTGAATAGTATTTCTTGAATCTTTCAACCATTCTTGTGTATTGATATTAAGATGTTCTTTTCTGACCTGAATCATAAAATCCCCATGTATTGTAGGCACCACTATTTTATTCGGGGAATAATGGGAGGACTGATCATATCCTTCTTATATTCTGTAGTATGACCATACCTTGATAGAAAATCGGATTGAATTTGTTTTGCACCTGGTCTGTAATTAATGACAAAATCAAAGGTGCTAAAAGATTTAGCCATCGCATTGGACGAGGTATTAAAGCTTTAACAGAACAAAAAAAACTCACATTCTTGTAATCACTAAATATAGTGACAGGGTATTTAGTTCCAATTAAATAATGTCGCCACTCAGTGAAAACTAACTTAATAGCCAGGAGTTCTTTCTCTGCTACTGTATAGTTTTGCTCGGCGGTAAGCAATTTTTTAGAATAAAATTCCACCGGATTTGGATGTTTTTAAAGGGGTTCACAACTGCTCACTCTGCCTGTCTGCCGTGAGGGAAACGGCCAGCGTGTCAAGGCATTCCGCCGTGAGGGAAACGGCCAGCTTAACATCACCGCCGGAGGCCAGGGACTACATCCCCCAGCAGCCCCGGACCCATGGCGCTCCTGTGACGCTCCTGCAGCGCCGGCTGGCGCTATAACAACGCAGAGCTCCTCCCGCCCCGCGGGACGTGCGCGGGCAGCGCCGGGCTGAGCCCGGGCAGAGGGCGGGCCGTCTGTGGCCGTCAGTGGTTTACAGTGGTCGGGCGGGCCAGCCCTCTAACAACAACATCGCGACTGTGGTAAGTCCAATACCCGTCATCATGGAATCAGTAAATAGAGTTGTCGCCCAGGATGATTTTCCATTTCCCCCTCCCACATTTGAGTCCCTACTTGAAAATGCCCTTAATTTGGTTACTAATGAAATCGCCGATACAGAAAGAAGAATGTCCCTGAGCTGTACCAACACCATTACACAGCCAATATATTTGCCAACTAGCCCAAGAATTCCTTTATCACCAGCTGTCGTAATCACAAAACCGGTATTGGCACCCACATTCCCCGAGCCTCCATTGGCAGAGGCAGCGTCCACCATAACAATTGCTTCTCAGGAAGATGTAAATGTTATTGGAACTTTGGAAGCAAACAACAAACTGGGAGGGGAAAAGCGTAAAAGAGGTACAGCCAAGCCAAGTGCTAATAAAAGAAAACAACCATTAACTAACAAGAGTCAGCCCATGCCACAGAGCCTGTGGAACAAACAAAAAACCTCTGGGGCACAAACTATTCATATCGACGATAAAGATTCAGTGGATGCAGGATGATACTCCCACCGCAACCACCAGTAATCCAAGGGGGAACTCTAATACGATATGGACACAAACCACACTAATGGGAGATAACTATACCATATCCAAACAAAATGGAAATCTCATAGAAACCATAGTTGATACTATTTTTAATCGGTTAGAGAAGCAAATGATCAAACAGTTTAATAATGTTTTTAAAAGACTTGACAGATTAGAAAACCTGGTAAAAAATGAAGAGGTAAAAAGAAAGGGGACTGTTACTTTGGATCAAATTAGGGCAGACCGCCTGTTAAAAGAACTTGAGTCTGTCAGCAACACTCTATCGCATGGAAAGTCGGAAGCCTCCCCCCTATTGGGTGGGGGCCCTAGTAATCTTGGATCACCGCCACTTATTGTACCATCCACCTCCCAACCCAGACACACATCGCAGGTCACACACTCAACCCCATCTTCACCTCCAGCAAACATGTCTCCTTCAGTCACACCACTACCCTCCAGTGGACGGACCACAGCTGCGTTCACTTTACCTACAACAAGACCCTTACCAACAACCATCCTCAACCCACTCTGCGTAGAAACTGGAAAAAATCACCATCGACCAGATCTCCTCATCGCTTCTTCAAAACCCCCCTGCCCACTCCTCTCACCCCGACCAAGCAGCGATTAACCTCACCCAATGGCTATCCAACAGCGCCGACATCCTAGCACCGCCGAAAAAACGCCAAATCAAACTTGGCAGCAAAAACGCCTCCTGGTTCAACGATGATCTTAAGAAATCGAAGAAACTCTGCCGCTCCCTCGAGAAGGCCTGGAAAAAAGACCCAAACACCAGCACCAGGGACGCCTTCAAAAACACCACCCGCATACACCACCAACTAATCCGGTCTGCAAAGAAAGCCGCTTTCAAAGACCGACTAGACAACAACGCCCACAACAGCAAGGAACTATTCAACATCATCAAAGAATTCACCAACCCCTCAGCCAACTCCAATGATATCACCCCCTCTCAAGCTCTCTGCGACTCCCTAGCCTCGTTCTTCCACAACAAAATCGCAGACATCCACAACAGCTTCGACAACCAACCCAGAGACCATCCCACCCAATCTTCTGCCGTACCTTCACCCCCCTTGAACATCCTTAACGACTGGAACCCAATCTCCACCGAGGACACCATCCGCCTGATGAACTCCATCCACTCAGGATCCCCCACAGACCCGTGCCCTCACCACATCTTCAACAAAGCTGACTCCATCATAGCACCACACCTCCGAGACGTCATCAACTGCTCCCTCAACTCCGCCACCTTCCCGGAAAGCTGGAAACACGCCGAACTCAACGCCCTTCTGAAAAAACCCACAGCGGACCCCACCGAACTCAAAAACTACCGCCCCATCTCGCTCCTCCCATTCCCGGCCAAAGTCATCGAGAAAGCCGTCAATAACCAGCTCGCCGCCTTCCTCGAAACCAACAAATCCCTCGACTCCTCACAGTCCGGCTTCCGAGCCAAACACAGCACGGAGACCGCCCTCATCGCAGCAACAGACGACATTCGTACTCTACTGGACAATGGAGACACAGTCGCCCTCATCCTCCTAGACCTCTCCGCAGCCTTCGACAAAGTCTGCCATAGCACTCTTCTACAGCGCCTCAAAAACATCGGGATCCAAGGAAAAGCACTGGAATGGATCACCTCATTCCTCACCGGAAGAACCCAGAGAGTCCGCCTCCCACCATTCAAATCCGAGGCCACTGAAGTCATCTGCGGCGTACCCCAAGGTTCATCACTCAGCCCCACCCTCTTCAACGTATACATGAGCCCCCTCGCGACCATCGCTCGCCAACACAACCTCAACGTCATCTCCTACGCAGATGACACCCAACTGATCCTATCACTCACCAAAGACCCCAACACCGCCAAAACCAACCTACATGAAGGTATGAAAGAAGTAGCAGAGTGGATGAAGCACAGCCGTCTGAAACTTAACTCAGACAAAACAGAAGTCCTTATCTTAGGCACCTCCCCCTCCGCTTGGGACGACTCTTGGTGGCCAGAGGCTCTTGGAAAAGCACCCATCCCGACGGACCACGCACGGAACCTGGGCATCATCCTGGACTCCTCACTCTCTATGAACAGACAAGTCAACGCAGTCTCATCTTCATGCTTCAACATCCTCCGCATGCTCAAAAAAACATTTCGCTGGATCCCCACCGAAACCAGAAAAACAGTCACCCATGCACTGGTTACAAGTCGCCTGGACTACGGAAACACCCTATACGCCGGTATCACCGCAAAACTCCAGAAAAAACTCCAACGCATCCAGAACGCATCAGCCAGACTAATACTAGACATCCCCCGTAAAGACCATATCTCTAACCACCTGAAAAACCTCCACTGGCTCCCCGTCAATAAGAGGATTACCTTCCGCCTCCTAAACCACGCTCACAAAGCACTCTACGAACTCGGACCCGAATGCCTCAACACACGACTTTCCTTCTACACCCCCCCTCGCCAGCTACGATCTTCCAACCAAGCCCTTGCTACCATTCCTCGCATCAATAAAACCACCATGGGAGGTAGATCCTTCTCCTACCTCGCAGCTAAAACATGGAACTCACTCCCCACTCACCTACGTCGCACTCAGAACCACGTAGCATTCAGAAAGCAACTTAAAACCTGGATATTCGACAAGTAATTCCCATCCCTTTCTCAAGCGCCTTGAGACCCTCTGGGTATGTAGCGCGCTATATAAATTTCTGACTTGACTTGACTTGACTTGGGTTGGGCCATTATTCAAAGATAAAGAAGGTGATTGTATAGTTCTCAATTTTAAAAATCCGGGTACTGTAAGATTCTTACTAAATAGAAATAACAACTGTTCTGGTATTTCCACTGTTGTAACTTTGCTACCTTTAAGCTTTTTCTACAGACCACCCCCAATGCAATTTCAGCCAGCCCCCTTTCCATTCAAGATGTTTAACAGATTTGCACCTTTATCGGATTTGGACATGCTAGACTGACCATCAGTAATCAATCCTGATGAACCCTCTTTGGTACCCAATCTTGATCCATCGGATGTTTCACTACTTTCCCCGCGAACTGTAGTCAGCCAAAAATCTTCAAACCTAAGAACTATTGTCCAGGACTCTGAACTATCTCTTGTAAGCTGGAACATAGTGGGTCTTAACTCAAAATTGAAAATCAAAGAGTGGTCAGATTGGGTCACTGTAAATTGTGATATATTGATGTTACAAGAGACTTGGTGCACGACCATGCCCACATTGGAGGGCTTTAGCTGCTACAATTTAACGGCATCCTCTTCATCTATGGGTCGCCCTAGTGGCGGCCTATCTATTTGGGCCAAAATAAAAACCGGGGTACAAACTAAACTGATCCCTACTCAGGGTAAATGTTTTATGGCCATAAAATACACTAATAGGATGAAACTATGTTTAATTAATTTTTACAATAATGATTTTGTCACCCGCCCTAATAATAATTTTCTGATTTTATTTAACTTTATTGATGAAATTATAGAGGGGCAGAAGCATGGGACCTTTGATGGCATTTGCATCGGAGGAGATTTTAATGCCCATATGTAACGCAATAACCCACCTTGTAGAAATGGGGAGGAATTGAGAGACTACTTAGCCTCCCATGACTTAATGAATGCCATGGAAATTGCGGGCATAGGAGCAAATGATATGCTGACACCTACATATATTGGCCAGGGTTGTGCTTCTACAATAGACTATATGTTTATCTCTCCTTCACTAAGTGACATAATATTAAAAGCAGAGGTCATCTGTTCTGCATATAGTGATCACCACCCACTTAGAATACATTTAAAAAATTCGCAGAACACTAAGGATGCGTCGAGAGTAGAAACTGGGGTACAAAACCTGGCAATATCTACTGACAGATTAAGACTGATATGGAAAGGGGTTGACAATAAAGATATTTTAGCAAGAGTCATCAATAAACACCCAACGCTAATTGAGATTTGTCTGTCCCATGATAGATCAGGCCATGATGTGGTTGTTTCCTTTAGTAATCTCTGTTTGGCTATTAAAAGAGAATCCTCGAAACCAGCTCGGCCTAATAAAGATCATGGCCCTCGCTGGTTTGATTCTTCATGCTCTAGGGCTAACAGAGAACTGAGGGAGGCTCTAAAAACTAATCCAAGGGATCCTCTACTTGTAAGAGACCTAAGATCAAAGTATAAAACCACGTTACGTATTCGATCTGAGGCCCTAGTGATAGATCATTGGGAATCTCTTGCTCGTACTGCTACATTAAAAGATACAACGGGTTTCTGGAGAGAGGTTAAGTCTCTTAGATCCTTTGGTTCAAACATCAAACCAATTAACTGTAATATAACTGGAGAGGCGTGGGTGGAGCATTTTTCTAAAATCTACGCTACATCTGGGCTTCTCCCAGACATTGTCCTCCTACCCAAGACTGCCGGACCACTGAACATCTTACTATCCGAGGTCGAGGATGCCATAGTTGATAGCGCCAGTAATAAAGCACCTTGCCCGGATGGTCTCTCGATAGATCAAATTAAATCCGAAATTAATTTTTGGGCCCCTCTACTATGCAATCTATTCAACAACTTATCTGATAGTTCACCTCCTGAATCATGGTCAGATAGTGTTATCGTACCCATATTCAAAAAAGGCGATAGGATGGACCCTGCCTGCTATCGCCCGATTTCACTGATTGACAACACACTAAAGGTCCTTCGAAGGATAATTTTTAATAGGATTAGGAATTGGGCAGAGGATAATAATGTTTTACATTGCAGTCAACTAGGTTTTAGAAGTCATGTGGGCACCATTGAACAATGTTTTAATTTGAATCTGATCATGGCTAAGTACACTACTGTAAAAAAATCACCGTTGTACCTAGGATTCATGGATTTAAGTTCTGCATTTGATTTTGTTAATCGTTCTAGTTTGTGGTCACTTTTGCTTAATTATGGTTTGGATGACTCTTTGGTGTATTTTCTTTCCTATTTACACAGGGATCTAAAGGCCAGAGTACGTATTAATAACGAGGGCGAAGTCTCAAATGATATTTTAATTAGCAGGGGAGTTAGACAGGGCTGCGTACTCGCCCCACTGCTTTTTATCTTATATATTAATGGGTTGAACAGCAGCCTGAGTAAGATCACTAAGGATGTACCAATCATAAATGGCTCCCCCATTACTGCTCTGCTGTATGCGGATGACGCAGTATTAATGGGACGTACACCTAACGCTTTGCGTACCTTAATTTCTGGGTTTGTTGTTTTTATGTCTGATTTGGGTCTAAACACTAATTTTAAAAAATCATTCATTATGAACTGCGGACCCAAAAAATATAACATCACCTCAATTAAGTCAGGTGAAAACATCCTAAAATGCACTAGCACTTTTCCCTACTTAGGGTTGTTATTTTCTAACACAGGTTCGTGGCAGCCACATGTGGCCTATGCGAGAAATAAAATTGGTAAATCCATTAACTCAATCCTATCTCTCCGGCAACCTAAACAGGCTGATGTCACTACCCCCCTGCTAAACATCTATCGTACTCACTGCCAACCAACGGGGACTTATGGAGCAGAAGTGTGGGGCTATTCTAATAGTACACCTGTTCATTTAGAGGAAAACAGATTCTGCAGGAAGGTTCTGGGGGGTGTCCCCTGTGCCCCAACATTTATCTGTCATAATGAGCTTAAGCTACTGTATATTGAGGATTTTATTCGATCTAGGCCCGCTCTCTTTTGGTTAAAAATATGGCTAAACCCAGCGGCATCTTTAACCCGCAGCATAATATCTGACTGCTTACAAAGTGAAAGATCTCACCTTGTACCCTGGTTAAAAGCCGTTGAGAATAGTCTGCTGAGCGTGGGCCAGGGTTCTCTGTTTAGCTCCCCTAACACTATTGTTTATGCTCACAAGAACATTGTCAAACGGGCACTGCTCGACTTATATAAGGAGGAACGGATAAGATCTGAATTCCCTAAATCTGCAGTTACCAAATACTTGTCCTATGCTGAATCTGGCAATGATAATTCAAATACACCTCGTAGATATTTGTCATTAACAATAGGAAGATGGAATCGGAGCCTTTTGTTCCGATTCCGGGACGGAAGCATTGTAAATCTATTAAGCTTCCCCCTCGGCTATAATAAAAATATAGAACAGTTGGATTGTCCCTGTTCTGAGGGTGGAAAACAAAGTTTGCTACATTATTTTTTCTTTTGTGGCTATTATAAACTATATACTCGCCAATACTTAATGCCGTACTTCCGCAAATATGACCAACGGGACTTTATCCAGGCAATGAGAACTTTACAAATGTTGCCTACGGATGAGGCGATATGTACTGTGAGCTGTTTTCTTAAAGCCAGTGTGAGATCTAGGGCGAGTATGGAATATGCCTGACGAACTTTAGTATTCTGTTACTCGATGCACATTTGCACTTTGTTACTATGATATAATTTGCACATAGTCTTTTCTACATGTATGGCTGGATGCAATGATTACTATAATGGAAAATATAAAAAGTAATCTGTAAATTAATATACCTGTATATTAGGATTTTTTTGCACTATGCATTTTTGCACTTTTTGATATATATGCTGCTTTAACTACTTTGGAAAAGATTGTTTTTATTATAACAGTTTTTAAACGCATGTTTTTATCAGTTTTTAATGTGTTTCAACCTGTGTGTACTTTTATGGATGTATTAATTCCGAATATAGATCATTTGACTTGACTTTGAGGTGCTGAAGTAAATTTCTCTTTTAATTGAGCAAAAGCTTGAGCTGCCTTTTCTGTCCAGACAAAGTTTTGTCCATTTTTGTAATAATCGAGTAATAGATACAACTGTTTCTGCAAAGTGAGGTATAAATCGTCTGTAAAAATTGGCGAAACCTAACACTTTCTGTATTTCTTTTAATGATGTAGGTTCTGGCCAATCCATTATAGCACTCACTTTTTTTTGTCCATCATAATTCCGGCTGGGGATAGACTATATCCTAGAAACTCTACCGAGTTAGTATTAAATATACATTTTTCTAATTTTGCAAAGAGATGATTTTCTTGCAATTTGGCCAAAACAGCTCTTACTTGTTGTACATGTTCTTCCTCAGTTTTTGAGTAAATGAGAATGTCATTTATGTAAACTATTACACAGATATCAAGGAATTCATTCAATGCTACATTTATAAAGTATTGAAAGGCCACAGGGGCATTGCACAGGCCAAAGGGCATTACAGTGTACTCAAACAAACCAAACTTAGCATGGAAGGCTGTTTTCCACTTCTCATGCTCCTTGCCCCTCTTAAATCCAATTTAGTGCATATGGTAGAATGAAGTAACCAATGAAGAACAGGGATCAAGGGTAGCGGCTATTTATTTTTAATAGTGGCCTTGTTTAATCTGCGATAGTTTATACATGCTCTTAGACCACCGTCACGCTTTGGCATGAAAATTAGTGGTGAAGCCACAGGAGATGTTGAGTGTCTAATGAAACCTGAGGCTAGCAACTCATCTAAGTATGTTCTCAAATATTTTGTTTCTTCTTCAGAAAGAGCGTATACTCTACTACTTGGGAGCGGGGCTCCTAGTATTAAATCAATACGACAATCGTATGATCTATGAGGAGGTAGAGTACTAGCCTTTACTGGATCAAACACATCCTTATATTCTTGATACTCAGGAGGAATTATAATAGAAGATTAAATAGTATTAGCGCAATGTAATACTTTCACAGACTCATGAACGAATGCTTGATAACAGTGTGATCTACAGTATAGAAAAACTAAAGTTACTGTTCTAAGATCCCAATTTATTTTAGGGTTGTGTGCTGTCAGCAATGGTGCACCTAAGATAAGACCAAATGGGGGAGTGTCAATAAGATTGAAACTCAAGAGCTCAGTGTGACCATTCTGACATACCATAGTGATTGCGTTACAACAGAACAAGGGAACCCTTAAGGTATAGCATAGGGACCTTGGGCATTACATATTAAGAAAGACAGTGGTCCCTATAAGTCAATGGTACAGAGAAAACAATGATCATACACTTGATAAGTAGTATGTCTTCTGTCCATCCGGACAGGATTTTTATTTTTTGTTAACTGCAGATAATGTGTTTCTTAGAAAGAATGTCAAGCGGGCACAGCCGTGACCCTTAACATAAAAGACACAACAACAAAGAAGCAGTATAAACAAGGCAGGAGAATCCGTCTGCGCACTTGTGCATCAGTAAAGCAGACTTAAAGAGTACAAAAAAACCACACCATTGCATTATCAAGTTATACATGGGTACTTTGCATATGGGGCTAAAAAGTCGACGACGTTTCGATGCCTATTAGAATAAAGGCATCATCATCAGGACAAGAGATGACATTATTGTTGTCTTGGACAAGAGTAAAAAATGAGCCTTATTGTTACATTTACTTCAAATACATTTTTACATTTAGAAGAAAAGAGGGGGGAAAAAAGGAAAAGAAATACAAAAATATCATGAGTAACAGGCATGTATTAACGATCCCGTTGATACATCCTATGTAAAGATTGCTAATGACTCATATAGTCTTTGATCCGTGATAAGTGAAAAAATAAATAACGGCGCAGTGAGTGTGAAAGAATTACTGTTTAAAGTGGGGGGGGGGGGAAGTTCCATGCAAGTATCTCCGCGAAACGTGGAATGGTGTGAGGAGATATTTTCTAAAAAAGACTGATTTCGATCTTTTCACGTTTTTCAACTTCAGCGCTGTGACAATGAAGTGTTTGACCCTCTACGGGCGGTAAATTAGTCAGTCTAGATTC
Organism: Lissotriton vulgaris; assembly: GCF_964263255.1. Classification (NCBI taxonomy): domain Eukaryota; kingdom Metazoa; phylum Chordata; class Amphibia; order Caudata; family Salamandridae; genus Lissotriton; species Lissotriton vulgaris. Next base: position 1,435,058,651 of record NC_141687.1, read on the forward strand.
CGTGATGATGGAGTTTAAAACCAGTTTTGATTTCAAGTGTCGGCGCAGTGATTATCAGAAAGAATAACATAGGTAGACAGTTCCATGCATTGCTAATAGCGGAACTAATGGTCTGAATATTTAACGCGGCTGAATTCTGTTTAGCAATTTCGGGGCCGTAGAGGTAAAAATTATTATCGGCTGTATGCAAGGCAGTGAATTACCGAAGGAAACAACGGAGTGCACGGTATGATTGAGCACGTTGGTGAACGAGCGTGCAGTCTAATGCCGCGGCTTCCCTTAAAGGAAATAACACTCGTAGTAATAGTAACAGTGTGGCATTCCTTAGGATTTTCTACGTGGTTGAAGCAGCTATAGTGAAATATCTAGGGAACAAGACACAGGGGTTAAAACCTTATCAATACACACCAGGTGCATCTGCCATGGGTGATAAAAAAGGGCATTTTACCTGGTTAGTTGGGTGCGAACCTCGACTATGAGTACTTCGGTATCGTATTTACAGGGGATCAAGACTCGGACATATTAAAGCCACGAGGAGCACAATGGCTACCTATGGGGAGTAAACAAATGAGCCTGGTTACACAAGTGTGTACCACTAGCTTTGCATGACAACAGAATTTGCAAGTGGCAGAGGCGTACTTACAATGAAAGTGCAACAGCACTGCTGCTGGTGTGGTAATCCGGTACATGATGTGCTCGGTTTCCTGAATATTATCGAAAACTGGGGGTGTAGACAGCGTGAAAGGACTCACTCGTGTCAGTGTGGTGAAGGGGATAGTTTACGGCGGCCATCTTATAGTGGTGAGTTATATTTACAGTGAGCATGCAAGGTTTTGCAACAAGGGAATAAAACAACTACATATTTCAGAATTACATATACATGTAAAAAGTTTTTTGGCTATTTACAACAAGGATGTCCAGTCCTCCAGCCGATTCAACGCATTCCGAATGCTATTAGTTCGCAAGATCCAGTGAGGTTCCTCCTTGTTTAACAATTGGGACATGTCTGCTCCCCTTGGGGGCGGTTTCATGATTGTAATCACTGTCCATAAAAGATCTTTTTCGCTGTGTCCATTTGCAGAAAAATGTTCCACGAGAGGTGCATTCGCTGTTTTGCATTTAATCCTGCTTCGATGCTGGCCAATTCGAAGTTTAATTTTTTGAGTGGTTTGACCTATGTAAACAAGCATACATGGACAGAAAATGGCATACACTAAATTCGCAAAGTTACAATTAGAGAAATACTTCCGCTCAAATTTAATGTTACCATATGTAAACGTTTTTCCTTCGATTTTGGTATCACAGCAAATACAGCCCCCACATTTAATGTGACCTGTGAGTGGTGGAAGCCCCCAAGCATCATTTATGGTTGTTTTCAGAGTAGGCGATGGGAGAGCTGCCCTAACTAGATGATCTTTAATATTTTTTGCACGCTTGAAGGCAAACATGGGCTTGTCTAATGTCAATTGCCCCGCATTGAGTACTGGCCAGTGCTTCAGTACGCTTTTTTTTATAGCGTTAGAGGCTGGTGAAAATGTTGTGACACAGATGAGTCTGTCCTGTTCTTTCTTTTGCTTGGGCTCCAGAAGGGTATCTCTTGGGCAATACCAAGCTCTTTTGAGAGATTCACGTACCAATTTGCGTGGGTCCCAATTGTTAAACAAGGTGGAACTTCACTGGATCTTGCAAACTAATAGCATTCGGAATGGGTTTAATCGGCTGGAGGACTGGACATCCTTGATGTAAATACCCAAAAAACTTTTTACATGTATATGTAAATCTGAAATATGTAGTCGTTTTATTCCCTTGTTGCAAAATCTTGCATGCTCACTGTAAATATAACCCACCACTATAAGACGGCCGCCGTAAACTATCCCCTTCACCACACTGACACGAGTGAGTCCTTTCACTCGGTCTACACCTCCCGTTTTCGATAATATTCGGGAAACCGAGCACATCATGGACCGGATTACCACACCAGCAGCAGTGCTGTTGCACTTTCATTGTAAGTACCCCTCTGCCACTTGCAAATTCTGTTGTCATGCAAAGCTAGTGATACACACTCGTGTAACCAGGCTCATTTGTTTACTCCCCATAGGTAGCCATTGTGCTCCTCGTGGCTTTAATATGTCCGAGTCTTGATCCCCGGTAAATACGATACCGAAGTACTCATAGTCGAGGTTCGCACCCGACTAACCAGGTAAAATGCCCTTTTTTATCACCCATGGCAGATGCACCTGGTGTGTATTGATAAGGTTTTAACCCCCGTGTCTTGTTCCCTAGATATTTCACTATAGCTGCTTCAACCACGTAGAAAATCCTAAGGAATGCCACACTGTTACTGTTACTACGTGAGTGTTATTTCCTTTAAGGGAAGCCGCGGCATTTGACTGCACGCTCGTTCACCAACGTGCTCAATCATACCGTGCACTCCGTTGTTTCCTTCGGTAATTCACTGCCTTGCATGCAGCCGATAATAATTTTTACCGCTACGGCCCCGAAATTGCTAAACAGAATTCAGCCGCGTTAAATATTCAGACCATTAGTTCCGCTATTAGCAATGCATGGAACTGTCTACCTATGTTATTCTTTCTGATAATCACTGCGCCGACACTTGAAATCAAAACTGGTTTTAAACTCCATCATCACGGAATCTAGACTGAATAATTTACCGCCCGTAGAGGGTCAAACACTTCATTGTCACAGCGCTGAAGTTGAAAAACGTGAAAAGATCGAAATCAGTCTTTTTTAGAAAATATCTCCTCACACCATTCCACGTTTCGCGGAGATTCTTGCATGGAACTCCCCCCCCCCCACTTTAAACAGTAATTCTTTCCCAATCACTGCGCCGTTATTTATTTTTTCACTTATCACGGATCAAAGACTATATGAGTCATTAGCAATCTTTACATAGGATGTATCAACGGGATCGTTAATACATGCCTGTTACTCATGATATTTTTGTATTTCTTTTCCTTTTTTCCCCCCTCTTTTCTTCTAAATGTAAAAATGTATTTGAAGTAAATGTAACAATAAGGCTCATTTTTTACTCTTGTCCAAGACAACAATAATGTCTTCTCTTGTCCTGATGATGATGCCTTTATTCTAATAGGCATCGAAACGTCGTCGACTTTTTAGCCCCATTTGCAAAGTACTCATGTTTAACTTGATAATGCAATGGTGTGGTTTTTTTGTACTCTTTAAGTCTGCTTTACTGATGTACAAGTGCGCAGACAGATTCTCCTGCCTTGTTTTTACTGCTTCTTTGTTGTTGTGTCTTTTATGTTAAGGGTCACGGCTGTGCCCGCTTGACATTCTTTCTAAGAAACACATTATCTGCAGTTAACAAAAAATAAAAATCTTGTCCTGACGGACAGAAGACATACCACTTATCAAGCGTATGATCATTGTTTTCTCTGTACCATTGACTTATAGGGACCACTGTCTTTCTTAATATACCATAGTGATTGGGGATGACTGATTAGTTATCAACCCAGAAGATAAAGCTAAACCATCAACGGCACAAACGGGTTCTGGTTGTGTTTTTAGTAGGGCTGGGATTTGTGATTTGTTTGCTAATTTAATATCACAAAAATTACCTGTTGCTCCAGAATCTAATAAAACTGAAACTGAATGTCTAATTTGAGAACTTATTATCAAAATGACCTGAATGATAAAATGTCGGGGTACACAAGCTATTGCATTGACTAGATATTGGGAGATCTTTGGAACTGCTTTTATCGTACAAGCGACCTCCATTCTTGACGAGCCTTTTAGTTCTCCTGTTCTGTAGAAACTACCGCATTAGTCTTTTTGAGTGTTTCGGTTTGATGGGGCACTCTTTAGCGAAATGACCTGAACGAGCACAATGTAAACATAAATTCAATTTACACCTTCTATCCTTCTCTTCTGTAGTTAAAGGCACTTTAATAGTTCCTATTTGCATTGGTTCAGGATCTGATTAAGCTTCTACTTCTTTCTTTTCTTTTTCAAACATTGCAAATCTGTTTTCTAACTTTTTATCTCCTTTACGCTCTCCAAGACGATGATCCAATTTAACAACCAAATCCACAAACTCCAAATAATCCTCACATAAGTCTACAATATGGGCCAACGCATCTTTTGAATCATCTTGCAAACCTCTGTAAAAGAGGGAAGTGTGTTTTTCCTCTGCCCACTGAGCTTCAGTCAATAGTCTATTAAAATTGGTTACATTAGTCAACAAGTCTTTATTCCCCTGTTTTAAGTACAACAGTTGATTATAACTTGCTTGAACATAAGAGTGTTTTGCAAATAATTTCATCATTGTTAACTTAAATAAAGGCCAATTACACAAAATAGGATCATTTCTTTCAATATAGGGAATGGACCAATTATCTGCTGAGCCCCCCAAATATGAAAGTACAAAAGCTACCTTGGTTGCATCAGTAGGGAAGGATTGTGGTTTACAAATGAAGTGCAATTGACATTGACTGATAAAGATATTGAACTTGGCACTATCCCCAAAGAATCGTTCTGTTGCAGATAACGGCACAACATTGGGAACAGCAACCGTGACGTGTGCTGGTGCTTAAGGTGTATCAGACGCCATAAAAGTATTAGATGTTTGTGACCGAGTTCTAGTTTCCAAAGAAGATTTAAACGTTTTGGGGAAGGAAGTATCCCATAAAGTCTCCCTTGGTTTATAGCAAATAACTTCCTGACGCAATTCTGAGTTTTATTGTTTCAACTTCTCTATTTATATTTGCATGTGTGTTCACATAGTAGTTATAGAATTATCTCTCTCTGAATCTTCACTAAGTGCTTGGGCCATCGCTTGACCATCAATTCGGTCGTTATCTTGATCCATATCTCTCAAGAAGAACCACATTTTTTGTGAAGGCTTGCGTTTTCTGTTAAGTCTTGACTCACCTGAAGTCCAGGTTATTCAACTTGAGAGATGCAAATTCTCTATGCCGCCACAAACCTATGCCAGCTGAAACTGTGTGTATATATATATATATATATATATATATATATATATATATATATATATATATATATATATTACCTACTGGCGGTTGCCAGTAGGTAGTTATAGTTAGGTTTGTTTTCCATAGGGAATCCGCAACATTCTATTGGGAATAACTTTGGCTCCGGTTGAGGAATCTGACTGTAACTTTCGTTAAATTTGCCTCGCTGCGCTCCGCTCCTTCCCTGAAAGTTTGGGGGGATTCGTCAAGCGGCGGCCGAGATAAAATGGGGGTCCCAAAACGTGTTTTCCCCATGTTAATTTCCATAGGGCGGTTGGACTCACTTTTAGCCCGAACGGCTGAATGGATTTCCACCAAACTTGGCAAAATTGTAGGGACTGGTAGCCCGATGTGCCTTTGCTATGTCTCAAGATATGTGCTCCAGTGGATTTTGAGTAATTTAGGTTCAAAAAAATATATATATATATCTATAAGCGTGCCCCGGTACGCGCACCGGGGCGCGTACCAGCGCGCTACGCGAGTTCGCGAGCGGAAAGCTGATTGGCTCTCGGGTGTCTGTCAACATTCCAAACAGTCCGGAGTGGCCTTCATCTTGTGTCTCGGTAGGATCGAGACACAAGAGGTGGCAAAATCAAAGGGGGAAATGACCAAAAGGGGGCAGGGTAGACCCCCCCTGACCCCCTAGGTTTATTGTGGGGGCTATAAAAGGGCCCCGCGGGGCAAAAAAAAAGGTATTTTTTTCGATTTGCGCGGGGGAGCGCCCGGTACGCGCACCGGGGAGCGAACCGGGGAGCGTACCATGGGGAAAAAAGAATGACAGATTTTTTTTAAAATGTAGCATTTTTTTATAAATTGGAGGTAGTTCTAAAAAGAACTGTTTTTTTATTCTTTTTGTTGTTTTATATTTTTTTATTGTTTTTTGGAACATTTTGTACTTTTTTTGGCTTTTATGAACAATTTTATATTTTTTGGGGAATTTTTATGGGGACAAACAAAAAAAAGGGAATTGGAAACGGCTCAACTGGAGCAAAAAAAATCAGGAAAAAATTAAGGTTTCTTTGGGCACTTGTGGTTGTCACCAGCACGGTTGATGAGTTTAACACTTTGCTCACCATAGCAAATTGTACGTCCACAAAATATACAAACTATTTTGAAATTTCCAAACTGGGTTTGGATGTTTGGGACCATCTCCCTTGTCTCTGGTCCCGATGGAGTGGGTTGGGTAATTTGGGAGGTGCTGGGAGAAGATTGGGGAGGGTTTCTGGTCAGTTCTCTGACCTCTGCCGCACTATAGTTGTTAGGGTGCCGGCGTTGCATGTGGCGAATCATGGTGTTGTTGCCAAAAGAATATTTTTTGGCAGGGTTCCCCCTGGAAAGTACAGTGCCACAGATCAAACAAGTCACCTTTGGCGCATTCACTTTCTTGAGGCCCCTTGGGATTTAAAAAAACTCCCAGACAATGTGTTCCTTTGGTTTGTAGGGGGTAGTATCTTCTAGCAGGTAGCGCCTCTCCCCATCCTCCTCTTCCTCCTCCTCCTCTTCTTCATCTCCACCACTGTGGTGTTGTGGTGGTCCTTGTGGTGGTGGTGGTGGCTGAGATGCTCCTGCTGCTGCTGCTACTGTAGCCATTTCTCACAAACAGGTCTTCCTCAGTCAAAGAACAAAGTGAGAATGAGGAAAACAGGTGGGGGCTTTAATCATTTGGAAAACAAACTGTCCTGAACCAATCAAAAGTGTTATTTTCAGGTCACATGACCCGGGCTTTCATCATTTGGAAACCAAAACTGTCTTGAACCAATGAAAAGTGTTATTTTTAGGTCACATGACCCGACGCGCTTACGCTACGCGCCCAGGGGCGCGCTCCAGGGCGCTTACGTAGCGCGATCGTATGCGCTCGAGTGTTTCTGGGTGCGCTTACGGCGTGCGTATCACGCGGACGCGGCTTCGCGATACATCACAATGATGTTTTCGTTCACGGCAATCGCGCAAACGGGACGCTCACCGGTACGCGCACCTGGGTGCACCGGAAGACTGCGCTCACCGGTACGCACACCGGGAGAGCTCCAGGGCAAAAAAAATAAAACATGAACAATATACATAAAAAAATAGTATTACATAAATATACAATATAGGATTCATTTTAAAAAATATTATATTTCATAGCAATAGAAATTTAAAATTAAAAAACCTTTGAAATTCAATGACAAAAACATAGGTTTGAGGCCCTATATATAGTTAGGAATTAGCATTAACAAAACCTATGAAATTCACTGAAAAAACCATAGGTTTCACACCAGTTATAGTTAGGAATTAGCATTTAAAAAACCTATTAAATTCACAGAAAAAACTATAGGTTTGACACCAGTTATAGTTAGCTGTAAATTTTACTGACATAAAACCAATGAAATTCCCACGTTATAGTTAGTTGGACTCACTATAACTTGCGGGCCTGCAATGCACTGCTGATGACGTCACATATTACATCACTCATGACATGGTCAGTGACATCACTCATGACATCACTGATAACACCATCCTTGTGACAGAGTGACAGACCTCCTTTCAGTGTAATGTAACCCTTCAAACACATATTCAAAAATAGAAACTAAAATTTACAAAAAATAGAGAAACCCATACCAGTTACAACCAATTCAGTAATTCCACCATCTATATACACATCCACTCATTCACCAACAGTTCTATATAGTCACTCAAACATATATTCACTCATCATATGTAGTGAAACACCTATACATCCCGTTACACACCGACAGTCATCCAAAAGTTACTCACACACATACTCACACATGCAAATAAAATATTGAACATCCATTGATTTGCATATACAGCTATACACACACTAGCACATTACTTCTAAGGAAACTTACACATACTTACTCTCTTAAACAATCACTTATAGAAACACATACTTAAATAAAGTGGAACTCTTTCAATCTCTCATTCTCACATATACTCACTTATATACATCAATACTCACATATACTAGATTAAAACATTTGTAGTTACTGCTAAACACACTAGTGAGACAGTCATTCACTCACTAACACAGACATATACACACTCATCCACCCATACAGTCCTGCACATATGCTGTCTTCAAAACACATACAAACAGCGAGTCAGTCATTGATGCAACTATGTGCTAAGTAATACCCCCACCAAACCATACAGACACTCATACTGATACTGAAAAAAACATCTAATAACCCATATACACACACTTGTAGCTACTCACCAACCCATGCAGCCACTTATACACAAAGTGAAACACTGATACAAACGTTTAAATATTTAAACAATACTCGCTAATCTATGTATTCACTAAGATACACTTAATAAGCCAGTTAACCAATCAATTTCTTTTTTTTAAATCCATTTAGACACTTATTTAAACATTTATTCTTCCATCGACCTTTACATATACATATATAAAACATATTTATTTTTCAAAAACACACACATTCACTGGATGGTGTCATCAGTGATGTCATGAGTGATGTCACTGACCATGTCATGAGTGATGTAATATGTGACGTCATCAGCAGTGCATTGCAGGATCGCAAGTTATAGTGAGTCCAACTAACTATAACGTGGGAATTTCATTGGTTTTATGTCAGTAAAATTTCCAGCTAACTATAACTGGTGTCAAACCTATGGTTTTTTCAGTGAATTTAATAGGTTTTTTAAATGCTAATTCCTAACTATAACTGGTGTGAAACCTATGGTTTTTTCAGTGAATATATATATATATAGTATATATATATATATACTGTTCAGCTAGGATAGATCTCTAGGGGAAGGGTGAAAATGGGATAAAATATTAAAGAAACAAAAGAAAAACTCCAATGTCGCAGCTTTATGCGATGATTCTTCCTGCAATTTTTAAGAGACCTCTTAATGACTACAATAGATGTTGACCTCTACTGACTGGACATCTATGAACAATAAAAAACAATCATCAAATAAAAATACTTAAACATTCAAAGCTTTTCTTATTGTCTGCTTAATCCAACATTCATACAACATTTGACCAAAAATACCTTGTACTTTGCACTTTTTCAATTATATGAGGTGTGTCTCTTTCCACACGGAATGGTTTAGAAACACTATTCTTAACGGTGGTGTGGAAAATTAATATGATTATACAACAATATAGATCACAACCAAGAAACATTCTTGATTTCTTCTCTTATCATGAACTTACTAATAATTGTTTAATTAGTCCCATCTAGATTGTCCACAAGAAAATAAATAAAATGTTCTCTCTCTCTTGTCTTGTTTTCTCTAAACGTTTTCTGTACCAATAAAGTTCTTGAATCAGTTTCCTTGTCTTTTTTTTTTGTAGTTTGTTTTCTGAACGTTAAAGAATTAGATGTTTTTCAATATCAAGAAACCTAAGATAAGTATTGCATCACCCTTTTTATGTTGTAATCACTTGCACATGTGTTCGGGTATGCACGCTTTTGTTTAAATAAATATTTAAATCTGAACGATCATACTTTGCTTTCTTTCTTCCTGTTGTAGGTTGGAAGATTTCTGCGGCGGGATTTGGAATGAAGACGGAAGCAGCAGAGCGTCGAGGAGTTGCCAAGGGAACCAACAAACTGCTCCAGAATCGGAGGGAAGATCGGAGCGGAGATCCGATGAAAGACAAGTCACCTAGGAAACAGGAAATACCCGGGTAACATGACACCGAGGTTCCGCCAGGGGCGGCTCTAGGCTCATGGTGGCCCTGGGCAGGGAGCGTTGGTAGAGGCCCTGGCTGGGGCCCGCACCATTTCTTAAGTGCCTCAGGGGCCCCGGCCAGGGCCCCAGCACCATTTCTTAAGAGCCTCAGGGGCCCCGGCCGGGGCCTGCACCATTTCTTAAGAGCCTCAGGGCCCCGGCCGGGGCCCCGCACCATTTCTTAATAGCCTCAGGGGCCCCACTCGGGGCCCACGCACCATTTATAAGTGCCTCAGGTCTGGCGTGGTGGCCCCTGGGTTTTGGTGGCCCTGTGCAAGTGCACAGCTTGCACATGCCTAAGGCCGCCCCTGGTTCCGCGCTGGAAACCAGGTGAGGAAAGACTCTCTAATGAATGCAAGCGCGTTTCGTTGTATACAAGGGTTTTTATGGTTTAGCAAGGTTGGTGGGGTACTTCCATTTGAACAGGGTAATGAGAACATGCATATCTTTATTTAACGTCTTTGAAATCACACGCGTTGCCAATATAACGTGTCCAGATGACTGAGCACTCACGAGCACAACATGACAATTATCCTCATATCATTACACGTACCTGATTAATATTTCTTGACATATTTACAAGCAGGATTTATGCATTAATTATTAACAAGCAGGATTCATGCTTTTATATGTTCAGAATTTCAAGTTAAGTTTACAAAATGAGTGTTAACGAAAGAATGTATAAGCAAAATGAAACCAATGGGACCACATACAATACAGCATAAGTTCAATTAGTAAATAGTATGAGGTTGAGCCGTAGCACTTGCATAAACCCTAACAGTGATCCCATTGTCTTAGTGGACCAATGATGGAGACCATACATGCGGAGAAAGATAACTCATAGAGATCGCCACATGATGAGATTTCCCATTAAGATCTAGGGACTTGTACTAACTATGTCCCATCAAACCTGGCTGGAGACCAATACAAGAATTACAAGTCGCACGCTTAGGAATACATTTCCCATGCAGCCTTAGTGTTGCAATACTAACAGACACATTGCAATGACATCATTTTGCAAATTTAGGAAGTGCCAGTCGTAGGGTCCATTGCCTTTTTCACCTGGCAGTAAAGCAGGATGAACAATGGACTCATCAGGTATGCTTGGCAAGAAGCACCCCCCATCCTTCCCAGCTTTGTTAGTTTACATGTAAACAATGCAAGCAGCGCCCACTGTATGATAGCCCAATCCACCTGTCATAACTAAACTCTCCTGTAACCTGCAAACTGGGATCTCTTATGCATGACTGATAAGAAAGCCTTTACACAAGAATAGCAGGGCATTAACGAAGAGGTATACTTCCTCCTAAGTCATGGCCTCTTCGGCTCTTCAGTTCTACAGGGCTTACACATTCACATCCAAGATTACTGTCAGCCTTGGTACCCTGAAGAGACCTGGTTGCTTCTATGTATCATTGCCCCGAGCTACCTACACAGCAACATATGGGACACTTTTAACCACTATATTGCTCTTTTTCTACAAGACAGCTATATCTCACCAAAGCAGGCAGTGTGAACATGTGCCAGTAAGTTACAAGTAATACCCACACTTATGAAGACATGTTGTTACACATGAATGGCATTTCATCATATTTGACTGAAGCCTGCCATATGTTAATGTATACATTATTCCTTATTTTTTATAAATCAAGCTATGTACCAATCTGCATAGGACTTTTTGAGTGAAGGCTTAGACTACCCGACGAATGAGGGTAAGTCATAATCCAAAATTCAGCACATTCCGGCATATTTCGTACAGACTATCTTATGTTTCTTTTTCCTGTGACCACTATGCACCTATTTTGCACACATATATCCGTTTGTTTGGAGCACCTGGATACCAAGTACTAGTTGCTTTCTGTAGGAAGGTGGATACATGACTATGGTCACCCCAGATTTTCTGCCTTGTGTTTAGCTGGTTTTTGACTTAGTTGGCCTGGTTCCCTGCTAATCAGGGCCCCAGGCTATCTGCTGACTCCTTAAAATGGACTCAATGCACCCTAGGTGCATAACCAATTTGGTACTGGACACCTTGTCAGCCCCTATACAGTGCACTATAGGTGCCAAGGGCATAGGTGCATCCAAGGCCTACCAGGGGCTGCAGCATAGCTTTTGCCACCCCTGGCTGGTTCTTAAATTGACACAACTGGCTGATCACTCAGCTGGGGCAAGGTGGTGTAATCACCCCTTGCTTAGATATAGTATATCTATATCTACACTTAAAACTGGACACACATAAACCTATAAGTCACTCCTATGGCAGGCCTTATCAATCCTGGAGGCAGAGTGCTTGGTTTTACGTGAGATGGTGCTCTAGCATGAGCTGAGCCTGTCTGCAGCTGTCGGGAACAACTCCCTTAGCTGTTCCGGGATAATGCCATTGTCAGGATTCCCCCGGCCGCTGGTAAATCACTGACTGCTATGCGAGTCTGTATGGGTTTGAAAACTACATTTCCCATGAGCCATCGCGCGGCGCGCTAGAATGACGCTGTGCGACCGGAAAGGATATCATGGCGTTTTCCCGATGGAAGCGCTGCCGATTATCCTGCTTGGCGAGTAGAATTTCTGCTCGTGTTTCCTGAGATCTAGCTGGCATTTCATGGAAGTTGGCTGCGGTAAGCTGGTTATCGCTATACCGGATTTGTGGATTGTTTTGGTGGGGCTTAGGAAGCGCCCGCAACGAGAACTGTTTACCGGCTTTCTCTGCACCTGGTTCGTGGATTACTGAGGTGGGGCTTCGGAAGCGCCTGCAACGAGAACGGTTACCGGTGTTCGCTGCACCTGGATTATGGATTACTGTGGTGGGGCTTAGGAAGCGCCCATATCGAGAGCGGAGAACGCTGTATCAGGTTTTCTTAATATCGAGTGGTGTGCTTGTGCTTGAGTGCATTTCCTGTGGAGCCTGGTGTTCGATTAACTGCTCCAGAACTACCTACGGGGAGCGCGTTGCTCCTGTCATTGCAGGACACCTAGGCTTAGGTGCCGCTTGTTCATTCTATGAACGTTACTTTACTGTTTGCGCTTACAGAGAAGAATCTGTATAGACGCTGTGTTTTGCTTTGCGCTGGGCATATTTTTTGTTACTTTTATACCAGAAACGTACTTGGCAAACAAACGATCTAGGGGATGTATGCATCATATTGGGGTTGACTCTTTAGCTTCCTGCGCTACCCCTTTAACCTTCTGCTCATACATTTCCTCGGAGGGGGATCCTTTAACAGTTGTTAGGAACATACCGAAGAGGAGTGTTATTGTCTGAGTTTATGTTCTGGGCATTCTGGTTATCTTCATTCCCATTTCTGGGTAGGTGTACCTACATCTTCTCCGTCCATATGATTAAGGTCACAGAAAGGGAGTGAAACTGGGGTTTTCTTATGCTTTCTTTTGTTGTGTCTTATAGTAGGAAAACCAGGGGATTTAGAAGAAGCCCTTTATATCACTCCTTCATTCCTGCACACCAGTAGGATATTGCAGGTGAGGTAAAACGTGTAGTGTATTGGACAGCACGTCTCCAAGCTGAGGGTTATCATTCCACTCATCCCTTGCTTTCTGTATCTACAGGTTTTCGGTTCCAGTTGCCCAGCTGTTCCCCTCCGGACCTACATTTTCCCCCGCTTGATCTCCTTAATAGTCTGTGACTTTGACAGCCAGACTTGGGATGATCTAGAGGTGGGCCCCTTTATAGCATCGATCCAATCCTGAGGAGCAACCACGAAAGACCTGACAGAATAATCGGCCCAAGAGTTTTGCTCCTCCCGGTTGGGTTGATCCAAGGGATGGCCACCTTAGATGAGGTACTGGCCGCACTAGGCTTAGTGCAGGTGGAACTAGCCGCCTCCCGCCAGGAAACTGCTGCGTTGCAGGCACGGATGGATGCCTTGCAACGGAACCCTTTTGATGCAGGGAACCCTGCCCCTCCGCCTGCCTCAGTAGTGGTAGAAATGCCCTCCCCTGTTCCCTTAGCTCCCCCGGAAAGGTTTCTGGGAGATAGAAAAAAGGTGCAGGTATTCATGACCCAGGTGATGTTACACTTCACCTGTAAGCCCAAATGTTTTCTTACTAATCAATCCAGGGTTTCTTTTCTGATTTCCTATTTGGGTGGTGAGGCAGCTCAGTGGGCGGTCCCTATCGTCAAGAATAACGATGCGATCCTTTATGATTGGGATTTGTTTCGTACCGAATTTGAAAAAACTTTTGACAGGAGAGCAGAAACCTTTTCCGCTGATAAGGAGTTGCTTGTCCTCAAGCAAGGCAATTCCGATTTAGTTACATATCTGAACCACTTTAGGAGATTAATTGCGGAAACTGATTGGCCTGAGGCCAAACAGATGGTTCTGTTCTACCAAGGACTCACAGACAACTTAAAGGATGTCATAGCCCAAGTTGAACCCCAGCCTACCACGTGTGCTGCCTTTATTGATTTGGCCTTGCGTTTGGACCACAGGTTAAGAGAGAGAAAAGGAGAGCTAGGAAGAAAAGACAGACCACTGTTAGTAGGGGACAAAACAACCAGTGGGGATAAGTCTGAGGGAAAAACGGAACCCATGGAAATTGGAGTAGTAAGAGCGTCCCTCACATCGAGTGAAAGAGAACATCGCCGCAAATTCGGACTCTGTCTTTACTGTGGGAAAAAAGGACACTTCCTGCGTGAATGTCCAGTGAAGCCGAAGGGAGGACGCTATTGTACAGGACAAGGAGTGGTATCCACAGTAGACAAGGGATCGGAAAACTCCACCGCTTGAGTTCAAAGGAAGGGAGGAACTCGAGCGCGCACTTCATCCCTTCAGTAACAGAAGAGGACTTAGTGGGAAACCAGCTGTTCTTTTTGGACATAGAATTATGGATCGACCAAAACCCCAAGAATATCCGAGCTATGGTAGACTCAGGAGCGACAGGTTGCTTCATGGATTTGGCAGAAGCCCGGAAATTGGGGGTAACTCCTGTCGCTAAAACCGTCCCTGAAGATGTGTTTGCCGTAGACGGTCATGTGTTGGAATCCGGTCCTATCACCCAACATACACCGGAGTACGAGTTGTGGTATGGGGGTTACCACATGGAACGTCTTTCGTTCAACCTCATTCAGGCCCCTACCTATGGAGTGATATTGGGACTCCCTTGGCTGAAGAAACATGAACCCTCCATAAAGTGGAAGGAGCAGACTTTGGAATTCTCCTCCCCTTATTGCCAAGACCACTGCATCAGAGAGAATCCTCGACCCTCTAGGGTGCTGGCTGTTACCCACATGGTCTCTACAGCCGCTGAAAAGGAGGTGGTATTACCCAGTTGTTACCAGGAATATGGGGAGGTTTTCAGTAAGGTGAAAGCAGAAGTGCTCCCTCCGCATAGGGAATACGACTGCCGTATCGATTTAACACCAGGGTCTGTCATTCCATGTGGCCGAATATATGATTTGTCACAACCCGAAACAAAACATCTCCGGGAATACTTGGATAACCTCCTTGCTTTGGGATTCATCAGACCTTCTAGGTCTCCAGCAGCTTCCCCACTTTTCTTCATTCCAAAGGCTAATGGGGAATTACGCTGCTGTATTGACTACAGGGCATTAAATGCCATAACAACAAAGAATCAATACCCACTCCCATTGATACCGGTATTATTGGAGCAAGTGAGATCGGCCAAGATCTATACGAAATTGGACCTAAGAGGAGATTACCATTTAGTGCGCATGCGATCCGGTGATGAATGGAAGACCGCATTCAAGACGAGGTATGGGCTCTTTGAGTACCTGGAGATGCCCTTTGGGCTCTGCAACGCCCCTGCCTCCTTCCAATTTTTCCTCAATGAGGTGCTGAGAGACTTCCTAGATATCTTTGTAGTAGTCTACATAGACGACATTTTAATATATTCCAATGATGAACCAGAACATCAAAAACACGTGTGTCAGGTGCTTGAGGCCTTAAAGCAAAACCAACTGTACTGCAAGCTAACAAAATGTGAGTTTCATGTTACTACTGTTGAATTCTTAGGAGTCATGCTCACACCATCAGGGCAAATAATGGCAGAAAGGAAGGTACGTGCCATTGTGGAGTGGCCTAGACCCAACAGTGTTAAAGACATCCAAAAACTCCTTGGATTTGCAAACTTCTATCGGAGGTTCATCTCGCACTTTTCGGACATGGTAACCCCACTCACGAAGTTGACCCGGAAGAACACCCCCTTTGTGTGGGGTGTCGACGAGCAAACTGCCTTTGATCGATTGAAAACCGCTTTCACGACGGCACCGATATTAATCCATGCTGATCCGAAACTCCCCTTCGTGGTAGAGGCTGATGCGTCAGAACTAGCAGTGGGGGCCGTTCTCTCGCAAAGGAGTGAGAGTACTGGTCATCTCCATCCCATCGCGTTCATGTCTCGCAAGCTAAATACTGCAGAACGCAACTATACAATTGCTGAGAAGGAACTGTTAGCAATCAAGGACGCCTTCACTGAATGGAGGCATTGGCTGATGGGCGCCTCTCAACAAATCACGGTATACACAGACCACCGAAACTTGCAGTTTATGCGAGCAGCTCGCCATCTCACCCCCAGACAACTAAGATGGATGCTTTTCTTTTCTGAATTTCGTTTCGTGGTTACCTTTCGTCCGGGATGTGACAACCGGAAGGCTGATGCTCTCACGCGTCAGGAAAGTCACCCAGCATTGATGGCGTCACCAGAGACCAGCATCATTGAACCCCAAAAAGTGGTAGGGGTGATACACACAGAGGAGTTTCTCCACAAAGTCAAGAGAGGTATTCAAACCTTTGCTTGGAAAATATGGATCCGTCTACATCCAGAATGGAGAGTCCGTCAGGGGTTGCCAAGAAAAGGGTCTCAGTTGCTTCTCCCCACACTCGCCTTGAGACAACAAGCCTTCAAATGGTGTCACGATCTACCGTGTGCTGGACACACTGGAGGGAAGAAAACCTTGGAGAAACTGCTTCGCACCTATTGGTGGCCAACCATCCGGCCTGATGTGTTTGCTTGGGTTCAACGATGTGACATCTGTTCACAGGCTAAGAGCGATCATCGACTGGCACAAGGGCTGTTGCAAACCATGCCCACTCCTGTGAGTCCTTGGGAGAGCTTTTCGGTGGATTTCGTGGTGGGTCTCCCTAAAGATCACGGGATGACAGCTATAGTAGTAGTTGTGGATTACTTAACCAAGATGGGTCACTTTATAGCCTGAAAAGGGGTTCCCACAGCTAGCCAGCTCGCCCATTTCCTGCTCCTTCATGTAATCAGGTTGCATGGACTTCCCAAGGTTATAGTTTCGGATAGGGGAGCACAATTCACCGCAAAATTTTGGAAGGTCTGGTGTGACCGGTTAGGCATTGCCTCTTCCTTGTCCACCAGCTTTCATCCTCCAACGGATGGGCAGACCGAAAGGTTAAACCAGACCCTCAAACAATACCTAAGGTGTTTTGTAGATACCACTACTGAGGCATGGGTGGACTGGTTGTGGTCGGCTGAGGTAGCCTATAACGATGCAGTCCATTCCTCTACCTTGTACACCCCATTCTTCTGTACTTATGGGTTTCATCCCAGATTTGCCCCCTTGAGTGTGCCGGTCGCTGAAGCTCAGATTCCGCAGTTACAGTCCAGATTAGTGCAGTTGCGGAAAACAGTACTGCAAGCTAGAAGGAATCTTGAGAAAGCGAAGCAGAAGTACAAGACTCAGGCTGATAAACACCGTAGGTGCTGCCCTGTGTACAAGAAGGGGGATTGGGTGTGGTTGTCCACTCGAAATATCCGTTTCCGACGGTATAGTGTTTTCAACCCTAGGTTCATTGGCCCTTACCAAGTGATTCGCCACGTCAACCCTGTGGCGGTGAAATTGAGACTTCCATCGCATTTCCGGATACACCCGGTGTTCTATGTCTCGCTGCTCAAGCCTGCTCGGGGTCCTTGTTCTACGGCCCCTGCGCCTGTGAGTGTGCAGCAGGATGTGGAGTACGAGGTACGGTGCATCTTGGACGCTCGTAGAGTAAGAGGGAAACTCCAGTACTTGGTATCTTGGAAGGGTTATGGCCCGGAGGAGGACTCTTGGGAGCCTGTTGGTGCTATTCATGCTCCCCGACTGGTGCGGAGGTTCCATTTGTCTCATCCTGGTAAACCTGGTGGCAGTCAGTGAATGTTGTGAGAGGGGGTGTACTGTCAGGATTCCCCCGGCCGCTGGTAAATCACTGACTGCTATGCGAGTCTGTATGGGTTTGAAAACTACATTTCCCATGAGCCATCGCGCGGCGCGCTAGAATGACGCTGTGCGACCGGAAAGGATATCATGGCGTTTTCCCGATGGAAGCGCTGCCGATTATCCTGCTTGGCGAGTAGATTTTCTGCTCGCGTTTCCTGAGATCTAGCTGGCATTTCATGGAAGTTGGCTGCGGTAAGCTGGTTATCGCTATACCGGATTTGTGGATTGTTTTGGTGGGGCTTAGGAAGCGCCCGCAACGAGAACTGTTTACCGGCTTTCTCTGCACCTGGTTCGTGGATTACTGAGGTGGGGCTTCGGAAGCGCCTGCAACGAGAACGGTTACCGGTGTTGGCTGCACCTGGATTATGGATTACTGTGGTGGGGCTTAGGAAGCGCCCATATCGAGAGCGGAGAACGCTGTATCAGGTTTTCTTAATATCGAGTGGTGTGCTTGTGCTTGAGTGCATTTCCTGTGGAGCCTTGTGTTCGATTAACTGCTCCAGAACTACCTACGGGGAGCGCGTTGCTCCTGTCATTGCAGGACACCTAGGCTTAGGTGCCGCTTGTTCATTCTATGAACGTTACTTTACTGTTTGCGCTTACAGAGAAGAATCTGTATAGACGCTGTGTTTTGCTTTGCGCTGGGCATATTTTTTGTTACTTTTATACCAGAAACGTACTTGGCAAACAAACGATCTAGGGGATGTATGCATCATATTGGGGTTGACTCTTTAGCTTCTTGCGCTACCCCTTTAACCTTCTACTCATACATTTCCTCGGAGGGGGATCCTTTAACAGTTGTTAGGAACATACCGAAGAGGAGTGTTATTGTCTGAGTTTATGTTCTGGGCATTCTGGTTATCTTCATTCCCATTTCTGGGTAGGTGTACCTACATCTTCTCCGTCCATATGATTAAGGTCACAGAAAGGGAGTGAAACTGGGGTTTTCTTATGCTTTCTTTTGTTGTGTCTTATAGTAGGAAAACCAGGGGATTTAGAAGAAGCCCTTTATATCACTCCTTCATTCCTGCACACCTGTAGGATATTGCAGGTGAGGTAAAACGTGTAGTGTATTGGATAGCACGTCTCCAAGCTGAGGGTTATCATTCCACTCATCCCTTGCTTTCTGTATCTACAGGTTTTCGGTTCCAGTTGCCCAGCTGTTCCCCTCCGGACCTACATTTTCCCCCGCTTGATCTCCTTAATAGTCTGTGACTTTGACAGCCAGACTTGGGATGATCTAGAGGTGGGCCCCTTTATAGCATCGATCCAATCCTGAGGAGCAACCACGAAAGACCTGACAGCCATACCATATACTCTTAAGTGCATTATAATCCATCGCGGTTATGTGCTAACTTTGATTTGGCTTTATCAAAACATGTTGTGTAGGTGTCACACGATTTGGAATACTATCCCCTCGACAGTCCTGTCGACGGGGATAGCATTCCACCCTTCTAGAGGGAGAAGACATGTTACTTTACTAAAACGCGGTTAATCCTAACCAGCGCCTCAGCATCACAAAATGGATGCTGCTGCCACCGACACAAGTCTGACCTCCTGCTGCTGACCGAAACTTGGCAGAGGAGGCCTGGACAAAGGGTTTCCTGTTGCAGGGAGGTGCTACACCTCCCCAGACAGGAGATAGTGTATTGGGGCAGGGAGGGCTGAAAGAAACGAGACAGTGCCTGGGGCGCACAAGGCTTCCCCTTGCATAATCCGTTCAAACCGGTTCTGGGGCACACCAGCCCCAGTCCCAGCGTGACCCTGGACAAAGGGAAAGGGGTGTAACCACCCCCTTCCTGTGTCCCACCCATAGGAGGGACCTAGCAGGAGATCCAGCCCACTAGATTAGTATAAGAGTGGGAACAGTGCCAAAGCACTCAGATTATCCTGACTGAAACTTATGAAATGAAACTCTGGACCCTTAGACATCCTACTCAACATAGAAGGCTGAAGAATCTCCCTTGTGGTCAAGGAGTGACCACCCTGTGCAAACAGGCACCATCCAGCACCTCGACATTTGCTTTGTTGCAGTTCCCGCCGGAACTCGAGCAACAGAGTTCAACAAGACCCAGAGTGCCTGCCTTCTAACAGCCCGATCCACAGTCCCTGCAGAGCTGAGACCCGTGGAGGTGACCTGAAGTGTGGGGCCCGCCATCTTGAAAAGACCACGAGACGCTGACCGTGCGGCCCCCGAGTGACCCTCGAAGCTGTGCATTGGGGTTTGAGAAGGCCAAGCCCTGAGCCTCTCTTGCACCGAAGCTCACCCCTTTACACTCACCGAGTGATGCGTGGGGCCCTTCTGCATCTTTTGGCTCAACGTGTTGGTCTGGTCACTTGCCCGTTGGCTTGTGGCCCCTGTACCGATGAACCTTAAAATCTAGCTTGTGAGTCTGGTTGTTCCAGACTTGCCCTTGCTTCCCTGAAAAGGAGCATCCGCTCTGACCCTCCTGGTCTGTATATTAAGCGATCTTCGAATCCTGTGTGGGTTGCGCTTGCCAAGGATTGTTTGCTCCAATCTGGAAGCCGACACCGCCGACAGCGAGAGCCTGCGTGGGACAGCTCGTGATCCATTCCTGGACGCCCTCGGTGCCCCAGAGTCTACGTGGCAGCGGAGACAAGCTTCCCATCATCGACCTGATTGCGCCCGACATTGCCAGGTTCCTTCCTGGTTCCACCCTGGTCACTACTAAGTGACCCAGACTCTGTCCCCTCTGCTTTCAGATCAACTATATCTTCGATCCACCCTTGGATCACACCGGACACTTCTCTTCACGACACCTGCAGCATCTTCATCTTCAGGCACCATCAACCTGCGTGACGAAACCCGACACTACTTAGCACCTGTGCACCCGCTTCCTGTGGGTGAGGTAACTCAGCAACGCCAGTGCTCCTGTACTGGTACACACCTCTAGTATATGTGTCTAAAGTTTCATCCTTCTAAGTTAAGCGGAAGTCTCCTTAAACAGTAAACTTTATAACTTTTTACGCACCATTGACTTTACATTGGTGCATGCCTGTGCTTTAAGCGCTGCACCCGAATCCCGCGGGCTTTTCCCGACTTCAGCATTGCTAGTCCCGACTGCTCCCAGCGATTCCCTAGGCCCTAGGCCTAACCACTGTTCAATTGGTACTTCTTATACCACTTTTTTAATATATGGTTTGCGTGGCCCCCCGGCCTCATCCATAATTGTGAAACTTTTTATATGTTTAACTGTGCTTTTGTTTAAACGCTTGTGCCTCTGCACTCATAAAGAGTACAGAGGATTATTCTAGTAATAAATACATATATTTTTATAATATGTAACTTGTGTGGTGTCCTTTCATTTGATATTACAGGATTGTGATTGGTAAAACAGCTTGCATAACACAACCTCTTGGGTTAAGCCTTTAAGGCTGCTTAGTCCATGCTACCCTTAGGATAGCTTGTCTATAAGGTTGACTTACAACCATCACCATAAGGGATTGTTTGGACTGATACAAGGTGCCCCCAGAATTGGAGACATCATATATCAGGCCAACTTCTCACACTTTCTTTATGTCTTCTTTTAATATAATGGTTACTTTACAGGCAATTAGTGTAAAGAAGAAGGGGACCCCTGCTACTAATGTGAGTTCCTAAGGCAAATAAATGTAAATCAATGTACAGAAACCATAGGCAACTCAAATAACGTACATCACAAACACTAATTTATAAAAATGCATTCAACAAAAACAGAGGGCTCATGTGATAATTACATAGCGGGTGTGTCAAATATAATACTTTTAATAGGTAATTACAATTCATTATTATATAGTGAATGTAGGAGAGTAGGGTCTGCTTCCTATGGTCCCCACCAATGTTTGCAGTGATTTTCTAGTTTTTCGACTTTAGTGTGGCTGTGGGCCTGCTAATCAGCCCCGCTGTTCTCTCTCTAAATTGATACCATGTACTTTAGGAACATACCTGATTGGGTATTGGGTCACCTTTGTGAGCCCCTGTATAGTGTACCATAGGTACCCAGGGCATAGGTGCATCCAAGGCCTACCAGGGGCTGCAGCATGTATTATGCCACCCCTGGCTGGCCATCCAAACTGACACCACAGGCTGATCACTCAGCTTGGATAAGGTGGTGTAATCACCCCTTAGTTAGATATAGTATACCTATATCTACTCATATATATAGACACATATGCACCTATAAGTCACTCCTATGGCAGGCCTTGACAATACTGAAGGCAGAGTGCTTGGTTTTATGTGAGAGGGTGCCCTAGCATGAGCTGGGCCCCTCTGCAGCTTTCGGAACCATCTCCTTATAGCTGTTCTATGATATAGCCATACCATTCACTCTTAAGTGCATTATAATCCTCGCGGTTAATGCTAACTTTGGTTTGGCTTTATCAAAACATGTCGTGTAAGGTGTCAAACACTTTGAGATACTACAACCCCCCCCCCCACCAGTTCTGGTGGTGGGATAGCATTCCACCCTTCTAGTGGAAAATGACATGTAGTTACTGCTTTACCCGGTTAAAGTTAAACAGAGCCTCAGCATCACAAAATGGATGCTGCTGCCACAGACACGAGTCTGACATTCTGCTGCTGGGGGAAACTCCAGCAAGGGAGGCCTGGACAATAGGGTTCTTGTCGAGGGAGGTGCTAGCACCTCTCCAGACAGCCGGTAGTGTATTGGGGCAGGGTGGGTTGAATGGAAAGATGCTTTTCCAGACACTGCCTGGGGTACACAAGGTGCTCCATGCATAGCCCAGTTCAAACCAGTTGCTGGGGCACTCCAGCCCGGTATGGCGTGAAACTGGACAAAGGAAAAGGGGTGTACCCACCCCCTTCTCAGGTCCACCCATAGAAGGGACTTAGTCGGTAATCCAGCCCATTTTCTTAGTATAAAGATAGGTGCTGTGTCCCCAGGACTTGAGATTATCCTGGAATGAAACTCTGATACGAAACTCTTGGACCTTCGACGTTCTATACCGACTAGAAGACTGAAGACATCTCCCTTGTGGTCAAGGAGTGACCACCCTGTGCAAAAAGGCACCATCAGTAACTTGCAGGTCTGATTTGTCGACACTCCAGCTGGAACCCGAAGACTCAGCGACACAGGAACTGGACTCTCAAACTTCTCTGACTCCGACCCACTTCCACAGCAAAGCTGAGACCTGTGGCGGACACGAGAGACGTGGGACCAGACACCCTGGATAACCCGCATTTTGCTAACAGGGCAGCTACCGAGGCACCCTTGCAGTTGTGCATTGGGGTACAAGAAGCCCCAGACCCGAGCACCATTTGCACCAAAGCTCAGCCGTCCACAATCCATGAGTGCCGTGTGGGGCCCGCTCTTGCATTTCAGCTCAACGTGTCTTCCCGGTTGTTAGCCCACTGGCTAGTTAGCCCTCTGAAGACTTTCCTTTGAATCCAAACTGCTTTCCTGGTTGATCCAGGCTTGCTCCAGCTCCCCTGAAAAGGAGAAGCTCACCAGACCTTGCTGGTCTGCTCCGAAGCCAATCTTCACTTCCTGCATGGATTGCGTTTGCCAAAGCTTGTTGGGTCCAGTCCGGATACCGACACTGCAGTCAACTAGATCCTTGGTGGGACAGCTTGAATCCAGCGCCTGGTCAGTGTCGATACCTCCTGGTCCTAGTGGCTGCAGAGACAAGATTCACCTCTTCACCTGAAATCAACTCAACATCGCTTGGTTCCTTCCTGGTCACTGGCTAGTGACCCAGACTCTGTCCCCTCTACTTTCAGGTTCCTCACATCTTTCCTCTGGGCGCCTGCAGCACTTATTTACAGATCTCCATAGAAAACATAGACAAAACTGTAACTTTGTAACTCTTACGTTCTCCATTATAAGTCAATGGTAACTCGTGACTGTGTTTAGACACTGCACGCGTGTCCCGTGGGTCGCCTACTTTCTAACCTTTGGTTGTTTGGTGTAGCCCCAGTGATTTCCTAGGCCCTAGGCCTATTCACTATTTCTGAAGTAGTCCTTATACCACTTACTTAGTATATGGTTTGTGAGGCCCCCTTGGGCATAACTGTATTTGTGCAACTTATAGTATGCTAATTGAGTAACTTGTGATGTATTTCGATCTCTGACCTCATAACGAGTGCAGAGGGGTTGTGTTAGAAATAAATACATATATATTTGATATATACCTTGTGTGGTGTCCTTTGATTTGGTATTCAGGGGATTATAATTGGTAAAACAGCTTGCTTTACATGCTCTCAGAAGTTTTAGCCTAAGACTGCTGGTCCATGCTACCACTAGGATAGCTTGTCTATAAGGTTGACTTTACAACCACCATCAATAAGGGTCGTTTAGACTGGTGCAAGGTGCCCACTAGAATAGTGGACATCATATGCCAGGCTAACTTCTCATATTGGTGGGCAGCGGATGGGATAAGAGTTTGCTGTTGTTTTACCATATAATCTTGAGATATCATTTGAAAGATCACATTAAGGTACCTTGAGGTACATATAAATCAATTTCTTATAATACTTTAAGTTCTACTGAACGTAGCAGTTGTAGATGAAAGGGCTTAGCACACCCTGACTACAACTCCTAGAGAGTTTCTAATAGGAAAACATTTAGTCTAGTTAGGTGCACACACCACATCTCACTAGGAAATGTCCTTGACTGCAGGGTCTAGTGTGCCTCTGCAAGAAGTGGATCCTCCCAGGATCTCTTCTAAATATGACACTTTCACTTTTCATGAGCTGAGAATTCTGTGTACAGCCAGAAGGCTGTGACAAGGACAGAGTCCAACCTTTAACCACCTGGTAGATATTTTAGTGGAGTATTATGTAGAAAAGGCCTCCAACCCAGATCAAACAGGTAGTACAGAGGGGGGGGGGGCATCTCTCAACAGAAGACCCCACTGATGAAAATTAAGGGGGCACTGATGATGAAGTGGATGATAACAAGGTAGAAGTCAGGGACCTGAACGAGGTTAACCTAGGACTACATGGGACTGGAGAAGGAAGGATCCAATCCAGACCCCCAAGTAGGCCTAACACTGAGCCCAGAAAAGGAAGGACACTATCCAGTGGTCCAACCACTCTGATGACTCAATAGGGTCCGATGCCTCAGCTCTAAGGAGAATGACTTCCCCTCAGAGAAGAAAGCACAAAGCTAGAATGAAGGAAGTAAATCTGAATATCAAGAGGCAAGAGATTGCCCTTGCAAAAGAGACCCTCGCTCTTGAAAGAGAGAAAAAGTTAAGTGGGTTAGAACCCACTGGTGGCAGCAATTTTCCTAGAGATGGGGAAACGTCTCATGACCATAAAAACCTAAATAAGATTGTCCCTCCCTACAAGAGTGGGGATGACATCCACAAGTGGATAACTGCTTTGGAGAGGGCCTGCAAAGTACAGCAGGTACCCCGAAGTCAGTGGGCAGCAATCTTATGGCTCTCCTTTTCAGATAAAGGCAGAGACAAGCTCCTCACAGTTAGTGATGAGGATGCTAACAACTTCACTGTCCTGAAGAGTGCTCTGATAGATAGGTTTGGCTTAACCACTGAGCAGTATAGGTTGCAGTTCAGAGACACCCAGAAGACACAGACTCAGGACTGGACTGACTTTGTAGATTGTGCTACTAAGGCTCTGTAGGGCTGGTTACTGGGCAGTAAGGTCAATGACTATACAGGATTGTATAATTTGATTATGAGAGAATAGATTCTTAATAATTGTCAGAACCAGTTATTGCATCAGCACCTGGTTGACTCTGATCTGACCTCGCCCCAAGAATTGGGAAAGAAGGCAGACAAATGGATCAGAACCAGGGTGAAGCAGAAGGTAAAAGACAGAAGGTCCAAAGAGACCATGGTGCAACTTTTATAAGGTTAATACTCACTGGACCAGTGAATGCACCAAGAAGGAGGCAGCTCCAGCCACCATTGCCCCTAAGGCAACTGTTCCCCCTGGTACGGCTAATAGTGGTGGTTCTCAACAGAACGGTGTAGTAGGGTTGACCCTGGGAACTGAGGTGGATTCTGGCCTAGTCAGGATACCAACTCAAGCTGTTCTTGCCTGTGATGTGGGAATGGCTATGTCCTCTACTGTGAGCCCCAGTAACTTGGGCAAGTACAGACAGACTCCTTTAATTAATAGCAAAGTGGCTCAGGCCTACAGGGACACATATGCCAGTGTCACAATGGAGACGCCCAACTTTGTGGAACCTGGACAGTTCATACTAGGTAAAAATGACCTAGTGACAAATGCAAGCAATGTCACTACCACCCATAGTATGGCAATTGTTAATTTGTCCTGGGGAGGGGTAACTGGCCTCAAAAGAGTTGTTGTTAGTTCTGACCTCCCTGTAGAATGTTTGCTTGGCAATGACCTAGAATCTTCAGTCTAGTCTGAAGTGGAGTAGAGGACTCATACAGAAATGTTAGGTATATCAGCAATGTCCTTGCTGTGACCAGGTCACAGGCCAAAAAGTGCAAAACTGAACAGGTCCTGGATCCTGAAACGATGGATCAGTTGCCTATCAGGAGGAGAAGCAGTAGGGTTAAGGCAGTGCCTTCCCCCTTGCCTCAGAAGGAGGATCAGCCTTCCAAGGAAGCTGATTGTGAGACCCAAGAAGGAACTGTCCTAGAAGAGCTTGAGCCTGATCAAGCTGAGTTTCTTGGGACAGGGGGGACCTTCAAGGGCAGACCTGAGGCAGGCACAGTTGGACTGCCATTCTCTTGAACCCCTCAGACAGCAAGTTGCTGCTGAGGCTGCTGGGAATGCGAATGGAACCCATAGAGTGTATTGGGATGAAGGGCTCCTGTATTCAGAGGCTAGACCCCAAGCCTGGTGCTTCCAGGAGGTTAGTCATACCTTTGGCATTCAGGGGCTTCCTTCTTATATTAGCCCATGATATTCCCCTTGCAGGACATCTTGGCCAGAACAAGACTTGGGACAGGCTTGTCCCTTACTTTCACTGGCCCCAGATGTCAGAAGACACCAAGGAGTTTTGTCGCTCTTGTGTCACCTGCCAAGCCAGTGGAAAATCAGGTGGCACCACAAAGGTCCCCCTAATACCACTTCCTGTGGTGGGGGTTACCATTGAAAGAGTTGGGATAGACATGGTTGGACCAATGGATCCCCAAACAGCATCTGGGCACAGGTTTATTCTGGTGGTAGTGGATCATGCCAGCAGATACCCAGAAGCTATTCCCCTAAGGACCACAACAGCACCTGTTGTGGCAAGAGCCCTCCTGGGAGGTTTTTCAAGGGTGGGTTTTCTGAAGGAGGTTGTCTCAGACAGAGGTGCAAACTTTATGTCTGGATATTTGACTGCTATGTGGAAGGAGTGTGGAGTGAACTATAAGTTCACCACACCCTATCATCCACAGTGCAATGGTCTGGTGGAAAGATTCAACAAGACCTTAAAGGGCATGATCAAGGGTTTACCTGAAAAGCTTAGGCGAAGATGAGACATCCTTCTGCCCTGCCCTTTGTTTGCTTACAGAGAGGTCCCACAGAAGGGCTACAGCCCTTTTGAACTTCTGTTTGGGCACCCTGTAAGAGGACCCCTTTGTCTGGTGTAGGAAGGATGTGAGTTACCTCTCAAAGCTCCAAAGCAAGACATTGTGGATTATGTACTTGGTCTCCGCCCCAGGATGGCTGACTATATGAAAAAGGCATCCAAAAACCTTGAGGCTAGCCAGGAACTCCTAAAAGCCTGGCATGACCAAAAGGCTGTGCTGACCGTTTACCAGCCAGGGCAGAAAGTGTGGGTGTTGAAGCCAGTGGCCCCAGCAGCACTCCAGAAAAAATGGTCTGGACCCCACACTATTGTTGAACAGAAGGGAGAGGTAACCTATCTGGTTGATCTTGGAGCACCCAGGAGCCCCCACAGGGTGCTTCATGTCAACAGATTGAAACCGTATGTTGACAGGGACATGGGCTTGCTCGTGGCTACAGATGAGGGACAGTAGGAGGAGAGTGACCCTCTCCCAGACCTGCTTTCTCAGAACCCTGATGAAGGTTCATTTGATGGTGTAGCCTTGGCAGGCAGCCTCACTGACCAACAGCAACAGGACTGCAGACAAGTTCTAGAGTCCTACAGACATATGTTTTCTCTGACTCCAAGTCAGACTACCTGGTGCACTCATGAAGTGGACACTGGGGACAGTCTGCCTGTCAAGAGTAAAATCTACAGACAACCTGATCATGTCAGGGACTGTATCAGGACAGAGGTCCAAAAGATGTTGGAGTTGGGAGTCGTTGAGCCCTCAGAGAGCCCTTGGGCTAGTCCTGTAGTCCTAGTGCCTAAACCTCACACCCAAGATGATAAGAGAGAGAAGAGATTTTGCGTGGATTACAGAGGCCTCAATGCTGTCACTAGGATAGATGCCCACCCATTACCAAGAGCAGATGAGCGAATTGACAGATTGGCTTCTGCCAAGTTTTTTAGTACATTTGACTTGACAGCTGGCTACTGGCATTTCAGACTAGCTGATGATGCAAAAGCCGAAACAGCATTTTGAACCCCAGGAGGTCTTTATCAATTTGTTGTAATGCCCTTTGGTCTGAAGAATGCACCTGCCACATTCCAAAGGTTGTTGAACCAAGTCCCCTCAGGTCTGGATGACTACTGTGCAGCTTATCTGGATGATATAGCTGTCTTTAGCTCTCCTTGGGAAGATCACCTGATCCACCTAAAGAATGTTTTGGAGGCCCTGCAAAAGGCAGGCTTAACTATCAAGGCTACCAAGTGCCAGATAGGGCAGAGTAAGTTTGTGTACCTGGGCCACCTTGTAGGTGGAGGTCAGCGTCAACCATTGGAGAGCAAGATCCAGACCATACAGGACTGGACTTCTCCCACCACCCAGACACAGGTCAGAGCTTTCTTGGGCCTGACTGGGTGCTACAGGAAGTTTGTTAAGAACTATGGGTCTATTGTGACACCTCTTAATGACTTAACTTGCAAGAAAATGCCAAAGAAAGCTCAGTGGACAATAAGCTGTCAAAAGGCATTTGATGACCCGAAGCAGGCCATGTGCACTGCACCTATTCTGAAAAGTCCAGACTAATCCAAGGAATTCATTGTCAAAACCGATGCTTCTGAGTTGGGTGTAGGAGCTGTTCTTTCACAACTGAATAAAAATGATCAAGACCAGCCAATAGTTCAGTTCAGTAAATCTTTATTTCGATGACCAAAAGTCACCATAAAAATAAATTTATACAAAAAATATTAATTACATTTCTGAACCGATCCAATTTAAAAACAGTTTAAAAAGATTAAAAACATATCACAATTCATGCATCATTACTGAGTCTCTAGTTTTCCTAAGTCTTGCTGTTACTTTCAAGAAATTTACAATAGAGCACAGGGTACGCATATCAGTAGCCTTTTGTAAACAAATTAGGGCATTCTTGGCTTGGCGGATTTTAGCCTCTTTTAAAATATCTACAAGGAATCTGCGAGGGGGGGTTTGATAAAAAGGACAAAGTAGTACAAAATGGAGGGTGTCCTGCGGAGACCTATTGTCGCAGCCGCAGGCACCCTTCTGCTCAATTGTCACCGTAAAACCTAAAGGATAAGCTAAAATGTGATGTAACAAATTAAGCCTAAAACGACACATTAAAAACCTATCTTGATGGTTGTGCATTAAAAATAGGTAGGGCTCCATACCAGCTCCATTACTTACTAGGCGATGAGCCACAACTGATTTTTTTACTGCGTCAGAGTTTAATCTTTGTGACTCAAATTTATCTAATAGTTCTCTTTTGATTTGGTATCTGCATGTGGTGGTTATAGAGGTCAGATCACTAAAGAGTGATGTCTGATCGATGGATTCTAATATCTCTTTGATATATTTCAGCCACGGAATTTGAACATGATTTTCTTTTTGCAAACAGTCGCTGACTATTTGCCTACTTAATTCCGCTTCCGGGTTCACCCATATCCTAAGCCATGTCATTATGGGTCTCACCTTCACCAGGTCAGAAATATATGGGATCCCCAGCTCAGTGTGTGTTATTCCTGCTGAGGTGCCCTGGGGTATCTTCAGAATCCTCCGTAGGAATTTGTAGAAGCCTTGCATCTCTAAAGCCCTATAGAGCCTTAGCTGTACTTACAGCTACATATAAATTCATCACTTGCTCCGGAGACCACCGACCCAGTCTAGGAGCAAAATGTAATATTGCCCCATTTGCACAAACCAACTTCCTGCATCTTTCCTCAATTAAAAGGTCGAACTTTATGTCCTTGTCAAACAGAAGGCCCAGGTAGGAAAAGGAACTTACAGTTTCTAGTTTGTGGGACCCTATTTTGAATACAAATTTCCTACAGGGTTTCTTGCCTGCTACCATCACGTAGGATTTGCTCAGATTCACTGCCAGATCTAATTTGTCTATGAATTCCACAAACCCATCAACGAGATGTTGTAAGCTCAGGGCTGTGCGGGCAAGCAGGACCGCGTCATCCGCATACAGCAGAACCGGTATGTGACGCTTTCCTGCTTTAGGACAATCCGCACTTAAGGCAACCAGACTTCTCTCCAGATCGTTAATGTAAAGGGAGAACAGAAATGGGGCGAGGATACACACCTGCCTCACTCCGCTGGTATACGGGAAGGGATCAGTACCGCCCCCCCCGTGTTGTAGAGGACCTTGGCAGTAGTGTTCCAATGTAGTTCCTTGAGGATGTTGATGAGTCCGGGGTCAATCCCCAGGTTACTCATCAACTCCCAAAGTTTACTCCTGTTTACATTATCAAAGGCTGCTGCCAAATCCATAAAGCCCATATAAAGCGTACCTTTACTAACCCTTGTGTATTTTGCAGCGAATAAATAGAGATTAAGGCATTGATCACTTGTTGATTTGTCTGATCTAAAACCGTTTTGGGTGTCTGCTATAATGTTGTACTCTTCAGTCCATGACATCAGGCGATTTAAAATCGCTCTACCCAGCAATTTAGCTGACACATCTATCAGCGATATTGGTCTATAACATTGAGGATTGTCCCTACTTCCTTTTTTGAAGATAGGGACAATCAATGCTGTAGACCAAGATCGCGGGAGACCCGATTTGATAGCTGCGTTTAAAACCCTGGTCATAATAGGGGCCCAAAGGTCTATGTTGCTTAAATAGAGGTCAGGTGGTGTGCCATCAGGCCCATTTTCTTAGTATAAAGATATTTGCTATGCTCCCAGGACTTGAGATTATCATGGAATGAAACTCTGATACAAAACTCTTGGACCTTCGACGTTCTATACTGACTAGAAGACTGAAGACATCTCCCTTGTGGTCAAGGAATGACCACCCTGTGCAAACAGGCACCACCAGTAACTTGCCGGTCTGCTTTGCGGATTCTCCCGCCGGAAACCGAAGACTCAGCGACACAGGAACTGGACTCTCAAACTTCTCTGACTCCGACCCACATCCACAGCAAAGCTGAGACCCATGGCAGACACGAGAGACGTGAGACACCCTCGCAGTTTTACATTGGGGTATGAGAAGCCCCAGACCCGAGCGCCATTTGCACTGAAGCTCAGCCCTCCACACTCCATGAGTGCCGCGTGGGGCCCGCTCTTGCATTTCAGCTCAACATGTCTTCAAGGTTGCTAACCCGATGGCTAGTTAGCCCTCTGAAGACTTTTCTTTGAATCCAAACTGCTTTCCTGGTTGCTCCAGGCTTGCTCCAGCTTCCCTGCAAAGGAGAAGCTCACCAGACCTTGCTGGTCTGCTCCGAAGCCAATCTTCACTTCCTGCGTGGATTGCATTTGCCAAAGCTTGTTGGGTCCAGTCCGGATACCGACACCGCATTCAACTAGATCCTTCATGGGATAGTTTGAAGCCAGCTCCTGGGTGTCGTCGACCCCTCCAGGTCCTCGTGGCTGCAAAGACAAGCTTCACCTCTTCACCTGAAATAAACTCGACATTGCCTGGTTCCTTTTTGGTTCCTTCCTGGTCACTGGCTAGTGACCCAGACTCGGTCCCCTCTGTTTTCAGGTTCTTCACATCTTCGATCCACCCTTGGATCCACCCGGACACTTTTCCTCTGGTCACCTGTAGCACTTCTTTGCAGATCTCCATAGAAAACTTCGACGAAACCCGACACCAAAAGGCACCTATGCACCCGGCTTCCCTGGGTGAGGTAACACGAGTACTCCAGTGCTCCCGTGGGTCTTGACTCTCGAAGTGTCCTTGTTTAAAGGGATTTTGTCGTCGTCCATCTGGAAGTGCCCTAAAACTGTAACTTTGTAACTCTTACGTTCTCCATTATAAGTAAATGGTAACTCGCGACTGTGTTTAGACATTGCACGCGTCTCCCGTGGGTCTCCTACTTCCTAACCTTTGTTTGTTTAGTGTAGCCCCAGCGATTCCCTAGGCCCTAGGCCTATTCACTATTTCTGAAGTTGTCCTTATACCACATTTGGTATATGGTGTGTGAGGGCCCCTAGGGCATAACTGTATTTGTGCAACTTATAGTATGGTAATTGAGTAACTTGTGATGTATTTCGATCTCTGACCTCATAAAGAGTGCAGAGAGGTTGTGTTAGAAAATAAATACATATATATTTGATATATACCTTGTGTGGTGTCCTTTGATTTGGTATTCAAGGGATTATAATTGGTAAAACAGCTTGCTTTACATGCTCTCTGAGGTTTTAGCCTAAGACTGCTGGTCCATGCTACCACTAGGATAGCTTGTCTATAAGGTTGACTTACAACCACCATCAATAAGGGTCGTCTAGACTGGTGCAAGGTTCCCATTAGAATAGTGGACATCATATGCCAGGCTAACTTCTCACAGTGAACAGAAAATATTTTGAACCAAAGCATTCAGCATGAAGATTATGAACTTACAGCACTAATTTGATCCTGTGCTATCCTCATTCATTCAATCAAACACATCCACTCCAGCAGATTACATCAATGATAGTTCATGATGGTTATATCATATTGAAAGAAGGCCTTTTTCATACACTAAAACAGCAAGTTTGTGGTCTGTCCTGCTCCCGTTTATGCCAAGAGGTACATTTAACCCAGACAGCCTCACTTTCGCACAAAGCACTTCTCACCCAGATCTGTAAGCTCACGTTGGAAGCCAAACAAGCAGTGGCCATGCAGGTAAGAGCGATGGGGCGGTGTGGCCGGGTGGGTAGGGGGTTTTGACAGACGACGAGTACAGTAAATTAAATATTTATTTAATTTTCCCTCGTGGTTGTCTGTCGAATGACTGATTTAGCATAAGAGGTAATTCACAGATTTGCCGATGTTTTTACAAATCTTTGTTTCACTATGGATAATTTTGAGTCCAGGTTCCAACCTAAACATTGAACATTCATGGACCGAATCGATTCAGATGCAAAGATGGGCACGAGGTGCGCGAGGGAATATCAATTGTGTATGCTGCTGGGAGGCTGGTTATTGTGTATTAGAAGGAATTCAGGGGCATATTACCAAGCAATACCGATAATTATCTCTATTGCTTGGTTAGAGACAAAAATTTACCGCTGAGCTGCGGCGATTTTTACCGCAAATAAACCTTGGTATTACCAAGGTTTATCGCAAATGCCATAAAAATCGCCGCAATTCATGAATATCGCTGAAAAGTCAGCGATATTCATGCATTACCGAGCTAATGCTCTTAGCCATGTTATCCACCTCCCATTGGATAACATGGCTAAGAACTACTCTGGGCAGGTGTTAGCTTTTGGAGATATTTGTGCTTAGCGCGAATATCTCCAAAAGTTGGTAATAGGAGATAGCGATGTTAGCGACTGTTTTCAGTCTCTAACATCTTGGCACGCCCACTTTGCATATCATTAGTGATAAATATCACTGACATGCAAAGTGGGGCCCAAGATGGTCGCTATCTCCTACTAGCTGTCGCTAACTGGTGTTAGCGACAGCTAGGTAATAGGGAGATAATTTTATCTCCGCTTTCTTGGCTTTTAAAGCCAAAAAAGTTGAGATAAACCCCCTTGATAATATGCCCCTCAGTCTTTTGAAAGGCTACATTCTTGATGTTTATACTAGG
Source organism: Lissotriton vulgaris (assembly GCF_964263255.1). NCBI lineage: Eukaryota > Metazoa > Chordata > Amphibia > Caudata > Salamandridae > Lissotriton > Lissotriton vulgaris. The sequence goes on from NC_141687.1 coordinate 1,435,092,550, forward strand.
CGTGCGCGAGGCTGAGCTTTTTCTTTTGCGAACTTCCTGCAATTATGCAAGATTTTTTGCACATTGATTTTCGCATGACATTTTTGAGGTTTGCACTTTTTTGAAGTTGTTGGGAGAAAAAAAACACCCCCAACATTTGATCATTTTGAACGTTGGGAGAAAAAGGATTTGAAGCTTAACTCGAGAGAAAATTGCGCATCCATCTTCTCGCAAGGATATACTATTGGTTTAAACTTTATGGGGAAAAAATATGCAGTTGTGTAAAAATTGCGAAATCAGGAAACCCCGCAAGCTCAAGATAGGCCGGTAGTCGGTTTCTACACGAGACTTTAACTTCTAAAAAAATGTTTGTGCACCCTTCATTTGCAGCTGAGCCGAGATTCGCACATTCACAACTATCCAGTTGGTCATGCACTAACATTAAATTGACCTAAAAAGCACGAATTTATTTTAAGTTCTTGTGCAAGCTCACATATCTTAAAATATGCTTTCTGCATGTTAGATGTGTTGTTTGCTATCAACTGTAAAGAGAATGTATTAGCTTAGTAGAGCACATTTAATCTCAAGGAGATGTGTGTTAGCATTACAGATTATATTTAAAAAGGTGCATCAGCCGAGCTGAACACTAGAGCAAATATTTGTGAATTATAGTAGTTTTAGAAATGGTTATTCAACTGCATGCACCATTAAATAGTAAACGACAAGTGCGCTGACCTTTAGTTCAAAGAAGAAAAGACAACACTTTCAAATCAGCCAGAGACACCCATCTTTTTTCTTGCTGACATGAATCGCAAATGTTTCTGAGATGTGCAGCCTTTATACTTCTATGTAGATGCATTAAAGTTCAGAAACAGTATCAGAGAAAGTGTATTTAGCCCTACAAAATCCCAGAAGTTTGCACTTTATGTACCAAGACGTTTTGCTCATGCCTGATGTAACCATTGATCAAGCATTTTCTAAAAGCAATACTGCTTTGCAGAACAGGTGCTGGGCTGTGTTTCCAACATTTCTTCTTGGGAATGCGTTTGAACTTTCAAATGAATGGAGTGGTAAGTCAGTGTGTAATCGGCCTGTAGAGGATATTATAAATAGGCAAACATTTGCGCGCAAATTAAAGGGTCAATGATAAATCAAAAGAGGACAGGGCAGTTACGAAAACGTTCATTGATTGAGGCTATTTGTTATAATAAACAATAAGGGAAAGGTTGCACTGGTCAAACATTGAAGTGTAATTTTCAGCAGATTTGCATTTATCTGAATGTGATTGTGCCAGTGACAGAAATATCGAAATATATAAAAATCTGTTTAATAATTTGATTATACATCCATGTCCTTTCTACCAAATAATACACCTTATGTATAAACGAAACAAAGATAACCCTCTGGTGTCTCCACGTTACCCTTTCAGTTTGCTGGCGGATAGCACTCTGAGTTAAACTGTTGTGAAGTTCGCCTGGTCGTGAGTTCGAACCCTAACACAGCTTATTCAGCCCTTCATTCTTCTGAGGTTGTTAAATGGAGTGCAATTGAAATGGGTAATAATAACTCTCATTATGTGCAGCGATTAGAAGTGGAATTAGTTGTTACATAAATTGCCATTGATTATCTCGAGGTTTGATCTTTTAGAAGGATTAAGGTGGAAACTGAAACCTTAGCCCTTGTGCTTGCGGAAATATACAATATTTTGCTCTCTACTGGAAATCTTTCTGATCCCTAAATGGAACTCACTAGCTGTAAATCATCTCACTTTCACAAATTCTCGACCAATATCCCTCCTGCCATCCCCCCTAAGAAATCTCTTCTGCCATTGCCCACTAAAATATTAAAAACTGCAGCTGATCATCAGTTCTCAGACTTTCTGGGGACGTATTACACTAAGGGCCTCATTTACAATGAACTGGCGTAGGGCAGCCCCCAAGTCGTTTTTTCTGCGCTGCCCTACGTCAATTCGAAAGGGCAGGAATGTACGGTATTTACAAGATACAGTACATTCCTGTCCTTTCAGCCAGCACCAGTACACAATTTAGGGCCTCATTTATAGAAAAGCGTTGCATCGCTAGGGAAAAAGAGCGATGCAACACTTTTCATTGCCCCATCCTTGTGACACAATGGATGCGCCAAATTTACACTACGGCACTCCTTGTCGCAAGGATTGCATAGATATGTCAGGAATCCTGACGTAACTGGTGGTGCAGTAACGACGCATTGCTGGAGTGTGTCAGTACACTGATGCAACTCCAGCAATGTTTCATTATACATGGTGCAAGTCCCATGTAAAAGGCCCTGTGTCACTCCTTATGCCTGCTAGCAGCAGGTGCTAGGATTGTGATGGAGTCAAGTCGTAGGAGTGGCACTGTGAGATCTCATAGATTTCGCTGCACCATTTCTATGAGGCTTTTTCATGTGGGAATGCCCACCCCGCATGCATTATACCTGACGCAGGTATAATTCAGGGCTTTACAAAAGTGACACAACTGCAGCACAAGGCCTTCATAAATAGAGCCTTTAGTTCTTAGCGCCAAAGCAAACACCCTTGCACCATGGTGCAAGGGTGTCTGCGATGTTGGAAGGATTGTTTTTGTGCAATAAGGGACACCTTCCTGCACAAAAACAATCCAAGGAGGCTTTTTCCATTTTTAAATGTATGGTACAGAATGTAGCACACACAGAAAGAGGAAAAAATATATTTCTCCCTGTTACACCTTCACTGTGATGCATACAGTTTTGACGCATATCCAGGTTTACAGATCCTTATAAATCTAGCAATGTGTCAAAACCCATGGGTGTTGCATGGGAAAACCCACCGCAACATCCATGGAATGTCCCCTGATGTAGTTTGAGGCAATGTAGTGACTTTCACTGTGTTGCCGTACACCACATCTACTAGGCCATGATAAGCCATGCCAAGGGTCTACTCTATGTGCTGCCGGAGTGTCATAAAAAGTGACGCACCAGCAGCACGAGGGGTTTGTAAATTAGCCCCTAAAATGCTTTGGGGTGCAACAGCCATATGCAACTGTTTTTCTTTAACCCCGATGCACCTTGGTAATAAATATCATGCAGGCTTGGTCACAAGAGGGTGTTTCCTCCTTTGCATGGAGGGTGGCACATGCCATAATACAAACATGAGTGCAAATGAGGTGTCAGAGGGCAAACCATTTGCAAATAAAGAGGTGAGGCAAACAGTCATTAAGGCAGTCTCAGGGTGGCCATCAGGAGAAGTTAAAGTGGGTTTCATGAACCCAACCTCCTCTAACTTGATATCTCCCTGCAGGCAGATGCAGTCACTCACTACACCACTCTTCAGGGAGATAACTGCCCTTCTTTTAAATGCAGGCCTGTTGCCGACTGCAGTGAATGACAAAACCGTGGCTTTAAACATCAGTTCTATCCTTCATCAATGTTCTTTTCCCACTGCAAATACGAGTTATTTTTATTCCATCGCAGGTTAAGAGACGTGTCCACAAAGAATCTTTTCTTTGCATCCTGTAATTTGTTCATGTTTCTAGCACCTGTTGTGTCAGAGCAGGAGGTCAAGCGTTGACATTCAGGAAAACTTTGTCATGGACCTATCTTCCGTCTTCCACTCTAGCTTCTCCTCCTACCAGAGGCGTGATGCAGATAGAGATATATAGTGGCTAGGTAGAGAAGGGCCTCCCTATTTATTATGCCACTCAGAGCGTACTCTGCTCCACTCTTAGTCCTGTCGGATCTCAGATCAAAATCTTCATGTTTGAGTAGTTCATGGTAAGGGATGTTGCTTCCTGAGATCAGGGAGTCCTCAACCCATGGCCGAATCCCGTGATACACATTCTAGTTTGATAGCAAAATATATTAGGTTGATCCCATAAATCAGTATTTCAGAGATTTGTATTTGACGTGTCCCAGGTAGCACACACAGCATGCTGGAGAAAGACTGAGTTTCATGACATTTGCCTTCGGCATCCAGGTTCATTATCAGGTCAGGAACAAGCATCATGTTCTACAACAATTCTGCAGAAGTTTCTTCTTGGAGGGAGGGTTGAAAGAAGGAGATATCACCGAGGAGGAATCTCTATTGTATGGAACTGCCTACAAAATTGACAAACAGTCCAGCTGCCTGGAAGCAGTGTGGGAATGAATGAACAATACCTACAAAACATGACGAGCAACATTGGGGTCAGAGCTGCCTATCTGGAGCTTTGGTTAACTGGGCGCTGTTACATCCCACTGGAACACTGTTAGCATATTCTTCCGTAGGTTAACAACCTACCTCGAGGTGCACTGCTCTGAGCAGAAAAGACTCAGTGTAAGAGTCTGGTGAAGAACTGCTTTCACCACCACAACCATGTTGTCCTGTACATGTCCTTCATCACGGTCTGATTAACCATTTGCACATGATTGCGAGCACTGTTGCTGCCTGGGATTCGTGATGCATAGGTACTATTTGCCATCTCTAGTCCTGATCAGTCTCCAGTTGAGTCTTTGTCATGATCTCGGACATCCAACTTTGGGGTTGGCTCTTTACTTGTGTAGGGTTGTTGGAGTTATTACGCCAATCTGTATGGAGGCTCCACACAGAAAGTTCCATCCTCTGTAGACATGCTGAGCAACAGCACTGTGAACAGTATATCTGAGACTTCTATCTGCAGAATCTTTTCCTTTGAATTTCCCAGATGTCAAATTGGATACGTAAACTTTTGCATGAGCAGTACCCCTGTGTCCCATTGGGGGGTTCGAATGGCTCTGAGTGACATCGCTTGCATTATTGGCATAAGTTGTGACATCGCAGTCACCTATCTATGTACCACCCAGGCGAGCAGCATCAGTTCATATCTTTCTGTGCCAGTTAGTGCTGATACAGAGAAGAGCTACCCCTCTTTCGAGAGGCTTTTTTCAACATTTTGTCAAGAGGTTTTTTCCTGTGTGCCAAGGGATGACCTCTAGATGGCAACGTTTCAAGCCGTGTGGTGCCTGTCGCTGTGCCTTGTTGGTAACCAACCCCCATCTTGTCTGTTTGTGGTGTGTCAAGCATGGCCACAACTCCAAGTCGTGCTCGAACTGTTGGACCATGACGCTCCTTGTAGCCCAGCAGTTGACATCCAGCACAACTCCTCAGAGGCCCCAGTCTGGATTGAGGAAGTGATGGACACGGGCACGCTCCAAGAGCCCCAAGTCCTCTTTGTCGCACTCGAGAATTCTCGGTGCACTCGGAGAATTGGCACTGCAATAAGCAGGGTGGGATTCGGTCCTGGACCCTTTGTCAAGAGGCTGTACGTGTCTGGACATGGTGGAACAGCAGGGCATGACTCTGGTGGTTCAACATCTGGCAGGCTCCCTGACGCCAGGGTGGACGAACTCAGCCGTCGATGCCTAGCGGATCACAAATGGTGTCTCCAATCTGAGGTGGCGCAAGGTCTCTTTCAGCAGTGGGGAGAGCCTTGGTTAGATCTGTTCACCTCTGAAGAGAATGCGCAATGTCAGCAGTTTTGCATATTGGAGTTTCCAAGGTGGCTATTGGTTTGCAACGCTTTTCATTGTGAGTGGAGCTCAGGACTCCTGTACGCCCCCCCGCCCAAACCACTTCTGCGGGCCCAAGTCATTCTTGCGGCTCTGGACTGGGCACAAAGAGTGTGAGTCCTTCAACTAAAAGTGTCAACTCTTCACCTCCTTTTCACCCATTTGGTCCTGCAGCATTTTTTTTGTCCAGTGAATCTGTCTGCAGTCCACCGCCAGGAAGTATGGCTTGGGTAACTATTCAAAGGTAAGGAATCTGCAGCTCGAATTTTCTAGATGTCTTTTGAGATGTCACAAGTGATGTCACTGCCCATGTCGTGAGTGATCTAAAATGTGAGGTCATAAGTAGTGCATTGAGGGGGCATAAGTTATAGTTAGCTAAGGCAACTGCTGAATTTCAATAGTTTAGTGCGAGTGAAATCTGAGTATAACTAGAACATCCCTGTAACCTTTGGCTTTTTCAGTACATTTCTAAGGTTTTTTTTATGGTATCTCCTAACCATAATATCCCTGTAACCTTTGGCTTTTTTCAGTGAATTTCTGTGTTTTTTTATTTTCTATCTGTAAGATTTGAAAATAGGGGTGTGATACGTAGCTTCCAGTGATATAATTAAGCACAATATTTTTTTTAAAGAGTGAAAGACATCCATAAAGTTTTTGAATTAGTGTTTGTCATCAGGAATTTATTAGTATCTTATAAAAACTTGTATTTATCTAACTACTTTTATTATAAAACACTTTTACTGCTTCAACAATGACACTGACCTTTGTGGTGATGCCGGTCTCTGAGGTGATGCGGAACACTTACTTACGTTACTTCCAGTGATACGATTATGCGTGAATATTATGTTCTTTTCTACAGTATGATAGACATACATAAAGGTACTTTAATTAGTGTTTGTGGTCAGTGATTTACTAGCACACGTTTCTTTTTGTGTAAGTACTTTTATTATAAGTCCTTTTTACTTTGATTCTGCATTCCTACGTTGACGTCCATGTTGCGTCGGTGTTTGCGATGACGTTAGTGTTCCCAATCACGTTGGTGTACATAAAACTCATGTGATCTCGAAACAAAGAGATGTTATTGGAGGAGACACTTTTCTTTTAACTTGAAAGGAAGTTTCCACCTTTTTCTTCCTTCTTAAATAATCTAGCTGCAGTTTGCAGTATTCCAGGAGCTGTCCTGTATTATATAACACAGACCTGTGTTTGCATTTTTTTAAGCACAGTCTCTATAGCAAACCAATTGAAGTAGTAGGTCCCAAGCTCACACCGCATTGTAGAAGGACCATACTTGTAATAAAATGACCTGCACCAGGTGTGATTTACTGTACAGAATGAAAAGCATATACAACAATTTTTTTTCAGAGCCAATCATAGATCTAGTTAGTAATCATCTCAACACACTGCCTTATTTTATCCACCTACTTGTTCACAGGATCCAATCAAATATGTTTTTTAAACTACAAGCACACCTCCATTTTAACTGCCTTTTATTTTGAAAATTACAGCTGAAACTCTGCATCCATTTTTATTTTTAGCTGTCACATACTCACAATAAACACAAAGGCTCTTCTCAGAGCCACCCTCATGCCCAAAATGTTGTTAATGTTGTTTAAAATAACGTTATTTAGACTATTTTTTGATCTTTGCGACAATGTCACAACTGTCGCAAATATGTTGTAGAAATGCAAAACAAAAACAGACATGTTGTCGGGTTCATAAGTCTCTGAGTGGGTCTGTGAGTGGGTTTATGTGAATATGAGTAAGTCTGTGACAAGCTGTATGAGTATCTAAGTGGGTCTGTAAGAATTGCATGAGGGCCTGTGAGTGGAGCATGAGCCTCTGAGTGGTCATATGAGTAGGTGTGTATTCAGTGTGGGTTTGTGAGGGGATACACAAGTCTCTCTGTGGATCTGTGAGTGGGTACAGGAGCCTCTGAATGGCTCTGGGAATGGGTGCATGAGTCTCTGAGTGGGTCTGTAAGTCTCTGAGTGGATCTATGAGTGGATGCATGAGTCTCTGAGTGGGTCTGTCAAATATTCCTTTCTGCCAAATTTGGTGTAATTTGGTCTAGTACTTCGGGCTGCAGGTTTAATCAAAGGTCCTATGGGAATTAACATTAGAAACACACTTATTTGACCCCCCTTTTTGTCAGCCCTCACTTCACAGATTTCACTTTCGCAGCTGCTTTTTAGTAATTTTAATTGTTAAACTTTTTTAGGGTATCCCTCTACAATCAACGTGGCTTTAAGTATGAAATTTTGGATTTCGGGGTGGTGTACATCATGGAAAGTTTATAATAACGTAATTGACATGGTATTGAGGTTTGAAAGAACATGTGCTCACATAGATTAAAGTGGTAGAAAGGCGGCCATGCAACTCAGGGCTAGCCCACTGGGGCGAGAGGTTAATAAGAAGTTATGCACTGCTGGATTGGTATGTAGTGACAGGATCACAGATCTGTAGCCCACTTGGGCGGGACTACAACCTATGAAACCACATTTTAAAGTTTAGAGGATCTTATTTGTTTATGTGTTGGCTATATGTATTCCATTATTTACATCATCAGTGGTAGCCAGCTCAGTGCAGCCCATTGGGGCGTAACTACCTACTGCATGCCAAGCTTTGGGTTTCAATCTAGCAAATGTATTGTGCATCTAAATGCATTCTATATCAAATGCACACAGTTAGCGGTATCCAGTTCAGTGTAGCCCACTGGGGCGCAATTACCAGTTACATGCCATGTCATTGGTTTTATCTAGCAAATGTATTGAACAGTTGTTTGCGTTCCACATTAATTGCACGCAGTGCTTTTTCAGCGTTTTTCAAATGTATACATTTGGAAACAACTACATAAACAATGCTTTGCGTTTTATATTAAATGCACGCAGTCAGTGGTATCCAGTTCAGTGTCACCCGCTGGGGTGCTATTACAAGCAACATGCTAAGTCATTGGTTTTATTTAGCAAATGTATTGAGAATTTGTTTGTGTTCTATTTTGAATGCACACAATGTTTTTTATAATGTATAAATTTGGAAACAACTACATCAACTATGCTTTGAGCATGTATATATTTGTATATTTTGTATATAGCATGGATGGTACATCCTGATATCCCTTTTTTGTATTGTTCCAAAATGGCCGCGATATTAGTTTACTCTGGGGATACACATGAGTAGTAGTCCTATTTCTATTGTAATGACTGCAGGGGTTAAAAATGTGGCGAATGAGCTTTTCTGCAGCGTGATCAAGGCTTAATTGCTGAAACGGGTTGTTCTTGCCCTTACATTTATCAATGTTCTGCATATGAAGGTGTCCGAGTCATCTGTTGATCTGTAACGACTGGTGGAAATAATGCGAGTGACTTCCGGTGTCCCTGCTCGGACCGGCGAGGACAGCTGGCTGACACCGACCGGAGACTGTGGAAAGGATATATATATATATATATATATATTTGCCCTCGCTACCTTCAACCCTTGGATAATAAATTCATCTGTGTATCCAGTTCGTGGTCCGTCTCCTCATTGCCTGGAGGGTTCTGATCTTTGCTAGAACCAGTAGTGGCTGTTTTTGGAGTTTGCGCAGATATATATATATATCTCCACACGCTGGTTCACATCTCCCCGATTGTAGAGCGCTCTTCGTGGGTGCGTTCACCTACGGCGGAACCACGCCATTAAACCTCATCACACTTCCTTTGGTTAGAAAGGATATGGGCGCACTCCTTTTGATTTTCCACAATTTTAATTTATTTTCACTGACAAGCATCAACTCCACTATGGAGCAAACTGGACTCCATACTTATGCCATTAAGTACACCTCTCATCTTACAAAAAAAGCAGCCAAATGCTTTAAACATAATCTGCTAAAATCGCATCCAGAGACCCCAATCTCAGATCCCTACTTCTCAACAAACAAAGGATACATAACTAACGACATCATTTTTTTATACAAAGAGAAGAGGCCAGTGGAGGAAAGCCTTTTTCACCCTGTTCGCTATCTCCTCCACTAGGAAAACAGCGCATGGTCTCATGATCTCTATCATCCCCTCCCCAATCTACAAAGCTGCAGCAACAATCACCATTTATCATAACTGGATCATCCTCATTCAATCTTTGGACCGAAGCTTAAGCCTACTGGATAACATCTTTCCTTTCATCGAGGAAAAAGTTGTAAGACCCTCATCCCAAGGGGATCCTAATCTCATTACACTTCCTAACTCCCGCCTGAGTCCCCATCAAGACATTTACCTCTTATGACCCAACGGGCATATACACCCACCCCAGACCCAACAGACACCCCTTGAAAGGACATACATCCCTCTAACTCCAACTCTACCCCTAGCACCATGAACATTTCAATTGCCCCAACCTCACTTCAAATGCTTCCCATCCATACCTCTTCACCCACCGGAATTCCACCCCCACCTTTTCCTGATAGCCACCCAGGCAGACTGCAAAACAACAAACCAAATAACGATTTCCCCTCAAACCACATACATGGCCCATGCACACCTCCCTTACCCACAGTCCAAACATTAAGCACACCAGGCCCCAGACTTGTTGAGATATTATTTTCAGTACAACAAGTCAAAGGTGACCTCCAAATTCTAAGTGACCTGATTCTACATCAATCCAAGATCAAAGGATCTGACCAGGAATCTAGGACAAACCTCCACAGTAATCGCCCCATATTCACCCAACAGCTGCACTCACGCCCCCAAAACATCAGCCCATAAGATGGAGAACAGTCCCTTACCCCAATGCCTCACCCCGTCCGGTCCGATGGAAAAATCCTTTATTAACCAAAGAAATACTCTCCCTACTCCGCTCCTATGATCTTCCTCATTACACCTATAACACGGTGCACTCAGACAACTTGCATAAACGTTCTCTAATCCAAACTATCCCCTCTAATACTCACAGAGTTACAAAATATAATACTAGAGGTATAGTCTAAAACAACCTTATGCGAGTCCCCCTCATACAGGAACCCAACCCAACCCCCATCAAGGCTCATCTCAAATGTATACTTTTAAACTGTAGATCTGCCTCAAGATATGCAGCTGATATAACTGACCTCATACTCACTCATGAACCTGACCTCCTAATTTTGACCGAAACATGGTTAAATTAATCATCTATGCACATCCTCAACATACTGGGACCCCAAAACCCTGATATCACCAGATTAGATAGAAATGATGGGCCAGGTGGTGGTATTGCTTGCAAACATTAGAACAATCTCTCAGTGAACCGCTCCCACTCACCGGTATTATCTTCATGTGAATACCTTTGTTGAGACATCACTAGTAATACCAAACCAGTGTTCGATGCACATATTCTACCACCCACCAAGGGATAACCTCACCTTCATCGAACATTTCATGGATATTGTAACTACAAATGCTTGATAACAAAATACTCGAATATTCCTCTGAGACCTCAATCTCCACTGGAATGACCTTACTGATTCTGGGGTCAATCGCCTCAAAGCATTCCTCTTGGACCTTGACCTCTCCCAAATCTGTACCAGCCCCACACACGACAAAGGCTCAATTCTAGATTTGGTCATTTCCAAGGCTGAATCCATTCAGCTTGAAACAATCCTCCCAGTGATTTGTCTGACCACCACATCATCACATTCTTCATCAATGAATCAGTAAAATTATACTCTGCTCAACCCACAAAAACTAAAATATGGAAGAGGAATCCAAAAAATGCTGGTGCAGACTTAATCATAACCTCTAGTGCCAACCTCCTGCATCCCCCTGAAGGCCTAGCCGATGTTCAAGATCTGACTAACCGCTACTTCTACTCCATGACCATGATATTAGACACTGCCGCTCCCTTACAACTGAAGAGAGTCTCCACAAAAGTCTCAAAACCATATAACGATGGTAGACTTAATGAAGACAGATGATCCCTGAGATTAATTGAACGATGATGGAGATCAGCACCATCCCCTGACCACCATAATTAAATAACAAAGCAACAGTGACCACCTCAAGCTGCTAACAACCACGAGAAACTCCTACTACAGAAAGATCAGATGATCTAAGGCAGGCTTTTTCAGTAATCAATTAGACCAAGCCAAGAACTTTACCAAAAAACTATTTGAACTCATCAAAACACAATCTAATGGTGTACCTCACCCCCCCCAAGCTAACCCAGTCACACTACCCAATTGCAAAGAATTTGCCTCCTTCTTCACTATAAAGACAGAAAACATAAAGACAGACCTGTTAAACGACCTAATAACTCATACTGACGCTCATATAATCACTTCATCCCCCCAATCTGGAGCACCAATCATATGCTTACCAAAGTTCGGCCTAAAAAATAACACCTCCTGGGCCTCCTTTAATACATACAGTGAAGAAGCTATATTAAAAGCGCTCATGGCTTTGAATCCCTCCAACCACTTCACAGACCCTCTTCCCGTAAATTAAATAAAAGACTTCATACCACTGTTACTTCCTCTATGGACCAAGATTATAAATATCTCTCTGCTTTTAGGAATAATCCCAGGAATCCTTACATTTGGGCAGGTATCCCCCATCCTAAAGAAGCCAATGGCTGACCCCTCTGACTTAAATAATGGCCGTCCAATATCCAACATCCCAACTCTGGCCAAACTCTTAGAAAAGAAATTTTGCATACAGTTTGGCAACCACATAAGCCATTTCAAAAATGCTCAGGCAATACCAATCCGGCTTCCGTGCAGGGACAGTACGGAATCAGCCATAACCCACATAATGTATAATGCACTAGAAATCCTATACCAAAACGAAGCCTGCTTGCTAATACTGTCAAACACGACAACTTGCTAGATCTCCTGAAACATAGAATGGGAATATCTGGATCAGTTCTAAATTAGTTCACCTCTTTCCTTCGAAACAGATCACAAAGATTCAAGGTTAATCAATCCTTGTCCAAGGCCGTCCCAGTCTCTTTAGGAGTCCCGCAGGAATCATCCCTCTCACTTTTCAACGTATTCATGGAAACGCTCATCGAAATTCTCAGCTCCTCAAACGTCCATTATCACATGTACGCAGATAATGCTCAACTATATTTAAAGATCCACTCATTAGTGGACATCAAAGCTCTCAACTTAAAACTACAAAAACGCAGACCTGGCTGGCCAAAAACCATCTGAAACTAAACACCCTCAAAACTGAATTCCTCCTATTCACTCTTCCCAACCAATCAACCATCATTCAAGATTGGCTGAAACATCTAACAGCACTCAACTGCCAACCTCTTATTATCGACTCAGCAAAATCTCTGAGAGTAACTCTTGACAGAAATCTAAACATACAGAAACACATTAGAGCCGCAACAAAAGGAGCACATTTTTAGATGAACACCTTGAGAAAACTAAAATCCTTCCTTCCTGCAAATGACTTCAAACTGGCAGTTCAAGCACTAGTAATCCTAAGAGTGGAATATGGGAGTGACTCTCTCTAAGAGCTTCAACCAACGCAGCAGCCAGACTCATCACAGGCTCCAAAAGAAACTGTCACATTTCCCCTGACCTTAGAGCCCTTAACTGGCTACCTTTCGAAGGCATAATTTAACTAAAAATCGCATGTATTATGTACAAGGCCATACATCACAACACTCTGAGTTATCTGGCACAGAAATTGGTGCTTTCTTGTGGCAAAAGATCCTCCAGGAGCTCCAGTAACCTTCTACTGAAACCACAACAATTTGCCAAGAAAAGAACATACTACCGTGCCTTCTCCGGGATGGCTACCAGGATTTCAAATGCACTGCTCCCAGAAACTACACTGAATCCATCTACTGTATCTTTCAAAAAAGAAGTGAAATCTCTTCTCATGTCTAAATTCACATGAACTATGTACATAACTTGTCATACGACTGTTGGTTTGTATTGGACATAATTATATCTCTCAATGCTTTTTTGTTTAAAATATCTGCCCTTGTAAAGCGCACTGATACCCACAAGGGTCTTCTTCATGCTATATAAAACCTTCAAAATAATAATAAATAAAAATGAGTGTCTGTATCGATTATTCAGTGGGTGCGTGGCTTATTGTATAAGTGAGTGATTACATGTGTCTCAGAGAATGTATGGATGAGTGACTAATATGTGTGAATGTCTGTATCAATCCATCAGTTGGTGTGTAAGTGCCTGCATGGGTTGGTGATTAGCTACAAGAGTGTCTATATGGGTTATTGATTGGTTGTCTGAGTAACTGTATGGGTGTCTGAGTATCTGTGTGGGTGGGTAAGGGGGTATGTGGCTCCATGCATGGATGCGCGAGTAGGTGATTCACTGGTCATGGTTCATGAGAGCATCTGTGAGGGGCTGTATGGGTGAGTGAGTGTTCGTATGGCTGTGTTGGTGAATTAGTGGATTTCTAAATGGTATATGGATGAGTAACTGCATATCTGGAAGGCAGTATATGTCAGTGTTGGATTATATAAGTGATTGTATTTGTTAGTGAGTGATTGTGAGAGACGCTGTATGGATGAGTGTGTGCTTGTGTCGGTGATTGTATGAGAGTAAATATATGTATGAATAAGTGAGGTGGTGTGTGTATAACTTTATAGGTGAGTAAGTGGAAGTGTGATTGACTGTTTGGGTGAGTGACTAGGTGTGTGAGTCGCTCTATGGGTGAGTGGTGGTTTGTAAGTGTGTGTATAGGTGTATGAGTGGACATATCAGTACCTGTATTAGTTAGTGACTAGGTGTATGGGTGGCTGTATGGGTGAGTGAGTGGAGATGTTTGTAGACCTATGAATCAGTGAGTAGGTATGTACTAACTGGTATTGGTGTGTCTATGGTTTTGAGAATGGTAGTTTGAAATTTGGAGTGGATGTATTAAATGTTATATTGGGGTGTGAGTAGGTGCGTCAGAGATTATGTGGATGATGTCACCAGTGATATCATCAGTGATGTCATTTGAGATGTCATCAGTGATTTCACAGACCAATTCATGAGTGATGTAATATGTGACTTCCTCAACAGTGCATTGCGGGTGCATGAGTTATTGTTAGCTCAGCTAACTAGAACAGCTGAATTTCACAGGTTTTGTACAAGTGAAATGTCAGCCTAACTATAACTTTCCTGTAACCTTTTGTTTTTTCAGGCGGGCATGGCTTGCTGTGCAGCGGAATGGCCACTCCTTGAGCGAGCTCCGCTGGCCGAGAAGCGGAAACTCTGCGGCAACGAATGGTGCAACTCCCTGCAGCAGACGCAGCCTAATTGGCGAGTTACAAGCCCCGGAGCAGTGTGAGCGGCTAAGGGAAGGTGGCGGCAGTAGTGAAATGTGGCAGCCTCATCTACTTTAGCCCGAGGCTTGCGGTGGGCCTGTGAAACATTGTGTGCCATCCCTGGAGTGCTGAAAACATGAATCGGCGGGGGAGCGAGAGCGGACCCAAAGGCTCTGCAGTGTCCTCGTGAAGGAGCAATAAAGCTGCCGGCCGCGACCTGGATTGCGGGAAGAGACTCACCCTGACAAGATATGCCATTTTATCGTGGACGGCTGAGAGCTCCTCCAGACCACTGATGAGGTGACGGATGCAGGTTTAGCTTGGGCAGGGGTGCCGCTGTGGTTTGCGCGAGCCGATGTGCAAACTTTGAAGTGCGCAGCTACTCGGTGCACATTGGTCACATCTTGACGGTGAGCGAGTCATCATCAGTGGGGGCAGCCCTGTTTATTCCTCTGCACAATCACATTAGGAGGCCGGCCGGCGTATCGTGCCCCGTAGCGGACCCTGGGACTGTGCTGTTTGTGATCCGTGGTGACTGGCTGATTCACTCCCAGTGTCCTGCCTGATTACATTGCGTGCAGGACCTCCGGACATACCAGCATTGGCTGTGGACAGTGGGCTGCCAGGCCGTGAACTGGAGTGTGCTGTGGAGGCGATTTCTACTAGGCCTGAGCTGCTGTCTTACCGACCATCTCCAGTACTGAGCTGGAAGGGCTGATTCCTCATCCCCCGCCTAAACACGAGCCAAACAAGACTAGGTGGGTGCTGGTGATAATAGGAGGCTACCGTCTCTAAGTCATCTGAGGTCGCATGGCCAGAGGCCGAGAGCTGCGTGCGAGAGGCAAAACACAATTTTGTGGGAAAATAAACAGACCGACTTTCACCTGTTTCAGGTGGAGACGAAGGATCAAATATCGCAAATGGATAAGCTCTTGGGTGTGATCTGCGCCAAGAATGAGGATTTGGAGGCAAGATCACGCCGCAAAAATCTACACATCACAGGAGTTCCGGAGAGGACAGCGAATACCAAAATGAAGGTATATGTGGCGGATTTGCTGCGGACCCTGTTTGCTGCGTACCTTTCACAGGTCTTCGTGGTGAAACATGCCCATCGGGCTTTAGGCCCTAGAGCGCAAGTTGGTGCTCCTCCACAGCTCATATTGGCGAGAATGTTGAACTAACAAGACCGCAATATGGTACTGCGCCAGGCACGTACAATGGGGAAAATAACACACCAAGGGGATCAGATCTCTTTTTATCCAGATTTTACCCCGGCGGTGCAGGCGCCCAGGCGTGAATTCCTGATGGCAAAGCGGATCTTGCTGCAGGCGCAGATTCCATATTCATTGCTTTATCCTGCTAAACTTAAAGTGTTGCATGACGGCTCTGCCCACTTCTTTACGGATGCCAAATCCACAGCTAAGTGATAATGACTGAGCAGCAAAAACTTGTTTCTTTTAGGTCTCCTCTTGTGTAATGTAGTTGTAATTTTCTGAATAATGATTTGGGGGTGTGAGGGAGATATTGTTTGTGGCGATGTGAAAATGCATTATCTTCTCCTGCTGGATGGACAACTGTTGTTGATAATTGGGTTGGGATTGGCACCTGTGATACTCCTTACGTATAGATAAATACTGGTGTTAGACGGGGAAGCAGGTTTTGCATTGGAGGCCTACTGCCTCATTTCTCCTAAATAGTTTTTCGGGTTGCTGTGGTTGTGGGGAGAGTTGTATGCTCGTAATTAAAGGGTGTGAGATGGAGACATAGAATTTCGGCCAGAAGCCGCATATTGATTGTTTTGTTTTGTTACAGGATTGTCTCCTTGCAGTCTCTTACCAACCCTGCTGCGGTAGGGAAGTAGGCTAGTACTCATTCGTCCCCATCAGAGTTTTCCCCCTATTATTTTGGTTCATTCTCTACTAGGGGGGTTACTTTTCAACCTGATTGGGGGTTGGTGTGGGCGGCAGAAGTTGGGCGGGGAAAGTTTTATTGGTGTGTTGCCGTGCCTTAGGAGGAAGTATGGAGGAAGGAGTGTGATTTTCATGTGTTATAAGAGCTGTAGCGGAGACATGCCACAGACCTAGAGTAAACTGTTTGACATGGAATATACGAGGGCTAAATGACAGTAGGAAATCCCGTTTGGTACATACATATCAAACAAGATATAATATTGATTCATGCATGTTACAAGAAACTCACTTGCATGCCAAAACATCTTCGAAACTGAAAAATAAGAGGTGGGGATTTACATACACTTCGGTATATACCAATTACTCCAGTGGGGTGGCGGTATTGGTTAAGCGAGGCCTTGACTGGAAAGAGAGGGAGATACACATAGATCCTGACGGACAGTTTATTATTTTGCTGGGTACACTGAGAGGTAACCTACTGACCCTAGTTGCACTGCATGGACCTAACACAGACTCCCCTAGTTTTTCTCAGGATGTACGGGCCAAACTTAAGGCAACTGGGTGCACCACAATTATATGGGTTTGGGGATTTTAATGCCAATTTAAACGAGGACCTGGATAGACAGGGCGCAGCGAGGTTGCACCACCCTGCAGCCAGTAAGGTACTGAATGCTTTGTTGGAGGATGGGGACATGGTGGACTTTTGGCACCTACGCAACCAGTTGACTAGGGAAGGTACTTGTTTTTCTGAACATTGTAGAGGCTGGTCTCGGCTGGACTATTGGCTGACGACGAGAGACATGGCCAGTTGGGTGGTGGGGGTGAAGCACCTACCGAGAACACTGTTTGATCACTCCCCATGCCTCTTGACGATTTTGCTTCTTAACACCAAACAGCAGGCAATTTCCTGGAGGCTCCCCCAACACGTGCTCTTAGATCAGGCGTTTAAGGAGGAAATACGCACTGACATAACTGACTATTTTACACAAAATATGGGATCAATCGATAATGTGGCCTCGTTATGGGAGGCATTTAAAGTGATTATTAGGGGACAGTGTATATCTAGACAAGCAGGGGTCCTTAAGGCCATTAGATGTACTTTATGTAATATTGAGGCACAAATTAAAGACCTAGAGATGCGAATATATATTCTGAGGGCGAGCCCGCTTTATTGGCTGAACTGAAAAACAAATTGCAAGAGTATGATGAGGAGGCGCAGAGGGAGGTCAAATTTCTTGGAAAATATACGGAGGCGTGCAGGTACGGATACTTTCAGGCATGTTGAGAACCCCGCTGTCAACTGTCCCCGAAGTAATTAACAGGGAGGGGGATGCCGTCAAAGGTCCGTTGGCTATACTCGATGAGTTCTCCGCCTTTTATGCCCACTTATATACAGCTATTCTTCAGACTGAATGTCCGGAGGGCATGCAGGAGTTTCTAGATTCAATGGCATTGGTCTGGTTTAATGACCGGCATAGGGAGTAGATGCACCTAACATTCACAGTGGAAGACGTAGCGCAAGTTATTCATAGCTTGCCACTAGATAAGGCTCCTGGTTTGGATGGTCTGATGACAGCCTTTTATAAAACCTTTGGGGAAGAACTAGTGCTCATATTATCGGGGGTGTATGCAGAGGCCCATGAAACCGGCATACTGCCACAGACCATGCGGGAGGCAATTATCACCACCTTGTTAAAACCTGGAAAATTGAAAACTGATTTGGTTTCATATCAACCATTATCCCTTATAAATGTCGATGTTAAAAATATTGGCGAAATTAATAGCAAATAGGTTGCAACCCGCGCTCCCGCTTATAGCCCTACCAGATCACTCAGTCTTCATACCCAGTAGATCCACATCTCCTAACTTCAGAACAGTTTTTTCTATCCTACATTATTTACATCCAGATGTACAGGCGGCGGTGGTGTTTTTAGACGCAACAAAAGCCTTCGATTTGCTCGAATGGCCTTATCTGTTCAGGATTTTGGAACTGATGGGATTTGGCCCCATTTTTACTAGATGAATAAGATTGTTATATACTGAGCCATTGGCTAGGGTGTGCGTGAATGGCATTGTATCTGACCCCTTTTCAATTACCCAGGGCACAAGACAGGGGTGCCTGCTGTCCCCCCTGTTGTTTGCAATTGCAATGGAGCCATTGGATGCACGCATTAGACAACATCACACGGACAAGGGTTTAAGTTTTAGCGCTCTAAGTCTTTTGATATCACTCTATGTGGATGATGTCACCTTGTATATTTTAAACCCGGCGCAAAATCTGGATATTGTGTTACAAGAATTTATTAAATTTGGTGGCCTTTCAGGCATATCTATAAATTGGGCCAAATCGGTGGTGTTTTCCCTCACCGAAAACACTACAGAGGTGGTTTTGGAATTTCCGTTACTGTGGGAAGATGAGAAAGTGAAGTACTTGGGAATTTGGATTAGCCGAAATATGCAAGCGGCATGGAACCTGAATTACGGCAGAGCCAAATATGGGCTGGAGGATAAGGTAGCTCTGTGGGCTAAACTCCTGCTGTCTCTAGCAGGTAGAATCACGTTAGTGAAGATGATTGTCTTGCCTAAATGTTTATATTTGTTTGTAAATCTGCCTCTCATTCTTACGCAATCTTTTTTTTAGTAAATTGCGCTCACTGTTAATATCCTTGGTATGGGCGGGGGGCCATGCCCGGGTATCGTGGGAACTGCTGTCTCTGCCGCTTAAGCAGGGAGGATTGGGCGCGCCCGATATGAAGTCGTATGCACTATGTGCACAGGCACAATTCCTGCATTATTGGGTACGTCCAGCCCCCTTCAACCGCACGTGGCTGTTGAAACAGATGCAGTGGCACCTGTTCCTATTCAAGTGGCTGTGTACCAGACCTATAAACGCTCTAAGGACGATATTGACATCTCTGAAACTCTAAGAAGGGCTTGGGATGGGTTGCGTAGGTGGGCGGGAGCAAAGATACTATATGCGCCTTCCATCCCCCTAGCACAGAACCCTATGTTACCAAACATCAGAGATGAGATAAATACAAAGGTAGCGCAGAGGATGTCACTTCGTACCTTTGCAAATCTCTACCTGGGGGACATTTAGAGGACCTACGACCGCAGAGGAGGGACATTCCTTTATCACAAGATTTGGGCAGCCTGCTGCAAATTACATGCTGAATTTCCATCCTAACCATCCCCTTTGAATGCTTTGGAAAATCTATTATGTACACCATCGCCGCGTAGACATTACCAGACTTTATACACATATACAGGCTGATGCCCCAGCAGCGATTTCTGGTGCTAGGCATCGGTGGGACATGAAGTTATTGAACCCCTATCCGGCGATCAGTGGACGTATTGTTGCGCTCAAATGACTGAGATGTCTCCTAATAACAGGCTTCGCCTGATCCACTTTAAATTCTTACACAGATATTACAGAACACCCATTAGCTTTGTCCCATGGGACTTTGAAACAATGACTTTTATTGGCGCTGCGGAGTGGCCTCCGCTTCCTTTCTCCACATGGAATGGGAGTATCCGGACATTGCTAACTACTGGTCCCACATTTTCATGTCCATCAATCAGATTCTGGGTCTGGCGCTGTCCCCATCCCCATTATTGGGACTGTTAGGGTATGTCAGAGAAACACACGTGAACAAACGCAAATTGCATGCGCTACTGCTGCTATTCGCAAAATGACAAATAGCCATACACTGGGGGAAAAAGAGGATGCCCAGGATTCCGGAATGGGTTAGGGCGGTTACATATGGTCAAACTCAGCTTGCTACATTCTGGGAACTGATGCCAGCCGCCTCAGGAGATATGGGCACCCTTTATTTCCTGGACTCAGGAGAGGTCAAATGGACCTGATGATGACGGGGTAACTACAATTAGCACTGAGGATGTGTGAATTGTTAACTGTGGTGACTTGATGTGAATCTCAATTAGATATTACAGGAGAAATAATGTGTATATCGGGTGGGCATCCTGCGGAGTCATTGTATACCACTGTCAGATTAGTACTTTCAGATTTTAATGTTTACTCTCCTCTATACTGGGATTTTGTATTTGCAGGGACATCGCTGTGCTCTATGCATAAGGATATGGAAGGTCGTTATGATTTTTATGTAATATCATACATTTGGCAAACATACACCAAGTTGGTTTGCTGTTGTATATGATACATGATGTAATGATTTTGCAAAATCAAAAAATATATTTTTTTTTAAACCTTTTGTTTTTCAATGAATTTCTAGGGTTTTTTAAATGCTAATTCCTAACTTTCACATCCCTGTAACCTTTGGATTTTTTCAGTAAATTTCTTATTATTTTCTTCTGCTATTTCATGAATATAACATCCCTGTATTTTTTTCTATAATTAGATATTGAGCGTTTCATCATCATGGTGCACCACTTATTGTTGTATTCATCATCTATCTATTTAAATATACATCAATTATCTTATTTCAAAATATTTTTTTATTTCAAGATGATGTCAGGATTGCTGAGGACACACCTTGAATACCACGTGCTTTTGACAAAGTGTTAAACACATATATAGACATAGTTTACATGAAGGTTCAGTGTAGCTGTTTAGGAAGATACTAATTTAACTTTCCCCTTTGTAGTCATTTGTTAAAAAATTACATTAAAAATGCATTTTTCTTCTTCACAGCAATACCAGGGGTCGAGATGACGTCAGTAGTCACAAAAACAAATAACAAAATGTAAAACAGATATATAGACATATGTTACACCAAGTTTGAGTCTATCTGTTTAGTCACATATTGTTTTAACTTTATTTTCACAACACATTTGTCAAAGATAACAGTTTCAAAATGTAACTTTTTGCAACAGAACTCGCAAATAAACATGACTGCTAAATAAAGAAATGTAATTGGTTAGAACAGTTTCCTTTTTGAGAGGAAGTTCACACCCATTTCTCCCTTCTTGAACTTTCCAGGTACTGGCTAGTTTCTTATAGGAGCGGTCTCAAACTGATTTTAAAAAATGTGCTGCTTTTTATAAACTTTTTTTGGCTATATGTACAAAAATACAATGGCATCAGAAGAACCAGAGAAAAACCTGCAACTGGTTGAAGTTGTTGAAGACCAGAAGGACTCAGCTGCACATGAACAAACAGTCGTCTGATGAAGAACCACCAATGAAGAAACAAGGCATAGCTCTGTATTATTTTCACTCTTACATCTGGTGAATCGAAGAACACAACTAAATTGGTGAGGTGCAGCATATGTGTAAAGACATTATCTCAGATCACAGCAAGAAAAATATTTATGTGGTACAACAAGCATGTTGTACCTCTTGAAAACACACCATAAGAAACAACTTAAAATTATTCAGAGGAAAAAAGGAGAGGGATAATCAGCCTCCAAACCTCTAGCCCCTGCTCCTGGCGATAAGTTCCAGCTGAATTAGAGAGAAGATACAATGAAATTTCACCAGAACTAAAGCATTTTGCTACCTTCTGCATTGACTGTAACACTATCGTAACACCTGGAGAACAATCTGCAGATGTAATTTTGCAGCATGTGAAAAACCATACTTGTTAATTATTTTTCAATTGTTTTGCAGCAGTTCAACCACTGTGAAAAAATATAAACAAAGAAAAATGCATTAGGATTTCCTTTTGAACATTAGGCAACCAAACCAAATACAATAGTAAAGTAGTGAAGAGATTTCTTAGATGCACCTTAAGGCTGCTGGCATTATAGTACCTCCATTTCGTTTTTATCTTTAGTAACAGAACGTAGTCCTGTAATTTGTTATAAATTCCTTTAATGCAGTTAAAAAGAGTCTTTAATTTCTAACAGCTTGCTGTAGCCAATACCCCTAATAGGCGAAATAATGTCTCAGAAACACATAATTGATACACATTTCAACACAATACCACATTTTGTTATCCTAAATTGTCCTTAGAACTTTGGCTCTACAAATAGCAGATATGAGTTTTGTACATTTTTAGGTACTCTTCATTTGAATGTTATTTCTGTGTCATTGCACTATGTCCATCCTCTATGACATCTTAGATATATTGTGTAGTGTGTAGAGGTTATGTTAACTCCTTCATGAAATATGATTGCTATAGTTGTGATACTTTTTTTGAAATGCTAATTTATCCAGCCACAAACTCGGTAATTTCACTTTCTAATTTAGTACCATCATCTGTGTATTGTTGTAGCACAGCCGCAGTCCATGCAGGTAACAGCGGTGGGGCTGCTGTAAGGGGGGATTTCAAGCAACAATGCTGAGGGAAAATAATGTATTTATTCAATATTCCCTTAGCATTGTCCCTCAAAATCCCCCCTTACCCATCCCACTGCCTGACCGCTGTTACCTGCATGGACTGTGGCTATTGTAGCATAACTATGACATATTTTCCATACTTTTGTAGTAACAACGTAGACCTAAGCTCTGAACTGCTCTTTGGACAGGTCATATCTTGATGGGCGTTTTTGCCTAAATATTCAAAGGTCACAGCTTTACAATCTGGTAATACCAAGTAGAGGAAAAGTTCTGAATGTATTTTAGTACTGGACGTGAATTCACAATGTTCACAGTTATGGTTCCATATATAAGTTAATCAAAATAATGAATTGATATTCACATCCTCTTCCTTGAATAGTCCTAGCTTTACCATTAACATTTCTTGAGCATCCTGCTGAACATTTTGAGAAAACACTACTAATCCAGGATACTATGCTACCTTTTAGACTTTTCTGCAGCTCTGTTGGTGGTAACTTGCCTGTCTTTGGCTCGATACAGACTATAGCCTAAAATGATGTATACTTTGGATAAGATTTGACTCATAAACGTTTAAACCTTGAAGTGGTTCTGGAATGGGAACCAGTACTAACTTGTTATGCACCACTCTAATTTATTGTAACAGTGCTTACATGTAACCTGCTGTGTGGACAAGTAAAAGTGTTTCTCTACAAAAAAGAACACAGTAAACTTTTGCCATTCATCCTTATTTTCTATTTCACTTTTTAAATACAAGTCAACAGCCTGTGTTTGAATCTTGTAGTGAGTGTGTCAACAACATATACAAACATTCTCTAGTTTAAGAGAGAACACTGTGTTAAATTGTGTAATCTCTTCTTTAAAACTATCAACTATAATGCCTGTGTCCTGTTCTGCCACTCCTCATGTTATCAACTCTTCATTATCCATAGAGTCCTGTTCTGGACAAAATAAATAAAACTGCACATCATCACAAACCTCTTCTACCTCTGCCAGAGTATCAAGCAAAAGTGGTCCACACATTTCTCAAAGACATAAAACAGGAATTTTCACATAGTACAGCCTCCTAAGTAAAGTTTTCATTGTTGAGAGTAGTACAGCTTACATTCTGAAATGATGAAAGGTGTTTTGGCTAGGGGTGGGTGTCAAATTCCGTTCCGCTTGCGGAAATTGCACTAATTTGACATTTTGCGTTCCGTGGAGAGCATGAAAATGGCAACATTTCCGCGATCCGCAGCGCAGCGGAGATTTTTTCATGCTCGGTCTTTGAAAATACATTCTCGCGCTCACAATCGCCTTTGGGGATCCCCGTGTTCGCCGACGAGTTTTCTGATCTGTTCGCGTGCTCCACGAAATGTTGGTAGCCGTTTGCACTATCTTACAAGAGTTCATGTCATTCGTCTCACGATCAGGCACCGCGAGAGTATGAGATCTTGAACATGTCATTCTCCACCGCAAGCTAGAGCGTGAGGACGCGAACAAGTTATATCCAACGCGACAGGCAGCGTGAGAATGCGAGCAAGTCATTTTGGACGCAGCATCGACATCCGGGGGAAGTGTGGTGAAGGTCGAGAACTCGAACACATAAAAGTTTCAATCTGGAAAAGAATATTATCTCTAGCAGCATAAAACCGTCTGTAAATGATGATTTGGATGAAAAATACTTCTCAGATTGACATTTGGCTGTCCTTTTTTTGTGCAAGGAGTTCTTTTTTAAAATGGGGGGAGACGGAGGAAGTGTCACAGAATCTCCAACTTCCTGTTCCTGTCCAGAAGATTCCTCCCAGTGCTTTGTCCATCTCCTGCTCATTCTGCCTTTGGATTTTGAGCTGGAAGGATCACTCTTTGTGTCTGCTGCATCATTATCATTGAATTTGAGGACTTTTGAATTTGATATTTCACAAGTAAGTTGGTGTTGTGACTGTTTTATTGGGGCTATTGCAGTTGTTGCAACTACAATTTAATTTTGGTACTTATCATTCGTTTTTTTTTAAAATTGTTGTGGGTAGTAGTAGTCACAAGGCCCAGAGCTAGTCATGGGTGGGTGCATGATGAACCAACTGTTCCTTTGGTGTGTTTTGAATGTATTTCATTTTCAAGCATCATTTAGGGCATGGATGGCATTGGATTGAGTTGGGAAATGTGTTTTTTTGGGGGGTGCTGTTGTTAGGCATCTTAAAGAAATGCCTTTGTTGTGTGTGTCTGGCGTGTTGGTATGCAATGCATGCACCCTGCAGACATTTTTTTGGCCTGTGTATTTTCGTTTTTGCATTTTATTGCATTAAAAAGGCAAAGCAGTGTGCTTTAGCATGCATCCTTTGCCTGGCTTTTATAGGCCTTTTGTCAGTTCATGTTGTTTCCCAGGCCTCCTGCTTGTTGCTTGTGATTTGTGAGTGTCCATGTGGCTGGTGGCCTTTTGAGGTGGGTGTTATTAGTGTGCTTCTTTTGCCATATAGACCTGCATACTATTCCTTTATGACCTAGGCTTGTTGTGGGTAGGCCTGGCCATGAGGCTGGTGGCCATTTTGAAGGCTGGCAGTGTGTTTTTTGCAATAGGCCTGCATTGTCTGTCTTCTGTTTCTTGTAGTTGGGTGGGCCTGGCCATGTGGCCGGTGGCCATTTTGAAGCCTAGGCCTGCAAGCTTGTCTGGCTCTGTCTGCCAACAAGCCTACTTCCATCTAGTAGGCTGTGAGCAGGTAGCCACAGGTGCATTAAACAAGTGTTTCTGTGTGGTCTGTTGAATTTAAACATCATTTAGGGCATGGATGGCATTGGATTGAGTTGGGAAATGTGTTTTTGGGGGGGTCTGTTGTTGGTTGTCTTAAAGAAATACCTTTGTTGTGTGTGTCTGGTGTGTTGGTGTGCAATGCATGCACCCTGCAGACCTTTGTTTGGCCTGTGTATTTTCGTTTTTGCATTTTATTGCATTAAGAAGGCAAAGCAGTGTGGTTTAGCATGCATCCTTTGCCTGACTTTTATAGGTATTTTGTCAGTTCATGGTGTTTCCCAGGCCTCCTGCTTGTTGCTTATGATTTGTGAGTGTCCATGTGGCTGGTGGCCTTTTGTGGTGGGAGTTATTAGTGTGCTGCTTTTGCCATATAGGCCTGCATGCTATTCCTTTGTGGCCTAGGCTTCTTGTTGTGGGTAGGCCTGGCCATGAGGCCGGTGGCCATTTTGATGGCTGGCAGTATGCTTTTTGCAATAGGCCTGCATTGTCTGTCTTCTGTTTCTTGTAGTTGGGTTGGCCTGGCCATGGGGATGGTGGCCATTTTGAAGCCTAGGTCTGCAAGCTTGTCTGGCCTTGTCTGCCAAGGGCCTGCTTCCATCCAGTTGGCTCTGAACATGTAGCATTGAATTGAGTCGGGAAATGTTTTTTTTTGGGGGGGGGGTTGTTCTGTTGTTGGGTGTCTTAAAGAAATACCTTTGTTGTGTGTGTTTGGTGTGTTGGTGTGCAATGCATGCACCCTGCAGACCTTTTTTTAGCCTGTGTATTTTCGTTTTTGCATTTTATTGCATTAAAAAGGCAAAGCAGTGTGCTTTAGCATGCATCCTTTGCCTGGCTTTTATGGGCCTTTTGTCAGTTCATGCTGTTTCCCAGGCCTCCTGCTTGTTGCTTGTGATTTGTGAGTGTCCATGTGGCTGGTGGCCTTTTGTGGTGGGAGTTATTAGTGTGCTGCTTTTGCTATATAGGCCTGCATGGTTTTCCTATTGGCTTACTGCTTCCATCCATCCATCCCCTTTGCCAGCAGAAGCTCCATGAATGATGTGATGCTCAAATAATTTAATGCCAAACAGGGTCCACCCCATTTCCATTACATTTGTATTTTGGTGGTTCTTATTCTCTTGCCTATCCTTCCTGAGAGTGTAGTGTGTACACGGTAGTATACCATATCCCTTGTTGACAAAGTCTCAGAAATGGCTAGACTATATATTTTGTTTCTTTGTTTGTTTGTACTAGTACAGTAGTAATTGAACCACAACAACAAATGCAACATTTAACTGAAGTTCTCCTGGCTTATTTGCTTTTAGGTGCACAAAAAGGAAGAGGAGGAGTTGTCATCATCACCATCATCACCCATTGTACTGCCAGACAGACGTCCTGCTGCGCATCACGTCCACGTGTGACCACTGCTTGTGCACCTGCGTCCTGCCTGACATTTGAATAAGATGGCCCCAAAGAAAGGTACCAGGTCCAGTACCAAGAAAGTTGCTGGTGAGAAGAAGGAACAGAAAAAGGAAGTGCCACTGAGGTGTGCCGGACAATGTTTTTTTTGGGACCAAAAAAATGACGTATACAGCAGCGTTGTCCGGGAACCAAGCTGGGAGCAGCACCTCTGCACCAGCGGTCCAACCCCACCAACCTAGGTCCTTGAGTGTCGCAGAGGTAGCCAGTCTACTAACAAGCAGCGATGTTGAAATGTCTTTATCGCAAAGTAGTACACAATCAATGCAGGCGGAAACTCAACAGATAAGTGTGCAGCAGCAGCCGCAACAACAACAGCAGCAGCCGCAAGAACAGCAGCAGCCGCAAGAACAGCCCACAATAGTAGTTGTTGCTCCTGTAGCAGGGGCATTTCAGGAAATCAAGAGTCCTGCAGACAAAGTGGAGCAGACAACTGTTTCGGAAGATCTATTGTCCTCCAGACCACCAGCAATGAAAAGTAGGCTTAGTCCATCATCTTCTTCTTCAAGCCCCGCTTCAGATGATTGTGATGCCACTTGAAAGCCACCAGCTCAGTCTGAGAGTGATGCATGCCACAAGACAATGCTAGTGAAAAGGAATGTTCTATAAAGACTTAGAGTTATGGAGGTAGATGTACTAGAGGGGGACCATGTTGAAGATGACTAGGCAGTCATCACGCACATCACACCCGCACCAAAGGTGATGGAGACCAACATTATCACCCAATCCAAAACGTCTGCTGCTGAGCGGGATGTAGCACGGATACCACCAACACAGGTTACACCACCACGACCTACAGCTGCCAAGAATTCAAAGGCCCGGCAGGGACCTACATCCAGCTCAACCATCTCAGTAGGTAGTGGTAGAAGTCACAGTGTAGCTGCGCAGAGTCACATTCGAAGCACACCCTCCAGTTCATCTGGAAACGAAATTGGCACATCCAGCAGCGCCAGAAAGTTATCCTCCCAAGTTTGGGACTTCTTTTGGTTAGCACTAAGGAGGAGAACGTTGCTTTACGCTCAATTTGTCAACAAGGTGTTTGGCTGGGTAAGCTTGGTACAAACTATGGTACCGGAGGCCAAACAAGTCATCTCAAAAAATACCACACTATTGTGTGGGATGATCACCTACTTCACTTACAACAAAGTAAAAAAACTCAACCCATTGATGTTGGGCATGAAGAATCAGGGAACGATATTATTGCAGTGGAAGGTGAAGAAGAGGGAGGCATTTCTAGCCCTGTCCCCAGTAGTGTAGTGGTACTGCCCACGTCCTCCTCAGCAACATCTCAGTGGCACCGCAGTAAGAGCCATACTCAGAGTCAGGCTGAGACACCAGCGCAACCGAGTACTGCAATGAAACAAAGTGCGTTGTTGAGCCTATGTGGGTTATTGAAAACAACAGCACCACAAAGGAAAGTAATCCATCCTACCATTGAGAGCATGCTTAGGTTGGAGGGGCAGTTCCAACGCAACCACCCAATGGCACTATTGTACAATGTGAAGCTGGCTAAAATGTTAGCGATGGACCTTCTCCCTTTTTCATTTGTGGAAGGGGTGGGTTTCCTTGAATTTGTGTCAGCCATGTGCCCTAAATGGAAGGTTCCCAGCCGGTCCTATTTTGCAAGAATTGCTGTTCCGGCACTACATCATGATGTGCTGGAATTGGTTGAACACGCTTTGCAGCAGAGTGCTGTTCACAATATCAACCTGACAACAGACATGTGGACCAGAAGCCGAGCCACAGATTACATGTGCATCACTGCACACTGGGTCTCCTTTTTGGGGATTAGAGATAAGCCATCTGAAGGAGGTGCTGTTGACATAGCTGAGATTTTTAAAGCTACTCGGAATCATGCAACTGTAGCCATGTTCGCCATGGAAAAATCTCATACTGCTTTAAACATTTTGGAAAAGTTTCCCAGCAAGGTTTTTGAATGGCTGCGCCCAAGAGGGCTTAGTATTGGTTTTGTTTCCACAGATAATGGCAGTAATGTCCTTAAGGCCATGGAGCTTGGTTCCAATTTCAGGGTTTCGTATTTGGCGCACTGCATAAACATTATAGTTCAAGACTTTCTGAAAAAAGAACCCATAGTAAGCAACTTACTGATTACCTGACGAAGAATATGCACTCATTTCAGCCATTCTTTTAAAGCTCGGAAGCAGCTGAGGATCATTTAATGTGTCTATAGAATGCCAGTCAAAGCACTCATCTAGGAGGTGGCAACACATTGGAACTCAACTTATTACATGCTTGATCGTCTGTTTGAGCAGTACAGGCCACTCAATGAATATGTCATGCGAAGAGGGGATGCTACTGTGAAATGCATGACCCTTCAGATGGACCAATGGTGCCTAGTTAAATACCTGACTGAGATGCTTCGTCCTTATGAGGTCTTCACACGTGAAGTCAGCAAGGAGGACTGTACAATGGGCCAAGCTATCCCATTATTGCAAATGTTAGAGCATCAGCTGAAGGTGGTGTCTGAATCATGCAAAGGTGCAGAGGAAAAAAAAAGAAGCCTATGAGTTGATGGAGAGCTTAGACCGTCGCTTAGCTGACAAAACAAGGGTGCAAAATAAGAGTTTGTCACAAGAACATTACATTTCTGCCACAATTCTGGATCCACGGGCAAAATTGGCACTGAAGACATTAATTCCTTTTTCAGAGATGGATGTTGCCAGCTACAAAACTTGGATAGCTGAGGGCAGTGCGTTTGGCTCAGAACACTCACCATCACTATCGACAACAGCAATAACTGGATCATTAGGCCCAGTAGTATCGTTACAGCCCGAAAAAAGTTTAGCACCCCTGAACATTGAGCGGATGCTCCAGGCCTATCTGGATGACCCAAAAGAGGTATACATTGATCAAAACCCATTGTGGTATTGGTATGGGAAAAGGGCCCAATGGCTACTGCTCAGCAGGCTGGCGATAAGCTATCTGGCTTGCCCTGTCACACGTGTCTCTTCCGAACATGTTTTCAGTGCTGCTGGTTCCATTGTAACAGTGAGAAGGATCAATCTCTCCCCCAAAAACGTGAAGAGGTTAACAATGATCAAAATGAATCAGCACTTCATACCACCGAATTACAAAATACAAGAATCAAGGGAGGAAGATTTGGACAGCGGCTCAGGTGACGGAAGTAGTGTGTTACATGATGATTACCTACTTCTGATTGAACGCCCAGAGTTTGAGGACGAGCTATACTTCCCTGACAATTAGGCTTGCACTTACTGTCATCCTCCCTTATTTTCCTTTATTTGTGTGTATGTCTTTCTGGTTACAAACTTTGAATCATAACAAATCCATCACCACCGTCTCCTACTCTTTTTATTTCAATATACGAGTTTCAGCTGTCTGCATTTCACAGTACAGTCCTCCGAATCCTGCTCTTCCGCTCCATCCTCCTGAATCGCTCTAAATCCATTGACCTCAAGACAGATGATGATTGGATGATGCAAAATAGAAGAAAAAATAAAATCTTTCCTAGTCTCTCCAAAAGAAGTGGAACATGATGACGACTACTACAGCTAGCCTCCTTTCTGAGCCGAGATCGACTGCCCATTAACTGAAAATGACATGGAACAGGTAATGAATGATGCAATGCATTGGACGCAGACTGAGTGATTTTGTTGTTGTTTGTTGTGCATGAAGTTATTTCATTGTGCACTATTTGTAATAATCATTCTACACACTAAAAGTAACTCAAGGCAATTTTCCCCTTCTTGCAACTATTTTTAATAAGAAATGTGTACTTTGACTGTAGCCTGATACATTGTTTTTGAATACAGGAAGGGGACTCAATCTGTACACTGCACACTGAGTAGGACAACAGCACCATGATGATGATGGCGAGAGACAGCTCCTTAACTTAAGATGAGAAGGAACAGGTAATGAAAATGAATGGCATGCATTGGCCACCTGACTCTGAGTGATTGGTGTTTCTGTTTTTGTTGTTTGTTGTGCATGAAGTGAAGTCAAAGTGTACTAGTCTTACTGTACACACTAAAGAGTAGCTCAAGTCAATAATATTTCTACTCTACTGCAGGCCGATCTTCACAGTCACTCAGTACAAGTATTGGAGATGATTGATGGAATAATAAGTCAGGACGTTTCATGAGTGGCATAAAAGGTAAACAAGTCAACAACAACCACAGCAGACCTAAATGTCTGTGTAGAAGTGAAGTCAAGTGTAGTGGTGGTATGACTGCGGTGCATTGATTTAGTTACTTAAATTGTAAAATGCTATGTTGCTGGATATGTGCTTTGTCCAACTCTTTCAAAAAATGTACACTAAACGGAGGATGTTCTAAGCGACGCGGGCCTGCTCTGCCCTGTTGTTGTTGTAGGTCAATGCAGGAAACGTTGAGGCACTCTACACCTCCATCCCTCAGGATGAGACATTGGACGTTGTGCACCAACTTCTTGAGTCCAGGGAACTAAACAGTATCACTCCTGTCCAATTTATAATGGCCTGTGCCACTCTGGCCATGAAACAAAAAAATTTTCAATTCGAAGAACAGGTTTACCTACAAACATCGGGCACCAGTATGGGGAGCGTTTATGCCCCAAGCTTAGCGAATCTTTACGTTCATTCGTTCGAACAAAACCATGTACTGAATGACGTGAATCCTTTCATCGATAACCTAAAGACCTGGAAAAGGTATATCGATGACGTCTTTGTTGTGTGGAGAGGGCCTAGTGATAGTTGTTTAGAATTCTTGGGTTGGTTGAACAGTAGATATAACCATCTTAAGCTCACCATCGAAATTGGTCAACAACAATTGGCTTTTCTTGATCTTTTAATCACTGCTGGACCGGAGGGCCTACAATCTGAGCTCTACAGGAAGCCCACTGCAAGGAACTCTTTGTTGCTGTTTGATAGCAACCACCCGAAAGCATTAAAGGAGAGTCTCCCCTTCAGTCAATTCTTACGGGTTCAAAGGAACTGCTCTACAAAGACAGCTTTCAAGAAACATTCTAAAGAGTTGAGCATGCAGTTGGTGGCTCGTAAATATCCCCCTAGACTGGTACAAAGGTCCATGAAAAGGGCAATGAATAACAATCGGGAAGCTTTGCTGGAACCGAGACCTCCCAAGCCTGATTTGGATCGCCTCACCTTTGTTCACACCTTTGGGAGCCTATCCAATAGTATTCAAAGCATGGTCAAGAAACACTGGCCAATACTGAATTCTGGACGCTTAACCCTTCCTCGCCCCCTGGTTTCATTTAAGAGGGGCCCAAACCTGAGAGATAGACTGGTGCACACCAGGCCACGTGAAGATCTGCCAAGAGCGATAGGTTCATTGTGGAATCTCCCTCCTGTGCAGGGACACCACCCCTGTGGCAATTGCCAGGTGTGTGCGCAGACTACAAAATCATTGGAGATTGATATTGGCACTGCAAGACCTTGGAAGCAGATAAAATGTACTAATTGCAACAGTGATCATGTGATTTATCTTATCACCTGCCCCTACGGCTATAAGTATGTGGGCATGACCACACGGAAGGTCCGCATACGGATATCAGAGCATAAGAGTACCATCCGGTGTGCCAGACAAGCCACTAAATTAACTGCTCATTTTCTAGAGGCAAAACACCTAGCCACTGAATTCCAATGGACTGTTTTGGAACAACCTTTTATCCCAACACATACAGCAGATGTGGCTAAGTACCTGATGAAGAAAGAACAAAGATGGGTACTCAAACTGAAGACACATAAAGATGGTTTAAACGATGATATCCCTTGGTCTACACTGTAATTTCTCTCTAGATATGAATAGGTAACCTACATTAACAGCAGGAGACATACACACTAGTCCTTCTTGACATAAACACACTGGTCCTATAGAATACAGCCGAAAGGGCTGGTCCATCATACTGCATGTGATACTCTCACTCGCTATTTTATCCTGCAGTTCCCCTTAATACCCTCTAATTTGAATTCATCACAGCCTGACTTTATAAATATATTGGTTGGTTGGAGTCTTTTCCCTAATTAGGGCTCTGTATCTGCCATCTTTTATGGTGGATACCTAGGCGACAACGCACTTTGTAGCTTCTTGTCCCCACGGGGCAGTCTACTTATTTGCACCAGACCCAGTGGTGCTGACCTAAAGTTTCGCAATTTGCCACCATTAGCGAAACGGGACAAACGTTGTCTACCTTTCTTTCCCGAGCCTTTTACCCATACTGTACCTCGCTCGCGATGCTTTTGTTTATGTTTACTTTATTCTCCTTGACTACCAAGTCAACAATCGACCAATGACCACTCCTGGTCCTTAGTCTGGTAGCCAATGAGAGTGCATGCTCGATCCAGCTTAAACCAATGACAATACGCGACTAAGCGCCCCACGAAGCGTGCCTCGCTCGCGATGCTTTTGTTTATGTTTACTTTCTTCCCCTTGACTACCAAGTTAACAATCTACCAATGACCACTCCCGGTCCTTAGTCTGGTAGCCAATGAGAGTGCATGTTCGATCCAGCTTGAACCAATGACAATACGCGACGAAGCGCCCCACATGACTACGTGACCAACGGCAGCGCGGTTTATTAACAGCCCTGCGCTTGCCGTCCGGTACCTCCCCAGTCGGCCAGGACGCCGGCCCCGGAGTACCGACGGATAGGTAAGAAGAGCCCCTCCATCTCTCCACAATGCTGCTTAATTCCGGAATGGGTTCTTTACCCTAGACGGAGTCTCTTCTCCGCTACTGCTGAGAACGGCATCATTATTTGAAGATGCAAATACCATTCATTATCGGCTACCGATGGCGGGAAGTGTACTGTCATTTTTTGTGCATTCTGTGTTTGACATGTGTTCTACATGTTTTCTAGAGCGGTGCTTCATCTTCTCCTGAGCCGTTGCCAGGTGGGGTGAGGCCAGCCTACCTTACAGATCAAGGTAAGGACTGAACGACATTTGGCTTATGAAATCTGTTTCCAAATGAATTAACTTCTGGCTATATTAATATTAAGCGCCTTTAGATCAACACCCTGTGTGTGATTTCAAGAGTGATCCACATAATATGGACTTACTTTTTAGCCCTTTAGATGTTGATAGCTATACCCAACCCCTTTTCTTTTCACAGTGATCGACACAGACTGTAAGGGCACTCGGAGCATTCAGGTGACCGTGAGCACTTGTTTTTGATTTCCTGGTGTTACCTTTCACTTCACTTATTTCACTTGGTGCAGTAGCCCCAAATTATCTTGTTTTTTGGTCCTGATGAATGCAAGGAAGCAATAGTCCCCAGATTGCAGAAACATGTCGACCACCTTTACCTCAGGCGGTCTACATAATCAGACTGCCTAAGGTCGCACTTATTTTTAATATTGGTATGTTAGGCACACGTAGAATAAATATTGTCTAGTGCTTTCTCTAAACCAATTTTAATACACTTTTTTTCTTGGTTTCTTCTCTCACTCACTTCTTCTTGCACTGCACACCCCAGTCCCATGTCTCTGGCCACTCATTAACATAGAGTGGCACACCACACTGTCGGTGCCTATACCTTCTGAGGAACCCCCTCACCACCGGGTTGACCTCTGACTGTGGCACCGATCTTCTCAGACGGGTGGTTCGGATAAAATCCCAAATGATGAAGGGCGGATCCGTATGGTGACTGATGGGTATTTTCCTCATCCTTTGAGAGCCTTCTGTGCCGCATCATTTTAGAGTTTCGGGTGTTTGGTTGGCTTCTCTATACTTCTGGGCACATCTCTTGAGACCCTCTGGTACCTTTTATTGTTTACAGGTTTCCATGGGGATTGTATCCAGAGCTTGGTCTTTAAACTTCCCCTAGGTCCTCCTCCACCGTAGTGTTTTTGTTGTTTCAGTGCAGTTTTTCAACTGCGGACCTCGTTGCTTTTTACGAATTGTTAATTTCGTAGAAGTAGTTCATCACTCAGTAGTGGTTTGAAGTTTTTCCGTTATTCTAGATTACAGTTTGCACCTTTGATAGGACACTTTCCTTAGTCATGGCCGAAAACCATGGTTTATCGTTTTCTGATGCAGACCTTCTGGCAGCACTTGCTGAACATCCTGATTTGACAGAATCTTTAGCTTCTGTCGTCACCGTGAGCGAGGATGAGTGGGGTAAACTGCTGGGCTTGAAAAAATCACAAACTAGGACAGCCTTACATGGCACAATCATGGCTCAATATCTGCGTAATGACTGCGCACCAACAGGACTAATAGTGACCAATGCACCCAGGTTGTTCTTAAATGACAAGGAGTTTTTGAAAAACTGGGCTCTTATTGCCTGGAGGTGTACTAGAGACTGGCTGATTCTGATCATCCAAACCTCCAAACGCATAGCTGACACCATGCTTATAGAGATTCAAATCCTTGAGTCTAAAATCAAGACCACTATAGCTCCTAAGGTTTTTAGCAAGAACTTAGATGACTCCAACAAAAACAACAGAGATTTCAGAGAGCATACATTAGCGGTTAAAATGGATAAATTCAGGAAAGACCTGGATAAGTTCAAATTTGAGAGAATATATCCATACTCAAGCGATACTTACACCCCCCCAGAATTTGGCACTACTGGCCGCAGAAAGGGATCATCGTATAGTACATCGAGTTCCGGTGATAACTCCTCAGGGAATGATACCAGCAGTGATAATTCCAATATACGAGGCCGCGGGCAAGGTAAAAGAAACTTTAGAAATAACTGGAGGGGCAACCAGCAACAACAATGGTGGCCACCTAACCCTTGGCAGTTTGGAGGCATGCATCCTTTCTTTCCACCTCAACAACCGGGTCCTTTCCAACAGCCTATGGGACCGAATATGACTAACTTCCCCGGGAATTTCCCAACAAATAACTTCAACGGGCAGCCTTTTTTAGGGTTTGGCCGGGGCAGATCTCGGGGCAGAAGGAGAGGGAACATACAACCTCAAGTTCACTTCAGCCCCCCATCAACGTCAACGGAAGGGAGGACACTGAGGAGCAACTCGTCCAAGAACAAAGAGGCCGGACAGAGCAGTGCAGCCCCAGTATAGTTATAAACTTGAGCAGACATACTTTGACTCAAACAGAGGAGGAGGCCCTTAATAAAGGACTGGGCTTTGTGCCCACTCATCATAATGATGAGTTTGAGACCCGTTTGGAATTGGCAAGGTTCCTGAGGAAGATCAGATTACATTTCTTCTTCGCTGGAAAAGAAGCCTCCTTGCAGAGGGAGGATGATATCAACACAGGACTGAAATGCAAGTCCACCTTCACTCCTCCTACTCATCTAATGCCTCCCCAGGAGTTGGCCTATGAACAGGCACTTGAGAAAGAGATGGATGACCTCTTCAGTACTAAACAGAAAATCTTTCATAACTTGCCTAAATCACACCATCTAGCACTCAAATCTCTGACTGACAACAAGGACCTAACAATAAAACCGGCCGACAAGGGCGGGTCGATTGTCATATTGGACACTGAAGTCTATCGAGCTGAGTGCCTCAGACAACTCAATATGAGACATGCCTACTCTCCTTTGAACTATGATCCTACAGATGAACTGAAACGGAACATCAAAACACTGGTTGAAGAAGCTTCTTCGGAGGGATGGATTACACCAGCTGAAGCCACGTACCTATGCACAGAGCACCCCAAGATGCCTTACTTCTATACCTTACCTAAGGTTCATAAAGAGCAACGACTGCCCCCAGGACGCCCCATAATTTCTGGGATAGGATCAGTTCTGGAACCCCTCTCCACCTTTGTGGATCACTTCTTAAGACCGATGGTGCAGGAAATGCCCACTTATCTCAAAGACACCACAGATTTGTTAAGACTGATACCTGACATTGAATTTGACATGAATACTGACCTCTTAGTCTCATTTGACGTTGAGGCACTCTACACCTCCATCCCTCAGGATGAGACATTGGACGTTGTGCACCAACTTCTTGAGTCCAGGGAACTAAACAGTATCACTCCTGTCCAATTTATAATGGCCTGTGCCACTCTGGCCATGAAACAAAAAATGTTTCAATTCGAAGAACAGGTTTACCTACAAACATCGGGCACCAGTATGGGGAGCGTTTATGCCCCAAGCTTAGCGAATCTTTACGCTCATTCGTTCGAACAAAACCATGTACTGAATGACGTGAATCCTTTCATCGATAACCTAAAGACCTGGAAAAGGTATATCGATGACATCTTTGTTGTGTGGAGAGGGCCTAGTGATAGTTGTTTAGAATTCTTGGGTTGGTTGAACAGTAGAAATAACCATCTTAAGTTCACCATCGAAATTGGTCAACAACAATTGGCTTTTCTTGATCTTTTAATCACTGCTGGACCGGAGGGCCTACAATCTGAGCTCTACAGGAAGCCCACTGCAAGGAACTCTTTGTTGCTGTTTGATAGCAACCACCCGAAAGCATTAAAGGAGAGTCTCCCCTTCAGTCAATTCTTACGGGTTCAAAGGAACTGCTCTACAAAGACAGCTTTCAAGAAACATTCTAAAGAGTTGAGCATGCAGTTGGTGGCTCGTAAATATCCCCCTAGACTGGTACAAAGGTCCATGAAAAGGGCAATGAATAACAATCGGGAAGCTTTGCTGGAACCGAGACCTCCCAAGCCTGATTTGGATCGCCTCACCTTTGTTCACACCTTTGGGAGCCTATCCAATAGTATTCAAAACATGGTCAAGAAACACTGGCCAATACTGAATTCTGGACGCTTAACCCTTCCTCGCCCCCTGGTTTCATTTAAGAGGGGCCCAAACCTGAGAGATAGACTGGTGCACACCAGGCCACGTGAAGATCTGCCAAGAGCGATAGGTTCATTGTGGAATCTCCCTCCTGTGCAGGGACACCACCCCTGTGGCAATTGCCAGGTGTGTGCGCAGACTACAAAATCATTGGAGATTGATATTGGCACTGCAAGACCTTGGAAGCAGATAAAATTTACTAATTGCAACAGTGATCATGTGATTTATCTTATCACCTGCCCCTGCGGCTATAAGTATGTGGGCATGACCACACGGAAGGTCCGCATACGGATATCAGAGCATAAGAGTACCATCCGGTGTGCCAGACTAGCCACTAAATTAACTGCTCATTTTCTGGAGGCAAAACACCTAGCCACTGAATTCCAATGGACTGTTTTGGAACAACCTTTTATCCCAACACATACAGCAGATGTGGCTAAGTACCTGATGAAGAAAGAACAAAGATGGGTACTCAAACTGAAGACACATAAAGAGGGTTTAAACGATGATATCCCTTGGTCTACACTGTAATTTCTCTCTAGATATGAATAGGTAACCTACATTAACAGCAGGAGACATACACACTAGTCCTTCTTGACATAAACACACTGGTCCTATAGAATACACCCGAAAGGGCTGGTCCATCATACTGCATGTGATACTCTCACTCGCTATTTTATTCTGCAGTTCCCCTTAATACCCTCTAATTTGAATTCATCACAGCCTGACTTTATAAATATATTGGTTGGTTGGAGTCTTTTCCCTAATTAGGGCTCTGTATCTGCCATCTTTTATGGTGGATACCTAGGCGACAACGCACTTTGTAGCTTCTTGTCCCCACGGGGCAGTCTACTTATTTGCACCAGACCCGGTGGTACTGACCTAAAGTTTCGCAATTTGCCACCATTAGCGAAACGGGACAAACGTTGTCTACCTTTCTTTCCCGAGCCTTTTACCCATACTGTACCTCGCTCGCGATGCTTTTGTTTATGTTTACTTTATTCTCCTTGACTACCAAGTCAACAATCGACCAATGACCACTCCTGGTCCTTAGTCTGGTAGCCAATGAGAGTGCATGCTCGATCCAGCTTAAACCAATGACAATACGCGACTAAGCGCCCCACGAAGCGTGCCTCGCTCGCGATGCTTTTGTTTATGTTTACTTTCTTCCCCTTGACTACCAAGTTAACAATCTACCAATGACCACTCCCGGTCCTTAGTCTGGTAGCCAATGAGAGTGCATGTTCGATCCAGCTTGAACCAATGACAATACGCAACGAAGCGCCCCACGTGACTACGTGACCAACGGCAGCGCGGTTTATTAACAGCCCTGCGCTTGCCGTCCGGTACCTCCCCAGTCGGCCAGGACGCCGGCCCCGGAGTACCGACGGATAGGTAAGAAGAGCCCCTCCATCTCTCCACAATGCTGCTTAATTCCGGAATGGGTTCTTTACCCTAGACGGAGTCTCTTCTCCGCTACTGCTGAGAACGGCATCATTATTTGAAGATGCAAATACCATTCATTATCGGCTACCGATGGCGGGAAGTGTACTGTAATTTTTTGTGCATTCTGTGTTTGACATGTGTTCTACATGTTTTCTAGAGCGGTGCTTCATCTTCCCCTGAGCCGTTGCCAGGTGGGGTGAGGCCAGCCTACCTTACAGATCAAGGTAAGGACTGAACGACATTTGGCTTATGAAATCTCTTTGCAAATGAATTAACTTCTGGCTATATTAATATTAAGCGCCTTTAGATCAACACCCTGTGTGTGATTTCAAGAGTGATCCACATAATATGGACTTACTTTTTAGCCCTTTAGATGTTGATAGCTATACCCAACCCCTTTTCTTTTCACAGTGATCGACACCGACTGTAAGGGTACTCGGAGCATTCAGGTGACCGTGAGCACTTGTTTTTGATTTCCTGGTGTTACCTTTCACTTCACTTATTTCACTTGGTGCAGTAGCCCCAAATTATCTTGTTTTTTGGTCCTGATGAATGCAAGGACGCAATAGTCCCTAGATTGCAGAAACATGTCGACCACCTTTACCTCAGGCGGTCTACATAATCAGACTGCCTAAGGTCGCACTTATTTTTAATATTGGTATGTTAGGCGCACGTAGAATAAATATTGTCTAGTGCTTTCTCTAAACCAATTTTAATACACTTTTTTTCTTGGTTTCTTCTCTCACTCACTTCTTCTTGCACTGCACACCCCAGTCCCATTTTATTTATTTATTTATTTGCAAACTTATACCGCGCTGGGAATCGACTCCCTGGGGAGTATCTCCGCGCCTTTGGCAACATCAGAAAGCAAATGGCCCTGTCATGTGTTAATAATATCAACAGAATCAATAATTAAACAAGAAAGTTTTTAACTTTTTCCTGAAGGGAAAATGTTCCCTGCATGCTCTTTTTTCTAATGGAAGTTCATTCCAAAGTTTCGGGCCTGCCACTGACAGAGCTCTTCCACCTTGTCGTGTCTTCCAGAATCTGGGGACGCATAATCGTTCATGGTCTCCAGATCTCAGGGTTCTTGCGGGAATGTATGGGATGAATTTCTTATTTAAATCCTCCGGGCCTCTACCAGAAAGGCACTTGTGAATAATACAACAAGTTTTAAACAGCACTCTTTGTTTAATGGTGAGCCAGTGGAGTTTTTTGAGAAGCGGCTTTGAAGGAGTCCTGGCCGGGGCATTGAGAACAAGGTGGGCAGCCGTGTTCTGCACAACTTGAAGTCTAGCGATGACCCCTTCATTGGCAGCTAGCAGCAGACCGTTACAGTAGTCCAGTCTACTCAGTACGAGCGACTGAACTAAAGTTTTCCTGGTGGAATCCGGTAGCAAGGGGAACACCCTTCGGAGAAGTCCAATGACATGGAAACAGGAGCTTACTACATGAGTAGCGTGATGTTTTAGGGTGAGCTCCTGATCCAGTTTGACTCCCAGGTCTTTCACTATCATTTTTGGCTCAGGGACTGGGCCAAGATCACAAGGCCACCAGTCCGGAGTCCACAGTCGTTTGGCTTCCCCAAAGAGCATCACCTCCGTCTTGGAGACGTTGCACTGAAGGAGGTTTGCTGCCATCCAATGTGCTACTTCTTTCATCCCTTGGGCAAAGGAGTGACGCACTTCAGGAGTCATGATTTTAAACGGAAAGAGGAGTTGTGTATCGTCTGCATACGATACAGGGATAAACCCGTGGGATCTCATGATGTTAGCTAGGGGTGCCACATAGATGTTGAATAACGTTGGGCTCAAGCAGGAGCCCTGTGGCACCCCCTTTGAGATCTCCACCTCCTCTGACTGGTAGGGGCCCAGTATTACTCTCTGAGTGCATTTGCTGAAAAAGCTCCTTAGCCATGCCAGCGCCTTGCCACCCAGACCGATGTTAACTAGTCTGGAGGTCATGATCTCATGTGACACAGTGTCAAACGCCGCTGACAAATCTAATAACACCAGGATAACGGAGTACCCCTTATCCTGAAGCATATGAAGATTGTCAGCGATGGACAGCATGGCGGTCTCGGTGCTATGCCTAGGTCTGAAACCCGATTGAGAGGGATCTAGTCCCCCTGCACTCTCGATGTAATTAGATAAGTGCTGGTTAACAAACTTCTCGGCAAGCTTCCCTAAGAAAGGGAGAAGAGAGATGGGTCTCAGGTTAGTGAGGTCAGTCCACGGGGTGGAGTTGTTCTTCCGTAGAGGCCTCACCAAGGCACGCTTCCAATCAAGAGGAACTTCACCTGATCCTAAAGATAGATTAAGCACCCGTTGAATCCCCTCTCCTAGATCCTCCCTTAAGAGAGACATGATTCGAGCAGGAACAATATCCGACGGGCATCCACTCTTGGGAGACTCCATGTCTCTGGCCACTCATTAACATCGAGTGGCACACCACACTGTCGGTGCCTATACCTGCTGAGGAACCCCCTCACCACCGGGTTGACCTCTGACTGTGGCACGGATCTTCTCAGACGGGTGGTTCGGATAAAATCCCAAATGATGAAGGGCGGATCCGTATGGTGACTGATGGGTATTTTCCTCATCCTTTGAGAGCCTTCTGTGCCGCATCATTTTAGAGTTTCGGGTGTTTGGTTGGCTTCTCTATACTTCTGGGCACATCTCTTGAGACCCTCTGGTACCTTTTGTTGTTTACAGGTTTCCATGGGGATTGTATCCAGAGCTTGGTCTTTAAACTTCCCCTAGGTCCTCCTCCACCGTAGTGTTTTTGTTGTCAATGCAGGAAACAGACTAGAGTAGAGATGATGCATACATTCTGCCTCGGAAAGTGTTCTTTTTGCACTACACCATAACTTGTGCATTTTTTCAACTTTGTTTCTCAATATCCCTTTTGTTTTTCCATCTACAATTACAGGCCGGGCCTTACCCTGTGCTATACTTGGGAAAACAATGACCACTTCCCTTACCAATAAATCTACATCTGCCAGGCAGGCAGTGGCGACACCCAAGATTGATGGACGAGAGGACCAAGAGGAATGCCAAGATGCAAATCCACATTTTTGACCTGGATAACACAGTAACAGTATCAACTTTCATCATCTTTTCAATAGTCATTTTTCGTCTACAATATTTACAACAGTGTGTTCTTGTTGTTATTATTATCATTAGGTTTGATCTCTGTTTATGATTCATCCCTACTGATATTTAAAAAATTTCTTTGCTATCTGTAAAAGTAAGCCCAGGAACAACTGAACACAACTGTATTTAATCCGGGTCTCCTTATCAATCATAATCATGCATGCATTTCCTTTTTCTCCCTTAACATAT
This sequence comes from Lissotriton vulgaris, assembly GCF_964263255.1. Lineage (NCBI taxonomy): Eukaryota > Metazoa > Chordata > Amphibia > Caudata > Salamandridae > Lissotriton > Lissotriton vulgaris. Next base: position 1,435,135,148 of record NC_141687.1, read on the forward strand.
TGATATGGATAGGGTAGTCTACAGAGTTTGTCGTTTGTTATTTGTCCATGCCTACTGTTTTTTATTTTCAAACCTTTCCCCAAACTCCCCTTCCAATCCATTCAACAAACCCTAACCATCTTCCCCCGGGCTGCGTGACTTATTGAGGTGTGACTAAATTAAGTGTACACCAATAATTTATCACTTGCTTGCTGGGGCGGATGTGGCAAAAGCAACAGTACTTCCATTTCAAGGCAGAGCGAGCATCTTCTTCTGCTTGCCCACCCATAAGCAGTATATTTTAGAGGTGATTTTTATTTACCAAAGGAACATATACATCCTCATTAATTGCCGGCATTGATTGGATTTGTTGTCATCCTCCTACACAGCACTAACTGTTACGCTTGTGTCGAGTGTACTGCAGGCCTAGTCAAGTGACTCAACACAACTATAGTTTGTAACTCTGTGTAGTAGGCTATCCCCACCACCATTATGTTTTGTTGAAAAATATTTTTGCATATTACTGTTTCGCTGTAAGTTCTGTACTATACTTCATTCTACTTCTCCTCGAACAGTCTCTCTCAGGCGACTGACTGTCTCATTTTCTTTTTTTGCAAATGCTGCTGCCAGTGTCTACTACTACTACCACCACAACCATGGCATGTTAGGCAAGGAAAGGAAACCATCATCACCATGCAGCCATCCCTGTGCCTAAGTTAAACATCAAGCAATGGTAAGAGAGGTTTGGGTGAGGCATAATTAATAGTGGACATTTATTTGTTTATAAAGTTTTATATAGTGCAGACATGACCCACGGGGTATCAGAGCGCTTTACAGTACATAATTATCACATGTTATACATACAATCTGGAATCGCGTATAATACAAATGAGGTAGACATTGCTGTTTGATTAAAAGCGGTGGCAAGTTGGCTTCAGAGAGTTAAATGTTTAGGATGTTAATTTGTTCATGAGAAACATTTTCGCTTCCTTTTTGAATGCGGTAAAAGAAGAGATTCTGCGTACGTCTGGGGGAAGGTTGTTCCAAATCTTCGGTGTGATACCTGAGAAAGATCTGCACCCAATTCTCTTTTTGTGGAAGGATTGAGGTTTTAGTAGTAGTGAGCTTGTGCTTCGTGAATGTCTACAACCTCCCTACCGCTTAGCTTTTGTGCTAAATAGCTGGGGGTGATGCTAAGTAAGTGTTTATGTGTCATGCAGGCAATCTTTAGTTGTATTCTCGACTCGTATGGTAGCCAGTTCGAAGTCTTCAGGGCCGGAGTGATGTGGTTATTTCTTTTTATTATAGCAGCCTGGCCGCAGCGTTAAGCAATGCCCTGATAGGTGCTAGTTTGTATTTTGGAAGACCGCAAAGAGTGGTGCTTCCATAGTCCAGTCTTGGTAGAACTAGGGCTTGGACCGCCATTTTTAGATCAGTCTGTGGGAGGAAGGGTTTAAGTTTCCTTAAGATACTCAGCTGAAAATTGGCTCCTTTGGTGGTATTGTAGAATTGTTCCTGTATATTTAAATGTTTGTCAAGGGCAACTCCCAGGGTTTTTGCGGAATCAATAATATGAGGGGCGCAATCAAAGGAAGTAAGATGTTTCAGCCATAAGTCTATCTTGGGTGTGTGATTGGGAGGGGAGATGAGGAGGAACTCAGTTTTTTTGGTATTAAGCATGAGGTGGTTGCTATTGAGCCAACTTTGGGTATTATGAAGAATGGCGTTGAGGGAGATGAAGTCATCTGGTGAGGAGATTTTCATTTATAGTTGAGTGTCGTCCGCGTATAGATGATATAGAATGTTTGCAGAGCTAAGAGCATTAGCAAGGGGTTCCATGAGTAGATTAAAGAGTATAGGTGATAATGCTGATCCCTGTGGGACTCCTAGTGTGACCATGGAAGGTTGAGAGAATGATTGCTTCAACTTGACTCTTTGGGTTCTTTTGCTTAGGAAGGAGGTAAACCATTGTAACACTGGACCGATTAGACCCATCTTTCGTTCAAGTAGAGACAGTAGATTGTTCTGTTTAACCGTGTCGAAGGCGGAAGATAGGTCATGAAGTGTCAATAGCCACGATTTGTTGTGATCTAACATTTTTAAAATGTCATCCATTATGTGCGTGAGGGCTGATTCAGTACTGTGACCTTGACGGAAACCGAATTGGTGTTTATCTAGGAGGTTAAAGTTCTCGATGTGATTGCAAAGTTGAATTTGTACACATTTTTCCATTAACTTTGCCAGCGTGGGGATGCTGGATATAGGGCGATAGTTGTTGAGGTCTGTGGAGAGGGAGTTGGCTGTCTTTAGTATAGGTGTGAGCTGCCCTATTTTCAGACAGTCCGGTATGGAATCTTGCCTAAGAGAGGCTTTGACATTTTTTGCCCATAATGGTAGAATAGAGGACTTTATCCTTTTGAATACAGATGAGGGTAGGGGATCGGAGAAATGATTGGCGGGGTTGATTACTAGCAGGGTGCTATAAATTTCGTGTTCAGTGATGGGCGAGAAGGAGTGCCAGTTGGCATTGTTCTTTGGAACTCCGGTGGGCAGGCAGAAAAGGTCCTTGATCTGTGAGTAAAGAATTTTTTCTTGGTCAGTAGATAGTTGGGGTTCTTTCTTGGATTGAATGTCATTTTCAATGGTTCTAGTCTTTTCTAGGAAGAATTTGGCCAGCTCGTTGCAGTTAGGGGTAGCCGGGTTGCTTAGCTCCACTACGTTTGCAGAGTTATGCAATTGTTGTTTTACGATTTTGAATAGTTTTTTAGGATGGTTAATGGCTTGGTTCAGCTGTGTTTTGGAGAAGTGTGCTTTAGCTTTTAAGATTTTTCTGTAGTAAGTTTTTCTCAGTGCCCTAAGGTGGTGTAGATGATCGGTGGAGGGTGCTGCCTTCCATGCTCGCTCAGCTAGTCTTAACTTGCACCGGTCCGAGTTAAGATTCTCATTGTACCATGGTTTGGAGATTTTGGTGGAGACATTTTTTTTCTTGAAGGGTCACTGTGGTTTCCAGGATTTCAAGCATAGTGGCGTTGTAAAAGTCCGTAAGATCATGGATGTGGCCATGTCTGCTGATGGTGTCAGGGCAGAATTGCATTGGGACACCAAGGCGTTGGCATCGATATTCCGGATATTCCTTTTCAATTGTTTTATTTTTGTAGGTTGGTTTCGTTTTGGAGTTACCTCACTGTTGATGGAAAAGAAGATACTGTAATGATCAGTCCAGTCACATGGGGAGATGGATTCTAGCAATATGATGTTTCTTTTTGCTATGATGAGGTATAATGTCTCCCCCTTGTTATGGGTTGGGCTGTCACAGAATTGAAACAGTTCCTGATCTGCCAGAGAGGATTTGAGACCACTTACAACATGATCGCTGGTATTGCTCCAATGGAGATTAAAGTTTCCCAGAAAGATCTGCAGCACTTGTGAGTTGGCGTTGGCTGTAATAACTTCCATCAGCTCATCAATGAACTTTGGATTGTCACCCAAGGGGTGGTATATTATGTAAAGTTGGCAGATGATGCCCTTGTCGTCTGAGATGTTGGTGCACAGATATTCACAGGAGGATAAGGAGATGGAGTCTGCTTGTTTAACTGTGATGGTGTTTCGATAAATGCAGGCTATCCTCCCTCCGGGTTTCTCAATTCTATCCATGTGAAATATATTGTGACTAGTGGGGACCAGTAGGTCAAGGATGGGAACTGAAGAACTCTTTAGCCATGTCTCTGTGAGGATGATGATGTCCAGGTCATTCGCGAGAATTAGATCATAAATGACCGTAGCATGTTTGTTAGCCGATGTGCAGTTGATTAGTGCACACTTTAATTTGCTAGTCAGGTGAGTGAAGGTTGATTGCATTATATGTGAGGTTTTCCCTAATTAGGGATCTGTAGTTGTAAGTTGGTTCTCTATATGGGTTGAGTCGAATGGATTGGATGGTGCCATCTAGAGACTTGCTATTGTCATTATGGCTTGTGTATGAGGTGAGAAGGTCATGTAAGTCATTGTCAGATAGACCATCCATAGTTCTCATTGGTTGATCCGGGTCATAGGGGGAAGGCATTTTACTCTGTGTTATAAAGTCTGGATGTGGATTCGTGGTTAGGTATCTGCTGGTGTGCTGACTAATTTGGTTCACTGTGGCACGAGTGGCTTTATTAGAGTTTAGGACTTCAATGGTGATTGATGATAGATTTTGCATTTCATCCTTGAGCTGGGCTAGACCTAGGGTTAACTCATTGAATCGAGTGGTCCAGTCATGGTTAGGGCGCTCAGTTAAGTGTGGTGGCATGTGTTCCCCTATACTGGTAGTTCCTCCATTGTGGTCTGAGAACTGGATATCGGATTGGGTGGGGATATCTTTGTTAGTTTTTGACGGAGTTGGATGAGTAAGGAAGGTAGTAGGTGGGTCAGAGTGGATGTGGTGTATGGTCTTAAGAGGTGCTAACATGAGAGGGGGTACTGCAAGTAGAGGGGGTATAGTCGCGGCGTGTGGAGTTTGGGTGAGCGGGTAGGACATTGGGGGTGTTAGGAGTTGACCGGGAATCAAAGTAAGTGTTGGCTCAGGGGGGGTTTACCAGATAGCTTGTCTGCTAGTTGGGTAGTAAGAATGTCAGGGATGTCATTTTGGAGGTCGTTATCAGAGCTTATGACTGTCCGAGTAGGACCCGTGGGCCCTGGTGTGGTTGAGTCGGTTGTGAGGGGCGTGTCTGGATCATTGGGGGTGTGGTGCATCTTATCAATGCTTGCGACTGTCCACGCTGAGTTGGGGGCCCTGGTGTGGTTCAGACAGTTGAGAGGGACGTGTAGGTATCATAGGGGTGTGGTGCTCATTATCTATGCTTATGGCTGTCCGAGCTGGACCTGTGGGCCCTGGTGTGATAGGGTCAGTTGTAAGGGGCGTGTAGGAGTCGTTGAGGAGGGTATGGCGAGGGGTAGGGCCCCTTGGAGTAGTTAGTGGATTAAATCATCAATTCACACACCCCTTTAAGTCCAGTTAAAGAATGCATAGACTAGAAGAGACTGACAGTACTGGTAGGACAACTCAATCAGTGAGGGGTGCCGCGTCTATCTGTTTGTGTCTTACAAAGTCAGCCAATTATTTAAATCAAACACTGGCTATGGGCGGCCCTGCACCAGCAAGGACACAGTGTAATGTAAAACAGTAACTCCACCCACAAAACATTAACAACATTGTATGTAAAGTAGAAATATTGCTTTAATAACCCTAACAAAAATAAATTATGTAAAAAATAAAAACACAAAACCTGACCCATCCCTCTCCCTAACCCCAACTAATGTCCAATTGTCCAAAGAAACCCCAAGGCCCGATTTCCACCCGCCAAAACAATAAATTAAAAAGGGGTAATGAACAGAGTCTCTTCTTTATGTTCGGTGGGATTGTCTTTGGAGGACAAGCACTACCTCCTCAAGAAGGGCGACGAGGCACTTTAAAGCGCGGCAGTTGCAGCCACACGGGGGGGGGGGCGCCAGTGATGGTAAGGGAATGGCGGCGGCGGGCGGCTGCCAGACGGTGGCGCCATACTGCTGGAGGGCAGTGGCTGGGGCCCAGGGCATTGGAGGAGGCTGCAGCTGCTGCTGCCTCCTCCTCCTTTTCCAGGACCACCAGCTGATGATATTCCTGCGGGATGGCTTCCAGCTTCCGGCACCATGCCTTGGCGGCCAACTCCTTCCTATCTTGTTCCCCCATGGAAGGAGTAGCTATATATCAAAAAGAAAAAACAAGGCTATTGTAAAATATACTCTTAGAAAAACAGTAAGACAAGTTAATTATACACATAGTGGCATGGTAGCACTATAAAGCACAGTACATAACATTTGTGGTATGTATCTATCCTCCCACTTCGTTGGGCTTTAACATTTGTGGGATTTTTTCAGGCATTCAACCAACCATGCATCTGATTCCTATCAGCCACCTATGCATGCATTGCATGCATGCATCCCAAGTATCCTTCTCTCTGTCAGTCATAAATATTAAATCTCGCCCTTCCTTCCTTCCTCCCATCTTTCCCTTTAGTTCAACACCAGGTGATCTGATCTGACCTTTAGCCTTCTCCATAAAACTTTCAAAGCCGAGTTGAAATCAGATGGAAGAGGCCATTGGTTACTCAATACTCCCGCCACTAATGCCTTTACTAATGCCAATTAAAGGGTGTCTTCACTCTTCAAACGTTCACAACTTCTTACTTACTAAGTCTCTACAGTACAGTATACATACAGTACACGCTTGCAGTGAGTGTAATGTTAATAGTTAAGGATTAGGAATCGAACTTACCACCACCCGCCACTGGTGCTGGCTCACCCCCTGCAGCTCCATCCGCAACTGCTGCATCCTCGCCAGTCGCGTTGCCTTCGCCGCTGGCCCCGACACTGGTGGTTGGTAGTGCGCCTAGAAAAAACATTACACATTTTTAGGTGTCATATACACCTCCCCCTATTGTTCAGTAGCAAGATTGGAAAATGAGTTAATAGTAATACATACATATACAACATACATCACTAGTACAAATCAGGTAGTAGAACAGTAGACACTAGTAGTTATATATGGTCCCTAGGGTCATTCTAGTCTTTGCTTAGTTAGCCCGAGCCATGCAACCATTTTACCTTTGTGTCTTTTATTTTTGCACACATGACGTTACCTCGCAGCTTGTTGTCTAAGACACCTTTGAGCCCACATGACCTCATACTGCTACTGTCTAAGCGCTGTGTACCAGGTCAACTAAAACATTAACAAGCCATATTATGGCGTTCTGGTGTTAGTCCATATTGCTTCTCCATAAAAATGCTACTCTTTTTGCCACGGCTGAGAAATGCTTGCAATATAGTAATGCGCAACATTTTTCTTATTACAGACAGAAGATTCCCTTCTACGAAACAGAGCTTTGCAGAGCTTATGATGTAACAACTACCAGTACTAGGTTCTTCTAAGGGTAGGGGTCCCCAGAATTTGCTCAGAGATCTTCATTTATAATTTTATATCAACTATATTCCTACCAAGGGGATGGTGGTGCTTCCACCTCTGTTCAGTTATCATCATTTCCCGATTTTTTTCTATGGACTTGTAGTTGTTGTAACTGTAACTAAGTGTAACAATGTTTATTGTTTTAATATTATGAACTTTCATGTTGCTGCTGCATTATAGAACAACGTACAGAGCTTGTCAATTGAAAATAAAACTTTTGAACTTACATAGACTCTGTGGTATTTGGTGTGGACTTACACGAGTGAGCGAGCAAAAGGAAGAGTGTGCATGTGCATTGCTTCCACGACTGAGAGGTCGGGAGTGTTATGTTCTGGGTTGTCTACTTGTTGGGTATCTTGGGGTGGTTCGGAGAGCTAATAGTTATGACGAGACACTACTATAACTAGTCGAGCAGGGGATTGTGGTGGGTTCTGAACTTCTGATTGAGGTGTGAGGAGGGTCAAACCTACCATCACCAACATCCTCTTTTCTTGTGCAAAGTTCTGTATGTGCAAAATCCCTACAACAGTAGTAGTATGTCCTATCCTATCAAAATAGTAAAATCTGGTTGGGCATTTGTTGGTGGAACTTGTCGAAAAGCCTCAAGATTAACAAAGACTCAAGATCAATAAGAATAGAAGTAGTTCAAGAGGACAACCCAAAGGACTGGACTCAATGGCCAGAGCTACTGGGGAATCTGAGTTTTATTTAAAATCTTTTAAATAAAGAGTGGCCAACTGAGCCAGCTTAGCTACAGACAGACTAATAGTAGAAGTACCAGAGAGTCATCACAGCAGAGGCAGTTAGAGGCAGGGATAACAAGAATTTAGAAACAGATAGTCCAGATCGAAGGATAATTCTTGGTAAAAAAATAGCATTAGGAAACAGAAACAATTGTTCAAAAAAAATATGGTGCAGTAAAAGTTCGGGAATAAGAATTATTAATATTAAAAACAAGAAGACTTACTAGGGCCAGCAGAAGAGCCCTCGTCGTTGTCCTCCTGTTGTTGGTCTGCTCCTCCCGCCGACTGAGACCCTGTCTGCTTGCCCCTGGGTGCTGAACATGAAATATATAAGAAAGAGACAAACATTGATGATTGGTGTGAAACAAATAAAATATTTTTAAAGGACGGTCAAAAGAACATTTATGTAAACAACAATTGCAAAAAATAAACTGACCTATTTCATCTGGTCAACAAGTAGTATCGGGGGATTCGCGGATCGACTACTTACTATTTATCAACACTAATCCAGTCTTCCATTCTGATTCCAGAATACTAACTAAGCCTAAGTAGTACGTACCACCTGACTTAGCCCACCTATTCCAGGCGTGCCAATTGTACATTAAGTATGCATTTCCACTTCTTTTAGTCCTCAAAAATGCATAAATGGTCAAATAGAGGACACATGACTACATGTTTGCATACACCAAATTGTTGGTTGATTGATTGGTGCTGATGTTCTACTAGTGCTAAGCCTATTACCACCCATTGAACAAACTAAAAAAGGTTCTACTATGGACTGGGGTAAGCACTAGCAGCATGTGACATAACAGAGGGGGCTTCACGCATACCACTAAAAAATTACAAACTCATACTAATAAGTAACTAAACCTAAGTATCAATCCACCCCTATCTCTTAAAGACAGGACAAAGTAAGGACTAGAGTCACTATAGCATTACGTAACTTAATTTCGTTAAAATAAACTCTTACATAATCACGCTAAGCGAGCGCAAATGCAAAGTTGCAAACAAGTAAGATTAGTAGCGCAGAAGAGCACCTGTGTCATAACAATCACAGAAGACTTTTAAACGTAATTTACCTGTAATGTAAGCAGCAGCATTCTAGCTGGTTGGAAAAAAAAGATAGCCTTAATATATAACACAGAGCAGAAGAAAAGACACAAAGTAGTAATTTTTAAATAGTTATTCACCAAGACCCGGGACCTCCACTCCTAGCAAGTCCAGCAAGTCCTGCTCCCGGTCCAGGATATAGGACCACCGGTGCGTCAATTGGTTCTGGGTGCGCCGGACACCAGAGCAGTGAAACACTGCCCAGTGTACCTTCCCCCACTGCTGCCGATGCTCCCGGAGCCTGTTCCCGGACCCAGGCCTGCCACTTGCTGCCAGGGTTAAGGTGAGGTGGCGCTGCACAAAGAAAACCAGTGCAGCCAACTCCACCTCCCCAAATAAGGCCCGTGCCTGCACCCCTTGTGGGTGCCGCCTTCTGCAAGGAAGGCGGTCGCGGCTCTGGCTCCGGCATCGAGCCCTTTGCCCTTTAGACATGGTTCTGGGGCAGGCGGTGTGGGAAAGAAAAGGTCAAAATTAAAAAAGTAAGTAAAATAAATGAAAAGAGCAGGCAATAGAAGAGGAGTGAAAAGGTAGTTAAAACACACAAAAGTAGACAAAAAAAATATAGAATCAGGAAAATAGTAGGAGAGATATTAAATAAAAAAGATCAAAAAAAAGTTTCTAGAAACAAAGGATTGAAAAGATAGAGGGAGGATTCAAAAGCAGACCCCAGAACCATAGCAATAGAGTGAAAAACAAGATGGCCATGCCCATTGCGACCGCAAAGGCAAGTTTGTGCAATATTTTCCCCCGAACACGCAAAAAGGGGCGCAAACATGTAAAAGCGTTATCGAACAGGAAATACGTATCGCGAATGGGCGCGAGCATGCATTGCAGGAAATAAGCATTGCGAGCTGGCAGGACAAGTGAAAACAAGATGGTCACGCCCATAGGCGACCGCATGGACAAGTTGGTGAGACATTTCCAACGCGATCACTCAGAAAATATCGCGAACAGGCGGGAAAAGAACTACCGTGTCTTCGCGATATTTCCGCGTGTTTGCGAAGATGTTTGACATTTTCAGGAAGAGTTGCGAAACGCGATTCCGCAAATTCTACCCACCCCTAGTTTTGGCACACTTTCTTTGATAAAGAAGTTATTGAGTGTCCCTCAAAATGTGTATGCTTTCTAACCTTGCAAGGATCCAAACCTTGTAAGGTACTTATTTTGTGTTTCAAGCGTTGCCTTGAAAAGATATGTAGAAATGTCCTCAGAATATCAATAGATTTCTGACAAATACTACAAACACTTCTACAATTCCATTTGTATACAGGGCCTGACTATGCCTTCCCTATACCTCTTTTGCAATATCTTGTTCTATATTTCTAGATATCATCACCTATTTCACTATAGGAGTACCTTTCGTCGTTTCATAACATTGTCCTGTTTCATCAATAGCATGAACTAATGTGTTATCCTGGAGATAGCGTTCTTCATTAAAGAAAGGCTTTGTAGTAGAAGTATGTATCCATTCTGCATTAAAACTGTACAAAAGTTGCTTCTATTCACTAATCTTTCCTTCTGTTTTTGTTTCCTCATATACAACAGCATTTTGTCAAGAGTCTTCATTCTATTTATAATAAAAATTAAAAGCTTCGCCTTATCAACTATTCCCTCAACTCGTTATTTCTGTTTCAGTGCATACTATACTGTTTCTATACTTCTTCATATTTCTAGTAGATTTACAACCACTCTACTACGAAACATCCTGGCTCTGATTTCTTGAAACTGCTTCTGTCTCCTGGTTAAGGTGTGTCCATCTTTGTTACATTTTTTCCTGTTCTTGTAATATAGATTTTGCCCACTCTTATTCTTTCTCATAGTTTGATTTTTCTTTTCAATATTTTGTAATCTTTGCAGGTGTCTGCATACATTTTTAAGAAATGATTTTGTCCTCTTAGTAGTAGCTCTTTTTACTTTCATCACTTTTTCTGCATTTTTCCCCTTTTGTTTCTAAGTTCTGCAAAGATTCTGTAGTTGCTTTTGTTGCTTTTTCCTCCTAGCTTTTTTAGGTATTCTGCTGTATTTATGTAGACATTGTTCTGTAAATAAAATAAGTATATTTAAATGTTTACTCTAGCCAACTTACCAACCACTTTACTATTAACGTACACATAATGCAAAAACAGTTTTCATGTTACATAGCAGTTTTAAATCTACAGTCAAACCTAGCTATATACTTACATGAACTTACTACAATATAACGAACCAAAACACAAAACTTTATTTATTAGTTACCTTTTAAAATTATATAGCACCCTCTCGTATAACACGGCCGCACCATATATCAGTTCTCACTTGTACATGGTAAGAGACCAATTCATCCCATTTGTAGTAAATTTTAAAATGAACCTCAACCAAAGTGTAGAAGTACATGGAGTGTCTCAATCCTGTAAATCCGGAAACACAACATAAGAGCTGTTTGTGTGCCTCTCTACCACTGTGTCACTGGTGGATTTAGTCTCTCAGTATTTTTCTACTAAAATGCAACAGATATAAATTTCGGGAAATGGTGCATATAAAAATCTGCACATTAATCTCTATCAGAGCATATAGCTCACTAATTCTTCTGCGTACATGCAAAGAGTGTGTGACAGGTTGCATATATAATTCACCAGATTGTTCTAAAAGACTACATATTCCTCCATAAACATGTAAATACATGGGTTTGTGGTTGAGTACATTAATACTCGCTGGATGATTGAATGAGTGCATAGAATAGTGCCTAGGTGATTCCCTGAGGATACAGGTAGTGCCTGGATGATTCACTAAGTATGTGGGAACTTTGTGGGTCATTCCACATCTGCATAGTTACTGCCTGTGTATTTGCATGCGTATATCACTACTATCTGGCTGTTTAGATGAGTGCATGAGTAGTGCCTGAATGATTAGATAAGTGCATGACTAGTGTCTCAATAATTCAATACATGCATAGATAGGGGTTGGATGAATAAGTGAGTGCAACTCTAGTGCCTAGATTATTGCAGGAGTGCATGCACAGTATATAGGTGATTAATAGAGTGCATGGATAGTGTGTATGTGATTGTTTAAGTGCATGCATAGCACCTTGCAGATTGAATGAGTGCATGACTAGTATTTCAATGATTGCATGACTAGTATTTCAATGATTGGACTGATTATGTGTTATGTGTTATGTGTGTGAGGCGGAAAGCCGGGAGCGAGATTAGCTGTTTCTTAATCTTTTGTGTCACTTATAACTTGTGTTATCTTAAAAAAAAGCACTTACTTCGATTTCCTGGCACCTTCAGGACGTGCCCTTTGAACCTTCTGCACAGCGGATCTAGCGCTGTCACAGAAGCAACAAACACCTACAATTCCTGCCGCCATTGACGGCGTGTTGCGAGGCCACGCCCACTTCGAGGCCACGCCCCCCACCCTTCCTGTATATAAGCGCTGACTGCGAGCGCTGCATACAGATTCACTCACCCTCCTGAGGCGGAAAGCCGGGAGCGAGATTAGCTGTTTTTTAATCTTTTGTGTCACTTATAACTTGTGTTATCTTTAAAAAAAGCACTTACTTCGATTTCCTGGCACCTTCAGGACGTGCCCTTTGAACCTTCTGCACAGCGGATCTAGCGCTGTCACAGAAGCAACAAACACCTACAATTCCTGCCGCCATTGACGGCATGTTGCGAGGCCACGCCCACTTCGAGGCCACGCCCCGCCCCTTTTACTCCTATTACAACATGTGCATTCACCGGACGCGCAGCGGACGGGCGCAGCGGGCGCGCCGTTTGCGCGCCGAAGGCGCGCCTAAGGCAAGCCCGTCTTCGCCCATCATCGCCAAGTCATCGCCTCTCGCCAGTCCCCCTGGTTGGGCTCCATCAGCACCCCTTCACTAAGACAGGGAACAACTGCTTGCCTGGAACTCTGGACGGACCTGTGCCCACACAACAGGTACACTTGGTCACACGTGCCTGCAATGTAAAGACTGTCGTTTTACTACAGCCAACCCCCACCCCATTCGACAATTACAAGACTCACCCAAAACCACCCCATTACGATCCTCCATCTCAACGTCAGGTCACTCAACAAACATCACCTTGAGGTTAACACCCTCATACTGGATGAAAACCCTGACATCCTCTTCCTCTGTGAAACTTGGTTACGGGATGGCACTTCAGTCATACCTAACCTCACGCTTCCAGACGACTACCTTATGTCGACCCTAAATAGAGGTGGGAGAGGCGGAGGCATTGCTGTAATCTACAAAAAACTATTTTCATGCCTATTCACCAAGGAAGAACTTCCCAATTGTGAATGTGCTCATTTCAAAATTACTATAAATCCAAACTTCACCATGTCGGGCCTCTACATCTATCGCCCACCTGGACCTGCTTCAAAATTCATCGAAGCTCTTCTTGAGACAGCAAACTCTCTAGTGACTAAAAATGCAAACTTCACCATACTAGGCGACCTCAATCTTCACTTTGACCTGCTTAACGATTCCACCATCAAAAATCTTCTTGCTGACTTCTCCGCTCTGCAACTTAACTCCCTTATTCAAACCTCAACGCATCTAGCTGGTCACATCCTAGACCCAGTATTCACAAACATCAAGGAGGTTAAGACAGAGGTACCCCTACCGATGGGATGGACAGACCACTACCTTATTAAATTGACTATTTTAGTCAATAAAACGGTGCATAAAATCACACCTACACGCCGTCTAAAAAGACCATGGCACAAACTATCCATCAGTGACCTCCATACCACCCTTGGGGAATTCCATCATGAGACTAACCTAGACATCAACATAACCTATAGCACGTTCCATGATTGGATTACGAGAGGATTAGATGCTCTTATTCCAGCGAAATGGACGAAAGGGCGTAGCTCACCATCCAACCCATGGTACAACGACACTCTCAAAGCCATGCGCAAAGACTGTAAAAGAGCTGAGCGCCTATGGAGAAGGGAATACAACAATGAAGATAAAAACAATTATCTATTGAAACAAAAAATGTACCACAAAGCCATCCGCGCCGCACGAACTGCCTACTATGCAGATAAAATCAACTCGAGCCCTACCCCTGCCAAAGACGTTTTTTAACTTGTTCAAGAATTACAGAGCTGCAAATCTCCCCCCCAGCATCTCCTCTGCGCAACAATGCGAGGGCCTTGCCACGTTCTTTGTCGACAAAGTACAAAAGATCTATAGATCCTTCCCACAGCACTCCCCCAGCCTCACTAAAATCACTAACCCCCCCTAACTATACTATCCTGACCCACATCCCAGAAATTTCTTCTGACAATCTCATCAAATGATGCCAAAAAGTCAAAACTGGCTCTCCGTCAGACCCCATGCACCCGGCTCAATTTTTGGAGTCACTTAACTTCTTTCTACCTTCCCTGGCCTCTATTCTGAATCTCTCCTTTACCTCAGCCAGTGTACCATCTGCCTGGAAGCAAGCGTGGGTTTCACCTATCATCAAGAATCCGACCCTAGATCCAACCAAACCACAAAATATCCGCTCTATAGAAAGTCTACCTGCCTTCCGAAAAGCCATTAAAAGGCACTTATTCCCCTCCCTATAACTCTCCTCTTCACCTTCTATTCTCAGGCTAGGGTCTGTGGTTCTCTAGCGCCGGGACGCCTCTTTGCTGGGGCCGCTGTATTGCGCTTTACCAAACTATAGAATAGAATAGAATAGAGTGACAGGAAGTGCCTGGGTGATTAGATAAGTACATGAGTAGGACCTGGATAATTAGATGAGTGCACGACCAGTGTCTGAGAGATTGCATGAGTCCATTTTTAAAGCATGAGTGGTTGGATGAAAGCGAGGGTACTAATGGGGTGATTTTATTAGTGCAACAGTAGTGTCTCAGCAATTTAATGCATGCTTAGGTACTAGATCGGTGACAGGTTCACTGTAATGGGACTGCCTGTGTAAATGGATGAGCGCATGGGTTATGCCTCAGTATTTTGATGAGCGCATGGGTTGTAAGTGGGTGTTTGGATGAGTGCGTGGGTTGTGCGTGGGAGTTTGAGACTGCATAGATAGAGCCTTGGTGATAGTTTAAGTGAATGGTTAGTGCCTTTGTGATTGGATGAATGCATGGGTAGTGCCTGCATAGTTCAATCGCTACATAATTATTGCCTGCATGATTGCAGGAGGGCATGTGTAGTGCCGGGTGATTGAATAAGTGCATGGATAGTACATGAGTGATTTCATGACTGCCTGAGTAGTGACTGGGTGATTGGATGAGTCAAGTCAAGTCAAGTCATAAAATTTATATAGCGCACTACATACCCAGAGGGTTTCAAGGCGCTTGGGGAGGGGAGGGCGCTTGGGGAGGGGAGGGGGATTATTTGTCAAATATCCACGTTTTAAGTTGTTTTCTGAACGCTAGGTGATTCTGGGTGAGGCGAAGGTAAGCGGGGAGTGAGTTCCATGTTTTGGCAGCCAGGTATGAGAAGGATCTGCCTCCCATGGTGGTTTTGTTGATGCGAGGGACAGTGGCGAAAGCTTGGCTGGAAGATCGAAGTTGGCGGGAGGGGGTGTAGAAGGACAGTCAAGAGTTGAGGCAATCTGGTCCGATGTCGTAGAGTGATTTGTGTGCGTGGGTAAGCAGTCGGAAAGTAATCCTCTTATTGACGGGTAGCCAGTGGAGGTCTTTAAGGTGACCAGAGATGTGTTTGTTGCGTGGGATGTCTAATATGAGCCTGGCTGAGGCGTTTTGGATTCGTTGTAGTTTCTTCTGTAGTATGGCGGTGGTACCTGCGTAGAGGGTGTTTCCGTAGTCCAGTCGGCTCGTGACCAGAGCATGGGTGACTGTTTTCCTTGTTTCGGTGGGGATCCAGCGAAATGTTTTTCTGAGCATGCGAAGGATGTTGAAGCAGGATGAGGATACGGCGCTGACTTGTCTGTTCATTGAAAGTGAAGAGTCCAGGATGACGCCAAGGTTCCGTGCGTGGTCTGTCGGGATGGGTGCTTTTCCGAGGGCTTCCGGCCACCAGGAGTCGTCCCATGCAGAGGGGGATTTACCTAAGATGAGGACTTCTGTTTTGTCTGAGTTCAGTTTCAGACGGCTTTGTTTCATCCATTCGGCGACTTCTTTCATTCCTTCGTGTAGGTTAGTTTTGGCGGTGCTGGGGTCCTTGGTGAGAGAAAGGATCAGTTGAGTGTCATCCGCGTAAGAGATGATGTTGAGGTTGTGTTGGCGGGCGATGGTCGCGAGGGGGCTCATGTATACGTTGAAGAGGGTGGGGCTGAGTGAGGATCCTTGTGGTACGCCGCAGATGATTTCAGAGGCCTCGGACTTGAATGGTGGGAGGCGGACTCTCTGGGTTCTTCCGGAGAGGAACGAGGTGATCCATTCCAGTGCCTTTCCTTGGATTCCGATGTTTCTGAGGCGCTGTAAAAGGGTGCTGTGGCAGACTGTGTCGAAGGCTGCAGAGAGGTCGAGGAGGATGAGGGCGACTGTGTCTCCATTGTCCAGTAGAGTTCGAATGTCGTCTGTTGCTGCGATGAGGGCGGTCTCAGTGCTGTGCTTTGCACGGAAGCCAGATTGTGAGGAGTCGAGGGATTTGTTGGCCTCGAGGAAGGCGGCGAGCTGGTTGTTGACAGCTTTCTCGATGACTTTGGCCGGGAATGGAAGAAGTGAGATGGGGCGGTAGTTTTTGAGTTCGGTGGGGTCTGCTGTTGGTTTTTTCAGAAGGGCGGTGAGTTCAGCGTGTTTCCAG
Organism: Lissotriton vulgaris; assembly: GCF_964263255.1. NCBI lineage: Eukaryota > Metazoa > Chordata > Amphibia > Caudata > Salamandridae > Lissotriton > Lissotriton vulgaris. The sequence continues at coordinate 1,435,151,667 of NC_141687.1, forward strand.
TCTTCTGGGAAGGTAGCGGAGTTGAAGGAGCAGTTGATGACGTCTCGGAGGTGCGGTGCTATGGCGGAGTCTGCTTTGTTGAAGATGTGGTGAGGGCATGGGTCTGTGGGGGATCCAGAGTGGATGGAATTCATCAGGCGGATGGTGTCCTCAGTGGTGATTGGGTTCCAGGCGTTGAGGGTGTTAACGGGGGGAAGATAGTCAGCTGATGGTAGGGTGGGTTGGCTTCCGGGTTGGTTGTCAAAGCTGTTGTGGATGTCAGCAATCTTGTTGTGGAAAAAAGAGGCTAGGGAGTCGCAGAGAGTTTGAGAGGGGGTGATGTCGTTGGAGTTGGCCGAGGGGTTGGAAAATTCCTTGACGATGTTGAAAAGTTCCTTGCTGTTGTGGGCGTTGTTGTCGAGTCGATCCTTGAATGCTGTTTTTTTGGCTTTTCGGATCAGTTGGTGGTGAGTACGGATGGCGTTTTTGAAGGCGTCCTTGTTGCTGGTGGATGAGTCTTTTTTCCAGGCCTTTTCAAGGGAGCGGCATAGTTTCTTGGATTTCTTGAGGTCTTTGTTGAACCATGAGGCCTTCTTGATTTTGTGTTGGCGTTTTTTCAGTGGTGCTAAGGTGTCTGCGGTGTTGGATAACCAAAGGGTGAGGTTGGAGGCGGCTTCGTTGGCGTTAGAAGAGAGGGCTGGGGAGGTTTGAAGGAGCGATGAGGAGATCTGTTCCGTGGTGATTTTGTTCCAGTTTCTTTGTAGAGTTGGTTGGAGGTGGATGATGGGTTTCGGCTTGTTGTAGGTGAAGTGGACGCAGCTGTGGTCAGTCCAGAGGAGCTCCGTAGTGTGGTTGAAAGAGACATGGTTGCTAGAGGTGAAGATGGGGTCGAGTGTGTGACCTGCGATGTGGGTGGGGGAAGTGACCAGTTGTTTAAGTCCGAGGTTGGCGAGGTTGTCTAAGAGGGTGGTGGTGTTGCGGTCGTTGATCTTCTCAAGGTGGAAGTTGAGGTCTCCCAGGAGGATGTAGTCTTTGGAGGGGAGCGCGTGTGGGGTGATGAAGTCCGTGATGTCTTCACTGAATTTTGCGCGGGGTCCTGGTGGTCTGTAGAGGAGGGTGCCTCTGAGTGTGGTCTTGGGGTCGATGTGGATCTGGAAGTGGAGGTGTTCGGAGTTGGCGAGGTTGGCGTCAGAGCTGGTTGAGATGCGGATTGATTTCTTGTGGACGATAGCGATTCCTCCTCCTGTTTGGTCGGTGCGGTCTTTGCGTGTAATCTTATAGTCGTCAGGGAGTAGTAGTAGTGTCTGTGTGACTGTGAAAGTAATTCCATCGATGTTAGATACATAACAGTTGTGACTATATCTCTGACTCATTGATTGTCATTCTGTCAGTATCAAACTATTTTAGTGTATCTATCCTTTTCCGCTCAGCTATGTGTGAGTGAAGTCTAGATATCACACTTGATACATAATTGGATGCATAGCTGTCTAGGAGCATACATTGCTCTGTTACTCAGCATGCATATGCATCAGTAACTTTCGAAAATCTCACTTTTTCAGAGCACAAAAACTTTTCTTAATGGCATACCCACATAATTTTTCAAATGTTTCTTGTGTCTATAAAACATATATTCAGCATTTCTCAAAGAAAATTTACACACCGAGTGAAGCTACCATGAAGCTAGCACAAGAACTCACAACAGACATTCTGCACTATTAACTCTCCACCATTTTAAACACAGCATGTTTAAATAACTACACCATACTCACCATATACATGACATTTTTAGCAGTCTTAAAGAACATAGATAGATCACCATGTAATCATATATGTGATTTCATAATAGATGTGCTCCTTTAAGCCATCTTTCCAAAAATATATATTTCTCTACATCTTTATGAAAACTCAAGAATCTCATTGTGCATATAACTATCTGCAACCAGAAAAAACATATCTCACCATCTAAGCCTATGCAAACCGGTCATGTAAGTTAAAAACCACATTGACAAACACTTCCTAATACATACCTAACAAGTATTACTACTTTATAGTTCATATACAGGTGCAGCACATTTTCCTATGTTTTATTCATCACTATAATACTCCTGTTTAATAATGTTATTAAAAGTACTACAATTCCCAGAATGCAAATAACATAGATCTGTCTGTTCAGCACATGATGCTTAGACATTTAAAACATTGTCATTTTAAAGGCATTGCTCATTGTAACTTTCAACAGTACTTGCATCTTAAACACGTACCCTCTGCCAGATACAGTTCGTCTGATATATTTTTTTCATATCACAGTGATACTCTTTGATCAAACTCCCATATACATCTTCATATCTAATGTTCATTTGTTTAAACAATTAAAAAGTTATATACATACCAGTGAATTGAGTTTGTAGATTATATGGTTGTTTTAACTCTTCCTGGGTAGTTTGTAAAAACTAAGCACAAGAATGGTACACCACTCTTATACAAAGCAACTATAAAAAGACAACCTCTTCAACTTTCCACTCTACGATCATGAGAAAGACAGCAAATGTTTTTCATTTTAGACAGCTCTACCTTGACTTGTGAATAGTCAGTATCTGTTAACTCTCTGCCTCTCTTTCAAAAAGAGATTCCTGTATATGCGTTTTCGCGATGTTTTCGCAATCATCATGGAGTAATAGCAAAAAACAAACAGGAAACCAAACCTCTCTATTTTTTTTTAAATGTAAATACCGCACAATGCTTTATTGCATAGTCCTGAGTTTGAAATTAAAATGTGTCATTACTTAAATTGTGTCATTACTTAAATGTTCTGTCTCTTTAACAACCTTGCCCTCGAATACACGCTGAGCTCAGTGCATCTAGCAACCAAGTGGGAGCAGTAGGTCACATATTCACAGCACATTCTAGAAAGCACATGCCACTTCCAAATGAGATACAGCAGGTGTGGTTTACTCCATATATTCAAAAGCATATCCCTGTCTGTATTACATTTCATTTTTTAAACAACAGCCTATAATATAACCTCTTGCTAATGAATCCAACACACTACCTAATTATATTCACTTACATGCTGACAGCATGCATTAAATATATATATAAATATAAATATATTTTTTAATAAAAAAGAAAACACCTCAATTTTAACTGCTTTTCATTTGGAAAAGTACCTCATTCAGCTCCAGCCTTCTCCTGACTGCTATTGCTCCTTCACTTCAAAATGCTTAGAGTGTGGATTGTTGGCCATAACTACGTCTATTGGTCAAAAGAGGCAACAAAAAAGTTTGATAGGGACTTGGGTTTACCAAATGTGGAGACTGCTTGGTTTGGCCAGAAAGGGTTAAAGTTTCATTAGTTGCTGGCTTTGGTTAAAACCATTTTGGATTGCCAAACTCCTCACCTCATGATTGTGCCCTGTCGTGGAAATTACCTAGGCACACTAATTGAGGTAGGGCTGAAATTCTAATGAAGGAGACCTTTGCAGAACTGATGTCACTTTTCCCTCATATTGTCTTGGTGTACTCAAATATATGCCAAAGACAGAAATGGAAGTGGCCAAATCAATTCTGTCCACAGATTGACAAAACCAGGAAACATGCTTATAAAACAGTTTCTGCATTCCTCAGATACCATCGCATGGGCTTTATCTATAGAATCAATTTCCATTTTGACATGCATGGAATTTATAGAAATTATGGAGTGCACTTTACAGACGAAGGCAACGGGGTGCTTTTAAGAAACCAGAAACTCTGCATCCAGTATTATGTGTAGGTGTCATATACACACAATCAACACAACGGCTCTTTTCAGAGCCACCCTACTACCCGAAATATTGTAACTTTTTTATAAAGCTCCTTTTTTAGGTTTTGAGATTCTGTGAAGGTTGTGATGGTCGCAAATAGGTCACAAAATCACAAAACAAAAGCAGACATTCAACAGTTACCAGCACATGCAAAAATTATAAGTAAAAACAATCCATTCTAAACATTGCCCTACACATAGTACTATGTACATGCTTCTTTAAAAAACATGTTTAAACTCATGTTTTTGCACTAAGTTTCTTTGAAAATAATCTTTACAACCTATTTTCCATATTTGCGGTTATTCAAGATGTCACAACGACGTCGCTAACCACAACGATAACACATTTTCATGAAGTGTAAAAACACATATGCACATATTTTACAGTATTTTACACACTAGGGGTTTATTACTTATTAGAAATGGGATTTCTGGTTGGCTAGGGCAAGCACCTAAGCCACTCTAATCAGGACAAGGGAGTTACGCACCGAAGGTAACCCCTGCTCACCCACTTGGTAGCTTGGCACAAGCAGTCAGACTTATCCCTGAGGCAATGTGTAAAGTGTTTGTGCAACACACTCACACTGCAGCGACACACTAGGCACACCACAAAAGAAACTTCACACAAGGTTATATAAAAAATAGCCTTTGTATTACTCATAAAACACATTAAAATGCAATCACATATATACACTGTGCCACCTGGCACCAGGTATGAATTCACAGGGTATTATATACATTACAGGGCCTATCGGACCACTTTCAACACCATCAGAATCGCACAAGTAGTAAACTATCACAACCAGTAACTACTGGTAAAGGCATTTAGCTTAAATACATTATGCAAAACATAACCAGCAATAGGGCACTGTGGTGAACACATAAAAATATCCTGCCCCTCTTAGGCATAAATCACATTAGGCATGCATCATAATCAGCAGTGTAGTGCATCATTACTACACCTCATTCCCCTCTCAGGCATAAATATACTTTGCATTATGCCCCCTTGTCCCAGGGAGCCCACTGGCCCCAAATGGTAGTCCCAGCGCCTCTGCGCTCTCTACCCAGACTGTGCCATAGTTTGGTGAAGGCTCCTTCCTCCATTCTGGCTCGGGGGCCTCTGTTGAGGTTCACCACGAGCTCCCAAGCTCACAAACAATAAGGCCTCGGCCCCAAAAGTAGGGCTGTGGGGCCAAGGGTTACTCTGGCACCTGCCCACTACCACCCGGGCAGCTGCTACCCTGGCCATGTATGGTGATGCCAACTTAGCTCCTCACCTGGCTTTGCCCTTGACACTGCAGACAAGGGGGCAGGGGATGCAACTCACCCTGTCCCCATAAATAGAGAATGCCCTTGGTGTTGGAAGGAATTTTAAAAAAAGGCAGCCGCCCGAGTCTGAGCACACACAGAGGCCAACCGAGCCTGCACTTCTGTGTTGCCGATCCCAGCACAGATCTTCTTCTTTCATGGAGTGTCTTTCCAGGCCAGTTAGCGCTGATCCAGAGAAGAGCTGCCCCCTGTCTCTTTTGACAGGCTTTTCTCAAAATTTTGGTGGGATTATTTTTCTTGTGTGTCAAGAGATGGCCTCCGGGGTTGTATGACTCAATAACTACTGCCTGAACCACGGCTGCCTGAACCACGACCTCCTTTACCACAAACGTTTTTACAACGATCTATTCGTTACAACAACTTGTTTTAGTACGACTTCTTTACAACTAATTTCTTTTAATTAGTCTTTTTTTGTGGGGGGAAATCCCCCCACACCCCCAAAATTCCCTTTATAGTTTTTTTCTCGATTTCATATTGTTTACTCGTCATATTTAATACAATGTTAAAGCAACGTTTTTTTAGATTATACTTTTAATAATAATTGTAAGTATTAATTAAAATATTCTTTTTAAGAATTTTGACCTACCTATCACGCCAGTCAGGGTGCAGACGAAACAATGCTATTTTTTCTTTTTTTCTTAACCTATCGTGGGAGTTATTTTGTGATTGGGCAGTGTTGAGTGACGTATCACTTCAACAAAGCCCAATCGTTTTGAACGTAAGGGGATGGTAGGCGGAAGACTGCGGAGAGAAGTGACGTGGCCGGCAAGTCGTGGTTCCGGATGTCATGGTTCCGGCTTTCGATGTTGAGCAGTCTTCGTTGTTCTGGCCTCGTTGTTTAGGTGAGTCATTGCTCAAGAATCGTGGTTTAGGATGTTTCCCGGCCTCCGGATGGTTTAGTTTCAAACTGTGTGGCGCCTGTCACTACACCATGTCGGAAACCATCTTGTCTGTTTGTGGTGTCTCGAGCACGACCACAACTCAACATTGTGCTCTGACTGCCAGGCCATGGCTATGAAGGCCTTGCGGGAGCAATCCTTGAAGCTCCTTGTGACCTAGCCGTTGCCACCCAGCATGACTCCTCAGAGACCCCAGTCCCAGGGAAGGAAGAGATGGTCTCAGGATTACTCTAGAACTCCCAAGTATGATTCTCTTTATCATACTGGAGGAACTCGGTACACTTGGGGAAGAGACATACGAAAAAGAAGTTCAAATAAACTTTGAATTCACCTTGTCTGTTGTCCAATGTTGAGACGGGTGGGAGCATCAACACTCCAGGCACAGTTCCATTGAATCATTGCCAGGTCCAACTCCCTGCCTCCCCCCATTTCCGGGAGCCAGAGCGACCCCTGCTCAAGTGAAAAAATTCTAGAAGGCCATGATACGCGCTTTCGAATGGGCCGGCCCCTCTGATGTGCCTTCGTACCCCGCTGGTTCAGACGAGGCCCCACCGGGCTCCACGTCGACAGCTCCGGCCTCGGCAGCAGGTGGATCTCATGGATCCGATACCAGCTCCTGGGTGCTGGTCGTCCCAACGTGATCTTCCATGGCCCTGACTTCAATGCCTCTGGCCCCGCAGGCACCCACCATTCTGATACCCGACGATGCGGAGTTGGACCAACATCAGTTGGTATCAACTTCGGCACTGACAGAGCCCAGAGGTTCTACGTCATTGCCTGTTCATGTCAAAGAGGTTTCAGACTTGGGACAAGAATGGGACGGGTCTCTTGACCCTTCAGAAAATCACTTGGATGTTCCTGTTCAGGAATTGGACTGGTATGAGGAACCTGGATAGGCCAGTGGACCGGACACCTCTCAAGATACTGGTATGCTCTCTCCACCTAGTGTTGCTATGGAGGAGGGGCATCTTATGCCATGGTGTGAGGAGGGCCTGGAGATGGAGCTTCTGTTTGATGCATGTCAAGACTAATGTCTTGACCGAAGTGCTTCAGACTGGGGCTTCCTAATCTGAACACCTTTTACCCTTTAATGAGGCACTTACGGATGTTCTTCTAGGCACTTGGTCCAAGCCTAGCACAGGAGCTCTTGTGAATAGGTCTATAGCATGCCCTGCACCAAGTTTCCTCAGCCTGCACCCCAACCCAGAGAGTTTGGTGGTTCAGGCTTCAACCTCCCATGGCTCGTTCACTTCCACTCCCCTGGATTGGGAATCCAAGAGGATGCACTTGGTAAAAATAGGTTTTCTTCCACCAGCCTTGCATTGCGGTTGGATAAAACTGCATGATTATTGGGCTATTTCTCATTGTCCTTATGGTAAACAGTTGCACACGTGCACTCGTGGAGAAGTGTGGCTCACTGGTTAGAGGAGGCAGACCCTGATGCAGAGGTCAGACCGGGGACCAGGGTTCAATTCCCGACGCGGCAGGGTCTTGAGCTCAAAATGTCCACGGACTCGATAATTCTCGCCTCGGTGCCTACTCAAATCATGGGTTCACACTCTGCAACTCTGGGCAATAGCTTGCTTAATCTCCAATACGGTCCCACCGCGATGGGATGCCTGGTCTTCATCATGGGGATGCCTAGTAGGGGTTATCTCGCAGGGAAAGCCAGGACGGGTTCCCAAAGCAAGCGCTAAGAGACCTGTCGGTGATTTGGCGCTATATAAATTGAAATTAACATTACATAACATAACATAACTACCACAGTTCCAGGAGGAGGCCTGGGTTGTGCTCTCACAGGCTGTGAAGGTTGCGAGAGATGCAGCAAAGTTCACCATTAGGTGTTGTTTAGTTATGAGTGACTCGCTGGGATGAGCGGTTTCGCCAACAGTGGCCTTGCAGTGCCATGCCTGGTTGAGAACATCTGGCATCCCGAGTGATATCCAGGCTAACCTCATGGACATGCCCTTTGACAATACTTGTATCTTTGTAGAGAAGGCATACTCAGCATTGGAGTGCTTCAAGGAATCACGAGCTATGGCCAGGTCCTCGGGCATCTCGGTTACACCTCGTGGCCAGTCTACCTTTCACCCCTTTCATGGCAATGGAAGGGGTTATCAACCACGTCAGCCATACCCCAGCCACTGCCCTGGGCAGACTCCCTAAGCTGTGCGAGGACATGGGCAAGGTACATTCTGACCTTGTGGGAATGGTAGCCAGAAGTCATCTGCAACCTAGCCCTCAGCAGCTGCAGCCTCCAAGCATTCCTAGCTTAATTCTGCAAGACCGTGCCACTCCAGATGGAGGTAGAATTCAACATCATCTCCTTCGCTGGTGGTCCACAACATCGGACAAATAGGTCTTGCAGATCATTCAGGATGGCTATTCTTCCCCCTTTCTTTCTTTTCCTCCCCCTTTACTGCCAACTCAAGAATGGCTGTGAAAGATCATCTATTATTACTCTGAGAGGAAGTTACTTTAAGCTTTCTTGGCCAAAGGAGCAATAGAGGAGGTTTTGATTTCAGAAGTAGGCAGTGGTTGTTACTCCCGCTACTTTAAATACCAAAAAAGAACAAAGGTCTGCGTCTATTCTGGACCTCCAGACCATCAATCTCTTCCTTAAAAAAGGAGGAATTCAAGATGCTCAAGTTGGTTCAGGTCTTGTCTTCCCTAGACCAGGGAGACCGGCTAGTAGCATTGGACTTGCAGGATGAGTATTTTCACATCCCCATTCTGCTGGCCCATAGGTGTTAACTGTGGTTCAAGGTGGGGCACAAGCACTTTCAGTTCACCATGTTCCTCCTTTAGCCTTACCAGCACCCCTCAGGTGTTCACCAAGGGTGTTGAGCTCAAATGTCCACAGACTCGATAATTCTCGCTTCGGTGCCTGACCTAATCATGGGTTCACACTATGCAACTCTGGGCATTAAGCTTGCTTAATCTCCACAACGGCCCCCGGCGGCGGGATGCTTGGCTTTCACCTTGGGGATGCCCTATAGGGGCTATCTCACAGGGAAAAACCAGGACGGGTTCCCAAGGCAAGCGCGGAGATACCCCTTCGGGGGTCGATTCTGGCGCTATATAAGAAATGCAATAATAATAATAATGGTGGCGGGTGCAGCTCATCTGCACAGATCTCCCACTTCCAGACTACAGCGGACCTCCTGCACTCACTGGGGTTCTCCATAATCATGCCAAAATCACACTTGACTCCTTCTCATATGCTCCCTTTTATTGGAGCTGTTCTGGACACAGTCTAGTTTTGGGAGTAACCTCCTGAACAGCGAGTCCAGGATATTCAAGTTATGATACCGATTTTTTAGCACATATCCTGGATTTCGATGAGAATGACTCTGAGGCTGCTGTGACTCATGGCTTTTTGCATCATGTTGGTAAATCATGCCAGATGGCATATGTGGGCCCTACAGTGGGACCTGAAGTTCCAGTAAGTGCAGCATCAGGGGAATCTCTCTGACATGGTTCAGATCTCGGAGGGAACTGCAAAAGACCTGCAGTAATGGTTGACAAATCACGATTGGGTCAGAGGCAGACCCTTTTCTCTTCCCCAACCAGATCACACAGTAGTGACGGATGAGTCACTCCTGGGATAGGAAAGCCATGTAAGAGAGGTGGATATCAGGGAACACTGGTCTCCGGCAGAGTCGGGGATCGACATCAACTTGTTGGAGCTTTGGGCAATCTAGCTAACATTGAAAGAATCTCTTCTGTCTGTCAAGGGGAAGTTGGTTTAGGTGTTTGTGGACAACACGACTGCTATGTAATACTGCAACAAGCAGGGCAGGATAGGGTCTTGGACCCTATGGCAAGAGGCTGTATGCCCTGGACATGGCTGGAACAGCAGGGAACGACCCTGGTGGTTCAACACTTGGCAGGTTCTCAGAACACTAGGTTGGACAAGCTCAGCCATTGATGCCTAGCGGATCATGAATGGTGTCTCCATTGAGAAGTGGCACACACTCTGTTTCAGCAGTGAGGAGAGCCCTGGTTAGATCCATTCGCCTCTGAAGAGAATGCGCAATGTCTGCAGTTTTGGTTGCTGGTCTTTCCAAGGCGGCTATTGCTCTGCAATGCTTTTCATTGTGAGTGGAGCTCACGGCTCCTGTAGGCCTTTCTGCCCATACCACATTTACCCAGAGTTCTCAAGAAAACCAAAAACAACCGGGCCCTAGTCATTCTTGTGGCTCCGGACTGGGCAAGAAGAGTCTGGGACCGCCACCGAACCTCTCAACTCTCCGCCTCCTTGCATGGAGATTGAGCGGCAACAGTTGAAAGCTTTTGACCTTCCTCCTGAAGTATGTAATGTTATATTGGTGGCAAGGCGTCCCTCCACTAAGATATTATACATCTGCCATTAGCGAATGTTTTCAATTCATTGTACAGAAAGGTCTAGTTACCCTCTTTCTGCTCCTCTATTCAATATTCTTCTTCTTATCCTTACCCTTGCCCAGCAGAGCACTGCTTTGTGTGCTCTCAAATGCTATTTTTCTGCTCTAACTGCTTTCTTGCGCCGGCTCACCAACTCTCCTTGTTTGAAACCCCTATTGTAAGTAGGTTTCTAAAAGGGCTTGTACATATGTTTTCAACTACTCGACTGAGTTCGACTGACAGACTGCACCCCGGAGTCCAGTCCGTGTTTTGCTGCTAGCTGCTGCTGGTGGCCAGTTGAGCAGAGCCGAGCAAGGAGCAGCTCTGTTGAACCTCTCCACCATTGTTCCTTGTTTCCTGTAGTCCCGCGGTTTAAGGCAAGCGGCAGGCGGCAGGCGGCAGGCAGCAGGCGGCTCCAGCGGCTCCATCGATTTGTGCTCTCTGAGCGATACCGCTCCTGCTTCACCGCCTTACCACCTTGCTGGCCTTGCCGCAACCGCGACTTAAACTACAAGAGCTACAGACAGAGCAGCATGCTGAGAAGGAGAGAGCCTAACGCCCCCTCCCCCCTGTCCCCGCCATCACCGCCGGGACATCGTAGTAGGAAAGCCAATTCTGCTGCTCCTGACCGCCCCTTCAGACCCGGTTACCAGATGGGGGTCGGTGTGTGGTTCCTGGCTGAATTTCTGCTGAATCGCCCAGGTGCCGGGAGAGGTGGTGTGTGCGTCGTGGGAGTTGGCTGATCCCGAGTAGACCCAGTGGCGGAGCGAGGCAGTGGCCTTGGTGGAGACAAGGTTAGTGGGGGTTTCAACCTGGTCTCTCGAACCCCACATTCTAGCGACTTATTACCGTCACCTGGTATTTGCCCCCTGCCCCCTGCCCCGAGTGGTAAGAGGAAAGAGGAAAGAGGAAAGAGGGAAGAGGGAAGAGGGAAGAGGGAGCTGTGAGCGCCCTGCGTACCATTGAAATTTGGCAAGAGTAAAAGCAGAAGCCAAAGCATTGAGGAAAAGATTCGACTCGGCCACAGGAGCGGGAGTGGCACAGAGAATTGTGAGAGTTACCGTTCCGACATGAGGGTTGCTATGGTGCGGTAACCAGTTCTTTCAACCTCCGATTTCATCTGCCTCCTTTCGTATCCCTCTGGCTGGGAGCTGTAAACTGAAGAAGTTTAGGTTGGCTGCTCTCAACAACTTTAATTTTAGCCTGCGTCTTGATCAAACCAAACCAAACCAAACCAACCACACAGTTTATTTTGAAGAGGCTGGCAGATGTTGGGGGTGAGCAGGGGTTGAGCTTACAGTCAATTATCCTGCTCTCCAGTCTCTTTTAGCCAGTTCTACATTTTGGTAGCTGTCTCAACAGTCTCCGGTTTGCTCCATCTCAAACTTACTTCTGATATAGGAGTGTGTTCTGTTAATATAAGTAAACCACAAGCAAGCGACTCCCATCTGCAACTCTTACAAATCCTAACAAACAAGACAAGATAATTGCGGCTAGAAAATGCGCTCTGGCAAAGAAAGATCATTGGGCTCCCCTAAGAAACGAGCCCGAACCCGAAAATATCAAGCATCCAATCTACAAAAAAAGGCCTGTGTAAAAGCGCAAACAAAGGGGGCCACTCAGTCACTAATCTCTCCTATTGCTAGGATGTTCGAAAAATCAACAAAAATCTCTCCGAAATTTGAATTCATGAAAGACCCAATAACTGCACTTATGACTATGCCTATGCCTATGCAATCGGAGCAAGATCTTAAATCCTTAAGGTCCCCACTTAAACCTACAAATGGAACAAAAGCAAGGAATGTGATCCGGGACTCAATCCTCCAAGTTGGAATTAATTCCCCCGCTAAGCTGCAAGACAATCCAGAGGGAATAGACCCTCATATAGGCTTAGGAAATGACCATCTATTCTGTAATCTATTTGTGCAAGAACCAAAAAACTGCCCTGGGGAAACAGTGGAATCCTTAGAGAATCAACGAAATTGGAAGTATGCAACAACAACCATCTGCAAATGGTATTGTATTAGCATTGGCAAACGGATCCGCAAATAAAAACCAATCAAATTTTATAAATGGATCATTATTTACAAAAGAAAACACTCCTTGCCAACAAATTGGAGTATCTCCAAAGCATGCATCATCAATCATTCACAAAGGCTTTCCCGATACTGTAATGAAGGATCTCGATAACAACAGTTCCTTAAATAATAATGAATTAAATTTTGACTCAAATCCAAAGCAATTAGGAAAAATGGATGCCGGAACAATTTGGGACATTCATTATCAAACCTCTGTACTAACCCTGGAAGCTTTAGCCTCTCAGTCACAAAAAATGGACATTCAAATTGATATTCTGGGCCTTATGGCAAATGCAGTTGCAGGAATTGAGAATAAATTAGCCGACCTAAACAACCTAATAATAAAAGTTCAAGAGAAAAAGGCTCCAACCTGCATTGAATGCACATGTGCTCCAATAATAACCAAATTAGAATTAATTCCAGATGTTGTAAGCACAATACTGGAGGATGTCAAACATGTTATTTACAAACAGACTGTAGAAGATAGGAAGGGGTTGGGAAGCCAACCTAGGAAAAATTCAATATTGGAAAATAAACAGGAGCAACCGACCGATCTGTCCATTAAAAATAGTGATAAGTCTAATTTGATTATTCAAACAAAAACAAGTGATGATTCATTATATACCAAGGATAACAACAGACCCAGAGTTTCGTTGATTATCCAAAATACCAGAGACGAGGTTACAGGGGCTTTTGATCTAACAAAAAGACAAAAAAAGAAATTAAGGAAAGCAAGAAATAGGGTAAACAAGCAAACTAGGCTATCTATTGAACCAGATATAGCCGAAACGAACAAAGGAAGAACTAGAACTCCTGATTCCACAATTAGTAGACCTACAACTACTCCAAACAAAAAAATATATATATAAAATACCAACAAATGGGGGAGAAATTAGGACGCTAGAAACCAAAGTAACAACAACCAACGTAGAAGAGAGCACAACAATTATTAACCAAAAAAGGGACGATCAAAAAACTTCAAATAGAGGAGATCCTAGGACGCCACGAGCTAAAATCTCAAAGAACACTGTTGAAGCGATCGCATATTACGATATTTTCGCAAAACCGTTCGCTCCAAGGTTAAAACAAAGACTGAACAAAGATAAAACAACAAGTGCAATTGTAACCTCTGATCCATTCTCCAGAGTATATGAGGTTAAACCTAAACCACTTCAGGAGGCTCAAACAACAATAAATAAAATTAATTCAAATGGATGCATAATAAATGATCTCACTTTTTTCAGAATTGAACATGATCAAACCCAGAGTATGATCAAAGATAATAAGGTCAATTCCACAAGAGTCTTAGGAACTTTAGTCCCCAAGGAGAATGACGCGCATAGCCACACGAGTCAACTAGACCAAATTCAGAGCGAATGCAAAGAAAACAACCCATCCAATCTATTGAGAACCTGTAAAAAACATGATACTTTGCCAGTAGATAACGAAATGGGAAATAAAGGTCTAATGATAAACCGCACCAAACAAGATGAAATGCTGAATGAACTGAATTATAATAAATTACAAGAAAACTTAGTTATTGTAAAAAGAGGGACGAGCAGGCAGATCACCTGCATGGAAAATAGCAGAATAAGGGAAAATATTGGGATAACAAATACAAATAAAAAAAGGACCACACAAATAGCCCTCAAACCAGTATATGAATCTAGAGGTCCCCATGATATCCTAAATCGAGGAAATATCCTCCGGCTAATATAAAACTTACCAACTTTAAGTAATATATCAACAGAAGATATCGAAACAGTAGGCTTGCAGCCAAATTCTGAAGGTACATTGCCACTAACACTGATAACAGTACCCATAGGCCCAATAGCAGACTCCATTTTGAAGGAGCATGATTGTTTCCGTGATTGGGGCATAATATTAAGTCAAGTCTTGCCAAAGGTTTACCCAACATCCCTTTTACATACGGAAAGTAATTCAAAAAAATCTCAGTCCGTTGAATCTAAAGCGGTGTTCTCCGTATTAAAAAATCCCCAGGGGACAATAAACCTTGAAGTTGAATCTTGTTCAATTCCAACAGAGAAAGCAGACAGAAACGAGGTAAATGACCGCTGGATTAAGGCATCTCTCCATGGCTCCAAGGGCCTCTGACCAAACGTACCGCAAATCCAATCCCAAGAAAATTATGGGGTATTGTCTAAATTGAAGTTATGCTCATGGAGGGGCAAGATGGCGGCCGCGTAACTGTGGCCGTTCACAGAGGAGCAGTGAAGCACAGGACACAACCCCGATGTTAGTGCCTTCCGTCTCTTCCACCAAGAACCTCAACTTTGGGAAAACGTTACTGGCAATGTAACAGGCAGAGAATGAAAAGAATGAAATCAGACGGCACCGAAAAAAGGCGATGATCTCCTCCCTTACCCGCCACAGGTCTGCTGGACGATTGCTCCGAACGCTGACGCTAGCTGTAGCCGCTCTCACGTCGGGCTGCCGAAGCTGTGCAAGAGCGGAGGGGCGGAGCAACAAAGCTGGACTACGGAATCGAGTGGAGCTCCGGGCGGAATCCAGGATCACAGAAGACGGCAGAGACCGCTGCTCCCAAACCTGGTGGCATAATAGAAGGGAGAGGCGAAAAGGAGCAATGGCACCAAAAACGTATACAGGTGCGAAGGTGCCCGTTATGAAAAAGAAAACAGGGGCTGAAATGGCGGCAGAGAAACTGGACAACCGTCAGAAAACTCTTTCGCCCCCAGCAAAAAAGCAGCAAGTAGCGGGTAGGACCAGACTGGCTACCGCCAGCACCACAGCCCCTATAGCGGACATTTTCATCAAAGGCTGTAAGGCGAAGCAGCCAAGGGGGTTGCTAGCATGGTGAAGGGAGGCCTTACCCAAGTGGCAGTGGGACAGGAGGGGCCGGAGAAGGCATCAATAGCCGGCCCAGAGTCAGAAAACTCCCCCCCCCCAGAACATTGAAGCGGATACTCCAGCAGCCGTCCCCCTAGCGCGGGTAGCTACCCTAAGCTCCTCTGTTGCTCCGGACGAAGTAACTGTAATCGCAGAAGCGAAAGCTCCTATCAGCAGTGGACAAGCTGAGAACGATCGAAAGCAGGTTGGGCTGTCAGAGTTGTTGGCGAGCAAACAAGAAGCTCTAAAGACTACCGAATCAGGCATTATAGCCATGTCGGATCAAGCTGGGATTGATGCAGGCGATCTGGGCACGGCCACGGCCCCAGTCAATATCAATGAGGGCCCCCTGGAAACTGGTAAAAGTAAAGACAAGGATAAGGATAAAGTCCTGAGTGAATGTTTTTATTCAGTTTCAGAAGGTGGCGAATGGTCTGAAGATGAAGAGGAAGGCCATAGCTCCAACATGGAGGATAGTAACCTGGATTCCGAAAGCGACCCGGAGCAAGAGCCTCCCCTGACAGCAGTCAAACCTCCAGTAGGATTTAAAGGGAAAGAGCCTACCCATAGTGAGCTTAGCTGGGATCACTTATCAGCTATGCCATTGCAGGGCAGCCCGTGTGGTGAATCCGCCCAGATGTCTCTTCTGGAGATAATACATCAGGAGATCATCTCACATAGGGAGGAAACTCGACAAGACAAGCGTAAATCTCAGGCCGCCATGAGGAAAATGCAGGGTGCTGTTAGAAAGCTTTCAAAACTCTGTACTAACCTAGGTGACCGGGAGTCAAATCTTGAGGAAAGAATTGTCTCAACAGAAACGGAAGCCGCAGCAGCAACTAGCAAGGTCGAGGTTCAAAGCTCCCAAGTAGAGGAAATCCAGTGGAAACTGGAAGACATGGAGCATCGGCTCAGACGGAATAACTTAAGGATTTTGGGAATTCCTGAGGGCGCAGAAGGGCAAGACGTGAGAGCTTATATCAAGAATTTCTTCGAGCACGTGTTTCCTGAACTCTCCAACTGGAACTGGCATGCAGAAATCCAGAGAGCACATCGCACCCATTTCAGGATTCGCAAGAACGCAAAGGAAGGGGATAAACCCAGGCCAATTTTAATTTTTCTGGGCAATTTTGTGCTGAGGCAGGCGATAGCAGATAAAGCGAGACCTGATGCGAAAAGATCATTCGAAGGGGTGGATTTCTTTGTCCGCCCGGATTTCTGTCACGCGACGGTAGAGAGACGCTGGAGGCTAAGACAACTGATTAGGCCCTTTCAGGAGAAAAAGTTTCAGGCATACCTGATTAATCCGGCCCAACTAAAAATAATAAATGAAGGGAGAACACCGTACTTTGCCTCAGAAATCAAAGCAAAAGAGTACCTTGACTCTCAAGGGGGTTAACTATTCTTAGTGCATGTCTGTTTTTCCAGTCTTGGATTTAGCAATTGATTTTTCATAAGGTTTGGTGGTTTAGATGGCCTCGGAAATAGCTAGAAGGTAATAGCTAGAAGGTCTTAGGGGTAATTGAGGGGTAATTGAGTTAAAAGATTTTTATTCTTTATTTCACTAGTCTTCACTGCTCCGTAAGTGACCATCATGTGCTCAGAATAGCACTGAGCGCCTCACAAGAGTGGGTGCAGGGGAGGGGGGGGCTTGGGGTGGAAGAAGGGGAGGGGGTGGGAGGCATGGGGAGAAAATTGAAAATTGAGAAAACTTGGTGCTTTGCGTATCTATGTTGTTATGAGTATTTTTGCTGTTCTCTTCTTGTGAAATGTTTAGTTAAATTAGGCGATATTCACCCAGGAATTAACATCTCGTGAATATGTCAAACATTAAGATTTGTACTGTTAATGTGGGTGGGCTGAATGATCGGAGGAAGCGTCAACGGCTGGCACACTTTGTAAAATTTAATAATATTGATGTACTGTGTCTCCAGGAGACGCATCTCCCCTGGATTAAAAGGAATCTGATGTCAATTAGACGCTATGAGCTGCTGGCATGCTCCTCCCAAACATCCTCAGTTAGGGGAGTTGCTCTATTAGCTAGGCCATCTTTAGGAGGTACTAAAAGGATTAAAGACAATAGTTACGGGATATGGGTGATAGCCGAGCTTGATATGGGCTACACAATATGTATAGTGTATGGCTCAAATCAGGATGATCCCGAGATATTCGACTTCTTAGAGGGAGAGCTAGCCACCTGGCCCACCCCCATGATAGTATGTGGGGACTTAAACATCTCAGTTGATTGGAATAAACAGGGACCATATACGGGACGGAAGCCCAGAGCTTTCAGGACTTTGGATGCTCTCATGAGGTCACATGGGCTGAAAGATGTCTGGGGTGATAAGGAACCACAAAACCCGGGGTTCACTTACTTTTCTGGCCCTTTCCAAAAACACACTAAACTAGACTATTTTCTGATCTCCTCCCTTGAGCTGAATAAGGTTTGCATTAAGAAACTTCCCAAAACAATTTCAGACCACAACCCTTTGATTCTGGTTTGGGAGGTATCCAAAGCAGAGAGGAGACACACTTGCTGGACATTTGAAAGGAGACTATTATCAGATAGCAGATTTGTGGAACAGATCAGAAAGTGGTCCAAGGAATACTATGATGCAAATCGGTATAGTACCTCACGTAACGGAGTTTGGGAAGCATATAAGGCCTCCCTAAGGGGGGAAACTATAAGTTGCTCAGCAAGATTAAGGAGGGAGGATAGAAGTGAGATCGAAAGACTTATAGGTGATTTAGCAATGGCCGAAGAGCAGCATATTAAGGACATAGGACAAGGTGTGGATGGCCAGGAGAGTCAAAGCAAACTTACCAGCATCAAGGCAGAGCTACAAAGGATCGTAACGCAGAAGGAAACTAGCCAATATCAATCTTCATTGGATAAGCGTTATGAAACATGAGAGCAGGCAGGGAGGGCATTGGCACTTCGGATTAGACAAGATAGGACTAAGAGCTTAATATCCAGCATACAGGAAGAGGGAACTGAATACACTGAGCCTAAGGAGATATTAAGAGTGTTTAGGAACTACTATCAAAAACTGTATGATGAGGAGGGCGGTACGTATGATCAGAATTTGAACTGCGGGGATGTTGGCCCGAGGTTAGACGATCAGGATATAGAGGAATTGGAAAGAGATTTAACTATAAATGAGATCTTAACAGCCTTACAGGAGCTAGCAGCCGGTAAGGCAGCAGGCCCTGACAGAATACCTGTGGAGGTCTATCAATGCCTAGAAACCGAGATCGCCCCCATTCTGCTTGATCTGTTTAACGGTATACTTTGTTCAGGCTCAATCCCAGATTCCTGGAAAGAAACGAATATTATTATATTTCACAAGAAAGGCAAACCAAAAGAGAACCCAGGATTGTACCGCCCAATCTCGCTTATTAACGCTGACACGAAACTATACTCTAAGGTGTGGGCTAAGCGATTGGGTAGGATCATAGGACGTCTCGTCTCTCCGTGGCAGCATGGGTTCGTACCCTGTAGAGGTACAACGGACCATACAAGATGGGCTACCGCGCTGTTCGACGCCCATGCTGCCTCGGGGAGGGAAATGGCCATGATCCTTTTAGACGAGGAGAAAGCCTTCGACCGCGTATTCTGGAACTTCCTCTGGGGTATTATGGCAGGTAGAGGCTTCGGAAATAAAACCATGAGGGCTATCAAAGCTATGTATAGGGACCCAGTTGCCTGGGTTCAAGTTATGGGCAAGTACTGAGATAAAATACTAATTAAGAGGGGGACGCACCAAGGCTGTCCCTGCTCCCCGATCCTCTTTTCTCTTTACATAGACCCTCTAATACAGAAGATCCTATCCTGTCCTTTAATTAGTCCAGTTGTACTGAATGGCTTCAACACTAAAAATTTAGCCTACGCCGATGACCTGGCCATAACAACCACAGATCCTCATCAGGCTATGCCGATTCTGGCCCAATTAGCCAAAGACTTTGGGAGACAGTCAGGGTATCGGCTTAATGAGGGGAAAACCCAAATAATTTCTACTAAGAACATTACAAAGGTGGATGAAAGGTTTGTGGATGCAGCCGTATATCTGGGGGTAAGAGTAGATGCAAATGTTGATAAGATCATTGTAGATAACTATCTACCCCTGGCTGCCTCCATCGAAGCGGAATTGAAAAGAATTGATGTGCTTCACCTCTCTCTGATCGGAAGGGTAAATTTCTTAAAAATGACTATGTTCCCCAAAGTGCTATATCTGTTCCGGGCCATCCCATTGATGATAGGAGAAGTTGTTATGAGAGAACTAGAATCGGTGTTCATAAGGTATATATGGCAGTATGGTAAGATCAGACGTTCGGTAAACCATATGTCACTACCATGGGCAAGAGGAGGTCTGTCTATGCCGAATCTCAGGCTTTATCATTGGGTATGTCTTCTGACACAAATGAATATACTGTTTCAATGTGAACCAATTCCAGGGGAAGAGCAGTATGATAATCAGACTCCTCCAACTATCTTTAAGCTTTTATTGGGGAGAAAGGCTCTGGGTGTCCTGATGACTAAAGTTGACCGCAGATACTATAAGAGGGCCCGATATAAGATCATGGAAGGGGTCTGGGGGATCTGGAAAGCCGTCAGAAAATTTTTAAATATCCCAAAGATTACGGGCAACATCAGTCTCTGGAACTCTAGTCTTTTCCCCCACTTAGGTCAGAGTAGAGACTGTCAGGTCTGGAAGGAGCAGGGGGTGAGGAGCCTCGGGGACATTATGGTAGGGGATGATATCCTCGGGTTCGAAACAATACAGCAGAAATTTGGCATCCCCCAAAATCACTGGTTTTTATACCGTCAAATCGTCCAAACACTGCTGGCTGTAAGAACCAGGATCTCTCTCCCCACAATTAATCCTATGATCGATTATCTGATAAATGGGGGCAAGAAGATAAGAATAGCGTATAATTTTCTGCAAACGGGGCTCAAAGACGACCTGGAGAAAACTGAAAGTTCATTGGCGCAAAAACTAAGGGACCACGACGCAGACCTTGATCTTGCCCTATTATTGAACAAGAAAGTATTTCGGTCTTCAAACCTGAGGGCTCAACATTACAAGACACTTTTTAATCTCTATTACACCCCGGCGAAGTTGTTCGACTGGGGGGTTAGGGAAGACAACAGATGCCCCAGGTGTAATACTGGTCCGGGGGACCTAGTACATATGTTTTTTCATTGTGCTAAACTTGTCCTGATCCGCGGAGAAATTTTATTTTTTCTGGAGGGGCTGCTAGATCAGAAAATCAATCTATCCCCTTTCTTGGTGTCACTAGGAACCGATAATAAGTTGAAGCTGGGGAGAGATGCTAAAGCTTTGGTTTTTATTGCTGTAGCGGTATTGCGGATCCTTATATCTGCAGGATGGAAGGATACCACTGACCCCACCTTTCAGATGTGGCTTTCCAGATTATTGGGGATGCACAATATTGAGGGATGTCTTTATGAACTCAAGGGCTTAAAATATCAGGAGATGGGCAGGAAGATCTGGGCACCACTCAAAAAATGGAGGGATTCAAAACGCTATCCTCATTAATATTTGATGAACTGTGCCTGATGGTCTAACCTCTTCTATTCTGTACATAAGTTTTACCAAAATTTGAGCATTGACTATGTAAATATTATCGATTAATTTGCTTTTTAAATATTTGATGTATAATATGTTTAATGTTGTGTCAATTTTAGAAAGGAACTATGAACTTTGTAAATGTACCATAATCTCTCAATAAAAAAAATTAAAAAAAAGAAGTTATGCTCATGGAATATTAATGGTATCTCTGGTCAGTGGAAGGAAGCTAAAATCCAAAGTTTTTCAACAGAAATCCACATAATAATATTGCAGGAAACATGGGCAATTGACCCCTTTATGTTAAAACATCATACGGGTTACTTTGAACCAGCTGTAAAACATCAGAAATTTGGCCGGCCCTGTGGAGGATTAGCAATCTTCGTATCAAATGACCTTAATGCGAAACATGAGCTAATTCACACGAACAATTCTAACCTTCTGGCACTAAAAATCCATTATAAACCTGGTAAAAATATACCATATAAAATCTTGACTCTAGTAAATGTATATTTACCTCCGAACAGGTTTATAAAGAATGCGCTGATCAATGCCTCAAATAATCTATTACTAGAGCAAATATTGGATGAGCCTCTAGCTGACTATATTGTTACAGGGGATTTTAACGCCAAGTTGTTAATGCCCCTAGTACGGAGTGAATTTGTGCAATCTCAAAATCAACAATAGGCAATCCCTGACCCAAAAACGGATCCTAAATACATTAGTCGATCAAATAAAATCGGGGTAAAACTGCTGAATGATATGGAAGCGTTAGGTCTAAGAATATTGAACGGCAGATTTCTTACTGACTCTCCACCGGCTTGCTCATTTCACTCAAAAAATTGTTCTTCACGAATTGATTACACCTTGACGTCTTTATCTCTATTCCATAAGGTGATATCCTACTCCTTGAACAAAGTGACGGAAAGTGACCACAGCCAGCAAATTATTGATGTCAATATATTATGTCCAAAATCCAAATCCTTCAAGACAATCCCTGGTGAAGTCTGTACTGTTAATGATACGAAACTAATATGGAAACCTGAAAACAAGGATGAGATCACGGCTAGGGCAAAAAAGCTGGCAACAGAATTTATGGTCGAAAAAAGCTTAAATCCCATTGAACGATGGGAAAACTTTACACACAAAGTAGTCACTGATAATATAACATCCACAATCGCCCATGGAAGGAAAAGTCTATATTGCAAAAAAGGGGAAGGTGCAGTAAATATTATCTTTCTACCATATGCTATAAGGAAACTTAGAAGTCAACGAAACAGGCTGAGAAGACACCTAATGAGGTCTCCGTTTAACAAAGATATAGCAACCTCATTGACGAATAACAATCGTAAACTAGGAAAGTGATATGGAATGAAAAGAATAAAGCAAGACAAGACCTATGGTCAAAAATATTTCATGCAAGTTCAATGGCAAATTCAAGGGAGTTCTGGAGACTTATTAATGGCTTATCTAGACCAAAGAATCTGGGAATTGGATCAAGTTTATCTGAAGAAAAATGGGTAATATTTCTACAAACTCATCTCAACCCAAACCAACTGTCTCTGACACAACCTAATGTCGAAAGTTTTCTAACAAAGATTTGCAAAGAAGGTGAGAGAGATGTGACTATAACTACCAGCCAAGTGGCAAGACTGATAAAAAAACAAAAAGATGGTGCCCCTGGGCCGAATGCAATTCCCTTTGCTTTATTGTAAGAATCGCCCAACTTCTGGTCAGATCATCTTACAGATGTTTTCAATGATGTGGTTGAGAGAGGAGAAATGCCGAACTCGTGGAAAGGCTCGCTTATAATTCCAATATTTAAAAAAGGCAACAGGCAACAGCCAGAAAATTGCAGTCTAATTACCTTGCAGGACTCAGATGCAAAGTTGTTTGCCAGTATTCTTTTAATGAACTTAACAGAGTGGGCAAAAGAAGTGCAGTTAATACCCCCAAACCAAACAGGCTTTGTCAAAGGCCTTGGTACAACAACAAATCTTTTAATTTTAGCAATAATAATTGAAAAGGCAATACGAGCAAAATTACCCTTATATTTGTGATTTGTAGATTTTAAATCTGCTTTTGACTGTGTTGATCGTGTGCTTCTTTGGGCCAAGCTTGCAAAACAAAAATTTCCAGTCAAGCTGTTAAAAATGAATAAACTCTTGCATTCTGATACTTGGGTTAGAGTGAGGATGGGTAATGGCTCAACGGTAACTAAAATAATTCCAACATCGAATGGGCTCAAACAGGGCTGTGTGTTAGCTCCCCTACTTTTTAATTTATTTTTATCCGATCTCACTTCTGACCTAAACGACATCAATGCACACCCACCAAGGTTGGCTCATGCTCCGATATTAAACCTGCTAAATGCGGACAATGTTGTTCTAATGAGCTATACAAAGGTGGGGATGCAACGACTGATCGATGAGATATCTGAATACTCCAAGGAAAACGGTATGCACATAAATGATGCCAAGACTAAAATGATGGTAATCACCAAAAATGTACGATTAAAGCATGCGCATACTTGGTTTTTGGAAGGCAAAAAATTGAAACAAGTAAATGATTATAAGTACTTGGGAGTAACTTACAGCGATAATGGCAAGTTCGTATATCACAAACGTGAAATTACAAGGAAAGCGAACTCCATTATCGCTGCATTTAGATCTATCCAGAAATTCATTGGAGATTTGTCTTACACCCTTTATTAAAATCAATAGCAGCTAAACTACTGCCTTCTCTAACATATGGGAGTGAGGTGCTCAACGGGAGTGATGCAGAGATTATAAACACCTCGGTAGCAAAACCTATCGTCATTTATTTTCACTCCCTAAGAACGGCCAATCTTGTGCAATAAAAGGAAATATAATGAAAGTCTGGAATAGAATACAAAATTATTATGACAACAAAATGTCTCGTCTTCTTTGGCAAGAAGTAAGCAACAACCGTTCCTTAACTATTGCCTCCTATTTAAACCTGGCAATTAAGGACTATGGTTTAGCTCCTATTTGAAACAACACGGTCAAGCAGGAGATTTTCAAGAAGACAGTAAACAAAATGACTGACTATCTCTCTTTGATAAATGACAAAGATAATTTAATTATCTTGGTCAATAGTAAATGGTTTTAAGAAAAAGAAGATCCAAACCTATTTGGAAACATCATGGACGAAAAAAAATAAACAAATCTTTATGAATGCTAGGTTCGGTATCTTTCCAGGCTCATGTCATTTGGCACCATGGAAAAGAACTGATGAAATCGGGACGTGTACGCTTTGTAAATCTGGTCATGAAAACATCATACACCTAATGTGCCTCTGCCCGAACCTGGAAGTGGAAAGAAAAGGTGTACTTAAGAAACTATTTAATGAACGGAGGTGTAAGGACTTGTAGGCAGGCTCTTATTGCAACCTTAGATCCGGTAGACTTAGCAATTAATTCAGCATTCGTGAAATTTCTCATATTGGCCAAAAAAAAAGTTGGACGCTTGTGTTTGAATAGTCTGTAACTACTGTCAAGATGATTAATGGAATAATTTTAAGGATCAGATTACTTTTGAAATGTTTTATGAGAAGTATTTGAATATATGTACTGTATTAGAATTTTAGATTTGTATAAGTCTTATCCGTTTTGTAAGATTTTAATTAATCAAATAAATAAAAACAATAATAATAATATGTTTCCAACTATGCCCTTTATCATGCCACAGTGGGATGTCAATCTAGTTCTCAAGTATCTCATGTGTGTTCCCTTCGAGCCTTTACACAATTGTCCCCTCGGGCTGTTTAACATCAAGACTGCTTTTCTAGTGGCGATAACAAATACCCGGAGGGTGAGTGAGAAGCAGGCTTTGTAGTCCAAGCCTCCCTACCATATGACATTCTTGGATTGGATAAAGAGGTGCTTCTCACCCGTGACTCATTCCTTCCAAAAGTGGTGACCCAAGTTCATCTGGGTCAGACTGCCCACTTTTATTGCTCTTCCGCATCCCTCTAAGGAAGAGGAGTGTCTCCATCACCTGGACCCAAAAAGAACATTGTCGTTCTAGCTTGACTGCTTTAGAGAGTTCTGAGTGGACGACCAACTCTTTGTGGGTTACGTCATGTGGGAGCTAAAAAAGGATGAGCAGTGCAGAAGCTAACAATTTCGTGCTGGGTCACTATCTGCATTAAGATATGCTACACCTTGACTAGGAAACAGCCTTCTGAGGGCTTACGAGCCCATTCCACCAGGGGTAAGGCTGCAACCACGACGTTGGCATGGGTAGTGCTGAGTCCTGGACATTTGCCAGGCTGCAACATGGGCTTCACTGCACACATGTGCGAAACACTACTGCTTGGGCAGTCAGGTACGTAGTGGTGGGAATTTAGCCCGTTTGGTCCTGCAGAACATTTTAGTATAGTGGATCTGTCCGCAACCAATTACCAGGAAGTATGGCATGGGTAACTATTCAAAGGTAGGGAATCTGCAGCTAGAGGTCTCTAGAAGTCATTTGAGATGTCATCAGTGAAGTCACTAACCATGTCATGACTTATGTAATATGTGAGGTCATAAACAGTGCATTGGGGGCATACGTTATAGTTAGCTCAGATAACTATAACTGCTGAATGTCTATGGTTTTGTACAAGGGAAATCTGAGCCTGGCTATAATGTCCCTGTAACCTTTGTTTTTTTCTGTGAATTTCTAAGGTTTTTAAAATTCTATTTTCTAACAATAACGTTCCTGTAACCTTTGGTTTTTTAAGTGAATAGATCTATATAATATGAATTGTTTATATTTATTATGTTTTATTATTTGTGTATTAATTTTGTGTGTGTATATATATATATATATCAATATATGTGCTTTACATGGGAGTATTTAAAAAAATGAAAAATCTAATATTAATATAATGCAAAATATATATTTTTGATAATTGTGTTACACTCAGCCGCGGCTGCTGCAAGTAAGAGCGGTGGGGCGAGGTGAGGGAGGATTTCGAAAGAAGACCACGAGGGAAAATTTATTATTTATTTAATTTTTCTCTCGAAATCCCCCCTCACCTGGCCCTACCGCCCCACAACTCTTACCTGCAGCAGCAGTGGCTGGTTACACTTAAATATAAATTTTGCATTATATTAATTTAATCTCAAAATATATATATTATTTAGCCAATAATTAAACATAACACATTAAAACTCCAAAAAATAAATTTACAAAAAATACTATCAACAAAAACACCAAATATTATAAAAAATATAAAAAATAAACAAAAAATAGTATGCAATATACGCAACCAAGGTTAGAAAACGTATTGGAGTCTGAGAATATTAGATATTATTATGCAATTAGTAATGGGCGCAGCTACCCCAGAGGTTTTTTCCGGCACAAGATAGTGCACAGGTCCAATGTAATAAGCTGAAATAACCAAGGGCCAGATGTAAGAAGGCTAATACCGGTCGGTAATAGCCAAAATTAACGAATTTCGGCCGTTACCGACCGGTAATAGGTTTTTCTGATGTAGGGGCCGAAATTAATGATTCGGTAATTTAAGGAATCTGTAAATTACCGATTTCTTAAATACCGATTCTGTAAATTACCGAATTCATAATGTAGGGAGCACTTAAATGAGTGCTTATCCCATGTTATGATTCGTTATTTACCACCAACTACAAGTTGGTGGTAAATAACAAAAACACCCTAAAAAGCAATTTTATGCAAATTGCTTCAGTGCCATGTTGCAGAC
The DNA here is from genome assembly GCF_964263255.1 of Lissotriton vulgaris. Taxonomy (NCBI): domain Eukaryota; kingdom Metazoa; phylum Chordata; class Amphibia; order Caudata; family Salamandridae; genus Lissotriton; species Lissotriton vulgaris. Next base: position 1,435,178,322 of record NC_141687.1, read on the forward strand.
ATACATGCCCTTAGGGCATGTATGTCTGCAACATGTGCACCCATACACAATTGAGGGTTGCAACAGGGTGTCAAAGTGACACCCTGCCACCCTTCAATGTTTTCCCCCTTTTACCGAATTGGTATTTACCGATTCAGTAATTGACATTCATTTCTATGGGCCTCCAGGCCCATAGGAATGAATAGCAATTACCGAATCGGTAAATACCGAATCTTAACGATTCGGTAATTTTTACCGAATGATTTGCTACATAGCATTTACCAATTTGAAAATACAGAATCGGTAAAATTCGATATTTTCGAATCAGTAAATGCTATTTACCTACATCTGGCCCCAAGTTTTTAGACCCTTACGAAAGATCAGTAATGAATTACAAATCCTTAAAGCTGAGGGAAGAGAGTTCCACAGTTTAGGGCCAAGGTATGCATGTCGGTTAAACAAAACATTGGTACAGAGAACAGAGTTTAATTTGAAGATCCTGTCTCTCGGCCTACATCGAGGACAATCATCTCCTGGCTTCCCATCAAGCTGGTTTTCGCCTGTGGTCCTTGCTGTTTTGGATGAGCTAAAGAGTAAGGCTGATTCCAACTCCCCCAAGCCTTGGTACTCCTCGATCTGTCCGCTGCCTTAAACGCGGTCGACCATTCCATCCTTCTCGACCGTGTCAGGGCAGCGGGCATTCGGGGCTCTGCCTTCTCTTGGATCGCCTCATTCCTTCAAGGTCGGACACAGGCAGTTCGTCTCTACAGTTTCTCTGCCCCCCCTTGCCCGGTGCTCTGTGGGGTTCCCCAAGGTTCTTCCCTTTCCCCTCTCCTTTTCAACCTTTACATTTCTCCGCTTATTGTTACCCTGTTAAACATGGAGGCCTCCGTATACAATTACGCTGATGATCTTCAGTTGGTTTTTGATCTTTCTCATGATTCTGATTCTATTCTTAAACTTCATACCATACTTAACTTCATTGCTGACTGGATGAATCACAATCACTTAAAGCTCAATCCGGACAAGACGGAGTTGGTCCTGACCGGTGGCTCTTCGAGCCCCTGGACCTCTGCCTTTTGGCCTTCTACCTTTGGCCCATCCCCGGTTCCATCTGCTTCAGTCAGAACCCTGGGAATTAAAATCAGTCAGGACCTCTCCCCTCGTCCTCAGGTCAGCTCTGTTATTTCATCTTGTTTTTTATCCCTCTGGATCATTAGAAAGATTTCCCGCTTTTTTTCTTTTGATGCCTTGAAAATTATTGTTTTGGCCATGGTTCTCTCACGGGTGGACTACGGGAACTGCCTCTACGTGGGCATCCCTGCCTACGAGTTGCGGCGTCTCCAGTCCGTCCAGAACCAGGCCGCCCGCCTTATTTATAGGCTTCCCAAATTCAGTCACACTATCCCCTTACTGAGATCCATTCACTGGCTCCCCATCCTGCAGAGGACTCTCTTCAAGATGGGTCGCATTGTCTACATGGCTCGTGCTCGTACGCGGCCCCCATCTTTATCAACTCCTTGATCACTCACTATCTTCCTTCCCGTAACCTCCGTTCTTCCAGTCAGGCACTCTTAACCGTTCCGCGCTTTTGTAAGTCCAGAGTAGGTGGCACTAGATTTTCCATCCTCGCCCCCCGCTTCTGGAATAGTCTCCCCCTGACCATTAGGTCTATCCCTGTTTACCCACACTTCCGCAAGGCTCTTAAAACACATTTGTTTTCTTCAGCTTTCCCGTCTTAATCACTCCCAGGCGTCTCGCTTTGTTGGTACTGACTCAATCTCCTAGCGCCAGGAAGCCGCTTGGCCACAGAGCGCTCTATAAGCATTTTAAACTTCAAACTTCAAGACCTTAGGGAGTGAGTCGGCTGGTCGAGAGTAACCAGTTTGAGAAATAATTGAGGTCCTAACCCATGTTTGGCTTAAAACATAATATTCTACAAAACAGTGGTCCCTATATGTGGACAATATATACAAGATCATTAATCATACACTTGATAAGTGGTATGTCTTTTGTCCATCCGGACAAGAATTTTATTTTCCATTAAGTTCAATTTCAAAAGCTTTTTTAAGAACAATTGGATGTCAAGTGGGCACAGCCGTGACCCTCAACATACAAGACAGAACAACGAAGCAAGTGGCCAAAAAGGGCAAAGCAAAGAATATGTCTGTGTACTTGTATTCAGTATAACAGACTGGATCCTGAAAACTAACAGTATTCGGAATGGGTTAAACCAACTTGAGGACTGGACCTCCCTGCTGTAACCTTTGGAAAAATCCATAATGTTTTTGTTTTTAATAATACTGTAAAGAATGTATTCTTTTAATGTCACATACGCCGTATACACTTTAAACTTGCATGACCACCTTAGAATAATTCACCACTTCAAAATGGCCGCCGCGGGCACTCCCCCTCTCATAGACACCAAGTAGAGTCCCTCCATGCTGTCTACTACTCCAGCTATAGTTAGACCGCCTCTGGAACCCAGTATCACTGCATACCGGATCGCCGTACCCGCGATAGTGCTGCTGCATCCATCAAGTAGGTTTCCCCCCCCCTCTCTCAGCGCTGGGATCAAGCTCATTGCTAGCTGTTAGACCAAACTAGCATAACCCCGCACTTTCCCTCCCTCCAGATTTAGCCATTGTGCTCACGGTGGAACCGATTGAGCGACCAAGTCCATATTTTTGGCCAAAAACATTCGAGGCTCACCGATTCCGGTTCAACACAGTGCTTCAGGTAAATAGATCACGTTCACCCCCAGCTTCCATTCCCACCGTTAACCATCACGGCAATTTTAAATCTCACCGTATTTCTTTTCCTTTTTACAGAAGGCTTATTTAAGCGTTGCGTACCGTAAGGAACTGTATAATCATGGCCGTACGGAAACCATGCACGTACGTGCCTTTATTATTCTCCCATTGTACCTGCACCCGATCTCTTTATTTTATCACCTTCAACGAAGAGCCCTAACGCCACCAGCTGAAACCTTTATACCGCCCGCATGACAAATAGTGTGCACATCACTGTAGCGACCAGTAAGCATGATGTGAAAACGGAAGCCACAGATTTTTAATCTTCTTGTCCAAATTGGTCGTTCCGTAGACCTGGGCACATTCACCTCGCCGGCACCGCCCTCATCCCATTTTTACATTTTCCCTCTAAAAAAATTCACGCCCTTCAATCGCCACAAGTTTCACTCTTCCACTCGCTGCCTGTTGACATGCACTCGCCGTAAAAGTCGGTTGAGATGACTTATTGCACAGTTCAAAATAGGAAACACAATCCATCACTTGAGGTTCAGAATCACTTTAAGTACAAATATGAGGTCAAAAATTACATGCCTGATATTCATGTCATCTTTCATCTTTTGTTTTTTCCCCCTTTTTCTTCCCAATGTAAATTATTTATGTGAATTAAATGTAACAAAAAGGCATAGTGCTTATAATTCTTGCTCAAGACAACAATGTTGATATTCCTTGTCCTGATGATGATGCCCCAAATGTAAAAAGGCATCGAAACGTCGTCGACCATAACAAACTCCATATGCAAAACATTTATGTAATAATGAGTAAAATGCAATGGTGTGGTTTTTTAACAATTTAAGTCTGTTATACTGAATACAAGTACACAGACATATTCTTTGCTTTGCCCTTTTTGGCCACCTGCTTCGTTGTTCTGTCTTGTATGTTGAGGGTCACGGCTGTGCCCACTTGACATCCAATTGTTCTTAAAAAAGCTTTTGAAATTGAACTTAATGGAAAATAAAATTCTTGTCCGGACGAACAAAAGACATACCACTTATCAAGTGTATGATTAATTATCTTGTACATATTGTCCACATATAGGGACCGCTGTTTTGTAGAATATGATAATGCCCAAGGTCCCTATGCTATACCTTCAGGGTTCCCTTGTTTTGTTGTAAAAGTAATTAGCGCAATCGCCGGATTGCAAGGGATTCAGGCAATCCCAGCCCCTTTTTTTAAAAGTGGGTTCACCTTGTCCACAATTCTGTGTTTTACCTTTGTTATTTCCCCCAGTGTAAAAGTCTTCTCTCTCTTATTAATTTTTCCCCAGGCATGTCTGACCCTCACCCTCCTATGTACAATTTAGAATACATGAATACAATCCTAGGGGGGCCATCTCTCCTTTCAGACTCAGCAGCGACTCCATCTGGGTCCAGCACTTCACATGTAGATGACCTACAGAAATTAAAGCAAAAGGAGGTTTGACTACTCTTAATGATTAGACTACTAACAGATTACCTGAAATCCAACACTATCCCATTAGGCCTACAAGTGCGTAATGTGCCAGGAGTCTTTACCAATAACCCTAAATATCTGAATGGTTTCAGCTACATTAGCACAACTTGTTCTCGGCACTGGATGGTGCTCAGAATTGACATTGCTACAGAAGAGCTTCAAAAATTAGGTACTGAAATAGCAGATCTTGAAAAACAGATTAAAGACAACAACACTAGTTCAGAAACCAGTAAGCTTCTCGACAAAATAAACAAAACCATAGAAGAGTTTCATAAATTTGAACTTAACAAAAAAACAGTCAAAGTACGGAAGGACATCAAGAACTTTAACCAGGAAAGAACGTACCACTACTTAAGCAAGGACTACTATACCAACCGCCCCTATAATGGTCCACAACACCAAAGACCCTGGGGAAGGTTTAATAGGAAACAACAGTACGTAGGATTTACTGACAGCTCAGCTGACTCGTCAGGCCAATCCGATCAGAGTGACAGCCCAGGCACTTCCAACCGTAATTTTTTAGAAGGAGGCCGAGGCCAACCCAGGGGCAAGGGAAAACAGGGACAAACATGGTCCAAACCACCGAACCCCCCCGGAGAATGGTTCACTCGCCGCCAACACTACCAATGGAAGCAATATCTGATCACATCACTAGTGATACCACTAATGTGGAGAAGTGTGGCTCACTGGTTAGAGCAGGCAGACCCTGAAGCAGAGGTCAGACCCAGGACCAGGGTTTGATTCCCGACGCGGCAGGGTCTTGAGCTCAAATGTCCATGGACTCGATAATTCTCGCTTCGGTGCCTGACCTAATCATGGGTTCACACTCTGCAACTCTGGGCATTAAGCTTGCTTAATCTCCACAACGGCCCCCTGCGGCGGGATGCCTGGCTTTCACCTTGGGGATGCCCTGTAGGGGCTACCTCACAGGGAAAAGCCAGGACGGGTTCCCAAGGCAAGCACGGAGATACCCCTTCGGGGGTCGATTCTGGCGCTATATAAGAAATGCAATACAATACAATACAATGCCCTGGAAGATGGTCTCCTCCCAATTTTTAACCTTACTGATCACACATTATCCAGTAATGAAGTCTCACTCCTTAGCAGAGGACTGTCTTTTGTCCCTACAGTACGTCCCAACTTCCAGGAAGTACAAACAGAACTCTTGAGATTTTTTAGGAAAGTTTACTTACAGAGTTTCTTTATTCTCAATCCTTCCACACCGAAACACTGTAACACCCCGTTCAGGCCCCCTTCAAAATTCTCTCCCACAGCTGGTATGATCCCACCTGAAATTCCTAAATTTGAGAAATTGGTTCTCAAAGACCTATTGAGTCTGGAAAATAAAAGGTCCTTCATTCCGTATAACATTACTCTTGACGAAAAAAATGCCATCTCCTCCCTTAAAAATAATCAGTCCTTGATTATAAAATCTGCAGATAAATTGGGAGGCATAGTAATCCAAGACATTGAACTCTACAAAAGCGAAGTGCTACACCAACTTAACAACAGCGAACACTATTGTAAACTCCCACACAACCCCACCAGTGAAATTCAAGATCTGATTACAAAGATCACTACAGAGGCACTTGACACAGGTTTTCTGTCCAAAAAGGAGTTCGATTTTCTCAATACTAAATCCCCACGGACCCCTGTGATTTACTGCCTACCCAAAATCCATAAAAACCCACAATCACCACCTGGCCGCCCCATAGTCTCGGGGTGTGGGTCTATCCTTGAACCGTTGGGGCATTATATAGATTTCTTTATCAAGCCATTCGACCCTGATACCATATGTTATATCAGGGATAGTATGGCTATGATAAACTTAATCGAAGACTACCCTTTTGATCCCACATCAAGCACCATGTGTACGCTGGATGTGGAATCACTGTACACCAACATCCCGCAATATGAATCTCTCCGTGTGATTGAGAAGGTCCTTGAAACACGAGTACGACCACACAACATCCCATCTGCATTCATTCTCCAGCTACTTGAAATTTGCTTGACCAAAAACTTTTTTCTTTTCGAGGGACAGTTTTATGGCCAAGTAAGGGGTACTTCAATGGGAGCAATTTTTGCTCCCAACCTGGCTATCCTGTATATGGACCACCTGGAGACTAGCAGCATCCTTGATACGTCTAATCCTTTCCTCAATGGCATCTCCTTGCGGAAAAGATACATAGACAACATCTTTTTACTATGGACTGACTCCCTTGATAACCTCACATGTTTTCAACATTGGCTGAACAACAACAGTGGTGGCCTCAGCTACACTTTGTCCACCAACAAGGACTCTATCCCATTCCTTGATTTGGAAATAAAGCACACTGAAGGCCGTCTAACCACTACACTGCATCGCAAACCTACAGAGCGTAATACTCTGTTGGAATACACTAGCCACCACCCACGGGCCCTACGTGATTCTCTGCCTTTTTCCCAATTCCTACGCATCAGGCGTAATTGCTATTTCAGAAATGATTATTTTACTGAAGCGAAAACCCTTAGCAAAAAACTAAGAAGCAGAGGTTACCCGCAAAAATTGGTGCGCCGATCCCTCAAAAGGGCATGGTACTGCCCAAGAGAAACCCTTCTTGAGCCCAAACAAAAGAAAGAACAGGACAGGCTTATTTGTGTCACCACATTCTCACCAGTATCCAATGCCATTTGAAAAAGTGTACTGAAGCACTGGCCAGTCCTCAACGCTGGTCAATTAACACTAGACAAGCCTATGTTTGCTTTCAAGAGAGCCAAGAATATCAAAGACCACCTGGTAAGGGCAGCTCTTCCGCCGCAAACATTGAAAACCACTTTAAATGATGCATGGGGTCTTCCTCCACTTACAGGCCATACCAAATGTGGAAATTGTATATGTTATGACACCACAATTGAAGGTAAAACGTTTGAATATGGTAACATTAAATTTGAACGCAAATATTTCTCCAACTGCAACTCTGCAAACCTAGTGTACGCCATTTTCTGTCCCTGTATGCTTATCTATATAGGGCAAACAAGTCAAAAAGTAAAACTCCGGATTGGACAGCACCGGAGTAGGATCAAGTGTAAAACGGCAAACCCACCCCTTGTGGAACACTTCTCAGCAAAAGGACACAGCGAAAAAGACCTTCTTAACAAGGAAGAACTCCACTGGATCCTGATAACTAACAGTATTCGGAATGGGTTAAACCGACTTGAGGACTGGACCGCCCTGCTGTAACCTTTGGAAAAATCCATAATGTATTTGTTTTTAATAATACTGTAAAGAATGTATTCTTTTAATGTCACATACGCCGTATGCACTTTAAACTTGCATGTCCACCTTAGAATAATTCACCACTTCAAGATGGCCGCCGGGGGCACTCCCCCTCTCATAGACACCAAGTAGAGTCCCTCCATGCTGTCTACTACTCCAGCTATAGTTAGACCGCCTCTGGAACCCAGTATCACTGCATACCAGATCGCTGTACCCGCGATAGTGCTGCTGCATCCATCAAATAAGTTTTTTCCCCCCCTCTCTCAGCGCTGGAATCAAGCTCATTGCTAGCTGTTAGACCAAACTAGCATAACCCGCACTTTCCCTCCCTCCAGATTTAGCCATTGTGCTCACGGTGGAACCGATTGAGCGACCGAGTCCATTTTTTTGGCCAAAAACATTCGAGGCTCACCGATTCCGGTTCAACACAGCGCTTCAGGTAAATAGATCACGTTCACCCCCAGCTTCCGTTCCCGCTGTTAACCATCACAGCAATTTTAAATCTCACCGTATTTCTTTTCCTTTTTACAGAAGGCTTATTTAAGTGTTACGTACCGTAAGGAACTGTATAATCACGGCTTTACAGAAACCATGCACGTACGTGCCTTTATTATTCTCCCATTGTACCTGCACCCGATCTCTTTATTTTATCAACTTCAACGAAGAGCCCTAACGCCACCAGCTGATGCCTTTATACCGCCCGCATGACAAATAGTGTGCACATCACGGTAGCGACCAGTAAGCATGATGTGAAAACGGAAGCCCCAGATTTTTAATATTCTTGTCCAAATTGGTCATTCCGTTCACCTGGGCACATTCACCTCGCCGGCACCGCCCTCATCCCATTTTTACATTTTCCCTCTAAAAAAACGCACGTCCTACAATCGCCGCAAGTTTCACTCTTCCACTCGCTGCCTGTTGACATGCACTCGCCGTAAAAGTCGGTTGAGATCACTTATTGCACAGTTCAAAATAGGAAACACAATCCGTCACTTGAGGTTCAGAATCACTTTAAGTACAAATATGAGGTCAAAAATTACATGCCTGATATTCATGTCATCTTTCATCTTTTGTTTTTTCCCCCTTTTTCTTCCCAATGTAAATTATTTATGTGAAGTAAATGTAACAAAAAGGCATAGTGCTTATAATTCTTGCTCAAGACAACAATGTTGATATTCCTTGTCCTGATGATGATGCCCCAACTATAAAAAGGCATCGAAACGTCGTCGACCATAACAAACCCCATATGCAAAACATTTATGTAATAATGAGTAAAATGCAATGGTGTTGTTTTTTAACAATTTAAGTCTGTTATACTGAATACAAGTACACAGACATATTCTTTGCGTTGCCCTTTTCGGCCACCTGCTTCGTTGTTCTGTCTTGTATGTTGAGGGTCACGGCTGTGCCCACTTGACATCCAATTGTTCTTAAAAAAGCTTTTGAAATTGAACTTAATGGAAAATAAAATTCTTGTCCGGACGGACAAAAGACATACCACTTATCAAGTGTATGATTAATGATCTTGTATATATTGTCCACATATAGGGACCACTGTTTTGTAGAATATGATAATGCCCAAGGTCCCTATGCTATACCTTCAGGGTTCCCTTGTTTTGTTGTAAAAAAAAAAATGGATTAAAACATAAAGCACAATGCTTTAAACTCAGTGCACTCAGTAAATTTTCTGAAGCAGATTGGAGACTGAGGCAGATTTTGTTAAGTGGAATAGCAGCCTAGCCACTTTATTTTGCACCAACTGGAGGCGCTTAACTAGAGTCTTGTCTGCACCTAGGTACACCACATTACAATAGTCCAGTCTGGATGTGTTTAGGGCCTGGATCACCATTCGTTGTGCTGCTAAAGAGAGCAACCAAGGAATATTTTTCAGGCATCTGAAAACTGCAAAGCAAGTAGCAGTGACTCTAGCCACTTGAGATTTTATGGAGAGTTTATTACCCATGAGAACGCTCAGATTTTTCACCAAAGGGGATGGGGTGGTCTGCGTCCCAAGGGACTTTGGCCAGTGTTTAGAACCTCATAGATAGGCGTTCCCACCCATGATCAAGTCCTCTGTCTTATCCCCATTAAGCTTGAGGAAGTTTGGTTCATCCATGTCCAAATTTTGCTCAAGCCCAGGTTCAGAAATGAAGAGTCATGGTTCTGTGCCGAGGACAGGGAGCAAGTAAGCCGAGTATCAGCGGCATAAGAAAAAAGGGTAAGTGTGCAGCTCTGGATGAGGTCTCCCAATGGGAGGACACACATTTTAAATAGAAGGGGGCTTAAAGTAGAGCCTATGGAACTCCAGAGGTCAGGGCTTGTGGCTTAGAGCACACATTGGCTGAAAAGACGTACAATAGACAGTCTTTTAAAAAGGAAGCAAGCCATCTGAGTGCTGAATCTTCAGACCCAGTGCCTCCACTCTTGCTAACAAGATTGAATGGGATACCGTGCCAAAAGTCACACTCAAATCCAATAAAATGAAGCCGGATTGTGAGGGATGGAGAAAATTTGGGGCCTCAACAAACCTGGTGAGCTGGGCATTCACATGTTTCGCCTAAAGTTTAGAGAAGACTGGTAGCAAAGACAAGGTAGTATTCCCACTACCGTTTATGCAATAGTAGGGAAAGCGTTGTACTTCAGAGGGGTAAAATTGTTTATTTTCACTCCAGTGTATGCAGCAGTAGGGAAAGTGTTAGACTTCGGAGGGGTTAGATTTAGTATTCCTACTCCAGTCAGTGCAATAGTAGAGAAAGTGTTAAACTTTGGAGAGGTAAAATGTACTATTCTTATGTAAAAATGTGCAAAAGTGGGGAAAGTGTTGGACTTCAGAAGACAAATTTACATTTCCTACTCGAGTCTAAGCAAAAGAAGGGAAAGTACTCCACTTCATGCGTTTTCATGTTTGAATGACCCTATTTATTGAGAAAACATAATAAACTCTTAATATAAACATCATTTAACATTAAGAAATACATACATGTATATGAATTAAAAAGTAAAAACAATCAAATATATAAATATAAAAAAAGCAGGGAAAAATATAAATACATATAATAAATGTAACTTCACTGACTACCAAAATGTACAGATAAAATCATTAAGTAAGTAAGTAAAGTCAATGTATTTGCAGATTAATTAAAATCATAGTCACACCACACAAAAAAGTAGAAAATAGTTGCTGAAATCATTATGAATTAAAAAAACAAATTCTTAAAAAATCATACTGTGCAAAAGAGATGTCCTCATACGTTGGGTCCAATTGTTCATTATTGTGATCAATGACCAAGAACACCAGGTGTTTATAGATGTATCTTAGCCAACTGCTGTTTGGGAGTCCTCAAAGATTTGTGAGCTGGCCGGGGATAGGTTAGCCGGAGGAATGTTTTAGGAACGGGGGCACCTTGATGGATAAGGGCTATATATTAGCTTGTAATGAGATGTAGCAGCCTAATTGTCTGACAAGTTCCAATTACTTGGTCAATAATGTCTGTGCCTGGGAGTGGCAATTTCTTATCTAGAATAGCAGATTGTGCTGATAATAATTTGTTCACTTGTAATAGAAACTTGGCAGCTCTGCAGGAACGCTGGATTGATTTACTATTCAATATTGTCATTACTGCACAGCGACAGGATCTTACCTTGAGTGCCCGAAAGATGGGGCTGGAGTAGTTTCTGTCTAAGTTGATTAACTGTCTGGCAAATGTATAACATTTGTAAAAGGCTTCCATCAAAAGTAGCCACATAAATGGCAAAGGGAGTTCAGTCAGCTTTGTTTCCAGGGTGTGGCCTAATCTTTTGAGGGAAAAACTCCCATGCGGATTAATAGATAAAAATGCTGGATGGTATGAGAAATGTGGCACGTAAGGGAGGATTGCCACCGCCTGTATGGCGGTGCCGATCAACCCGCCAAAATGTACCGGCCGCATAACTATTCCCCCGCCGCATTACGATGTCGGGGGGACCCTGGTGGATGGGAAGACCGTCCACCGACACTGGTTCCCTTTTCCAGACTATAAATATTTTTTTACACAATGAATCATTAGATGGCTAATTTTCAAGTGCCCCTTGTATTTGTCAAAAAATAAAAAACTTTTCTTTAGGCAATAAAAAGCATTTTCCTAGACAATGCTGCAAAGCATTTATTTAAGTGAAATGTAATCTGAAATTTATATGGGGTAAAGTGGTGCAGAGAGGTCATTGCAGTAATATGAATTCTCTCAATGTGCGAACAAATGCAGCAGAACACGAAGGCTGTGCTGCTACTGAGAAACAGAAAAAAACGTCATTGTCTTATTGTTTACCGAGCAGTCGTACCGCGGCAGGGTGGTGTGAAAAATAATTTGCTTGTCCTTATGTCATCTTTCATGGATCTTGGATAGCTGGCAAAGCAACGTTTGATGATAGTTTCCTCAGTGAAGGTGCCATGAACATTGATGCAGTGTGTTAGTTTTCTGTTGTGGAATATTGATCCCCAAGACTATAGTAGAATGAGTTACACCTTTGTGTAATAAATAACTTTTTGGAAATTTAGGAGCAACACAGGTGCAATCAGCTTTAGGACAGTGGCATTCAGTTTAGTTTGGAAACGTGTATGAAGGAGTGAAGTATTTGATGAAGACTATGAGTAAGTATTGAAATGTGAGAAAAAAGGAGACTGCAACCTATGATTTGCAAGCACAACTGGGCGGTAAAAAGCATTTATTGGAACACATTTACCACCTGCCTGAAATGGCCTGCAGTGATGATGTGACCATTAGAGAGACAAAATGTGATCCATGCTCCACTGTGAGAGCCGCTCTTAAGAAATCCTCAGTGGTCTCGCTCAATGTCTACAGACTCTTGCTGCCCTCCATCTCCTTTTTCTAAATAACTTTCCATGTCCCTATTGTAATGAAAATGTGTGTCTTCTTTGCTCAGTGTTGCAAAGTTGCATTTTACAGGGCTTCCTGTGGTCATATCTCAACATTTTATCTCCCATGTATGTTGTGTTTCCTAATTATCACCAGTAGGTTTCATTATGTTTAGGTTCTGGAGCGGTGACCCATATGGATGTGGAAAATACATGGCAATGGCTTGTCTGGTATTAACATTACCATTAACATTACCAGCAGCTATTTTCACGATTTTCTGACCATTTTCTGAGATTTTTGGGAGTAAATGTTGTGTTATATTTTTCTACAGCTCATTACCCCCAACTCCCTCTAAGTGCAAAAGGCGAAAAGGGACATTTCTGATAATTACACAGACATGTAATACTACTGAGTCATCTTGTCGTATTTTCTCTGCTGCTCAAGGGTTTAATGCTCTGGAGCTGGGGAAAAAGATCCATTACCTTCATTACGGGACCTTTTTTATGCCTCTTAAGCGCTACTGGGAACTGCAATGGGATCTCCTCTGCCTCTTGCTTTCCAAAACATTCAGACCTCTAAAATATATCAAATGTTTAAAAACCGGCGCTTTTTATCTTGCTGATTCATTTATCTCCTGATGGTGGATAGCGCCACGAAGCTTGAACTGTAGAAGAAATTGTGACTAATAAATATTCTATGCTTTCAACCTAATTGCCAATTAATAGCATTGTTGTCTCGTTTTTTTACTGCAACTGATGGCCAATAGTTCTCACAAATGTATTCAGATAAGTGGAGAATAGAAATCGTTAGAATGCATTCAGTTTTGTACAAAGCTCTATGTAAAGACTTCAGCCAGGCTGCATTGTATGCCTCATAGCACACTAAACCCAAATTTCCATAGAATATTCATCATGAAAAATGAAATACTTTACCCGCCCGAGAGTTAGACCAATTAAGATGCAGTATTGAGTGTTCTTCATGAAATTAATTATAAATACAACTAGCGACTCTCGCGTGATTGTTTCAATCTGTACAAAAAACATCGTTTGTGTGAGTATTCAATAGCTCAAGCCAATTCAATGCAGGGTCTGAATAAGCCCGTAGAAAAGATTTTCTGTTTCTCAGCACCTAACTTGCGCTTTCAGTGTCGCATAGAAAATATGCTTTTCATGGGGTTTGTCAAAGTGCCATGAAGTACTATCATTGTCTCTATTAGCACTCAGGTTTAATCAGCATGCAGTTTTATAAACATTTTCAAACAAGTGAGTATAAAGTAGGTACTAGCGAGGTGATTTCCTATCCATTAACTACTTCAAAGGTACAATAACATCATTTAGATTGTATTATTTTGTATGCACTTGTGAACCTGACGAATCCAATGTATTTCCTGAGTGCAATAAATGTATGAACATGTGTCATTTAAATAACTTTGTGAAAAGAATTAAAGCAAAGCATATGAAGGGTATTTGTTGTGCGATGGTCTTCGACTCCAAGCACAGTTCCTCTAATTACTATATATTATGTTTCAACACCAAAGGGTGGGATTTGTGGCCACTTACTGTGAGTGCACTGAAGGTGACTGACCTAACATGTGACTTTTGACATGGTCAAATCAGCACAACAAAGTCATTTCCATGGCACTCGTAATTGTGAGTGGATAAACCTGTGAGCACGGAGATTGATTAGAATTTGCATGTGTCAAGAAGACAAATGCCATATGTTGGTCTCTCTTAATATAGGTTATAAACTCTGATTGCGCTGGTGAGGTTAAGGCAGCCAATGAATAGGCGTCAACTGTATGTGAGGCAATTTCTCAAGCACATTCATCTTTGCTTCCTCGTCTAGGTTGTTTGCCCCATTCCTTACATCATATGGCTTGCCTCGATACATAGACAGACTTTATCTTTCTTATCCAACCATAAAAATTGATACTTCACGAAACTCCTTTGAAATGAGAGGACCCCTGTAGTATTCCACCCCTTCCTGTTTCACATGACATGGGGTTCTTCACCACATACTGTTCTTTTTGTCTTGTAACAAGCAACTGCCTGTTGTTTAACTCTGGGCGGGGTATGCAGAGTGGCAGTCTGCGGAGTTCCACAGCGTTAAAAAAAACTCAGTGGAACTCCACCCCAGTCCCCTCTACAATAAAAAAAAAAAAAAACACTTACCTGCTCTCTGGTTATGTCTGCGGGCCGTCCTCCACCTCCCTGTGGTGTCTCTCCTCCTTCCCGCCGCCGTCCTCATCATTGCCGTACGCAACCCCCTACGTTTTATGTCTTGTGAGGGCTGCGCATGCACAGTCCACGCAAGACATAAAATGACATAAAATGTAGGGGTTTGCAGCGGTGGCAACGAGGAGGGGGTGGTGAGGAGCAGAGATACCACAGCGAGGCAGAGGATAGCCTGCAGACACCACAAGAGAGCAGGTAAGTCGGTTTTATTTTTTTTGGGTGCAGGGGGTTAAGTGGCATACTCTGCTCCGCCACTGAGTCGGAGTTTTGCATCAACTCCACGTTCCCAGCAGAGCATGGAGTTGGTAAACCTCCGCAAACTCTGCTGGCGGAGCGGAGAATGCCGCCCGCCCTCACTGTTGTTGAATGAATGAATGAATGAATGTTGGATTTATAGAGCGCGTGGTTACCCTGGAGCGTCCCAGTGCTTACCACTAGGGAACCCGTCCTGGCTTTCCCTGTGGGATGGTCCCTTTACTGGGCATCCCCAAGGTACAGCCAGGCATCCCCGGCGGTGATGGGGCCGGAGTGGAGATTAATTAGGCTATTGCCCAGAGTTGCAGCGTGGGACCCCATGGTTAGAGTGGCACTGAGGTGAGATTTATCGGGCCCGCTGACATTGGTCCTGCACCCGTCCGCGTCGGGAATTGAACCCTGGTCCCGGGCCGACCTCTGCCTCTGGGTCTGCCGCCTCTAACCGTTGAGCCACACTTCTCCCCTCTCCCCAGGTCCGTCATTGGTCCCAGAGACGCGATCCCCCAGAATACTGTAGTTCTCTGCCTGGGAGAGTGTGAGCTACCATGCCTGAACTCTCTCGGGTGGGGTACACAGCTTTGCTCCAGCCTGGGTGGGAGCAGAGAAAAATACTACTCCTCCCCAGGCAGGAATCAAAAGCATAGAGGATGCTCCCACTAGTACAACAATGGATGAGGAGCCGGAAAGGGCTGTGTGTGCTGCTGGGCTCTCCAGTGGCCTCTAACTAATTCATTAGTCATGAGTGCCCCGGGTAGGCCCTTGGGCACTCACTGTTAAAGAAAAAGGCATGCCTCTGTGGCACACGCTATGGGTGCTGTTGGGGAGCTGACAGGGGCTGTGGGGCTCTCCCGATAGCCTCTAGCCATTTTGTCACTTCTGGATACCCTGGGTATGCTTTGGAGCACTCACTTTTAAAGAAAAAGGCTGGCTTTCACCAGAAATCGGTAGGATGCTAGTGGGTGTCCAGATCTGACCCCCCAAATGATACTTGGAGTCGGGAGCTGGGCTGTATACCTCTTTATTCCTGCTCCTTCATGCCCTAACTAACTTCCTTTTTTTCCATGTCCTGCAAGACGACACTACACCTCCCCCCTTTATACAATAAAGTTTCCTGTCTCTCAGAGTTCTTCAATGAGTCGAGTGGTTCGCTTGACTACTCTCTTTGGACGACAGCTTCGTGTCTGATCTGGAGTATGCCTGTCTCGTGTGTCCTCTGGCCTCACTGGCATGGGAGGCGCTCCGTCGCTGTCTTCTCGATGGTTCGACGGCTCCGTGCTGGACCCGCTGTCTTGAGAACAAACGTGAGCCGACGAGTGGTACCTCTTGAAATGAGAGATGTTCCGGGTTATCCTTTTTCCTTCTGATTCGGCGGTGATCATAGTCCCCTTTTGTCCAGAGACTCGCATCGGGTGGGCAAGGTATCGACTGTCTGCTTTGGTCTTGCGATCTTGTCTTACCAGCACCCAGTCTCCTACACAAATGTCTCTCTGTCACACGTGCCGGTGCCGATCAGAGTAATCTTTCATTTTGGCTTTCTTTGCACAGTCTAGTTTTACCAGGGTGTCATGATCGGTGGTCACAAGTCGGGTTTGCAGGACAGTGTTTGATGTCGGCAGTCTCATGCTGGGAACTCGCCCTAGCATTAGGGTGGCGGGGCATTGATTCGTGGTGCTATGTGGCGTGGGCCTGTACGCTTGCAGCACTTCGTTTAGTGCCTGCTGAATGTCACGGTGAGCGAGCTCCGCTTGCTGAACTGTCTTTTTAAGGGTTCCCATAAATCGCTCAACCATGCCGTTGGCTTGGGGCCACAGGGGAGTAATTTTCCGAGGTTTGAATATGAGGTGCTTCGCAAATTCAGTGAACTTGTGACTGTTGAACGGTGGTCCGTTGTCTGTCTTTACTCCTACAAGTATTCCCCAGGCTGCGAATGTCTCATCAATGACGGGAATAACAGCTGATGCTTTCATGGAGGACACTTGCTGCGCTATCGGGAAGCGGGAGTATTCGTCCATGATGACGAGAATGTATTTGCCTGATTTCAGGGGCCCGAAGAAGTCGATAGCCACCTGCTGCCACACCCCGTCCGGTAATTCAGACATCTGCAAAGGAGCCGGTGGTTCCTTCCGACTAACGAGCTGGCATGAGGCACAGTCTTTGAGTGTGATTTCCACCATGTGGTCGGAGGACGGGAACCATACACGTTCTCGAAGTGTTTTCTTGGTGGCCACGACTCCTCGGTGCCCTTCATGAGCGAGATTGATGATTCCTTGACAAAGCCGTTGGGGAATGACTATCCTCCCTCCTCGTGATAGTAGACCGTCCGTGCTGACAGAGAGTTCTGCCTGAACATGCTTGAATGCCACCAGTTCCTGGGCGTCCATGGGCGCATCGTGGTGGCTGGTGTCGAGGTGTCTCCAGGAGTTAGCACGTATGTGACCAATGATGACCTGGATGGTAGGATCTTCAGCTGAGGTTGTTTGAATGGCTTCTAGGTGCACAGCTGGAGGGCGTGCACTGTTGATTATGAAATGAATGTACTCCTCCGCCACCGAGCCACGTTCACGCGAATGAGATTGTGGATGCCTTGACATGTAATCTGCTGGGTTTTCGGCTTTCCCCGGCTTATGAATGATGGTGTAGATGTAGTCTTGTAGTCGGAGGCCCCATCTCTCTATCCGCGGAGGCATCTTTGCTCGTGGGTTGCCAAAGATGGTGATGAGCGCTTGGTGGTCCATGATGAGCGTGAAGTGCCTGCCGTATATGAACAGGTGGAAATGTTCACACGCCAGACAACCGCAAGGCTTTCTTTCTCTGGCTGAGAGTACGCCTTCTCTGTGTCCATAAGACTACGGCTGGCGTAGGTGACCACGTGACGTTGATCTGCGTCGCTGTCATACTGAGCCAGGATGCCAGCTAGCCCCACGGGGCTGGCGTCCACTGTGATCTCGGTTTTCCGTTTGGTGTCAAAGTAGGCAAGGTTGATGGCGCTGCTCAAAGCGTCGTTGATAGTGTTGAAAGCATGTTCGCATGTGGGTGACCACAGAAATTGTTGACCTTGGCGAGTGAGTTCCCGTAGTGGATAGCTCATGGTAGCATAGTCTTTAATGTAGCGGGCACACACGGTCTAGGGCCTTGTCGTGTTCCACCTTTTTCTCGCCAAACACTAGGATATCGTCGCTGTAGTTAAAGGCGTTTGGGATGCCCTGGATGACTCTCCGGATGGCCTCTTGAAAGATCTCTTCTGCGGAGGAGATTCCAAAGTTGAGGCGTTTATATCGGAACAGGCCTTGATGCGGAGTGAAGGTGGTAATGTACCGGGATTGTTCTTGGAGTTCCAATTGGTGGTATCCCTTATTGAGGTCCAGCTTTGAGAACACAGAGGCCCCGTTAAGGCGAGCGATCATATCACTGATATGAGTTCCAGGATGTCTCTCCCTCTCGATGGCGGTGTTCGGGGCGCGCAAGTCCACACAAAGGCGCACTTTGTTGTTTTGGCCTTTCTTTGGTACGACTACCACTGGAGACACCCACGGGGTGGGCCCTGCGGATCTTTCACTGATGTCCGTTCGTATTAAAACTTGGAGTTCCTCGTCTACTGCCTGATGTAGATGAAATGGTACCTTCCTATGGTGTTGTGCTACTGGGGGTACCTGCTCATTAATGTGCAGTTTGACTTTAAATTGGCTGAGTTTCCCGAGGCCCTTGAATAAGATGGGGAATTTGTTGATAATGTCCGGGGAGTCATCTACAGTTTATAATAGTTCGACAAGTTTGAGGCGTTCCGCCGTCGGCAAACTGAGGAGGCAATCCGCTGCCTCTGGATCTGTCGGTTTTTGTAGGTTAGAGTCGTATGGAACCGTCCGAGGCAGGGTAGAGGTTTCCTGGACAAGCACGTGTAGACTCGAACAGTGGCTGGTTCTAACTTTGGCGGAGGCTTCATGCTGTTATATTCCATGGCACAGATGTAGTTTAAAGATGCTCCCGAGTCTAGTACAAATTTGGCCGGGTGGTTTCCTATTCGAATGTTCAGTCGTGGATATTTTTTCAGCCTATCGGGGTCCGATACCATGAGGACATACTCGTCACTGTCCTGTGACTCAAGCAAGGGAGAGGACGATACTCGAGACGTTGACCTCCGAGACCTCAGTGAAATAGTTGAGCGAGTGCTTGACCTCGATGAGCTGGAGGAGCGACTTTCCCTCCCTTTGACTGCTCTGGCGTGGTGTCGTATATCTGAGCTTGACTTGGCTGTCCTTGTTTCTGACCGGCGAGTTTGGCAGGTTACTTCGAAGTGATTTTCTCTCCCACAACGGTGTCATCGTTCTCCTAAGGCGGGACATTGTCCCGAGTGTGGGTAGTCTTGAACGCATCTATAGCGTTTTGAGGCGGGCCTCCTCGTGTAATAGGTTTGGGCTCCATGGCGTGATGAGGTCACTTGGGTCTTCTGCATCGGCCTGACCGACTTGTGGCGGTCTGCATGACATTTCGGGTCCCTGTGTGATTGTATCGGAAAGGCTTGCTCCTTCTTCTCGGACTTGCTGGCTTCCATTCTCTTAGCATGGTCTTCGGCTTGATCATTTATACATGTGAGTTCTTTGATCTCTTCAAGTGTGACATTTTTCTTCAACAACCTGCGACGCAGTGATTCTGATTGGCATCCCTCGATGATGCGCAGTCGTAGAGCGTCTTAAGTGTTGAACGCGTCAAATTCGCAATATCGTGCTAGGCGCCGAATGCGAGCAATGAAGTCACACATTGGTTTGTCTTTTTCTTGGGAGGCGAGGTTAAACGTGTACCGTTCGTAGTCCAAGTTCCGTTTGTGTAAGAACTTCCGATCTAGGGCTCCTTTCACTTCTTCATATGAAAGTGTCGTGGCCACAGGTAGTTCTTTGATGATCTGCGCAATGTCCTTTCTTATCAGGTTCCGCAGTGCTATGAGCTTCTGCTTGGGGTCTTGCACCTGGGACCCAGTCATAAAATCCTCAAAGTCCTCTGCCCAGCTCTTCCACTTCGGCCCCATGCTGTTTCCGGACGCGTGTTTGAGGGTTCTGTTGGGCGTAAATATGACACCCCCATCATCATCGGGTGTGGTTGTGGGACTTGTTGGGCGGATCCTGTGGACTCTGTGCGCGAGATATCCGGTTCACCAGGCATCTTGAGTGCCTCTCTGGGTACACTTGACCGTGGGGCACCTTATCTCTGCGAGTTTCCGCGTTTCTGTGATGTTTGTGCCACTTGCCTGACCTCAAGATAGCCGCCATGTAAGAGCCAATGTAGTCCTATGGCCAGTGCCTGACTTTAAAATGGCCGCCGATGGGTACACAGGGCTTCACTTACACACAGACTGCTCAGACTTCAGGCAGCTATTTGGCAGGAGTAGTCACTTGCTTAGACTCACCCTCATTGCACACTGCTACTCCTGGCTGTTGACTCTTCTGTGGCGCTGTTTTACCACGGTTAGAATCGCGCCAATTTTTCACGCTCTTTGCTCTTTTCCGTTAAGTCTCAAATGGGGTCAACCCAGTATCCCTATGAACCTGGGCAGTTAATCAATATTCTCAACAATCGGTTCATTCGGGTGTACAATATCTCTTTTACTTACTCATAATTTATGTAGTATTTAGAGCAAAGATCAGAATTCAACACCATCTATGTATTTATGTACTATTTTAACTGTTTTGGGGCTACGCCGAGTAGGACGATATTTCTCCTTCAGCGTACAGCATCCGCAATTTCAAACAGAGTATCCGAAAAGTGGGATCTATAGTAACTCCATCCCTTGTTTGGTGAATCTTATTCCGAACCACTCTTGAGCTCCAACTGGGTAGAATATCAACATTGACACCCAGTTAGGAGAGAGGCTTGGCCTATAACATTTGCCAGCCATTAAATAGAACAATCGTCGGGAGAGCAATTCACCGCTACACCGACAGAACAAATGAATACAGTTCCAACTCCACCCTAAACCCGGCTGGGTTTACATGAAGGCTGTTCACTGTCCCCCATAGTCCTGATGAAGACCCGTGTTTGACGACCCATGTGCCCTTGTTGAGGGTCGAAACGTCGACGAATGAGTGGATCTGTCGCATCAATATCCTGTATCTATTACTGACAAATACAGTGTACAGTTGTATAATTGAAATAGCATAGACCAAGCTAAACTATTGTTTGTATCCCCCTTGTATATAATCATTGTACAGTTGTTTGGTCACTTTTCGCCGCCAGCACTGAGCACTGCAAGTCACTATCTGCACTGTTTGTTCACCTTTTGTACAGCCTATCTTGCAATTTACATAGAGTATTTATGAATGACTATAATTTATAAAATAGTACATAAATCTTTTGCTCTTTTCAGCCGATTCCTGGTATGGGCAGCTACACGCTGAAATCACAGTGGAGGGCAAGTGGTGGATTGGCAGATCCCACCCTCGTCGCCAGTGTCCAGATCTGACCCCCCAAATGATACTCGGAGTCGGGAGCTGGGCTGTATACCTCTTTATTCCTGCTCCTTCATGCCCTAACTAACTTCCTGTTTTCCCGGTCCCTCCCTATCCTGTTCAGCCTGCCCTGTCTGCATACAGGGTCAGGCAAGACAACACTACAGTGGGGAGCTGGCAGGGGACATGGAGGCTGGGGGGCTCCCTCTGCCGGCCCCAACTTATACAAAAACTTTAAAAAATCTAGGTGCCCTGGGTGGGCAGCTGAGCACCCCAAAAATAGCAAAAAAAATAATAAAGGAGCTGCAGGAGCCACTCATTTATTATTCAATACTCTGGTAAGGAGCACCCCAATCACCTAAAGCTTTTTAAAATGTATTTTTTTTCTTTCCTGTGGTGACCCTAGAAGGGGCAGGAGCACTACAAACCGTGTTTTTAATGTTATGGGGGGCAACAAGGAGTGCAGCACCCCCCAGCAACGTTACAAAAGACACTGTATGTCTTTTAGATCATTGAATCCTTGTCCCAGGGGAGGTTGCCATATTTTTCAAAAGCAGTCTGAGCTGGAGCTTTATGCTTTTTAGCGAGTGTGCAGAGACGGCTAATGGTTGGTTCTATGGCTGCACTCTTGGCTTAAATAATGTAAAAGCAAAAGATTCAAAGACATGTTAATGTTTTTTTAAGAAAGGCTTTATTGAAAATAGTTTATGATAATCACTAATACTAAACATTAAAATTTGTATAAAATATTTATTTTATTATGTTTATTGGTTACTTTTTTACAAAGCTGATAGGTCAGTTTTATATAGACTGATGTGTTGACCTCTTGATAAATTCATTAGACTTAGACACTAACATTATGGTACTTTGAGCCTTTTACAAAGCCAGAAGGTCTTTATTACTTAAAATCACACCTTTTATAATGTTATACGATATAGTCAGCAGTGCGCAACGGTGAGTGTTGTGTACTTGAGGATGAGGGGGCCTGGATAGAGGCCAGTCTCTGTGCCCAATCCCTTGCCACACAAAGTTGAAGGCCTTATGTGGAGAGGGTTAATCGCCCACCAGGGGGTTGGGTGTAACAAGGATGTTTAGAGCAGGAACTGGCTGCAGAACAGACCCTGAACCCAACCCCGGACCACGCAAGGCGAAGGACATCTTACTTTCTGTAAACAAAATAGAAATTCACTGAAAAATAGAAGGCTAAAATGACGTTATAGTTTGAAATTGTAATATTGTGTTATTACGAAACTACTACTATAAAATTACTGCAAGTATTGCTTAACACATCCTTAGCCATTAAGGAATAATACAAAGGTTAAAGGGACCTTCACCAGTTATAGTTATCTCTAGTATTTATAACTTTGCCCTAAAGTAACTTTAACCCTCGCTATGTCATTTCATATGTGATGTTATTAACATCGTAGAACATGTAATGAGTGAGGTAATATGTGTGGCTGCAAGCAGTGTACGGCAAATGTGCAAGTCATAATTACTTTAGTTAACCATAACTGATGAATATCAGTGGTTTTTTAGTTTAAAATTGTATTTTTTAACCAACATTTCACTAACTATAATGTCACTTTAACTGTTGTTTTATGTTTAGTCAATATACATATATATTATATTATATTATTTCATTTTTAAAGTGACATTATATAAGGGATAATGTTCACCCTGCCGTACATTATAAGGATACTGCAAGTCATCAAGGTGTTCCATAACCATATAGAGAACCAAGGCTGAAGGTAGAGTCCCTCTATAAGGTTATGGAACTCCAAGGTGACTTGAAATATCCGTATTATATATGGCAGGGGGTAATTTGTCCCATAAAATACATGGTCACAGCATCTCCTTTTCCATAAACCACTTAAAAACTTGTTTTTAGCTCTTTCAGCCAGAGAGAGCATGTTTGCAAACAAACCATTTGTTAAGACAGCCCCTACTCTCATAGATCCCTTTCTCCGCCTGCATACAGCAGGCCATATCTCTCTTCCAATCGCTTAGGCAGAGTGGTAACTCAGCTCCTGCCAGTCATGCTACATTACATTTAGCCACCATCAATCCCAGTGTGAGCCAAAGGCAGCCCATTTGAGTGAGATCTGTTTCGTCCCAAATATTTAGGAGGCACCATTATGCTGATGGAACCATGTCACTTCCACAGACACTACTAAGACAATCAATCACAGCTTCCCAATATCTTTGGAGTGCTGGGCAGCTCCATATTAAATGAATAAAAGTTCCCTCCTTTCTTGGGGCACAGTGCCATATCTGTTTTACCCTTACCTATTTTGACCAATGTTGTACAAACATAGTAACACCTATAAAGAATTTTGAGCTGCACCAGGCCAAATCTTGATCTAATAGCCATCTCTCGTGGAAACTAATGCCTCAGGCCACTAATCATTATAAAAGCTCCCTAAATCACGCTCCCAACTCCCTTGCAAGCGGGTCAAAGGGTCAGGGAATTATTCAACATTTTTTGTATGTAAGTGAGATCGCTTTGCTGGACACATATTCATCTACCAACCTATCCTCAAGTGGTGAGGATTCAGGGATATCTTCAACCCTTGGCAATACTTTTTATATGGCGTGATGGATTTGTAAATAGCAGTACGTCTCAGTGGGTGCCATTTGGTATTGATAGAGCTGAGATATTACCTTTCCACCTATTTGCGACAATTTTACAGGGAAACTATTAATGGCACAATATTACATGAAAAACGACACACTTTGAATTAGGCCCCATGTTTCAAAAACTACATGCAGTGAAGTTCTTATTTAGATACTGCATCGCAAAAGCATGCAGAATGTTAGAAGTGGTTTTCTGATAACACATAACAGTTAATAAATAGATTTTATAGCTGACATTTTGGTGGCATGTGTGCTCATGCTTAGGTAAACATGATAAATAAATGACAACACAGAAAACTTCTATATGAGACTAAAATGCATCATGTGTTAGAAAATGGATACTATTATTATTAATAATATTATTATATAATATTTATAGTATAATCGTGAGCACTGACATTGACATGAAAAGTGGATGCTACACAAGGTTATATTATGATTGTTTATTATGATTGTTTTTCGTAACGTTTATCATTGATGTGTCTTTAATCCTTGTATGCTGTAATAAGATCGCAAAGAGCAAAAGAGATTTACAAAAATGTATGTGAAACGATGATGAATTAAACGTTTTTTTGGGGTACCTTATACTTACATTAACTAATTACAATGTATAATGAAGTGATATTAATATGCTTAATTGAAGACATTAATGTACTTTTCTTTGTAATGCGAAATTCATACTTTAGCACAATTTCATAATGTATGAGCTGTATTTCATGAAGCCTTCAATTTTTGCTTCCTATGCTAGTGTGAACTTATGAACTGAACAGTCTGAAGCCTATAGGAACCTTTCATAAAGTTACCACTTGTGTTGGCTAGAGTTGCAACATAAGTATTACTCCTTAGAGCAAATGCTTGAGAATGGACAGACAAGGCATGAAAGCATGAAATTGCCTACTTTCTAAATGCAACAAATAATTGAATGACTAAACTACAGTAGTTCTAAGGAAATGAGGAGTAATGGATTACTTAATTCTTCTGGATCTGTGTACTTTTACCTACTACAACATATCATCCTATTGTGAGCAACCAATGGGACAGAATGGTCTGACAAATTTGGTGATGTCAAGGGTGTAAACCTGGAAACAATGGAGTATAATTAAGGAGAAAATAAATTAAATTAAATAGTTTGTGAGGCCCATCATGTTTACACTATAACAGTATTCTCTTTGTAACTCTTCGAAAGTGAGTACTTCCCCCTGTTTCCACAAGTCTCCCATCCTGGACAGGCCAATGAGATCCTCAGTTATCAAAACCCCCCTCGAGGCCAGGGTGCCCAACTGTGTGGAATTCCCCAAGGAAGTGTCTTGTGTAATCTTGCCCCCCAGCCCATTGCATTCAGTACTGTGTGCCAAAGGGTACCGCTGTAGGGCTGGGGAGGGGTGTAGTGCATGGCCCCCCATAATTGGCTCTTAGATAACCCCGGACCATCCAATAGGCCAGTTCTTCCTCTGGGGAGGAACCTAGTGGTTGATGACAATAAGTTGTGACACCAAGTAATACTTTTATAAATTGGGGAGAGATGTACCCCCATCGTACCACCCCTTTATAGTTTCTGGAATGCTATTCGGGGTCCCCTATCACAAAGAAGTGTACAGAGTGTGCTGCCTATCACCTGGAAGTAGGATAATGTGTGTTTTGAAGAGCATACAGAAAGGGGGGTGGGCCATCATTTTGAACATGGCAGCTTTCCGCTGTAGAGACAGAGGCAAGGCCCTCCAGTGTTGAACATCCCCTCGCAAGTGTGTAACCGGTGGCTCAAGATTGTGTACATAAAATATGTCAGGATCAATGGTGACAAAGATCCCCAGACAGCAGAAACCCCCTGTGATGACCCAAGCAGCATAGTCATCAGGTAGACACTGTGTGGGCCCACGGAACATATAAATCAGCAACTTATTCTATTTAATAGTGTAGCCTAAGTACCGATGAAAAATTGTAAATATCTTCATTATCCTGTCAAGATTAAATAGGGGTGGGTGGCAAATTCCGCTCCGCTCGTGGAATTTGTGAAATTTCAGCAATTCCCGTTCCGTGTTGAACGCAGAATTGCCAAAAATTCCGTGATCTGCGGCATAGCGGAATTCGAGAGTAGAGGTATCGCACAAAACTGTGGCATCTTCTTGGATAAATATGCAGACAGGGCAGGATTCATTCTTGCACAATGCTCCTGTCACAAAACAGATATAAATAAAGCAGGTGCCCGAGTTGCAACTCAAATTCAGTAACGCATTGATCAGCCCAAAAAGTTTGTGAGCACTGTCGAGGCTGGGCAGGTGTGCTTTTACCCCACATCCACCGTAACAAAATGAACTGTGATCCTTGATGGAGGTCTTTGCATCCATGAGTTTCTCGAGCGCAATCCCTGTGTAGTTCTTGTGACCAGAAGGTTCTTTCTCCTCATCTAATCTGCTGCTCTGATCGCTCGCTGACCTTTTATAAACAAGAGGCATGTGAACTGGCATGGAAGCCCCGCCCATTCGATCCCGCCCCACATACACTAGTGATATGCAAAGTCTTACTGCCCTTTCCCCACTATGATGGACAGCTCACTCAAGGGACCCCGGCGTCTTTGGGCACGGCGGCAAAGTTACAGACACACATGGTCACTGGAATCAACTCTTGTGGTCAACAGCTCTAGTGTAGTGAAGAGAATGGGTAAGGTAGCCTCCAAAGGAGTTTGTTAACTAGATTACTTCAATTATTTGAATGTGGTATACAGGTAACTTAATCGTCCTGAGTGAAGTTAATTCCAAGTGATTGAGTGAACACACATATACTTAAGACTAACTGAACATGTATTCCGCGAACTCGCAGAGTTTTTTTGCCGTTTCGTGGAACATTGCATAGTGCGACTACGCAAATTCTGCCCACCCTAAGAGTAAAGGATTGACCAGCTGTATAGAGCAGTATATCATCCATATAAAGGATGATTCTTCAATTGAATTCAATTCAGTTAATCTTTATTCGGATGCAGAATGAATCTATAAAAGCACAGGTCAAAAAAGTTCAGTATCAAAATACATAAAATATTTAAAAACACAAGTATATAAAAACAGCAGCATTATAAAAGGCAATGTCCGTACAATAATATATTAGTGCAGGATAGCATCATGGCAGTGCAATATAAATACCAAGTGCAATCTTTTCCGTATATATACTATAAAGTGCTTCAATTTCACATATTTCCCGAAAAAGAAAATAACATGTTTAATGTACGCGTAAAAATCGTCATAAATTATAAATATGGATGAGTAATCAAACGTAGACATCCAAGTATTTTACAACTCATCTAAATTGTAATTTAAAGCAGCAAGAGACACAATAGAAATCAGCCATCACTGAGTGCACATGGAGGTGCTTGAATGAACTGCCGCTTTAAAAAAAGAACCTATGCGGAAAACCAGAGCATCCTTCTCCAATTTGAGGATAGGCTGCTTTGTTATCAATAATGGCGGTTTCCTTAAAAAAAGGAATCAAAAACAGTTTTGTGTACATTTGATGAAAATGACAGAAAAATAGGAAATGCAGCATCGTCTGTGTGCTATAGTTATCACATGGGCATAGCATTTGATCTAGCTTAATATTAAACCCCAAGGGAAAACAAAGCATGTATTTCCTAGTACCCGCCCTTAGGTGGAACATTATGCCTCTTTCCCAATGTTATGTTATGTTAATAAAAATGTATATAGCGCACGTACACTGAGAGGTTTCTTGGCACTTAATGGCCCAATGGCCAGTATTCTTGAAGGTAACTAGATGGCAAATAAGATGGTGGCCATTGCACATCTTCTAAGGACATATACCTTGCTACTGAGGATTTCAGGTACTCTTCTTTGTGTCTTCCCCTGCTATACTTATCGTATAACGCCTCTTGTAGCAATTTTTTGCTTATTCCCCAGTGTCACTTGGGTTTAAAAAAGTGTGCTCAAGGTTTACACTTTTTAGGCTTTCCCTTACAGCAGCGAGCCACGGTATATCCATGCCCTTTTCACATTTAAGGCAGTCAGTAATTATATTTCTAGTGAGGGTTGCTGAAGGATTCCGCTAGATTTTAAGCCAGAATATAGCCGGCCGAGCCCTGATGTAATCCTCAATATATGTCAGTTTTAACTCCCCGTGACAGATGCACTGTGATGAGGTAATCGGGGCCGCCAGCAATTTCCTGCAGAATCTATTTTCCTCATTTTGTATGCTGCTGCAACTCCTGAAGCCCCAAACTTCCGCCCCATAAGTAGCAGCAGGGATACATTGTGATTTAAAGATTTTAGTGATAGATAGTACCACCTCAACTTTTTTTGGTTGGGGAAGTGACAGGACAGAGTTAATTGCTTTAGCAAACTTGCTCCTACTATGTGCCAATGGCTAGTCCAGGAGCTAGGAACTATGAATACCAGCCTCAGATATGGAAAAGTGCAAGTGCAATGTAAACGTTCGTTACCTATAGAAATAGAATTAACAAGGTTCTTTTTTGGGCCGCATGCCATTAAAAAGGATTTGTAAAATTTGTACTGCGATCTAGGGCGGCCAGAAAATCAACAAGCTCTGTACTAAAATACGTAGTGCTTTAGGTGCGCGGCCCATTCGGGCTGCATCATCCAGATATAATAAGGCGGGTAGGATATTGCTATTAATAGCAGGGGCATCATTGGTAAGCTTACTCAGGGAGTCGTGCAAATCATTGATATATAGTATAAACAGGAGTGGTGCCAGTACGCACCCCTGCCTGACCCTCAGAAACCTCCCCGCCTTTACAGATCCGCACCCGGGCTTTCAAATCCCTATGTAGATACGCCAGAAAGTGAACTAAAACCTCATCCAGCCCATATTTTTAAAGAATCAATCAAAGATGTGACCTGCTAACAAAATAAAGGCTGATGTGAGGTCCATGAAGGCCAGATAGATATGGGATTTCTGTGCTACGGTATATTTACCAATGATCAGATTAAGGTTTATGCACTGTTCAACTCTGCCTATTTTACTTCTGAAAACTTAACTGACCAGAATTTAAAATGTGTTTATCCTCGGCCCAGGACCTAATCTTGTTAAACAGGATCCTCCCAAGGATTTTTAATGTATTATCAATCAGGGAGATTGGTCTGTAGCAGCTAGGGTTGGAACAGTCACCTTTTTTAAAAATAGGGACAATAATACTAGCCGACCATGTGCTGGGAATTGAAGCAGCAGTTAAGGTATTAAAAACAGTAAGTAAAAGGGGCGCCCAGAATACAGGTTTATATTTGATAAGTCTATTGGTAACCCGTCAGGATCAGGAGCTTTATTGCCCAAACTTTGATATATAGCATCCTCAACTTCTGACACGGATATCTCGATCCTTGAGGCACCTTGGTAGTTATATGAATCCTCAGTCTGTGACGTTGCTTGATAGATCTTTGAGAAATGGGATACCCAGGATTCGCTGGTGATGGGACAGCTTATTGGTGTTAATGTAAGGCCTACAGATTTCATGTCCTTAACTGCTGACCAGAAACCACTCCCTTTATTGAGTCTAGCATCACACGCAAGGTTATCCCATCGTTATTTTAAAACATTGTCTTTCTGCTGTTTCAGGGTACACTTATATTGATGCCTCAGGGACTTCACAAGTGCCGGTCCCTTGGGCTCGTCACAAGGGCCTCGCAGAGCTCTCTGTTTGCTCTAGAGCACGCACTATTGAACCACTGTGGACCCCTATTGGGTTCCATTATCTGTCCAGATATCATTTGTTTAATACCCCCACAAAGTTGGGAAAGGGCATTAATAACCACAGGGTTATGATCGCATGGTGACAGACAAATATCAATAAGTGTTGAGTGAATTTTTATCATTCTAGGGAATAGATCATTATTGTCCACGCCTAACCAAGCCAGTCTTATATTGTCAGTGGAGGGCACTAAGTTACTAGCCTCACATTGTTTTATAAGTACTGGCCTAGGGGTGAATCTTAGTGTTGTTGCAATGGGATTATGATCGCCCAAGGAAGTAGGCATGACCTCAGCCTTTATTTATTCAAAGTTTTATATAGCGCGTACAAGATCTTTGCAGATATCAGAGCGCTTAACAAAAACAGGGGGTAGGGGCAACAGGAGGGTGACTAAACAGACTATTAGGTACAATATAATAGTCAGTAACATAATAACATAATAAGAAAGCAGTAATATACGGATAAAATACCAATAAACAGTTGTGTACAGATAAAATACCAATAAAATACCAATAAGCATACCAATAAACAATCAAGTAACCAGTAGTATAAGACGGCGCAAAGTCTTTGGTCCAACTACAGTAGAGTACAGGTGAACTTTGGCTATAGGGATGGCTTATACCACTTTCTTAGAGTTGAAGAGAGCAAGGGGTAAGGGCATCGGGAGGGTGATTCAACAGACTAGTGGGTACAATATAGTAGTCGGTAGTAAGCGGTAGCATAATAGGATCTCAATCATGTAAAAACATAAAACCAATAGGCAATCAGGCATCCAATGATATAGGCGGTGCAAAGTCTCTGATCCAGCAACAACAAAGTTCAGGTGAACTTTGCCATAAGTATGGCTTTCACCTCTTTCTTGAAGAATGAAGTGGAGGAGATAAGTCTGGTTTCCGGAGGGAGTGCATTCCAAATCCTGGGTGCCATTCCTGAGAAGGAGTGTTTGTATGTTTTTTCCTTCCGGAATCTACGAGGTTTCAGGAGTAGACTTTTTGAGCTTCTATTGGATCTCGCGCCTCCTGATATAGTCAACTTTTGAGTGAGGTAGTTGGGTGCTTTGTGGTGTAAGGCAGAGTGTGTCATAACGGCAATTTTCAACTGTATTCTGGCTTCAAAAGGCAGCCATTTCAGGGATTTTAAGTCAGGGGATATATGCGAGTGTTTTCTTGAGCCAGTAATGAGTCTCGCGGCAGTGTTCAAGGAGGCTCTTAGGGGTGCGGTTGTTGATAGAGGGAGTCCGCTGAGGGCCACAATTCCATAGTCTATGCGGGGGATGACTAGGGCTTGTACAGCAGTTTGGAAGTCCTTGGCTGGGAGGAAGGGTTTAAGTTTTCTCAATGTGTTGATTTGGAAGTTAGCTCCTTTCGTTGCTTTGCCAATGTGCTGTTGCATGTTGAGCTTGGCGTCAAGTGTGATGCCTAAGGATTTCGCAGACTCCACGATGGTGGGTTGGACATTGAGTGCTGTTAGGTGATTGAGCCAGGTTTGAGTGGTGGTAATTTTGGCAGGAGGTGAGATCAAAAGGAACTCAGTTTTCAGAGCATTTAATTTGAGGTGATTATCGGCCAACCACGATTGGGTGTTTCTAAGTGTGGAGTTCAGAAGTTTGATGTCTTCCGAGGATTGTAGTTTTAGGTACTGTTGAGTGTCATCGGCGTACATATGGAAGTATACATTGGATGCTTGGAGCAAGGTGGCGAGTGGTTCCATGACGAGGTTGAACAATGTGGGGGAGAGGGAAGATCCTTGTGGGACGCCTAGATCTACTGGCACCGGTGAGGACAGCACATTGTTGATCTTGAACTTTTGAGACCGGTGTAGGAAGGAAGTGAACCATTTGAGAACAGTCCCGGATAAACCCATTCTAGTGTTTAGCAGCTCCAGTAGGTTCTCATGTTTAACCGTGTCAAATGCTGAGGAGAGATCAAGAAGGATGAGGAGGCAGGAATCATTGCGATCGAGGATTTGGAGGGCGTCATCAAGTATGTGCGTCATAGCCGTTTCCGTGCTATGTTTCGCTCGGAAGCCTGATTGATGAGGGTTGAGGAGGTCAAACTGGTCAATGTGTTTAGTTAGTTGGAGTTGTACACAAACAAACAGTCTTTAAATGCAGCAGATATAAACACGTAATCAATAATAGAGGCACAACCTCGCCTTCTATATGCCTCTATATGTTACTACAATAAGATTATCTTTATGGGGTACAGCTGCAATTTCCATTATGTTTGGTAAGTTATAGTTGGAGAAGTAGTCCAACAACTCTACCCCAATGTTACATGGCCGTATATTGGTATGGTAATCCCTATCCAGGTTGTGGCGGCGGATGAGCAACGCGGTGTTCATATCTATCAATGGGACAGGGACCAGGAATTAGCAGCGGTAACCAGTAACCGGCATCAGAGAATACACTGCGAGAACGAAAATTCCGCAGCCCCGCAGCTCCACGTTTTTTTGAAAATCGTCCAGCCACAGCCACGGCACAGCAATCAATGCGTGGGGGCGCGACCAACCAAAAGGTTAAAGGACAATCGGCTAACTAACCCCCCCAATCTTCCAACTCAGCCCAACTCAGCACAGCCCAACTTGTGAAGGCATCGACAGCGACAGTGCCAGGCAGGCACTACCGGCCAGGACTGGGTGGTACCGGGCGGTACCAGGCGCATCAGACACACACCAGGACTAAGTCGGTGAGTGCTGTGTTGGTGAGCGTGTGGGGGGGGGTGTCAAAGGGGGGTGCCAAAGGACTAGTGCATCTGCCCTCAAGTTAGCAAACCACGATCAGTGACACCACCAGTCAGTGTGCACCCTTTGCTCCTCCAGCTTTCCCCAGCTTCTACTCTCTGCTGGCCGTAGCAACCCCAGGCCAAATAGCCCCAACATGAGATCTGGAATGATCCGAGGGGAACAAACGAACAAGGGAGGGCCAAATAAGCAAAAACAAAGCTCTAAGCCATCAAAGGGGGGAGATGAGGCTCAAACAGATGCATCTAAAGCTACAGCGAAGAGCCCCTTACTGGACATAATCGACCTAACGGTCTCAACGGAACCAACGGAGTCAAGTCAGAATCAACCTGCCACAAACAAACAGGAAACACGATGAACAAAGAAGGGAGAAACAAAATGACTAAATCTTTGGTACAGCCTAAAATCTATACAAAATTCTGCTTTCTAAAGATTCCAGGGAGCGCTTTATTCTCAAAGATCAACAAAGTATCAGGCCTTCAATCGCCTCTTGAACTACTTCAACCAACCCTGTACCACCAGCCTAGTGATAAGCAGCCCCGACTGGATGACGGCAACAGCAATAGTATCGATAACAGAAAAGGAGACAAAAGCACAACACTTATAACATCACCCCAAGAAACATCAACACCTCAGCACAGCAACATCAAACCGGGGCTAAAAGCCGAAACAGCAGGTACCCCGGCAGGACAAAAAATGGCTATAGAAGCCAATTTAATCCAAGTACACTGGCCAAATGAAGCCAAGGACATGTCGCCTTCAAAATTGGAGGAGCACATCTTTAACATCAACAGCAACAACAACAGCAGCATCGAGAGCGTCAGCACGAGAAATGAACTTGGCCACGGGGGCATAAGCAATACCGAAGAGGGCAAGAGGAAAGAGGAAACTGCAACCATACAAGCGCGCCCAACAGAGATGGAATCCTCATTAATAGCCCTTAACATCTCTAACAACGAACCCACACTAGCACCCAAGGCGTCAGAAGGGACGCAAAATAAAGTCACAAGCCGGAAGAATCTCACCCCAGAGGTGATCAAAATCTCTTCTTACCTAAGGAAAGAGGAGTGGGAGGAACTTATAGCGGCTTACCCTTAGGACTTGAGCATAAGCAGGATGGCCAGTGAGAGATCAAAAAGTAGAACGGCTTACATGCAGACAAATATAGCAGGAATGGGTGGGCCAGAAATAGCGCAACCCCGCAAAGAGCCATCCGTGTCCCAAGAAGCAGGGCTTAAAGAGAGTCACGGAAACTAGGACGCAACTCCAGCTCAAGCTAGGCAAGAAAGCGCATGGCCCAGTCTCCTCAATACAGTACAACTCCTGGTGGATGCAGCACACTACCAATCGGAGAAAATGGACGCCCAACGTTATTAGACACGCTGGTAGTATTCGTAGTTGCAATAGATGGAAAGCTGGGCATGCTAAACTCGCTCCTTCAGAGCAAACTTGACCAACTTGAGGATACCAAAAGGAGAAACGGCATTGAGTGTGAATGTGGCCCAATTATTGACAAGCTGGCCACCCTGCCGACTTTAATGTCAGACTTATGCGGTCATCTCAAACGATCTGCCGAACATAGTCAGAAGATCAGCATTGACGTACTGGAGTCCCCTAATTTAAATGGATTGGGAAAAGTGACTACTGCACAAACAGGGGCGGCCGAAGCAGACACCACCCTCAGCAAGGACACTGCTGTCAAACGGCATGGCAAAATATCGATGACTGGCGCCCATGATCCCCCTATGACGAAAGAGTTAATCCAGCACACAGGGGAGAACAGAATGGAGTCAATAAACTCTCTATCAGCGGGACCCGAAGATGACGCTGACACAAATCAAAAATTAAACGCCAAACAGAGGAGAGCGAAAAAACGCAAAGGGAGGAAACATAAGCTTTGCTCGAAACGTGAAGGCTTTAGGCAACTCTTCGGGCAAAATAACTACGCAGAACAAAACACGAACAATCCGGTGGAAGCAACAACATCAAATCGTGATCACGATGAAATGAGCGGCACACCTGAAGATAACGCCCAACTAGTAAACACAAACTCTGCGATAACAGCAGCTGATCTACAAAGCAATCAAGCTGCTCTGCCCCAACATTCTGGGTCCATCATCTCATCGGCTGACCCTGGGTTATGGAACTGGCAAACACATAACACCCAGCCTTGCAAAAAATCCATGGGAAGCCCAAAATGCCTTTATAAGCCCAAGGGGAGAAAAAACAGGAAGACAAGATCTAGGACTCACTGGAAACCAAATACTAGCCTTCACCGAAGCAACCGTGGCAACTCATCTATGGGCGGACCAGACAATGACAACAACTGCCACCGCAGCCCTGAATTCAAATACGCTGCATCCATGCTGCAAAACCTCTGGTTTAACCGTATGTGTAAGGGATCAAACCTCAGCATGGGAGCACAACCGAGAAGGCTACCGGGCATCAGCAAATGCAACAGGTGGCGCGAAGCGGTCAGTAATTCTAAACACGGACAACGCATCTGGGGGCGCAACAAACCAAGGGGAAGATTCGGATGCCACATGGTTCACCCCAAACTTTACATCCAAAGGAAGCCACGACATCCTCAACAGAGGCAATATCTTGCAATTATTGGCCCACATCGCCTCACTGTCATTCGTGGCAAGTTCTGACCTGAAGTCTATTGAATTTATAGTTGCGGAAGGCACAGGAAAAGAGGCAACGAAGGCGATTTGGGCTTCGGCAGACCTGGCACAAAAGATCCTTGCGAAATCCGAGACCTTTAAAAACTGGGGCATCACGATGAAGCCTTTCACAAAGCCGGGATATCCGGATGTACTGTGCCGAGAGAAGCCTGAACTTGAGGGAGCACGCAGAAGGCAGTAAAATCTCGGTTCTCAGGGGCGCTGTCGGGCCAAGCTGTACTGGGAGAAATGGGTTCATCGAACTTGCTTCCGGGGAACGACATGGAAGACAAGCTCCAAACGGGTGGCAGGAACAAAGACGCTTCGTAAGAACCATAACAAACAGTAATTGACATGCGGAACGGATAACAACGGAGCACCCACAGAACCAATTGTGCTTATGCTCCTGGAATATAAATGGCCAAGCATCCAAAATGCTGGATCTGGATTTCATAGACTACATTCGATCCTTTGATTTAATTGCGCTACAAGAAACTTGGCTTGCCGAGCCCCCGCACCTTCAGGGGTACCTACGCTTCTCTTCTGGCACCAAGAGCTTAGCCAAGTATGGGCATTTAAGAGGAGGATTGGTAATATATGTAGTTACAACTAGCTTTGTGATGGCAAAAGAAACCGGGCCCTCGGCGACAGCTGCACTCGCAGTCAACCTGACTCTGACAACAGGCTTAGGCAAGGCATGTAACAACTGCATACTGGTCAATGCTTATATTCACCCTAAAGGAAAGAAAAAAGCAGCGGAGGACTTATATGCCTTCATAGAAAAGTGCATCACGGGGGAAAAAACAGCGAACCTAGTACTCACTGGGATTTCAACCTCAATCTCATGGGTACAACACAAGAGGAGGGAATTATGGCACAAAATATATCTTGGGCCCTACCACAACAAGGAAACCCACAAACAACCAAACAATCAAAACTGGGAAAAAAGGTACTTGAGGCACTAGAAAACTTCAACATCAGGGCATTAAATGGCAGGTTTGTAGGGGATAACCCGCCAGCCTCAACTTTTCACTCAAGAAAAGTGAACAGTACACTAGATTATACTTTCATGTCACTTCCACTTTTCCAACATATAACATCCTATCGGATAGGGAATCAGATAGATAGCAATCACTGTCCTCAGGAAATTACTATGGACCTTGCTAGACCGACTTATGAGCGTTCGACGGCTCCTAAAGAGTCCATCTATACCGTAAACTTTAAAAAAAATCAAGTATTCGGCTGCAACGGGTGAAATCTTGATAGGACTGGCAAAACAACATTACATGGAGCGTACAGGACTCAACGAAGTAGCGAAATGGGTGCAGTTTACTAACACCCTGGGGCAACATGCAACAAAGCCCAAAGTGCGCACAAGGACGAACAAGCTAGGTATCCTTCCCAGAGCATATAGAGGGAAAATCAAAGAAATGAAAAACTCAATCTCTAACTTAATGAGAGCAGCACAGCTGGACCACAATAATAAAGGGAAGTCGGATCAACTTTCTAAATTAAAAGCTTCATTAAAAAAACTGAAGTGGGAAGCAAACAGAACTATAGAGGAACAATTTTGGGCAACACTTCATGAGGACATAAAAAAAAACGACGGGGCATGGTTCTGGAAAACAATAAACTCATTAACGCACCCTGCAAAAATGGAGACCACACCGAGACTTGTCGGCTAATCAGAATATGAGCAAACCTATTTCCGGACAAGCCCATGATGTCGGTAACATGCCACAAAGGTGCCCAACCAACCAGGACACGGTGGGTGACATAGATCATATATTACTGCAACCCAAAATCAAGCGGCAAATAAAGAAAGGAGGGAGGGAAGGTGCGCCGGGTCCTAATGGGATCCCGCCCGTCCTCTTCAAACAAGACATGGACTATTGGGCAGCGGCACTTGAACCCCTTTATTGGGAGATCAGGTACACTAACATCTTGCCAGACACTTGGAAGGGCTCCATCATTTCCCCCATATATAAAGCAGGGGACAGGGGCCTCCCTCATAATTACCGGCTAGTTGCTTTAATTGATAACGATGCGAAGTATTTTGCAGGGCTCATACTGGAAGAACTACAGGCATGGGCCACGAGGAAATCTCTTATACCTGTTAATCAAACAGGCTTCGCCAAAGCAGTGGGAACAACAACAAACCTATTGTCTATGGGTATGCTTATAGACCAGGCAGAGATGAAAAAACTGCCCCTACACCTCTGCTATATTGATTACAAAGCTGCATTCGACAACATCAACCGCAATCTACTATGGACAAAGCTAAATGGCTGGGTATCCCAAAAGTTCTGTTGGAGCTGTTAATCAACCTACACACAGATACCTGGATTCAGATCAAGGTGGGGGACGGCTCAATGCTGTCAAGGCGGATACAAACCAACAACGGCCTCAAGCAGGGCTGCGTATTGGCCCCCACACTGTTCAAGCTGTACCTGGGGGACTTGGTGCCCCTACTAAACAACTGTAATTCACACTTGCCAAAATTAGGAGGCCTCAATCTACCATGCCTCTTATATGCAGACGACCTGGTGCTAATAAGCCATAAAAGAGTTGGGCTTCAAAACCTCTTAAATACGACCCAGAGATATTCTGAGTCAAATGACTTAACAGCGAACCTCGAGAAAACGCAAACAATGACAATCAGTAAGAATAAAAAGAAGAAAGCTTTCTCGTGGTTCTGGGATAAGACCCGCATCAAAGACACCTCGTCGTATAAATATCTAGGTGTGAATATAGACAGTGGTGGCCAATTCAGCGCACAAAGGGCTAGTATCAGAGGCAAAGGCCTTGCTCTGGCAATTGCCTTAAAAACACTAAACAACAACCTCTCCGGCCTTTCTTTAACTCCTTTACTACACGTCATACGTGCCAAACTGTTACCAACACTAACTTATGGGAGCGAGGCCCACCGAGGCAGAGATGCCGTATTACTTGACACCACAATCGTGTTGGCAAATAAAATAATCTTTGGCCTCCCAAAGCGATCCTCCCCAGCACAGATAAGACTGGAATTTGGAATTCGGTCACAGCTTTTGGCAAGACGGGGGGCATATATCTGCAGATGGGATAAAGTGAGAAAAACGACTGAAGGAACCTTGAATGAATACTTATGGAAAGAGCTTGAGCAGACCCAAAATTCCCCAGCAGCAAAATACCTGGCAAAAAGCTTAGAGAACACTGGGCTGGCAGAGCTCTGGGCGTCCTCTGCAGATCATAAATCACTTAACAAGCTGGTAAAGAAATCGATCAAGTTACAGTCATGGGTCCAGGATAAAGCCATCCTATCAAAAAGATCTCATGCATGGATGGTATTGAATAAATACCGGACACAAGTCTCCCAGCCTTATCTCGGTCTAGGTTATGCAAAAAAAAACTAAATTGACCTTCTTAAGATACAGAATGGGCTTGCTACCATGTATTCAACACCTTCCTCACTGGCTGAGATCGAAAGCAGGAACACTATGTAGGCTATGCGGCACCGGGGCAGAAGATATGCTGCACCTGCTCTGCTCGTGTGAGGAACTGGAAAAAGAAAGGAAGCTCCTGTTGAAACGCCATTTCATTCTACAGGGGGTACGCACATGAAGGAGCGCAGTGCTAACCTGCTACTCAGCACAGGACCCTCAGCTGAGCTGCAGCTTCGTGAAATTTTTAAAAGCAGTGGAAAATAAATTACCAAAAGTTGATCCATGAAAACCCAACAAATTAGGACACCTGTTCTAACTTATACTGCTGAAATCATCTATGTCGCAAAATGTCATGAAAAATTTTATGCAAAACATGAACGGACTAGCAGGCCTTCATAGTAGATGGAAGCAAAGTATGGCATGCGGCCTGCAAACAAAATCACCCTTTTATGTTGAATTGTTTATTTTTATCTCGCTACTGTATAGCATTGGTCTTAAACGCACGTCTTTTTAGGCTACATTTTAACTTTTCTTATTGTGTTATTGTATCGCATTGGTTTTAATTAACTGTGCAATAAACTATAAACTGTAAACTATCCAGGTTGTTGTTGCTTGAAATTCTAACGTTAAAATCACCACCTTGACAGATACCAACTAATTTGTCAAACAACCTTTGCCTTTATAAGTGAGAGATAACATTAAACAAGATAGTGAAGTTACCATTTGGAACAGTGTGAAAATCATTATTATGAAAGGTAATAAAACAAATGGGGACACCCTGTGTGTAAATCAGCGCCTGAAAGTTATCATTGTCAGTTGTTAAAGCCTTAACGCTACCACCTGCGGAAATTTTAGCCCAGATAGACTGTCCACCAGATGGGCGGCCAATCTTGGGAGCGGGGGCCATTATATTATGACATTCAAACCCTTCTTGATGTAATTCATGTGTTGCCCACGTTTCTTGCAGCATGAGTATATCATATGTTTGAACTATTTTTATCCAGTCTTCCAAGTTGATTTTAGATGCCAAGCCAGGGACTTTGCAGCTCAAAATATTTAAATTTGATTTGGTGTCAAAGATGGATGAGGTGTCTTGGCCTGAACATAAGGGCGTAACTGGTGAGGAAATAGTCATGTCAGATATTAATGCAGGGACCAGTCAATCCTGATTGTCAAGGCCCGACAGGGTGGAAAACCTGTTATACGTAATCAGTGGAGGGGTGTCATGGGTAACCATCTCTGATGCTGGCTTATAAAAATAACCCAACGGTAGTGACCGGATAAGAGTGGGGTACACTATGTTAGGCTCCTCTGAGGTTAGTAATAATTTTATCAACGCTGGACTTCTAAAATTGATAACTATGCAGTCACCCTTAATATTCTTCGGGGAGGTGCTGGCCCACCCTATCCTCCGTACCATTATAATGTCACATGTATTTGCCACCAAAAACCCTTTATATTTTCTGAGCCAATCTGCGCATTTATTGTGCAGCGGGTCCCATGATTCTGTCTGATTTTTTCGGAGTGAAGGTACTCCTGCTAAGACCAGTACATAAGGGCAAGCTGCGGGAGGGAGACTAAGAACTTCCCTACTACCTTCAGTTGTTGTCATACTTGGGCAGTTGGGGCCCCGCCACTTAGTGCATTGTGTGAGCTACCCCTCAGATTTGCTCGGATTGCAGTGATCACTGGGGCATTGTGTGGTGCAGATGACCCACATAGTGGGGTAGCGGGTGAACAGCTTGTTCGCCCGACGGTAGGTGGTTTGTCATGGGCAATAGTGGATTTAGGTATAAAACATTCCTTTACTTTATGGCAAGTGTCAGAGGCTTCTAATAAAGGGAGTGACTATTGGAACAGATGCCTGTGTCTGCTGGCCAGCAATAGGTACACCAGCAAGATTAGAATTCGACCCATGTAGTGTAAAGTTCTTAGAAATATTAATTTGCGAGTTTAGCCTATTTGACAGTGTCTCAAGGTGGTCTAAACGCTTCAGGAGGGCGGAAAAGTTCTTGTCCACAAGGTCTTTAATTCGCTTGCATACAGTGTCCACGATGGAACTGATTGAGGCCTTGCCAAATCTGCAGCTGGTAGAAGGGGCCGCAGCTGCATCAGTTTGTATGCAGGTAAAGCAAGTTGTTATCTTGGTTTGTGTGGGCTTGGCTAATGGGTCTGCGATCGCGCCATTTGTGGGGGTTACAGAGCCCTGAATCCATGAACTCATGGCGGTGTAAGGGTGATTTTCACGAAGGGGTTATTTTCTCTTAGAGCTGATCTGTTTGTTTGGTTTTCTTTTCCGTTTTGCCCCTGTTAGTGTTGTTGTAGAAAGTACATCTCCATCCAATGGGCCGTTACATGGTGTCGCCAATGAGACCTCGTTGTTACAGTCGCTAGGTCTTGGGATTGGCTGGGTGCTGGGGGTCACAATCGCTGTGTCAGGTGTCACAGAGTGGCCAACATAATCATCTGAGACTTCCCCTGTGTTAAGGCCACACTGTGTTACCATTACAACAGAAAATAGTAGTGGGTCTATCAAACAGTTGGCTCAAGTATTTGTCTGCAAGGTAGACTTGAACTACATCAAAAATTGAGCATCTTTCCTGTGTGGAAAAATACCCATCGGTTGCCGATCCTGGGCGCCCTGTTCATCATTTGGGTTTCCTTCACACCGGGAAGGTAGGTTTTAGGCCAATAGTAATGATGGAAATGGAAACCTTTTTTCTGTTCTCATATATCAGGGTAAGGATGGACAACTCAAGAGCAGTGCATGTGTAGAGTGAAAGGGTGTGAACTGTGATGTGAACAGATAAAATTGGGTAATAGAATGGAAAACAAACTTTGCAACACTGTGTTACCACCAGTAACAATGACAAATGCCTCTCAGTCACCTCTATTTTGTTGGCTACTATATTAAATGCTCTTTCCAACATGCTATCAATACTTGTGGATGTCCAGGAATTTGAGCTTGAAACACCGTTACGTTTCGCCTTGTTAATGTGTTTAGCAATGATTGCAATTATGGTAGATGTAGATCACATAAACTACAAAAGAGTAACTGTGGGTCTACTGGAAACAATATATCTAAGTAGTCTATGTGTGTCTCAATTCATAGTGTCCAGCATGTATACTAACACGGCATACAACAGGATACTTCACAATGTGGAAGAATATCCATCAGTTACTCAAACTGTACCGCCCTTTCCATCATTTAGACCACTTCACAGAGTGGGGAGTCCATGTTGTTAATTGTGCCAATAGCCTTCATGTTTCCTTATTTCCTTTTTTTTCATATTCATCAATTTACTCCATGTCGATTTCACATTCATCATCCTTCTTAATCAGTTTCAATGCGAGTCTGCGCGCTGAGTGTACTTGCTGTTTGCGAGTTTTTACTGTTCACCCCATGTCTATCCGGACTTTGTGAATGAACAGAACCAAGGCAATAATTCATGGCAAGCAGCGTTTTATTTAAAATACCCAATGCATTTCGGGCTCAACGCCCTTCTTCGGGGGTTACTGTAAACAAATGACAAATACCACAGTCAAAAGTAATCCACTTTGAAAACATTATTTAATGCTAATCTAATTTATAAACATGTTACTCAGTGAGTATTCAATACCCTCGTGTATAGCGCTATCCACTAAATGCTAAACGATTTCAATGATATGCTTTTTGTTACTCCAGATCCTAATCTTTGTTACATTGCCGCTTTCCTACAAGTTTAAACCCCCTCGTTCTCCTCCTTTAATGAAAACCGCTCACCAATCCATCGGCTTCTGCCTATACCTAGACTCTATGACACACATCTCCCCCTTCCCGATATATTTCCCTTTGCGCTCATTTAGTCTGACGGTTGACCGTATGCAAGCTAACATGCCCCGTCTCTCACTTTAACAGCAACCTCACAGCCATCATTATTACTGTGTTAACTCTCCGTTCACTCCCCTCCATTAAAAACGTTTTCACTACCGGAGATAAGCTTACGATATGCACGCTTAACACATACCTGCTGCCTGCTATTAAAAACCGTCCGTCCTTACTCCATTTAACTTCCCTTGTGTGTGCTCCCAGAATCCCTCTCTTATTTTAAACCTGGTTACAACTACCCAATGGCGGTGCACAATCACCTTCCCTCACAGCTGCAATGATGAAAAGATCTTCGTGAGTTACTACAACTACCATGGTGCTGTTTGAAATACATTTAACAGACATAGACGTTTTCACTAAAATTTTCAAACTAATCAGCAAGATAAGTGTGCCACTTGGGTTTAAAACGTAGATTTGAACACTTGGTACATGTTAATGTGAGATGTAAACATTGAATGTCATTTGCAACTGAAATTAATCCTTCGGCGTTTCTCCACACTGTCTCTGATGAACCACATCGGTGTTTAAGGCGTGCAGGCTCGTGTTTTTGAGGATAAATCCTGTTTGTCATCTTAATCCTTGGGTGCTATCCTTGTTTGTAGGGCAAAAGTTAACTTAACCCCGTTGCCACGTGGGCATGGCAATCAACTCAATCTGCACGCACTCTGGAGATTAAAAAAGACAAGCATGAAAGAAAAATAATTTTAAAAAAAGGTGTGCATCCTGACCCTCACATACAGCGCAGTTTAACTTTTGCCCTACAAACAAGGATAGCACCCAAGGATTAAGATGACAAACAGGATTTATCCTCAAAAACACGAGCCTGCACGCCTTAAACACCGATGTGGTTCATCAGAGACAGTGTGGAGAAACGCCGAAGGATTAATTTCAGTTGCAAATGACATTCAATGTTTACATCTCACATTAACATGTACCAAG
The DNA here is from genome assembly GCF_964263255.1 of Lissotriton vulgaris. NCBI lineage: Eukaryota > Metazoa > Chordata > Amphibia > Caudata > Salamandridae > Lissotriton > Lissotriton vulgaris. The sequence goes on from NC_141687.1 coordinate 1,435,221,576, forward strand.
TGTTCAAATCTACGTTTTAAACCCAAGTGGCACACTTATCTTGCTGATTAGTTTGAAAATTTTAGTGAAAACGTCTATGTCTGTTAAATGTATTTCAAACAGCACCATGGTAGTTGTAGTAACTCACGAAGATCTTTTCATCATTGCAGCTGTGAGGGAAGGTGATTGTGCACCGCCATTGGGTAGTTGTAACCAGGTTTAAAATAAGAGAGGGATTCTGGGAGCACACACAAGGGAAGTTAAATGGAGTAAGGACGGACGGTTTTTAATAGCAGGCAGCAGGTATGTGTTAAGCGTGCATATCGTAAGCTTATCTCCGGTAGTGAAAACGTTTTTAATGGAGGGGAGTGAACGGAGAGTTAACACAGTAATAATGATGGCTGTGAGGTTGCTGTTAAAGTGAGAGACGGGGCATGTTAGCTTGCATACGGTCAACCGTCAGACTAAATGAGCGCAAAGGGAAATATATCGGGAAGGGGGAGATGTGTGTCATAGAGTCTAGGTATAGGCAGAAGCCGATGGATTGGTGAGCGGTTTTCATTAAAGCGGTTTTCATTAAAGGAGGAGAACGAGGGGGTTTAAACTTGTAGGAAAGCGGCAATGTAACAAAGATTAGGATCTGGAGTAACAAAAAGCACATCATTGAAATCGTTTAGCATTTAGTGGATAGCGCTATACACGAGGGTATTGAATACTCACTGAGTAACATGTTTATAAATTAGATTAGCATTAAATAATGTTTTCAAAGTGGATTACTTTTGACTGTGGTATTTGTCATTTGTTTACAGTAACCCCCGAAGAAGGGCGTTGAGCCCGAAATGCATTGGGTATTTTAAATAAAACGCTGCTTGACATGAATTATTGCCTTGGTTCTGTTCATTCACAAAGTCCGGATAGACATGGGGTGAACAGTAAAAACTCGCAAACAGCAAGTACACTCAGCGCGCAGACTCGCATTGAAACTGATTAAGAAGGATGATGAATGTGAAATCGACATGGAGTAAATTGATGAATATGAAAAAAAAGGAAATAAGGAAACATGAAGGCTATTGGCACAATTGGCAGTGCAATTGTTGGGGGCGTGATGACGCCCCACTACAGTGAAGTACTTAACCCCGTTGCCACGTGGGCATGGCAATCAACTCAATCTGCACGCACTCTGGAGATTAAAAAAGACAAGCATGAAAGAAAAATAATTTAAAAAAAAGGTGTGCATCCTGACCCCCACATACAGCGCAGTTTAACTTTTGCCCTACAAACAAGGATAGCACCCAAGGATTAAGATGACAAACAGGATTTATCCTCAAAAACACGAGCCTGCACGCCTTAAACACCGATGTGGTTCATCAGAGACAGTGTGGAGAAACGCCGAAGGATTAATTTCAGTTGCAAATGACATTCAATGTTTACATCTCACATTAACATGTACCAAGTGTTCAAATCTACGTTTTAAACCCAAGTGGCACACTTATCTTGCTGATTAGTTTGAAAATTTTAGTGAAAACGTCTATGTCTGTTAAATGTATTTCAAACAGCACCATGGTAGTTGTAGTAACTCACGAAGATCTTTTCATCATTGCAGCTGTGAGGGAAGGTGATTGTGCACCGCCATTGGGTAGTTGTAACCAGGTTTAAAATAAGAGAGGGATTCTGGGAGCACACACAAGGGAAGTTAAATGGAGTAAGGACGGACGGTTTTTAATAGCAGGCAGCAGGTATGTGTTAAGCGTGCATATCGTAAGCTTATCTCCGGTAGTGAAAACGTTTTTAATGGAGGGGAGTGAACGGAGAGTTAACACAGTAATAATGATGGCTGTGAGGTTGCTGTTAAAGTGAGAGACGGGGCATGTTAGCTTGCATACGGTCAACCGTCAGACTAAATGAGCGCAAAGGGAAATATATCGGGAAGGGGGAGATGTGTGTCATAGAGTCTAGGTATAGGCAGAAGCCGATGGATTGGTGAGCGGTTTTCATTAAAGGAGGAGAACGAGGGGGTTTAAACTTGTAGGAAAGCGGCAATGTAACAAAGATTAGGATCTGGAGTAACAAAAAGCATATCATTGAAATCGTTTAGCATTTAGTGGATAGCGCTATACACGAGGGTATTGAATACTCACTGAGTAACATGTTTATAAATTAGATTAGCATTAAATAATGTTTTCAAAGTGGATTACTTTTGACTGTGGTATTTGTCATTTGTTTACAGTAACCCCCGAAGAAGGGCGTTGAGCCCGAAATGCATTGGGTATTTTAAATAAAACGCTGCTTGACATGAATTATTGCCTTGGTTCTGTTCATTCACAAAGTCCGGATAGACATGGGGTGAACAGTAAAAACTCGCAAACAGCAAGTACACTCAGCGCGCAGACTCGCATTGAAACTGATTAAGAAGGATGATGAATGTGAAATCGACATGGAGTAAATTGATGAATATGAAAAAAAAGGAAATAAGGAAACATGAAGGCTATTGGCACAATTGGCAGTGCAATTGTTGGGGGCGTGATGACGCCCCACTACAGTGTAGTACTTAACCCCGTTGCCACGTGGGCATGGCAATCAACTCAATCTGCACGCACTCTGGAGATTAAAAAAGACAAGCATGAAAGAAAAATAATTTAAAGAAAAGGTGTGCATCCTGACCCCCACATACAGCGGAGTCCATGTTGTTGCCACTTCACCAGAGATTGGTAGTGAAATGATTTAACTTAGTGTGCGTTTGGACTCGGGAGGTTAACAGCTAGTGTGTATTGGTAACTGAAAGCAGTGCATGAGAAAAAGTGAATGAAACAAAAAGTGCTCTTTAAAATTGGCGAGTGAACATAAACGACACTTTATTCAATAGCCGTCCACTTCCAATCTTTAAAAACAATATGAGTGCAAAGGATCAGTAGGTTTAACAAATAGCTACTGACTAGATGTTTCTGGTCGACATGTTTCTGCAGATTTTATGATCCATTCAGGTATCTACTGCTTCATCAGCACCACTATTGGCTTTGCTACTGCTTTATAGTATAGAACAAGGACAAAATAAATGATAAAGGTATCGCCTGTTTAGTCCTTCCAGTCCTCCTGTGTAGAGGAGATGTTTCCAGGCGTTGAAGACATAAAAAAAGACACAACATAGACAGACAAAGAAATCAAGATAACAGTACTAACATTAGTTAAGTTATCATGCAGGGGAGCCAGTCTATTGATAATGGCTCATTACTTTTAATTCTTCTGTGCCCACCTCAAGAATATATATATATATATATATATATATATATATATATATATATATATATATATATATATATATATATATATATATATATATATATATATATATATATTACCTACTGGCGGTCGCCAGTAGGTAGTTATAGTTAGGATAATTTTCAATGTTAAATCTCAACATTCTATTTTGAATAACTTTGGCGCCGGTTGACGAATCTGCCTGAAATTTTCAGGAAAATGGTCTCATGGCGGTCCGGTCCTTCCCTGAAAGTTTGGGGGGGATTCGTCAAGCGGGGGCCGAGATAAAAGGGGGGTCCCAAAACGCGTTTTCCCCATGTTAATTTCCATAGGGCGGTCGATTTCACTTTTAGCCCGAACGGCTGAATGGATTTCCACCAAACTTGGCAAAATTGTAGGGACTGGTAGCCCGATGTGCCTTTGCTATGTCTCAAGATATGTGCTCCAGTGGATTTTGAGTAATTTAGGTTCAAAAAAATATATATATCTATAGGCGCTCTCCCGTGCGCGCACCCGAGTGCGCTCCAGGCGCGACACGCGACTTGCGCGCAGGAAGCTGATTGGATCTCAGTTGTCTGTAAACATTCTAAACAGTGCGGAGCGGCCGCCATCTTGTGTCTCGGTAAAATCGAGACACAAGGGGTTTGAAAAAAAAAGGGGCAAATGACCATAAGGGGGAAGAGTAGACCCCCTCTGACCCCCTAGGTTTGATGTAGGGACTAAAATAGGGTCCTGCAGGGCATTAAAAATTTTTTTTCGTTTTGCGCGGGGGAAGCGCATGGTACGCGCACCGGCGAAGCACGGGGAAAATCCAGGACCATATTTATGAAGGCCTTGCGCTGTTAGTTTTGCGCTTCCTGTGCGTCAATTTTTGTGACGCACCAGCGGTGTAAAAAAATGCGCATTGTTATGCAATATTTAAAAAGTGACGCATCTATCTAGATGCGTCACTTTTTAAATATAGTGCAACGAGGTACATTTTATTACACTGCTGGTGTTATGCGTCACTTTTCTGTGCGCACTCCTTATGACATTCCAGATGTGTCATATTTAATGTATGATGAATCATGTTGCAGATACAATATGGCGCAGAGTTTTAAAAAGTGACCCATGTACCTAGATGCGTCACTTTTTAAAAATAGCGTCAGGTATAATGCATGCAGAGGGGGTGTTCTCCCGCAAAAAGCTTTGTAATAGCGACGCAGTGAAATCTTTGAGATTTCACTGCGTCAGTTTTAGGATGCTGTTGCGTCAAAATCTTGTGCCTGCTTTACAGCAGGTGTTAGACTGAGGCAAGACCTTTCATATGCTGCTTTCCCCATTTGAAAGGACACATTACTGGAGTTGCGTCACTTTTGTGACGCACTCCAGCAATGCGTTACTTGGAATGTCATAAGGAGTGCGCACAGAAAAGTGACGCATTGCACCAGTAGTGTAAAAAAATGTGCCGCGTTGCGTTATATTTAAAAAGTGAGGTATCTAGGTAGATGGGTCACTTTTTAAAATCAAGCGCCACATTATATCTGCGTGAGGTATAATGCATGCAGAGGGGGTGTTCTCCCACTAAAAGCTTTGTAATAGCGACGCAGTGAAATGTTTGAGATTTCACTGCGTCACTTTTAGGATGCTGTTGCATCCTTTAAATATAGTGCAACGAGGCACATTTTATTACACTGCTGGTGTGATGCGTCACTTTTCTGTCCACAGTCCTTATGACATTCCAGATGTGTCATATTTAATGTATGACGAATCATGTTGCAAGGAGTTACAGATACGTCAGTATTTCTGACATATGTGTAAACATAAAAGTGATGCGAGGCCGGCGCAAAATTTTGACGCAATAGCATCCTAAAAGTGACGCAGGGAAATCTCATAGATTTCAGTACGTTGTTATTACCAAGCTTTTTGCGCGGGATTGCCCCCTCTGCATACATTATACCTGATGCAGATACAATATGGCGCAGAGTTTTAAAAAGTGACCCATGTACCTAGATGCGTCACTTTTTAAAAAATAGTGTCAGGTATAATGCATGCAGAGGGGGTGTTCCTTGCAAAAAGCTTGGTAATAATGACGCAGTGCGTCACTTTTAGGATGCAGTTGCGCCAAAATCTTGCGCCTGCTTCACAGCAAACCTTTCACATGGTGCTTTTTCCATGTGAAAGGACACATTACTGGAGTTGCGTCACTTTTGTGACGCACTCCTGCAATGCGTTACTTTTGTGTTTACAGATATGTCAGAAATACTCCAGTTTATTCACTGTGTCATAACTTTCTTTTCTAACACTCACCTTCTTTCATTCCTCCTACTTCACTTCCTTTCACCTCTCATACCTTTCTGTTCTTTCTTACTCATTCTCCTTTCAATTATCAATGCACTATATTTCACTTACTCTTCATTTTTTAAGATTATAGCTCTTTGATGAGAATTGGAGGTAGTTCTGAAAAGAACTTTTGGTTTTCTTCTTTTAACTGAAGAGGAACAAAAACAGGGAATAGAAACTGCTCAACAGGAGCAAAAAGAAAAGAAAAAAATTAGGGGTGGGAAGGGCAGTGATGGTTCTCCAATGCCCGAACCATGAGCAGGACACTTTGCTCCCCATAGGTGAGGAGTTGATTGCAGTATCTGCATTTGACGACCCCATGGTTGAATGCAGGTTGAATGTTTGCTACCTGCCCCTGAGATTGTTCTCTTCCAGAAGAAGTTGCTCCTCCTGTTGATGTAGAGGCCCCATCTCTGGGAACCTCCTGTGCCAGAGCCCTGACACTTTCCCGGGCAAAATTCTGGGGGTGCCTCCTCTCCACATGGCGAATCATGGTGAAGTTGCCAAAAGAGTATTTTTTTGGGGGGTTACCCCGTGACAGGACCTGTTTGCAGATCCTGCACTCTACTTTTGGTGCATTCACCTTCTTCTGGCCTTCTGGAAACTTAAAAAATTTCCAGATGAAATGTTCCTTCACCTTTGGGGTAGGAGGCTCTTCATCAATGAAGTCATCTTCACTGCTGGATGGTCTGGCAGCCATGATGAATCCAGGAATATGGAGCAGCAAAAAAGGCAGGTCTTTCAGTCACAAAAGTGAAAGAAGAAGTGAAGGAAATGGGTGGGGATTTCATTCATTGTAAAAAAAAACTGTTAGCAACCAATGAAAAGTGTTATTTGAGGGTCACATGACCCGACGCGTTTACGCTGCGCGCTCCGGAGCACTTCCGGGTGCGTTTACGCAGCGCGATCGTAGGCGCTTCCGGGGCGCAAACGTGGCGCGATCGTAGGCGCTTTTCCGTGCGTTTATGCGCCGCGCACGTATGCGCTTCCGAGGGCACTTACGTTGCGCGCCGAAGTGACGTCATCAATCTTTTATAGAAATGCATAATCATTTTCCATATTAAAAAAAACAAATTTTATTTGTATGGTACGAAATGTTTTGCATTATTATTAACTTTTCATTCATATTTTTTTTTCACGAACGACAGTTGCGCTCTGGGTGCGCTTTCAGATGAGCTCTCGGAGAAGCTTACAGGAGAGCTTAGCTGAAAGCTTCCCGGAGCGCGCACCCAGAGCGCAAAAGAAAAAAATTATAAGAAAAAATGAATACTTAAAAAAAACAGCAAATTGTAAAAAAAAAAAAGGTTAGAAACTCGATATACAAAGGAATTAGCATTTAAAAAACCTATGAAATTCACTGAAAAAACCATAGGTTTCACACCAGTTATAGTTAGGAATTAGCATTTAAAAAACCTATGAAATTCACTGAAAAAACCATAGGTTTCACACCAGTTATAGTTAGGAATTAGCATTTAAAAAACCTATTAAATTCACTGAAAAAACCATAGGTTTCACACCAGTTATAGTTAGCTGGAAATTTTACTGATATAAAACCATTGAAATTCCCACGTTATAGTTAGTCGGACTCACTATAACTTGCGCGTGCAATGCACTGCTGATGACATCACATATTACATCACTCATGACATGGTCAGTGACATCACTCATGACATCACTGATGACACCATCCTTGTAACACAGTGACAGACCTCCTTTCACTGTAAAGTAACCTTTGAAACACATATTCAAAAATAGAAACTAACATTAACAAAAAAGTGGATATACCCATACCAGTTACAACAACCAATTCAGTAATTTCACCATCTATATACAAATTCACATATTCACCAACAGTTTTATGTATTCACTCATACATATACTCACTCATCATATGTAGTGATACTCCTATTCATTCTGTTACACACCGACAGTCATCAAAAACTTACTCATACATATACTCACACATGCAAATAAACTAAAAAACATCCATTTATTTGCATATACAACTATACACACATTAGCACATTACTTCTAATGAAACTTACACATACTTACTCTCTTAAACAATCACTTATTGAAACACATACTTATTTAAACAGGAACTCTTTCAATGTCTCACTCTCACATATACTTACTTATATACATCAATTCTCATATATACAAGATTAAAACATATGTAGTTACTCATAAAGACACTAGTGAGAGAGGCATTCACTCTCTAACACACACATATACACACTCATCCACCCATACAATCCTACATAAATGCTGTCTTCAAAACACATACAAACAGTGAGTCAGTCATTGATGCATCTATGTGCTAAGTAACAGCCCCACCAAACCATACAGACACTCATACTGATACTAAAAAAACATCTAATAACCCATATACACACACATGTAGCTACTCACCAACCCATGCAGCCACTTATACATAAAGTAAAACACTGACACATATATTTAAATATTTAAACATTACTCGCTAATATATGTATTCACTAAGATACACTTAATAAGCCAGTTAACCAATCATTTAAAAAAAAAAAAACAATTAGACACTTATTTAAACATTTATTCTTCCATCGACCTTAACATATACATATATAAAACATATTTATTTTTCAGAAAGGCACATATTCATTGGATGGTGTCATCAGTGATGTCATGAGTGATGTCACTGACCATGTCATGAGTGATGTAATATGTGATGTCATCAGCAGTGCATTGCACGCGCAAGTTATAGTGAGTCCGACTAACTATAACATGGGAATTTCAATGGTTTTATATCAGTAAAATTTCCAGCTAACTATAACTGGTGTGAAACCTATGGTTTTTTCAGTGAATATATATATATATATATATATATATATATATATATATATATATATATATATATATATATATATATATATAATAATTATATATATATTACCTACTGGCGGTCTATAGTTAAGACCTAGTTACCATAGGAAAATCGCAACATTCTGTTCCCAATAACTTTGTCGCCGATTGACGAATCTTAGCGAAATTTTCAAAAATTATGGCCCACTCCGGTCCACTCCTATCTTGAAAGTTTTGGGTTGATTTGGCAAGCGGGGAGTCTGAGAAAAAAGGGGGGCCCCAAAACGTGTTTTCCCATGCAATTTCCCATAGGACACTTTAGCCGCAGCTACAGCCCGAACCGCTGAACGGAATTAAACCAAATTTGGAAAAAAGGTAGCCCTTGGTTCAGAAAGAACTCTTCTTGTTAAATGGTATAAATCCATTCAGTAGTTCTTGAGAAATTTGAAAAAGAAAAAATATCGATATCTGGGCGGAGCCTAACCAGACATGTCATCGTGAGATCTGATTGGCTGTCAGCACTTCACCCTGAACTGCTGGCAGCCATCTTGGGTCCAATATACATGATAGTACCCCATTGAAATTCATTGTAGTGAATCGAAGATTTTGAGGGCTACTAAAAGGAGAACTATAAAGGGTGATAACAGACTTTATTTACATTAGAATTCATTTGTTGATGGTACCATACTAATTTCAGGAATTGTGGTGTGTTCTAATGTGATTTTACCCAGTGAAAAACCTTCTGCTGGGATATCATGAATCATGTTTGAGAGAAAACTATTTTCACATGCTTGTCCCATAGAGTTTTGGACGGTGCTCCAGAAGCAAAAATGAGAGCTTAGTTTCTGTAAATTCACATTATCTTTCTCATGTGAGAATGAAGTCTCACATTCTCAGTAAAACATGTACATCCAACAAGGGCAGAGACTGTTAGTTGATTCCTTTCTGTTCTACTGCAGCTTCCCAAAGTGTTCTAAAGAACAACTAGAGCGCTAACAGCCTTACTTATGACAAAAGTATGGCACACCCGAAGCCATCTTGATTGGAATAAACTGGTAACACTTAAAACATTTAATTTAAAAAGGAACAAAATGATGGGGTTCATTTTGTCAGAAATTATGGTTAGTGCTGTAGAAAAAAAAATTAGGACATGTTTCAAGTGTGATCTCAAATATCTTCCTGTTGTATTTCAACAGGAGCAGCCTGTCAGTTTATGTATTTGTGTTCTACTGCCGCTTCCCAGAGTGTTCTAAAGAACAACTAGAGAGCTAACAGTCTTATTTATGACAAAATTATGGCACACCTGAAGCCATCTTGATTGGAATAAACTGGTAACACTTAAAACATTTAATTTAAAAAGGAACAAAATGAGGGAGTTCATTTTGCCATACAAAAATGATGATTAGTGCTGCAGAAAGAAAATGTAGGGCATGTTTTAAGTGAGATCTCACATCCTCTTCTATTTCATTAGACAATTCTGACATGCAGTCTGAAACAATCACTTTCAATACCAGCAGTAGACTTCCAGTTAACTCCCTGGTGAGCAGTAGCTTTACTACAGTGATCTAATGAACAACTACGGTGCTAACATTCTGAATGTATGGCAAATATGTGACACATCTGAATGCCTTCTTGATGGAATCAAAGTAAAAAACTGAAAGAATTTCCTACTGAGGAGACTGCAGTAAATGAGGAAATTAGGAAACTACATAACAAATAAGTCTCCCAAGATGGCCACCAGAGAAAAAGGAGCCCACATGTAGCACAAACATCACCCAGATGTAGCGAACATATAGCCCAATGACAGAAGTGTGTAAAACACTTTTTATTTTTAGTTTTTCTGCAGTTTTATATAGTGCAGACTGGTCAGGTATTGGAGCGTTACATCTTACTTGGACCCCTTATTGAGTATTTTGCACGAAGTACATGAGATTGATCTTGCAATACATTGAACTTTACGATTCTGTTAACCTGAAGTTGCTCTGAACCGGGTTTTGTAACACACGTTTTACCTACTGGTTTTAATTATTTCTCACTGTATTGTATTAGGAAAGAGGATCTACTGTTTTAAGTACACTTTTATGATCTATGTTTCTTAAATCAGATCAAATAAAGTTGAATGAATCCTATGGCAGGATGGAGGCGAGGTTTATGCATATCTTTCCTCACTTTATTTGCATAGCAGTTCAAAGAAAACGCAACACAACAGTCATTAAACAAAAGACTACACAACCCATGAACCATTAGGGGGATAGTCTCCAAGGCAACTATAGTCCAATCATATCACAGTCCATTGTATATAATATTGTGACCTCCCTTCCGCTTCCTCTTTTTTCACTGCTCGTCAGTTAAGTGCAATCCTTACATTCTTGGCTTAATCTGACGTTGTTGCTGTTTGTATAGTGGTTAATTGTGCATGTTATTAGCATTATTGCCTTGGTATTGTTTAATTTTTCCTGCGCAGCAGGCTCTTGCCCGAGCGCGTTCTCCCCCTCGCACTTTCTCCTGCTGTGTGAGTCCTGCGTGCGGTGAGATCCTGTCAGGCGCGTCCGGTCCGAGCGAGGCAGCTCCATCGAGCGCTCCTTCTGGTCTTTACGCGCGTTTGGCAATCCGGTCACTCCTTTAGTGTCCGATTGATTCCCAACCAACCCTCACCTAATTTTGACACCGCTGCGTGGTTATTTCCCTATTTCCTCTCACGGCCACGCTAGTGACCAGCGCCACCTGGTTTTGGTAATTGGTATTGCACCTCAGTCTATTCTTATACATCTTCAGGGAAAGCCCAGCTGTTGTAGCACTGGTGAGAGGGCTGCCTTAAGGATTTTAAGGGCATTTGTTCTGTGCTCAAACCCTCTGCTATCATGTCTTCTCCAGAAGACCATTTTTACTCCTCCTACCATGAAGTAGCAGGAAAGCCCAGCTGTTGGAGCACCGGTGAGGGGGCTGCCTTAAGGATTTTAAGGGCATTTGTTCTGTGCTCAAACCCTCTGCTATCATGTCTTCTCCAGAAGACCATTTTTACTCCTCCTATCAGGAAGTGGAGGAGGAATGGCCCCCCAACTTCTCCCTCCAGCAGTGGACCAAGCCCTTGATGAGAAACGATGTACCTTTTTCTCCAAGTATATGAGGGATCTCAAGAAAGGAATTGATAGGTCTTGGGCGTGTTCAAAAGAGTCAGGATCCCTTTGTCCACGTATATTGTGGCTGGTTGGGCGCACTACCCTAAACCCCAAAAAAACAAAAAAAACCCTACCACTACCCAAACACCACTGCACTACTCTAAACCCTAAAACAGTACCCCCAGCACGACACCCTACACTACCCAAATATAATGGCACTACCCTAAACCCTAAAACACTACCACCAGCATGACTCCCTACACTACTCAAACACCACTGCCCTACCCCAAACACTAAATCTAGCCCAGCACAACCCCCTCCACCCCCTCCACTACACAAACACCATTGTACTACCCTAAACCCTAAAACACTACCCCAATAATGACCCCTTCACTACACAAACACCACTGCACTGCCTTAAACCCTAAAACAATTCCTCCCAGCACGACCCCAACACTACACAAACACCACTGCACTACCCTAAACCCTAAATCTACCCCCAGCATGACCCCCTAAACTACACAAACACCACTGCACTACCCTAAACCCTAAATCACTACCCCTAGCAAGACCCCCTTCACTACCTAAATACAACTGCTCTACCCTAAACCCTAAAACCCTACCCCCAGCATGACCCCTTCACTACCCAAACACAACTGCACTACCCTAAACCCAAAAACACTACCCCCAGCATGACCCCTACACGACCCAAACACCACTGCAGGTCCCTAAACCATAAAACATGCCCCTACACTACACAAACACTACTGCATTACCCTAAACCCTAAAACACTACTGCATTACCCTAAAACACTAGAACCCGGCACAACCCCTTCAGTACACAAACACCACTGCACTACCCTAAACCCTAAAAAACTACCCCTACACTACACAAAAACCACTGCACTACCCTAAAATCTAAAACACTACCCCCAGCATGACCCCCTACACTACCCAAACACCACTGCAATACCCTAAACCCTAAAACACTACCCCAAGCACGACTCCCACACTACATAAACACAACTGGACTACTCTAAACCCTAAAACACCACACCCACCACCCCAGCACGACTCCCCACAATACCCAACACCACTGCACTACACTAAACCCTAAATCTACCCCCAGCATGACCTCCCACACTACACAAACACCACTGCACTACCCTAAACCCTAAAACACTACCCCCATCACGACTCCCTACACTACATAAACACAACTGGACTACCCTAAACCCTAAAACACCAACCCCAGCATGACTCCCCACACTACCCAACACCACTGCACTACACTAAACCCTAAATCTGCCCCAGCATGACCTCCCACACTACACAAACACCACTGCACTACCCTAAACCCTAAAACACTACCGCAGCAGGACCCCCTACACTACCCAAACACAACTGCTCTACCCTAAAACACTAACCCCAGCATAACCCCCTACACTACCCAAACACCACTGCACTACCCTATGCCCTAAAACATGACCCCCTATACTACACAAACATGACTGCACTACCCTAAACCCTAAACACTACCCACAGCATGACCCCCTACACTATACAAACACCACTGCACTACCCTGAACCCTAAATCACTACACCATACACTACACAAACACCACTGCAGTACCCTAAACCCTAAAACACTACCCCCAGCATGACCCCCTACACTACACAAACACAACTACACTGCCCTAAATTCCCCTACACTATACAAACACCACTACACTACTCTAAATACTAAAACACTACCCCCAGCAAGACCCCTTCACAACACAAACAGCACTGCACTACCCTCAACCATTAATCTACCCCCAGCACGACCCCTACACTACCCAAAATCCACTGCCATAGCCTAAACCCTAAAACCCAACCCCTAGAATGAACCCCTACACTACCCAAACACCATTGAACTACCCTAAACCCTAAAACACTACCCCCTACACTACACAAATACCACTGCACTACCCTAAACCCTAAAACACTACCCCCAGCATGACTCCATACACTACCTAGTTACCACTGCACTACCCTAGACCCTAAATCTACCCCCAGCATGACCCCCTACACGACCCAAACACCACTGCACTACCCTAAACCATAAAACACTACCCCCAGCACGACCCCTACACTACACAAACACCACTACAGTACCCTAAACCCTAAAACACTACCACCAGCATGACACCATACACTACTCAAACACCACTGCACTACCCTAAACCCTAAAACACTACCCCAGCATGACCCCCTACACTACCCATACACCACTGCACTTCACTAAACCCTAAAATACTACCCCAAGCATGACCCCCTACACAACCCAAACACCACTGCACTACCCTAAACCCTAGAAAAGAAACACCCACCCCATGTCCAATCCTCCTTACCTCTCACTCCTCGTGATTCCTCTCTCCTCGTGGTTCCTGCTTCACGTTGTCTCAGAGGGTGGTGCATGTCATTGTGAGGAAACAGAACAGCCTCTGTTTCCTTACAACAACGTGGATCATCTACATGTGTTTTAGAATGCATGGTCATTTACCATACATACCTTTACAACAAAATTCATTGTAAAGGCATGCGTGGTAAATGACCATGCGTTCTAAACAAATTCGCAGTAATGACTTTGCGATGTACAACTCATGCGTGGTAATGCATGCGTTGTAATGGTATCGCAAAGTAAACAAGTCATTGTAATGGCTGTTTACCGATCGAAGCTGGCCCCTGTTCTTCAGTGAGACGTTTATTTGAGTACTTAGGAGGAAGGAATGTGTTTTTTTTTACCGAAAAGTGCATTCCCGGCTGTTGTATTGTGAAAGTGTCTGCGTGGCCTGGTTTCACTTACAGTGAGAGAGTGGAAGAGTCTGTTTGAATCTAAAGGAGTTCTGTGGTTGGATGGGGCTGGCGCGGCACGTCATCTGAAAACATACCTAATGTAAAGCGTCCTCCCTGAAGTGTGGCGCAGTGCCATGAGAGGTCAATGAGTGTGCGTCCCACCGCAGTATGACAGTACCGCATGACCCATGTGCCACCTCCAGGGTACGGGAGGCAGAAGTGGCATCGCAGGTCCTCTTGAAGACCGTTGTAGCACTAATTCTACATTTTGGTACTAGGGCATTTTAACTTTGTTGTTCCTGCCAGATACAAAGAGAAGATCCTTTGTTATTCAGTGCCCTCGTTACCTTTTATGTGGGTTGTGGTGCTTGTCACTTCGCTGCCCTGCTGGTGCACACGACTGGGCACCCCATCTCATGTGCCATCTGCAGGGCCTCTGCCCTCGATCACTGGTTTCGGTTTCTGGAGTGGCAACATAAACAGTTGCTCCCAAAAGACTAACCTGAACACTTAGGTGAATATCCCCTGCACCAGCATTTCACGGAAATTCTTTCCTAGCTCTCCCACGTCAAGGAGGACGTCATAATAGCACGGCTCCGCTCGCAACACCATTTGATGTCATCAGAGCCATAAGAGGACCTCGTTGGCGTGCTGACATCAGTTCCACCCATTTTTTCCATGCCACCGAGGCAAACAGGCGGACCGAGACATTTTCACATGTATACATAGTATAATAAATGTATATGTATTCACTGCAAAAACCAAAGGTTTCAGGCACGTTATAGTTAGAAATTAGGATTTAAAAAACCTTAGAAATTCACTGAAAAAACCATAGGTTTCAGGGGCGTTATAGTTAGTTGGACATTTCACTCGTACAAAACCACAGAAATTCCCCGTTATAGTTAGTTCAATTAACTATAACTTGCGCGCCCGCAATGCACTGCTGATGACGTCACATATTACATCACTCATGACATGGTCAGTGACATCACTCATGACATCACTGATGACGTCTCAAATGACATCACTGATGACATCGTCCAATGAATGTTTGTTTTTCTGAAAATTAAATATGTTTTATATAAGTATCTCTCAAGGTTGATGGAAGAATAAATGGGTATATGTCTAATTGGATATTTTTTTGTAAAATTGATTGTATAACTGACTGATTAAGTGTATCTTAGTGAATACATGGGTTAGTGAGTAATGTTTAAATATGAAAATATCTGTATCAGTCTCTCACTTTGTGTATAAGTGGCTGCAAGTGTTGGTGAGTAGCTACATGAGTGTCTATATGGGTTATTAGTTGGTTTTGGAGTATCAGTATGAGTGTCTGTATGGTTCGGTGGGGGTATTACTTAGTGCATAGATACATGAATGAGTGACTCACTGTTTGTATGGGTTGAAGACAGCATGTGTGCAGGACTGTATCGATGGATGAATGTGTGTGTGTGTTTTAGTGAGTGAATGACTGTCTCAATAGTGTCTTTGTGAGTTACTACATATGTTTTAAACTACTATATGTGAGTATTGGTGTATATAAGTGAGTATATGTGAGAGATTTGAAGAGTTCCTGAACAAATATGTAGGTGTTTCTAAAAATGATTGTTGAAGAGAGTAAGTATGTGTACGTTTCTGTAGAAGTAAGTGTGGTAGTGTGTGTATAACAGTATATGCAAGTAAATAGATGTTTGATACTTTGTTTGCATGTGTGACTATGTGTGTGAGTAACTCTATGGATGAGTGGCGGTGTGTAACAAGATGTATAGGTGTATGAGAACATATGATGAGTGAGTGCATGTATGAGTGACTGTATACGGACTGTTGGTGAATGAGTGGATGTGTGTGTAGATCTTGGAATTAGTGAATAGGTGTGTTGTAACTGGTATTGGTACGTCCATTGTTTTGAAAATGTTTGTTTGTATTTTTGAGTGTATGTGTCAAAGGTTATATTAGGGTGAGAGGAGGTCTGCCACTCTATCAAAAGGATGGTGTCATCAGTGATGTCATGAGTGATGTCACTGACCATGTCATGAGTGATGTAATATGTGACGTCATCAGCAGTGCATTGCGGGCCCGCGAGTTACAGTTAGCTGAACTAACTATAACGGGGGGATTTCTATGGTTTTGTACGAGTGAAATGTCCAACTATAACGCCTCTAAAACCTAGTCAGAACCACAGACCGTCATAAATAGAAGTATAAAATATACTTTCTAAAAAACCATGTCTAAAATCTGACCATAAATACAATAAATACATATAAACAATACCTAAACAGTCCTAAAATGTGTCTTTAAATAAAGATTTGATGATTCTCATGCATGATAAAAAGTGCTACTCAAGGAGATCTAATGAAAATATTTCTACAGAATCCAGTTTGCCATATCATGTTTAAAATATACCCTTCCATCCGATCATAGAAAAGTGTACAGATACTCGCTATTATTGAGGCCCCTGGGGTACTTGGAATCAAATTCTAAAATGTACGATGTCTCCAAACTTCTTAATTTTGATTCTCTATCCCCTCCTCTTTTTTGGGGGCCTACTGCGTCTATGACGTAGTATCTAAGGTGTTTAAGATCATTGTTATGAATTGACTTAAAATGTCTTGCAACAGGATAGCTATCATCACTGTTTACAATTGCATGTATATGTTGAAGGATTCTCTTGTGCACTTGTAGCTTAGTGCTGCCAATATATTTCAAATGTAGCTACATGTCAATACATATACGGCATATTCCGATTTGCACGTAAGATGTTGCTCTATCCTGCATGACTTGATGTTAAATGCCGTAGTGTAACTAGTTGTATTGATGCCATATTGGCAAGCTTTACAAGCCGCACATTTGAAGAATCCCTTCCGTGCTGTTAGCCATGTACTTTTAGCCCTGGTCTCTAGATTGCTTCTGGTAAGCGAGCTGCCCATACTATTTGTCTTCCTGAATGTGAAAGCCGGATAGTTTTTTTTATTTCTTATTTTATTTTTATTTCACCAAGCAGCAACATAAGGACATCTTACAGCAGTAGATATTTAAAACCTGGAACTGCAAAATTGAATCTTAAAACCTAAATCCAGCATTTAGCACAGAGCACTCGAGCACTTTAGAACTGTAAATATACATCGCGACTGACTGATTTAAAAGTCGGCCTGCACCTTCACTTTAATTGTGCTGTGCCGCACCGTGCTGTTAGCATTACCAATTACCACATACGTGTGACAACTTGTAGTGCAGTAATTTAAACCTGGCCCTTGATTACTAAGTGGACCCGATCCGTCTCGGCTTTTGCCGCGGGCACGGCGGGCTCTTTGTTTCCCCTACGGCGCTTCCGGTAGCCTACACCGGTCAGCGCTCCAGACTCCCTGGAAGGCGGTGCCACCCACTCCTGCATATAGTGGAGTGCGTAGAGCGGACTCGCCCAGACAGAGGGTAAAAGAGACTGCTTGATTGCGAGGCAGCTCTTGCTTTGTTGAATTGTTGAATTTTAACTTGTGATGACTTTTAAAACCTGTATGTATTGTAAAAAATCGAATCTGATGTATGAATTACAAATTGAATTTTAAAACCTGGAACTGCAAAATTGAATCTTAAAACCTAAATCCAGCATTTAGCACAGGGCACTCGAGCACTTTAGAACTGTAAATATACATCGCGACTGACTGATTTAAAAGTCGGCCTGCACCTTCACTTTAATTGTGCTGCACCGCGCCATGCTGTTAGCATTTCCACATACGTGTGACAACCTGTAGTGCAGTAACTTAAACCTGGCCCTTGATTACTAAGTGGACCCGATCCGTCTCGGCTTTTGCCGCGGGCACGGCGGGCTCTTTGTTTCCCCTACGGCGCTTCCGGTAGCCTACACCGGTCAGCGCTCCAGACTTCCCGGAAGGCGGTGCCGCCCACTCCTGCATATAGCGGAGTGCGTAGAGCGGACTCGCGCAGCGACGTGCTGGCAGCGCGCCTAAGTCGCGCCAAAGTCAAGCCCTGCCTGTCTGCGCCTGTCCGCGCCAGGCCGGCGACAGGCCAACTTTTTCCTTGAACTCCTGACAGCCCATCGTCGCCAAACAGGTACTAAAATTGCCATTCTTACAACTCCGAAATATGATTACTTATAACCGCACAGAGCTCCTGTCCTTTAATTCGTCCCACTTAGCTATCGTTGCGCCTCCTATCAATCTTGGCCCCCCGCCAACTCGTAAACCACTGACCTGCCTTTACGGAAATGTGCGGTCACTCCCTAAGCATTCCTTAGAGATCTGGGACTTACTCGATCAAGAAACCCCAGATCTTTTCTTTATAACCGAAACCTGGCTATCAGAAACATCTGACCCAGACATAGCAGCAGCCTTGCCCTCTGATTATAAAATAGTCAGACTAGATAGAACTGGGAAATGAGGGGGAGGGACCGCAATAATTTACAAAATGGAGATCGAAATTAACATAATTTCCGCTCATCTCGAGACTTGGGGAATGTTTTTAATCTTCTCCCTTATCCTCACTGGGAATGAGTCCTGGAAAGGAGCCCTGATTTACAGACCCCCAGACACCAAGGCCAATTTTGCCGCCCAGCTAGTCGACATCCTGGCACCCCATATACTAGCCTGTAAAAATTTCCTACTGTTAGGCGATTTGAACCATCACATGGAAATACATGATGACCCGTACACAATGGAACTAATGAATAGTATTGAGTTCCTAGATCTAGGACTACTTGAAACCGACCCTACACATAAAGCGGGTCATACGCTGGATATTATATGTACCAACTTCCAGGACATGCATATTAATGAACTAATTCCTGTTTTATGGACAGACCATGTAATAATTAAATTCACCATTAAAACAAATGAGTCCCCACATTTCCACTCTAAAGAAAAAAAGATGAGCCGCCCATGGAAAAAGATTAACTTAGAAATGTTTGCCAAAATCTTTGCCCCTCCGAGAGTAACTGAGGGCACAGAGCTAGATAGAGCGGTCCTAGACCTTGATTCCGCAATCAGTAATACTCTGGATTCTATAGCTCCTAAACGCCTAATAAACTGCCCAAAACTGAAATCGCCTTGGTTCACTGATGAATTGAAAACTATTAAACAACAGGAAAGCTGAACGTAAATGGCGCATATCAAAAAACATTGATGATAAACTACACTATAAAATTGCTCATAAAGAATATATGAACAAAATCGCCAACGCCAAGAAAACCTATCTTGGAGAAAAAATTAAAGCAGCTGGAAATTCACAGAAAGAACTTTATGCAATTGTAAAAGACTTCTCAAACCCCATTGCTTGCCAAAAGGTCATTCAGGAATCTCAAGACTGGGCAGATGAACTAGCCACCTATTTCAAAGTCAAAATTAATACAATCCATGAATCATTTCCCACAGAAACAGGCACAATAAGTGAGTTATACCAGGCTGATCCCCCCACAAACCCCATACAGCAAAATTTAGCTGATTTCGGAATAATCACTGAGGACGAGGTAGCCAACATACTAAAAAAGGCCAAATCAGGTTCCCCCAAAGACCCAGCGTCCGCCCAGATTTTAACTAAACTAGCACCTGCCCTGGCTCCCACATTGACCTCTATCTTTAATATGTCCCTAACTCATGCCTTGTTCCCTACCCCCTGGAAAGAAGCCATTGTGAGGCCAATCCTTAAGAAAAATAATGCAGACCCCAAGCAACCGATTAATTACCGCCCCATATCTTTACTACCACTCTTCGGCAAATCTATAGAATCTATTATTAATGCAAAATTGGTAAAATTCCTTGAAAGTCACTCGCTATTAGATTCCTCACAGTCCGGATTCAGAGCTTCCCATAGCACTGAGACTACATTGATAGAGGTGGTTGACAATATCCGGTTGGCATTGGACTCCAAAAAGTCGGCTATTCTCATCCTGCTAGACCTTTCGGCGGCCTTCGACACCATATCCCACAGAGTCCTATTAAAGCGACTAGCGGGGATAGGTGTCGAAGGCCAAGCCCTAGGCTGGATCCAGAGCTATCTCACAGGCTGCAGCTCTAGGGTCAAATCAGGACCTTTCTCATCAGAAGCTATTGACAATGATTAGGGAGTGCCTCAGGGCTCAATTTTAAGCCCAACCCTATTCAATGTCTACGTATCACCATTGGCCAAAATAATTAGGGACTTCGGCTTCGACACACTGTCGTACGCCGATGACACCCACATTCTCATAACTCTTGGCTCTGATCCAGCAGAGACCAAAGTGAGATTTAGGAATTGTATGCTAGAAATAAAGGGCTGGATGACCAAGAATTACCTAATGCTCAATGCAGGCAAATCCGAAATAATGCTTTTCGGTGCGGCCAAATCCATCTGGTCCCAAGAGTGGTGGCCAACAGAACTTGGACCCTGCCCATCCCCTAAAGATACTGTCCGGAATCTGGGTTTCACCCTTGATGACAAGCTGTCCATGGTCCCCCATACGAACAAATTAGTACACACCTGCATAGGTCTTATGAGGACCTTAAGGAAAATATTTAAATGGCTACCCCTGTGCTATCGCAAACCATTGATTCAAGGCTTAATTACTAGCCACCTTGATTATGGCAATGCACTCCTCGCTGATGCAAACGAGGGCACACTAAGTAAACTGCAGACACTCCAAAATGCAGCAGCCAGACTGACCCTCGACCTACCCCCACGCACTTCCTCTGCCCCTTGCCTGAAGAAACTGCACTGGCTTCCAGTCAGAAAGTGCATAAGGTTTAAGATCTGTTGCCTAGTGCACAAATCACTAAATGGACAAGGCCCGAAATACTTAAAAAACAAACTTCAGGAATATTGCCCAGAAAGAACATTACGATCCTCAAACAAATATCTCTTAAAGATACCTAGAGTTCGTACTGTTAGAAATGGAGACAGGAGTTTCTCAAAGGTTGGACCTCTGGCATGGAACTCCCTGCCTACAGCTCTAAGATCCAATCAGAATCACAAAATCTTCCGGAGAGAACTTAAAACACTACTATTCAAGGCAACAGCATAACAACCTCTCCCTTTCGCATCTCCCATACCCCCTGCCAGCGCTATGAGACCTAATGGTGAAATGTGCGCTCTACAAAAACAAATACATACATACACATTGTTTCTAATCTACTTTCCATTTCTCTTTTTCACATTATAATGTCATGTGGTGGCTTTTTACTAACACAGTGACTCATTTGGGACATTTATACACGTCATTTATGAATACATTATGATTCTTTCTTGTAGCTTGTATGGGTATCAGTATTTTAAGCATTATAGCGATCTTTCAATTACATATACATGTGGACATTACCCAGTGACCCTGGTACAGTACTTCCCCCGTTCCCACCCGTCTCGCTCCCTCTATCTAATGGATAGTCTTCCTTCCGTTGTTGTAAATAGTCCAGAAGTGGCTGCCAGAAGTCTTTGGGTCTAGAAGCCTGCGGTAGTTCTTCCTCATAGGTTTCTTTGCAGTATATCATATCAGACAGCCAGTCCTTGAAACGGGGCGGGCGTTTGCAGCCCCATTTAATAGCTATGCGTCGATTCGCCAGTAATAGTGCCACCGCCAGTAATTTGCGCCTTCTAGGCATTTTGAGTTTGTATGTACCCAAGAGACACACCAACGGTGTATTCGGTATAAATTCAGCTAGCATACAGGCGAGTGCTTCCATCACCTCCCGCCAATACGTTTCCAGTCTAGGGCATGCCCATGCCGTATGAAGGAAGTCTGCCTGAGGGGCAGAGCATCTTCGGCATTTATCGTCTGCTCCGAGGCCGTAGAGATACAATTTTTCCGGCGTGTAGTATGTCTGATGGAGGAATCTAAAATGTATAATACGTAAATTGCAGTTTGGTGTAAGTAATTGTAGTTGTGTGCAGCTATAGTTTAACTCGTCTTCTGAGATAGGCACACCAGTTGCCTCCACCCACCATGCTAATGCTCTATCCGGGTCCGTGTGTTGTTCATTCTGTGATGCAGTATATAGTTTGGATACCAATGCCGCTCGTGTTGGCGCCATGAGTAATATCTGAAGGGTTTGTAGTGTTATGGGTTCAGCCGGGAACATGTCGCATAAGTCTTTTATTGCCACCCTTAATCTAAAGTATGCTAACATTTTTAGCGGCGTTTGGTGTGTGCTTAAGGATGGGCATCTTGATGAGATAAACGGATTATGCGGGAATAGCGTGCCCAACGTCACCAGTCCCATTTCTCCCAGCACCTTCTCCATGCTCTACTCTTGTGTGAGTGAAAGTTTGGGATGGTTCGCCAGGGGAAGTGCTGGTGCATATAGAGGTAGTTTCCGTGCTCTTGTTGCTAGCGTATGCCATGCTCTGGACGTGCATTTGACTGGGTGTATTATATTGTTAGAGTAGTTCCCTACGGGATCTGATATGTATTCGGTTAGTCTATTCGGGTGAACACTGTCAGTTTCTACTGCTATATGTGGTATATGAGAATGCGGATGCATCCAGAAATGTGCATGATGTGCTTGTGCACAGTAGTAATACAATTGTAAATCGGGGGTGGTGAAGCCTCCCTGGTGGTACGGTTTTGTGAGTACCTTCCAAATCACCCTGGGCTGTTTCACGGCCCATGTGAGATGTTGTAGCGCTGTGCGCAACCTGGCAAAAAAAGTGTGTCTAAGACATATAGGGATATTCCAAAACAAGTATAGGAATCGAAGTAAGACCACCATCTTCTGAATAGCTATTCGATCTGTCATCAATAGTGGCAATTTAATCCATTTTTCAATTTGTTTTTCCAATTTGTACATTGCCACTCCATAATTTGCCCTGGTCACCGTCTCCGGGTCTCGGTGTACCCATATTCCCCGATACTTTACTGGATCCGTAACCCATTTCAATGGGTAGTCTAAATTTGGTTCCGGGGTCTCCACTGTTAAGGGGATCACTACTGATTTGTTCTAATTTATACTTAGGCCTGAGTATTGTTCAAATTTAGTATATTCTCTGATCAACGGATTCGTGTCTGGGTATCTGGTATACAGGACCATGTCGTCTGCATAGAGAGAGATGCCTACAGGTCGGAGGCTAAACTGGAGCGCCCAGGTATTGGTGGATGTCAGGTTGTGTATGCGATGTCTGCGCAGTATACAATGTAGAATAGTATGTTTGAAAACTATCCAATATGGAAGGGGTATCATACACCCGTTCGTCCCAGTCGTTTGTAATGTGTGTTATAAGTGGGGTGCCTTGCATTGGTTTGATTTTTTGCGACAGTGCCCTTCCCGGTGTTCTTCCCTCTCCATATGCTCTAGCCTTATACTGTCTGGATAGGTACTTTATTTCAGTGTCAGCATATTCATGATATGTGTTCATTTTACTTCGTATGTCTGCTAGGAGGGATTCCTGTGCCGTGTCAGCATAGTCGGTCTCTAATTTCTGGATGTCCTTTTCTACCTTAGCCAGTTGATGCCTAATGTCTCTAAGGACGCCAGCATGTTTGCTAATGCAGTGGCCCCTTATGGTTACTTTAAAGGCCTCTCATAATGTCCTATAGCTCTCTACTGTCCCAGTGCTAATCTGAAAGAAGTCCTCAATAGCCTGTCATAATTCCCCATGGAATGCTTGATCTTTCAGTGCTGCTGGTCTAAGGCGCCAAGTGAATTGTCTCGGGTATGAGTGGGAACTTCCAGTACCAGTTGCACGGGGGAGTGGTCTGACAGGGTCTTAGGCAGGTGTCCTATTTCCTTTGTCCACGTGCTTACTTCCTGTGTGGTCAACCAGTAGTCCAATCTCGACCAGGTTTTGTGAGTCAGTGAGGTACATATACCTTCTCTCCTCCCTGGGTGTCTTAGCCTCCATACATCCACCATTGACCACTCGTCCATCCCCTTAGTATTGAACGGGCTGCGCGTCTCCCATGTCTCTCAGTGCCAGAGGCCCTATCCAACAGCGGGTCCAAACAGGTGTTGATGTCCAATCCCCTCACCATTGTCTTCGGTTGCACCTCTCTGAGTTTGAGTACAAAATCCTGCGCACTCAAAAAGAATCACAACATCAATGTGTCAATAAATTCGAACTAGCACAAAAAGAAATTCTTGTCCAGCGTCGTTTTTCATTGGAGGTTCGTGTGTCTCTCCTTTTATTTGGTCATCAGATAGGACAATTTATATACAGCCAGCCGACACGTGTTTCGTTGTAGGACTGTACATAAACAGAAACTACAACTCTTCAGGGCTGGAAAATACAAAAGGAATGACCTAAGTCCCACTCCTGTGATTACAAATCAGAGAGTACTACGTTATAGACTCTATACCAAAAAGTGACATTTTAGTTGAAGTACACCTCCTTATGTGGAACCCCTCAGAAGTTGATAGTACAGAAATAGTCAAGGTCTCAAAATTAACTCATAATGTGTTGTCTCAGTATAAGGTTGTTGTACATGAGTATAGTGGACAAGAGTCATGCATCACCCATGTCGTAATTCTAACGAAAATACAATTGTGTATGTCCACCAAACCAACATTAATTTCAATAATTAAAACAATGCTAGCCACCACAGAAAGAAACACGTTGTACACAATTGAATCAAATTTTATGGTACCTTGATTGCTGCAATGTCAATACCTAGGCTAGTCCCATTTGAAGGAAGGAAGGAAGGAAAGAAAATAGAGAAAAGGGGAGCAAAATCAAGAGAAGGAAATTAATCTCTTAAAATCTTCACAACTACACTTCCCTAATTTCCAGATATAGAAACATCCAAGGTGAAACTTACCCCATTTCCGGTGATAATTCCAACCCGGAAGGGTAACCTTATGTTGTAAAATCACGAAATCAGTCGCTACTGTAAAATATAGGGGTCAAGATTTCAGTAAATCTTAAACCTGAGGTGTGTAAGTCAACACACACTCTAAAACACCATATAACATACTAAATAAAGTCAACCATCAATAAAAGCCAAATCCATTGTAGCCACCCAGTACTATCATATTGCTTTCGGAATTGCAATTGTGGCTTAACGATGTAAACCTCAGGAGTCATAATGTGGACAGGATATTCCACAAATCCTTATTTTTCGACTCCAATCAAAGTATAAATGCCATCACCAGACATAAACATTATTCCCACGACAATGTAACATCAACGTCCCCTCAATGTAGGAAGCACAGGTCTAGCTTACCCGGTTTTCTCCAATCCTCAATCTGAACTGCCAATATCCAATCTTGTGGCACAAACGTTTAGCTCTAGTCCGTATATATCCAATGGATAATAATTTCCGAATTACAAAACGTAACCACAGGTGCGTGTGTTACGAAATCCTACAAAGAAACCGAGTAATTGCCCACTGTTAGTATTTCTTATAAATACATTGTAACAATAACCATTTCACACAAACGGAGTTATATTCCAAAACTCCCAGACCGGTATTCCTACCTGCGGCAGAATCGCCCTCGCGCTACTTGCGTCCAAAACCCGGAAGTGAATCGGGTTTCACGCTGGAAGTAGTAACTAAGTAAAAACAACGTGTAAACGACTGAAACGCTAACCGGTATGCTTCGGCAACGTGTCCGGTGTATGCTAGACTTGTGTTAACGGAGTAATTGAAACACGGATTATGTATAATGGCTATATTACGGGTGAATATTCTAAATATCCAAAATATGTAATATATCATGTAAAAATGCTGGGAGAGCAAACTAATCAATTGTACATCATGATCGCATAAGGTTACAAGAAAAGCCAATATCCGGTGTAAAATGCAATTGTAGGGTCTAAATTCAAGAGTGTGAATATGAAGGCAACAGGTAACTTTCCAATATCTTTCAACCTTCTCAAAACCAGACCGTAATATGAAGTGATTGGGGTTCAAATACTATAAAGGACCCGAACATAATGGACACCAAGTGAACATTTCAGGACAGAAAAACCCATAGTAAACCTCAAAAGGCCTGGATAATCTGTAAGAATAGGGTTGCTGGAGGACAGAAAAGTTTCACATAAGTTTCAAACAAGCATGGAATAAGTGCAATTACATATCTACAACAGTGAGTGGATGTCATATATATAAAACAAAATATGTACTGTAACGGAATTCCCAAAACTGAGTTACACATGAGAGTTCACAACATCTACTCTCAGAGGTGCATCCAATTGGTGCAATGTCTATGTGCACTCCAGGGTCCACTAAGTGGACTTGCTCATCCAAATATTTACATACAAGAAATTGATCTACTGGACCCTGAATATGAACGTAATAGTTTGTGGTCTCAAGAAAACAAGACGGGTTACAGTTCATGATCCTAATCGCCTAAAAAGAACTGCATCTCTGAATCACAGTTGAGACCCTGCCCAACTGTATGTAACCTCATAATCCAGAGCGCATCTGCGCGTCTCAACCGTAATTTCCTATTACCACCTCTGATGTTTAAAGGGATATGATCTATACCAAAGAAAACAAACTCTTTCTTATGGCCTTGAGCCTGGCATATGCTCGCATGAGTCGCTACAGGATATCTGGCATCCTGTTGTAATAGGGCTCTGACATGTTTCCCAATTCTGTCTTTCAGACTCCTTATCGTACTGCCTACGTACTGAAGTCCACATTTACATTCAATAATGTAGACTACGAATTTGGTTAGACAGTTAATATTTGTTCGAATGTCATGATTTTTCTTGTCCCATCCCTTAAAATTCTTGGTCCTATGTTTCGCCCACCGGCACACTCCACAAAATCCACATTTGAAAAAACCTTTGTGTGGGGAACTCAACCAAGATTCTGTTCCCTTAGTTCTGGGTACCGTGGGGCTCAATATATTTCGCAAGGTCTTGCCTCTCCTAAAAGTGATTTGAGGTTGACTAGTAATGTGTGGGGTGAGTGTTTTGTCCACTGTAAGGATCCCCTCAATGTTCCTTAAGACTCCTACAGAGAACATTGCTAAGTTCATTGAAGTCAGTTACTACACGAATTGCCTCTCTTTTCTCATTCAATGTAGATTTGGCCTTAAGTGTGTCAGTCCTTTTGACTTTTTTTATTCTATTCTTGGCCTTTTGAAGAATAGTAGGTGAATAACATCTCTTCTCAAATCGTCTTTGTAAGTCCTCAATACAATTTTCAAACTCTCCTCCTCACTACAATTTCGTCTTGCTCTGACAAATTACCCAGAAGGTATAGCATTGATCTGGTGTGCTGGATGCTGTCAGGGTGTAATAATGAATTACATGCAGTCCCTTTCCTAAACAATCTGCTTCGCAGTTCACCACCCTCTATGTACAATTCCATATCTAAAAATGAGATATGCGTGTTACTGAATTCCATCGTGAATTTCATCCCATATTCATTGTTGTTCATGTACTCTGAAAATTGTAGTAGTTCATCATGTGTACCTGCCCACAATAGGAGACAATCGTCGATGAATCTACCCCAATAAATTATCTTGTCAATCCATATTGAGCCCTTGTTGCCCCAAATCCAATCTTTTTCCAAGCACCCCATAAAAAGGGAAGCAAATGAAGGGGAAAATTTCGACCCCCATCGCCACCCATTTTGTTTGTTTTTACCACTTTCCCTCAAAGAGGAAGAAGTTGTTGTGTAGGATTATTTGAATCATTCTAATTAGCATCTCATTATGTTGCCATTCAGAGGATGGACGTGTACTCAACATCCGTGTTACTGCTATTAAACCCAAATCTGGGTCTATGTTTGAATAAAGAGAAACTGCGTCAAAAGTTGCCAAAATCATGCCAATCTGCCAGTCTACATCCTCTCTGAGTTTGGACCAGAGGTTATCATAGAACTGTGGGTCATCCACGTTAGGGCCATAAGCTGTGACAAGTGTAAGGTCTGTGCCTCCAAAGTTTCCCCCGAGTATGACAATCTCCGCTGGTCGTCTGTGGTCACGTTAATAAGTGTAAATGGAGTGCTTAGTACCCCTCTAACATAGTTTGAGTAAGCTGATGCCACTCAAAATTGTGCCCATCTATACCCCACTCTGCACTCCCGCTGGGGCGCGATGTGTGTCTCCTGAATGCAGGCGACATCTACTTTGTGCCTATCTAAATATGTGAAGATTTTTCTGATTTTTTGCGGGTCCTGTAGGCCCCTCACGTTCCAGGTCATAAGGGTCAATGTTCTAATTGTTGTTGCGCAGCAGCCATGCTCTACACAGAGGTTGTGGACAGTACCTTTTCGAGTCCCTGATCTCAGTCATGTATAGTCTTGGAAGTGGTATGTGGTGTCATCTAATGCTGCCCGGTGATTTTTGAAAATATCCCCCCGTCCCACCCCCTCCCACTTCGTCTGAAACCCCTCGACGAAGACATCTCCCGCAAAGTTACCAAGCCTATCACTCCACTTCTTGCATGCATACCGTTATATATACCCAAATTAAATAACAGGTGTGAAACTAAATAGAAACTCCCTGGTGACCAGGTTTAGATAGGGCGCTCAACTCAGTATAGGGGTAGTAATACAACAACTAGCAAAATTAACAAGGGTGCCTCAAAGGGAGAAAAAGGGGGGGTTACCAGACAACCCCGATAGTTCACAATCAAGTATGGACCACATAAAGTAACATTTTAAGATCCTCCCCGAGCACCTGTATTACAAGTTCAAATTCAAAATTGTATCATAAATGTAAACAATTCAAAATCCATAATATGCACCGACAAATAAAGCAGATCAATTAATAATTTCGGTCCACAAGAAAACATTAAATTGTCAAAGATCCATAAATCCTTGGTCATATGTTATAGTCTATTCCTCATGTCCATAAGTATATCAACCAGTAGTCCAGATTCAAGACAATTTCTCTTTAAATCAGATAAACACTCAAACGTAGCCAATATTCCAAAAGTAGATCTTCTTTAATTCCATGTAAGGCAAAGTACAACCAAACCCAGCCAACACGTGTTTCGTCAAGCACTAGTATGTGCTACTTGACTTCCTCAGGGCTGCAACCCAAAATATCAGAAAACATATATCAATCAAATTTGTACAAAAATTTAAAAAAAATTCATATACTTAAACATCTCCATAAAAAGATTAAATGCATCCATGAAAATTATTAGTAGATGTAGGTAAAGCCACCCGAAAAAACGTGATTATAGTAAAAGAGAGAAAAAATGAGCTAAGAAGTAAAAAACGCCACCAAGGTATTGATATCACCATTGTGCACAACTCCACGCCAAAGGAAAGAAGCCCTAGCTAGATCAGAGTGCAAATTTTTGAAGGAACTGATGGCCCTTCCCCAGAGCACCCCTTCCGTACCCGTTTTATTGGACCTGAGTTGTAGATCGATTAGGGACCAAGCCTAACTACGTCCCTTGCTACTCTGGGCTCGCCTGTGGCATGTGCCCGAGTTGGCCTCATATGCAGAAGCTCTGTTAGAGGTGATGCAAATGGAGGGTTGGTCCAAGATCAAGTGGCTGAGGGACGTGAAACGCTTGCTTGGGGTCATGGG
Source organism: Lissotriton vulgaris (assembly GCF_964263255.1). Taxonomy (NCBI): domain Eukaryota; kingdom Metazoa; phylum Chordata; class Amphibia; order Caudata; family Salamandridae; genus Lissotriton; species Lissotriton vulgaris. The sequence continues at coordinate 1,435,251,346 of NC_141687.1, forward strand.
TCACCGGTCTCGGCGAGAAGTGGGGGTCCAGGACTGCTCCCCAAAAGCCGTCCTAAAGAACCTGTACTGGACTTGGATCTCTTGTAAAAACTCTACAGACTCTAAACATTGTAAATTGACTTTAGAGTTTATGAATATTAAGGATGTGGTGGTTTATGAACTGTATTTAGATATTCTATCCAACCCCCTAGATCGAGCCCTGTATTTTAAATTCAGAATAGGGACACTTCCTTTAAACAAATTGTTAGCACAGTGGAAAACTCCCTACCAGCGTTCTCCTTTTTGTGCGTCATGTCCAAGGAGTGTTGAATCTGTTGCCCACCTTTTTTTTTAATGTCCGTCCTATATAGCCCCTAGGCGGCGGTGGCTCAAACCACTATGTAGCTATTTGGGCACTCGGCAACATAAAGTGGCCCTCCGTATTTTAATGTCCGACACTCGCACTTTGTTTGTTTGCGGTGTATCCAAGTTCCTGAAATGGTCTTGGATAATTCGTTCAAAAAAGCTTGCCCTGTCAATTTAATACTTGTCTTAACTGCTTTACAATGTTTTTATTGTGTAAATTGAATGTGCATGTAAATATTGATTTTAACCCATTGTATTATGCTTTTATGATATTCTTTTATATCGAAATAAAGCCTTCAATCAATCAATCAATCAATCAATCAATCAGTTACTTATATATCCCTGAAAATCTTTACTTTTATCAGGGATATAAGTGCAACATTGTTGAATTTTCAGCATGCGACAGACTCCGCCTTCCTTGGCCAATAATACATCTAAGGCAAAAACATAGACCTAATAGCATCCATCACAGTATCAATCACAAAAAAACCAACAAAGGTATCTTTCGATAATCGATCAACCAATGTAGACAGTTTTCAAATTTTATGGGAGTTCAATATTATCCTCACTGAGGGTATTATTGTACCAAATATATCACCAATAATCTCTGCAGCACGTATTCCCCTTTTATTACTTGTTAGTTTCTTTTCATTGATTACATTATCCTTATTCACATGATATATTTTAGGAAAGATGATTCCCATGTAACAACACCCATAAAAAAATGTAGGCAAATTATAATAAGCATTCCTCTAATATTACAAGAGATACCATAGGTTAAAGGTAGGTGATGGTAAGTTACCCCTTCAGACACATAACAATCTCTTGCATTCGTTGTGCCAAAATATTCATAAAATAGTTTGGTTAATACATTTAACGAAAAGTCATTAATTGAATTATCTAGACGTAAGTCACTACTTGTTAGTTCTTTAATGTATATATCTTCTTCAGGGAGTCTTGTTAATTCAGTAGTCGTACTTACATACACATTTAATGGATAAACATAATGAGGTACATCTAAGAGCGATCAACAACAAGACAAGTGTTAAGACAAGAATACACATACAGCAAGCACCTATACACTTTCGCCTAGGTGAAGAAATCTTTTTCAGATTTCCAATCTCGGAAACAGAGGTATCGATTTTAAATTTGTACTTTCTATATTACTATTATGATTAGCAATAGGATTTGGGTTTTGGAAGAATCACTTATGCAAGCGTTTGGTCACAGATGTATTTTCTTCCAACTTCTCTTTTCAGCATCCTTTTTCCCACACGGTTCATTTAGGGTGGCATATATGGAGTGTTGTCTTTAGAACAGAATGTGATAAACTCTTTCTCCCAATCTTTTGCTGCAGCTAGATATGTCCATTCAGGTGCTGCGTATCTATGATTTGGGAAACATGCTCTTTTTGTTCTGCACAATGTATTTTATTCTCCATATGTTTCACTTTGTTCTGACTGACTGGAGACTTCGAGTACCGTGGATGGGATGTTTCTCACAGTTGGATTGTTTTTCAATCGTTCAGTTTTTCGTGGACATCGGTCACCTTTTTGCACTTGTTTTTCTGGCACACTGTTTATTTCACTTGTGTCAATGCTTCTCTTAGCTGAATCCCTTTCTGTCTGACCCTCGTTACCTACAGGGATCAACTCTCCTTCACTTTCAACAGTGTTTCGAGACCCAGTAGCTGGCTCCCACTCTGCTTTGTGCTCAGTCTGTTCAGGCAGTCTCACAGTTACCACCGGTTCTCCTGCAACCGACTCTGCTTCTTCAAGTGCACTTGGGACTCGATGTGTGTGGGCAGCACATACCCAATTAGGTAGAGCACCACATTTAACCGCATTTGTTGTCACAAGAATCACTTGATAAAGCCCACACCAATGAGGTTCCAAACTGGATTTTCTCACTTTTTTTTGACAAGCACCGAAACAATTCAATTTCAAAGTATCTTTATTTCGGTAAGAATTTTTACCATAAAAGACGTACATACATTTTAAAACTGTTGTTTTATAAAAAGTTGTACAATGTAATCTAAAATATAAAATCAGGCTTTAGCACTGTCCCGTATTGCACTGCCATGTCCTGGATACAGAAGGGTCAGTTGCCAGCCCTGAGGCATTTCCTTCTGATAATCCAGATAGCACCCAAGTATTTGGCCACCGCAAACACAATATAGTCAGTCAGGTTGGTTTTCAGGACTCTGAAAGCGGCCAGACACTTCACAAATCCCAGGTTTCTGCATAAAGGCACAATCCATTGTTTGCGAATTTCTCGATAGGCAGGGCAGAAGAAGAGAATGTGAAGTTCAGACTCATCGGAGGTTCTGCATGCTGGGCAAGTGCTGATTACATCATTGCTCCATTTGCTTGTAAATGATTGGTTGGGGGGGACCCATGTCTCCACTGCAGGTATAATTTCCTAAGTAGAGGAGGGTGGACTTTATCTAGAGTTAATTCAAGGTTGTAAGTGGCCTTGAAGGACATGAAGGAGTCTGTCAGTGACCCGGGTTTTAATTGTTTGAAAAGCAACGATGATTTGCTGTCGTGGTATGCCTTGGCTAGTTCCTTTTTGGGAATGAGATGGCAAGTGGCCAAGGGATCAGACCACATTTTAGAAAGTCCCAAACCCTCCAGTTCCAGTTTGATAAATTTGAGCCATTTGATTTTTCCAGCATTCGGCATAGCAAGGACCTCCTGTAGTCCCTGTCTGTAGCTGGCCAATTCTGGGGTTGCCCACAGCCTGCGCCAATAAGCCAACGGGCGGAAGGCCAAATCGTCGTCTAGCGGACGCAGGCCCAGATCCATCCTAAGGGGGACAAGGGGCGTACTAGGAGGTAGTCCTACAAGCATTCGGATGAATTTATTCTCCACTTTCAAGAGGTCTGGTGTTCCTACATGGCCCCAAAGTTCAGACCCGTACATGGCGGCCCCCTTAGCCTGTGTTTTGTAAATCTGCATTGGGGGACCAATGGGCCTGATTGAAGATTTATTGTTCGCCAGAAGGTTCATGATGCCCCCCGAGTGTTGGGTCAGTTTAAGTAGAGCTTACTCCAGGTGCATGTTCCAGGATAGTTTGTCATTTAACATAATACCCAAATATTCAAAGGTTTTCACCCTCTCGACCCTCTCGAGCCTGTTGTGTGCAATACTGGGGCTGGAGTGGAATTTCTGTGGGGGATTGAAGACCATGAATTTAGTTTTGATAGTATTGATTTCTAAACCATGGCCCTCGGAGAAGTCCGCAAAGCCATCGAGGATGCACTGGATACCCATTGCCGACTTTGATAGCAGCAGGGTGTCGTCGGCAAACATGATGGCCGGCACCCTTTCAGCAGCCAATTTTGGAGCATCAGAGTTGGGTACCCCCTCCAGGTGAGAGATAACCCCGTTGACATAGAGGCAAAACAGGGTCGGTGCGAGCACACAACCCTGTCTTACCCCCCTGCCAACGGGGAACCTCTCGGACAGTACACCCATCCTGCCACATCTCACCTGTGCAAAATTGGCGCTGTGAAGGCGAACTATCATTTTCAACAAGCCCTCAGGAACCCCCAATTTGGCCAGGACCTCCCACAGCTTGGTCCGGGGGACCAGGTCAAACGCCGCCCTCAGGTCCACGAATACAGTATAGAGGCTGCCACCCTCCAACTGCACCGTTTTCCAGTAAATGAGGACAAGCCGAAAGACCTGGTCTATGGTGGAGACCTTCTCCCTGAATCCTGCTTGGAAGGGACTCAGGATATTGCAATCCCTAATCCACTCGAGCAGGCGGTTTAGCAGCAGCTTGGCAAAGAGTTTTTGTGACACGTCAATCAGGCTTATTGGCCTGTAGTTGGCCGGTAGCAGAGGTGATCCCTTCTTAAAGATTGGGACTATCTCTGCCCCCGGCCATGTCGAGGGGATTGGCATGCCATTCAGAATCAAGTTGAATAACACCCTGAGATAAGGAGCCCATATCTTGGGTTCGTGTTTATAGAGGTTGCCTGGCAGCCTATCAAGGCCCGGCGCCTTTCCGGCAGCCAGGGCCGTGATTGCCATGGTGATCTCCTCCACACTGAAACCATCCATGGGAGCTTCACTTTCAGTGGGTGAGTGCAATACATCTTCAGGTAGGGTCATCGGCTGGTCGCTACTATGTGTTTTATAAAGATTTTTAAAGTGTTCCTCCCAGACAGAGGGTGCTATGTTGGCCTCCACTGCTGCAAGTGGTTCAGCTGAGCCATGCTTGACGATTTGCCAGAAATTCCGGGCATCTCGAGATTCAAGGGCAGCTGTCATTTTGGTCCAGTTCCCCTCGTCCCAATCTACTTTGGCAGCACGGAGGGCTGATTTGTAGTCTAGACGTTTTTCCCTGATTTCGCTTGGAGTGTCTCGTGCTTTGAGTGATTCCAGTAATGCAGCTTTTGCTATCCTGCAGGAAGCGCTGAACCAGGTGAATCTTTTCTGCTTGGGCTTCTTTAGCCTGGCCACTGGGTTCAGCACCTCTGCGAGATTGGTGCATAACTCAGAATGAATAGTATCAAGCTCATTCAGTTGTGCAGACTTATATAGGGAGGGATTGGATGCCTTGGAATAACCTGGGGGAGAAGATTCTAGATCATTGGCTGGTTGGTGCATGCAGCGCTCAACCTTTTCTAGGCGGGGACAACTAACGCATACAGTCTTTCGATGTTACTTGGGTTATCCAGCAATTTTGCCCATTTAATTCTACGTCTGTTGCTGGATAGTGCAAGGTCCACCTGATATGCGGGATTTTCGTCTACCTTGACTGTTTGTGGCCCCTGTAGCTCGAATTTTAGTGAAAGCAGGTTATGGTCACTGTCGAATCTTGGGATTACACAAAAATCTTTCACTTTCCCCCAATCCCTGACTGAGACCATGATATAGTCAATACGTGACTCATGGCCCGATCTGTTAAAGGTATATTTTGGCAGGATATCCCCATTTATTCAGCCGTTGCAGGCCCTCAGCGAATGACTGAGCGTAAGGGACGTTATTTGGGTGGCAAGTGGAGTCCAGGCCCTGACCAGTGGGTCGGTCAGGGTAGGGATGTTCCATAGTTCATCCTCTTCACTGGATATGCCCGACAGGTGATCCGGGAGAGGTTCGTACTGGTGATTAAAGTCACCACCTACAATTAGTGGGGAGCAGAGGGTGAACGAGTCAAGAAACAGGGCTAGGTCCTCAACTGTTCCCGAGGTGGCTGCTACCCCCACCGGTCTTGAATATATGTTGATCAGTGTAACTTTTCCTCCACTTGGCCATTCTAGAGATACGCACTGGAAATCCAGTGAGTTGGTTTCCAAGTGTGTGGCCCTGCAGCCCAAGTGGGACCCAACCCAGATCGAAAGGCCCCCTGATGGACGGCCCTTTCCTCCCCATTTTGCTTGAGTCTCAAAGGTGGCAAAACCCGGTCGGGAATGTTTTTCTCTGGCCCACGTCTCTTGAAAAAGGCATATATCATACCCTTCAATGAGTTCCCCCCATTCGGGTGAATCTGCTTTGTTAGCTAACCCGGCTACATTCCATGAGAGAATGGAAATTACTCCAGGAACCTCCGGTGTATTAATGGTGGTTAATGGCAGAGAACATTCACGTAGCGAAGATACGCCTTGTTGGGTAGGGAGAGATGTGCCCGATGGGACCATCTTTGATTTTGGGCAGGACAGAATAGGAGGGCTATCCTTATCATTAATATCTAATTTATGAGTTTTAGTTTTAGTTGGCTTTAGTATTGTGACATCGTGCCTACCTAGCCCTTCTGTAAAGTTAAAGTCCTCCAACTGGTTTTGTGGTGGAGGAGAAATTAAACGGCCCAAATGTGGATTTAATGTGGTGAGAGCTGATTGACCCATGGGGTGGATCGGGCAACTTATTGAGACGGGTGCTGAGGCTACGGCGGTAGGCAGGTGTGGACGTCAATCCACTTCCTCGAGGCACCCATATCTGTTAGAAGTCAGTACCCCATTCCAGCCACCATGTGTGTCCGCCCAGTGGTTGGGTGGCCCTCCCCAGGTATCATTCCTCTCCGGGATCCTTCTCCAGTTTCCTCCCAAGTTCGAATAGGAATGGGGTGGATAAAAATAAGTGAGGGGTCTGGATGCTATTGGTGAGTTTGTGCTGTAGTTATTCCAGGAGTGAATGGCATGAGCAGTATTAGGGTCCTCAAAAGAGACAATCACACAGTCGCCTCTGATGGACTTGTGTGTGGTGCCTACCCATGGAACCCTACGCACCATAAGGATTTTGCTCCTTAGGTGGCTGGGTATTGGCCTATTGACATTAAGCCAGTGGATCACTTTGCTCTTTAATGAAGCAAAGTCCTCCTGCTGGTTGTAGGTCAATTCTGTAACCCCTGTCAGTACTACAACATAGGATCTTACTTCAGGGGGAAGGTCAACATAGCCCCTAAGGCGTGTATTGTTAGTGTTAGCTCTCTGAGTTTTGGAATGATTGGAGTTATAGCCTTTATGCTTCAGGTTTGACTGATCTATCATGGATGGTGCCAATTGTCCTGCCGTGGCTGATGAGGTTGATGGTAAATTATCAGCCACCGATTGGTTGGTGATCATCGTTGCCCTGTTAGTTGGGACGTGAGTATTTGCCTTATGCCGTGGTTATGGGATCGGTTTGGCCTTTGGACTAGCAGTAGAGGTGACGGCTGTGGATATAATAGCAGGAGGGAGTGGGGTGACATTGGTAGTTCCCGTGGGCTTAACCTTCGCGGGAGCCAGCGGGATAGCAGCAACTGGAATTATAGCATCAGATGGTACTGTGGGGGTAGAAGTTCCATGCGGGCAAGTTGGTTTTTTGTTCTGCATAGTAATGGTTGCCAAATTTAAGATGCTTTTTTCAGTTTCCAGGAGCTGAGTTTCAATGTGTGAAAGCCTCACTTCAAGGGGGGAGAGCAATTTTTTAAGTGTTTCCCACACAATTGTTAAAAACTCGACATCCTTCCCTTTTATGGTGCAAAGCGGGACCCCAGTGGTGTCACTTTCTATTGTGAGGTCATCATTTTCGTGAATAACTACCGGTTGTGGGGGGATGTCTTCTAGGCTCATTTCAGAAGAGTGAATAGTAGTCACTGGGATGGGATCTAGGGGAGCCTGAGATGGTGCCTTAGTTAATAGCTGGGCCTTCGCTATCTTGGCCTTTTTCCTTGAGTATGCCGAAGTATTTTTGCGCTTCCTTTTATTATGTGGTCCGTTTTGTGGAGTAAGGGGATTACCTCCTTTTGATGGCGTGGATTTGCGTATTGGCGCTGTTGCCGATAGGCCCACCTCAGCCTCTTTCTCCTGCCCATCAATTTCACCCGGTTGGGATTGTGAGGAGTGGATAGATTTTAGAGGAGACCCCCCCTGCAATGTAGGTATAATAGCTGTTTGTGGCTGGTGGATGTCTACATGTGTGACAATCAAGGTAGGGGCGGGTCCGGGTGGGCGGTCAGGTGTTTTAGCCCAAGCAATGGGCCCTAGGGAGGATTTTTTGGCTGCAGTTAGCTCCTGTGACAGTCTTCTTGCAGCGTCTAGTTCAATAGAGACCCTGTGCTGCATTTTGGCGATCTCCGTATCAATGGCTATGTGGGTTCTAGTAATAAAATCATCTAGAGTGCCGTTTTTCAATTTGGTCCTGGCCGCTCTGTCTCTGAACTCTCGGGTTGACATAGTGAATAAACAAGGTAATCAGCAGGGTGGTGCCAGTAGGGGAGAGCGGTAGGACCAGGTGGTGCGGCCCAGTCCAGTCTCTACCTGCCTCTAACGGCCTCAAACGGCCCGCTCTTTGCCCGGTCTTAGTCCCGGGCTGCGTCCCGCGCTGCGGGAGACTGTGGAAATGATATAGGGGGCGTGATGGGCGGGGGCGGGCCAGCAGGGAGAGTGGACCGGAAGCTGGTCGTCGGTCTTGCAGGGACTCCTGGTTGTTGGAGTCCCCGCACACTCGCAGCCCCGCTGGTGCCTCTCGCCCGGTACCGCCTGAGTCTTCACTCCGTCAGCTGTTCTTCTCTCAAGCCCACAGGACGATGCGGCACCCGCGGAGCGGGTGCGGCGAGGTGTGGGAAAGTGGAAATAGTGCTGCAGTGCCTCTGTGCCTGGAAGTGGAATCCTCCGTGCAAACGAGCAAGTAACCCGCCAGCAAAAGGTGAGGGAAGCTTTTCAAATCCTCCGTTGGGCGGGGGGCGGGCCAGCAGGGAGAGCGGACCGGAAGCTGGTCGTCGGTCTTGCAGGGACTCCTGGTTGTTGGAGTCCCCGCACGCTCGCAGCCCCGCTGGTGCCTCTCGCCCGGTACCGCCTGAGTCTTCACTCCGTCAGCCGTTCTTCTCTCAAGCCCACAGGACGATGCGGCACCCGCAGAGCGGGTGCGCGAGGTGTGGGAAAGTGGAGAGAGTGCTGCAGTGCCTCTGTGCCTGGAAGTGGAATCCTCCGTGCAAACGAACACCTGGGCACAAGTTGTGCATTTGCTCCACTTGGACATTAGGGGCGACTTCTCAAACCTGGTTAGGCACAGAACACAGTACATCATCCAATCCTTTACAATATATGAGAACCAAATCATCAGATATGTTCACAAGCTGATGCGCTGGGACTGAAGGCTGTCTCATAGCCCTCCCCATAATTACCTCAAGAGGGGGCAGTCCTGTTCTTTTATTTGGAATACTTTGCAAGCTCATCAACACCAAAAGCAATCCAGAGGCCATTTTAGTGATGTAGATGCACATACCTTTGCTAATCATGATTTTATTGTGCCATTCATTTGCTCAACTACGCCTGACGCCTCAGGTTGATAAGCACAATGCAATTTTATTTTTATTTAATTTACAAAGTGTGTTCCTCTATCTGATTCCAACAAGACTGGACATCCAAAACCTGGGATAAGCTTTCTAAGTAACAGTTTATCAACAGTTAGGCTCTCATTTTGTCGCGTAGGGTATTGTTAGATTTGGGGGTCTCTAGTTGGCAGAGGTAGGTACATTTGACCAAATAGGGACCCTTGCATCTAGTCAGGGTAAGGGGGTACACTCCTAAAACAACCCCTGGTTACCCCCTTTGTAGCTTGGCATGAGCAGGCAGGCTTATCTCAGAGGCAGTGTGTAAAGCATTTGTGAACACATACAGTAACCCAGTGACAACACTACAGATGGACACCACACAAGTAGTATAAAAATAAGTATTTTTATATAAACTTAACACAAGACCACAAACAACAAAAATCTGCAATACTGTACTTTAAAAATGGCAAAAATAGCTTAGTTCTCTTTAGATGTAAAATGTGACACTTGAAGTTCAATGTACTTTTGGATGCGTAACGCTATACAACAAAAGTGTTGCAGGAAAGGTCGGGTCCCTACTTGTGTGTAGGGGATGCGTTGGTTCTTCTCAGGATGGGGAAATGACATGTCAGTTTCTTACTGCGCTTCCGTGGAGATGCAACCAGCAGCGCCGTGATGCGATGAAGATCCAGTGCAAAGAAACGAAAATGGCATCTTCTCCTTGAGGTGACACCATGCGTGCATGCCCGACGGCCGTGTGGCTACTCAACGATTCTTCTGAGCCGGCAACACCCTTCTTCAAGGATAAAATGACAGTGGCTGCGGTGGTGACATCCTTCACGATAATACGAAGGCGTCTGATGCGATGGCGACACTCTTCTCTGGCGATGCGAGGCGCTTCTGTGAGGTGAAGCGACAGCGGCGACACCCTTCTTCAGTGATGCAACAACAGTGGCTGCAGCGGTGGCACGCTTCTTCTTCGTGAATTGCACTTCCAGCGCCTTGCGACATGCAGTCCCTCAGAAAGCCCACCACAACTGCAGGAACTTCCAAAGAACTCTTGGGTAGCTGGTGGGTGAAGTCTGTTGTACCTGAGACTTCAGCAGGAGGTAAGGTCTATGTCAAGCCCTTGGAGATCCTTCACAAGTTGAATGAAAGTAGCACAAAGTCCTTTCTCCTTTCTTTCTTTGTCAGTCAGGCAACCACTACAGGCCAATCCCCTAGACAGCACTCAGCTTAGGGATAGTCTCTTCCTCAGTCCTCTAGTTCCTCTCCTTTGCAAAGGTTTCTTCTTGTTTCCCAAATGTGATCTAAAGTTCTGGGGTTTGGGTCCCCTCTTTTATACTCATTTTCCCTTTGTTCTCTGAAGGCAGAGATGCCTTTGCCTAGTTGATAAATTTAACGCACCATTCACAAGCTGGTGCAAACAGCCCATATCACCAGTTTACCAGCATTAGCAGCCTCAAAAAACATTGTCACGGATGACCCCGACAATTATCGCTATTGAGATGCAGAGTATGTGTTCCAGTGCAAAAAGCAGTGAATACACCACCTCACATCTTTCTCAACGAACAGCAAGATCAGCGAAGAGTACACAAAACAGGCAATAAGGTGCGTTAGCACCAGGAAGTTTACACCTGCACTGACCTGGTGTTAAGTCAGACTACAACCTGCAACATGAAAGGGAGCCCAGCCCACAGCCACACCTGAACAACAACAGATGCCATGGAGCCAACGGTCATGCTGCGCAGACACCCAACAGTGCCTCGGCACCACCCTCCACCACCCCCTTGTCCGCCATTCCCCCTGACCTCCAAACAAATGTGACAGCAACCTTCTGAAATCTGGAACGTAACAAATCGGCTGATGTCGCACAATTATAACAATCAAGATGCATGTGAGGTTGGACAAATGAGAATCACAGTCATCTATGGATTTACATATAAAAAAAATTATTTAAACAAAACAACAAAATAAAAGTAGGTACAGCTATGGTGTGTCATCCCTCGACAATCTGTGAATCACAGCCTGCAAGACAAAAAGCAACATAAGATTTTGCGTCATGCGCCCATCAAAGAAGAGAGAGAGATTGATAGAAAGAGTGAGAGTGAGAGGAAGAGAGAGAAAGAAAGAAAGAGTGAGAGACTGAGGAAGAGGAAGACAGAGAGAAAGAGAGAAAGAGCGAGAGAGGGAGGAAGAGAAAGAGAGAAAGAGTGAGAGAGAGAGGAAGAGCGAGAGAAAGAGAGAAAGAGTGTGAGAGAGAGAGAGAGAGAAAGGAAAAGATGGAGAGGGAGAGTGAGTGCCGACACTGCAGACAGAACCTTCACAGCTAACCTTTCCGCCACAGGTGTGTCTCCAACCACGTGTCGGTACATACTACAGCCCTCAAGCTCACTCATCTGAAACATAGTATAGAATCAGCAATGTCAGAGTCCAAAAACTGCACAAGCCTTCATCGCTGTCCCGCCCTTGCCCACCCAGGCTGCTGCACCCCATCCAATCCCATCGCCCAGAGGTGTCTGTCCACCCCTGCACACCCAAGGTGCTGCACCCCATTCACTCCCACCACCCAGAGGTGTCTGCCTGCCCCTGCACACCCAGGCTACTGCACAGCATCCACTCTGCTGCGCAAACAAGCCTCTCTGCTCACCTTCTGCCACTAGTGTGTGTCCAAGAGGGCCCACCACATGCTGAAGCTAGCTCCAAGGCCGGGGCCCATGTCCTTGGCAGCCAGAAGGTCACACATTTGATTCTGGGTCTTGATATTGCAATGGCCGAAAACATATCAATACACCGTACCGAGGAGTAATCTTTGTGTGCCCTATACGCAGTCCAGCTGAACCTCCTGGCTCTTTCTATTGGCAGGGTCACATGTTCTGTAATGCCTGTGCAGCATGGGTGTGGTGTGGGTGTAAACCAACTGTGAGTGAGTGGCTGTGGCATGATGACAACTAGACCTGTGATCAGCTACTGGGAAGACCTGGGACATGTAGTGTTGTTGTTCCTCCCTGTAAGCTTAAGCGGATTGGTCTGGCCTGGCGTATGCCATTCCTGCGTGAGGCTGTGAACAATGATTCTGGAGCACTGGGCGTGGCCTGGGCTGTATGAGGAATCAACTGATGCGGGTGTCTCTACTGTAGTGTTGTCGCCACTCGGGCCGTAAGTGCCAATTTGTCAACCTGTGACCAAAGTCCCACAACATGGCCAACATGCAAAGTAGGGGGAATCACTGACCCTACTTTCATCCATACTTCCACACATGAAAGATCATGGACATGACACGCTTCACGAATATGGCGGTTTGAATCAGCACACCCATCAAGATAAGAACACGATGGGTGCACGACTCCACTTTTTTCTCATCAAAAAATATATATTAATATTTAAGAAACAGAAGACATTATATACTTTTAATAACAAACACAAAACATTTCAAAAACTATTTTCAGAATGGTAAAGTTACACAATATCACTAAAAAAATCAAAATAACTGAAAAAAACAGAGGTTTAATGAACTTTAAAATTTGAAATTAGCATTTAAAAAACCTTTGAAATTCACAAATAAAACATTGATTTCAGGGACGTTATAGTTAGAATTTAACATTTGAAAAAAAAATTAAAAAATTCACTGAAAAAAACCATAAGTTTCAGGGATGTTATAGTTAGAAAATAGCATTTTAAAAACGTTAGAAATTCCCTGAAAAAATCATTGGTTTCAGGGACGTTATAGTTAGTTGGACACTTCACTCATTCAAAACCAGAGAAATTCGGTCGTTATAGTTAGTAGAGCAACTTATAACTCGCGCCGACGCAATGCACTGCTGGGGACCCCAGGGCAAAAAAGCATTTTTTTGTTTTTAAGGCAGAAGTTGCGCTGGGTTCACAAATCCCACCAAGAAAAAAAATGAAGCACGGTCTCTCGTGCTTTGTTTTAATGAGCCCCCGTGTGGGCCAGGTCCCGGGGGTATTTTTAAAATGTATGCAAAGGCCCTGCAGAGGCCCCGCAGCGCCGGGCACCACCACCTCCTTGGGTCAATCTTGATTACATGGGGGGCACACAGCCCCTCACACCCCCGGAGACCGCCACCCTGGGGGTTAATTAATTATGAGGGGCCTTGTGGCCCCCCACATGCTGTGGATCACCACCTCCCCAGGGCTATGTTTTATGTTGGGAGGGGTTGGCTGCGTGGCCCCCCTCTAGGAGCCCTCCATGACCATCAGGAATATAATGAGATTCATAACAGACATATCTGTAGATTTGATGCTTTATATTCGGGTGCGCCCAACAGCCTGAGTAGTTACAGAATGGGAAAGCTGCAGTACAAAAGTGTACACCATATCATAAACCTCACTTTTATGCTGCAATTTCACTATTCTGCTACTACTCAGGATGTTGGGCATGGCCAAATATAAAGCAGCAATCCATTATATGTCTCACCTGTACGTTTGCAACCACATAGCCACTACTGATGCATACATCAATGCACTGAGGCACTATGTATGCAGTCCTTCAACCAGCTAGGCGCTACCCTTGTACTTGTGCCAACAGTCATGCTTTACGCATGCAGTCCTTCCATAACCCCAGCACTATCCATGCAGTTATAAACTCACCCAGGCACTACCTATGCACTCCTCCAATCTCCCAGGCTCTACCCCTGCACTCATGCAATCACTCATGCACTACCTACGAAGTCATGCAATAACCCAGGCACTAGCCATGCAGTTATAAAATCTCCCAGGCACTACATATGCACTCATACAATCACCCAGGCACTACCTATGCAGTCATGCAATAACGCAGGCAGTACCCTTGCACTTCTCTAATCACCCAAGCAGAACCTATGCACTCCTTCAATCACCCAGTTGGTACCCATGCACTTCCCAGGCACTACCTATGTAGTCCTCCAATCACCCAAATACTATCCCTGCACTCATGCAATCACCCCGGCATTACTCATGCACTCCTCCGATCACACATCCAGTACACATTCATTTATAAAATCACCCAGACACTACTTATGTAGTCTTGAAATTACCTAAACACTATCTATTCACTCAAGCAATAATTCAGGCAGTACTCATGCACTCCTCTAATAACATAAACACTACTCATGCAGTCATGCAATCACTTAGGCAGTACCCGTGCACTTTTCCAATCATCCAGGCACTACTCCTGCACTCACAAAATTAGCAAGGTATTACCATGTACTTCTTCAGTCACTTAGGAAGTAGTAATTCACTTCTTCAATCTCCCAGACATTACTCCTGCACTAATGCAGTCACCCATGCATTAGCTGTACACTCCTTCAATGATCTGTGGAAAGGTATACTTGAAGTATACCAAATGATTTTAGGTCTCTACTTGAAATGAGGTGTGCTTGAAATACATAATTTGATTTTAGGTCTCTACTTGAAATGAAAAGTGCAGTTTCTTAAGTTTCAAGGTGTGCATCATCTTGTGACTGAGGTATGTCTGCACTTGCAGATGTATTTTAATATGTTTATGTATCTAAAGATAGTAGATGTATAAAATACAAGTATATTATCTATTTGTATGTTTCTTTTAAAAATGATGGCACTACGGAAAGGTAGAGACTCATGCATCCATGCTTTTTAAAATATGGGGAGACTTACAACAGAGATATGTGAAGAGTTGTTGCTTTGTATCTTAGTAGGCTGTACATCTGAGTAGTAGTAGTAGGGTTGTAATGGAGCAGGAGCAGTTAAGTGATGTTTAAGATATGTTGAGTTAGAAATTACTGATTATGGTTCTTTAAAAGAGTCTATGTAAAACTTTACTTGAAGTATGCCACATAAATCTAGGTGTCTATTTAACCGCATGCGCGCTAGCGGGTTTTTCAGCTGCGCGCTGAAAATTCGAAAAACCCGCGTTACGTGACAAAGCCAGCTCGTCATGCGCGCAGCACAGGTAACGCCCATGACGAGCTGGCTTTGTCACCAGCATCGAAGGGGTTAAAGTGTAGTGTGGCAAGTTTTAAGGTCTGCATAGTTGTGTGATTGATGTATTTACTAGTTGCATATGTATTCTCATATGTGTTATTCATCTGAGGATGCTACATGTATAAAAGAGAGATATATCTGTATTTGTATGTTTCTATTATATACTGTAGTACTAGTAAAAGGTAGACACATGCATACATGCTTTCAGGAATATGGTGAGATTTATAACAGAGCTATTTGTAGGTTTGAAGTTTTATATTTGGGTAGGCCCAATACCCTGAGCAGTTAGAGAATGCTGAAGCTGTGCTACATCATAACTATACTTTTGTCTTGCTATTTCACTATTCTTCTAGTACTCAGGATGTTAGGTGTAGTCAAATATAAAGCAGCAACATTAGAGATATCTCAGCTGTAAGTCTGGAATGACCCAGGCACAACCCATGCACTCATCCATTCACTAAGCCACTATATATACAGTTCTTCAATCAGTCAGGCACAACCCCTCCACTTATGCAATCCCTCAGGCACTATCTCTGCACTCCTCTCATCACCCAGGCAGTACAGATGCACTGATGCAATCACCGAGGCACTACTGATGCACTCATAGATGCACTCAGCCACTTCTTCTGCACTCATGCAATCACCCAGACACTACACACGCAGTTCTCCAAACATCCAGGCACAATCCTTGCACTCATGCAATCACCCAGGTACTACCTATGCATTGTTCCAATCAGTCAGGCACTACTCCTGCATTCCTCCATGTACCAAGGCAGCATCTGTGCATTGCTCTAATCATGCAGGCTTTATATTTGCACTAATGCACCCTCCCAAGCATTACCTATGCACTTGTTCAATCACACAGGTAGTACTCATGCAGTCCTCTAATTTCATAGGCAGCACCTCTTCACTCATGTAATCAACCAGGCACTATCCATGCTCTCATTCATGTCTTATGCACTCATTCCATTTAGTGTTGCACTCATTAAATCACACAGGCAGTACTTATGCACTCATGTAATCAGCCAGTTACTATTCATCCTCTTCTGCAATTACCCAGCTAGTATTGTTGCATTCATACAAATACCTAGACACTACTATTACACTCATTCATTCATGTAGGCACTACTTATACACTCATCTATGCATTTAGGGTCTATTCTTGCCCTTATTCATGCACACAATCTCTACGTCTGTACTTATGCATTCAGTTAATCAGTATCCAATGTCACCTGCAATTATACAGACATGACCCTTACACTCATACGTTCATCCAGGCACTACCTATGGAGTCATGCAATCATTGAGACACACCAATCACATATATATTAGCTGTAAGTCTTAAAATATTGCGGAAACCAATTATACATATTTCTGTATCTGTTGGTAGCAAGATCATATATTAAAGTAATATATAAATAACTATATACTTGTGTTTTATATGTCCAGCATCTTCAGATGCATAATTTGTATCAGAATACATGTGCAAGTCGAGATATGCCTTAGTTACAACACCATGCAGGCTTTAAAACTTGACAGATTGCTCTTCACATTTGAAGCAGATAATTAAAATTATGTGGTATACTTGAAGTGTAGCTTTCCACAGACTCATACAAAGTAGCATTATAACTGATTCTTCTCTTAATTAACCCTGGGCGGAGAACTACGCTCCGTTCGCGGAGTTTGCAAATTTTCGGCAACTTTGCACTTTGCGCAGAGCGCGAAGCTGTCGCCTACTTCGCAATCTACAGTGTAGCGTAGTAGTTTTTCTTCCTCGCGCGCTCAATAGCATTCTCGCGTGCGCGGTAAAGACTTACCGTGGTTCTGCGTTCGCTTTCTCGCTTTTCTCTCCCGGTCGCGTTCGCTACGATGTTTGGAATCCGGCCGCACAATCCAACCCGACTGTGAGAACGCGATAACGTCATTCGGACGCGCGAACATGTCATTAGGACGCGCGATCTTCCTTACAGCACTATGTAGGTAAGATCGCGTTTCCGAACTCGCAGAAACTGCAATCTGGCACAGAATATCTCTCGAGCATGTTAAAAAAATTTCAAAAATGTTCATTTAACCCCTCAGATTGTGATTTGGCTGTATTTTTTTGGGCTAGGAGTCATCTTTTTGTGTCTACTCTTTTTTTCAAGAGAAAGGAAGTGCCCCTGAGTCTCCAACTTCCTGTTCCTGTCCACCAGGCTCCTCCCGGTGCTTTGTCCATTTGGTGTTCACTTTCATTTGGAATTGGAGCTGGAAGGATCACTCTTTGTGTTTGTCTGCTGCATCATAGCATTTAATTGGATTTATTGAGGAATTTTGGATTTGAACTTTTCTTTCACAAGTAAGTTTGAGAATTGAGAATTGGTGTACTGTAAACGTTTTTTTTTTTTAACTATAGTTTTCTGTGCTTCTCAATCTCGCTTTACAAATTGCACCTAAGAAAAGATAAGACTAGGTAACCCTAGAATTCAGCTCGCGTAGTTTTAGTAAGTTTGCACAGTGCTACAACGCGACCTTACAGTTTTTGTCTTCTTCGCGCGCTCAATGTGCGTGCTCGGGCGCCCGATCACGACGTTTTGTACAGTTCGCGCCGCCGAACATGCCAAATTTGCATTCTAGCGAGCAATATCTCTTGAGTTGCCTAAAACGTTCCTGAAACGGTAGATGCTGTTCATTTTGCTAAAAGAAACTCCTCAGGTTGTCATTTGCTTGTAGTTTTTGGAGCATGGCCAGCTTACTGTTTCTGTCCTCTATGTACCTTGTTGTTTGAGGGTGGCCTGACCATGTGGGCGGCTTGGTGGCGGCCATTTTGTCAAGCCAAGCATTGTTGTTTTGCCATAGGAATGTATTGTCTGTCTTCTCTTTCTTTTCATGTTTTTGGGGGTGGCCAGGCCATGTGGGGGTGGCCATTTTAATTCCTGGTACTAGTAGCAGCCTCTGTGTTTTTGCCATAGGCCTCCAAGCTTGTGGCCTACTGTGCCAGTAGGTAGGCCCAAGGGTACTAATAGAGTCCTCCTCATCATGGGTGCATGAAAGTTGTTCAACTGTTATAGGGGTGTTTAAGTTGTAAGTGTAACATCATGTAGGTCATGGATGGCTTTGGATTAATTAGCAAAATGTGTTTTTGGTGTTGAATTGCAGGTTTTGGGTGTGTGTTGAATAATATGGCTTTTTCCTTAAAAAACCCGGCACCGACCCCGCGGAACCGTCGAATTATCGCCCCATTTCTCTCCTCCCGTACTTCTCAAAACTAATGGAGGCCCACGTCACCCGGTGTCTGTCAAACTTTATTGAATCTTCCTGTCATCTTGAGCCTAACCAGGCCAGCTTCAGACCTGCCCACTCTACTGAGGCCGTCATCCTGGCAGTTCTGGACACACTCAGGAGCAACGCGGACGCTGGGTCTGCCCAAGCCCTCGTTCTCCTGGATTTTTCGGCCGCGTTCGACACGGTGGACCACAACATTCTTCTCCACCGTGTTGAGCAGGCAGGCATCCAGGGTACCGCTCTGAGTGGGTCAAGTCCTTCCTCACTGGAAGAACACAGGCGGTCCGCCTGGGACCCTACACTGCAAAAAAATCTCCCACATCCTGCAGAGTACCTCAGGGCTCCTCCCTCTCACCGCTCCTATTTAATCTATACCTCCGGCCACTGATCCAATCTCTTCAGAAATGGGACATCATCGTCTACAATTACGCCGACGATTTACAGATCATCTTTTCACTCAACTCACCACACGCCATCAATACGTTCCACGCAGTCATGATCCACATCCAACTCTGGATGAACCAGAACCAATTGAAGCTAAACCCTGGGAAAACTGAGTTCCTTCTCCCTGGACTTAGTCATGCTCACTGGGGCCCGCAGTTCTGGCCTCCGGAGCTAGGCTCTCCCCTCGCAAAAGCAGTAAAGAGCCTGGGAGTGATCATTGACGCCGAACTCTCCCTCAGAGCCCAAGTGGGAGCGGTAGTCTCATCCTGTATGTACCAGCTCCAGAAGATCCGTAAAGTCCGCCACTTACTTCACCCTGCTGCACTTACCCAAGCTGTCATCTCACTTGTGCTCTCCCGTCTGGACTTTTCTAATTCCATCTACTATGGTCTCCCACAATTCCTGCTACACCGCCTCCAAGTCGTTCAGAATCAAGCGGCCCGCTTAATTCATAAAACTCCCAGATGGCAATCGGCCAAACCTTTACTTCACAGCCTTCACTGGCTCCCGATAGACCAAAGAGCAGCCTTCAAGGTGGCATGTCTCACATTCAAAGCCCTCCACTGTTCCGGCCCGCGTTTCTGAAATCCCTTATCCGCCCTCACTGTCCAACACGAAACCTCCGATCAGCCCACCATCATCTGCTAGTCACTCCCAAAAACAAAACCAAGAAATTCGGCGGTCGCCGTTTCTCCCATCTAGCTCCCGGGCTTTGGAACCTCCTCCCTCTCTCAATCAAATCCTCCTCTTCCCTTCTGAATTTCAGAAAATGACTAAAAACTCACCTCTTCCCTCCCTTTAGCTAGAATTCCGCTACACACACTTCCTCCTCACTCACTCCGTCTTTTAGCGCCAGGAAGCTTCGGCGTCAGTGTGCTTTACAAATTGCACCTAAGAAAAGGTAAGACTAGGTAACCCTAGAATTCAGCTCGCCTAGTTTTGGTAAGTTTGCACAGTGCTACAACGCGACCTTACAGTTTTTGTCTTCTTCACGCGCTCAATGTGCGTGCTCGGGCGCGCGATCACGACGTTTTGTTCAGTTCACGCCGCCGAACACGCCGAATTTGCATTCTCGCGAGCAATATCTCTCGAGTTGCCTAAAACGTTCCCGACAATGTAGATGCTGTGCATTTTGCTAAAAGAAACTCCTCAGGTTGTCATTTGTTTGTAGTTTTTGGAGCATGGACCACTTACTGTTTCTGTCCTCTATGTACCTTGTTGTTTGAGGGTGGCCTGACCATGTGGGCGGCTTGGTGGCGGCCATTTTGTCAAGCCAAGCATTGTCCTTTTGCCATAGGAATGTATTGTCTGGCTTCTCTTTCTTTTCATGTTTTTGGGGTGTCACTGGCCAGGCCATGTGGTGGCTGCCATTTTGTGTGACCTTCCATCCTGGTTTAGTTTTTTTGCCGCAGGCCTACAAAGTTGTGTGATTTTTTTCTGCCAGTAGGCCTAGAGTCCCAGAGATAGTCAGCGGGGATGCTTGATGTAGCGGTTTCCATTTTGTCTGTTGAATTTAACATAATTTAGGGCATGGGTGGCAATGCATTGAATTTTCAAATGTGGTGTTTGGGGTGTAGTTAACTGTTTGGGGGAAAACTCCAAATGCCTTTGTTGTTTGTGTTGTTGTGTAACTTTCAAACCTTGTAGCCATGGGGATTTTCTTTTTTGCATTAAGCTGTGATGTAGGCATCCTCCTCTTTCTGGCCATATAGGGAGGGATATAGGCCTGCTTCAGTTTATTTTTTTCTGGCCTTTACCCATGTACCTGTGATGAGTGCCCATGTGGAGCTGTGGTGGTAGTAGTAGTGTGCTGTTTTGTTTTTGACCAATTGGCCTGTGTCTTGCCATTGTTCCTGTTGGCTTACTACTGTTCACATCCCCATTGCTATCTGCTGCAGGTCACTGATGCTGCATCCATCCAAAATGATGCACAAATTAAGGATAAACAAGTTCCACTTCCACTACATTTGCATTTTAATTCTTTGCTATTCTTACTCTTACTGGATGTACTAATACTTCTAGTAGTAATTAAAGCTAAAAAAATCCATATTCGACTGATGTTGTTCTGCCTTCTTTGCTTGTAGATGCACAAAAGACTGAAGAGGAGGTGTCTGTCATCATTCATCGCCTGTTCTACTGCCATTAGGACGTCCTTCTGCACTACGTCACGTGTGGTGTGAGTGACTAACCTGACCAGACATCATTCTCAGCAACTTTTGCAACTGATTGCTGCTGCTGACATCTGAAGAAGATGGGCCCACACAAAGCAGGTACCAGGTCCTCCAAGACCAAGAAAGTTGCTGAGAAGAAAGAAGAACGGAAGAAGGAAGTGACACTTAAGTCTGGTGTTGACCCGAAAACCTTTTTTGGGAAAAAAAGTACGCCTGCAGCAGCAGTGACCGGGGTCCAAACTGGGGCCAGCACCTCAGCATCAGTGGGCCCAAGCCACCACCCCAGGCCCAAGCAGATGAGTGGGGAAGAGGTAGCCAGCCTAATGGTGGAAAGCAGTGATACTGAGCCTGACCTGAACTTATCTCAATCTCAAAGTAGTACACATTCCACACAAGAGGGAACACAGCAGAAAAGTGGTGAACAACAACCAGCGCCCTCAATAGTAGATGTTCAACAACCACCGCCCGCAATAGTAGATGCTCAACGAAAAGAACAACCACAACCACCGCCTGTAATAGTAGTTGTTCCACAACCACCGCCCGCAATAGTAGATGTTCAACGAAAACAACTACCACAACCACCGCCTGCAATAGTTGTTCAAGAACCACCACCGGCAATAGTAGTTGTTGTTCCTCCCGAAGTCGGGGCAGTTCAGGAAATTGAGCCTGATACAGAGCAAGAAGAGGCAGCACCTCCTGCAGGAGATCTATTGTTTTCCAAATCCCCACCAAGGAAAAGGAGGGTTAGTCCATTGAGTTCTTCGCCAAGCATCCCTTCTGATGATCTTGACCTTAATTGGAAGCCAGAACAATCTGAGCATGAGAGGGAGAGACATCCCAAGAAGACCGAGCTAGGAAAAGGAAGGTTCCAGGAAGCCTACCACTTATGGAGTGCAATGTTCAGCAGCCGGATAATGATGATGGTGATGATGAGTCAGACCCAGTCATCACAAGCATTACTCCTGGCCCTGAGGACATGGAGACCAACATTTTAACCCTATCAAGAATGGCTGCGACTAGGGATGTAGTAGCACACATACCACCAACACAGGCCACACCAAAACTACCTCCAGCTTCCATTTTTACATTTGCACAAAGCCGGCAGCGTCCTACATCCAGCACAAGTTCCACCTCAGCAGAAGTAGGTAGTGGTACTACTGCGCAGCCACATAGTGAAGTTCACCACACAACCTCCAGTTCATCCGGCATTGGAAGTGGCACCTCTAGCAGGAGACAAAAGTTAAGCTCCCCAGTGTGGGACTTCTTTACAGTTAGCGCAAATGAGGACAACATTGCTATATGCTCCATTTGTCATTCCTCTGTTAGTCGTGGTAAGCTTGGTACAAACTATGGTACCGAAGGCCAAATGACCCATATGAAAAAACACCACCCAATCCAGTGGGAGGACCACCTACGTATCATAAAAGCAGGAGCCATTAATGTTGGTGGGGAAGCAGTAGAAGGTCCACGGGTAACCGGACAGGAAGAAGAGGGAGACATTCTATCTGGTAGTGGTACACTAAGTACCCCTGTCCCACTCCCCACTGCAGTGGTAGAACCCAGATCCTCCGGATCATCAACATCTCTGTGGCACCAGAGTAAGAGTAGTAACCCGGAGACACCAAGGAGTATGGGTGCGATGTCTGCGACACGAAGTACTGCATCAGGCATATCTGAAAGAAATACCAAGCAGCGTACCATTCTTGGCATGTTTAGGCAGGAGGGAAAGTACGAGCGCAACCACCCAATAGCACGTTTGTACAATGCTAAGCTTGCTAAAATGTTAGCTCTGGACCTTCTCCCGTTTTCTTTTGTTGAAAGGATGGGTTTCCTGGAATTTGTGACAACCCTCTGCCCAAAATGGAATGTTCCCAGCCGCTACTATTTTGCCAGAGTTGCTGTTCCAGCACTACACCACGACGTGCTGGAATTGCTTGGAAAAGCCTTGCAGCAGAGTGCTGTGCATAGTATCCACCTGACAACAGACATGTGGAGCAGTTGCCAAGCCACAGATTACATGTGCATCACTGCACACTGGATCTCTTTTTCAGGTGTTAGAGACAAGATATCTACAGGCATTGACACTACTGAGATTTTTAATGATACTCGCAAACATGCTACTGTAGCCATGTTTGCTATGGAGAAATCGCATACTGCTGCAAACATTTTGGATGAGTTCAACAGCAAGGTCTTTGAATGGCTGCAACCAAGATGCCTCAATATTGGTTTTGTTGCCACCAACAATGGCAGTAATGTAGTTAAGGCCATGGAAGATGGCCGCTATTTCAGGGTCCCGTGTTTGGCACACTGCATTAACATTGAGGTTCAAGACTTTCTGAAAAATAAAAGCAAAGTCAGCAACTTACTGACCATTTACAGAAGAATCTGCATGCATTTCAATCATTCTTTTAAAGCCCGGAAGAGGCTACTGGTCATTCAACGTGAGTGTAACATGCCAGTCAAAGCACTCATCCAGGAGGTACCAACACGTTGGAACTCTACGTATTACATGCTCGAACGGCTGTTTGAGCAGTACATACCACTTAATGCTTATGTCATGACAAGAAGATCAGGGGATCCTACTGTTAAAGCCATGACCGTTGAGATGTGGAAATGGGACCTCATTAAATGCCTGACTGAGATGCTACTTCCTTTTGATGTATTCACACGTGCAGTCAGCAGGGAGGACTGTACTATGAGCCAAGCAATCCCATTGTTGTACATGCTTGAGCAAGAGCTGAAGGAGGTGTCTGAAACATACGAAGGTGTGGAAGGAAAACGTGAAGCATGTAATTTTGCGAAGTCCTTAGCAAGCCGCTTATCTGAGAATACAAGGATTCAAAATAAGATTTTGTCACATCAACATTACATTACTGCCACAATTTTGGATCCACAGTACAAATTATTTGTGAACAGTAATGCAGTCATTTTTTTTTCAGAAGGGGATGTTTCCAAGTACAAAACTGTAATAGCCAAGGAAGCCACTGATTTAGAAAACAAACGGCTTTCAATTAGAGACCTGCCAGTGCCAGCCCAGGACAGTGCAAGTACTACTGAGCAACCTACAGAGTCAAGTTCTTCTTCACAGCATGCAAGCAGTGCGTTTGCTTCCCAGCAGTCACCAACACAAACAATAACAGCAACCGCACCAACAGGATCTGATTCATCAGACACAAGCAAAAAAATAGCTGCTTGGTTTCTACATAAAGGGATGGGGAAGTCCATTGCTGTTGCAAAGCAAAAAGAGGACGAGCAAACCAGAGCACCAATGAACATTGAGCGGATGCTCCAGGCCTATCTGGATGACACAACAGAGGTGTTCATGGAGCAAAGCCCATTGGTGTATTGGTATAGGACAAGAAGCCAATGGCCAGTGCTCAGCAGGCTGGCGATAAAGTATCTAGCTTGCCCTGTTGCAAGTGTCTCTTCTGAGCATGTGTTCAGTGCTGCTGGTGCCATTGTGACTGTGAGAAGGACCAGTCTCTCGCCCAAAAGCGTGGAGAGGTTAACCATGATAAAAATGAATCAGCACTTGATACCACCAGACTACAAAGTCAGTGAATCAGAGCTGGAAGAGGAGAGCGAGTCGGAAGAAATAAGTAGTTGGTTACAGGACCTACTTCTGTCAGAAGAACTACCAGGGTTTTAGGACGAGCTCCTCTTCCCTGACAACTAGGCTTGGAAATTTTTACATTCTCCCTTCCTTTATTTTTCCCTTCCTTTTTTGTGTGTATCTGTCTTTCTGACTCAAACTTGAAAACCAACACCATCTTCCTTTCTCTTTTAAGTACCTATTGGAGTTGCACATCTGAGCATTTACTGTGCACTCCACTCATCAGAGTCCTGCTCCATATTCCTGACTCACCCTAAATACATTTCCATCTTGCCATACTTTGGATGGAGATGGACAATAGTGCAATAATGTAGCCTCTAACAGTCCCTCCATAACAAGTGAAACGTACGTGACTACAGCCATATTCTGTTTTGTTTCCAATCTGAAATGCATCACTGTCTTAAGGCTACACCTCTGTCTGCAGGCATACACAACTCTTCAATGTCAGAACTTGAGCATGGCTCCAAAATTAAAGTAAACTCGTCATCACTTTCAGAAGGCTCTGCTGCATCTGTGATCTGACAGCCACAAAGAAGAGAAAGACAGGTATATGAAATAAATGATGCCATACATTGCATTGGCTGCTTGCTGACTCAGAGCAAATGTTCATGAAGTAGAAGTATACTAGTAGTTTCAAAGTGCTTGTGTCTCAAGTGATGGTCAATGTTTCCATGTTGTTTAATAATATGTATCCAATTGTACTCCTACTATTGCAGGTGCAGTCTGGACTTAATCGTAGTCACTCACTACAGACTTAGTTGCTGTTTTTGGTCTGTTGGAGAACACGTACACGTGCCACACCGGATGATGATGATGATGACCACCATACCATCTTTGCACGCTGTCAGTCACTTTGATCAGAGATGATTGATGGAATATGTTCAGGAAGTGGAATACAAGGTAAACACACAAACAATGAACAAGTAGCACAGCAGACCTAGGCTACATGTGTGTGCAGTGGTGAAATGGAATAGTGGTATGATTGACATTGGCGCATTGATTTACATTAATCACTTGTTTTGGAAATACTAGGTTGATGTATATGCCTTTTGTCTGAAACTCTGAAAAATGTAGGTAAATGGAGTTTGGGCCACAGACTCAGGTACCGGTGTTGTGGTGTGGCCCTGTAACTGTTCCTTGCTGGCTCCTATCTTGTTGTTCTTTTCGATGACTGCTGTGCAACTAGAAGAGTAGAGTTAATCAATGTATCAAGCAGCCTTAGTCTGAAAATCTTCTCGCTCACGAGTCTTGTCTTTTTTGCACTACACCGTAATTGATTTTTTTGTTTTCATTCTGTTAACTTATTTTGTAATACCCAATTTCTTCTTTCATCAACACTTACAGGGCGTCCTTTCACCCAGCGCTATTATACGTGGAGCAACAACTCACACTTACCTTACCAATCCTCCTCATCATCATCCTGCTAGAGGAGCCCAAGAATGATATCATCAATCAATCAGTCACAACAGTGTCCATGGAAGGGAGGAAAAAATGAATGACGAGATACAACTACACATTTGGCCCTGGATAATACATTAACTTTAGTATCATTTTCATATTTTTCTTTGATTCCTTTTTCCTCTTCATTTATTTTACGCTTGTGCTTGGTAATTGATTGTTCACTTAAACTATCTAAATTTTGTTTGATAGCTTTCAGCACGCTACATCAGGTATTACGGTTTCTCAGAGGGAATACAGCCTAGGCAAAACTCATATCATATCATAAGAAGTACTTCCTTTGAATTGTGTAGTAGAAGTTAAGTAATTACCACTTATTATTAACCATCAAGTTAATAATAAACCTTCATAGTGCATCCATTTCGTTGTTCTTAATTGACTTTACATTTATTGGGGAATTGTGGATGAGCAATCATCGTCTTCATTGTTTTGCTTTTGTTCTCTCCATGCGTACTGTTTTTCTTTGTCAAACCTTTCCCCAAACCCCCGTTCCCATCCATTCATCAAACCCTAACCCTCTTCCCCCGGGCTGTGTGGTTTTATATTGAGGTGTGATGTTACTACATTAAATCTACACCAACAATTGATCACACGCTTGCTGGGGCAGATGTGGTGAAACCATCAAACCAACACTAATGAAATCAAATGTCAACGAGGCAGGGCGAGGATCTTCTTCTGCTTGCCCACCCAAGCTCACTTTATGTAATAGTGTGCAAGGCAATTAATTTCCCAAAGTGACCCAACGAATAAATGTAAATCATTGCTGGCATTGTTTGAATTTAATTTTAGAGCATTTACGTTTACAATTTGTATTGTGTTTTAATGACTCCAACGCAACTACAGTTATCTTCTTCTACTTTTTCAGTCCCGACACCATTGATTTCTTTGAGTTTGTTTAGCAGTTGCAATATTGTTTGTATTTTTAGTCCGTATTATGTACTGTAATTTTCTACTTCTCTCACATTCTTTCTCAGGCAAATGACTGTCTCTTTGTTTTTGTTTTCCAATGCTAGTGCCGGTGTCTAGGAGTCTAGTCTACTACAACCACAGCATATTCTCCGTTGTCTTTGGAAACCATGCAGCCATCGCGGTGCCAAACGTAATCATCATCAATCACAGGTAAGAAGAGAAGTTTGCTGGGAGGTATAATGGAGGAGAGGCTGGTAGTACTAATAGGACAAATATAACTGAGTGAGGGGCACAGCAACTATCTGTTTGCATGTTACACATGTGGTCAATTAATAAAGTATTTCAATCAAACACTGGCCGCTGCCCTGCATCTAGAGTAAACCTTGTGACGTACAACAGTAACCCCACCACAAAACAACATCATATCATATGTGTAAGTTGAAAATAAATAACATTTATTCATGTATAAAAATAAATATCCTCCTATCCCCACCCTAACCCCAACCAATTTACAAGTCAAAAGAATGTCCCACAAAAATAACCCCAACACCCAATTCCCACCCACCAACAAAAGTATTAAAAAAGGGGCAAATCAACAGGGTCCTGGTCCATTACAGTTGGCGGGCTTTAAGGTGTTTGTCCACAATGATCTTTACGAGCTGCTCTAATTGGTCCTCCAGCTTCGCCACCCGGAGGAGAAGTTTTTGCCGAAATGCACAGCACCTACATTTGCATCCATACTGTGTGGGGGTGGCAGATGTTAAATGCCGGTGGTGAGCGGCTGCCTGGCCGAGGCGCCGTACTCCTGCAGGTGGAGCCTTGCTGGGGCCAGACGCATTGGAAGAGGCAGCAGCTGCTGCCGCCGCCTCTTCCTCCTCCTCCTCAGCCTCAGCCACCAGCTTGCGGTACTCCTCCACAATGGCTTGCAGTTTCCTTTGCCGGACCCTGGCTGCCAACTCCTTCCGCGATGATTCGAGGAAGGAGTATGAGTATCTATAAAAAAAGAAACAGAATTGTCACTGAAACTCTTCATAATTAATTCAACAGTACATTGTGGCATAGTAGCACTACCAAGCGCAGTACATACAATTGGTGTCAACTTTTAGTATCTATCTAATCTGTCCTCCTGCTTCCCCTGCCTGTAGCATTTGTTGCAGTTGTTTCAGCCAATTATACTTGCCCTAGTACTGGGTGGCCTTGAGTACACATAAGAACAAAGCTTTTTTTGGATCTCCTTTTATTTTTTCAAAGTAAGACTCTGCTTCCAGTGACAGTCTTCACCTATGATGAATACAAATACATTTAGGGGGCATCCACCCATTAAAAGTAAATGTCTTATCATTCTTTATTATCGGCTTAGCTGGTTTCACTTTCACCAGCAACCACCCATGCGTCCACTCCTTCCTTGCCTTGGGTTTCATTGACACAAACTCCGCTCATGATTCTTGCTATCCACTGTATCCATGCACCCATATTCTTTTGCCCAACCAGGCCTGCATTTTCTTTGACCTTCCAGTTCTACCCATCCTTTAACAACCCATGCATCCGATTCATATCAGCCATGTGAATGAACCTTCCAAAGTATCCTTCTATGGTAATTAGTCTTATTATTACATCTCTTTAGTCCTTCCTCCATCCACCCTAGTTCACTTCTTTCCCTTTTTGTTCAACACATCCCTCAAGGTCATCTGATCTGACTTTTAGTCTTCTCCATAAGTTTCACAGCTGAGTTGGAGTCTGATGGAAGAGGCCTTGTTTACTCAACTCAAACTGGTAATGCTACAAAGGGTGTCTTCTTCAACCATTGTATATTGTCCAGTACAACTTCAAATTCATACTTTTTTAATAAGTCTCATAGCACAGTGATGAAAAAAATGTCCCCTTTCCACCTAGTAATACAAATAAGTAATGAATATAACCTACCACCGCCCACCGCGGAAGTTTCCTCCCCCACTGATGCTCCTGCAGGTGCCGCAGCCTCTGTCCCCTCCTGGATGGCAATCGCGTCACAACTGGCCCCGTCGGCACTGGTGGTTGGTAGTGATTGTGCACCTATAAAAGCAAGTACACCTTTTTAGATGCCTGCACACCTCCCCCTATTTTACTAGTTGTACTTTTTTCACCAGGAAGGAAGATTGAAAAAACAGTTACGTACAACATGAATCGTTGTGACAGTGTAACTAGTCCAAATTGTGTCCTAATGTACAGCAGTCACATTAGACAGAGTTTAGTTTAAATTTATTAGATGGTCCCTGGGGTCATCTAATCTACTCCTACTCTAGTCTTTGGAAAGTTAGCCTGAGGCATATAACCATTTTTAGATCCGGGTCTACTGCTTTGCCCATGTTACCTCGCAGCTTGTTGCACAGTAAGAAAGACACCATTGAGGCCACATGAGTGTTGCATACAATTGACAAACCAGTATTGTTAGACCCTTTTGCTTATCCATAATGTTGCACTTTTTTGCCATGACTGCTAAAAACTGGCATAGTTGTATTCACTGTCTAACGTGCAACATTTTTCTCATAGGCAGATGAGAAGAGAAGAAGATTGCCTTCTACGAAACAAGGGATTTGCAGAGCTTTCGAAAGATGCATGTGTAACCACTAACAGTATACGTTCAACGGTGAGAGGTCTCCCACAATTCACACATTTCTCTATCGTGCACTAGATGTACAAAATGTACAGTATTTAATCTTCTTCATTTTGCATGGTGGAGCAGGATGTTTTTCATGGAAATACTTTCAAGTTACAACAATACAAAGCTTCTTATTAAAAAAATAAAGTTTTTGAACTTGCACATAGACTCTGTGGTATATTTTCAGTGTCTGGGGTGTTGTGGACTGAAACGAGTGAGTGAGCGAAAGGGCCTTCTTCTGTTCTGGCCTGGGTTGTGTAAAATCATTGGGGATACATATCTAACTATCTTCGTGTGGGGGTCCGGAGTGGGACACGTGACTATGACCGAGACACTTAGGTAGGTAGACTAGACGGTCATTGGATTATGGGTTCTTCTGACTGAGTTCTGTGACCAGGGTGTAAGGTCCAACCTCCGTATCACCAACATCAACAACATCCTATTTTCTTGTGCATAGTTCTGTATGTGATTGTGTATGTGCAGAGAATAATAACCACAACAGTAGTAGAAGTATACTAACTGAACAAAAATTAGTAGGCCAACATCAGGTTGTGTATTTTTGTTGGTGGGAATTGACAAAGACTGGACATTACAGAGGACAACGCAAAAGACAGGAGTGGACCCAGTGGCTACAGCTATTCTATCACAGCTTTATTCAAAAGAATACCTTAACTAAAGAGTGGCCAACAGGGCAAGCTTAGCTACACACAGTCTGATAGTAGTAGCACAGAGAGTCTTGGGGCAGAGGCAGTTTGAAGGAACTGAAAGTCAGGGATGGCATTGGATAGTTACCAAAAATTTGGAAAACAAATTTAAGACCAAAGAAGGTTTTGCTAACATTGAATTAGGAAGGAGGATTAATAGGTTGGAAAAAATAAGGTGTGTTAGAAAGTTAGGGAAATATAATTGTTAATAACATAAGCACTGTAGTACTTACTGGGGCCAGCAGCAGGATCCTCGGTAGAGGAGCGCTCCTGTGGTTGTCCCGCCAACTCGGACCCCGTCTTCTTGCCCTTGGGTGGTGCTGATCATGTAAGAAATAATAAAGAAAGAGAAACATTAAGTGCTGTGAAACAAAGACCTCATTCAAAAATCCTTTCAAACATTTTAGGGAACAACAATTCCAATAAAATTGACTACGAAATGACTACTGGCTTGCAAGATCCACAGACCGTCTACTTATAGAACACTAATCAAATGTGCCATAAACATTCTGATTGCAGAATACTAACGAAGCCAGTACCACCTGACCTACACCACCTATTCAAGAATCCAGACGGGCCAATTGTTCAGTAAGTCGGCATTCCAATTTTATTTTTGTCCGCAAACATGCATAGATGATGAGATGGAGGGCACATGCATAAATTTGTACATACACTTAATTGTTGGTTGCTTGCGTCAGAACTGCTACTGACTCACCTGACCATGCTATTGCTGTGCTAAGCCTACCACTCAGTAAACAAACTCAAACTGGTTCTATGGAGGGGTGGGGTAAATAAGAACTAACTAAGCATTCAGTGACAGAGGAGGCGTCATGCAGACCATTAAAAAAATATGAACTAATACTATCCATCCACCACTATTTCACTAAAGGACAATGTAAGGACTAGACTCTAGCAATAGCATCAACTAACTTCAGTTCTCTAAAAACTCTAACATCAATAATCAGCAGCCCAAGCCAGCGCTAAGTTACAAACCAGTAAAAGAAGTGGCGAGCAGCACCTGTGTCATACAATAACAGAAGAATTTGAGAAGGAATTGATCTGCAATGTAACTAAGCGCACCAGTAACCGTGTTACTTATTCATCCAAGAATTATACACAATACTTATACTACTATAATATATATTAAAATATTAATATTACTAGCTACTCACCAAGCCCCACGACTTCAACACCTATCAGGTCCAACAGGTCCTGCTCCCTGTCCAGAATGTATGCCCACCGGTGGGCCAGCTGTTGGTGGGTGTGCCGGATTTCCGAGCGACGGTAGACTGCCCGGCGCACCTTCCCCAACCGGCGGTGACGCTCCTCTGGAAGGTAACCTGACCCTGGCCTGCCGCCTGCTGCCAAGGTCAAGGGGAGGTGGCGCTGGATGAAAAAAACCAGGGTGGCCACCTCCGCCTCCCTGAAAAGATTCCGGGCCTGCACCACTGCAGGTCGCATTCTGCCGCAAGGCAGCCGGCTCTTGGGCGGAGGCACCTTGCCCTTCGAGCCAGTTCTGCTGCTCCCCTTTGCCATGGTTCTGAGGTGGAGGTGGAGGTGGAAAAGAAAAGTTAGAACAAAAGGAAAAAAAGTTAGGGGGAAGAAGTAGGAGCTTAAATAAAGAAGTAAAATAAAACAGTAGAAAAGCTAAAAAAAAGGTGGAAAAGTAGAAATAAAATGCAAAATATAAACTTAGGGACAGAGAGAGATAGATGAGAAGTAAAAAAAGTAAGAAAAACTGTGAAAATAGGTAAAGATTGAACAGATATAAGGTGGATAGAAAACTAGGCCCAGAACCATAGCACAGAGTGTGAAAAACAAGATGGCAGCGCCCATCGCAACCACGTGGGTAAGTTTGCGCGAGATTTCACGCGAACACGCACTTTGTCAGTGTGAACAAGTAGTTGTGTTCCCGAACAAGACGTGCCCCACGCGAACGCGTTAGTCACAACCCGGAAGAGGAAGTAGGGGATGCGGGCGGGCGGGACAATTGAAAAAACAAGATGGCTGCCCCCATAGCCCACCACATGGGTAAGGTCACACGCTACAATCCCCCGAACACGCAGACAGCACCCCGTACATGCACTACGTGCTCCAGAGCGAGAAAAACGGCTCACGAACGGGACCAGCAAGCTACTACGCAAGCTCGAGGAAGCTACGCGAAGGTCGCGTAGTACGAGAACGGCTTCGCGTAGCGTGACTACGCGTACTATGCCTGCCTTAAACGTCACATTTGTGCGGCTGCTTCATTGTTCTATGACTACATAGGGTGTTGGGCCTAGTCAAATATATAGCAGGAATATTTCTGATGTCTCTGGTGTAGGTCTCACCATCTTCTTAAAACGATGCATGCATATGCCTGCACCTTTTGCTAGTAGGGGACACAATAGGAGATTCATTCACCCCTAGAGAAGTGGAGAGAGTAATAAAATCTCTGGTGCCCCTCAAAGCCCCTGGACCTGATGGGCTACCAGGCGATCTGTTGCACGCCAACTACAAAGCGTGGG
This sequence comes from Lissotriton vulgaris, assembly GCF_964263255.1. NCBI lineage: Eukaryota > Metazoa > Chordata > Amphibia > Caudata > Salamandridae > Lissotriton > Lissotriton vulgaris. The sequence continues at coordinate 1,435,284,123 of NC_141687.1, forward strand.
GAAGGTGGTTTCTTCCTTGCTTAACGCTATCAATAATGGCGCTCCTGTCCCAGAATCGTGGAAAGGGGCGGAGGTCGTTCCGATATTCAAAAAGGGGTGTCGGGACGACCCCGCAAACTATAGGCCTATAAACCTTATTGATTCAACCCAAAAGGTGGCGGGCAAAGTGATTTTGGGGAGGGTGCTTCAGTGGGTAGACGACAATAACATTTTGTCGGACTACCAAGCTGGCTTTCGCTCCGGAACAGGGACCATAGAACAAGCTTTTAGATTGGTTCTTCTCTACTGGAAGGTGGTGGTGCTGGGCAAAGGCAGTCTTTATCTGGCCTTCATAGACCTGAAGACTGCCTTTGACCTAGTACCAAGGGAGGGGCTATGGAGGGTTTTGTCGGAGATGGGGCTGCCACCGTATATCCTGTCTTTATTGGTGAGGCTCCACGCTGACAATTTTGCTCAGGTGCGGTGGGGCACGCACAGTGAAAAAACGGACAGGATCCCTGTGGGGAGAGGTGTCCATCAGGGATGTGTGCTCGCTCCCACTCTGTTCTCTCTTTATGTGAATGGAGTGGTCGAGCATCTGCTTAGAACTCCTGCAGATGCACCGTCCCTGACGGGCAAGCGTATCCTCAATTTACTCTTTGCTGACGACACCTTCCTTATCTCAAAGACTCCTATGGGCCTGCAGAGCCTCCTTAACAGCTTCCAGGAGTTCTGCTCACTTAGGGGCTTGATTATCAACACCAATAAAACTAAATACTTGGTTTTGAACCCCCCCCAAAAAAATTGGTCGCCCCCCAGTGCTGAATTCCGTGCCTTTGGAGAGGGTGGCCAAATTCAGCTACCTAGGAATCCGCTTAACTGATTCAATGCACTGGAATTCGCACATCCAAAAAATGATACTTGGCCATAAAAGGGTGGGTGGTGCAGTCCTAAAGGAGCAACGCTCCTCCTCAACCAAGCCCATCTCCCCAGTAGTGGAGATCTACAAAGCAAGAGGAGTTAGTGCTGCTTTGTATGGGGCGGAGCTGTGGGGTACGTGCAACCTTGAAGGCCTAGCTAGATCAGAGTGCAAATATTTGAAGGAACTGATGGCCCTTCCCCAGAGCACCCCTTCCGTACCCGTTTTAATGGATCTGGGTTGTAGATCGATTAAGGACCAAGCCCAACTACGTCCCTTGCTACTCTGGGCTCGCCTGTGGCGTGTGCCAGAGTTAGCCTCATATGCAGAAGCTCTGTTAGAGGTGATGCAAATGGAGGGCTGGTCCAAGATCAAGTTGCTGAGGGACGTGAAACGCTTGCTTGGGGTCATGGGTCACCGGTCTCGGCGAGGCGTGGGGGTCCAGGACTGCCCCCCCCCAAAGCCGTCCTAAAGAAACTGTACTGGACTTGGATCTCTTGTAAAAACTCTACAGACTCTAAACATTGTAAATTGACTTTAGATTGTATGAATATTGAGTATGTGGTGGTTTATGAACTGTATCTAGATATTCTATCCAACCCCCTAGATCGAGCCCTGTATTTTAAATTCAGAATAGGGACGCTTCCTGTAAACGAATGGTTAGTACGGTGGAAAACTCCCTACCAGTGTTCTCCTTTTTGTGCGTCATGTCCAACGCGTGTTGAGTCTGTTGCCCACCTTTTTTTTTAATGCCAGTCCTATATAGCCCCTGGGCGGCGGTGGCTCAAACCACTATGTAGCTACTTGGGCACTCGGCAACATAAAGTGGCCCTCCGTATTTTAATGTCCGACACTAGCACTTTGTTTATTTGCGGTGTATCCAAGTTCCTGAAATGGTCTTGGATAATTTGTTCGAAAAGGCTTGCCCTGTCAATTTAATGCTTGTCTTAACTGCTTATACAATGTTTTTATTGTGTAAATTGAATGTGCATGTAAATATTGATTTTAACCCATTGTATTATGTTTTTATGATATTCTTTTATGTCGAAATAAAGCCTTCAATCAATCAATCAATCAATCAGTTACTTATATATCCCTGAAAATCTTTACTTTTATCAGGGATATAAGTGCAACATTGTTGAATTTTCAGCATGCGACAGACTCCACCTTCCTTGGCCAATAATACATCTAAGGCAAGTTGGCTCTGCAAAACCATAGACTTAATAGCATCCATCACAGTATCAATCACAAAAAAACCAACAGAGGTATCTGTCGATAATCGATCAACCAATGTAGACAGTTTTCAAATTTTATTGGAGTTCAATATTATCCCCACTGAGGGTATTATTACACCAAAAATATCACCAATAATCTCTGCAGCACTTATTCCCCTTTTATTACTTGTTAGTTTCTTTTCATTGATTCCATGATCCTTATTCACATGATATATTTTAGGAAAGACGATTTCCATGTAACAACACCCATAAAAGAATTTAGGCAAATTATAATAAGCATTCCTCTAATATTACAAGAGATACCAGAGGTTAAAGGTAGGTGATGGCAAGTTACCCCTTCAGACACATAACAATCTCTTGCATTCATTGTGCCAAAATATTCATAAAATAGTTTGGTAAATACATTTAACGAAAAGTCATTAATTGAATTATCTAGATGTAAGTCACTACTTGTTAGTTCTTTAATGTATATATCTTCTTCAGGGAGTCTTGTTAATTCAGTAGTCGTACTTACATACTTATTTAATGGATAAACATAATGAGGTACATCTAAGAGCGATCAACAACAAGACAAGTGTTAAGACAAGAATACACATAAAGCAAGCACCTATACACTTTCGCCTAGGTGAAGAAATCTTTTTCAGATTTCCAATCTCGGAAACAGAGGTATCGATTTTAAATTTGGACTTTCTATATTACTATTATGATTAGCAATAGGATTTGGGTTTTGGAAGAATCACTTATGCAAGCGTTTGGTCACAGATGTATTTTCTTCCAACTTCTCTGTTCAGCACCCTTTATTCCCACACCGTTCGTTTAGGGTGGCATATATGGAGTGTTGTGTTTAGAACAGAATGTGATAAACTCTTTCTCCCAATCGTTTGCTGCAGCTAGTTATGTCCATTCAGGTGCTGCGTATCTATGATTTGGGAAACATGCTCTTTTTGTTCTGTACAATGTATTTTATTCTCCATCTGTTTCACTTTGTTCTGACTGACTGGAGACTTCGAGTACCGTGGATGGGATGTTTCTCACAGTTGGATTGTTTTTCAATCGTTCAGTTTTTCGGGGACATCGGTCATCTTTTTGCACTTGTTTTTCCGGTACACTGTTTATTTCACTTGTGTCAATGATTCTCTTAGCTGAATCCCTTTCTGTCTGACCCTCGTTACCTACAGGGATCAACTCTCCTTCACTTTCAACAGTGTTTCGAGACCCAGTAGCTGGCTCCCACTCTGCTTTGTGCTCAGTCTGTTCAGGCAGTCTCACTGTTACCACTGGTTCTCCTGCAACCGACTCTGCTTCTTCAAGTGGACATGGGACTCGATGTGTGTGGGCAGCACGTACCCAATTAGGTAGAGCACCACATTTAACCGCATTTGTTATCACAAGAATCACTTGATAAAGCCCACACCAATGAGGTTCCAAACTGGATTTTCTCACGTTTTTTTTTACAAGCACCGAAACACCTGGGCACAAGTTGTGCATTTGCTCCACTTGGACAGTAGTGGCGACTTCTCAAACCTGGTGAGGCACAGAACACACTACATCAGCCAATTCTTTACAATATATGAGCACCAAATCATCAGATATGTTCACAAGCTGATGCGCTGGGACTGTAGGCTGTCTCATAGCCCTCCCCATAATTACTTCAAGAGGGGGCAGTCCTGTTCTTTTATTTGGAATACTTTGCAAGCTCATCAACACCAAAAGCAATCCAGAGGCCATTTTAGTGATGTAGATGCACATACCTTTGCTAATCATGATTTTATTGTGCCATTCATTTGCTCAACTACGTCTGACGCCTCAGGTTTTTAGGCACAATGCAATTTTATTTGTATTTAATTACGAAGTATGTTCCTCTATCTAATTCCAACAAGACTGGAAATCCAAAACGTGGGGTAAGCTTTCTAAGTAACAGTTTATCAACAGTTAGGCTCTCATTTTGTCGCATAGGGTATTGTTAGATTTGGGGGTCTCTAGTTGGCAAAGGTAGGTACATTTGACCAAATAGGGACCCTTGCATCTAGTCAGGATAAGGGGGTACACTCCTAAAACAACCCCTGGTCACCCCCTTTGTAGCTTGGCACGAGCAGGCAGGCTCATCTCAGAGGCAGTGTGTAAAGCATTTGTGAACACATACAGTAACCCAGTGACAACACTACAGATGGACACCACACAAGTAGTATAAAAATAAGTATTTTTATATAAACTTAACACAAGACCACAAACAACAAAAATCTGCAATACTGTACTTTAAAAATGGCAGACATAGCTTAGTTCTCTTTAGATGTAAAATGTGACACTTGAAGTTCAATGTACCTTTGGATGCATAACGCTATACAACAAAAGTGTTGCAGGGAAGGTCGGGTCCCTACTTGTGTGTAGGGGATGCGTTGGTTCTTCTCAGACTGGGGAGATGACGTGTCGGTTTCTTACTGCGCTTCCGTGGAGATGCGACCAGCAGCGCCGTGATGCGATGAAGATCCAGTGCAATGAAGCAAAAATGGCATCTTCTCCTTGAGGTGACACGATGCGTGCATGCCCGACGGCCGTGTGGCTACTCAACGATTCTTCTGAGCCGGCGACACCCTTTTTCAGTGATGCAATGACAGTGGCTGCGGTGGTGACATCCTTCCCGAAGATACGACGGCGTCTGATGCGACGGCGACACTCTTCTCTGGTGATGCGAGGAGCTTCTGCGAGGTGAAGCGACAGCGGCGACACCCTTCTTCAGTGATGCAACAACAGTGGCTGCAGCGGTGACACGCTTCTTCTTCGTGAATTGCACTTCCAGCTCCTTGTGACATGCAGTCCCTCAGAAAGCCCACCACAACTGCAGGCACTTCCAAAGAACTCTTGGGTAGCTGGTGGGTGAAGTCTGTTGTCCCTGAGACTTCAGCAGGAGGCAAGCTCTATGTCAAGCCCTTGGAGATTCTTCACAAGTTGAATGAAAGTAGCACAAAGTCCTTTCTCCTTTCTTTGTCAGTCAGGCAACCACTACAGGCCAATCCCCCAGACAGCACTCAGCTTAGGGATAGTTTCTTCCTCAGTGCCTCTAGTTCCTCTCCTTTGCAAAGGTTTCTTCTTGTTTCCCAAACGTGATCTAAAGTTCTGGGGTTTGGGTCCCCTCTTTTATACTCATTTTCCCTTTGTTCTCTGAAGGAAGAGATGCCTTTGCCTAGTTGATAAATTTAACGCACCATTCACAAGCTGGTGCAAACAGCCCATATCACCAGTTTACCAGCATTAGCAGCCTCAAAAAACATTGTCACGGATGACCCCGACAATTATCGCTATTGAGATACAGAGTAGGTGTTCCTGTGCAAAAAGCAGTGACTACACCACCTCACATCTTTCTCAACGACCAGCAAGATCAGCGAAGAGTACACAAAACAGACAATAAGGTGCGTTAGCACCAGGAAGTTTACACCTGCACTGACCTGGTGTTAAGTCAGACTACAACCTGCAACATGAAAGGGAGCCCAGCCCACAGCCACACCTGAACAACAACAGATGCCATGGAGCCAACGGTCATCCTGTGCAGACACCCAACAGTGCCTCGACACCCCCCTCCACCACCCCCTTGTCCGCCATTCCCCCCTGACCTCCCCCGACAAACAAATGTGATAGCAACCTTCTGAAATCTGGAACGTAACAAATTGGCTGATGTTGCACAATTATAACAATCAAGATGCATGTGAGGTTGGACAAATGAGAATCACAGTCATCTATGGATTTACATATAAAACATTTTATTTAAACAAAACAACAAAATAAAAGTAGGTACAGCTATGGTGTGTCATCCCTCGACAATCTGTGAATTACAGCCTGCAAGACAAAAAGCAACATAAGATTTTGCGTCATGCGCCCATCAAAGGAGAGAGAGAGATTGATAGAAAGAGTGAGAGTGAGAGGAAGAGAGAGAAAGAAAGAAAGAGTGAGAGACTGAGGAAGAGGAAGACTGAGAGAAAGAGAGAAAGAGTGAGAGAGAGAGGAAGAGAAAGAGAGAAAGAGTGAGAGAGAGAGAGGAAGAGCGGGAGAAAGAGAGAAAGAGCGTGAGAGAGAGAGAGAAAGGAAGAGATGGAGAGGGAGAGTGAGTGCCGACACTGCAGACAGAACCTTCACAGCTAACCTTTCCGCCACCGGTGTGTCCCCAACCACGTGCCGGTACATACTACAGCCCTCAAGCTCTCTCATCTGAAACATAGTATTGAATCAGCAATGTCAGAGTACAAAAACTGCACACACCTTCATCGCTGTCCCGCCCGTGCCCACCCAGGCTGCTGCACCCCATCCAATCCCATCGCCCAGAGGTGTCTGCACACCCAGGCTGCTGCACCCCATTCACTCCCACCACCCAGAGGTGTCTGCCTGCCCCTGCACACCCAGGCTGCTGCACAGCATCCACTCCCTCCGTCCAGAGGTGACTGCCCGCTGCTGAGCAAACAAGCCTCTCTGCTCACCTTCTGCCACTGGTGTGTGTCCAAGAGGGCCCACCACATGCTGAAGCTAGCTCCAAGGCCGGGGCCCATGTCCTTGGCAGCCAGAAGGTCACACATTTGATTCTGGGTCTTGATATTGCAATGGCCGAAAACATATAAATACACCGCACCGAGGAGTCATCTTTGTGTGCCGTACACGCAGTCCAGCTGACCCTCCTGGCTCTTTTTATTGGCAGGGTCACATGCTCTGTAATGCCTGTGCTGTATGGGTGTGGTGTGGGTGTAAACCAACTGTGAGTGAGTGGCTGTGGCATGCTGACAACTAGACCTGTGATCAGCTACTGGGAAGCCCTGGGACATGTAGCGTTGTCGTTCCTCTCTGTAAACTTAAGCGGATTGGTCTGGCGTATGCCATCCCTACGTGAGGCTGTGAACAATGACTCTGGAGCACTGGGCATGGCCTGGGCTGTATGAGGAATCAACTGATGCAGGTGTCTCTACTGTAGTGTTGTCGCCACCCGGGCCGTAAGTGCCAATTTGTCAACCTGTGACCCAAGTCCCACAACATGGCCAACATGGAAAGTAGGGGGAATCACTGACCCTACTTTCATCCATACTTCCACACATGAAAGATCGTGGACATGACACACTTCACCAATATGGCGGTTTGAATCAGCACACCCACCAAGATAAGAACACGATGGGTGCGCAACTCCACTTTTTTCTCAACAAAAAATATATATATTAATATTTAAGAAACAGAAGACATTATATACTTTTAATAACAAACACAAAACATTTCAAAACTATTTTTAGAATATTAAAGTTACACAATATCACTAAAAAAATCAAAATAACTGAAAAAAACAGAGGTTTAATGAACTTTAAAATTTGAAATTAGCATTTAAAAAACCTTTGAAATTCACAAATAAAACATAGATTTCAGGGACGTTATAGTTAGAAATTAACATTTAAAAAAACCTTAAAAATTCACTGAAAGAAACCGTAGGTTTCAGGGATGTTATAGTTAGAAAATAGCATTTAAAAAACCTTAGAAATTCCCTGAAAAAATCATTGGTTTCAGGGACGTTATAGTTAGTTGGACATTTCACTCATACAAAACCAGAGAAATTCGGTCGTTATAGTTAGTAGAGCAACTTATAACTTGCGCCGACGCAATGCACTGCAGGGGACCCCAGGGCAAAAAAAGCATATTTTTTAGTTTTTTCGGCAGAAGTTGCGCTGGGTTCACAAATCCCACCAAGAAACAAAAATGAAGCACGGTCTCTCGTGCTTTGTTTTAATGAGCCCCCGGGTGGGCCTGGTCCCGGGGGGTATTTGTAAAATGTATGCAAAGGCCCTGGAGAGGCCCCGCAGCGCCGGGCACCACCACCTCCTTGGGTCAATCTTGATTACATGGGGGGCACGCAGCCCCTCACACCCCCGGAGACCGCCACCCTGGGGGTTAATTAATTATGGGGGGCCTTGAGGCCCCCCACATGCTGGGGATCACCACCTCCCCAAGGCTATGTTTTATGTTGGGAGGGGTTGGCTGCGTGGCCCCCCTCTAGGAGCCCTCCATGACCATCAGGAATATAATGAGATTCATAAAAGACATATCTGTAGATTTGATGCTTTATATTCGGGTGCGCCCAACAGCCTGAGTAGTTACAGAATGGGGAAGCTGCAGTACAAAAGTGTACACCATGTCATAAACCTCACTTTTGTGCTGCAATTTCACTATTCTGCCACTACTCAGGATGCTGGGCATGGCCAAATATAAAGCAGCAATCCAATATATGTCTCACCTGTAAGTTTGCAACCACATAGCCACTACTGATGCACACATCAATGCACTGAGGCACTATGTATGCAGTCCTTCAACCAGCCAGGCGCTACCCTTGTACTTGTGCCAACAGTCATGCTTTACGCATGCAGTCCTTCCAGAACCCCAGCACTATCCATGCAGTTATAAACTCACCCAGGCACTACCTATGCACTCCTCCAATCTCCCAGGCTCTACCCCTGCACTCATGCAATCCCTCATGCACTACCTATGAAGTCATGCAATAACCCAGGCACTATACATGCAGTTATAAAATCTCCCAGGCACTACATATGCACTCATACAATCATCCAGGCACTACCTATGCAGTCATGCAATAACGCAGGCAGTACCCTTGCACTTCTCTAATCACCCAAGCAGAACCTATGCACTCCTTCAATCACCCAGTCGGTACCCATGCACTTCCAAAGTCACCCAGGCTCTACCTATGTAGTCCTCCAATCACCCAAGTACTATCCCTGCACTTATGAAATTACCCAGATAGTAGCCATGCACTCCTTCAATCACTCAGGCAGTACTCATGCATTTATAAAATCACCCAGACACTGCCAATGTACTCATGGAATCACCTAGACCCTACCCCTGCACACATGCAATCACCCAGGCATTACTCATGCACTCCTCCGATCACACATCCAGTACACATTCATTTATAAAATCACCCAGACACTACTTATGTACTCTTGAAATTACCTAAACCCGATCTATTCACTCATGCAATAATTCAGGCAGTACCCATGCACTCCTCTAATAACATAAACACTACTCATGCAGTCATGCAATCACTTAGGCAGTACCCGTGCACTTTTCCAATCATCCAGGCACTACTCCTGCACTCACAAAATTAGCAAGGTATTACCATGTACTTCTTCAGTCACTTAGGAAGTAGTCATTCACTTCTTCAATCTCCCAGACATTACTCCTGCACTAATGCAGTCACCCATGCATTAGCTGTACACTCCTTCAATGATCTGTGGAAAGGTATACTTGAAGTATACCATATGATTTTAGGTCTCTACTTGAAATGAGATGTGCTTGAAATACACAATTTGATTTTAGGTATCTACTTGAAATGAAAAGTGCAGTTTCTTAAGTTTCAAGGTGAGCATCATCTTGTGACTGAGGTATGTCTGCACTTGCAGATGTATTTTCATATGTTTATGTATCTAAAGATGGTAGATGTATAAAATACAGGTTTATTATCTATTTGTATGTTTCTTTTAAATATGATGGCACTACTAAAAGGTAGAGACTCATGCATCCATGCTTTTTAAAATATGGGGAGACTTACAACAGAGATATGTGAAGAGTTGTTGCTTTGTATCTTAGTAGGCTGTACATCTGAGTACTAGTAGTAAAGTTGTAACGGAGCAGGAGCAGTAAAGTGATGTTTAAGATATGTTGAGTGAGAAATTACTGATTATGGTGCTTTAAAAGAGTCTATGTAAACCTTTACTTGAAGTATGCCACATAAATCTAGGTGTCTATTTAAAGTGTAGTTTGGCAAGTTTTAAGGTCTGCATGGTTGTGTGATTGATGTATTTACTAGTTGCATATGTATTCTCATATGTGTTATGCATCTGAGGATGCTACATGTGTAAAAGAGAGATATTATTATTATTATGTTTCTTATATAGCGCCAGAATCGACCCCGAAGGGGTATCTCCGCGCTTGCCTTGGGAACCCATCCTGGTTTTTCCCTGTGAGATAGGCCCTACAGGGCATCCCCAAGGTGAAAACCAGGCATCCCGCCGCGGGGGGGCCGTTGTGGAGATTAATCAAGCTTAATGCCCAGAGTTGCAGAGTGTGAACCCATGATTAGGTCAGGCACCGAAGCGAGAATTATCGAGTCCGTGGACATTTGAGCTCAACACCCTGCCGCGTCGGGAATTGAACTCTGGTCCCGGGTCTGACCTCTGCTTCAGGGTCTGCCTGCTCTAACCAGTGAGCCACACTTCTCCACTATATCTTTATTTGTATGTTTCTATTATATACTGTAGTACTAGTAAAAGGTAGACACATGCATACATGCTTCCAGGAATATGGTGAGATTTATAACAGAGCTATGTGTAGGTTTGAAGTTTTATATTTGGGTAGGCCCAATACCCTGAGCAGTTAGATAATGGTGAAGCTGTACTATATCATAACTATACTTTTGTCTTGCTATTTCACTATTCTTCTAGTACTCAGGATGTTAGGTGCAGTCAAATATAAAACAGCAACATTAGAGATATCTCAGCTGTAAGTCTGGAATGACCCAGGCACTACCCATGCACTCATCCATTCACTAAGCCACTATATATACAGTTCTCCAATCAGTCAGGCACAACCCCTCCACTTATGCAATCCCTCAGGCACTATCTCTGCACTCCTCTCATCACCCAGGCAGTACAGATGCACTGATGCAATCACCGAGGCACTACTGATGCACTCATAGATGCACTCAGCCACTTCCTCTGCACTCATGCAATCACCCAGACACTACACATGCAGTTCTCCAAACATCCAGACACAATCCTTGCACTCATGCAATCACCCAGGTACTACCTATGCATTGTTCCAATCAGTCAGGCACTACTCCTGCATTCCTCCATGTACCAAGGCAGCATCTGTGCATTGCTCTATTCACGCAGGATTTATCTTTGCACTAATGCACTCTCCCAAGCATTACCTATGCACTTCTTCAATCACTCAGGTAGTACTCATGCAGTCCTCTAATTTCATAGGCACCACCGCTTCACTCATGTAATCAATCAGGCACTATCCATGCTCTCATTCATGACTTATGCACTCATTCCATTTAGTGGTGCATTAATTAAATCACACAGGCAGTACTTATGCACTCATGTAATCAGCCAGTTACTATTCACCCGTTTCTGCAATTACCCAGCAAGTATTGTTGCATTCATACAAATACCTAGACACTACTATTACACTCATTCATTCATGTAGGCACTACTTATACACTCATCTATGCATTTAGGGTCTATTCTTGCCCTTATTCATGCACACAATCTCTACGTCTGTACTTATGCATTCAGTTAATCAGTATCCAATGTCTCCTGCAATTATACAGACATGACCCTTACACTCATACGTTCATCCAGGCACTACCCATGGAGTCATGAAATCATTGAGACTCACCAATCACATATATATTAGCTGTAAGTCTTAACGTATTGCGGAAACCAATTATACATATTTCTGTATCTGTTGGTAGCAAGATCATATATTAAAGTAATATATAAATAACTATATACTTGTGTTTTATATGTCCAGCATCTTCAGATGCATAATATGTATCAGAATACATGTGCAAGTCGAGATATACCTTAGTTACAACACCATGCAGGCTTTACAACTTGACAGATTGCTTTTCACATTTGAAGCACATCATTAAAATTATGTGGTATACTTGAAGTGTAGCTTTCCACAGACTCATACAAAGTAGCGTTATAACTGATTCTTCTCTTAATATGCCTTAAACCTCACATTTGTGCTGCTGCTTTATTGTTCTATGACTACATAGTGTGTTGGGCCTAGTCAAATATATAGCAGGAATATGTTCGATGTCTCTGGTGTAGGTCTTACCCTCTTCTTAAAAGCATGCATGCATATGTCTGCACCTTTTGCTAGTAGCATCATATATCAAAGAAACGTTCAAATAGATGCACACCCGTGTTTTAAATGTGTAGTATGTTGAGATGTATAAGACATATCACAAAACATGTGCAAGTTCATACATATCTCAAACAGAAGACCATGAACACCTTAAAACTTGAGAGAGTCTACTTCATATTTCAAAGAGACACTTAAATGTATTTAGTGCACTTCAAGTGAACTTTTCCAGAGAGTGTTACAAAGTATTACAATCACTAATTTATCACAGAACACATGTTAAACATTACTTTTCTGGTGCTGCTGCTTTGCCATTTTACTAGTAGTTAAGTATTGAACATAGTCAAAATAAATAGGTAAGAAGCAAGAAAGTGCAGACAGAAGCAACAAAGGTGCAGAAGGAGGCAAGAGAAGTGCACAAACAGGCAAAATAAGTGCAGAAAGATCCAAGATCAGTGCAGAAAGAACCAACAGAGGTGCAGAATGAGGCAAGAGGGCTGCAGAAGGAGCCAAAAGAGTTATAGAAATATGCAAGAGAGGTGTAGAAAGAAGCAACAGAGTTGCAGAAGGAGACACGACAACATCAGAAAGAGGGAAGACAGTTGCAGAACTAGGCATGAGAGGTGCAGAAAAAGGGAACAGGGGTGCAGACAAAGGCAAGAGAAGTGCAGAAAGATGGAAGAAGTTTCTAGAAAGAGGCAAGAGGGGTGCAGAAGGAGTAACAGAATTGCAGATAGAAGCAAGAGTAGCGGGGAAAGAAATAAGAGCGGTGCAGAAAGAGGCAAGTGGGGTACAGAAAGGCTAGAGAAGTGCAGAAGGAAGCAACAAAGGTATAGAAAGACGTAAGTGGGGTATAGAAAGAGGCAAGAGAAGTACAGAAAGAAGCACTAGAGGTACATAAAGAGGCAAAAGGAATGCAGAAAGAGGCAAGAGAGTTGAAGAAACAGGCAAAAGAATTACATAAAGAATGAAGAGCAGTACAGAAAGAACAAAGAGAGGTGTAGAACTAGGAAAGAGGGATGTAGAAATTTACACAAGATGTGGGGAAGAAGCAAGAGCATTGCAGAAAGAAACAACAGAAATGCGTAAGTGGGGTATAGAAAGAGGCAAGAGAAGTACAGAAAGAAGCAACAGAGGTACATAAAGAGGCAGAAGGAATGCAGAAAGAGGCAAGAGAGTTGAAGAAACAGGCAAATGAGTTGCATAAAGAACGAAGAGCAGTACAGAAAGAACCAAGAGAGGTGTAGAACTAGGAAAGAGGGATGTAGAAATTTACACAAGATGTGGGGAAGAAGCAAGAGCATTGCAGAAAGAAACAACAGAAATGCAGCAAGAGCGAGAAGGCTGTAGGGGGATTCAGGAGTAGGGCAGAAAGAAGCAAAATAAGTACAGAAAGAGACAAGAGGGGTGCAGAAAAAAAGAGGTAACTGAGTTGCACAAAGAGGGAAGACAGGTGTAGAAAGCGGCAACAGGGGTACAGAATGAATAAAGAGAAGTGCAGAAAGAAGCAAGAGATGAATACAAACAACAGAGGTGCAGAAAGAGGTAAGAGGGTTGCAGAAAGAGGCAAGAGAGATTCAGCAAAAGGGAAGAACAAAGTAAAAATTGTCAAGAGGGGTGCAGAAGGAGTAACAGAAGTGTACAAAGAAGTACGAGAAGTACAGAAAGAAGGGAGAGAGGTGCAGAAAGAGGCAAGTGGTGTACAGCAAGAGGCAAGAGAAGTACAGAAAGAAGCAACAGAGGTGCAGAAAGAGGGAAGAGAGATACATAAAGAGGAAAGAGGGGTACAGAAATAAGCAAGAGGGGGGGTATAAAGAAGCAAGAGTAGTGTAGAAAGAACCAACAGAGGTGCAGAAGGGAGAAAGAGGTATGCTGAAAGAAGCAAGAGAAGTGTCAACATTTGGAAGAAAGGTGCTAAAAGGATAAAGACTAGTGCAGAAGAATCAACAGAGGTGCACAAACAGACAAGAGAGGTACTGAAAAAGGGAACAGGGTGCAGAAAGAGACAAGAGAGGTGAAGAAACAGGCAAGAAAAGTACAGCAGGAAGCAACAGAAGTGCAGAAAGAGGCAATAGGGGTTCAGCAAGAGGGAACAGAGGTGCAGAAAGAGGCAAGAGGGGTGTATAAAGAAGTAAGAGTAGTGCAGCAAGAGGCAAGATAGTTGTTGAAATAGGCAAGAGAGGTGCAGAAAACGGGAACAGGGGTGCAGAAAATTCAAGAAAAGTACATAAAGAAGGACGAAAGATGTACAAAGAGGTAAGAAGGTGCAGAAGGAGTAACAGAAGTGCAGAAAGAACAACAAATAGTATTGGAGAAAGAAGTAAGAGAGGTACAGAAAGAGCCAAGTGGTGTAGAGATAGAGGCAAGAGAAGTACAGAAAGAAGCAAGAGAAGTGCAGAAAAAGACAAGAGTGGTACAGAAAGAGGGAAGAGGGATGCAGAAAGAGGCATCAGAGGTGCTCAAAGAGGGAAGAAGGGTGTAGAAAGAGGCAACAAGGATACATAAAGAAGCAAGAAAGGTGTAGAAAGAAGCAAGAGGAGTACGCAAACAAGTAACAGAGGTGCAGAAAGAGGCAAAGGGTTGCAGAAAGAGGCAAGAGAGGTTCAGAAAGAGGGAAGAGGAGTACAGAGAGAAGGAAGAGGGGTGTATAAAGAAGCAAGAGTAGTGTAGAAAGAACCAACATATGTGCAGAAGGGGAAAAAGGTTTGCTGAAAGAAGCAAGAAGAGTGTCAAAATTTGTAAGAAAGATGCAAAAAGAATCAAGACTAGTGCGGAAAATATCGACAGAGGTGCACAAACAGACAAGAAGGGTGCAGAAAAAGGGAACAGGATAAAGAAAGAGACAAGAGAGGTAGGGAAACAGGCAAGGGAAGTGCAGAACGAAGCCACAGAAGTGCAGAAAGAGGCAAGATGGGTGCAAAAAAAGAGGGAACATAGGTGCAGAAAGAGGCAAGAGGGGCATGCAAAGAAGCAGTAGTACAGAAAGAACGAACAGCAGTGCAGAAGGGAGAAAGAGGTATGCTGAATGAAGGAAAAGGAGTGCCAACATTTGAAAGAGATGTGCAAAAAGAAGCAAGACTAGTCCAGAAAGAATCAACAGAGGTGCAGAAACAGACAAGAGGGGTGCACAAAGAGGCAAGAGAAGTGCAAAAAGAAGCAACAGAGTTGCGGAAAGAGGGAAGAGGGGTCCATCAATTTGCAAGAAATGTGCAGAATGAAGCAACAGAGGCGCAAAAAGAGGGAAGAGAACTACAGAAAGAGGCAAGAGAGTTGCAGAAACAGGCAAGGGAGCTGCAGAAAAGGGGAACAGGGGTGTAGAAAGAAGCAAGAGAGGTGCACTCTTCCAAATACCTACACATTACCCTTGCACTCATGCAATCACTTAGGCATCACCTATGCATTCCTCCAATGATCCAGACATTACCTCTGCACTCATACAATCACCTGAATATTACCCATGCAGTCCTTCAATCACTCAGGCAGTACCCATGCACTTATAAAATCATCCAGGCATTACCTATGCTCTAATGCAATCACACAGGCACTACTGATGCACTCCTCGATGCAACTAGGTATTACCCATGGACTCTTACAATCCCCTAGGCGTTACCTGTGTACTCATGCAATCACTCAGGTAGTACACATGCACTTCTGCAATCACCGAGGCACTACACATGCACTCATGCAATCACACATGCACTACCCATACACTTCTCCATATATTCCACTTGACACAATTCATACAACACTTATAAATGTGTCTATTTTTAACCAAATAGGCAGTTCTGGAAGGAACCATTTTTTTCTTCTTTTTTTTGTTTTATATTTTGTTGTGTATTTTTAACTCTTTTTTAAACTGTTTTGGTGTTTTAAAAAAAAAAGAAAAAATAAACAGCACCAATGGTGAAAATGTTAAAAAAATTATGCAATTAGAAAGTCATTGCATAAAAAAATAAAAAAATTAAACAGTGCTGGTTATTAATGGCAACCACGATGGCATCCACTGATTGCTCGCCAAAACAAAGTGCTAGGCCCAGCAGCGTTGTCCTAAGTTGTCTGCTTCGTTGCTCACGTCGCAGCTATTCCCTTGGGAGATGCGGTGGGTGCATTATTTGCAAATGCTTTAGCATGGATGACGTGCCGCAGGAATACTTTTTTATGATCCTCGCAAAAGGACCTTGTAGCAAATGGTGCATGTAACTTTACAGGCATTGACCTTTTTCTCCCCAGGTGGTATGGAGAAAAATGCCCAAATGATACTCTCATATCTGGTCTTAAAAAGTTCTTACAGGTCTTCTTCCTCTTCGGGTGGAAGCTGCTGAGACAGATTGCCAGCTGCCATTTTCAGATGGACAAAACAAACAACAACAAAAAGGCAAAGAAGAGGAGTAAAAGACAACAGGTGTGTCTGCTGAGATGCACTTGAAAGAATGAAAAAAAATGGGTGGGGTCCTTCAAGTTCTAGAATCAAAAGCTTCTTAACCAATGAAATTGTTTCTTTTAAAGTCACATGGGCGCAGAAGCAGTGTGCACCCAACGGGATTCCCGAAAACGATACTTAACAATAATATATCTTTATCACAGTTACAAATATATGATATTTACAATTATGTTAAATAATCTCTTGGTATAATATACATAATAAATTTATATACATATACTTTTAAAACGTAAAAATTTGTGGTGGATTCGCACACCTGGCCCGAACCCCAGAAATATGTACATGACGTTATGCAGGGCCCGAGAACCGCGGACCCTTTGTACACTGAACGCGCATTGTACACGACTTAACCAATATGGCGGCAAAATTCTTGGATTTGCGCACCCACCATGACTTGTACACGATTGGTAAACAAATCCACTTTGGTTTTTAATGTAAATTCATATTTTAGAAAAGAGAAACTATCAAATTATTTTTATAAAAATTTTAATATGAAGAAAAAGAATTTTTGGGACATTATAGTTAGAAATTAGCATTTGAAAAACCCACAGGTTTCAGGGACATTATAGTTAGAAATTAGCATCTAAAAAACCTGAAAAAATCTCTGAGAAAACCAAAGGTTTTATGGACTTATGCATTTAAAAAACCATAGATATTCACTAAAAAACGACAGGTTTCAGGGACATTATAGTTGGACATTTCACTCATACAAAACCAGAGAAATTCTGACATACTAGTTAGTTGAGCTAACTATAACTCTCACCCCCGCAATGGACTGCTGATGACATCACATATTACAATACTCATGACACAGTCAGTGACAACACTGATAACATCAATGAAACCAGAAACCTATGGTTTTTTCAGTGAATATATATATGTATATATATATTGCACACAAACTCTTCTGAAAGAAGGGCTCAAACTCGGAGGTATAAACCAGTGTTTTCAATCGTAATACGTTTCGTCAGTAAAACTGACTTGATCACACGAAGGAAAGCTTACATAGCTAATGCAACAGAAAACAGACTGTAATCAGTAGTCAGTGCGACTTTGGCGGCCATTGTTAAGTGTACATATTATTCACAATACATTAGCAATTTCTGCAACATGGTAAAATGAATGAAACATTGTAACTTTGTCATACCTTGTGCTTGAGGAAAACCACAATGCCTAAAGTGCGCACCCTCATACACCTAGGAATATAATCCCAAGTGGTGACCTTGGAAATGTGCATGCGTGGCATACTAGCAAATTATAATTCTAGAATAGCTAGGACCAAGACAACTCTCTGGGGGCATGAGCAAGCACTAGATATAATGCAAACTGAATTACTTAGTTGCCCGCGGCATAATGCCCTAAGCGTAATAGCCATAATAACAAAGTGCGCGCCCTCATGGATAATAAAGTTGTAATCCCAAGTGAATACAAATGAGGTACGCATGTGCATTGTGTAGAAATATTGGCACAAGGAAAATGAAGTCCAAATGGCTAGGACCAAGACAGCTCTATGAGGGCATGAGCAGGCATTTCAAATAGGAGGTGCACACAAAATTAATGTATTTCAAGCAGCATAGTGCCCTGAAACATGACGGCCATAATTGCAGTATAGTATACACAATTAACATAACCACCACAAGGTATTCCTGCCTAAGCAGTGCAGACAAATTCAAAAATGAAAAACATGAAAATAATTGCCCAAATGTACAGATATACTTCTATGTAATCACCTTAGTGGTGTGATCATTATCAAGTACATCTTAAGTTGAAAGCTAGTTGGGCACGCTGCCCAGATTGTAGATTTAAGAGGCCGGAAATTAGCATACAGGACTCTCCTGTGTAAAGAAAGTGCCAAAAGTGAAAAATACCAGTGCAATAGGATAAAGATAGGGATGTATCTTATCTGAGAAGTGGACCCACCGGACGGGGAAGAAAAGGGTAGGGTGACCGGAACGGATGAGACAGTCCGCCGGAAGGTAACCCTTCATTTCCTCCTGTGCAAAAAGAGAAAAGAGTGATGTTAAAACCTAAGGTGGTGGTACTATTACATCATAGTATTTGCCACACAGATAAAAACAAATCAATCGGCATGATAAATGTACATTTTACAGCAGAAATATATTAGGCATATAGAAAGACATAGTTCAATCGTTACGTAAATGTGTACTTAGTTCCTCGTTCAAATTATGACCTTTAGGATATTTAGTTTCAAGTTCTAATATCCATCTTGATTCTCATTTTCGAAGTAGTAAGGTTCTGTTTCCACCTCTCGGACCAGTGTGGATTTGTTCCAAAACAAAATAACTCAGCAGAGAACTATTAGATCGATGAAACAGTTCAAAATGTCTGGCAATAGGGTAGTTTTTATCCTTCTTGTTGATAGCACGCATGTGCTCAAGCACTCTCTTCTTGGCCATACAGGTGGTACTGCCTACATACCACTTTTTGCATGGACATATAAGCACGTAGATACAATGTATCATGCTACATGTTAGAAATTGATTGATATTTTTGGGTGTGTTGTGTCCTGGAATAGTCACTGTTTTGGTCATAATGCTATTACGACAAGCTTTACAGTGGCCACATGGATAAAAACCTTTAAGGTTCATGGCACTAGTTATAGATTTGGGTGTTATATAATTCTGGACAAGAATGTCCTTGAGATTTATTGTGGCCCTTCCTGTAAGTTATTTGTGGTTTGCGTCTGAAAGTATGGCCAATGGGATCACTAGTAAGTATATCCCATTTGTTTGCCGGTATTTTTTGTATCTGTCCTGAGTTCCCACTGTCAGTAAGAATGACTCTGTTGGATTCTTCAGTGGTAATGGTGTTATCAGCGCTGGTGTCTGGCGAAGTGGTCAATGTTTGGGCATGATCTATTTTGTTAACTCTGTCACTGGCTCTGCGGAGGACCCAGTTGGGGTTGCCTCTGTCTCTGAACCTTTGTATCATGGTTTCCTTTTCTAATTCGAACGCTGTTTCAGTACTGCAGTTACTTTGTGCTCTCAGCAGCTCCCCAAAGAGGATACTCCATTTAAGAGTATCTGGGTGGCTGCTGAGAGCATGAAGCAAGGTGTTCCCTGCTGTAGCTTTACGAAAAAGACTAGTTTGGAGGGTATCTCCTTGAGGTAGAATCAGGAGATCTAGGAATTCTATGGAATGCCTACTCATGTTACTGGTCAAAATGGTCAAAGTGAAGTTATATTTGTTGTTATTAAGCTTCCGTATAAACTCAGTGGCCATGTCTTAAGTATCAGTCCAGATTATAAATAGATCATCTATATAGCGAAGCCAAATTTTGACTTTGCGAAAAGATAAAAAAGGGTACTGTCAGCTCTGATGTCCTCCTCCCATTTCTCCAAGAATAGGTTGCTAAAACTAGGGGCAAACAATGTGCCCATAGCTGTTCCAAGGGTCTGCTTATAAATGGTACCATCAAACATGAAAATTTTATTAGTCAGGCATAGGTGCATCATTTCTAAGAGCATTTTAGAATGTTCTAAATACTCAACAGGTCTATTTTAAGGCAGTGGTGACATGCCTCAATGCCCTGTATATGATCAATGATCGTATACAGGGATATTTACGTCAAGTGTCAGCATGAGGTCATTGGCTTCCCAT
Organism: Lissotriton vulgaris; assembly: GCF_964263255.1. Lineage (NCBI taxonomy): Eukaryota > Metazoa > Chordata > Amphibia > Caudata > Salamandridae > Lissotriton > Lissotriton vulgaris. The sequence continues at coordinate 1,435,304,227 of NC_141687.1, forward strand.
TTTATCGCTTTTAGTTTATCTTTACTGTCTTTCACTTGGGAAGGGAGTCCTACAACATACTGTCGAAGAAAGTGGTCTACATACTTTGACATATACTCTAGGACACTTCCTGTGGATGAAACAATAGGCCTCCCTGGTGGATTAGTGGCATTCTTATGAATCGTAGGTAATAGATACAGTATGGATAGTTCCATTCCAATGGCACTGCCATCCAGGACTCAGGTTTGGTACAATAATACTGTTATTGTAGGTTTCCAAATTCGTTTTCATGTAGAATTTTTGGTCACATAGTTGTCTTTGAGCTTCCACAATATACAGTTGTCTGTCCCACAGGACGATGTTTCCCCCTTTATCCGCTGGGCGAAGGATGATGTTTTTGTCATTGGCTATTGTTTTCAGAAACTCAAAGTCAAAGAAACTTTATTCGACAATTAAGTCATAAAAGCGAGACATAAAATCACATTTTCCCTTAATTAGAAAATCATTAAAAAGAATATACAATAAATAGATTTAAAACAGAATTAAACTCCAAGAGACAGTTGTCGAATATCACATAACTAAAAACACATCCCTAAAATTTATAAAACTCATCAATTGTGTGGGTCAGGTGCTATATAGCAAGGCTCATGTCCCAGCTACATCCCAGCATTTACAATGTAAATAAACAGTTTAGATGGTATTCTCAGTCTGATTTAATAGAGCTCTTACCAGGATTATCCATGCCCATTTTAATAATTTTGCCACTGCTATAGCAATTGGTGGATTGGAATCTGTACACAAGATTCGTAGCGCCTCCTCATGTCGGCGGATACCTATTGATTTACATATTGGTTTGATGATCCACATCTTTCTAGGGGCCACATAGAGAGGACAGAAAAAAAGGAGATGACTTATCGTCTCCAGTTCTTCTATACACCTCGGGCATTTGCCATGATGATTTTCGCCTGCCCAATTAGCTGTGAATGACCTTGTTGGAAGGGAGCCTACTCTAGTTTGAAAATAAAGTGTACGGTCCAGATGCTTTTCAATGGCATTCCAATACAATTCCAGCTTAGAGTATCCCTTGAAATCAAGGAAGCGACCTGTAAGGTGCAGGGAGAGGCCCTTCGTTCTTGCATTTGCTGTAGTCATCTCCCAATATTTTGTCTTTAAATGTTTTTTAGAGGGGAAAACCGCATTATACGGGTCATCCCAAAGTTCCCTCATCCCTAAACTAATTAGAAGGGACTTTATTGCTTTTAGCCAACAATTTTTTTGGGAGGAGTCTTTAGCTATTATTTCTTTTAGGCCCTCTACATAGTGCTGAAGCTCTTCTGTGGTCCATATCCTGCGCCAATACAGAAGCGGGCGCAGGAAAGCGAGATCTTGGACAGATTTTATCTCTAGATCCCACATTAAAGGTAGCAACGGGGTACTTATCGGGGCGCTAGTCACTTTTCTTAGGAATTCATTTTCTGCTTGGGTCAGGCTCCCTAGTTTTTCAAAACCCTATAGTTCAGCTCCATAAAGAGCCGAACTAAGTACCTTCATCCCATATATTTCTAACAGTGGACTAATGGGTTTTGTTACAGAAGATTTAAACCTTTTGAGAAGGATACCTGCCTGTTGGCGATGCTTAAGGACTGCTAGTTCTAATTGGCTAGTCCAACCCAGATCTTTCTGAAGGGTAACCCCCAGGTAGGTAAAGGCTTCAACCTGTTCAAGCGGGGAATAGTTCATGTATATCCTCCCTCTGTAAGGTTTAGTGCACTCAGTAGATTTACGGTTAGTAAGGACCATATACTTGGTTTTGGCTACATTTATTTCCAAACCCCGTTCTAGGCAGAAGTCCTCAAAGCGCTTAAGAGCACGCTGCAGGCCACTAGGAGTTTTCGAAATTAATAAGGTGTTGTCCGCGAACATGAGGATCGGGACTCGCTCACCACACATCACAGGGGCATTGGTTGGGACCAGGAAGAGAAAACTCGCTACCCCGTTCACAAAGAGAGAGAACAGGGTAGGTGCCAAGACGCAACCCTGCCTCACCCCTCGCCCAACGGGGAAGGGTTCCGAAACATCTCCCTGGCCCCCCCATCGTACCCGAGCAAACGTACCCTCATGTAACCGGACGACCAAACTCAGCAGCTCAGGGGGCATCCCTAATTCCTCCAGCACTTGCCACAATTTATTGCGGGGCACCAAGTCAAAAGCCGCCCTTAAGTCTACAAAGACGGCGTAAAGGGTACCTTTGTCCAAAACCACAGTGCGCCAAAATAAAATAATGAATCGGAAGACCTGATCAATAGTGCTGGTCTTGGGTCTAAACCCAGCCTGAGGTGACTCAAGATGTTATTATCATCCATCTACATCTGGATTTTTCCCAGAACCAGCCGACCCATCATTTTTTGGACAGAGTCGATCAGGCTGATGGGCCTGTAATTACCTGCTAGAGACTTGTCCCCTTTCTTAAACACCGGAACTATTTCCGCGCATTTCCATGAAAATGGAACTTCCATCCCCTGGGCGATGGCATTTGCCAAATGCATGCTATACAGCCGCCATCTTCCCTTATTGTGTAAAAACAAATCGGCGGGGACACAATCCATTCCAGGTGCGCGGCCCGTGGTCACCAGATCTAATGCTCTGTCCACATCTCTTACTGTAAATAGTACTTCAGTGTAGAAAATGTGGACCTGTGCTCCCTCTATGCCTCCTGATTCTTTAGCGGCGTATTGTGGTTTAAAGTACTCAACCCAGGCACTTTGGGCTACATTATTTTGGGGTGACTCATGTTGCCCATCCCTACCCCATTTAAAGAAGTCCCAAAGAGCTTTTGTGTTTTTGGCTTTACAAGCTTCTTTAAGGTCCTGCCAACTAGACTCTTCCCATGCTTTTTTAGCAACAAACTGTTTGTGCCTATAATTGGCTCTAGCCGCCCTTACTTCACTTGGGTCCTTTGATTTTAGTGCTTTAGATAGCTCCCCCCTGGCTTTACGACAGGAGCCATCATACCAACTCTCAGATCTTCGAATTTGCACACTTTTTCCTTTACGAGTCTTGCAGAAGTAGCTTTTCAGACTAGTAAAATAAATATCGTGGGCCTCCATAAAAGCTCTATACGGGAGCCCATCATTAGGTTCAACCTCCATAGTTGCCAGCACACCTTCCAATCCCTCCTCAATTTATGTAATGATATCCTGGTGTTCAACCACCTGACACCACTTTAAGTGGCGCTCATCATTAGCTAAAACTAGGTTCGACTTAAAGGGACCCCTAGTCATTTCATCCACTATCTTTAGACCCAAATTAAACACAGCGGAGATGGGGTTATGGTCACTCTCGATGCGGTCCACTACCTCCATATCAAGAAGGGTGTACCACAGCTTGAGTGGAACAAGTAGATAGTCTATACGGCTTGCTCTAATGCCATTATCAAACATTACTTTACTCATTCTATCCGAGGGTGTGCGGCCATTGGCTGCCCTCAACTGGTGCCCCAAACATAGGCCTTTCAGTTGAATTGCAGCCTCGGTCCACTTATTAATAGGGTTGGTGTCTAGCTGGGGGACTCCCCATCTGCTATCCTCTTCATCCGTCAGGTGCGTATCCTCAGGGCCCAATGGCTCGAAAGTGGTATTAAAATTGCCTGCTATTATTGGTAGTACATTTCCAGGGGTTTCCTGAAGCATTGTATACAGGGCAGCTATCACCTCTGATTTTTTCCCTCCTGGGAGACTCCTAGCATAGATATTAAAAATGTCAATTTTTAAATTCAGAGGGAAGGAAAGCCTTACAGTGAGTATATCACAATTTGACCCGGGGAGCTATAGCAGTTAAGACTTTGCCTAACCCAAATAGTTAGACCCCCTTAGGGCGACCTGGGTGGCTTTTAACTGCAGGGACATAACAATTTAAATAACCCTCTTTAAACACAGGATCAATCGCCCAAGTCTCCTGGAGCAGACAAATGTCAAAGTTGTCGATAAATTCCATCCAGGCAGGTGAGTTTATTTTGGTCCCTACACCCGCCACATTCCATGAGATGAACGATGTCCGACATACCACCCCAACATGATCACAGACTAAATTTCCAGATACAGGAGAACTCTTGGTTGCTTGGAATTCCTTATTCTGCCTAGACAATCCTTCCACTCCTAAAGTCTCGACTATATTTCCAGTACCTGTCATGACAGAGCTACAGGCACCTTTCTCTATGCATCTACCATCATTAGCAGTCACTTCAGCTACCCACCTTCCACCCCCATCCTCGCCTATATCTAGGGACACATCACTTAAAGCGATATTTTGGGGCACATAACGTCAGTCACACTCACTCAACCCCGACAAAGCCTCAAACCTATTGAACAGCCTTACGTTACCCAAAAGGTGTATATTAGTTTGCTCTACCGATCTAACAGCATTCCTTCCAATGGTTACCCTGGGGCCATAGAAATATGATAGGGGGAAAGTTTGTATCTCAAGTGACTGATCAGATCGTGGCTAGTTACAAATGTAGTTTACACTTCTCCAGTCTTTAATGTTAATAATGACACAGAAGACTTAGCGCTCCTTCCCAACCAGTTCACTCTCCTTGCAAACAGAATTTCCGAAAAAATGTTTGGTGGTAATGGGCGATGCTTATTGAGCCAAAAGAGACACTTATTTTTCAACTCCCCATAAGATTCACGTTTGCCCTGGGCTACTGGAGGAACTCCCGCTAATATTACCACATACGGTGCTGATTCAGGTGGGAGATCAATAGTCGGTAGGGTAGCCACAGTTCTTGTTACAGGCCCCACAGTACTTGCTGCGGGCCCCAAAGGTGGATTTGACAAAGGTGCTGTTGGTCTAATCTCTGTAGCATGAGGCCCTTGCTCCGTCCCCACTATGCTCCCAGTGTCAGGCAGTGTAGGTGGCAGTGGTGCCAGAGAAGTCAACGCGTTAACTGCCTCAGGGACTCTGGCTCCCTCAATGGTTTCCCCAGAATTGGAGGGATCTGGTGGGTTTTGGGCTATTGGTGATTTCCGTTGCAGGTTTGGAACACTACGCCGTGATCCAACCTGTTTCTGGACTGGTGATAATGAAAGTTCCAGACACACCAGTCTATTTTCAATAGACTCCAACCGATCGTATATTGGGTTGCATAGCTTTTTTATAGTTCCCTCCAATTTTTTCCAAAATGGTTGGCCTAGATCAAGAAGTGGCTTGTTCCTTACAGGTACCTGTGGCCCTCCATGACCTTCAATAATAGGTGGTACAGTCTGGGTTTAGCTACCAGATGACGTTACTACTGGCATTACTACTTCCACCTCCTTAGGGGTAGACTTCTTCAGGCACTTTGCTTTCCTACCCTCAGCTTGTATGGATGGACCGGGGTGTTTTCTTTTAGCTGACAGCCCCCCTCTATCCGTACTGGGCCTGATTTTACATTACAAGCTGAGCGGGTTTTGATGTTAGGTGAGGGGACTCTTCGAGCACCAGGATGGGGGAGTAATGACATAGATGAAGACGTGTTTAGCTCTTCCGTAAGGTCTAGGTGGGGTGAAGAATTAACATTCACCACCCCCGAGGGAGGAAGTGTTCCCTGGTTATCTTCCTGCCGAGGTAACGGTGATCTAGCTGTTGCCAAATTCCCCAAAGATGAACGTTTATCAAGCAGGGTGTCCAAGGATAGCCTTTTTTCTGTGAGTTCTATATCCTTGGCAAGGGCTGATGATACCCTAATCAGGAAATTGTCCAGTGTTCCCAATAGTGAGCCTCCTGTAGACCTTCTACCATTAAGGGCTGCCTCTGGTGGCGTCGCCATAATCACTGGTGTAAGATTACTAGTCCTCCCAACCACATGGACCACACAAGTAAAAGTTTGGATTTACACTAACCTTATATCTGTACTGCAGATGTTAGTGGTCGGGCCCGTCCCGTCCTTGCTCGTGCTTGAACAGGCTTAAACGGGCCCGCACTTGTCCCGGGCTTCTCCCGGGACGCTCCCGCACGCTTACGCGCGGCAGAAGTGGTCAGAAGGATTTATACGCCTGTGTTGTGGGCGGTGACTGTCCCCGGACCAGGTGCGATGAGCCCAGAGCCTTCTGGGACTTTGAGTCCTGGCTTGTGGTTAGGGCGTCTCGGCAATGCGGTGTCAAGTCTCCCGTCTGCTACCAGCAATGACGGCAATGAAAAACAGCTCCCGCTGTGGAATTAGACGTCCATGTTGTTCCGTTGTGCTGCTCAAACCCTAGGACAGCACACTAAGCACAGGCGCTGCGGCACCCAGTTTTCAGAAACTCTCTTTGTGTGGCAGATAGATTATACTGAATATTTTTATTCTTGTTATTCTGGTGCTTTAATTTCAGTAAGGCTTGCGTAACGATCTCTTGTAAAGTATCTATGTTGTCGTGGGGGAGATTGGGATAAAATGAATCTGGGTTTAAATTAGGTAGAGGCCATTGAATCAATAGGGATGTCGGGATCCCATTCCTCTTGAGTAGTCACTGTTGATTCTTGCCCCATGGCTAAATCATGCATGTCTTGCAATATTTCTACATCAGCAATGTTCAAGTTGTGAAAAGGGCAGCTGTTGTTACTCTCAACTGAAGGTGGGTTACTTGGATTACTTTGGTCAGGTTTGTAGAGAAGATGTCACTTTTTTAGTTTGCATTTCCTGACAAATCTGTATAAGTCAATACGTGTATCAGCGTAGTTAAAAAATTTCCGGCGAACAGAGGAAAAGACCTAGACATAACGTACTTTCTTCAGAAAATGTCATTAATTTTGTGTGCACTTCCTATTTGAAATGCCTGCTCATGCCCTCATAGAGCTGTCTTGGTCCTAGCCATTTGGACTTACTTTTCCTTTGTGCTGATATTTCTGTACAATGCACATGCGTAAGTCATATCTATTCACTTGGGTTTACAACTTTATTGCCCATGAGGGCGCACAATCGAACACAGGACACAAATGCACTCGCCTGTGGCGGATAAGTGTCCAAAAGCATCAGTATAAAAGAGGCACATGAGAACGCATAGGTACAAACCCACAGTCCGGATGGGGTAGCAATTCACATATGGCAGGCAGCCAAAGAGTGCGTGACACACACGTTGGCATGCAAATCAAGACACAACACATTTGGAGACATGTGAAAATGTGGAAATTTTATTTAAAAAGTGTGTGTCAGTATGGCCAAGAGTAGTGCAACAATATGCAGACAAATGCAGCAGTATGCCTGAATAAGGAACGTAGGAAAACGTCCATGTTTACCTCGGGGTGGTTCATCACCTGCTGTTACATGTTGACAACTAGACCACTGACATGCACACTAATAGCGAGTACGCCTGCGACAGGTAGCTATGTGGAGGGGGGGTGAAAACGTGTTTCTTTTCTCAATGGATTTCCCATAGGAAACTTTAGACAAGGCTACAGGTCCAACTGATTAACGCAATTACGCCAAATTTGGCAGGGAGAAAGGTCTTGGTCCAGAAAGTGCGCTTTCTCACATCGAGTGAAAATATAAAAGAAAGGTGTTTGGGGCAATTTAATATAGCAGAGCTCTGTCTGAGCAAGATAACTCTTTCACACTCCCTCTGCCCAACATCATCACTTCGCAGCTAAGCCGTTAGAAGGCAGTCCGTCAGCTCGCAGCTCTCTACCTTTGCCAGCTAGTACGCTAGTGTGCCTGTATCTCTGCGAGGTACTACGCTGCTGTTCCTTTGGGAGCGGACAGCTGGTAGTTCTCCCTCTGCGAGTCAAGACGAGGGGCCGCAGCTGTCTGTCTGCAAGCTTGGGTTTGAACTTTTCATAACTCAAATACATAAGTATTGAAAAATCATTTTGTGATTCAGTCCTTCAGCTGGCATCTGTTTGAGGAATTTCTAAAAAGATACCAGAGTTCTTTCTGTGGGAGATACCCCTTTCATGCTGCCTCTCCCCACATCAGCAGGTAACGCACCCTCTTCCCACATTACCAATGTACCCCAACAACCATACAAAATATTTTATTTACAGAAAACAACAAATAAAACTGAAGGGAGTCTGGCGCTGTGGTGACTTCCACGAAGTTGGGGTCACTGCCATTCAGGACTCAGGACCCAGTTACACATATGGAATCGGCTTGTGTTAAAGAGGGTTAGTGCGTAGTTCAGTTTCAGTGGCACCACGTGATATGAAACAATCTCTTGAAGCAAGGATACTAAAAAGATATTGTGTAGATTTGAGGGACATAATACTTATTTGGGATTTCACCCAAAACTACTTTAAATTTTGTTATTTCTTTTTGAAACCTCACATCACTATTAACTTCCATCTCTTCTTCAACATGTATCAAACTGTTATTTTCTGTACAATTCTCTTGAAAGTAAAGTTACTCTAAATCTTCAAAAACTTGTTTTATATGACTTATATTAAGAGTCTATTTTGTGCCGCAGAAAGACCTAGACGTATCCAGATGATTCCTCTTGACTTTGAATATAAACTTGCAGATGTCTATCGATGCGAACATTTATAGGATCTAGTTTTTCGATGTGAAAGCATCTTTAAACTGAAGCTGTACAATATTTTGCTGAGTGTCTTCTCCTGTGAAATTTTTTCCCACATTTCTTTCAATTCTGTCTTCTCAGACTTGGTAATATTCACGACTCAGGACACAGTTACACTTGTAGGATCAGCTTGTGATAAAGAGGGTTAGTGGGACTGTGAGTTGCTGGCCTTGAATATGGAAATATGGTTCACAGATCGAAGGGAGTGTGGTGCTGTGGTGGCTGCCAGAGACTTGGGGTGGATGCCATTCAGGATTCAGGGCACAGTTACACATGTGGGATTGGCTTGTGTTAAAGAGGGTTAGTGGGACTATGTGTTGCCGGCCTTGCATATCGAAATATGCCTCACTGATCGAAGTTAGTGTGGTGCTGTGGTCGCTGTCACAGACTTGGGGTGACTGCCATTCAGGACTCAGGACATAGTTACATTTGTGGGATCGGCTTGTGTTAAAGAGGGTTAGTGGTACCATGTGTCGCCGTCGTTGCATATGGAAATATGCATCAATGATCAGATGGAGTCTGGTGCTGTGGAGGCTGCCACGGACTTGGGGTCACTGCCTTTCAGGACCTAGGACACAGTTACACATGTGGGATCGGCTTGTGTTGAAGACGGTTAGTGACACCATGTGTCGCCCGTCTTCCACAGTGTAGGCCAGAGGTAGCAGTGAGCAAGGGACCACAGTTACGTGCATGCATTTTGTGGCCCCTTTGGCCTGCATAGAGCAGGTTCAGTGGCACCAGGTGTCACCGGCCTTCCATATGCAAATATCACTCACTGATTGAAGGGAGTCTGGTGCTATGGTCGCTGCCACTAATTTGGGGTCGCTGCCATTCAGGAGTCAGGACACAGTTACACATGTGGGATCGGCTTGCGTTGAAAATGGTTAGTGGCACCATGTGTCGCTGATCTTCCACAATGTAGGCCAGAGGTAGCGGTGGAGAAGGGCCCACAGTCACGCGCATACTTTGGTGGCCCCACCAGCCTGCATAGTGCAGGTTCAGTGGTACCACGTGTTGTTGGCCTTCCATATGCAAATATCACTCACTGATTGAAGAGAGTCCCGTGCTATGGTTGCTGCCACTAAGTTGAGGTTGCTGCCATTCAGGACTCAGGACACAGTTACACATGTGGGATCGGCTTGTGTTGAACAGGTTAGTTAGCATCACATGTCGCTGGTCTTCCAAAGTATAGGCCACAGGCAGAGGTCAGCAAAGGCCCACACCCCTGTGGCATTGACTTGAGCTGCGCAGATTGGGAGCATTTGGTCTTCTTAACCCATTATAGTCTCCTACACAATTTGCGTAGCTAATAATCTTGAATTGTGAACCGTGCTAACCCCAGTGTAGGGCGGAGGCAGCGGTCAGGATGGGCGCACAGCCACGTGGCATTGAGTTTAGCTGCACAGTTAGTGGCACCTGGAGCACTCAGCGTGTGCGCACCCTGTGATGATACATGGTCCTGGCGGGCGGCACTGGGAGCAATGTCTTTTTTCTAATGAATTCTGCCTTGATAAGGCCACGTGGCGATGACTAATGGTGCAGTGAGTTAGCGGCACCTGAAGCAGACAGTGTGTGCGCAGTCTGCGATCATGCGTGGTCTGTGCGGCCTGCACTGGGAGCAACGTGTCTTGTGTACTGGAGTGTGTCATCTGCAGTGATGTCATTTGAGATGTCATCAGTGATGTCACTGACCATGTCATGAATGATGTAATATGTGACATCATCAACAGTGCATTGCGTGGGCGCTAGTTATAGTTAGCTCAACTAACTATAACAGGGGAATTTCAATGGTTTTCTATAAGTGAAATGTCCATCTAACTATAACGTGCCTGAAACCTATGGTTTTTTCAGTGAATACATATATAATCCATGGCCAATCATCATAAGGCTGAGACGCCTCCTTCATTCCTGCTTCTTTTTGTGATATGTAATGGATTGCAAAAGACCTTTACGAGCCGGAAAAACGTTTCTGAGTCTTAAAATAGATGTGATAAATTTTAAAAAGGTGTTTTGCCGACCCATACCCTCTTTGTTGTGAATGACAGACTTTGTGACTTCAAAGCACATTGTACATGAAATCCTAATTTGTTTGTGCCACATATTTTTGTGAGTTTACAAAGTTCAATGTTTATACATATGTATGGTAAGATAATTTCATCTCTAATTATCGACCTAGCAAAATTGATTACTGCTGATGTTGGTTTTCCAGTAAAGCTTTCAAAGGTTTGCGCTGTCACATTTTTATACAGTAATCTATGGCAAGCCACACAATTCTGGCAGATGTGCCAGAATGAATCTGGACAAGCAAAAAAAATTTCACACAAAGAGCTAAGTTTAATCTATTTGCTTATATTAGAATCAAATAATGAAATGTGCCAACTCCAGATATTCCTCTATTAGGTAGGGGATATATTGGTTTCCTTGGGTACCCTGGATGCCACTCTAGAAAGGAGACAATAAATACCCTGCACTGCACTCCACTGCACCCTTCCAGCATTCTTAAATTTGGGCTATTTTGAACTCACTGAAACCCATTAAATGGCCATTCACCATACATAACTGTACATATGCCTCTTTTATATTTCCCTGCTGAATTAAAATGTTAGAATATGAATTATATCTGCATTCGAAAAGTGACTGAAGCTTATATTATTGTGTATAAATTGCATTTCAAGTAGCTAGAGCACCCGGAGCAGATTGTCTCACAGATTCTTTTTAAAAGACATCCATTCGTCTCTTGGCAACATTTTAATTGACATTATAAACATATTTTCTTCTTTCCTGGTAAGAATTCATTTCTTAACGACAATAACTTTACAGAAATTATGGCAACATGCCTGGATGTGACTGAAAGTTATAAAAGACAAATAATAAACAGGGTCTGTAAAAGGAAGAAATGTAATGGCAAATAGGTCCTTTATATATTATTTTTACTGAATAGTCTTGGCTCTTGTGCATTAATGTCCTTACATGTTGAACACTTTTTAAAATACCCAAAATGTCCCTCCAAAATTGATTTTAGAAACTGTTGATGGGGGTTGGAAAACAATATGTCAAACCTTGTGCTTTAACTGTGCCAGTAATGTCAGGGACTGAGTATATGCACTCATTTAGTTGGAAAAGGCCAGTTGAGCAGTCGAGCTGTCGAGCTGACAATGTTCTCCAAGGACTAATCACCTGGATGTTTGTGAATAATCACTTTACACTCAGAGTCTTGCAGCCTAAAGAATTTCAAGCGTCCATAGTAAGTCACAGGAAGTGGAACCCTGTGAACTTTTGGTACAGTTAAGGACCTTATTAGAAAGGTTGAAACACCCGTGATTTTTAACTCACATCTAAGTTGCCTGTCCTCAGAACTAGCCACAGGACATTGATGCTGATGCTTTGCCATTCCTTCTTGCCCTTTGACTGTGCCACAACACGTCTTTCCTGAAATCAGCAGATCATCTTTGTGGCCCCTACACCACGCGGGACACAGCCATACTTCAGTGGCTGTCCTCCCGTCCTGATGAAGACCCTCCGCGACATATCAGTTTTGCGTTGCTAGGGTCGAAACATCGACATCAATACTTGGTTCAGTCTTAGAGATCTCTGGGTGCCAATTCAGAGCTATTTAGCCCTTACCAGATAGATTTCAATTTTCTTTGTCCTGACCACTTTTGAGAATTGTATATATCTGTACATAGGTTCACAATTAAACATATGCACTTTGTCACCTGCACTGAGCACTGATGCCACTTTGCAACACTTGTCAGTTTCGTAATTTGTCCTCCATGGACAGCCTGTACTAATGCACATCTATGTTATCTAATGAAAATATAGAAAATGAGATAATAATAATTTCCTAGCAAGTACTTTTGAGTTTTTTCTTGGTGTTCCGATACTTGTTATTCTTGGGTTTGCTGCACACATTGAGCTGTCGTATTTGCAATGCACCTGGATACTTTAAGTGAGCATAAGTTTCCATAGTTCGAAATTATCTTTTCACATGCCATACTTTTTCATATTGGGTAATCACACAATTAGTGAACTCCTTTATCGCCTTTCAAAATCTGGACACACCTTTGTTAATGAATCCTAATTTACGTACCCTCACCCAGTCTCCAATCTTAATCTCATGAGGCCTCACCTTCCTGTTGGCATCATACCACTGCCTAGATTTACTTTGTTTCTTTCAAATTTTTTCTGCTACATACTTTACACTACATTTTTCTCCTACTCCTCTCCACTTCAACGTAAACCACTAAGGACATAAACTATAAGCAGTATATCTGCACTTTAACAATTTAAAAGGAGTAACCTCAGTCATGATGTGAGGCATTATGTGATACAACCATAATCTTTCCCTCAAAGCATTTTTCAGGCCACCTCCTTGTCCACCTGTCTCTACTACATATCACTCCAATATACAATTGAATTTCTCCACTTGACTATTTTCAAGTGGTTCCTATAATGCAGTGGTTACATGTTTGATACTACAATGCATGAAAAAAGATTCCGTCTCTCCACTCATGAGTTGAACTCCATTACCAGTGACCAAAACAGAAAGAGAATCTTCCCTGGCAAATACTTCCTTGAAACATTCAACCACTGCATGTGCGGTAGCCTGTGACACAAATTTCACCTCTGGTCATTAAGAGTGATAGTCTATAAAAAAACTAATGTGAATCAAAGGTCCATATATATTAAAAGCCACCCTTTGCCATGGCAACTGGGGCCATTCACTACTTTTAAGAGGAGGAGTACTGACCTTCAAAATATTTTCACTGCCAGCACACACCTCACCTTCTCTCACCATTCTTTGTATCCTGGAATGTCCCTTATAAGCCAAATTGAGAATAGATTTCTGTATACCCATTGGATGAACACACGTTCCTCCTCTAAACAACAAATCCCCCTCAATCTCCAATTTCTCCATTACCTTGTACATGGATAGCCAATCTGGTTTTACTTCACTCTTCTTGGGCCGCTCCTCCAAAACACACCTCTTGGTAGCTTGCCAAACTTAATTTGAGTCCTCAAACTCCTTTTAGTATTCCTCTGAAATCTCTTCAAAATCTTCATGCCCATATACTTAATGGTGAGAATCATTTCACATTCCCCCAAGGCACATATATCATCCTATGGGTATGGCAACCATAACCAAAAATCGTCTGTCACATTTTTCTTACCAGGAACATACTCTGTTTTAAAGCAATGCACCTGTAGTCTTGAAGTTAGCTTGGCAATGCGTGCAGTTGAATTCCATCCACCTCCAGGAGACATGATATTCACTAACGTCTTATGATCCATTCGCAAAACAAAGTTACTGCTCCATACATGGTTTATAAAGTATTCAATATCCCAAACACAAGCAACCAGCAGTCTCTCAATCACTGTGCACATGCGTTCTGTCTCATTCAAGGTGCTATACGCAAATGCAACATTCCACTTCTCCTTACCACACCTTTTTGACAGAACGCCACCCACACCATACATACTTAAATCCACTGACATAATGCATTCCTTCCTCATACAGAATAGTCTCAGAGTGGGAGTGCTAGCAATTTGTTGTTCAATGTTCTCAAATGCTGCATGCTGTCAATCCGCCCACACATATGTTACATTATGCCTCGGCAGTTCTGTTAGGGGTTCCATCTTCGTTGCAAAATTCTCTATGAGCATGCAATAATATTCACACATGCCAGCAAATGAAAGCAACTGTTCCTTGTTGGTGGGAGCAGGAGCTTTTACGCTTGCTTCCACATTCAAATTTTTGGTACCACTCCATCACCAGACAGCGTGCCAAATCAATTTGATGGTGCACTGAAATAAGGCCCAAATTGGACAAAATATTTGCACCCTCCAACATTGACACCATCTCATTAATATTGGGCAAAGGATGACAGTCAATTATTATATTTGAATTTAACACCCTCAAATCCCCACACAGCTCCACCCTTTGGTCAGCCTTGTGGGTCAATACAATGGAAGAAACACACTCACCTGACCAATCTGCTCAATAATCCCCTCTTTGACTAACTCATTAAGCAAATCTCTCATCTCATCTCTCACATTGATAGGTACACCCCTCAACTTTTGCTTTACTGGTACAGTGTTACTTTTTCATTTGATTCTATGCGCAGTCTTTTTCCTCAATTTTCCAGAGAAAGCGATCATAAACCATTCCTTTAAAAACTTTTCTTCCTGGTCTTCCTCAATGAAAAACACAGTTTCATCAAATACCTCTTCACACAGTATTGCATGCCTCTTGCACTTGGGTTTCAATATTATGCCCAACTTCAACTGGTCTCTCCACCCCAGCACATTCACACCTTTTACCACAAAATAAAGCTTGATTTACCCACATCTCCACTTGAACTCTACATTTACACATACATATCCATCCATCTCAATGGTAGAGCCATCAAAACTCTCAGCAATGACATCAGACTGATGTAAAAATTGTGCGGGATAGTTACAAAAAAGGCATGCAATGCAGCACAGCCCCCCACGAGGCTGCTCTGCATTACGCAACAGGGGGGATCCAGAGAGCGCCATATCTACAGAAACCTGGCTCTCTTCTCCCCTTTCCCATGTGCCAGTGCTGATTTCAGCAGCCGTTCGCCATGCACACACCTTAGCTCAATAGCGCTAGGGTGTGTGCATAAGTCTTGCATAGGTTGTGTATAGGGAGGGTACCCTTCTTGTACAAAATACTATGACTAGACATGATGGAAAGCTTTTCTCACTTTGCATGAGTGCAGCACAGTGCAGCATTCATGCAAAGTAGGAAAAGCATTGAAAGTATTTCTCCTAATAATGCCTCCTATTAAGGGGCATTAACTTTTGGCTCAAAACCATGTCTACAAGTCTACAAATAAATATGGTTTTGCGCCAAAAGACATGGGTGGTTGCATGGGAACGCACAAGTTCCATCCACGTAACATCCCCCTCGGTGCTAAGTAATGCAAAGCAGTGCTTTGCGCTACTTTGAGTGTGCTTTCCAGTGTGAAACAGGTTTTGGGCTGGAAAGAACATAGCAATAAAACTATTTCGAGCTGGTTAGCATCACTTCTGCGACACTAACCCAGCGCAAAATGTTGGTAAATCCCTCACTCAATGTCCAATATTCCACACATTTTTTACTTCAAATACTTTCTGCTGATAATAGTCCAGGGAAAACTTGAATCCACCATGAGGTCTAACTTTACCCCAGAAATACGTACAACACACCTAGGAGGATTCTTCACAATGCCATCACTTGTGCTTTTCCCACTCTCTTAGATAGATAAACCTATCTTTTTATTGCAGTCAGTACTTTTCCTACAATTGCGCTTCAGTTTAGTCTCACACGTTCCATCAGTAAATGACACTTTACCACGTATCTGACCTCACCTCTTCCTTAGATCTCTACACATGAACTCAAAGTGACCCACACATCCACATTTTTTGCATTCTCTGTTCAGTGCGGGATAGCCAACATATAATGTGCACTGCTACCACACCTATAACACACACCACTTCTCTCTGTTCTATCAGGTTTCTACCACACAAAATATTATTCATCCGTGAACCACTTGCGATAAATGTACAAGTAAGATGTTCCTCTGCACGTTTGACCACACACACATCATCAGCACCCTCCACATGTATGCTAGTACTATTCACAGTAAGCATCCACTTCTCAGATTGTTGCAATGATTTTGCAGTGGAGATAGAATCCTGTAACATGGTATCACCCATTACCCATAACTGCTCTAGTGTCCTATTCTTTACATGTACTATATTCTGATCGCAAATTATTTTTTCAGTGATAGAGCCAAAATTACTTTTCATAGATCATTCTCTCAACGCAGTAAAAATCTAAACAAACGATTCACCTTCTTTTTGCACCCTAGTGTAAAATGTTAACCTGGTCAAAACAAAATTAGTGGTAGGTTTAAATCTCCGTACCATTAGCAGGATAGCTTCCTAATATACATCCATCTCATGTTGATCATCTGATGGCCTGACCTGGGGCAGCATTCTAAAAATGACTTGAACCTCCGAACCAAGACAATGTAAAAAAAATGTTTCCTCCATTCTGTCCCCAGGCACTCACCACCTGTGACTTTCATGTACGTGAAAAACTCCTCCTTCCACCTTATCTAATGGATAGGAGGTTCCCCCTAGCTTTGCAAAAACTTAGCTGGAGGCTCGAACTACATAGTCTATGTCCAATTTTACCAACTATGCTTAGTTCTTTAAAAATTAACCACTTCAGGTAAATAAGGGACTTAGCCACTAGAAAGGATGATGTCTGATGTGGAGAAGTGTGGCTCAGGGGTTAGGGGCGGCAGACCCGGAAGCTGAGATCGGCCCTGGACCAGGGTTCAATTCCCCACCTCGACGGGGCTTGGGCTCAATAATTCCACGGACTCGATAATTCTCGCTCCGGTGCCTACTCGACTCACGGGTTCACACTCTGCGACTCTGGGCAATAGCTTGCTTAATCTCCACAACGGCCCCTCGCGGCGGGATGCCTGGCTTTCACCTTGTGGATACCCTGCCAGGGTTATCTCACAGGGGAATACCAGGACGGGTTCCCTAAGCAAGCGCTTAGATGCCTGTGATGTGGGTGGTTTGCGCTATATAAATACATGTACATTTACATTTATGCCTTGAGGTGGCACCTAAATATCCAATAATAAATTGCCCCAGAAAATGTCCATCCAAATACTCAGTGGTAGATGAAATTGTTACATGAACAATCAAACCTCAACAAGTACTGACCCAAAATATATGCTTTTATCCTCCTGCTGAATCACTCACAAACCATTAATAACTAACTGTCCAGAGCCTTAATCCACATAGCGCAAATGCTGCTGCCCCGGTATTTCAAGGATTTCCCAATCAGTTCAGTTCAGTTTAGCTTTATTTCGGCTAATGTAGCCATAAAAGCAGGAAGTACAGACAAGAAAACATTTATAGACAAGTATATAAAATGCCCGTGACAACAATTGATCACATGAACATATTACAATTAATATAATGGGGCAGAGTAACAATTGATTCAGTAGCAAGTAATTTCATATTACTACATAAAATCCAAATAAGACAATAAAAAAGATTCTTTCCTGGTTAAAAAGCCAGACTAAAAACCAAAGTTAAAAATCTTTAAAACCACGCAATTTTACAAAAAGTGAACTCAGTGCATTCTGCATTATTTGATGCTATATGAAGAAAACTACAGGTTCCAATATTGTATTACAATTTGTATCCAAGTCATTTCCTGATGAGATACACATTGAATAAGAACCTGCTTGTGCAAAAAAACACCAATTGTGAGGTATTAGACTTAATGATACGCTCTGCCTCTTTATACGACCTGACACCCAAATTTTTACAGAGGGATCTTATCCAACAGTGTCTAGGTAACGTATAAGCAGAACAAAAAAACAATAGGTGGACATTATCTTCCTTTGCCTTTAGTGAGCAAAGGGTACAGCTACCATCCTCATTTTTACCTCCCCATCTACATGTATGAGCATTAGTCTGTAATACCCCATATCTAAATTGCAAATATAAGGTTTTTGCTAATGGTGGTCTTATCTCATCCATAAATGGTTTTATAGTTACACAACTCCGGGGTTGTCCATAACCTTACCCAATACAGCAATGGCCTAAGAGCTGCTTGGTAATCTGTCCGCTTAAGATCCAAATCCAAAAATACTGGAACTAGGGGGGGTTCTAGTTGGTAAATTTAGTAACCTGTGCAAAAAGTGGTTTTGTTCCCGTTCAAAGTTGTGTTTACAGCAATGCCCCCAGACCTCAGCACCGTAAAGTGCAGCTGATTGGGCCTTTGCCTTGAATACTTCCAGTGCCGGCGTAATAGCTTTTGAATAACTAGCTCCGTGCACTTTTAGGATGGGCATCAAGTTTTGCTTAAAAGCAAACCTACTTTTTGTCAGGTGTCCCTTCCATGAACGGTTACTATCCAACGTAATACCTAGATAGTTAAAACTCCCCACATATACCAATTTTTGATTATTTAAGGCCAAGTTCTTCCTAAAGGACTTTTGCGGATTTATTGACATATATTTTGTTTTAGATTAATTTATTTCCAACCCCTTCTTTACACAGTAACCATAAAATGAGTTCACCAGATTTTGAAGACCCTTCGGAATCTGTGAGATGAGGATTGTGTCGTCGGCAAAAAGCAATGACGTAATTGCCTCATCTCCTAACCTCGGGGAGTCATGATCACAATCCCTTAAATAAGTAGGCATATCATTAACGTACAATGAAAAGAGAGTGGGCGCTCACAGGTATGGGCTTCGAAAGTTCACCTCCCTTTCCCCATCTAACTTTTGCATAATTCCCTGTGTGTAATCGAATAAGTTCATTAAGTAGCTCACCTGGGACCCCTAAATCTCTTAATCTAATCCACAGAAGATTCCGTGGGACGAGGTCGAAGGCGTCCCGCAAATCTATAAATGCCACGTACAAACTGCCCTTTCTTATGTTGATATACTTCCAGCAGATGCACATGAACCTAAACACTTGATCCACCGTACTAACTTTTGATCTGAACCCTGCTTGATATTTAGACAATATTTGTGTCCCATCCATCCATTCTATAAGTCTATTTAAAATATGTCTGGCAAAAACCTTCTGTAAAAGATCAATTAAACTGATTGGGCGATAATTGCCCGGATCGTAGCGATCTCCTTTTTTAAAAATCATTACAATTTCTGCCCCTTTCCAACTATCAGGGATTGGTGTTCCAGCCACTATAGAATTACATAAAAAGTTAATGTATGGCCCCCATACTTCCACGACATGTTTTAGTAGGTCTCCAGGAATCCTATCCGGTCCTGGAGCTTTACCTGCTTTAATAGCCCGTAGTGCCTGCATAGTCTCCTCTATACTAAACCTTAATGGCGCTATGCTCAGTTCTAAATTGCTCTCTACATTTTGTGTGAGCGACCCCTCTTCATCTTCTGAGTAAAGTTTAGCGAAATGGTCACACCAGGTTTTTTCATCTAGATAAAGATCCTTGAGTGATCTACCCTTTCTGTTGCCTTTTGATATTAAGCTCCAAAAGGTACCTTGATCTCTCAGTTTAGCTGCTACTAGTAAATCGTCCCATAGTGCATCATCTCATGTTTTTTTCGTCTGGGTCAAAATTTTATTATATGCATGTCTACTTTCTTTTATAGAATGGGAGTTTTTAGTTTTAACAGCCTGGATCAGGTGGTACTTTGCTAGACAACATTCTTTATTGTACCAAGGGTTAACCAACTCTAAATGATTTGAAGTCTTATCCCTTTTACAAGCTTTACTCAGAAGGGGGCGTAGGGCATCAACCAGTTTTTAATGCAAATCTAAAACACCCTGGCTGCCAAATAAGGGTTCCTTACAAGATGTGATAGTATCAGAAAAGGTATTATAAATATTTATCATTGTGTCTTCTTTAGCCAGGATATAGGTCCATCTCAGTGCACGTCTGTTTTTAGATATCTGGGGTTCACCAGAGAAACTATTTAGTGCAACCTCCTCTTCTCTTTTAGATATAAAAGGTTGAGGGTTTAGCCATAATTGGAGTGGAAAGTGATCACTCTCTGTCCTGACATCTATTTTGAGATCAATGAGTAAATACCATACGATCAAGGAGACCAATATGAAGTCTATATGTGACTTGCAGTTGCCTTTACTGAATGTTGGGGCTGCTGGTCTATCCGACTGCAGGCTGCCATTACATGCTCTTAAATCGTGACCTACGGTCAACTGAAAAGTTGCTGCTACAGTGCATTTAACTGACCCAATAGAATCCAAATTTGGAATGTCATTTGCTATGTCCTGTTCTTCAAGTAAGTTATCAAGGCCCAACACTGGTTCATATTTACAGTTAAAATCCCCTCCTACTACTACTTGGGCATTCGGTCCTAAGGTGTCTAAAAGTGAGTCTTAAAGTTCTACTACCTTAGATTCTTTATTTGTTGGGTGTGGCCTATTATATATATTTATTAAATGTATAATTTAATTTCCCCTTGTCACCATCTTTAATCCCAGCAAATCAGGGGAAAGAATATTCAATGAAGTAACTTCTATTTCTAAAGTGACTCTAACCCAGATCACCAGGCCCCCAGACGCTCTTCCTCTTGCTGAGGGAATTGTGTCACAATGGAAAGTTTTGTACCCAAGCCTGTGTGGAGTTTTTAAAGACCAAGTCTCCTGGAGAAGGATGATATCATAGTCCTCAATGTAGGTACACCAAACGAGGTCCCAAAGGTTCTTAGCTAGCCCTGCTATATTCCATGATATTAATCTTAAGGATAGTTTATCATTGGGTCTGGGAGAGGGTGCATCCAGTAATGTATCTTGTGTGGATTTAACAGCTGAGGGCCAGCTTGGATACTTATTTCTTCCAGAGAGTTGTTTCCTATAATAGGTCCCTCAAGCACACTTCTGTCTATTTGACATATACTGACCTCTTCTAGAGTACCAAAGGTATCACCAGCGCAATTAATAATCTTGTCCATCTCCTCTGCTTTTTGAATGGACCCAAATATAGACCTATCATCATGGTTCAGTATGGGCGCCACTGTCTGTGTATGCTCAGACTCAAGATTCGTCATATTTGATTTGCCTACTTGGCTACTTAAGGTTGGCCCCAAACCAGGACTACCAATCGACGTGAGTCAATTGTTCTGATCCAGCGCACTCAGTGCTTGATATCTGTTATGCGTTGTGATCTCAAAGATTGGACTCCTGTAAGAGTTAGGGGGCCTAGGTAGAGTATTACGCTGGGGGACCTTGGCTAAGTGGCTATAAAAGTATCCCAAGAGGTGCACACCCACACTGTTCTCACCCTGCTTCAGGGAAGCCCCTCTAAGAAGCACAGTCGCAACATGCTGGGGTTGTCTAAAATTGATGATAATACATTCGCCCCCACAAGTTTTCCTGGCATTTCCAATCCAGGGTACCCGTCTAGTTGACAGTATCTGATCAGAATAATGTATCGGGAACCCACAGTTTTTATTCAGCCAGGAAACAGTTTTATGTTTAAGTGAATCGTGTGATTCCTGGCGGAAATTGGACTCTATGGGGTCTAAAGGTGGGATATTAAAAAGTACTACTACGTATGGTTCACAAGCTGGTGGGAGATTAGTTGGTAGTATTTTTCTTACTGGAGTCAAAGGCCCCCCTGTACTTGCTGGGGTTACTTTGGTCTGTATAGACTGGCCATCCAGTTGGCTCATCTCCTTGGCTGTAGCCGTATTCCCCCCCCCACCATTGGCTGCTGTACAACATTATCTGTTAAATTATTCCTTTCCCAATCAAAATGGCCACCATGCAGCGTAAGGATGAAAGCACGCTACATGGAAAAGTGGCGAACAACCGGACGTACCTCCTTCACTATATGTGGTGGCTGCCCACAACTCCAGCACATGCACCAGTGTTCTAGAAACGATGACACACCAGCTTCTACCGGGAGATGCACATCCTTCCAAAGAACGTTGCCAATGAACTCCAGAAACAATTATTCACCAGTCTCCAGCTGAAGAAATGATTAGGAGAAGCATGTCCATTCAAGGAACATTGCAGAGAACAGAGTTGGCATAGTGCTCCAAAACTCTGTTTGAGTCTCACAGTAAGCGTCAGTTTCTAAAGGCAAAACCACTACGATACCTCATAAATACCCCAACAAATTGTGGGAAACTGGATCTCTAAATTTACACAAGTACACAGTTCTCACAGGCGCTCTCCTCGGGCAATCAATGCATGGGATTTTCTCTCCATAATAAATTCCAAATCCGGTAATCCAACATTTCAAAATTTCCCTGGGTAGGTGAGGTACTCCACTCCTGTGCTGCATACTATGACAGGATACCTCCTTTAACTCGTCCCCATTGTTACAAAAATGAATCCATAAATCAAAATATATGTTTATTAGCAGCAGCACAGCAATATGTCCTGCAGGCAGGACAGCTCCAGATCCAACTGCAGTGTAGCCTGGTATTCCATGATCAATATTCTCATGTAACACAGAATGCACTACAAAACATAACATTGCATGTGCAGAGAATGTAAATTAATGAATGATATGCTAATGTATGATATCAACCCAACAGCTTTAGAGAATTAAGTATTGTTCTTTGTCTTTCTTAGTTATACTACTTTTACTTACTGTTCTTACCCTTATACATCATGGCCAGTTCTTTAGAGAATAGATATATTGTTCATATGGCAAACACAAAGTATGCACATGCATTTGTTCCACTAGGAGGTCACTTGGACTCTGACAGTTTTACTACACCGGCTCTGCTTCTGCACCATTCTGTATTTCACAATTTCTAATGGCTTCTTCCTTTCTGCAGTTTTGAAATACCTCAGTTTGTGATTACTGAGATTTATATCAAGTTTTCAAGAGTATGGAAGACAAAAATAATAGACCCATAAAAGAATGATTTAAGCAATCTATGTTAACTATGTGACTTACCCCCAATTTGTGGACTATGAAGATATAGGAAGGAGAGGAAATAACTTTTCTTTGTAACCCATTTTACCAGCAGTCCCATCTCCATCTCTGTCTCCCTCCTTAGCTTCCTGTTCCCCTAAGATTACCCTTTTGGTGGAGTGTAAGAAACCCTCCCTTACCCACACACTTTCTGCAATGCTAAAAAGTGTCTTATCTACTCACAGAACTATTCGAGCACACAGTTCTTTGGGCATGGATGGGCATCGAAGATACTTTTGGCAACGTCGAGAAGACTCACTGTAATTCCCATTTAGCCTCATCAACAAAAATAAATCAATTTGCTCTTTAAAAGCAACAGAACAATATGATGCATGGTGTTGTCTTTTCCTTGCATTACAAGGCTCATGTAGTTTGTGCATACATCTGCTCCATATTTTATTTATAAGTCAACACTATGTCAGTCAATTAGTCTCAGTAAAGCTATGGATGCGATATTAGCTCTATGATATGTTTTCGGAGATTAGAACCCTTTTAATGTAGATGCTAATATTTCTATTTCATAAGATTTTCATCCAAATTGTATGACTTTGTTCTTGCCAGTATGCTCAAGAAGCAGGCATACAGTCAAAATCCTTAACAAGGGCCCATTATCCAATTGTGCTTGTTAAAAAGGGTAAGGAATTAACTTCACATGTTTCTAAATCTTTGTCATATTTCAGCATAATGGAGGGTGTGGTTTCGTGGGTGTAGTCAAATCTCAACTGAATGCATTGAAGGATGAGATGTATGCTGAAACTCAGCTGTTATAGGAAGGTGTGGCCAAAATTAATATTATATCAGCAAAATTTGTGTAGTATGCAAATTTCATGTTACGCGAAATGTGCAAAATTTCTTGAACTTTCACATGTCACAATTTCACATACATTTTGCCAATGGGAGACTGGTTCACCGTAATGTGTGTCACCGAGAAACATGTTTTGCTTAAACCAGAACCTTTTTACATGAGGTGCACACTTGCATAAAAAGTCACAGGAGGTACTGGAAGCCACATTTCACTGCAAAAGCAGTTTCACGTGTTTTATTGACTTTTACATGCAATTTAGCATAATTCCAAGGGAAAAAACTATATTTTTTACTCTTTAAAGTGTGAGCATTCCATGATGATATTGTGGCCATAGAGGCCAGATTACTGTTGCCTTGCACATTGTGTACCTGGCTTCAAGATGTACTTCAGTAGGTGGTAGCAGAGTGTTAAGAAGATCCTCCAGAGACAATTGTATTGTAATCAATATATATATATATTTTATTTAGGTAGGACTTCACACCTCAGTCTGCTAACACACCTACAGCTAAGATCTAAAGAAACTGTGAGTAAAACAAATAGGTACATTCGATACTGAAGCTTGGTGCTCGTAGAATTCCAACAGTATGATGTCATATTACAATGATGAGCAACACAGAAATAGATTACAATGACTGAATGTGACTAACAACAAATGATGAGAAAAATACCACACATCTCCCTTCCAATAATGGTAAATAAACCTAAAAAAATAAAACAAAGTAAAAAGTAAGTTAAAATGAAACTTTTCTAACGCTGTACAAAATCATCCACATTTTTCGGTTTGACATGCGGCCTGGTACTTTTTTTTTGCCCAACAACATCTCTTCAACTTTTCTGTTTGAGTAGAGCATCACTTTTTGCAAAGACATCAGAAGGAAAAATCACAAGTTTAGCAACTCTGTTTAAAATCCAGACTCTATGATCTTCCGTTTGAATGGCATTTTTGAATCCTTTAATTACTCTCATTGGTTGTAAGAATTTAGATCCCGCAAGGACATGGCCTTTACGAGGATTACGAATTCGGACTAAGTCACCAATCTTGACAACCGTTTTCTAACAGCTTTCCTTGCATCAAACATTTCATGTACATTTTCTTAACTTCTTTTTCAATTCGTTCCTTGTCACACTCCACAACCCTGGAATTAGAAGAATCATTAGATATCCAAGAAGGACATAACATTGTATACGGTATTCGTTTGCGAAAAAGCTCAAAAGGAGTCCTCCCTGTCGTTGGAAGAGGAGTCAATCTATAGCTTTTAATCTTGTTTTGTACTTCAGAATACCAACACCTGTGATTAGACAAAGCTCTTTCAATGGTCTCTTTGAGTAACTATTCCATTTGTCTCAGGATGATAGAGAGAGGACCTTTTGTGTATAATACCCCTGTCATCCAAAAATGTAATCATCTCTTTTGATGTGAATTGAACACCATTGTCAGAAAGTAATTTGAAGGAAAACCTTCTCTTTTAAAAACATTATTAAGAAATGTTATGATAGCTTTTGTTTCCACTGAATTTGTAATTATAACCTCAGACCACCTAGAGTAAACATCAAGAAGCACAATGAGATACTTATCTACAATATTGTGCTTAATGGGGCCTAAAACACCAATAACTACCTTATCCCAAGCTTCCTTGGGGAGTGATCTTAAGGTCATTGGTTGAACACGAGATTTCAAAATCTTATCACATCTGCTGCATTCACAGCATTCTCGAACAACTCTCTCAACCATTGTGTCCATCCAAGGCCACCAGTATTCTTGTCTGAGAATCTCTTTGGTTTTGGAGATTCCAGGATGCCCATCGTGAGCACCATCTAATAGTTGTGATCTCAATGAAGTTGGGGGTATCAATCTTGCACTTCTCAACAAAATAGCATTTTGACAAGCTAGTTATTCTCATACTCTAATGAAACTACAGAGATTATTATGTACTATTGCATGTTTGTCCCAATTTCCTGCAATTCCGTTAAGAACAGATTTTAGAATAACATCTTAAGCAAGTTCATCTTCCCACACAACTCTTTTTGTCACTCTCTCATTGACTAAGCAAACAGCGTACTCATCTAACTCATCAGTCTCATCTTCAACTGCCTCACTCTTGGAAGTATTGATGCCCACCAAGCGAGAGCAGCAATCAGCAAAATTGTTTTTCGACCCAGGAACATACACAACAGAGAAATCGAACTCTTGAAGGGATACAATACATTTCCTTATCCTTGAGGAAATATTGTCTAGACCCTTTTAAAAAAAAAAATCTCTCTTAATGGTTTGTGGTCAGTGAATTTGCATCCCCACAAGAATTTACGTAGTTTACTTATCGCCCAAAAGATGCCCAAAGCCTTCTTTTCTACAACAGAATAATTAAATTCCGGCCTCTTAGTGACATAGATAGAAACAGTATGGTTCTTTCCACTCCTTGATTATTTTGCTGCATGACAGCACCTAGAACTGCTTAACTTGCATCAGTCATGATGACAATGTCATGACCTGGTTCAAAACTACTTAAGCAAGAGGCCTTAGACAACATCTGTTTAACTAAAATAAATTATTTTTCACATACAGCATTCCATTCAAAACTTACTCCCTTTTTAGGAGAAGTCTCATGGTATGTGTTCTGTGAGCAAAGTTTGGTATGAATTTGGCATAACATTCTGTCATTCCCAAACATTTAACAACATGATCCTTACAACTCGGACTTGCCATGTTGTGAATTGTGTTAACTAGATCCTTCTTGGGTTCTATGCCTGAAGCAGATATCTTATGTCCCAAATAATCAATTTCAGTAAGACTGAGTTTGCATTTTTTGCCTTTCAATGTAAAATTGTTGACTTCCAAGTTTTTTAGAACTTCTCTCACCCTTGTGTCATGTTCTTCTTTGTTAGAACCAAATGCAAGTATGTCATCTTGATACATTTTTATGCCTCTGACACTACCAAGAATGCATTCAATCATCCTTTGAAAAACAGCAGCAGCAGATATCAAGCCAAAAGGCATTCTGAGGAATTTAAACGTACCAAATGACGTGATAAATGCTGTTAAATTATGAGAGTCTGGTTGCAACTTTACTTGGTGGTACGCTGAAGCTAAATCCAAAGAAGACAAAACATTTGCTCCCTCTAAAAGAGAAAGCATCTCTGATAAGTTGGGAAGGGGATAATGATCAATTACCACACACTTGTTCAGCCCTCTTAAATCTACACAAAATATGGATTCTCCATTCCTTTTGAGTGCCATCACGACTGCTGACAACATTCTGAAGCTTCAACTTCAGCAATAATTCCACCACTCAAAAGTTTGTCTAATTCCATTTTCATATTTTCTTTCACCTTAATGGGAACTCCTCTTACCTTGCTAATAACAGGAACTGCCCCTTTTTTAAATATTATTTTATGAGAGTGTCCATTCAAGCATCCCAGTTTCTCATTAAAAACCAAGGGAAACTCTTTCTCAAAAGAAGAAGTGGAACTGGAACCAGATGACTCAACTCAAGTTTCATTGGAATCCAGTATAACTCCTAGATCTCTTTGATGCAACCAACTTACTAACGAATCACCTCTTTCCGAAACATAAACCGTTCCACAGGTGACACGATCCTTGAACTTAATATCTCCATTAAAATATCCTGAAAGTTTAATCCCTTCTCCGCCATAACGGGGCAAGATGGCCGCTAGTGGGCTGTAGAGCATAGTCGCACTTTACTCCCTCTCCCGACTAGGAGGATGAGGAAGCTGCCCTGATGCGGATTCAGAGTTGGATATGCGGGTGTTTTTGTGGATAGTAGGAAGACAGCGAGGAGTAATCAGCACCGCAGAAACCCGCCTTCAAAAGCGAGCTCTGACAGTGATTAAAACTGTTCGAGAGTATTGGGAAATTCTGTGCAGCAGCCTGATCAAAATGTCGCAACGAGGGAGAAGCGAAAAGGATAAGGAGAAGGATAAAATGGTGCCAGCAGCAATTAGTGCGTTTAAGGCGCTAGGAACCGGCACTATTCCCAAAATATTGGCACCAAGCAAACGGGTAACCCCTGCATCGACTGCGGCTCAAAAGGCACAGCAAAAGAAAGCAGAGAAAGAGAGAAAGCTTGAAACGAAACCAGCTCAACCCACTGCAGCTTGAAACGAATTACTGCTTACAACACAAGAACAAAACAAAGACATAACTACATTCACATGGAATAACAGGTCAGCGGTAGTCAAAGATGCCAAGGATTCCAATTACAGACAGCCCACCTTGACGGAGTCATTCAGCGTAAGGTCTGCATCAGGAACAGCAGTCAGGACCCCGGCAAGGCATTCTCCGGTTGTAAACGCCGCCGACGACGCCGACAGAGATGCGAGAGCAGAGAGAGCCGCCCTCGAGGACGCAAGAGCCTCAGTTGCTGAGCAACCAGTAAACTCAGTCACGGACTGCACGCTTCCTGCGGGAGCATCAGAGCTGGGAGAGACGGAGGATGTGAGCAGCAACCAGCTGCAGCGGGTGAGCAGGGGGCCTGAATTAGTTATAAGTGAGGCAGCAGAGGCAGCAGAGGGGGCAGGAAGCACTAACAATACCCAGATGCTGGATGCACTTTTACAGGTTGAGGAAGAAATGACTAACAACATGAATCAGATTCAGTGCGCGAAGTGGGGGAGCTTGGCTAATCTTGACTCACAGAAAGAGCGTGAAGGCGACAAATTTTTCTCTGTTAATGAGGGCTCGGACTCCACTTCGAGCGAGGAGGAAGGTAAAATCTCCACAGAAATCAGTTCAGATACAGAGGGGAGTGGCGGATCTGATGATAAAAATACACAGAAAAGGAGGAAAACAACAGCAAGACGAGGAGGAGGGGGTGGAGGCTCCCCAGATAAAACTAATAAAAGGCTCTTACAGGACTACTCGGCAACCTCTAGTGTGTACCAGGAGGGTATGCAAGAAGAAGGTGGAGTAACAGGAGGGGCAGAAAGTGGAACTCCACAGCATATCACACTGGACATGATGTTTAATACGTTAAAACAAATGCAGGCTGAAACCAGGGCAGAGAGCCGGAGAGCTAGGCATGACACCAAGAAAATACAGGCATCAATAAGAAGAATGAATAAAAAGTATGAGGAGGTCGAAGAGCGAGTGGTTCAAGTAGAG
Source organism: Lissotriton vulgaris (assembly GCF_964263255.1). Lineage (NCBI taxonomy): Eukaryota > Metazoa > Chordata > Amphibia > Caudata > Salamandridae > Lissotriton > Lissotriton vulgaris. The sequence continues at coordinate 1,435,333,143 of NC_141687.1, forward strand.
GAACGGACGGGCAGGCTCGAGGACGAGGTTACGGACTGGCAGGCCTTTAAGATGGAACAGTATAAAATAATGGAGGATCTTCAGTGGAAAATTGAGGATTTTGAAAATCGCCAGAGGCGTAATAATGTGAGACTTCTTGGACTAGAGGAAGGGGTGGAGGGGCAGGATGCAAGAGGCTTTGTTATCAAGCTGTTGAAAGAAGCCTTCCCGGGAGCTCAATGGCAATGGGAGCTAGAGGTTGAAAGGACACACAGGTTCCCGCTGTCAAATAAAAAGAAACGAGATGGCAGACAGGATAACTTGTCTAGAGCTATGCTAGTATTTTGTGGAAATTTCTTATCAAGACAGGAAATCATTGAAAAGCCAGACCAGACTCAAAAAAATCAGTTTAGGGAGTCACTTTTTTCACTCGACCTGATTTCTGCCACGTTACTGTGGAGAGGCGGTGGCGGCTCAGACAACTAATTGCTCCCTTCCAGCGACAAGGGGCAGAGGCCTACTTAATGTTTCCGGCAAAGTTAAAGATTATCATAGGTGGTGGTACGAGGATGTTCTTCTCAGAAGTAAAGGCAGGGGAATACCTATCAGAACTCGCTGAGCTGAACAAGGGGAGAGGAAATAAATAAATAGGTAGAGCAAAAAGGCTAAAGACAAGACATTAACAGTAGGTTAGGGGTGTAACACAGGATTCAGGGCAGCGGGGGGAAAAAGGTTGAGCAGGAGGGAGGAGAGGGAGGCGACTCTACAACACACAGCAGTCACACATAGGTCATGAGTGACCTATTTGCCCGTGGAAGGGGGGTGGGAGATGAGGGGGAGGGGGGGTGTTGCAGGGAGGGAGGTGGGGCAGAGGGGAGGAAAGGAGGGGTGTTGGGTGTTTGGAAAAAAATCGCAGAGAGAAGGATGTGTCGCTAAATGTAAATAAAGAGGGGAGCATTAGGATGCTTGGGATGGAAAAAGTTAGAAAATATAAATGGCATTAAGGATTGTCTCTCTGAACATATGTGGTCTGAATAATGGAGTAAAAAGACAGAAAGTTGCTGCCATGTTAAGAATGCTTAGGCTGGAAATAATGTGCCTTCAGGAGACACATATCGTAGGAAAAGAAAGATTTATGCTGGAACAGTTGAGGTTCGATGTCCTTGCTCATACAAAACAAGAAACTAGAACAAGAGGGGTTGCCATACTAGCTAAGAAAGGGACTGTTACACTTAAAAGGAAAAAGGAGGATCAAGGGGGAAGATGGGTTATTGTGGAGGTGGAAACACACGCTGGAAGTTTCATAATTGTATCAGTTTATGGCTCTAATGATGATGAACCCGAAATTTTTGAATATTCAGATATAGAACTCTCACTGTGGCCAGAGCCTATAATATGCTGTGGAGATTTTAATATTAATGGTCTTGATGGGGCAGGCATGGTGAGCGGAGGAGACTATGTTGGACGGAAGAGGAAAACATGTAAGGCTATACATAATATGGCGCTACGTAATGCTTTGGTGGATGTGTGGGCGAAAAAGAATCCAATAGGGACAGAGAGTACGTATTACTCAGCACCCCATAGAATGGTAGCTAGGCTAGACTACTTCTTTATATCAAGTTCAATAATGATTGGTTCCTAGTTAGAAAGGTTGCCAAGAGTAGTTTCGGACCATAATCCGCTGGTCCTAAGTCTTCCATTGGTTAACAGGGGCGTGGGTAAAAGTAGTACATGGACATTTGAGAGAGGTTTACTGAGGGAGCCAGGATATATTAGTCATAAGCAGGAATAGATCCCACAATTTTGAGAGGTCAATAGGAATTCAGTTTCTGTAAACATGATTTGGGACGCTTTCAAGGCTTGAGTTAGGGGGGAGACTCTAAGCTACACATTGCAAAGGAGTAAGAAGAAGATCAGGGTGGATAAAAGGTTGAGGGATTTGGAGAGCCTAGAAGAGTGACTAATCATGGTCATAACCAAGCAAGAACCAATAGAGGGGATATTGCTGGAAATAGAATTGAATAAAGCAGAGGCAGGGCGCAGAAGGCAGCGGGAAATTTTCTGGCCAAAAAGGAAAATTGTTAGGAATTTAATGAAAGAGTAGGCCACTTTTTAGCAATACGGACTCGGCAAAACTTAGCAGCAAGGGAAATAAAGGAAATCAGAGATAGCCTAGGAAATGTAGTTAGCAAAGTAGAAGAGGTGCAGGAGGTTTTTAGGAGCTTTCATGGTAACCTCTATGAACAGAATTTAAGTAACACAGATTCGGAGATCACGGATTACTTGGCAGAGATACCGCATGATACATTAAGTACAGAGGGGAAAGAGAAATTAGACCTCCCTCTAACGCTACAAGAAGTAAGTGAGGCTGTGAACAAACTACCAGCGGGGAAAGCCACAGGGCCGGATCAAATACTGGCAGAATTTTATAAGGCCTTTTGGGATATATTGGGGGAAAATATGCTGGAAATCTTTAGGCAGGCACAGCTAGGCAGATCAGTACCACATTAATGGGCAGGGGCATATATTATAGTGATTTTAAAGAAGGACAAGCCACCGCTAGAGCCAGGGTCTTATAGGCCAATCACTCTTTTAAACGCGGACGCAAACATTTTCTCCAAATCACTCACACAAAGATTGAGCAAGGTCATTGAGGGGCTAGTCATCACCTCACAACATGGTTTTATCCCCGGGAAAGGAACGACCCAGCATACTAGGCAAATGATTACCATCTTGGATGCCGCAGGGGTCGCAGGAGATCCTGTCGCGGCCATATTTCTCGATGCGGAGAAGGCCTTCGACAGGGTCTCCTTGGACTATCTGTGGAGGGCCATGGTGTGGTTCGGGATAGGTGAGGGCTACATCAAAGCAATCCAGACCCTTTATGAACAGCCAACGGCAAGGGTAAGAATAAACAGGAGCTACACAAAGGCAGTTCAGATAAATCGCGGGACTAGGCAGGGCTGTCCAGCCTCGCCTTTGTTGTTTGCTTTATATTTGAATCCGTTTTTAAGAAAACTTGCAAGTAACAATAATATCTATCCGGTTAGATTGCAAGGAATTGAGTATAAGCTATTCGTATATGCGGATGATGTGGCTATCATAACATCGAAGCCAGGGAGAGCGATAGCTGAAATAAAGCAAGAGGCGTTGAATTTCGGAGCTATAGCTGGATATTCGATCAACAAAGGCAAGACTCAGATAGTGCAGAATAGGTACACAACATATCAGGATATTAGAGTGGTGCCCGAAGCTACATACCTCGGGATAAAAGTGACTACCGACTTAGACAATCTTGTAGGGCTTAATATGGAACCGCTATTAGATAAAGTGAAAAGAAATACAGAAAGGATTCATAACCTACATCTGACACTAATGGGTAGGATAAACGTGATTAAAATGATCACGTTTCCGAAATTTTTGTACATTTTTAGAGCGATACCACTTTTTTTCGACCAGACTTGGTTTAGAAAACTGGAAGTAATACTTAATAGAGTGATATGGGCTCAAGGGAAGACCAGAAGAGCATATCAATACATGGTACTTCCTAGGGAGAAGGGGGTCTGGGGGGCCCGGATTTCAGACTTTATTACTGGGCAGCTGTCTTGCAGTACTCACAGGGGCTCCTGGGTGGAGGGGGAACTGAGCAACAAGCTGGCAGTTCAGGTTTCACGAATGTATATAGAGCACTGGTGGGGGGGAGGCCGAGAATGGCCTGCTGAATACGGTTTATTATAGCTATTTTAAAAATACTAGGCTCAAGACTCTACGAGCGGCATATAATGTTTGGAAGGTGGTGGTTAAAAAGCTTGGAATAGACAGATACAACTACTACACCCGCTTGTACACAAATTACTCACTTCCAGGGGATATTTTCAGGGACGTAATCATGAAGGATTGGGACAATAAGGGGATTAAGAAGATAGGGGATTTACTGGATACGGAGGGGTTTGTTATGCAATTTCAGGAATTCCAAAGGAAACATGGGATAACGGGTAACAGCTTCTTTAAGTATCTGCAGATAAGAAGTTTCCTTGCAAATAAAAGAGGTGGACTGATAGGGTTTAATCACTGCAGAATAATGGATTATTTTGAAAGGAGTAACCATTGTACAATTCGCCAGCTGTACGCAGAACTGTATGTGTTAAAAAACGATGATAGGGAAAAATACGCTAGCAAATGGGTGGAGAAGGTGGGATCGTCCTCAGAGGGATTGCAGACATCTTTAGACTTAGGGCGAACAGTGTTATGCTCTGCGACATTACAATCGCAGAATTACAAGACATTTTACTCTCTTTATCATACTCCAGCCAGATTGCACAGTGGGGGGGGAGACACAGGAATTACTTGCCCACGGTGTGATGCAAGAGATGCGGACATCGTCCACATGTTCGCGCAATGTCCACAACTGCATACACTAAAAGGGGCAATCAAGGAATTTTTGGAGAACTCATTGGGAATTAAGATTAAATTGACACATGAACTGTTATTCTTAGGTGTGTTGACAGGGACAGTGGGCCTCCCTATAGAATTTTTGTTTATGGTAGCGGCGGTGTATAGGATTGGAATTGCAAGGGCGTGGCTTGATAGGGCGCCCCCAACATTTCAAACGTGGATAGCAAGGCTACTGTCCACGTATAACTTGGAGAAAGCTATATACGAAAGGAAGGGTAGAAGGGCGAGAGTACTGGGGGGATGGATCTGGCAATCAGTAGACCAGTGGAAAAATAGGCCAGAATAGTGGAGGGATCTTCACTGACGGGGTGGGAGAAGAAATGTGTACAAGTGATTATAAAACGATATGCTTTTCATCAAAATAAAGTATTTGTGTTTGTATGACTCTTCTTTTGAAATTTTTGTGCTGTAATATGTATTGGAAAACATGGTAAAAGGGGGGAAAAAATGTTAATTAAAAAAAAAAGGAATCCAGTATAACTCCTAGATCTCTTTGATGCAACCAACTTACTAACGAATCACCTCTTTTCAAAACATAAAAACCTTTCCACAGGTGACACGATCCTTGAACTTAATATCTCAATTAAAATATCCTGAAAGTTTAATCCCTTCTCCGCCATAATATTTGGCTTTGATATCAGCTTTATAAAGTACAACTTTATCCTTCAAATGTTTATCATATATCTCTTTAGGAACAAGGGTAATATTTGCCCCAGAGTCAAACAACATACTAACAGAAGTGCCATCAATGTTAACAATTTTAAAGGGACCACTCTTTTCACCTTCAGAAACTCTGAGTATTATTTCTTCTTCTTCATGATCTTCATCACAAACAACCCCCGGAACCTTTTTTTTCAATTCCAGAGCAACAACACGTGTCCCTTCTTCCTACATTTCATACATGTTGCCTTCCATCCAATACAAAAATTAAAACTGGCTACATGTCCATGTTCTCCACATCGGTAACATGTAACTTGAAACTTTCCAGAATTAATAGTATTCTTGGTGTAATCGGGATTATTAATTGGAAACTTATTGTGTCAGACTTGTTGAAATGAGAAATTGTTACATCACTTTGTTTAATTTTAGAGTCGTATACAGTTTCTACTTTGTCTTCCTTGGGTACCTCAACATTCCCTGTTTTAAGTTCTGTTACACAAGCTTTCGTTTGTTCACAGGATTTGGCAATCGTAATTACTTCTGATAAAGAAGGATTATCTTTCTCCCAACAAGCTTATTTGACTTTGTCTAAAGAACATCCTAACATGAATCGATCTCTCAACCTTTCCTCATAGTTCCCCCCAAAATTACAGGTTGAAGCAAGTTTCCCTATTACAATGACATAGTACTCCGCACTCTCTCCTAGTCTATGCATACATTTACTAACATTATGCCTTTCTAACACAGTAGACACTTTGGGTAGGAAATGTAAATCTAACTTTTTTAAACATATCTCATAATCATTTAAATTATCTGCTTCAGATGTGGGTAAATCTGGAACATGTTGAAAAATTTCTTGTCCCTCGGGACCTAAACAATGAAGAAGGAGAGACATCTTTCTTTCTGCATTTAAGGAGACACCACATACACGAGAATATTGTGAAAATTTTTTTTTCCAGTTTTTCCATGGAATATTAGGTTTACCTGGACTTATCTGGAAGAATGGAGGAGGTGGAACGTTTTGCATTATGAAAGTGAACCAAATATAAATACATACTTGTAAAAGAAAAGATTAATAAGATGTGCCTGTCACCATGTAGAAATGAACTGTAAAAAAAATGAAATAAGTGTGATTGTCACTGAGATAAGTTTGACAAGCAAACTGAGGTGAATGATCCAAATGAAGTTTGACAAGCAAAAATTTAAATAGTGTGCTTGTCACAGAAATGAAGTATCCAATTGAAGATGTAAAATTATTTTTTCCACGCTAAATGGAACACATTACTCTTTGAAACAAGAAGTCATATGAATAACATTCCCAAAAGGAATTTCTTGTGAAGAAAACATGAAGTGAAATGCTGTATTGTGAGTAGAATCTTCACTGAAGAACCTTCATGTAAGTTGGTTCTTAATGCAGTACACAGAAGTTTAAAAAAAAAGAAGGCAGGAAGTTGAACAATGGAAGAATAGCGGTAGACAGTCTTGCAGGTAATAACAGGAAGTGAGGAAAATTCTTTACACAGGTTGGCAGTCTAGTTGTAGTCTTATTTGGCAGGAAACAGGAAATGACGCGGGTTCTGCTCTTCACATCTCATGGAAGGAGAGATCTACAATGGCAAAACCATGGAGACCAGCGCATGAAAGAACGTAGGAGTGTGCAAGGAATCAGCACCATGGGACCTCTTTTGAAGATAAACAAGTGCGGGAAAAGCAAAGGTACCAACGGGCACTTCTCGCTTCACCACGCGTTTATAGAAAAGAGTCCCAAATTAGGCAGAGTCGAACAACATGACATACATCTCACTATTTCTCCAAATGACACAGATCCAGAGTGTAGCACACACAAAAAATAGCCAACTTCACAAATCCATTTTGTTGAGACATGTCCTAAGTAAACTTTCGTGTTGCATAGACAAGAAAGACAAGTACAGCGTCAAGTGTAAAGCGTATAGAGTAAGAATATAGAGTATGATTCTTCTTGTGTTAATAAGTAAAGTGTACCAAGGAGCATAGAAGCTATATGCTTAATCCTTGAAGAGAGCCATTGCTTGTAAAGTGATAAAGAAGATCATACATAAACAAAGTGCATGAAATATGATTCCAAAAGTTCCAAAAGCTTGTTAGTTCCGGTTTTCTTCTTGTTGTCTTTAAGGAAGAAATAGAAAAAATCTTGTCTGGTGAGGTTGTAGCGTTGAGATGTGATTCAAAAAGTCCCAAAAATGTCCAAAGTGGGTATTCTCAGTTCCTCGCCATTGTAAAGATCCTCCAGTCACAATTGTATTGTAATTAATATATATATTTTATTCAGGTAGGACTTAACACCCCAGCCTGCTAACACACCTACAGCTAAGATCTAAAGAAACTGTCAGTAAAACAAATAGGTACATTCAATGCTGAAGCTTGGTGCTTGTAGAATTCCAACAGTATGATATCAAATTACAATGTTGAGCAACACAGAAATAGATTACAATGACTGAATGTGACTAACAACAAATGAAGGGAAGACCACACAGAGATTCTGGGAGTCAGATTATAGTCTTCCCAAAGTACCCTGTAATTTTCAAACAGTAAACATTATCTCAACCAGTTACAGAGATTTAGCGCAACCAAAATATTCAGTTTTATTACTGGGCATCTCTGGTGATGCAATTTACCATGCATCTGCAAGATATCTCTGAAAACTCCCTCATTTATCAATATTTTCCTAGACGCCCCTTATGCTTTTTTAGTTCACCTTACTTGACATGTTAAGTTTAAGAGCTTGCTAGATTTATGTGGCATGTGGTGTGATATCTGTAGATGATTTTAAAGTTTGAGACTGTATGGATGTACCCCGTTGAGGAATAACACAGTACTTCCTGACATCTTTAAGGTAGTAAATCATTATTTCTGTTCCAACTCCAATCTACTGTTTCGATATTAGATATAACCATTGAATCTTTAATGAAAAGTGTAGGGAATTTACCTTTTCAGCGTGGCCACCACAGGTTTTTGCCTTTTGTTGGAACCTATATTTTTCCTGAGTTTAAAGTGTTGTGTTGTGTACTTTACGCCTGCTAACCAGTAGTAAAGTGCCTGTGCTATGCCCTTTAAAATAATGGTTGAAATGGCAAATACTTGCTTAGTATGGTTAACTCACCTATATGCCCCTAGGATATGGTGCAAGGTGTATAAAGGGTCTGGAAGTTAAGTGCCACTAGTGGACTGCAGCACCCATTGTGCTAGTCACTATAATGGTAGTGCAAACATGTCTTCAGTCCTTACCGAAGCAATGTTAAAACTGCTATTTGACATATTTAAATAAACCATTTTGACAAGCCAAAACATCCCTTTTACACATTAATGTCACCCCATGTAGGTCAGAAGGATGGGCACATGGTGTTTTTTAAAGTAGAACAATTGGAAATGTAATGTTTACATGTCCTTACAGTGACTAGCATTCAAATGCTATTTTCACTGTGGCAGGCCTAGATGTCCCATACAGACTAAAATCATAATACTGTATCTCAGGATTGGTACCAGGTAGAAAAATAATGAAACAACTATTTAAAATGTTATTACACATCCAATTTAATAATGTAGTCAGTTTTGTAATAAATGTTAAAAAAGTTAACTTTTAGAAATGTTTCTGGAGGCTAATTTGCATTGGCTCTCCAGTTTATCTAAGCAGGCAATTATCCCTGAATAAGTGTGACTAAATGTGAAATGCTTTGCAGGAGCAAACAATAGATTGGGAATCATTTTTCACACTATAGTGTCAAAACCTGCTTGCATGTTAAATTGTGCTTGTCAGGTCTGCTGGGTTCACATACAACACTTTGGGCACACTTGAAATGGGAGAGAACAGGATGTCAAGACAGTTCTTGTGGATCGACTGTCTGGTTGCTCAAGAACTCTGCTTGTGTTATACCAGACTCCTCGTGCTGGGTCTGTTTTGGGTACAGAGGCTACCTCAAAGTATATTTTAATCTTAGGTACGGAAGGGCACTGGAATTACCAAACTATACTCCCAACACACATCTCCAGAAATCAGAGCCCAAGTTTAGTGTGGCCAAAAACTTTCATCATCTTGAAAATGTCCAAAGTATGTGGAGTTTGCTTCAAAAACATTTTCCCCATTGGTTTGGGTACCACCATGTGCCCACTTTGCAACACTTTCTGGATCTGAGTGTTAGACCTGACATCCTGGAGTGTTTTACCTGACTTTGTGTCTTTTGACCTCCTGTTTTGCTAAATTCATTTTTGCTAGCCTTAGGACACTGGGCACGTTATCACTGCTAGCCAGTGCTAAAGTTAATATGCTCTGTACTCAAAACCTGGTAAAATTGGCTCACCACCATAGGAATATTTAATTTACTGGCAAGTCTCTAGTAAAGTGCACTCTATGTGCCAAGGGCTTGTAAATTAAATGCTACTAGTGGGCCTGCAGCACTGACTGTGCCACCCACATCAGTAGCCATGCAAACATGGCTCAGGCCTGCCGATGCAGATCCAGTGTGTGCAGTTTAAATGACCATTCTGGCCCAAACCTACCCTAAGGCCCTATGGGCCAGGGTGCAGTGTATTGGAAAGGTAGGACATGTACTTATGAGTTTCACATGTTCTGGTAGGAAAAAACGGATACATGTATTTTTCACTACTGCAAGGCCTATCTCTCCCATAGATTAACATAGGGATTGACTTAGCACATCTTTACGGTAAAATTATCCAATTGTGACTTGACTCACAAATTAACATCACAACTCAGGTTTTAAATTGTAAGTCTGAAAATACCACTGTTTATAAAGTTGGCATTTTCTTACTTCAAACATACTGTGCCTCTGTCTGTCTGTAAATCCATGTGTGGGCTTTGTGCATTCCCTCTAGATAGTCACACAAAGGGGACTGAGGTCTGATGGGCTTTCCTGAGGTAAATTCGGAGGGAGTAGCTGACAATGGCACCTGAATAGGGCTGTGCCTGTCCCCACACAAAAAACTGCACCCCCCATGTAGTGAGTCTAGAGGCAGTGCAGGAAAGTCAGGGACCTTGTAATCTTTAAAAGCCTCTTTGAAGTCTCCCCCACTTCAAAGTCACACTTCGGTATAAGTACTGGACCCCTGACACCACAAAATCAGAACTTTGCTGGAACGAAGGACATTCTGCCTGGAAGAAGAGCTGCTGTGCTGCAGGAGAGACTGCCGCTTTGCTAACTTCATTGCTGTGTTGGCCTGCTGCCTGCTGATGTCTGTGCAAGAGGGACTGCCACTTTGCTACCTACTCTGCTGTGTTGACCTGCTGCCTGCTGCTTCTTATCTGGGAGTGAGAAGGTCTGGATCTGTTCTCCGCATTCTTGAACCCATGTTTCTCCAAGGGCTTGCTGACTTTCCCCCTTTTTTCTAAAGTCTCCGGAACACAAAAGACTTCTTGCAACTCTGTTGGTGCTGCTGGATTCTGCCATGTGTTAGTACTACCCTTGCCTGAGGTGCCCCCTCCAGATCTGGGCCTCAGAAGAGGGTTCTGCAGCTGTTTTCTGCAAAAACGGATGCAGTGACCCCTTGAAGCTGATCGGAACTGATGCAGTGCCCTCCAACGCTGACGCAGTGCTGATTCGACAAGGACGCAGGTCCCGACTGCAAGGTTTGACTTTGATACAGCACTGATCCTTCGACACCGACTGCGAGGCTCGACAATGATGTATCGACCCAACTGTGTGAATTTGGATCCGATGCAGGGAGTTCTCATGGCTTGCTCCGTACAAGGTACTTTTTCAGCAGGCACTGCGTGGGTCCTGTAGCCAGCTTGCCCTCCATGGCGGTTGGCCTGAACTTTGTATTTACCCCAGTCTAACATGACCTCAAGTAACCCTTTAGCGCTATTAATTTCTATGCACTCTTTTTGGATTTAATTTTTAAAAATTCATATTTCGAGTTCTGCTTATGTAAATGTTGTCATTTTGGTCTTGATTTACGCAGATATATATTCACTATATTTCTAAACTGGTGTAAAGAATGTTTTATTTATTTTCACTGTGTTACTGTAATTCAAGTGTTGCACAAATGCTTTACACATTGCCTCTTAAATTAAACCTGAGTGCTCTTTGCCAAACTACCAGAGAGTGTTCACAGGTTAATTTAGGTAGTGTATCTGACTTATCCTGGCTAGGATTGCAGTCCCTACTTAAACAGGGCGCACACCTCTGCCAACTAAAGACCCAATTTCTAGCACTAAGGAAGAACCGAAGAATGCTGGATCTGCTGTCTGTTACCTGAGAGGAACCCTGAAGGAGTGGACCTCCTCCCTTTTGAACCCAGGGCAAATATGTGGACCACAAGGATAATAAGGCTGCAGGGATTTAGCAAGCTACAAGAGGCCATTTCCTGGAAGAACTCAGTTGACCAGTGGCAACTGGACCTGGCTTGGACTTTGCTGTTGGCCTCTGCCTGACACCCTTTAAGTGCCTCGCCATAAGCCCGGGGGGGGGGGGGGTTAGATGTGTACTCCTGTGGTGGATTGTGATTTAAAAGACAAAGGGCCCGATTTAGAGTTCGGTGGATGGGTTACTCCATCACAAACGTGAATACTATTCCCTCCACCTAATTACAAGTGGCCTTGAATATAATGCACTTGTAATATGGTGGACAGGGTATCCATGACTTTTTGAAGGGTTTTCCCATCTGCCTAACTCTAAATGAGGCCCTAAGCCAGGAGGTGAAATGTTTTGACCAGGACGAACCTGGTTGGTGTATTCGATCCACACTCCATCGCAGTCAGCCGCAAATTGCACCACAGTCCAGTGTACCATATTGGATCTTTGTGCTTTTTGGGGCAATTTCTATATATAACTTTAAAAAAACATATCTCAGGTTCCCCTCATTGGATTGTTGTCACTTTGTTTATTACATTTTTATTCCATTTTTCCAATTTGGTTTGTGATTTTTATTGTTTTGTATTTTTACTTCATTATTGTTTTGGTACTACATAAACATTTAACACATTGCTCTAAGTTAAGCCTAATTGGTATGTGTCTTAGCTACCAAGGGACTGAGTTCAGTTCAATTTAGTGCAATTGAGGTTTCACCCTGACAAGATTTGTGATAATTCCTGAGGTGGGTAGTCACCCACCCAAATAATAATCTGATTGATGACAAACTGCAAAATGAATTCTATATACCTTGCTGCAAATATTTTGAATATCTGTATGTGTAGCTCCAAGAAATCAGAAGTGAACACATAATTTACCTATAAAATGTTTTCAATTGTGTAAAACCCCTCACAATAAAAAAAGGTTCGTGTTGCATCAAATCTTCCCTGTCATCTGGATGGCATGCTATCACAGTGGACCAGGAAGCATATATATAGATAGATAATATAGATTCATGTAATAGGTCGCGTCTGGTTACAGCAACTTCTCAAAGTGGATTGAATTACTTTCTGAATGTCTTTGATATCTATGAGACCCCGGTGATGATTTCAAATTGAAATCCCAACTGAGGTCCAAGTTGCTGATTAAAAAAGGAAGGTGGTGTCCTTACATTCGCCTCATGCTATATTCTTAGATTTGTTCTGCGAGGCGGTGTCCAGGAGAAAAACTGCGCTGCAATGTGCACCCATTTAAATTATTCATTTTGCTGGGTATTCCTCCTGAGCTTTAGGATAACTGTATCTTTGTTTTGCTACCTTGTCAGCAGATTTCGTGTTACTGATATTAGTCCATGGGTTCACGAAATGCTGGACAACTGAGTGTGATCTAACTCATCACACTCTTGTTTTCAACGAGGTGTGCTCAAAACATTCCTGTGAATGCTACCATTACAGACCCATATGAGACATTTTTAGACAGGTGTTTTTTGAACGAGCTAAATGCAACTGTAATTTATTCGACCTGAATGTGGAGGGTAACATAATAATAGTTCTTATCTAAGAGAGTTCAGGTAAGGATTTGAATGGTATTTTATATGTTGCATTTTGGTTGTTTTCAAGAGCCGTTATATAAAAAAAACCAGCCATGCCATTGGCAACGTCTCCCACCTGAGATTAGAATTCTACCTTGTGTTCAATATCTGAGCAATATCTGAATCCTGTTATTGATATTGCATGAGAATATTTATGTCCTAGGGTTTTATACTTGTAAATAAACCTTTCGATTTTTTTTATTGACTTTATTTTATAAGATGCAATTTATTGTAAAGGCATCGGAAAATCTTTTGCGCAATTGGACTGTTGGGCGTGAGGCAAAGAGGTTGGCAGGTCACACTTAGATCTAGATGTTAATTTTTTTTTTAGCCTAATCATTTTTAATTCTTAATTTGTTTCTTAAACTTAAAGGAAGAAATGCAGACATGCTCACAAAAATGTATTTGGCCCTAAAATTGCTATCGCGACCAGACTGCTATTGCTATGTTTGAAAAACTACAGAATCACACCAAAGTACAACTTTAGTTACAAAAAGGAACATTTCTAGTTATTTCAACAATTTAGATTCCAATAATACTTTAGACAATATTTTTTCAGACAAAACCCTAGTGGTATATGATATTAACAGTGGAATTGCCAGATGAGAGGTAACTGTTGGCAGCGTACAAGGGCTTACGGCCACATGCATCAACCTATTTAAAAAGTGCAATCGGTGCGAATCGGTAAATTAGGCCATTTGCGATTCCTAAATAGGTTTTTGGGATGCATCAAGCATTTTTGGCAAAATCGCTATTTTTAGCGAATTCCAAAAATGCGGTTGCTTTTAAGGAATCGCAAATTTGCGATTCCTTAAAAGCAATGCATGATTAATTTTAAAATTGCGAATTCGCAAATAGGGGTTGCAAATTACCACGAGGGTGAACCTCGTGGTAATTTGCGAAAATGTATTAAAATGCTCAAAATTGCATTTTAAAACACTGTCATGTTACAGACACACATGTCCTTAGGACATGTGTGTGTGTGAAACATGCACTTCAAAATACATTTCAGGGGTGCAGGGGGGGGGTCCTTTGGACCCCCCTGCACCCATGGAATGCATTAACATTTTGCGAATCGCTAATTGAAATTCGCAAAATGTCAATGCCTTCCCATTGATTCCTATGGGCCTTTTGGCCTATAGGAATCAATTGGAATTGCGTAATCGCAAATTGGAATTCGCATAATATTTGCGATTCGGTAAAAATTGCGATTTTTACCGAATTGTAAATTTTATGTGATTTCAATCATGCATCCCGTTTTCCGATTCCTTATTTGCGATTCCCTAAAAATCGCAAATAAGGAATCGCAAGACCGGACTTTGATGCATGTGGCCGCAAAATCTCACTAACACCAGCCTGCATATTTCATCACAATTCCACATAAATTGAAATTGTCCTGTGCCATTGAGATCAGGTTCAATATATAGCTGTAGAAAACCAGTCAAAAATACAGATCTCATCTAATCCTGACATTTCTATTGTTATTGAACTGTTGAAATGACATCACACATCTCTATATAGTTGAACTTGGGTGTGCTTAAAATTCTGAGGAAGATTTACTTACATTTCACATAAGGCAGCTTGCTGCACTGCTTTCCGTGAAAGGGAGACAGCAGAAACGTGTCATGTCCACGATGGTGCAGGGGTGCCTGAGGTACAGGCAGGGTTGTTTTTTTGCAGGAAGGGACACTTTCCTGACCAAAAACAATCAATCCTTAACTGCCTTTTCCTCTTACAGTGTGCCCTGCAAAATGCACTCAAGGAAATGACGAGGAGAAATAAAGATATTTTGCCTCCTTATGCCTCACTGGGGAAGGTGGAGCATTTTGACATATTCCCAGTTTTAAAACTCTTTATAAATCTGGGAATGTTCCAATAGTCATGGGTGGGTACAAGAGATGGCCCATGCTCTACGCAGGGAACGCCTTCCTAATGCAAAGTATCTCAAGGCAGCACTTTGTGTTACTTTATATTTACTAAATCACACAACGCCATGCAAATTGGTTTTGAATAGCTTAGTGAATAACACAAATGCTTTTGTGTTGGGGCTGCACCACAAATGAGACACAACCCTGAGGCAAAATCTTGGTAAATCTGTCCTTCTGCATTTTTACTTCTATGTTTTCTACTTTGTAGAATTTTCTTTTTCTCACACAAATCTAGACTGCTCTACTCCTAGAGAAACAAGTCGAACTTACATCGACTCTTATCTCACCCTAAATGGGTAGGCAGACAAAACATCGAAATTAAAATATCGATATACAATAATATCGATGTTTTAATTTCGACAGTATAGAATATCGATGTCCAAAATATCGACAGACAGAATATCGTTTTTTTTAAGGTATGTATGTTACTAATATCGAATTTTACTAATATCGAATTTTTTTTTAGTGTTATGTATTTTATTATGTAGTTTATATGTTTGTTAAACATGTTTTGTAATGTATGTTTGAAAATTTGTAAATTTGTTTACATTTTGCGTTTTAGTATCAGAGCGGGTTGTGGGTTTATAGGGGAATAGGGTGGGAAGTAATTTAATAATAATTAATTAATTAATATATGTTTGTAAAAAATTTTAATTAATAATTAATTGGTAATTAATTAATATTAATTAGTTAATTAATTAATATAATCTTGTACATATTTTTAATTAATAATTAATTGGTAATTAATTAATATTAATTAGTTAATTACATTAATTAGAGTAATTTTTTTATATATAATTTTTTGTTGTTAATTAATTAATTGGGAAATTTAATTAATTACAGCTAATGTGCTAATATATTTACTTTATTGTTATTGTTAATTAATAATTATTTGGTAATTAAATAATATTAATTAATTTTGGGTAAAGGAGTATTTTTAGGGTTCAGGGTCAGTTTTGGGTTTTTGGGTAAAGGGGTATTTTTAGGGTTCAGGGTCAGTTTTGGGTTTTTGGGTAAAGGGGTATTTTTAGGGTTCAGGGTCAGTTTTCAGTTCTTGGGTAAAGGGGTATTTTTAGGGTTCAGGGTCAGTTTTCAGTTTTTGGGTAAAGGGGTATTTTTAGGGTTCAGGGTCAGTTTTCAGTTTTTGGGTAAAGGGGTATTTTTAGGGTTCAGGGTCAGTTTTCAGTTTTTGGGTAAAGGGGTATTTTTTGGGTTCAGGGTCAGTTTTCAGTTTTTGGGTAAAGGGGTATTTTTAGGGTTCAGGGTCAGTTTTCAGTTTTTGGGTAAAGGGGTATTTTTAGGGTTCAGGGTCAGTTTGGAGTTTTTGGGTAAAGGGGTATTTTTAGGGTTCAGGGTCAGTTTTGGGTTTTTGGGGTACAGTCGTACAGGGTAAAAATAAAATAAATTTAAATTAAATCAATTAAATGAAATTAAAAAAAATTAAATTACATTACATTATTAAGTTTTTAATTCATTTTAAATGTATATGTATTAGTTTTAATTTTTTAATTATGTTTTAATATGTTTATTTAATATTTGTAAAATTATATGTATTTTAAAATTATTTTTACATTATTATTAATACATTTTAAAAAACGATATTTTTAATTTCGATATTTTTGGACTACGATATTAATTTTTCGATATTTTTGTACTTACCTTTATGAAGATATGACTCCGATATTTTTGATTTCGATATTTTTGTGTCGATATTTTTGTATATAGATATTCTGTCTGTCGATATTATGTCAGACATTCCCCTAAATGTAAGTCTACTTCTCTATTTTTCCAGTTTTGGCAGTTCTGAACTCTATAACAGATGATTTACCCCTAATATCTAAAGCAATTTTGAGTCAGCCAGAATCATTTTCAATCTTAAAACAATCTCGACTGATATCAAACAGCTTTCAACGTCTCATGACAGAATTATTGTCTGAAAGAACTCACAAAATTGCATATTGAATCAAGAAGACTAGACGGTATTATAGACACTATATGGTTGTTACCACAGTCTATATATAATGCTTTGATTTATTTTAAATTGGACAAGATTTCTGAAGCTGGTGTGTACAACTATCTCTAGGTGGTGTTACTACAAATAATGGGCCTTATTTATGGGAGCCCAGCATCACTTTTGCACCACGTAAACTGGTGCATGCGTGACACGGGAATCTCATAAAGGTTTATGAAGCCAAGCAAAGCCACCCTGCGTTGCTTGAGTGGCTTCATACATGATAAGTGAGGCGACACAGCATAAATCCTTGGGTTGCCTTACTATGGTCCAGGGAGGTGTTCCATGGGCGCGGCGGAGGGTGTTCTCAGACAACAACCATGGAAGTTGATGCTGCCCCAGATTTACAAAGTGATGTAAACTTGGTGAAGTTTCAAATCAGTACGCCACCTGAGATGAGGGTAACAAGGAGAAATATGTTTTTTCTCTTTGGTTTTTTCCACTTTCCATGTCTGCTGCATTCTGCAGCACACATGGAATGAGGGAAAAGCCGTATAGGATTGTTTTTGTGCAGGAAGGTGTCACTTCTTGTGCAAAAACAATCCTACCTGCACCAGAGGCACCCTGCGCCATGGTGTAATGGTGCCTGCATTGGCACTAGGCTGGCAAAGCAGTGCCACTACAGGTAAAAGGGCAGGACTGCACTGTACTGTTTAAATACGGTGCCTTCCTGCCATTTCACTTTGGCAGAGGGCAGCACAGCATGCTGCCTTGCGGTGCTGCCCTATGCCGAAATACCAGAAATTAGGCATTTTATTATAGCTGTGGCTTTGTTGTAATTGCACTCTATAGCATGCGTAATTCTTGGTGGGCTAGCTCTATGGTGGGGGACGATGTTGAAGGATTCTAGAATGTAGGACAGAGTCCTCCCCGGAGTTGCAGTACATACATGTGAATGACAGTTGCTCGTGAAGAAACATGCTATACTAATAAACTGGCTGTGTGTGTCTCCATAAGTGGCAACGAGGATGTAATGGCTGTTTAAATGTATGGAGGTACAAATGAAACAAACTGTTCCTGTTGCAACCTCATCTGTCTGTTAATGTGAACAACGTTCATGGTACTGGCGATGGGCAGGGACAGGACGCCGTCTAAGGAGGAAAATGTGCACTTTGCTCCACAGTATCACTTGTAGATTGTGTGCAGGGCGTATGGTCTATGCTTGTTAATCTATGAATTTGAGACAAGGATAGATGTGACTGTGGCCATTGAGGATGCACCTGTGTGCAGTATCATTGTGCTAGCAGCTCACTGTTGTACAGCGACGAGCAGTAGGTTTCTGCCGCATGCACTTCACTGCCACATGATCAGCTGTTTGTTGCGCAGCTATCAACACATTGACTGTGCCTCACAGCATAATTTTTTGTATGTTAGTCACCCCGCACTGTGCAACAGATCGTGACGTGTGGCCAGCAGCGTACCTGAGATCAGTGCACTTTTTTTTCAGGTGCCATTTCTGGGGTGAAGGGACCGGAGTTTGATCCGGAAACAAGACCATACCGGCATCCTTGACCCACAGAATTCATTGTACGACTTGCAGCATTAGCTCTTCAAAAAAATTACTTCAAGTTTGAGGATAATTTCTAAAGGGACTGCGATGGGATGTCCCTTCGCCCCAGAAATGGCTGTACTCTTGATGGCCCGGTTTGAGGAAAAATTCATTCTCAACAACAATCCTTTCTCCCAGCAGCTTCAATGCATTGAAACATGCATGGGTTATGCCCTGAGAGTTTACTCACAAAGAAACAGAAACAGCAGCTGGAGAAACTTGTGTGTGTATCCACCTATTGACCAGGTACTAATAAATGTTGCCAGATCATTCAAAATTTGCACCTTATGAAAAATCTAGAACATCCACTACTACCACCACTTTTCTCAATGAAGGAAAATGCTAGCATAGGACAGCAAATAGTTTGACCAGAGATTGTGTCCTCAGGAAGAAAAAAAACGTAAGATCCCAATGACATCTGAAACCAATAGTAGGCCACCATAAATGTAATAATTGCGCTGTGTGCAAAACAACTGTGGAAGGAACGGATTTCACACATAATTATATCACATGCTCATGAAAAGACATCAAGAATTCAAAACTAAGAATGTGGTATGTGCCATTATATGCCTGTGCCAAAAGCTTTACGTCGGAAAAACAAATCAAGAGTTCAGACTGCATATTGTTCACCATCAATCTAGAATTAAAATGAAGGTGGTCTCTGTGTCTATGGTCAATAATTTGATTGAAAGAAACCACACTGAGAAATAACTCAAGTGGACGTTATATGTGCTATATAACCGAACCCTAAAGGAGATGACACTGAATCAACACTCTTAAGGCAAGAGGCGGATTTCATTCTAAAATATAACAGTACCATCCATGGGTTAAAAAAACTGTCTGAAATAGGCCGGATATAATAGAAAATTAATCCAGTCGCGCTGCCTTACTCTGGATTGTCATTTACCATAAACATCCCCATTAACAGTTTTCACTGTCACGAAGAATCCGTGCCACAAAATATCAACATTACAGAAACTTCAATGCCCAGAACCCAATAGACCTGGTTCTGGTCTCTAATGATTTAAAAACAGGAAGTCCTGCGTGCCGTGTATCTGCGGTTAGACAAGGAGAACACCGAGTAGCACAAGAGAAGTGAGCAAGTAAATCAGAATATCTTATGAAGCGGCAAACAAGTGTACATGCTGCAGTTTCATTAAACTTCTAGACTTGGCAACACACACACACGCCATAAATTGTTCTGATTTTTCCAATTTACTGTTTGCAGAACATCTTGATACTTTGTGACCCGGGCATTCCTTACTTGGAATTTCAACTGCTAAGCTCACTAATGAAAAGTAAGTCTTGTAGCGCTCTGTAGTGCAGGTCCACCTTTGATCCAAATAAATTGTGTATCTTTAATACACATGTATTTGAAACACATTTAATTTCTTATTCCATAGAACAAAGAAAATTCAAGCAGTGTGTAGAGAAATTTAAACACAGGCTTGAGGAGGGCTAGCTCCAATTCATATTTTTTTCCCCGTTTATTTAGATTACACCCAGTCACGGCCCTGATGAGAATCCCACAAATGGTGTTGGGTTTCGAAACGCGTCAGCACATTTTACCTGCGGGAGACCCTCATTGGATTTGAACCCTATCATAGGAAATCATTTCTTGTGAATATAAGGTTATCCCTAGATTGTAAAAAAAATTTCCCTCTGGGGGCAACCTTGTAATTTGTATTTTAAGGTGGTAAATGAACTACCCCCTCAAGTGCTATGATCCAACTGTAGGAAAACATTATGACCTGACGGTATTATAGACACTATATGGTTATTACCACAGTCTATATATAATGCTTTGATTTATTTTAAATTGGACAAGATTTCTGAAGCTGGTGTGTACAACTATCTCTAGGTGGTGTTAATACAAATAATGGGACTTATTTATGGGAGCCCAGCATCACTTTTGCACCACGTAAACTGGTGCATGCGTGACACGGGAATCTCATAAAGGTTTATGAAGCCAAGCAAAGCCACCCTGCGTTGCTTGAGTGGCTTCATACATGATAAGTGAGGCGACACAGCATAAATCCTTGGGTTGCCTTACTATGGTCCAGGGAGGTGTTCCATGGGCGCGGCGGAGGGTGTTCTCAGACAGCAACCATGGAAGTTGATGCTGCCCCAGATTTACAAAGTGATGTAAACTTGGTGAAGTTTCAAATCAGTACGCCACCTGAGATGAGGGTAACAAGGAGAAATATGTTAATTTCTCCTTGGTTTTTTCCACTTTCCATGTCTGCTGCAACCTCGTGGTAATTTGCACCCCCTATTTTGAAATTCGCAAATTTCAAAACAATGATGCATTGCTTTTAAGGAATCGCAAAATTGCGATTTCTTTAAAGCAATCGCATTTTTGGAAATCGCTAAAAATAGCGATTTTCACAAAAATGCATGATGCATCCCAAAACTGTATTTAGGAAGTGCAAACGGCCGAATTTACCGATTCGCACCGTTTGCTCTTCCTAAATAGGTTGATACATGTGCCCCTAGGTTCCTTGTTGATCTTTTTCGTGTTTATAAGACTGTATTTTAGGAAAATTGACTCCTTAGAATCTGATGTACGGATTTTTTTTTTGCACTAAGTGTATTCCGAGCACTATTGATAAGGAACAACATGTTTGTATCTTTTATGGTATTATAAACCGAAAGAAAGATTTTGTAAATAAATGAATGAACTACTGTTCAGGTTGCATTTTCTTCTTCATTGAAACCATGACTGGCTTTGAGGTTTACATATTGTGATGTGCAATGTAATTAAGGCTCCTTGTTTTCCGTTTTTACACATTTTTACAGATAAATACAGACAGAAAACCACTCATTTTCTAGTCTGTATTTACTTTTAAATGTGGATAAAAAGGGAAATTGGGTGCTTTTTGAGAGATTCTAAATACACTTTGCCATGACTGCCAGGCCAATAACTCTGTGGATTGATAGGTACGGGGGCTAAAAAGAAAGGAATTTTATTAAAGAGGATTAAACTGCAGTAGCTATGCACAAGGTTGATACTGAAATGTGCATAGTTTCATATAAGTGCATTGATTTATCCTTTGTGAGTGTTCATATCACTGAAACCTGGCAGGCATTCAAACTTGACTGCATATTCAATGTTTAAATAAATGTGGAAATATAACAGTTTCAGCTTTACTTTTTTCACAAAACCCATAATAAATATGGATAAATACAAATAAAGTTGACAAAAATAAATATGCACAAATACAGACAAAAATGACAAATAATAATTACTAAAAAAGTGGGAGCCCTAATTGTAATGCTTGTGTCTTAATAGTTTATGTTCACTGTCTAAATGGTTATGTTTCCCTTGTCCTGAACACAGATATAATTGACTATGTTCATTGAAACATTGTGAATAATTGAGTGAATAAATACTCCAGACCATAGGATTGTTTCAAGGTTTGCTGTTTAAACAATGTATTATATAAATGTGATGAGTAGATCTTTGATTTGTCAAAAAAAAGCAGAAAAGCAGTATGATGGGTGCACGTGGTGGAGATAGAAAGAACATTACTAGGGTGGGAAGAACAAAGGGGCCTAGGTATGGTACTCAACTCTATTCATTCTGAGCAAGTGTTGCTTTCTTCACAGGATGCTAAAGATGGTTGAAAGAGTAAATATCCTGAATTGTTCGTGAAGTACCTGGGGTGTTTACATAAGTTCGAACAACACCTAAAACTCAAAGTTGGGGCCATACACAAGGTGCACAAGGTATGCAATGTCCCGTGGGCATTACGGGATCATCTCAAAGAAGAGCTGGACCAATTGTTTACAGGAGGCTCAGGATTAGTGAAATGTTGATGGATGCGAGAGGAGCTAAGATTATTTCCATGTTGAATTTGTCAAGTGCTTATCACTAGGCATGTTTGCATTCCAACTGTAAACATGTGACATCCTTCATAACACCAGAAGAGGCATTCCACTTTGTACGCATGCCCTTCGGGCTGGCCTCGGCATCAGTAGTTTTTCAGAGAATCATGCAGTGTGCTTTACATGGGTTGTCCAATTTCCTGTGTTTTCAGAATGACATATTGGTGTGGGGGTCAGGCAGGAAACATCATGATTCTATTTTGGATAAGGTGTTGATGAAATTGGAATAGGCTGGTTTGAAGATAAGTTTTGACAAATGCAGATTTGGGAAAGACGTATTGGAGTATCTGGGACACATGTTGTCTGCTCAAGGTGTCTAACTCAAAATTAAGTTAGTAGAGGTAATCGAGACGGTGCCCGCACCGAAGGATAAGGAGCAGTTGAGGTCCTTGTAGGACTGGTAGAATATTATTCTAAGTTTGTTAGAAATGTTTATGAGAAGGTACATGTGCTACGGGCCCTAATGAAAAAAGAGGTCAGGTATGAGTGGTCTGGTGATTGTCAATCTGCTTTTGTGGAAATAAAGAAAGTGATTATTTATGCAGGGGTTCTCAACCCTTTTGATCCCAATGATGCCTCATAGTGGTGCGGATGCCAGTGCATATGGTCTGGGCACAGTCTTGATGCAGGTAAATGAAGGACAGGAGAAGGTGGCAGCATTTCCATCACGTTTTCTTAACGGTGTGGAAACAACATATTTCACCATTGAAAAAGAAACGCTAGCATGCTGGTGGGGTGAGCAGAGTTTCAAGTTGTACATGTGGGGCTTGCAGT
The DNA here is from genome assembly GCF_964263255.1 of Lissotriton vulgaris. Classification (NCBI taxonomy): domain Eukaryota; kingdom Metazoa; phylum Chordata; class Amphibia; order Caudata; family Salamandridae; genus Lissotriton; species Lissotriton vulgaris. The sequence continues at coordinate 1,435,356,319 of NC_141687.1, forward strand.
TTGAATTATGTACGGACCACAGACCTTTGATTGATTTGTACACCACCAAGGGTGCAGTGAAAGCTACTTCACACATAGCTAAGTGGTTGCACCTCCTCCAGGATGAAATTTTCAGTATGAAGTTTGTACCAGGCTCCAATAATACAAAAGCTGATTGTCTATCTCGCCTGCCTGTGGATGGTGGTACACAATATGAAGAGGATGGGTGGATGGTGGCAGAAGGCAGTTATGTGTGTGAGGGAGCTATTTGGGAGGAGGAGTGGAAGGAGGCTTTGTTGAAGTATTTGCTTATGCATGCACTGATTGCTGAGTTACAAGGTACTACGAAGTTGAGTCAAGAAAAGAGAGTGGAGTTAAGTGAGTATGTCCCTATGTGGGATTAACTATCTGTGGTGAAAGATATTGCTAGGAGGAGTGACAGGCTAGTGATGCCAGAGGGAGATGGGCATATTGGCTATGAAGAGGAAAGCATGTAATGATTTCTAGTGGCCAGGCATGGACAATCATGTTGAGAGATTTTTTGGGGATTGTGTGTCTTGCATGTGTAGTTACAAAACACACAGGGTTTCCAAACACCTATTGCACCAGTGGCATTTCCCAGTAAAGCTTTGGAAAGAGTGGCTGTGGATATATGCAGTCTGTGCAAGTGTTTGGGCTATGAAAACAGATTTGCGGTAGTGTTGGTAGATTATTTTTCTAAATTGTCAGAGGTAGGAAGGAAGTGAAAACAGAGAACGTGACCTCATTTTGTGAAGAGATATTCAGGCGTGAGGGTTGCCTTGAGGTAATTGTGTCAGGCACTGGTCCACAAATTGTGGGTGCTTGATCCCTTCTTAAGAAAGAAGGAATCAAACACCTTAGGACCACAAATTGTAATGTAAAGGTTTAAATTGGAAAAAGAAGTAAGGAGCATGTTATGGAGTTATCGCCGGTAGCTCCTCCACTAGGGCGGAGGAGCGTTGCCCCACTGCTTTCTCACTGTGCGAGAAGCAAAAACATAAAATGGTAAAACTACCATTTTATGTTTTTGCTTTTTGCACTGTGAGAAAGCAGAAGTGTTTGTTTGGGGGCAGGAAGATGGGTGGGTCAAGGAGGAGTGGCTTGGCCACTGCTGAGGGCGCTGACTGTTTGGTAGGCCCCACGGCCGACCAAACCAGTAATGCACACTCTGCCTTTTTTCCATGTTGGCTGACTACTTAGAGAAAATGGCTTCCCCTGGGGGCCTGGCTGGTCGGCGTCCCTACCAATCACAATGCTGCCATTGCAGAGTTGTGATTGGTTTATGGGAGGGGAGGGAGGCTGCCTGCTTCCTGTTCCTGCCGGAGGCAGGAGAGCAGGTGAGGAGCAGAGGAAACACGGGAATAGGCGGTAAGGGTAATTTAACTATTTTTTTTTTCATTTAAATTACCCCCCGCACAACCCCCTGCCCCATCACCCGTGTGTCATGCCGGCCCCTAGCTTTCACATAACGTCCCATTCTACAACAGCGGAGTTTCAATTTTTTCTTATTAACGGGACGGGTGCCATGCACCACCACTGTGCCTTAATGGATGGAAAGAACCAGGGGGTAAAGTGACAGAAAGGCACGCAGGAAAATAATGGAGTAATATCAAAGTATTTATGTCCATCGCATAATGAGGGTTTGAAAAGACAGTGTTCCCGCAAGGTGAATGGTTGAGGGCATGTCTTGAGGGGCATGTCAAGAAAGGTTGTTCCAAATTATGTGTATGACTGAACGGGTATTAGTGGTTGATTGTTTTTGTTTTGTTGTTTTTTTAACATATTCTTACTCGTGATGGGGGTTTAGATAAACAAGAATTTGCGCTGCGTGGTGATGTCCAATGGTTATATTTGCATTGTGTTTTTAATAGCTCATGTATTTTATCTTTTTAAACATTTTCATGTGTGGCTTTGTAGAATATGACACATTCTCAGGTTTACAAAACCTTGTAAATCTGGGAATGCATCAGAATCCATGAGTGTTGGCTGGGAACACCCACAGCAGCACCCATGTAACACCCCTTTCACACAAAGTAATGCGGGAAAAGGAGCCATATTTTCAAAGCAAAGAAAAGCCATGCAGGGTGGCTTTGCATGGCCAGGTAAATATGGCACATCATTGTGCGCCACCGGAGCATAACAAAAAAAGTGATGCTCCGGAGACGCAAATAATAACACTGTCAACTTTTGTAATTAAATCAAGGCAACACTCGCATTGTGCCTGAGTAAACTATGGTAATCTCGGTAATTACACTTTATTCTTGTCATGCAAAATTCATGAAAATGTGATATGATACTGCATCTCATATTTACATGTCATTTGTGGTAAACATTTACATCAAACACACATAAGCAGCTCGTACAACAGAATATTAGCAGCTTTTGTGTACTGTCTTTTCGTTTTTTGCACTTTTTAGCATGAAATGCATCCAAAGTAATAGCCAGTTTTGCAGTTTGTGTAATTGTTCGTAATCTTTCCGAAATTTAATGGAACTACTGATTAGCAAATTACGCTAATTTCACATACTCCTTATTAAAACTGCTTATCCTTTGATTACACCACATTCTATGGGCAATTAATATATTTTAAAATTATACATTCACCAAATTGAGTTTTCTGTTGCTTTGATGCTAGGATTGGTGCATGCTTTTTGGAGGAGTTCCAGCTTGCATCTATTTACAAGTGGGAATCTACTTGAGTTAGAGAGTTTGTAGTGTAGTTCCTATATTCCCAATAGGCTCTGCGCATTGGAATAATATATCCTATAGATATGACTTAGGTCAGTAGGTCTCTATCGAATATACTAAACTTAATTGGGAGTGCCAGCTGGGTCAGAGGCCACTAGAAACTTTCTCAAATTCACAAGGAGGGATTAGTTTCTGACAACTGCATGAACATGACAACTTTGTTTCCCTAGGACTGGAAAATATCTTCAGAGTGGTAAAGCAATAGATAAGTATTTCACTCAATCAATCGTGCATGCTTCGTTCCTGCAGAGTTACAGAGAAATAGAGATACAGGCGTTTTCAATAAAAGATTTATTGAACAGTCTTCTTTTTCATGCAAGAGAGGTGAACTGCTATACAAAAAGCAAATATAATTGTTCTGACCCAATGGCCCTTCCAGAGTACGTCTGTCCTTTTCCAAGAATGAATACTGGGAGATTCACTCAACCTCAAACCGTTCTCTCAACTACCAGACAACAACCTCCAATGTGCTTTTCGAGAACCATTATCATCTTAATTCCACCACTCTATCAGCCTTACGCACATCTGCTAAGCACTGTTACAATTCTGCTAGAGCGCCATACAGTCAGCCAGCATATCAAGGATGTGAAGGACTGGGCAGCAGACACCCATCCTGAAAATACTGGCATCCCTGAGTTGCCAGGACCCAGCCCCCACTGTGGTATTTCTGTTACGACAGCTTTATCTGACACTTCTATAACTGTCTGCAGAATTTGTAAAGTTTTTGTCATAATGTCTCATACACATGCAGTGAGGATCTCTGTTTTCATTAAAGTCACCAAGGTCATTGAAGGTGTAGGAGAAGATGTGCTGCCAGTGTGCACATGACTCTTTACTCAAGATTGCTCGCATCATTTTCTTTCTGTCATTTTAACCCTTACTTTGATGCTAGACCTTGCTTTTCTTCCATCCTTAGCAGTCTCTTTGTCTAGCCTCCTCTTGTCTTTCACATGTCCTTCCTTATAACACTCCCTTTGTGACTCTTCTGTAACCTTCTTAATTTTTCAGTCTAACTCACATTTTTCTGTCTCTTCCTCCTTTCCATTCTTCCTATTTGCTTCGTACCAAGTATCTCCTATTTTCTCTCAATAAATGATTTTGTTTCCCTCTCCTCTCGCTCCCCCTTTCCTCTGGTTCCTTATGTTTTCTCCTTTTCTCCCCTCGTTCTCTCCCTCCTACTTAATTGCATAGGCAAATAATGATAGTGTCAAGGATTTTGAGAGCTGTGCTAGAGTGAGGAAGGATGAGGATGGACATGAAGTATGGTCTGAAAATAAGGAGGAGGAAGGAAACTGACATACTAGATGTACCCAAAAACCAAGGTTGAAATAGCACTAGAAAAAGCAGAGGTAACGCTGGAGACCACCTATGGACTGTGAATAAAGAATGGGTGAAAAATGGCAAGGCTGAATTGGGCTTGCCAGGGCTGGCCATGGGCATGAAGGAGCTGGGCCCAGGCCTGAGGCACCAATATTCTGATGGGTGAAACAGGGAGCTGCCTGACTTAATGTTATGCAAAATAGAAACTCATCCACCAAACTTGGTCTCAATCAGGTCCAGTACTTTATAATCGGCCTTTAATGTACCTCAGGATAATTGTTATCACCCCATCACTCCTCTGCCCTCCTCCCATCTTCCCCACACCTCCTGTCATCACATGGCAAAGACCCCGGCCCCACATTTTCTTTCTGCCCAGGGCGTTGCGATTTTCAATCCGATTTGGGTCAGCCCTGACGCCAGCACTCCTCGCCTGACGTCACTAAATGTAGCCTACAACCTGCTTGTGGTGAAGGATTCGATATTAGAGGCCACACTCACTACCTCCACTTTAATCTAGGTGATATCATATGATTAGGTTTCCTGTAATGTCACTGTCTGGTCAAGGGTCATGTGATGTCATTCTTCAATGTCATCATTTTGCTATTTGGCATGTTTGAAACCTGATAAATCCTTCCACTTTTTGGCCATAGGCTGTTGACAAATATGCAACATTTGAGGTTGCCCATTTTTTTCTGCTTTATAATTCTTCTAAAAAATGTTTTTTTAGATGGTTACAATAGTTAAGCCAACCTTTAATATTGGCTCAAGATTATTCACAACTTAGCACATTTATTTTATTGACATTTTATGCCAAATTACCTTCATGTAAATTGTTAGTATATTTCATCAAATTGTGAACAATACCTTTCAATTTCTCATCTGATTATGAACGGTTGTTGGAGATTTTAGTAGACAGATTGCAATAACCACATTGATATTATGAGAAAGGGAGCATACAGAAACATAGTTGACTCATGTATTTAATTTCTTAATGTGTCTACTTTGCAGAAGAGCGTGGTGCTGCATTTTGTTTTACCTTTCAGATGGGCAAGATGACACCTCCTTATTTGAGCATTTCCGAAGAATGAGACAACATGCCCCTAGGTCCACATTCACTAGTAAGTAATGCCAGAGAGGTTAGTTTGTGTTTCATTATGTGTTCATAAAGCACTTCGAGATTTCAGACTGAGCCGCAGCCATTTGAATAAACACTTTGTGAACATGTTTGCAGTGATTTAGTGTTAGCACCACCAATGTAAAGTCAGGGGGCATTCTGGTATTTGCACAGTGATATGGCTGTCATGCAATTGCGGAAATCCAGCAAAAAGGATTTTTCCTAAACAAACAAAGTTTAAACTAAACAAACTCAAAAAAATCTTAAATTATAATTGCAAAAAACACAGTTGATGGACAGAATGCAGAACAATGTCTTACATTCACCCCAGTACAAAGATTTGGGCCTAAATCCATCGTTGTGTTGCACTCCACACCACCCTAGGTCAGACAATGGCTATATGCAAATCAGCCTTGACCCTGTGCCTCATGGGAACAGTCCAGCCCGAACTACCAAGCCATGTCTTTCCTAGACCGGAATCAAGCATCCAAGGACCGGTTTCTGGCTATCAGCCTTCTTCAACCTGGATAGCTTGACTCCAGTAATGTGGAACCCCAAAACATATACCCCTACGCCCCAAACTAAAACCATAAACGTACCTTAAACTTAAATATTAAAACATATGCTTTTACCATTCATGCATTTACAACGAATTTGGTTGTAAACACATGCGTGGTAAAAGCATATAAAATGTAATGCCATGCGTTATTATGGTATTGCAGAGTAATAGTACTTTCATTATGATGGTATGGAGGGTGAAGGTATGTGGGATCAAAGTTTTGTTGTAAAGGTTGTGTACCATTTCACATACATCAGTATGCCATGCCACTGTAGCCACTAGTGGAGTCTCTGCCACTCCACTCTAAGCCTCTCCACTGTGAGAGACTCCACACTATGTCACTCCTCTTTACACTATTACATTGTACGCAGCATCATTGTGTGCTCCTACACTCTATGCTTGTACACTGTATACACCTCCACTCTATGCCATTCCACTCTACGTCACTCCACTGTATGCCACTCCACTGGATGCTACATCACTATACGCTCTTCCACTCTACACCATTCTAACGTATGCCACTCCACTCTACTCTATTTCACTGTATGCTACTCCACTTTACACTACTCCACTCTGTGCCACTCCAGTGTACTGCACTCCACTCTATGCCACTTCATTCCACCCTGTTCGATTCAACGCCTTTCGGATGTATACCACTCCACTGTATGCTATTATACTGTATCCCACGCCACTGTAACCCACTCCAGTCTACACTACTGTATTGTACGCCACTCCACTGTATGCTACTGCACTATACACAAATACACTCCAAGCCACTCTACTGAACGACACCCCGCTCTACGCCACTCCACTGTACGCTATTACACTGTATACAACTCCACTCTTTTATAGTCCACTCTATGCTATGAAACTGTATGCCACTCGTCTATTCCTCTTCAGTGTACGCCACTCAACTGTATGCCACTCTGCTATACACTAGTCCAGTATATGCTGTTCCACTCTATGCCACTCACCTTTATGCTATTCCACTCTACACCACTCCAGTGTACACCACTCCACTCTACACCACTCCATTCTATGCTAGTCCATTGGATGCCACTCCACCCCACACCACTACACTATATGCTATTACACTCTACCTCATTCCAGTGCACTCCACTCCAGTCTACACCAATCCACTGTTAGCGTGCTCAAAAGAGTGCGAATTGAGGTCCACTACTCATAATAATGTGAAGGTGGTAGATAAATTGTACATGAAAATTATAATTTTCACCCCGAGTGGGCTGGGTATGCTCAGACGTGAGTCCCAGGCTCTCCACATCACTGGAGTCAAGCTATCCAGGCTGAATAAGGCTGATAGCCAGAAACCGGTCCTTGGATGCTTGATTCCGGTCTAGGAAAGACATGGCTTGGTAGTTCGGCTGGACAGTTCCCATGAGGCACAGGGTCAAGGCTGATTTGCATATAGCCATTGTCTGACCTAGGGTGGTGTGGAGTGCAAATAAACAATGGATTTAGGCCCAGATCTTTGTATTGGGGTGAATGTAAGACATTGTTCTGCATTCTGTCCATCAACTGTGTTTTTTGTTTGCTATATGTTTTGGGGTTCAGGAGTATTTTAAGGGTCAAAGGTGGGTTTGGATTATGGGGTGTACAGGGTATTTTTAGAGTATAGGGTTGGTTTAGGTTTTGGGGTGCTTGGGTATTTTTAGTGTTAAGGGGGTTTTTAGGTTTTGTGGTGAAGGATATATTTAGAGGGTTCAGGCTGAGTTGAGGTTGGGGTTCAGGGTGTATTTTTAGGGTTCATGATGGGATTGGGTTTTGGGGTTCAGAGGTATTTTTTAGGGTTTAAGGGGTATTAAGGTTTTGGGGTACAGGGGCATTTTTAGGTTTTAGGGTGGGTTTGGGTTTTGGGGTAAAGGAGGTATGTTAAAGGATGAGGGTGGATTTAGGTTTTGTGGTACAGGGGAATTTTTAGGGTTTAGGGTGGGTTTGGGTTTTGGGGTGCTGGGGCATTTTTAGGGGTCAGGGTGGGTTTAGGTTTTGGGGTGCAGGGGTATTTCAAGGTGTCAGGGTGGGTTTAGGCTTTGGAGTGCATGGGTATTTTTAGGGTTCAGGGTTTGTTTGGGTTTTGGGGTACAGGTGTATTTTTAGGGGTGTTGGGGTACTTTTGAGGAATAAGGGTGGGTTAGGATTTTGAGGTGCAGGGGCATTTTAAGGAACCACGGTGGGATTCATTTTTAGGGTGCAAATGGTAATTTAAATAAAAAAGATATATATCTATAAATATATATATAACATATTGTAGTATGTAAGTCCATACATACATATAATGATGTAGCCGAGGCAGATGTAGTTGAGTTATGTAGAAGGTTTATTCAGCCATAGGTAGGATGACAGGAAGTATAACTCTGGAAGAGGCAGCCCCACCAGGAGCAGCCTCTTAGCTACTCAGCCCATTCTCAACTGCCAACCCTCATACCAGTCACCCAAGCATTCCATCCATGTCAATCACACTCACATTCTAACCTGGAACACTCACACTTGCTAAGCAGCTAGATGCAGAGAAGTACAGGAACATAAATACTAAACCGAGAATACTCCACTATCCTCTCCCTCTCAAAATGGAAAACAAAAGAGAAACAGTCAGCGAAGAAGAAAACTATACACAATTAAAATATACAATCGTAATAATAATCCGTAAACCCAGGGATGAGAAGGACATCACATCACGAGAGGGAAAACAGACAAAAGTCAAGAAAGAAGGAAGAGAGACAGTAAACACTAACACTGACACCATCCTCCTCCTTTAATACTGAACAAAAGAAAAATGAAAAATGAGAGACGAACTCACAAACAACAAGTGAGCAAGAGCTAACATGAAGAAAACGTCTCCACGAAGGTAGACTATGGCAACCAAAGGCCACTCCTCAAGTGAGGAACTGAGAAGACATGGGGCTAACCCATAAACGAAGGTGTAACGAGGGACAAACCCAAGAACATACGCAGCACGGGAAGGTGCAGCACAATGTGGCAAACCAAAAGAATTCCACTCCTCATATGAGGAACTCTGAAAATATGGGGCTAACCCATAAATGAAGGTGTAACAAAGGACAGACCTAAGAACACACGCAGCACAAGAAGGTGCAGCACAATGTGGCAAACAAAAGGAATTCCACTCCTCATGAGAGGAACTGAGAAAATATGGGGTTAACCCATAACCAAATAATTGAAGGTGTAACAAGGGACAGAAACCCAAGAACACACACAGCACGAGATGGTGCAGCACAAAGTGGCAAACCAAAAGAAACTCCAAATGCCACTCCTCATGAGAGGAACTGAGAAAATATGGGGTTAACCCATAACCAAATAATAGAAGGTGTAACAAGGGACAGAACCCAAGAACACACGCAGCACGAGATGGTGCAGCACAATGTGGCCAACGTACACATAAAGTCAAGGTGAAGCACAAGGTGACTTACACACACAAGACAGAGTAGGAGTACAAGGTGATGCACAGAGCGGCTTACACACACAAGACACAACGAGCCTTACGATGACTACACACACATGAGAACGTGAAGCAGAGGGCGACTTACACACGACAATGAAAAGTGAGGCGCAGGGCGGCTTACAAACTGGACACAAAAGAAAATATCGCACAGGGCGACATGCACGCAATTGACGTACAACAAAGTGTCCAACACAGGTAGAGAAAGGATTGACACCCTATAACTTAAACATGAGGGTTAACAACAAAATAAATGGTGAAAAGACCATGAGAAGGGATTATCACCCTATAAACCCAAACATGAGGGTTAACCAATACTGTAGAGCAGACATGAGGGTGAGAGAACTAAGCATGGGCGAATTTTGCGAATCTCGCGTTCGCGAATTTTGCGGATTTGCGAACTCGCAATCCGCAAAATCCGCGAATTCTCGCGAATTTGCGGATTTTTTTTTTGTGTGTTTGCGCGGGTTTCTGCCAGTTCGCGAGGGTTTTGTACAATTTCGCAAATTGCGAACTTACCTGTCGGGTCGCAAGTTTCGCGAACTTGTTGTTTCTACGTGTCCAGCCTGTTTGGGACACTCTTCTTCATCACTGCCACTCTCTGTCACCACTGCCACTCTCTGACTACTCATGCCACCCTCTGGCCCACCCATGCCACCCTCTGTTTCATCACAGCACCCTCTGGTTGTCCAGTCAGTGTACATTATTGTGGCAACGCAAGCACACCTTCCCTGCCTCAAGTGACCTGAATTAATTTGGGGCTGATTAATGTGTCACAAAATATTTTTTTAGCTGGCACCTGCTTCCTTAGTGCTTCCTGATTAGTGATCTTTTGCACTTGCTAAGTGCTTTCATTGTTGCAAAATTAGTTACAACACCTGCCCTGCCCCAACTGACAATAATGAATTAGGGGCTGATTAATGGATTTGAACTTCCAGCCTGGCTCCTGCTTGTCTCCCTTAGCTGTAATTCAGGACCTTTGTGGCATATGTGTAACTATTCTGAGGTTCAGAGCAGGGTCACATAATAGTTGCAACTGGCAACTGAACTCTGGAGGGGCCCCTCAGGAAGCACTACAGGAAATGGCTACTAATGATGAGCCTGAACTTTTGAACCTGGTAAGTAGTTTCAGTTTTGCTAAGATCGTATTTCTGCAATTTTGCACTTATTCGCGGGGCGCGAAGTTGTACTGGGAAGCCGCGAACTCACGCGAACAGTGCAAGCAAAATCCGCTGCTCGCGGATTTGCGGATTTTGCGGGAGATTTGCGAATCTCGCGGATTGCGAATTTACCAAAAATCCGCAAAATCCGCGAGCGAAACGGATTTTCCGCCCATGCTTAGAGAGAACCCACATAAGAAATGTGACACCAGCGTTAAAATGACATGTCAAAGAACACACTCATTTCATAAATGAATGAAACCATAACCATTGTGAAAAACATGCTTGATGAATACCAAGTCAATACTTGTGACTGTCACCGCAATGATGGACAGGCAAGGCGTAAGTTGCAAGAAGATACCCTGCAGTGGAAACCATGCCAACAAAAACAGAAAACTTGGCAGCAGAACAAAGTACTTTGATGCAGGTATAATGCCCATAGAAGATGAAGATGAAACGTGGCACGAAGATAGGCAAAGAAAATTTCTGGTGAAAGGTTTCACGTAGAAATGTGCAGGAACTTAAACAAAAACAAAATGTTCCACGTTGAACGGAGCAGCTTGCAGGAGAATGTAGCTTCAAGCACTCGTGACCAAAGGTAGAAAATTAAGAAACAGTACCTTGCTGGCGAAACAGTACTTTGCTGGCAGGATCCCTGAAAGGCCAGCACCTCGGATGAGAAAGGTCGACAAAGTGCAAGTGAAAAAGAGCACGCAGTGGCACAAGACATCCGAGGCATAATGGCACGAAGAACCAAACGTGGTTAGCAAAGGGACAGAGCAAAACAGTACTTCATGACACCTCCAGTTCAATGCGCACAAACGTAGCCAACATAAGATGGAGGCATGTACCTTATGCTGAGCCGGGTGGCTGCAGGCACGCTCTTGCTGTGAGGCGTCCAACAGCAGCAGTGATGATTGCAAAGGAGGGAATACGTCATAAACAGTTCCACAGAGGCCGGAGGTAAAGAGGTGAGGAGCGCGTGCAACCTATAAAGTTTTGAACGCAGAGCTGCAGTTCTTACCGGCTTTACTTTAGAGAAATCCACTGACACAAAAAACAGATTAAAAACTGAACATTGCTCACTCCGATGGCCTCCTCATGTGGAAAGGAAAGTTGTAAATCAAATCCATTTCACTTCCATCTGGTACACGTAAAAAAGCCATACACCAACATAAGATGACTAATTAAGTAAACTCTCACCAGTCGAGCAAAACAAGTTCTGTGCTGACACTGCTTGCTTCCAAAGGCAGTAGATGTAGGTTGTTGCTTTTATACATTAAAATAGACGCTGTTTCTTCTGCGTCACATAGGCAGCGTCAATGATGATTTTCGACGCAGAAACCTTGATTTGAGATGACTTGACAGCACGACTAGACTAGGGCTGTCTGGTGTGTTCGGCACTGGTGGGGCTACTTTTCGTGCTTGTAGAGGTATCTTCTTCTTTTGCTGTAAGATGCTTGTTCCACTTTCATTACAGGATACTCCCAACTCTTGTTAAATGGCATGTTATGCGCAGGAAAGTCTCCTCCAGATCGTCGCCATAAAATATGTAGTATCTAAGTCCATACATACATATAATGATGTAGCCGAGGCAGATGTAGTTGAGTTATGTAGAAGGTTTATTCAGCCATAGGTAGGATAACAGGAAGTATAACTCTGGAACAAGCAGCCCCACCAGGAGTAGCCTCTTAGCTACTCAGCCCATTCTCAACTGCCAACCCTCATACCAGTCACCCAAGCATTCCATCCATGTCAATCACACTCACATTCTAACCTGGAACACTCACACTGGCTGAGCAGCTAGATGCAGAGAAGTACAGGAACATAAATACTAAACCGAGAATACTACACATATATATATATTCACTGAAAAAACCATAGGTTTCACACCAGTTATAGTTAGCTGGAAATTTTACTGACATGAAACCATTGAAATTCCACGTTATAGTTAGTTGGACTCACTATAACTTGCGCGCCTGCAATGCACTGCTGATGACGTCACAGATTACATCACTCATGACATGGTCATTGAATGTGTGTCTTTCTGTAAAATAAATATGTTTTATTTATGTATATGTAAAGGTCAATGGAAGAATCAATGTTTAAATAAGTGTCTTAATGGATGTTTTAAAAAAAAAAATGATTGGTTAACTGGCTTATTAAGTGTATCTTAGTGAATACATATATTAGCGATTATTGTTTAAATATTTAAATGTTTGTATCAGTGCTTCACTTTGTGCATAAGTGGCTGCATGGGTTGGTAAGTAGCTACATGTGTGTGTATATGGGTTATTAGATGTTTTTTAGTATCAGTATGAGTGTCTGTATGGTTTGGTGGGGGCATTACTTAGCACATAGATGCATCAATGACTGACTCACTGTTTGTATGTGTTTTGAAGACAGCATATGTGCAGGACTGTATGGGTGTGTTAGTGAGTGAATGACTGTTTTACTAGTGTCTTTATCATTAACGACATATGTTTTAATCTAGTATATGTGAGTATTGATGTATATAAGTGAGTATATGTGAGATTGTAAGAGTTCCTGTTTAAATAAGTATGTGTTTCTATAAGTGATTGTTTAAGAGAGTAAGTATGTGTAAGTTTCCTTAGAAGTAAGGTGGTAGTGTGTGTATAGTTATATATGCAAATAAATGGATGTTCAATAGTTTTTTGCATGTCTGAGTATGTGTGTGAGTAACTTTTGGATGACTGTCGGTGTGTAACAGGATGTATAGGTGTATCACTAAATATGAGAAGTGAGTATATGTATGAGTGACTATGTAGAACTGTTGCTGAATGAGAGGATGTGTATATAGAAGGTAGAATTACTGAATTGGTTGTTGTAACTGGTATGGGTTTCTCCACTTTTTTGAAAATGTTAGTTTCTATTTTTGAATAAGTGTTTCAAGGGTTACTTTACAGTGAAAGGAGGTCTGTCACTCTGTCACAAGGATGGTGTCATCAGTGATGTCACTGACCATGTCATGAGTGATGTAATCTGTGATGTCATCAGCAGTGCATTGCAGGCGCGCAAGTTATAGTGAGTCCAACTAACTATAACGTGGAATTTCAATGGTTTTATGTCAGTAAAATTTCCAGCTAACTATAACTGGTGTGAAACCTATGGTTTTTTCAGTGAATTTACTAGGTTTTTTAAATGCTAATTCCTAACTATAACTGGTGTGAAACCTATGGTTTTTTCAGTGAATTTCAAAGGTTTTTTAAATGCTAATTCCTAACTATATATAGGGCCTCAAACCTATTTTTTTCAGTGAATTTCAAATTTCAAATCTCTATAGGTATGAAATGTAATATTTTTATAACGAATTTTATATTTTATAATTATGATATATATATATATATATATATATTTTTTTTTTAATGTGTTTGCCCCGGTGCGCTCCCGGGGCGCGTACCGAGGCGCTCACTGGTAAGCGCAGTGCTATGGCGCGCCCCGGGGCGCGTACCGGTGAGCGTCCCGTTAGCGCTATTGCCGCGAACAAAAACAACATTGTGACGTATCGCGTAGCCGCGTGATGCGTCATATGACGCACAGCGTAAGCGCACCCGGAAGCACGCATGCGCATACGATCGCAAAACCTTCTGACGCGCTTATGCTACGCGCCCCGGGGCGCGCCCCGGGTCGCGTAGCGTAAGCGCGTCGGGTCATGTGACCTGAAAATAACACTTTTCATTGGTTCACAACACTTTTGGTTTCAAAATGATGAAAGCCCTGCTCATGTGACTTGAAAATAACACTTTTCATTGGTTCACAACACTTTTGGTTTCCAAATGATAAAAGCCCTGGTCATGTGACTTGAAAATAACACTTCTCATTGGTCCAGAACAGTTTTTTTTCCAAATGATGAAAGCCCCCTCCTTTTTTCTTTATTCTGACTTTGTCCTTTGACTGAGGAAGACCTGTTTGGAGATCTGTCTCTAATATATTCTACTTAAAAATGGCTACAGTAGCAGCAGCAGCTGGAGCATCTGCCCCACCACCACCACCACCACCATTAAAAAGACCAAAAGAAGATCACATTGGTGGTCAAGAAGAAGAGGAGGAGGAGGAGGAGGAAGAGGAAGAAGGCTCAAGGCAGTTCCTGCAAGAAGTTAATCATCCCTACAAACCAAAAGAGCACTTCGTATGGCAGTTCTACAAAATCCCAAGGGGTTTCAAAAAAGTCAACGCTGCGAAGGTGACTTGTTTGATTTGTGATGCTGAGTTGTCCTTCGGGAATCATACCATGATTCGGCACATGATCCGTTGGCACCCAATCAACTATTCTGCTGCAGAGGTAAGGGACCTCTGCAGTAAGCTACCCCGTCATCATCTAGACCCTCAACATCAAAAGAACCAACTCCATCGGGTTCAGAGGCAACAGAGACAATGCCTGTCATACAACCCAAATTTAACAATTTTAAAATCATGTGCAAATATTGTGGTAAGTTAATTTGCTATGGTGAGCAAAGTGTTAAACTTATCATCTGTGCTGGGGATAACCATAAGTGCCCGAAAAAACCCTAATTTTTTGCAGATTTTTTTTGGCTCCAGTTGAGCCATTTACAATTCCCTGTTTTTTGTTTCTCCCCCAAGAAAATACAAAAAAATATAAAACTGTTCAGAAAAGCCATAAAAAGTAAAAAATGTTCAAAAAAACAATAATAAAAAAAATATAAAACAACAAAAAGAAGAAAAAAACAGTTATTTTTAGAACTACCTCCAATTTATAAATAAAGGCTTCATTTAAAAAAAACTCCGATTCTTTTTTCCCCATAGTACGCTCCCGCGGGGCCCTTTTATAGCCCCCACATGAAACCTAGGGGGTCAGGGGGGTCTACTCTGCCCCCTAATGGTCTTTTCCCCCTTTGTTTTGGCCACCTCTTGTGTCTCGATCCTACCGAGACACAAGATGGCGGCCGCTCCGGACCGTTTGGAATGTTTACCGACACCCGAGAGCCAATCAGCTTTCCGTGCGCAAGTCGCGTGGCGCGCCCGGTGCGCTCCCCGGTGCGCGCACCGGGGCGCTGCCATAGATATATATATTTTTTTGAACCTAAATTACTCAAAATCCACTGGAGCACATATCTTGAGACATAGCAAAGGCACATCGGGCTACCAGTCCCTACAATTTTGGCAAGTTTGGTGGAAATCCATTCAGCCGTTCGGGCTAAAAGTGAGGTCGACCGCCCTATGGAAATTAACATGGGGAAAACACGTTTTGGGACCTCCCTTTTATCTCAGCCCCGGCTTGACAAATCCCCCCCAAACTTTTAGGGAAGGACCGGGGCGCCGCGAGGCCATTTTGAGGAAATTTTCAGGCAGATTCGTCAACCGGCGCCAAAGTTATTCCAAATAGAATTTTGAGATTTAACATTGAAAAAAATCCTAACTATAAGGTAATATATATATATATATACTGTGTGTTATTCGACGGTTCCTTATTGCGGGATGTGGTGCACTATGTCCGAGGTTTCTGGCAGGGAGCACAGCGGCAATTATCAACGAAGTAACTTTCCCAGTCCGCTGGTTGTGAGAACGACTCCCAGCCAATGAGAACACTTGGATTGTATTTAAAACACCAGCTCAACTCACCTGGGCACAATCAGCTACCTAACCGGCACTGAAGAGGCACACACCGAAACGCATCTGCCGGACGCTGAAATTGTGGACATCACGAAGCCTGAAATATGTGCACCGGTTGAATTAAATCTCTTTGAGAAACCTGAGCATGTGTCAGACCTGTCTTTAAACAGGGAAGGATTGGAGGAGTATGTTGAGGTGGAGGTCGGCTCTACCGTATCTGTCACGCCCCTCGGTTTGGAGCTCCGCACAATAACCAACAAACTTTCCTGGCTTGGAGTGCTTAGAAGGCACAAGTGCGGCGCCCCTCAACCTGGAGTGTCTCGAGGGTATTGGGGAGAGGGAGCGAACAGTGTGTTTGCTTAAAGGTTTCCCGACAGTGATGAAAGCCGACCTGTGTTTCCAGCAACCGAGGGACCCAGAAAAAGCAACAGAAGCATTATCGTGTGCGAGGTTGGGTCACTGTACCTTAAACTGACTGTGTGTTATTCGACGGTTCCTTATTGTGGGATGTGGTGCACTATGTCCGAGGTTTCTGGCAGGCAGCACAGCGGCAATTATCAACAAAGGAACTTTCCCTGTCCGCTGGTTGTGAGAACGACTTCCAGCCAATGAGAACACTTGGATTGTATTTTAAACACCAGCTACGTAGTCAAACTCACCTGGGCACAATCATCTACCTAACCGGCACTGAAGAGGCACACGCCGAAACGCGTCTGCCGGACGCTGAAATTGTGGACATCACGAAGCCTGAAATATGTGCACCGGTTGAATTAAATCTCTTTGAGAAACCTGAGCATGTGTCAGACCTGTCTTTAAACAGGGCAGGATTGGAGGAGTATGTTGAGGTGGAGTTCGGCTCTACCGTATCCAACACGCCCCTCGGTTTGGAGCTCCGCACAATAACCGACAAACTTTTCTGGCTTGGAGTGCTTAGAAGGCACAAGTGCGGCGCCCCGCAACCTGGAGTGTCTCGAGGGTATTGGGGAGAGGGAGCGAACAGTGTGTTTGCTTAAAGGTTTCCCGACAGTGATGAAAGCCGACCTGTGTTTCCCGCAACCGAGGGACCCAGAAAAAGCAACAGAAGCATTATCGTGTGCGAGGTTGGGTCACTGTACCTTAAACTGACTGTGTGTTATTCGACGGTTCCTTATTGCGGGATATGGTGCACTATGTCCGAGGTTTCTGGGAGGGAGCACAGCGGCAATTATCAACGAAGGAACTTTCCCTGTCCGCTGGTTGTGAGAACGACTCCCAGCCAATGAGAACACTTGGATTGTATTTTAAACACCAGCTACGTGGTCAAACTCACCTGGCCACAATCAGCTACCTAACCGGCACTGAAGAGGCACACGCCGAAACGCGTCTGCCGGACGCTGAAATTGTGGACATCACGAAGCCTGAAATATGTGCACCGGTTGAATTAAATCTCTTTAAGAAACCTGAGCATGTGTCAGATCTGTCTTTAAACAGGGCAGGATTGGAGGAATATATATATATATATATATATATATATATATATATATATATATATATATATATATATATATATACATTTGTGTAAAAAATATATTTAAATAATAAAGATTTAATAAAAAAGTAATTTTTATTTATTTTAAAATATATATATATATATATATATATATATATATATATATATATATATATTCGGAATAGGATTCCAGCTGTTTAAGTTTCACACTGAAAGCATCCAGGCACTCACGGGCAGAGTTATATCAAAGCTTATTTATTCGGCAATTCCATCTACGCGTTTCGGGAGTCAAGCTCCCTTGATCACGAGAAAATGCGCATGCGCGGCCGCCCGCGCATGCGCATTAGTAAAGAAGACGGAAGACGGAAGATAGCGAGCCCCGGGGACGCGGCGGGCAGCGGCGGGCAAGGTAAGTGCGTTTTAAATTATTTGATTCCTTTAATTTAAAGTATTTAGGGAGGGCGGGAGGGAGGCGGGTGGCGGCCAGCTACGCTCCGTCTGCGGAGCGTGCGTAGTGCCGCCTGGCTACGCCCGCTCCGCAAAATGCGGAGTAGGCGGCACTACGCACACTCCGTGCACGGAGCGTAGCTGGCCGCCCACCCCTAATAAATATGCATATTTAATATACATATATATGTATATTTATATATATATACATATATATATATATAGACATATATATCAATAATATTTATATATATATATAGCGTAAGTACTTTTACTAAGTTTATGACTTCACCACACATGCATTTGCATTGTATTGGCATAAGTGGTAAAGTCATATGCGGGGTAAATGTTTGCGGGGAGATGGTATTGAAGACTAATTGCACCCAGGTTGTAAAAAATGAGGAGTGATGGTATGCGGGATAATAGTTGGCGAGATAACAGCATGTATTCATGTGAAATTTGTTAGCAATGTAGATTATGGTGTACAGAGTAATGCAAAATAGTGAACTGTGCTGCCTTGCGCTACTCCAGATTTACCAATCAACTCAGGCCAATGCATGGTAGCCTTACATTGCTTTGTAAATCTGACGTAAGTGTTGCGTTGCCCATGAGACACCACGTGTGACGCAAGGGTACCTCAATCCATAATACAGCCAGGCCTTAGTAACCAGGAAGTAAACAGCGTTGCGCGACAGAACGCCGAACGCCGAAGCAGCGAGACAGAGATAGTAGAGCCGTGTACCGCGATGATTCACTCCCGCCGGGACGTTGCACAGCCACTATTATCTTACAATGTTGGAAACGCTATAATCAGACAAAATTGAAAAAAAACCTCACCAAGAATTAATCTCTCGAGGTCTGATAATAGCACACCGCGCAGTTGAAATTAGTTACAACAGCCAAAGAACCTCGTTTTCCCCTACCTGGTGGATAATAATTCAACCATCCTTGCGAAGAACGCTCACGTCCTGATGATGATCTAGAATTGTTTAGATCGAAACGCCGTCGACCCATTCAAGGAAACTCCCTTACCATACTGTATATATTTCTTTGGGGAATACCCTTGTTTGTGACACCTTGTATATAGTTTTATTTAAAAAAAAAAATTCACCCAGTCACTATAAGCACCTTGTCACATGTGTGAGCACCTGAAAAATATAATTGTACTAAAAAACGTAAATAAAGTATTCTATGTGTATGCTACCCTACAAAACTCTCTCCCAGGATTGATTCTAGTACCATAGTTATACTCTACTATACGAGGACCCTCCTAGGCCACCCAAAACCATTGTTTTCTCTATAATTAGTTATATTTTGGGCCATGGCAATACCATGATGACTTTGCAGTATACCATGGAACAAAATGACAATGACAAGCCAGTATATAATTGGGCAATGGCAGTTTTTTAGGGAATGAAAAGGCAGCCATATTGTTTTTACTACGCTTTGGCTGTGTTCATTGCTTGGGCCTTAGATATTGGTGAAGAGTAGGTCCCTACCTATTACTACTTTGTTAAAGTGGTAATCAGTATGGACATGTGTCTATATTTTCAACATATTTTAAAATAATTTAACGGCCCTGTACCACAGTATTTTCACAAAATTTTGTGAAATGCCATGAAAGTACAGGGATGACAGATATCATTAAGTGTCAATGCCTTATTACTTAAAAACTACTTATCGTATTTAACTGCAGTACCCACAAAAGTATAATCTCTCCACCATAATATATAATTCTGCCAAATTTCATGTAAATCCATTCAGCTGTTTTAGCACTACGCCAAATACAATAGTCTATTGAATATGCATTGGTTGAAAAACGTTTTTTGGGTCCCCCTTTTATATTTGCACCCCCTTAACAATTCACCGCAAACTTTACATAATGTAAAATGCTATAGGTCTGGAAAGTTGTGTGGTGATTCGTCTAACTGGTGGAAAGTTATTGGGGAGCTAATATCTGTGGAATTCTTATCCTTGGGAATACTAACTATAACAAATGGCATTTACATTTAATGTGATTTCTTTCTATTTATCTATTGAATATGTTTATTGATTTTCATAATCATGTGACCATAAATGTGTTGTGTAGTTGTTCATACAGTGATTCTGAAACTTTACACATGCAGTTTAGTTCATTTTTTGGGCTCCTTTGCTACTTTTAATAGGATTGTGCTACATATTAAGCCCAATGTGAATGAAAGCAAATCATTGCTGTTATAAAAATGTGGATTATTCGTTTTTTTCCTAATGGTCAATTATCATGTCCTCCATATAGTAGTTTTAGGTAGCTTAATGCTAGGTCATGTTTCTATTTCGTTCCACAGGAGTAGATAAGGAATATGGTTTTTGTCTGGCTTGTTCAGCACAGTTTTACTTTGCGAGCCAGACAGCATACAAAGACATCTTATGTAGATTAAGACGTTTTCTATTAGTTATGTATTTATTCATGGCTTTCCTTTAGCATGTGACCATGTATGGGTCTTTCAGTTTTTCGTGTAGTAAATCTAAAACTTGAAATATGCAGTCTAGTTTACTCTTTGGGCTTCCTTGCTATTTTTAGTACGATTGTGCTACATATAAAGGATACAGTGAATGAAATGCAATCATTGTTATTGGTACAAAAATGGTAACAATTATTGTTTTCCTAGTGGTAAATTATCATGCCCTCCAAATAGTAGTTTGTGTAGCTCACTTAGAGGGCACTTTTTCATTTTGTTGTACAGAGGTGCAGAATAGAGATGATTTTTGTTTGGCTAGTTTGATCTTGTGAGGCAGAGAGCCTAAAAAAAATGTATGTAGATTAAGATGTAATCTATTAATTATGTACTTGTTTAAAGGCTTCCATTAGCATGTGAGCATAAATAGTTTTTTGTTGTTGTTCTTGTAGCAAATCTGAAATTTAGTATATATTGAGGCTAGTTTATCTTTTGGGCTTTCTTGCTACTTTTAATAGTATTGGTCTACAAGATATCACTAATTTGACCCTTGTAGCTTCACAACCACTTCATAATATCACTTGCAATAGCAACACAAACCATTTACATAGTCTAATGTACATTGCTGTGAAACTTCATTACAATACATTCAGCCACTGTGCCACTACATGAAAAATAAAAGTCTATGTAAAATGCATTGAATTTACATTGCATTTTTTCCTTGCACTCCCTTGACCAAACGGCATGAAACTTTCAATCCTCTGACAATGTAATGGGTGCAACAAGTCTGCAATGTTTCCCTGGGATTCTTAAAACAGGTGCAAAGTTATTAACCGACAAAAATCCCCATGTCAGGTAATCCTAACTGTAAATGTATATATGCCAAATAAACACCTCTTTTGCATATCCCAAACTGGAGTGGCTCGTTATTCTTACCTTATCCAGTAAGAATTCTTAAATTGCATATAGTTGTTATAGTTAGGATGTAGATTTCATAGGAAAAGCGTTTTTGACTTGCTTATCTCTTTGGCAGCATGCAGCTTATCCTTGTAAAACTTTCCCCAAAAAGTACCCCGGTGAATCTTATTGCACATGGAACGTTTTGGAGCGATCCATCAAGTAGGGCAAAGAAAATGGGTGGGTCAAATACCATGCGTTTCCAATGTTAATTCCCCTTTGAACTTTAGACCCTGCTACAGCCCAAACTGCTGAATGAAATTACACCAGATTTGGTAGAAAGGTCACTGTTGGTCTAGAAAGCTACCTTTCCATAAGTTGGCATAAATCCATTTAGTAGTTTTAGAAATATGAAGGAAAATCCCAAATTGTATATATAGGGACACTGACCCTCCAAGGATCCAACAATCTCTGTGATCAAATCCGATGGGCTTGCAACAATTAAAACTAGGAAGTGTTGGCAGCCATCCAGGGACTCGGCTTGAGGCGAGTCCCTTGAAAACATTTTTAAAAGTTCCTTCCTATAGAAATCAACATAGGAAATGTAAGTTTTATAACCCCCCTCTTTTTCACCCCCCACATGACAGATCACCCAAGAACATTTTGCGAAGATTTGTCAAATTTGTTAAGACCGAAGAAAAAACACACACAAAAGCATAAGGGGGAAGAGTGGAAATACCCTAACCCCCTAGACCCAT
Source organism: Lissotriton vulgaris (assembly GCF_964263255.1). Classification (NCBI taxonomy): domain Eukaryota; kingdom Metazoa; phylum Chordata; class Amphibia; order Caudata; family Salamandridae; genus Lissotriton; species Lissotriton vulgaris. Next base: position 1,435,378,310 of record NC_141687.1, read on the forward strand.
GCCTGGAGCCCCCCTAAAACTTTGTTTACATTTTGCCAAAAATTCATAAAGGTTCTGAGGATCTCTGGCAACATTTTGTAAAAAAACAATCACGGTTTCCTGTGCCTATTTTTTGTATGTCCCCATGGTGGATCAGGTTTTAAGGCGGAAAATGTATAGATATAATGGGGGCATATGTGCCCCCCTCCCTAGGCTAATTTTGGCCCAAGGGACCATATCCCCTGGGGCTGGCCTTTAAAATATACTGAGAGTTGGCACACTGCCCCAATCCCGAGCCACTTTCGCTCCAAGGGATCCATACCCTGAAGACCGGCCAAAAGTAGAAAGGGAATGGGGCAGCACGCCACCCCAGAGAGCCATTAATGGCCCTGGGGACCCCAGCGCTGGCTACAGATATGTCCCCATGTGCCCAACCCAGAATATATCAGTTTTCCTGCCCCCACAGGCACAGGCAGGGAACCCTGTGCTTATTCCCGCTTACTGGGACAATTCCAAAGCTGTCACCAAACCGTTATGTTTGCTGAGGTGGAAGGTGTTGCAACAGTTGCAGATGAAACAGAAGGGTTGAGAAGCAGCCACCTTCTAACACAGTATCCTGTGGTTCATTTTCTCATGGATTGTCTTAATTTGCTTCCACATGAAAGAGGTGCAAAGACTACTTTCTTGATGTTCCTCAAGAAAGTTCTTTGCCACAGATGCTGCATTTGACAAATTTAGCAGAAACTTTAATTTTCACCTGATAGTATACTCAAGTAACTCCAGATGTCACTTTCCTAACTCCATGGTGCTGCATGTTCTTCATCCTCCTCATTTACCAGGAGAACAGGATCTTCATCTGGAGCAGGTGCTGATGCTGCAGCCACTGTAAATAGTTGTTGACTTTTACAACAGTGAAAACATCAGATTTTTTAAGTGATATCCTCCTTACTCCGTTTCCTAATAACGTTTGAAGCTTTGAGTAGAGTTTTATGGTAAAAAGGTGTGGTTCCTCTGTGTCCAATGAAATGAGGGGATTTTGCTGGGTTTCTGAGCAAATCTGTGTTGCCGTAAAATAGCAATTCGAGTGAGTTATCCTTAAAAATAAATATATTGTCATAAATGGCGCACATGTAATATATCTACCCTATTGACTAAATCTGAATTAGTATTGCATTCAAAAATATAAATATTTTATAAATTTTCAGTGAATCTGCGGTTGCAGTACTGCGGTTTTGTTGTGATCATGTGATTGGAGTTGAAAACAATACAGTTCCGGCTGACTAACGTGTCTCATGGGAACCACGAAGGTACCGCAGAACTAATTAAATGTTTTAAAACAGCATTAACATATTTTCAATAACAAAATAAAATAACCATTCAATAGTTTTTATTTGAAAAAAACTATTAAGAAATGTATAATAAAAAATATAAAAAATCTTTAAATTTTTTACAAAAATATACAAAAAAATCAAACAAAAAAAAGTAGTTTACATTTATAAAAAAATTAATTAAGAAATAAGTATATATAAAGTTTTGAAATTCACTGAAAAAAAACAAAGGCTAAAGGGACGAAAATATTCCATAATTTTTCTATGAATAACAAACTCTAACCCATTAAAATATACACCATTCCTCTCCTTTCAGATTATATCCTATTTCTAAATCTTATGGAAATGTAAGAAGTAAAATTATTACAATTTTAATATAAATAATTTGAGCAACTATTTTGTCCTCTGTTGTTGGAGATGTTTATACAGATTCTTCAGTAACATGAAAAATATCACAAAGAAATGGAAGTAAAAAAATGCAAGTTTGGTTTGAACTTTTCATATAGCAAACTCTATATGTTTTGTAGAGGTTTACTTGTAATGGGGCTTCGGTATGGTCAAGCACAGGCCTTTCACTATTAGGATTTGAAAAGGGTGAAAGCTGTATATAGAAGAGACTTACACATTTATTGGGCTTTTAGTTTGCAGAGGAACGAACCATCAACAGTTGATGCTTCAGACTTGGATCCATAAAACTAGTTCAGACCACACAGGGAGCCAGGCTGGGTTCTGGAGAGGTACTGCAAGACCCGTAACACCCATAAAAAGGAACACCCTGGGGAAGGGTACAAAGGCGGTTAGATTTATAGTTTCTATCTATTGAAATTCCCTAGCTTATAATTATCACTGTAACAACATATTATGACACTCACTTAAAAGCTATATTTTTATTATCACTGTGTACTCTACTTTACAACCTTCCCCATCAATCATTACTCTGGCACAGTTTCCTAGGCAATCAAGTTAGAGCTCCTTAGAAGCATGCCACCATTTCAAATGTTCATTAACCATAGTCTGTTCTACAGTAGTGACAAACCTGTTCAATGCATTTCCAAATGCTCTAGTGCAACTGTAAGCCAATAGCTTGCAGCAGTACACTCAAGACTCTTTTGTTGCAAAACAGAATTCTTAAAAGAGATGGCAGGCGCTATTAACCTAAGCCATTATTTAAAAAAACTAACAGCAGTGAATCACAAATCATGCACTAGAATGTTCTTTTATCATCTTTAAACTCCATCTCTTCCAGATTAGTTCTCATTGTGCTGTTGACTCTCCCTGTGCCCTGCTCTAGTATTCCAGCATCATGGTTCAAGTATGGATTTTGAGCCACTTCTTTGTCTTCTGGGCTAGAGAGAATTCCAAAATTGTGAATTTGACAGAGACTTTGGATTTGCCCAAGTGGACGTTACTTGAATTGGCCATAGAGGTATGAAATAGCATTGAAGGCCTATGCTTGTGCATTTCAGATTGCAAGCACCCAAACCTCATGATTTTGTACGGCGGTGGTAACAATTTGGGCACTATCACAGGAAAACACTAAAAATCCAAATGAACGGGATATTGACAGAAGTGATGGATCTCTTTACTTGCACTACCTTTGTGTATTCAAAAATATATGAAAGGCAGAAGTGGCAGTGGCCAAGTCAATTTTGTCCAAAGATTGAGGACTGCTGGAGACATGTCAGCAAAGCAATTTCAGCATTTCTTTGGGACAATGGGATGGGCTCAGTATACTGCCATGAAATCCTCTCTGACATGCCTGGAGTGTAATATAAGGATGGTGTTGATTTCACGGCAGAAGAGAATAGGAGCTTCCTTAACAACACCAAATAATCTATCCAGTTCTTACGAGTGCACTATTAATCCCAACAAATATTTCAAATAAAAAAAATTGTAAACAATTTTTGTGGCTCTGCAGCACTTTGCAGTACCAAACCTGGTAAATAACTGCTTTTCACAGGTATTTAATACGTTTTGATGGAGTACGTTGATACCACTTATATATATAAAACCTATATTTATACTTTTCCATTTCTCCGTCCCTGTTATAAATATTAACGAATCGCTACTCAGGGGGGTACTGCTACATTTGGCACAATGGCAATATATTCTTCCATTCCTTTGTCCCTGTTATAAATATTAACGGATCACTAATCAGGGGAATTCTCTACATTTGTGATATTTTGGGTAAAATGGATCGAATATCGGGTATTTTGGGTGATGTATGGCGAAATCTTGATACTGTATGCTTCGTCTGTACACTAATATTGTTGTACAGGTTATTCCCTTATAGCCTCATCTAAATTACTTTAAATATAAGTAAGGGGGAATTTGGTAATCTCTGCCACTTAGAATACACCTATGGATTTACTCTGTAACAGTATGGCCGCAATGAAGACACAATATTGAGGGCCTTCCCATAAGATTTCTTTCTACCCACCTCCACCATTTCCGGTTCTGGAATCGCAACTCATTTTAAGAGTGTTTGCATCTGTTCATGACACTCTTTGCTGACTAGTGAACTTGAAGCCTATGAATGAGGATGGCTGATTTACATGCAAGGCGAGTGCGGGGAAGTTTATGGAACTTTGACGCATGCATTGAGTCTTTATAATTATTTCCTTCGGCACCGCATACTTTTGGTTCCACTGTGGGACAAACATATGTCATAGAAGTTAGCATCCTGATAAAGGTGGATAAATCGTACGTATGTTGACCAAATAGGGGGACACTTTTCAACAAACTCAACTCACTCGGAGTTTCACATCACTCTCAAACGTCTTAATCCTTCTAGGGGGTCTATAATAGCCCTGATCGGCTTTGAATCACTGGTGAAATTCTGCGACCGCATTCTGAAGTAAGTACACCCTGATGGAAATTAGGTCAGACATTAGAACTTTAAGTGTCATCTAAAATTATCTGTGATATTATTAAAATCATTGCCCATTTGAAAAAATCTTTTCTGGGGTATACAGTTTCCCTGGCATTCAAATAAGGGCAGTATGACTACTTCTCTGGGACCACAACACCCTTGAAACCGTATCGGGCTGTCAGACCATACTGTCGAAAACACGACAACTGTGAATACTATATACTTTGATTTGACGTGCTATGTAAGTCCGTTGGGGCTACTCCTATATCCATAAGGTTGGGGTTATTCAAATTTGGAGCTGTCAGATATGATAAAGGACTGACGGTTCCATTCTTGTCTTTCCTTATCGTCTATTAGGGACTTGCAGCAAGATTACCGGTAGCTTCATTTGAGCCTGATCTTTTGGACTTTCCTTGCCCAACAAGTGAAAATCCTATGGGCAAAATTTGAAGTAAATACACATTAGAAGGCTTCTCTGCGCTCTACAAGCTTTAATTTTAACTTTTTGGGGAATCTGTCATTATCTCGCGCTGTAATTACAGTTTTAGAACACTGTTGGATTCCAATGCTGCAACCGCATCCTGTACAGTCTATGACGAAATATGGTCGGTCATTAATACGACCATTGAAGTTTTTCCAAGAGGTTAGTTTTTCTGAAATTTCCTTTCTTTCTAATGAGTGTCCACCTCACTGGGCGTCACATATATTTTCTCAATATCGTTTTACCTGCACCAGTTTATTCCAAGGTTCTGGGTTTGTGTCTTCGGCATCTTATTCTCACATAAGAAAACTTTTTTTCACTACTTGATAAGAATGCTATTAGTCAGGGTCACAGGAGAAATATATAATCTCTGTTCTAGTTCACTCGTAAGCTGTCTTTCGGAATCTTCTTCTCTTTCGCTCAACATCAGAAAACCCACTTGCATGTTATGGGTTTTGAATTTTTTCTGATAACATGGAAATGAAAGTTCTGATATTAATAGTATATAAGCATTTCTTTCATTGTCTTTACAACCTTGAGGAAATCACTGGATGTGTCGAAACACATATCGTCTGTTCTCATGTATGCTGATAAGGACTGTGTTGTTTTATGACTCTTGTTAATATCTGTACCTGTTTTTAAATATGGATACTCACAGTCCTGAGAGAAATTGTTATGAAAAACACCTGTATAAATTAAATGAAAGATTTTTTTTATGAACTCATCTCTGTTTTGCCTGTGATATACAGAATTTTTGATTTCATAATACCAACTTATCAAGGTCAAACATTTTGATTTCTAAACGATTAGAGTGCCGGGGTATAATCATGTTGTAACTTATCTCACAGCGACTGTTGTTGGTTCCTGTGTGGCTGTGCACCCAAGGTAGTAGGGTACACTCTTACCCTTAGTGGCACCGTTAAAATTTTCCTGCTGCTGGATACATTTGTAGAGTTTACCAAACACTTGGTATTTTTTTGAGCTGCGACCCCTTTATACACTACTACCGATTCTTGAAATATAAAATCAATAGTTCTCCAAACACCCCCTAAAAACTACATGTGTGAAACAATAAAAGCTGGACTTATTAACCATTACACACCACTCCATAAAAAAGATCATAATTTAGATATTACATATTAGTTCACATACTACAAATATAGGCCAATTTAGAGCAATTCTCTAATGCTATCTAAAAATCACATAGAGAAGTAACAATTTATCAGTGATTTAAGAAGCAAATCTCAGGTATGGCTAGAGATTGACCCCTCGTTATAACTCATTTCAAGGTCCTAAACTACTCTTCCAGATGTAATCAGATATTTAGAGGACTACATTTTTACTTGTTGTGACTCGTCAGGTTCTTACATCTAATTCACCATGTGTATAACAAATATCTAGATAGTGCAAAAATCAACCATGCAGTTGTATCACTTCTAAGGATTCTAATGGTGGGCCTCATTTGTCTTGCTGACAGAATATGTCGAATTGGAACTTGCCAAGATCTCCTATTCGCAGCATATCTGAGGCTGACAAAGAAAAAATGCTCTTCTTTCAGGGCTATCTTGGCAAAATGAACATCAGGGCAAGATGTTTTGGCCATTCCATCTGCTGTAGGAATCCATTAAGGGGCAAAAGGCCATATCTAAATTGTAGGTATAAGGATTTCACTTGCGGGGGTTCTGATCTGGATCATAAATCCCTCACAATACAGATTATCTTTAAACTCCAGAATCCTGCCAGTTTTAAACAACCCACCCCCCCCCCCGCCGGTATGATTGAGCTATAGCCCACGGATATGGAACCAGTACCTCTTCTTCAGGGACACTAAAGTGTTTTTCTTAATAGAGTGGGGATTAGTCAACAGTTGCTCATACCAAGATTAAATACCCATTGTACATGGCGACTACAAGGGATTTTGTTTTACAGTTGGTTTAGAAAAACTTTGAAAAGTTTGAATCATAGGCTCATGAGATAATTAGGCCAAATGTATCCACAGGATTACTTAGACATTAATTGCACAATTTCTTTAGAAAGGGTATATTCAATCTCTAAACTGATTAAGTAAAGGAAAAGAGAAGAAGCACACAGCCAAAGGAAGATATGTTTAAAATTACATTACAAGGAACAAATCATGGAGACAAAACTTTAGATCAAGGTCATGAAAAGCAGTGTGTTAAAATTCACTCATCAATTCATAACATTTCATCAGCTCCTAAAAGAATTTTAAATGAAGAAGACCAAACACAACATATGTATAAAGGTGTCCTTCAGTGCATAAAAGCTGGGGAGTTGATGACTTTGGTCGACGTTTCAGTCTTTTCTCTTGAGTTTTATAAGACCATCTTCAGGACTTAGTATTTCATCAAGTAAAAAAAACCCTAATGTACAAAAACAATTATATACAATTAATTGATGTATCAACAAAAAATCTCTGACAACATCAACTAGCTATTTTCGTGCAGCTGACTCAGTAAAGAATGGGCTTAATTCCAGCTCAGAATGGCAGACATTAGCCTGTTTGATGTGAATCATTAATGACGATCTGAATATATCCGATTCCAGATTTTCCTTCTATCTATTAGGAGTAGACTTCTAATTTTCTGGTTTCACACTCCTGCTTTTCTGTCCTTATATTCGTACTAACATTAAGTTGTAAAAGCTGTATTGTTTATTAGGCTTTATATGCTAGCTGTATAACTGTGGTTTCTATTTTGCTATATGAAAAATATGCATTACACATGAAAGAAAAAGAATGTAAAAGGTTCTTTTTAATACTAACTGTCCGCTCGATTCAGGAATCATGTATTCAGGATGCCAAGAAAATGAATTACCACGATGGTTAAAGATATTGTGTATAATCCACTGCTTTGACATCGTTTTGCCCAATAGCATCTGGACTGTGAATGATTTAGCACTTAAATATAAATATAACATGATCAAATGAGAATAGATTCACGATTTATAGACTGATGTATTTGCACTACATGCTGTTGATTGTGTTTTTTAATTTTCTTTTTAATGCTGTGATTCACGATGGTTCAAGATATTATTTTTAATCCATTGTCTCGACATGTATTCACCGAATATCATCAGGACTGGTAATGACTGTGTATTTAAATATAAATATAACTAAGCATGGGCGGAAAATCCGTTCCGCTTGCGAATTTTGTGGATTTTCGGTAAATTCGCAATCCGCGAACTTTCGCGAATTTACCGAAAATCCGCAAATTCGCACGCAGCGGATTTTTTTGCTTGGTGATACAATATTTAGGCGTGCGGCGTTCACTTACCGTCATTCAGCGTTTGCCGAGTTGTTTTTCTCGATATTTTACGAGTGCTGCGCCATTTTGGATCTTGCTGCGGGATCCCGCGGGAGTTTGGCGACACATCGCGAGAGTTCGCAATTGCGAACATGTAGATGCGGCAGGCAGCAACAATCTCGCAATCGCAAAATTACAAAATTTGCAATTCTGCACAAGAAATCCACCAGCAAGCAGCATAAACCTTCTGAAAATGATGATTTTTATCAGAATAACTCCTCAAGTTGACATTTGCCTGCACTTTTTTTTGCAAGGAGTCCATTTTGGGGGGGAGGGTGGGAGGAAGGAAGTGCCCCACAGAAAAACAAGTTTTGCAAAACTGAAAGCCCTCAGCAGGTGCAAAAGTTCAAACTCATCATTAGTAACCATTCCCTGTAGTGCTTCCTGAGGGGCCCCTCCAGAGTTCAGTTGCCTACTTGCAACTATTCTATGACCCTGCTCTGACCCTCACAGCAGGCTCATAGAATAGCTACAAGTAGGCCACAAAGGTCCTGGGAAAAAAAATTGCACTGCAACAGAAAGCAAATTACAGATAAGGAAGCAGGTGCCAGATTGGAAGTTTAAATTCAGTGACACATTAATCAACCCCAAATTAATTCATTTCAGTTGAAGCAGGGCAGGTGTGCTTGCTTTCCCCCCCCCCATAATCTACAGTGATGAACCAGAAAATAATTCATGTCAGTTGAAGCAGGGCAGGTGTGCTTGCTTCCCCCCCCCCATAATCTACAGTGATGAATCAGAGGGTGGCAGTGATGTACCAGAATGTGGCATGGGTGAACCAGAGGATGGCAGTGGTGAAACAGAGGGTGCTGTGAACCTGTGATGATGAACCAGATGTAGAAACAACAAAGTCGCGACCGTTGCGAGCCGACAAGTAAGTTCGCAATTGCGAACTGGTACAAAACCCTCGCGAACTGGCAGAAACCCTTGCGAACACAAAAAAAAATCCGCAAATTCACGAGAGTTCGTAGATTTTGCGGAATGCGAATTCGCAAATACGCAAATTCGCGCACGCCAGATTCGCAAAATTCGCCCATGCTTAAATATAACAGGATCAAATGAGATAAGACTCACGATTCATATACTAATGTCTTTACACTACGTGCTACAGAATGTGTTTTTCCATTTCAGTAACACCGCAATTCATCCCAAAAAAATTTCTCTAAATAATAAAACGCGGTTTGCCTCGACATCTAGTTCTTCCAAAAAATGAAATTCTAAAAAAACGAAATAGAAACTCAATTAGATGCATAAGTTACATGAAAATACATAATAGACCATACGCTAAATAACCACTACAAGATGGCCGACACACATAGGAATTGACATTTAACAAACACCCGGCAAGTTTGGAAACACACTTCCGGTTGGGGCATTTAAAACGAGGCCCTGTTCCCTAGCACTCTCGTTGTCTTATCAACTGGAGACTATGAGGAAGTGCGAGATTACCGATTCGAGGCTCTCTTTCGTTTCATTAAAGTAAGTGCCCACGCTCAGTCTGCTTAACTTGCGATCTAGGCTGCCTTAGTGCCGTTAATATATTTAGAGTTCTGATCAGAACAAGGTTACTATTATTATTAAAAACGACAGAATTTTGTCAGAAGTATAAACCATTGGGCCTGTTTGTAAATTAGTTCAAATACATCGAGCCCCCCCCCCCCCCCCCTAAAAACCCTTGTTGTCTAAATCACGGCTCTCGAACCAACATTTTACCCTGAAGTGTATGGTGCTGTGTTTTTCCATCTGTTTGTTAAACGGACTTTGCGTCTTGGTTGCTCTGCACCAATTAGACAGAACTTTTGAGAACTGGGTACTTCAATTGTCTCTACCATAATGTTATATCAATATCTAGGAGACTATGTAGAGACAGTCATTGAATGTTAGTTAAATACGAGCTGACATTATTAACCACCTCCTTGAGTTTAACAAGTTGTAGTTGCCGATACATTGCAGTCACCAGTCACTTAGAGAATTCAGTCATCAAAACAACTATTAATTGATACTTTAGATCGCACATAAATGACCCATTTGAGTTTAAACAACAACAAATAAATAATTATTCTTTATCATAGACAAATACGATCGCTTACCTGGAAATAAAGATACCCAGATTAAGACATCGCTTCAATAATCTCCAACTGTTGATGTAATCTTTGGCAGGTATGTGTCCATAAATTTCTATAGATCTGCTAGTGAACAACTAATTTTACCACACACAGTGATTCAAGCTTTATATATGATCTTACAGATTCTTCTTTGCAAAACTATACCTACTTGGAAGATCAGTCCTAGAAACCAATTCCATTGAAGTGAGTGTTTAACTGTACTATCACCACAATCTTTTTAAGCAATCAATCTAAGAATACGAATATGGTCTGTTTTTTAAAAATTGAAGTGAATATCTCAGACCGACTCAAGAAAAGAGTTGATACACAGTGTTTCCTCAAACAACGAACTCAAGTGAAAATTTAGTTATCATGACAGAATAATAACAGCCTATTTTTAAGATTAAAAGTTCCATCAATTTGATGGCATGCACACAGCCTGAATGTTATGTATAGTATGTAAATAGCTAGTTGATGTTGTCAGAGATTTTTGTTGATACATCAATTAATTGTATATAATTGTTTTTGTACATTAGGGTTATTTTTTTACTTGATGAAATACTAAGTCCTGAAGATGGTCTTATAAAACTCAAGAGAAAAGACCGAAACATCGACCAAAGTCATCAACTCCCCAGCTTTTATGCACTGAAGGACACCTTTATACATATGTTGTGTTTGGTCTTCTTCATTTAAAATTCTTTTAGGAGCTGATAAAATGTTATGAATTGATGAGTGAATATTAACACACTGCTTTTCATGACCTTGATCTAAAGTTTTGTTCCATTATTTGTCCCCATGATTTGTTCTTTGTGATTTATTTAAATACAATTGATTTTAAACATAACTTCCTTTGGCTGTGTGCTTCTTCTCTTTTCCTTTACTTAATCAATTTAGAGAAAGAATATACTCTTTCTAAAGAAATTGTGCAATTAATGTCTAAGTAATCCTGTGGATACATTTGGCCTAATTATCTCATGAACCTATGATTCAAACTTTTCAAAGTTTTTCTAAACCAACTGTAAAACAAAATCCCTTGTAGTCACCATTTACTTAAACTAACCATTGCCCAAGCCTACAAGGGTTGATTGGGTTTCCCCACGTCCTAAACACGTTGTACATGGCGGGCAATGCCCAAAGCACACATCACAGGTACATTTAGAGTAAAACTGTACCTATTACATGTACACAACAGGCTAGCCTGTGAAACTACAGGCCCAAAAACTAGAACCCAAAACGTGGCACAGGTTATTGCATATTTCATCAAATGAGACAATTATGATGGCAGGCGGATCGCCACCGCTGGTGCTCACTGCCGCCCCGGCAGTGACGATCCGCCCTCCAAATGTCCCTGGTTAGTATGGCGGGGCACTGCGACGGACGGAAAGACTGACTGCCGCTTTTCCACCGGTCAAATTGTCGACCGGGCGGAAAAGGGACACAATATGGGTGCGGTGTCTGCAAGACACCGCCATTCATAATATGATGTAGGCTGTAGGGTATGCGGTCCTTAATGTTGGGGGCCCGTTGTGGGCCCCCAGGGTTTTGGGGGGTGGGGGTGCACATGGGGGTACCTATGGTACCCACGCCTCATTGCAATGCACTAAGTGGCCGAGGAGGGGGAGAGAGCACATATAGGTGACAACCTGGAGGATGGTCCATGGAACACTCGACCAAAGGGGTCCGCTGCACTTAATCTCCTATGGAGCACCTTGTCCCAGCATTAGGGCTTTAGGTTCAAGCCGTATCTCAGTGGAGGGTGATCTTTCACCCCACACAGTGGGAACTCTTTCACCACAGTCTTCTAAGAGTGTAGCCCGCCATTTTTCCTTTAGGTCCTGATGAATGCCGCGGACCCTACTGGGCCACAAGGTAGAAACATGTCGACCACATTGAATTCGGTGGGGGGACAATAGAATCCCCAATACACTGATCACTTATTTTAAACACCATATAGATGCCAGTCACATTAAAATTAATCTGACATCTATAATGGCCTTTTAACTCACTTGTTGTATGTAAGGGTCCCCACTTAGTTTTGAAGTGCATCCCTGTCGTCAGGTGTATGCCCGCCCTCTATCAAACCAAGTTTTTATAGGGCGAGGACTGGTCAATGATGAAGCATGACACCAGGTGGTGTGTGAAACCAGTCCTTCACTTTTTGTGAGATGCCTGCACTCACATTATAAGAAACTATAGCATCTAGGACATCCAGCTGGGAGCGGCCCCATTTGTGATTAATAGTTTATGCCGGAGGCTGCCAGCTCCCAGTACCCCATGCCTCTAGTTCCCTTTCCCCAGATCTCCTTTAAGTATTGTGGTTACACATCATGTGGTGCCTCCAATGTTGTGCATGGCAATTCTGTGCACAATCCTTTTACATTGCGAGCTGATCTGCAGCCAGCAGATCCACCCGCAATATAAAAGACCCAGGATGCACCCGCCAGTGTCGTGGGTGTATCCTAATTTGCATGGCGGGATCGCTGCAACATCGGTGGTTGGTCCCTTGCTCCATTGCGGTGTAGGCCCCTATGTGTGTACATGAAGACGACAGAGTGGCACAACTAAGGTACCTAGAAGTCGGGGAAAAGTATGGACTGGGTTTCAGGTGGGTTCTGAGGGTGGTAGGGGGGTAAGTCTATGCCCCTATATGTCACCCAGCTGGACCACATTTTCCTGTGTTTTCATGGGCAGCCGCATGCTTGAAAAACTGCAATATCTGCCCCATGTAACTGTCCATTGCCACCCTCCATCCACCTATTTCTGGCGGGGATATATCCTTCCACCATTGGGCAATGTCCCTCTTGGCGAATGTGAGGCCCAGGATGAAGAGGTGCTGTTTGAGGTGATTTCCACCTATCTCCTCCGTGCTATGGAGCAAAAACAGTTTGGGGCTCAGAGGGAGTCTCCACGAGAGAACCCGGCCCAGACGGGAAGCAATTTTCCACCAGTATAGCTGTAGTGCCCCGCAACTCCACACCGTATGAAAGAAGGTTCCCTTCTCTTTCCCGCATCTAGGACACATTGGGGACTGAATCATACCCGTATTATAAAGGCGTGTGCAGGTGAAGTATGTTCTATGGAGATATTTAAATTGAATGAGGTGATATAGTGTGTATGGATGTCTTTGTGTGTGTTTCTGTGTGGGTGTATGTGTGTATGTACACATATAGTGTATCTCTGGGTATGTCTGTGTGTAAATCTGTGTCTATGAGCATATGTGTGCATGTGTGAGTGTCTGTGTGTGTATGAGGTGGTGTGTGTGTGTGTGTGTGTGAATGTCTTCAGGTGTATTTGTGTGTGTGCATGTCTTTGTGTATCAGTGTGGGTGTGTTTGCCTCTATGTACTTTGCGGGTGTCTATGTGTGTGTACATGTGTTGTGTACATGTGAGTGTGTGTCTGTGTGTGTGCCTGTGTGAGTCTGTGAGGGTGGTTGTGTGTGTTTTTTGCAGGAGGAGTGTGTGTGCATGTTTATAGGTGTGTGTGTTTGTGTGCCTTGTTGGGTGTGTGCGTGTCTGTGTGTGTCGATGTGTATGTGAATGTGTGTTTGTCTGTGTGTGTCTGTGCATGTGTTTGGGTGTTTTTATTTTTATTTATTGATCAGGACACAGGGACCGAGTCCCTGAGCCCTAAATTGTAGCTACAACATCCCCTGAATGTTGGGGCCAGCCAATCAGGCAAGTGGTTTAAGCTCAGCGTTCCACAGTACAAAGTGATAGTACTACAATAGTACCACATCACTATGTATCTAAATTTTTAACCTTACATTTTCAATTTACAATAAATGACAAAAAGTTTGCAGCTTTCTGCCAAATTTGTGTAATTCCGTTCAGCCATTTTCATTAAAGCTATGCAAGAAGGGACACCTTCCTGCACATAAACAATCATTTATGGCGATTTGCTGTTTCTATGTGTGCTGAACAATGCAGCATACATAGAAACAGCAAACACGAGGAGAAATTTCAGAATGGCTGAGTGTGACGTTAGCAACTTTTGCTTAACGCCACGTTTCACCATTCTGTTGTACATATGCCACACTATTTATATATTTTGGAGGTTGCATTGATAGTCAGGGAACCAATGAGTTATTAGATGCTTTCTGGTTTGGTTCAAAAGCTTTTTTTGTGCTCAGTAAAGATGACAGGAGACTTGAGAGTGGTAGGATATCAAGGTTCTTTGGATGGACTAATAGGCCCGAGCTATAATATACATTTATAAATGGCCCATCATGGGTGCCATCTATCTGGCTTTGTGAAGACACTAAGATGTAGGATTTTATCTGGGATGACTTAATATGGTAGGAAAGTTGATTACCTTATCTGGGTCAGAAACAGACAGGTAAGTTAATGGCCAAGTAGGAGACTATTGCAGTAATAAAATCTACTAAGGAATTCATGATGAAGTTGATTATCTGGACTAAAAGCTTGTTGCAAATTTACTGATGTGTGAACTTGAATCTGACTGCTGCGCCTGTGGTGGGGAACAACTTCGGCATTATGTAGACATTAAAGAGCACACCAAGGTACCTATATGACCGAGTGGTTCGCGCTATATAAAACTCCCCCCCTTTCAAAAATAATTTTTGGGAGGGAAGCTAGGGCATGCCAGGGAGCATTCCTGGAAAGCAGGAGACAGCCACCGCCTCCTCTCTCTCTAGGACATCATCTTCCTTTGTTTGTGCGCTTTCTTCTAAATGTGGCTATATTTCCCAAATATGCACATTCTGAGTGCCTATCAGTGTACGCCTTCAGGAACGGTGCAATGCGTTTCTACATCCCGTAGAAAATTGCTTTTTGCATGTTGGAGTGCTCCGCTTACGCTAATAAAATTGCACTTTCTCCTCCTTTTCTTTAATTTTGGTGCTACCTAGTTGTGCCGCCCTTAGGCTCCTCTCATCACCTTATGAAAGCGGCTTCTCTGTTCCTCTTATTTAATTTAATGCCGTCGTATTTGAAAATCACCTGCCTTATTGGATGTTCATTTATATTTCAAAGACAAGGGATTGCCACTAAAATCTTTAATTTTGAGGAAACAGATATAAAAGGCCTTCTTAACTCGGAGAATGCAACAGAAAAAAAGAAAAGCTTTTTTTTTTTGCTAGAGAAGCTACCTCAAAAAGCAGGACTAACGTGCACAGCTCGGTATTATTTGGAGTCGGGTTATCGCCTCATTTTGTGCGTGGCTTTTTGAACTGGTGCCTTGATTTGTTCACAAAGAATACGCCCCCACTGGGACAATTCACTTTGGATACAATGCACTGCACTGCAAGGTCTTGCTAGCAGCCCCTTGGCATCTTGGGAGAACAAAGAGTTCTCAATTACAGGGCCTGCGTGTTTGGCAAGATCTCATTTGTGACAGAGGAGGCAGCCACACCGCTCTCGCTTAAATGACATGGAATAAATGTGGTCGAAATATGGATCAGTGAAGTGTTATGTATCTAGCGAGATGAAAAGAGCTGCTCACTCACCTTCATGTAAAGGGCATGATACAAGTGCCCCGCTTCTCACAGCTCACAGTCTTCACCTGAAACAATCCCTTTCGAGCCTACCACGTGGCCAATTACTCCGGCAAAATGCGGCCTGTCACGAGGATGGCATATTGAAGTCAGTTCTAAAGTGTGTTATCACTCAGAGCCCTCACAGAGGACTTTACAAAGAATAACTGCGACCTGAAATGTGGGGGAGAGGTGATTTCAGGACAAACCTGAAGGCAATAACGTGATAAACGTCACAGGAAGAGCAGGTGCGATCAAAATCTAATGGAGAAATGCAAAGTTTTCTTTGGAAACTGAGCAATACTTCTCACAAATTTCGAAAACGTCCAAATGCATAACAAACTCCTCACGGCTGCCCCCCATAGTGTTTTGTCATGGTTCCAGAACAAACCAATATCAAGTTGAGTGAATATAGCACCTCAAAGAGAAAGGCTGGTATCAAATGCATTTACACATACATCAATGGGTATGTTTGAAGCACACATCTGGAATTCAACAAGGGCTATAGCGCTTCACTGAAGCCCAGTGGCGGGTCTGGTGAATTCTGTTGTGTGGGCATGTAAGGCCAGATCACAAAACACTTTTGACTGGGTTTGTTTCATGTCCTTGGTGGTGAGTTAAGTGAACAGTTTATGGAAGCAGCTTTAAATATTGTTATTAAAGCAGGTTTCTGGAGGTGGCAAAGTGTGACAAGAATATTTGTGCAAATTTGTGTGGCATTTTGCTTTGGTGATGATGTCTTCTTTTGTTTTTTATGCTACTATATTATTTTGATGCGTTATTTTAACACAATTTTGTTGTGTTGTACTGCAGTAGTTGTGTCTTGGTTTGTTGTGATGTACTGTGCTATGTTTTAATTGTGTTGGTATGTTGCTTTGTGTATTCTGTGGTCTTATGTCACTATGCATATGTATTTCTATAGCACAAACCTAGCCAATAGGCAGCAGAGCCCTGTACATGGTAAAAAACAATACAAAAAGTAGTAGGAGAGGAAGTTGGGTTGTATATGGTTAGTGCATTGGATGTAGTGTTCTTTAAAGGTGAGCCTTTACCTCTTTTGTAAATTGCAGCAGAATTGGGGTGGTCCTAATGGGTGCAGGAATGTTGTTTAGGATCCTGGGTGCATGAATGGAAAAGTCATGTTGTCTTGCTTTTTTTTTTACACTTCGTAGTTTGCAGTCTGATGGTTTCCTGGATGTTGGTGTGTCCAGAACCACCAAAAATGGTGAGCTTGTCTGCATGATAGGTGGGGGTTATGGTCGTGATGGCTTTGTAAATGAAGCAGCTAGTTTTCAAGATGGCGCAGGCTGTCAAGGGGAGCAAATTGAGTTCCATCAAGATGGGGGTGATGTAATTATATTTCTTTAGGTCCTAGATGAGACACGCTGCATGTAGTATGCCTCTAGGGGTGTCAGTCTGAAATCTGTGAGGCTATGGAGTAGCGCATTACCACCATCCAGATGCAAGAGAATGAGGGCTTGAGCAGCAGTTCTGAAGTCACTTTCTGGAGGAAACGGTTTGATTTTCATTAGAACAGAGAGCTAGTCTTTGTGTTTTGTGTGTTCCTGAAGATGAGTTTTCTGTCCGGAGGCAACCAAGTAGCTTGGCATTCATTGAGAGTTGGGGCTCACAGCCATAAAGATTCATGTCATTAAGACAGGTTTGTACTGTATCTTGTTTGTTTTTCTTGGCAAATTGAAAGGAACTCTGTCTTCATTGGATTGAGCTTCCGATAGGCACTGGACATCCAGGCCTGGATAATTAACAAGCAGTCTTTGAGACGTTTTCTATCTGAAGCCGAAAAGACTTTCAAGTAAGTTTTGTATCTTTGGCTTACTGGTAAATCTTGATGCTGCATCTGTGAGAAGACCACCAATCGGCTCCATGTAAAGGAAGAAGCTGACAGGAGGCAGTATGAAATCCTGAGGGACTCCCTATGTGATAGGGATCTTTTGTGACTTGGTGTTACTCATGTGAACAAGCTGGCTTCTGGGTTCTGTGGAGGGTTTTGACATGTACAGGAAGTGTGGCGCCTTAACTGGTAGCGGTGTGTGTTAGGTAAAAAACAACAATAATGAAGACGGTGCAGCAAGGTCAGAGGAGACCCCAAAACCTCTGCAGCGAGTGGCCAGGGCCCACTCGGTAATTATGGCAAGTGACAAGAATCCTGTGCACATGTTAAGCTATGTGTATACATGTATCATGCTTAACCAAAAGAACACAATAAGTCGTAAATGAAACAAAGTGGACACGATAGTTTCGTCAAGCGGGCAAGGAGCCCGTGACTCTTCAGGGCTGTAAGCACAAATGGGGTTAAGGTCCATATAGCTGGTGATATTTCCGACCCGGCGTCTGGGGTCTGGGTTGAAAGAATCAGCGATAGTGAGTCACTGTGGACTCAGAGACGGGCGGGTACATCCGTCTCAAACCAGCTAATGCCTGGGATATGGCACCGGAGAGACGGCTCCTGTCTTCCTAAGGGGTCCCTGGGGGGGGGGGGGGGGGGGGTGTTAGCATTGCTTTGGTCTTGGAGTTGAACATAGTTTTCTTTCTCAGATTTCTTTCTCATAAATTATAGACAAATGATTGCATGAGAGTCTAGTGTAGAATTCTTCAGTAGTTGAGGAATGTGGACTATCCTGAGAGCTTCTGGGAATAATAATTCAGTGAGGGTGGCATTAACAATGCCAAGTAGGGGTAAGAGAGCATCACCAGCGAGACATTTCTCTAAGAATTAGGGTAAGAAATCATCTTTATAAGACATGGATTTGAGTGAGTTGAGTATGTCAGCTAGACCTGAGAGACCTTGGCCTTTGCAAACAAATCATTTCAGGGTTCTACATAAAGGAGTGGGTGTGAGAGAGGAAGCAGTCTTGGTATTATTGCTATTCTGTTGGATAGTCTGTGTTTTTCACTGAAGAACTGGTTGATGGGATTGCACTTTTCTGTGGAGTGAGAAATAGGTGGCGTGAGCAGAGGGTTGATGTAATATTTAATTTTTTGAACAGTATTCTGCTTCTGTTGGTGGTTTTTAATTGATGATGATGTATAGTACTGTAGCTTGGCTGATGTGATGAGCTGTCTGCATGTTGTGTGAAAGGATTTCGGTATCAAGAGGTCCTCAAGAGTTCTGTTTTTTTTCCAATTTCCTTCCTTTCTGCAGATGGGTCAGTTAATGATCTGAAGGTCTTTATAATACCAGGGTGAAAAAGGCTTTTGGTCGCATATACATGATATAATTGGGGAGCTCCCGCTCACATAGCTTTGTAAAAAAAAGTATGTTTTGTTCTGTTCTTTCTGTTGTTTACTTTAGGTATGTTTGCAAATGCTGCTATATTTCCAGCCAAAAGCACATGCCTTGAAAGTTCCTATGCCAAGTATCCACTTTCCGCTGTTTAAAGAAACAAAATAGTGCTACTACTTTTCAGGTATTTGAGACATGAGTCAGTCCAATACTCAGGGAAGTAGCTTGGTCAGTAAGATTAGCGGGGTGTGAGATTTAGATTTTCTAACAATCATGCTGTCATACAATGTTAAAATACTTTATACAACAAGCAGGGTGCTTGAGAAGAGCTTAAAGGGCAGTTGAAAGTGAGAGGAATGTGGTTTGGTAGGGGTACTAAGTGAAAGAAAAACAATATTTTGTAATATAACAAACATTTTTGGATACTTTCAAAACATAAAAAGGAGACAGCATGTGTGCAATGTCTGTGTGTATGTAAAAATCCAGACACCTCACTAAACCCCAATGAGATCACCTATACCCAACTATTTTCCAGAAAATACATGTATTAAGGGGGGTGTAATACCCCAAACACCCTCCTGAAGCTAGGCCTTTGCAAATACTGTGGTAGAGACCATGTTTTAAATTAGCATTAGAAGTGCTTACTTCAGGTGAAACAGCCCTGGTGTTCTCTGAATTGATGGGTCTTCAGCTCCTTTCTGAATTGCAGAGGGATCGAGGCACTTCTGATGTTGATAGGAATGCTTTTCCGGATTCAGAAAGCTTGGGTGAAGTAGGCTTCTCTTCTGGTGTTCTCTTTTTTGCAGTTTTTGTTTTCAGCCTAGTGAAGCCCTGGTTTCTGGTTGAACACTAATACGAATTCCTTCTGCATTTCTAGAGCACAACTCACATAAAACAGCTCTAATTATTGTTTACCGTGGACTCATCAAGAGTCACAATGAGATTGGCTATGATTAAACAATCAATTCCTATGTTTTAAAAGACATCTGTGCCTCTAACACCCACTGAATGAAAAGAAGGATGTTGTTGAGCAACTACTACCCCCTCACCTCTCCCACAGGTACCAACAATGAAGTGATGGCCTCTGCTCTGTATCACAGAAACAGATGGAAGCTGTGTCAGTTAGGGGTCTTTAGTAGAAGTGAATATGGCCATTGTCCTCCCATTCTGCGACTTTTACTTGCATAAATGAGAGTTTTGACTTTAATTTTGCAATTCATGTATGGTTTTTGATCCATTCCTTGTGCTATCAATTCAATCAACAGTATTGCGATTTTGCTTCCTGTAATGTTATTTGGAGGAGGGGCTAAGAGTCTGTGAGTTCACATATGCTAACTATATTTTTGGTGAAAGATGCTAGTGATACAAACCTATTAGAATTACACACATGTAGGTGGATGGTGACATTTGAAAGTTGTGGGGTGTAAAAGTTCGGGAAGAACAAGCGGTGGCGAGAGAGCGAGCTGATTGCCATAAGGAGTGTTCAGGTGGGTTCCCACCCCTGAGAAAAGTTTGAAAAAAGAGTGGCCTAATGGTGCATTTTGAAGCATATTTGAGAAAGCAGGAAGGTTAATAAAGCAATTGTGAACGTGCAATCTGTTGTGCACGGGTCCTCATATACATACCATATGCTATTGTAATCTGCAAATGGGTCAGTGAGCAGAGAACGTGGTCTGTTCTGGCAAGTCACTGGCAGTTTAATGGTGTCTCAGTTCTGGGAGACTAGACATAGGTACAGGCCAAGTATTGAAAGCAGTTAAATGCATTTCCATTATAGTGGCTTGAGTGGGAGCGTAGGAGCCACATTACACTGAATTTTCATAGCGGGCACTGCAAGTTCAGATAGGACATGTGAAGTTATTGACCTTTCAGTTCTAGATGACTTTTAAATGGTTGTGGTATACAGAGGGATCATGTGTGCAAAACACTCTCCTATAAATCAACTAACACCATGAAACAGTGTTACAGAAACTGCGAAATTGCAAAGAAAAAAATGGCCAAATCAATTTGCACAAATTTTGATGTTGGTGTAAACTGAATATAAACAAAATTGGCTCTGGTTTACAACACAAAAGCATTGTTCAAGCTAAAACATCGAGGAAACCGATTCTGAAACACAATTACCACACCCATCTCTAGTAGTAAGTTGAATGTGTAAAAGAGATAATAGCAAAGAAACCCTAACCCACAATAACTCTCTTTATTAAAAATATTTTGTACTATGTACAACTGCTTACTTCAAGCAAAATAAAACAAATGTCTCAAATATAGTCCAATTATTTTTCTTTTTAAAAGTGGAAAATATATTTCCTCAGTTCCTAATCATGTAAGAACAGCAAACCTGTGGTAAATCAGATTGTGGCATGCTTGCGGGAGGGCGGGGGGGGGGGGGGAGTGTGGTTTGCAATATTCTGTGTGGCAAGAATCCAAATATCAAACACATTACACAAAAATATCAAAAGCTGTGCATGGACTGTTTTTTTATGTTTCAGATCAAAGCTTTTCTCATACATTATACAAAAAATGTATGTCACCAGTTTGCCACAACAAGCCAGATCATGGTTTACGAACGCACTTGTGACACCAAAATCTGCCCACATGGAACATATTGAGACCACAGACTTCTTTAACTACACATACAGGTCCACCAAGAGTTTAATTGTCATGATAACCCACTGGTGACAGCAATGTGCTATAGGAATGATAGATAGTATAATATGGAGTAATTTGAATACATTTCAATAACTGAGGTTTAATATTGCCTAACTCATTGCTAGTCTGTTGACTTCGTAAAGATGAAAGGCAGAGTCACCACATAAATGCTTCAAGGTTTTGACTTTAAAGGGACACGCTAAATGCTGGACGCTTTTACCCAGTGGGATGAAAATGCTAAATGTAGTCCAAGGACGCTGGAAAGCAACACTTTAAACAGCAGAAATTGATCTATAATGCGCTTGTATAAGGCTGCTCTTACTGCTGTAGGACACAGCTCAGAACCGATTTAAATCACCTGCCAATGTATACTATAAAATACGAATAAAATGTGAACAGTGTTGTATTCATTTTATCTGTTTCGGGAAGATGAAAGGCTGGGACAGCCTACCAGATTTAGAGCTTGTTTTCTACACAGCTCACTGCAGAAGGAGACTGAACCCCGTAGCTGTAGACAGGATTATTAGATCAGGTACCACAGTTGTCTGTATCCACTGCAGGTCCGTGGCTGTTTATAGTGCACCTGGGGAGGACCCTTCCCAACTTAGGGACCAACCTAGCCGATTAAACTCTGCCGTTTGGGCTCGCAGGAGAACGCTACATAAACACAGTTATAGCCTGTGTAACACATATTCTCCAGGCTTCGAGTGGGAATGCTGGGGCGCTAGTCCGGCCGCACTACCTGCTGCCTGGCACCCTCTGCTGGCTGCTGGGCAGGTCAGGAGTTCACCCAGTGTTGCTGCTGCCACCCCGAGCACCTCGCAGCCCTGAAGTGACTCTCGACGGTTCTGCATCCTGCTGCAGCTCACAGAGCATCTGTGACAGGCAGTCCAGCTGCAGCTGGCTCATGGGAAACCTTTGCAGGCTCCCAACTACCAGCACAGGCACGCAGGGGTTAATGCCCCAATCACTCCGCGTCCCAGTATCGGCTAGCACAGCACTACACACCCACTGACTGACTTTCACTCTTGCCGTTCTCCTCCCCCAGCCGCTGGTTGTGTGCTAAATTATACAATTCAAGGTTTCAACATCCATCAGTAATGTGGAAACACTGAACCAATGACAGTGAGATGGGAAGAAAGGAAGATTTCAGCCTTTAACGTTCTATAACTAATACGACGATTTACACTTTTGATGACAGGTCCTGGTCCAGACATTTGAATTGGCAGCCTCCCGCACATTGAAACTGAAGGTGTGGGCCAAAGGCAAGACTTCTTATTTATTGTCACACACTGCATCAACAAGGTGTTGTGTGTGGGCAAAAGCTGCAAAATAGAAAGGTTACCTTATGAAGGTGGCCAACAAGGACGGTGAACACTACACTGGAGGGCACAAAAGTAGGGCGTGTACAAACGCACAGCAACAATGACGTAATTTCTGAGGCCAGCTGCCTCCCGTTGGCTGGCGGTACGTTCACTTTGACCTCAACTGTATGCACGCTAGCCAGTCCCAACACTGCTCTCAACATCATGAGTAGAACAACAAGAGGGGTTGGGCCCGCAGGACCGGAACCAGGAAGGATCCGTTTGAACTTAACACCAAAAATAACCTAGGTTCCTGTATCACTTAGCCTCCATTCAGGGCTTTAAGTGGGCCGGGTCTCAAGGGGTCTGAGCACCCGGCAGTTTTTTTCAGGGGGCCTCGAAACGGGTCTCTATCGGGCTCTGTTTTGAGCTCTGACGCAGGCGTCCGTTTTTTCCCCCCAGACTGCAGTGACAGCAGTTTGCTGTCCAGAAAAAAGTGCCAAGATGCAAACAAAGCCGGATAGAGACCCGTTTCGAGACAGCAGGCAGATCGATGTGCACTGCCCACACTGCTCACTTCTCACTAGTGGAGAAGTTACGGCATGATGTTATGCCAGGTGAGCGTTGTGGAAGAAGGGAAATCCTTCAAGAGAGTCATTTTCTTTCTGTATTTCCTTTCTCTTTCTGAAACGCAAAAGCAGCAACATTGTGGTAGGGTCACCAGGGCTTTAAGTGGAAGCTTTGTCAATATTATATACAAGCCATAGTTGCTGCTTATTTATCTTCTGCAACGAACAACCATTGACAAAGCCAATAGTCCTTACTTGTTGTATATATGATGTTACTTGTTGTATCACATGTCTGGATGCCATGAGCAAAACAGCAAAAAACAAGTAGGGCGGCACACTATGCTAAGCACATAATTTTAGTGAGAGTGTTTTAAAGCCACACCCCTAATTACACTTGCCACGCCCCTTTGAGAGACCCCCCAGTTTTTTCAACCCACTTAAAGCCCTGCCTCCATTCATTTCACGGAGAAACACCACACTATTTTCTGTTGGTGGCTGGGTTATTTATTTTACCCGGAATTTCAATTCATTCGTCTATAATATAAAGGGCAACTGTTCTGCACAGATTCACACACAGAATTTATCAACAAACATTTACATATACATATACTTTTGATAACACTTTGTTCATACAATTAGCAAAATTCAATGCTACAAATTAATTCAAAACATTCACAATTACGAAAAGACAATGTGGAATAAAGACTTGTTTTACGCAAGACAAAATCAATTGGACTGCAGGTCTATATAAATTTAGACATTCCTAGGAATGTCTAAATTTATATAGACCTGCAGTCCAATTGACAAAGCCAAAGCGACATGCGCAGCTTTAACTGGTGTAGCCAGGCCCCCTCCTTCCTAATCACAGTCTGCACTGGCCCTGCACGCCATGCCTTTAATCTCCGCTCTGGCTGCTGGCATAGAGAAAATTACAATGGTAATAAAGTCACACTATTACCATATTATTTTTCACTTTTGCTGTGCCCACAGCAGGGAGGGGCAAAGCTCCTTTGCCCAAATGGAGCAGCAGCTGCTGAGAAGACCTGGTTTGAAAGCTGTTTCTTTAAGGAAAGTGTTTAGATTTCTTTCCTTAAAACTGTTCAATGTTTGAGATATGAAAGTAATAAGGGACTATGGGCCAGATGTAGTATTCCAACTTTACCGATTCTGAAATACTGAATTTTACCGATTTGGTATTTTAGAATCGGTAAATGCTATGTAGAAAAAAATTCGGTGAGTGTTACCGAATCGGTACGATTCGGTATTTACCGATTCGGTAATTCACATTCACTCCTTTGGGCCTGGACCTACGAATCGGTAAATAATGAATCGGTAAATACAGAAATGGCTCAATACCGGTCGGTAAGCCTGAAATTTACCGAATTTCTGGTTTACCGACCGGTAATGGGCCATCTACATCGGGCCCTAAATCTTTTCTGTAACATGAATATTGCTATAAATATTCAGATATCGATAGTGAGAACTTACAGACCAAGGCCCAGATCAGAAAACATTCTGGATCTTTGATATTACATGCCCTTGGTTGTAAGTAAGGCAGTGCTTGCTGCAAGCACAGTTTACCTTAGTATTATGAAAGCAGATTTGAGGAGGGTGTAATGTGTGACAAGAATATTTTTGCATCTTTGTTGTGTTTCATGTTGCGCTAGTGATGTGTTGTTTTTCTGTTGTGATTTTGTGCTGC